>NW_026775554.1:13750000-15000000 GCF_031216515.1 Neocloeon triangulifer | reverse complement strand
AATGTAAAACTGTTATTCTATCGTTAGTCACATCTCGGAGCGCAGTTTTGATTTCCGTGGCTCAAAGTTTCAAACACATTTAGAAGATTAAAAAGCACCAAACGTGCGCCTGTCGTTCCGCTGAAAAACGAGTTTTAAACGCACATTAGTGTCACACTTACAACAGCAATTGCGACCACAAGCCGCGCAAATTGGCGCACTAACAAAAAGTTTTGAACCAATTGCTACTTTTTTCTCGCTGGTAATTTATATCTTTGAGCTAAATAAAAAGGCGAGCTCAAAATGGTGAGGCTTGATTTAGATAAAAATTTAATAAAGGATTAGAATTAAATAAATTTACATTTTGTAGTAATAAATACGAAACAATTGAGTTGTGAGAGAAATTTTTATAATAGTTTAGTACGAATCAAAATAAAGAAATTTTATTTAGAATAAATATTGATTAGTTCAATATAAAGATTTATTGAGGAAAAATTAATAAAATTTCATTTTTATTGGGATTCTTTTGTATGAAGAGAAATAATTAGTCTTTAGGTTTTTGCCACATGAAATACTCTGCAACTGATCGATCCTTTGGGGTCCTAAATATTGTCATTAACGCTCATTCCCGAAGACATCAAGGGACGCGAAACGAGGGACGAACGGAAGCAGCGGGGCATTATTTAACTCTTCTTCACTGGACCAGACAGCGCACCATTAATCAGTGGCAAGTGCAGTGCTCGAATCTCCGGTCTTATTTCCACTGGCACTTGACGTCATCATTAGCCACCGACCAAGAGTGATGTCTTCACAAATAGTGAATAACAAACAAAACTCGCTCCTTCCTTCTCTCTCTTGCGGAGCAGAGACAATCGACGAAACGGGTTCCATTTACGGGAAAAGCGTCGCTTCTGTGACGCGAATTAATTTGCGCCCCAGAATTCAGCAGCGCGGCAGCCGCACAAAAGAAAGAGAATAAGAGAGGACCAAGTGCAAATGACAATTTCTGCCAGCTTGCGAGCGGCGCCGTGATTACTATAATGGCCCGCGCGCATGCTGATTCCGGCCGCTTCAAATGCAAATGAAAACGCTGCACAACTTTTGATACGGCCTCAAAGATTAATGTTTTGTCCTTTGTTGTAAAGGCGGAAGCAAAGTCAAATTCAAACTGATTGTCAGTAGGAACATTTCATGCTTAACAAGGAAGTTTTAGGACATTTTCTCCTCAAATATTGTATTATATAAGAGGTTTTGGAAATTTTCCTTTTTGGAGAGTTAAAAACTGAATTTTTTTTACTTTGCATTAAATTGATCATATTTTTTTACCTTTCCTGCATGACAATAAAACCTAGGTGCTTTTAAATGTTTCGTGCTTCACTTGGGCGCTTTTGATATTTTCATACATTTTTACTGTAGAAAAATTTCACCGAAAGGCAAAAATAAAAATCGCCGCTGGCGTATGTTGGATATTATAATTTCAAACGGGGAGAGAGAGAAAAGAGAGACTCTCTTGCTTTGACTGTCGATTCCCTGCAGCGTGTATGTCCTTTGTGCGCGGAACTCACCGCCACAGGCAGTCAACTTTGTGCAGAATAAATATACATATACGCGCAGCACGCGTCCAATTAACCGCTGACGTATGCACGAGGGAAGCGTCGAAATTTTGGCACACGCCGTTTTTCCAGCGCTCCTTAAACACTCCGTTAAACTCGGTCACATTTCCATCGATTGATTTTTGAATTGCCGGCGGGCGTGAAACGCGCGGTTCAATATGGCCGGCCGAGGAGCAAAGCAAATAATGTGAATTCGCTTGCCGTGAACATTGGCCAATTCAATATTGCGGTCCCGCCGCCGTTTCATATATTAAACTTGTAAAGCACCTGCAGCTATTTTCGCGACGGGGCGAAATGAAAACGTGCATTTGCCTTTTTTCTATTGAAGAGAGAGGCAAGAGTTTTTCCCCGGGAAAACCAATAGCTAGATTAAATTTGCATTTATCGTTTTCAGCTGCAATGTATTGAACTGGAACTCTTGTGTTTTTCCTATATTCATACAAATTTTTTATGGCAAAAGCAAATATAATCACCGTAGAAAACCTCATAATAGACAATGAAAATAAATAGTATACAATTGTATGCATCCGACAGCATTGATTTAAAATTAATTAGTCAGGCATTTGCTAAAAAGACACATTTTTTTAATTTCAGAATATTTTATTGTTAAAAATATAATCAGTTTTTAATTGAAATTACAAATACACATTGTCGATATCTTAAATCAAATTTAAAAAAAAAAAATGCAATATAAATGAATCTGTGTCATATAAACCAATCAGTTTTTCTTTTTTAGTAATATTTCGTCATTTTTATTTAAATACGTGTATAAAGCTGTGTAACGGACCAAACAAACATCAATCATTATCTAAGGCGGCTAATGGTCTGCGTCACTCAGCACCATTCTCAGAAATCTGCATCGCAGAAACGCATTTGTCAAGCGCACGTCTTCTCAGCCACAATCCCTTGCACCGCCACGTCGCAAAAAGCAACAAAGTTACCATGTTGAATTCCGCATTTGCGACGCCAACAACCACCCGGTATTCATTCGGGAAGATGAAATTTTACAATGGGCCCGTCGCGTAATGCAGCAGAAAGATAATGCCCGGCGTTCCGCCACAGTCTCGGGCCATTAATTACAGCAGCTGCCAGTCGGTAATGTTACCGTGTTTCGACGGTGCATTCCACTTTGTCACCGTCCAGTTCGATCATTATTACTATGACCATTCCCTCTAGGCTATCAGTTTTCCACCGGCAAGTGTCAAGTGTTGTTTGCTTTGCTGCACTCAACACTGCCCTGATGTTCACTCACGCCTACGAGTACAAAACTGGAAAAGCTGGAAGTGTATTTTTTTTTGTGCGTGTTATTACCGTTTTTGCTCGGTGTTTGCTTTTGCAAGTCGAGTGTTTTTACAAGGTAGGAGTAAATTTCTCCGAGTTGTTTTTAATCCAGCAGATCGGTGAAATAAAATGCCGTGAGCGATGCTCTCCTATCACAAATTTTAACGATGACCTAAAATAAAAGGCAGAAGAATTATACGCATGGAAAATTTGAGAGTTGGAAAAATAGAAAGTTTTGTAACTTTAATTACAACAAGGAAAGCTGATGAAACTTTTAGATATTTTTAAATGTGCCAACATGCTGCGTTCTAATGATCTGAAGGACAAAGTTCAACCATTCAGTCGCAAAAATTGACTAGGTCATTTTTTGTTACTAAATATCATTAATTTATTTTATTTCAATAATGCACAGAATATTAATTTATAACTCCTCAAATTTGTTAAGCAAATTCATTGCATAATATAAATAATTTGATATATTTTATTGCTTTATTTTTGGAGATGAGAAGTTGCAAAATTTATCTTTTAATGCCGCATTGAATAAAATTTGACGTTTTCAGATGGGGTCACTTCTCGTGAAAATTCATTCGTATTGAATAGAAAGTGAAAATTGCTGTGTGGAAATTGAAGTCAAATCGCACCTAATAATCCAGTCAGCACGTTCAACCCCGGGGAGAAAGGGCGTCTGAATGCATTACGCCGAGCGCGCAACTCGTTTTGATAGACCGTCACTCGGCTGCTGCAGACTTACTCGGAGAATGGGATCTGAACGGATGCTGGGAAAGATGAAAAGTAGTCTCTCACCTTGGCGCAGCACCTGCCACCCGATTCCGCACGCTCCCTCCGTACATCACATTTAAGGCGAATTTCATTCCGCTCTTCGTTGCAGCTCGGCTCATAATTCAAGAGCCGGCGAAACGTTAACACCCAGTGCGGTCGGGGCTGCACACGCGATAAATTTATCCCCCGTATACATATTACTCTGCCGGCGGTTAGTCAACACTTAAACCTGGGCTGACGTCACGCCGCCCTCTGATGAAGTCGAAAAAGAAACAAAGCCCTCGCGCGCAGATTTATCATCGCCGAAATTCGATACAATGAAAGTCCTCCTGCCTTATCGCGGCGAGCACGCGCCTCTCTTTTCACACCGAGAGATGATAATTCATAATTTTCACTGCCGGAATATCTTCATGGAGCCCCGGCGGAAATTTATGCTCTCGCTATTTATTGCGCATTAAAACGGTGCCTCGGCAAAACGCCCTCGGGCTGTTTTGCTTTGCGCGTTTATTTTGTACGCTGCTGCTGCTGCTCTTGTAATTCGAATTATTGGATTTGCGACGTCGGCTCAGATGACTGAATAATAACTGTTCCACCAAGTTCGTCTGCTCTTGACGCGCCTTTCTGCTCCGCGGGCCTTTCAAATTTAAATTTTGCGTTTCCCGTATTTACAAAGGCGTAAATTTGCTGCTTTCGCTTCCACAATTTTGGCTGGATGATTAAATTTTTGATTGATTTGGATGAGTTCAAACAAATTTGCTCTCCACTCTCACATTCACACTCATTCAAATTGCCAAATGCTGATATTGTCGATTACAAATTAATTTTTGCTGCAAAATATTTTGAGTAATTTTTTAATGTTTGCTTTTGAGATTATTGTTAAATAAGCCGAATAAAAATTTACCCTCCATAAACTGCTTTTGGCAAATTAATGTTACTCTAAAAAGCGCTAAATTTTTCTTATTATAATAAATTAGAAAATTTTAAAGTCATCATTAATAAAATTTGAAAAGAAAAAAAAATCGTAAAAGTAATTGAAGACAATTTTTAAAAATTGAAACTTGCTGTATTTATTTTGTAGATTCAAATGTAATGTTTGTTTATATAATTTTTTTAACTACCCATTCATTAGTATTATTGATACACACTTTGCATAACATCTTATAGAATGCTACGCAAACATCGGTTAAAGACGCAGTTAAATAAAAGATTGCAAAAAATCCGTTTCGTAATCTTTGATCCATTCGATACATCGCACAAATATTTGCTTATCGCTTGCGAGGGCAGTGTCAACCAACGCACCGCAATTTAGTATCTGCGGTGGTTTTTTTTTTTTTTTATGTTATTGCATTATTTGCTCCGCTGTGACCTATTTTGTTTACAAATCTGACTCGCTGAGAAACGAGCGTCTGCGTCCTCTTTCATTCCGATGCACAGCAAAAATGAATGGAGAGAGAGAAGAGAAGATGCTGCAACCGGTCGTTTATTGATTCGCAATATACGCTCTATTATTCGTCTTTGGCAGCCGCGGAAAGATAAATATTGAATTTCGCAAAGGGTCGTTTATTCAAGTTAATGGCGTGTGGTGGATGCGGAGCGTTTCTGTTCCGCCGCGACATGCAAATCCCGAAAATACGCCGAATTTTTTTTCTTGTTGCTCTCATGGCAGAGATGCATGGCCGTCGCTCTGTCATTCGAAAAGAAGCGGGAGGAAGTTGCTCTTTAAGTTCACGCGTAATTTCATCCCTGAAAAGACGCACGAGGGTAATTTCGCAGCATAACCGATTTTTCTTCGCCCGCCGAGTGACTCCTCGAGCCAGGCGTTTTGGTGATAACTCAAACTCGGTGAAAATTTCTTTCGACGGCGCTGCACGTGCCTGCGAAATGGGCTCGGTCATGTCAAACGCGAGACACTTTGTCAAGGGAAAGGGGTGCCAATTACTTTCGTCGCACTTTCATGGTTCGGAATATAAATTCAAGCAAGGAAAAAAGTAAAATAAATCATGAGATGTTGAGCGTCAACAGAAGAGAAAGTATGAATTTCTTAAAAATTTGGCTGAAACTTGATTCTCACAATATCAAGTTATATAAATAATAGTATTTAATTGATTTTATTTTATTATACTTTATTTATGACAGATTTTGATAATAACCTTTTTCATAGAAATATTAAAAAAGAAATATTTCAAAGACAATTAGATAAATCATTGATTTTATTCCGTGTCAATTTGTATTGAAATCAATATTTTTTAAATTATCTTTAAAAAAAATTATTTACTTCCCTTCAAACTATTGCTTCATAATAAAAACCTTTTCCACCGTGGTGTTTAATAATTAAAATAATAAAATAATAATTTTTGACGTTGCAAATAAAAGCCTGCCGGATATTACAGGAAAGAGACGCATGTTTTCGTCAACAACTTCTAGAAATTGCCACCGTCCGCAGAAATGAATTTTTTTTTATCCTCACTCGCAGGGAAATTGAGTCGCTCTGCAGGGACATTTGTCATTTTTAACAATGCTCACGTAGCTACAATCATGTATGTACATACATTGCACTGTACATGGCTGGGAAAACAAGCTCTCGTCTGTGTGTCGTGTCGTTTGGTATTCGACTGCAACACACAAACCATTTGTTATTCGCTTTGGACGTGCGAGCGCATCTTGGAGAAAGCATCCGTCGATCCATTTCTCTCTTTTTCTCGCCCATTAACATCTGCCCCGTCAGCAGTACCGTCGTTTTCCTCTTTCTCCGAGCGATTGCCGTGCCGTATTTTTCATCCTTTCCTCTCACAATAAGGCCAAATTGATTATTCTGACACTTCACTTTGTTACAAAGCATAATAAATGAATTTTGTGATAAAATTTTCAGGTTTTCAATCCTCATTTTTCACTCCAGAGTTTTATAAAGGAATTTTGAAATAAAAAATTTCCATCTAACATTTTTTTCCATTTTCATAATTACGATTTTTAATCTGAGCACAACGATGCTAATTATGTTTCATTAATTTTTACAATTTTTGCTTCCGTTGAAGCCAAAGAGTTTGCACTCTAAAATATAAAAATTATTTATCACCATTTCGCAGAATTCGGTCGCCAAAGAAGAAACTCATGAATTTTTCATGCGCCTATACACCATTGATTATTTGTGCAAATTTTCTTTCTCTCTCTGGTGCCTTTTTGAGTTGCTTCTCGTAAAAAAATATGAACACGTCTCACCCGCCCGGGAGCCAAATCGCGGCAGCAAACTTCGCCCGGCCGACGGAAAATCTTTTTCCTCTTTCTCTCTTTCCTCTTTTTGAATAAATAAATAAACATTATCAATGCGAGTGCCGCTGCTGCCGGTGTGCGGAACTTTTTGCATGAGTAACTACACGGCGGAGCTTTTCCTGAGCGCGAATCGAATCGGCGCGTTTGCCTCGAGTATTGAAAATGAACATCAGCGGCAGGAAAACCTCGTGTGTGCCCTGCTTGCTTACCTACGGATATGTCGTCAAGCTCTCTGGCAAATCAGAAAGTTCGGATGGAGCCGTACGTGCCTCTCTGCTTTTATAATGAATCGGAAAGATTTTTACGCCTGACCGATTTGTTTGGTTTGGCATAGGCGGAGGAGGAAAAAATGTAATATGGGAATTTCAGCAAAGGTTGTTTAATTTGTACAGTTTTGCCAGAGTTATTTCACATTTTCCTTTTTTTTTAAATTAATTGGAATATAATTTATGCTCTGGATAAGGTAAAATATTTGAAAAATGTGTTGGGGTAACAAAATAATTGAAATTATATAGTGGATATTTAAAAACGCGCAGTTTTTCATTTTCAAGTAAATTATTATGATTGTGATACTTTATTATTAAAAACCAACCATTACAAAGTATACTTTCAGGCACTTCATCTCTGTATATCCAAAAATAAAAAATAAAAAGAAATATAAATTTAAATTATTGTAAATTGAATTCAGAATACTTTAATAATATAATTTACGACAGTTTGCAACTTGCAATCTCTGTAAAACTATTTTTGTAGATAGTCTATATCATAAAATTAATTTTATAGTTAAAGAATCGCCCATTTTGATTATTTATGAGTGTCAAGCAAAGCTGGTCATACACATTTACGTCACAACAGTTTTACAGCCGAGCAGATCCAATGCGATTAAAAAGCTATTTTTAGTTCTCATTAACATAACAAGTTTAATCGTTGAATTAAATATACGTACAGAGCTGGTACAGAGTGTGCCCAACCGACTTAACTTTCTTTCTATGCACGCGCTTTTGAAAGCCCGCTAGGAGTTTTTGCTCGTCGCCACACAAAGCCAGGCGATTTTTCGCGTCAAGTGTCGTTTAGTGAGCAACGAATTAATTGCTGTTATTCGCCAGAGCCAATTTATCTCTCCAAGCCGGACTCATTACTCTCTGTACTTATTCAAATTGCGCACGACCGGGGCGGCTCGAATGGAAGGAAAGGGCGCCTCTCCTGCGTCGTAATTATACTCTCGTCGGCCGAGAAAGCAGAGCAAATTGCCAGAACACTCCTCCTCCTCTCTCGGGTACACATATAATTGCATTTATTATAAAGTTCGTCCTCGGGCGGCCGTGTTGTTTCAGCGATCGGGTCTGGATTTCGATCACAGCCGCAGAAATCAATTAGTGCAAAATTCTTCTCCAGGCCAGATTTTCCAATTTAAATGCGTACCAATCAGAGAAACAATTTTCGAATTAAAATATATTTTCGTCCAGTCCACTGATGAGTATTGATCACTCGCCAAATGGTAATTGGAAACTGGCCGGCCGCACAATCAAACGCTAATGAGTGAAAAATAACTTTTGCCCGCCGTGACAATGCGCAGCTCCACATATCACTTTTCCGCTCATTGAAATTCATACATCTGAACAATAGCGCGTCCCCGCTGACAATTTAAAAGTGAAATGCGCCTGATCTGCATAATTTATGCACTGGAGAATTATTTTGTTGCCGAGAATTTTTCTAGTCCCACGGGTTTGATGCATCGATCGTTAACGTTTAAGCAATGCGGCTCAAAATTCAATTTTGTTCACTTTGATTAAATCTTTTCTTATTTTAGAAAACAATAATTTGTATATTATAATATTTATAATATTATTATAATTATATAATATTTTATATTATAAATATATATTATAATATTTATTTTAATTTTCATTATAAATATTAAACATATTATGATTATTTCCCTATTTATTATTAATTTTTTGTAAATAGTTTCACAAAAATTTTTTATTTAAAATCAATAAATATTATAAGTTTCATCATGTCAACTATGTTCTCATATTTAGTTGTAACCAACAATTTCTCCGTGGTTCATACGGATATTGTATTATCAATTAAAGCAATATTTAATTCATGATAATTTTATTTATACGAATTTTAATAGGAAAAGACAAGAACACCTTGCTTTGAGGCCTAACCATCAATTTCGCATTTTAATACTTGCTTTTTCCAAGAATGAGAAACGCCCCAAAGGCATTTCCGTTCTCCTGCTTCTGCCAATAATTTGAAAACAGCCGCCGGTGTCTCGAGCGAGCGATCACGTGCATCAGGAGTGTCTGGCATGCTCACTTTACCTACACAGAGATCTGCAAGGTGTGTAATTTCAAGTGTGTTTATACCGCGCCGCTTTATTGACGGAATTCGAGAGGAGGAATAACCTCGTTTTGAACTGCGCAGCAATCTATAGTCGGTCTTTTTCTCATTGTTGTCTGGCGCGACCGGCAAAAACTGGTCCAACTCACCTTGCCAGATCGCAGAGAGCCATTGACTCCTTGCGGTTGGTGCAGTCCGCAGACGGCCTTTGAACGGCCAGTTTCATTTATGGAACGAACACTCGCTCGCTCAGCTGGCAGGCTGATGAAACGCCATCAATTATTTTCCTCATGAATTTCTTTCCCTTTTACGGTGGTGGCGGACAGGAGTATTTCATATCGAAGCTCTTTCACAAAGCAAGGCACACGCAGCCGGTGCCCGACAGGGTTGTGGATATTGGCTACCCTTATAAGTAGCAGAGCAGCCTTTGTGAAAAAAATATTCAGCAAAATATAATGGAAAAATTGTAACATCATTTCCTATTGGGAAAAAGTAATTGAAAATATTGAGAGAAAATTAATTTTTTATTTCAATTTTAATAATATTTAAATTTATTTTTATAAAATACTATTGTAAATAAGTTCATACATACTGATTTTTTTTAAATTAGTAAGAAAAAATATTTATTCTATCAATTTTTCAACATTTAATTTGATTATTAGAAATGTAATTAAACCGCGGCCTAAATATGGATCTTAACAGATAGGCCCTCAAACCAGTTTGAATTTAAAATAATTAAATGTGCTCTAGTAATTACAGTGGCGCACCATACTATTTTATTATGAAAATTGCATGTTCTCGGCCAGGAAGCTAGTACGACCTCAATCATTTTCGGCCTCGAAATACACCACCCTACCGGTATTTTTATACTTGCATTTTTGTTGCTCTTTTTACTGTATACGTTTTTTATTTTGGCAAGTCGATGCAGCATCTCGCCTCATTTTTGCTTGCGAAAATATTAAAATATCATTTGGTGGACGTGCTGTGCTATGTGTTTGCAGGCAGGCGGGCTGCTCTTTAGAAATATCATGACTGATGACACGTCATCCATCATCAAATTAGGCCCAGCACCGCATACTGTACATTTTGTTGGACTTTCAATATTTTTGCCAACAAAAAAGCGCAGTGCGAGCGTGAAATCCTTTTTAGATATTAATTTAATTATGAAAATTCCAAATAATAATATTTTTAAAAGCAGCTTCATTTTTACTGAAGGCAATTTGGATAAAACAAGGAAATGAAAATAAAATTCTGGCAAAAAAATTAAATTTTAGTCGAGAGATAACACAAATATTTGGGTCAGAGGTAATTAAATACTCAATGGAACTAAACACAAGCTGACAATTTTTCAGTTAGCCCAAAATACGGGAAACCAGAACAAAAGGGTGTAAATTCCAAATTGAAAATACAGATCTCGGTGGTTCCAGACACAAATAAATATTCACGTGCATGCGTGGTATATATCATTGGGGAAAACTAGACGCACGCAGAATATAAAATGTATGTAAACAAGACACCTGCCATGTTTCGGCTGCGAAAATATAACGTGTTTATTTAGAGGCGGCGGGAACAATTCCAACGCGCCACTCAACTGCCGCCGCGTCTCTGAACTGCGTGAGGAAACAAAAAAAAGAAGAAGTGAATTTGCATGTTCGCCGCTGCGGCAGGAAAAACAGCGAGTGAAAAGCAACAAAAGGCTGCAGCCCCAATATAAGTGCAAATCGATCTGAATAAATGGAAAGGGAGATGCATTAAAATTGGTGCGTTTGAGAGAGAGCGAGGTGAGATATAAACTCGGTTTGGATTTCGCCCTTTCTGTGTGCTTTCTGATGGCGAGGGTCAGACTCCATTACTCTGAAAGAGTATGGTGTTGTCGTTACTCGAGCCGGCGAGTGCTCTCACCAGTATAGCACCTTCGCCTTATCTTTTTCGTTTCCGAACAAGAAAAGCGGCGCCACCTTTTGAATGGGTCTGTCGAGGGCCCTTTCTTTTTCGCGGCACGAACAAAAAGATCACTCTCGTTTCTACGTTTCTATTTCAACAGCAAATCCAGAGATTTGGCAGAATTGGATGGGCTCACCTCGCTGATTGCGATGGGATTTGGAACTTTTTGTCTATTGCAGTCGATAACGTGGGTGGTTGACCTGCTCGCGTTTTGGTTTGTGCTGCGGATTAAAGATTAAGATTTTGCTGCGGGACATGGAAAAGTGCAGAGTCGCATTTTGTGAATATAAAGAGTTATTTGACTTTGTTGATGTGCTTTCTCGTCGACACAAAAGTAATGCAAAAGATACAAAAAAATCTTTGTCTTTCTTCATCGATTGAGCTTTTACAAAATTAAAATTGATAAATTCTTGTGTCTTTTACACTCTCTTTTTTTTGGAAGATGAAACTATTATTAATTTTTCATTTCTTTTTTTAAATCTTAGAGTTACATGAGATTAATTAATAATTATTCAGATCTACATTTGAATCTGTTTGTAATTCAACAATATTTATTCCCATCGATGAACTCTTGAAGTTCCATTGTCGTTCTCAAGAAGGCTTGCAAAATCCTTGACCTTTTGCAAAATTTAGAGAGGAAAATGAGAATTTTTCATCACAAAAATAGGACGGCTTTGTCAATAATTGTCACAAAAGCTGCCACCTTTTTGCATTTTTTAAATATGTATTTCCAACGGCTCTTTTGAGTCAAGCCTAGATTATATGTATTTCCCAACAGACCTGCAAGTAATTTTCCTGCAGCAAACATAAAACAAAAAGTAGGCTTTTCTCTTCCATACAAACAAAGTGACACAAAGCATGTCTCTCATCTTCTCGCCCAACTTTCGCAATCGGCGTTGGAACGACCCTCGGGGACGACGAGCTGCAATTATTCTTTAAAACAAATTCATATCTGCGAAATCCCGTCCGCCAGGATGAAAAGAGGGTTTCCGGTGCGCTCGCGTATTGGAAAAGCTGCCGCCGCTCGGGCTCGTCCGCGAATTTATTTATAGCCCCGGCCACCGCCGGTTTATTGCTTCCACGCTGGATAATAAATAAATGTGCGCAATAAAGGAGCATGGATTTGCTAAGTGATTTATTTATTTGGCCAATCGCGGCCACCCTTTCTCTGCTCGCAGTGAAATTGACTTTAAATTCCGGCGCCAGCTTAACCCTCTGCGCCCAAATGGACTAAATCATCCGTTTTATTGTTTGCCCAGAGTACGTTTCAGTGCAATTAATTAAAAGGCAGTGGTGCTCTAAACTCTGGAAACGACAGTCACAAAATAAATGCTCCCTTTTTAGCCTCTTAAAATCGCAGTTAACTCTCAAATAGTTTACCAAAAAGGAGGAGGAGGAGACAGAATTTTCTTGAAAAAAATATAAAAAGTCAGTTTTAAATCTTTATTTTCCGTATTTTAAGTTTATTATAAAAAAAATAATTAACATTTTTTATTGATTTTTAACAGATATTATTTTTTTTTGTCATTTTAAGCAGAATATTCAAATGATGGGATTTGCACGATTCAATTCTCTCCGCACAATTGAAAACAATGAGAAGGGTGCATTTTGCCGATTGCCCCTTTGTCTTCCACGCACAATAGCGTCTGCCTAAAACTCTCATTAAACTGTACCAAACTCTCTCCGGTTTGCCGTTCGGAAAACACCACATCCTTCGAATATAGGGTGAGGCGCATGTCGGCGGAACTGCGTGGGAAGTGGGTAGATTATCGTTTGAAGTTGCTTCCCCCGTTGAAATAATTACGCTGAGGCTTTGAACTTTATTAAGCTCTTGCTGAGACGAGAGTGCAGCCGTTGCCTGGTCTTGAGTGCAAATTAATTTGAAAATTCCATTTTTTTTCTCTGCTCACTGTGCTGCAAATTGCAGACTTTATTTCGGTGCGCA
The DNA here is from genome assembly GCF_031216515.1 of Neocloeon triangulifer. Taxonomy (NCBI): domain Eukaryota; kingdom Metazoa; phylum Arthropoda; class Insecta; order Ephemeroptera; family Baetidae; genus Neocloeon; species Neocloeon triangulifer. The sequence continues at coordinate 14,986,842 of NW_026775554.1, read as the reverse complement.
GGGTCTCTTTTTCTCCATTGAATTGATTTATTGGTGTTTAGGTCAAGGATGAGAGAGAGAGAATGCCTCGCTTATCTGTGCGACTAACGCTTCTCCGTGGGGACAACCCGCTCTCCATTGTGTATCGCGCACACAGAACATCCATCAACCATTTGGACCCAAGTGACCCAGATTCGCATCTTTTTACATCAACCCACTCTCACAATTCGTTTTCTGTTAAACAACACAAAATTCCCAGCTCTTTACCAAATTAACAACAATCAGCTAAATTGATGGAAAAATCGCTACTTCAAATTTAAAATGTTTTGATGAAAAAAAAAATGAAAAAAAAAATATCTTATGTACTGTAAAATTAAAATGAGATATAAAATTTTTTGTTTTAAAATGTCCAAAATGAAATAAAATTCTCAATCTATTTCTAAATTTTATTTATTTACAAATCTATCTTCCTTGACACAAACCTAAAAATAATAAGAATTTAAAATTTAAATACTTAATTGAAATTTTAATTGAGGAAGTAACTTGAAAGAATTAGTATGTACTCGGTGTAAACCTCAAGCAGAGATTGCGTTTATATTTAAAATTATTTGATTTGGCTCTGCTCTTTTCCATCCCACTCCATCTTTTGCCGCAACAAACCCTTTCATTAAATGTCGGCCTCTGCAGCCGCGAGGCTTCTCGGTTCTCTCAGTCGTTGCCGAGACCAACGACTAAACTTTCGCACCGCGAAATGCGCAGCAAACTCGATATTATCATCTTTGCCGAGCCGGAATCTTTGAGGTTTTGAAGCAAATTGCGCCCGTCAGCGACCGATAATTATGCGCTAAAGGTTGCTCACTCGCTGCCGGTGCACGGAGACGTGCAATTATCATTCATGGACCAAAGAGCAGCCACGTGACTCTGTTGCCCTCTTTTCGTCTCGCAGCAGAGATTTGTGTCCTCGGCAGTCAAAACATTGCCGGCCACGTGCTCCTCTGCGCCCCGCCTTGAACTCACGTAATCAACCCAGCCTGCTTCGGTTTTTTGCGTTCAACTCAAGGTCCACGGACGAAGGACTTTCTTGTTTGCTCAAGAATGACATAAAAAGTCATAATAAAAAATATAATGCAATGGAAAAGGCAAGTCCATTCTATTTTATTTATTTTAATCTGCAATCATAAAAAAATATCAAAAAATCTCAAAGTTTAAAAGTGTAAATCATATAAATCATTTTACGTTTTAATTAAAAAAAAGACACTTCGTTGATAATTCAACTTTTTTTTCTATTTCGTTCCTTTTCTTTCTTTATTTTGGGTGTGCTAAGGTCAAAATTATTCCATTTATAAAATTTTTTTCTCGAAGCTAATTTCTGTTTCAAACTGTTAACTTTTTAAGTTAAACTTTAGTAGTTTCATTAGCTTGTTCAACTACCTTCTAAAATGAACAAATAGGGTGTGCCTGCCTTGCCATTTTGACTCTAATAGTAACAAATTGTCGCTTGGGTCAGCAGCAGGCGCCAGTGCTCACCTGTGCGGAGCAGGTGTAATTACTAGTTGCAAAAGACCCAATTGATGACAATTTAAGTGAAAGGCTTTAGTGCGCTGCCTGAATTAATAATAAAAGCGTCCCTCACTCTAACACATTGCCGGCGGGACTTCATGTACGCGCCTAAAACCAGTCGTCCAAAACTCAATTCACACGCTTTTGAGGCAAATTAATTGCCCGTAGTTTCGCCCGGAAGAAAAATAATTCCGCCTGAAAGAAAGCAATTGCTTTTTCAGTCTGCAGGTCCAAAAGTTCCCATCGTCGAAAGCGAAAAGAAGCCGCTGCTGTGTTTTCTCAACGTTATATTACAAGCCGCGCTGAAAATAATCGAAGGTCTGCAAGTTTTCATCGGCGGCCCGGGCGTAATATGGTTTGATGACGGCGCCAATAATGATCTCGCCCATTTTCTCTGGTGGCGAAGTTTCTCACCAAAGGATGATTAAAACTTTTTTCGTGGCTTTTTTATTAGTGGCTGTCGAACAAGAGGTGGAGCAGAAAAATGAAGGAGGACCCGAAAGTTTTATTAAAACAACCGTCAAAGCGGCTAAACACTGAACGGCCGGCGAGAACCGTTGTAAACTTTTTAAACGATCGCTTCATTTCTTTACAAGCGGATAATTGCGGTATTCAACGCCAAATGTTACAAAGTAAGGAATTTAACTACGCATTTTTCTCGCGGGCTCAACAAACATGGAGCTGTTGGGAGGCGATAATTAGCAAGTGTCTTTCCTTTTTCATAACCTGGGTGTGTTCGATTTCTTCATTCCAAGAACTTGGAAACAACCTTTGGCATTGAAAGTGCTTTTACGATTAATTGATCTCAATCATATGATTTACTTTTAATGAAGAAGAAAAAAATATTAAGTGCAGTTATTTTTTTTTAAATAGTCTAATCAATTAAATATTTGGAAATTTAAAGCAAAATATTATTTATTATGAAAGTTGTCAAAATTTAATTATGGAAATTTGTGCAAAAATAGTACATCTTACTTATAATAATTAACAAGAGAAAAAAAATTGCAAATTATAGTGATGAATAATAAATAATGCATGTTTTTATAATTATTCTTATACGTGATTTGAATTTTCTATAAAATAAATGTAAATGTATTAGTTTTTGAAATAAATAAACTTTCATAAAACCAAACCAATACTTTAATAATACAAATTCTGATTTTGAATTCAGAGTTTTTCCAACTCCATCGCCTTAACTAATTATTTACAAATTGAATAATCGTAAACGAAGAAATTTTAATTTCTAAAATAAAATAAAAAATCCTTAAATAAATCTAAATTTTTACCTAACACTTTTAAAGAGGAAGCTGCTAATTAAACGATCGTAAACACTTCCGAGAAAATTTACTCTTACTTATAATAACTTTTATGCCGGCAATAACACTCTCCGAAAAAGATCCGTCGCAATTTATGAATTATCCACTTGTTTGGTACTCAAGGTACACGCGAGATTTCCCCTCCACGACCAATCAGATCGCGTTTTCTGACGCAACACGCGAATTAGTTTACAAACATACACTACACACACACGCTTGAATGTTTTGCCTCGGTTTCTGACACACAAACTGGTCAGATAGCCGCTTGACGTCCGTTGTATCAGAAGCAGCCTCCTCTCTCCTCTCTGGCGTGAACCTTTGATCCAGCAAATACTGCGACTTTGATTTATTTTTCATTTGCGCGCAAGTGTTGAAGAACTAAAGGAATATCTGGTGCACAAAATGCGACACGCGTTCCTCTTCCTGGCGATCCTTGCCGGGCTGGTCGCCGCCGAAAACACGACCACCCCCGCGGCCACCACAGCCACAACCCCCACTACCACGACCACCCCTGCGAGAATTGTTGTGACACCGAACACCACCCTGGTGGCGGTCACTTCAACCACTCCGAAAGTCACCATTGTCCAATCAAACGGTATTTATTGCCAACATCAAAAATAATCTCAGCAGGGATGATATAAAATTGTGGTCTCCTCCCACCCCCAGGGGGTAGGTTTTGCTTTTCAGCTCTCGTCCTGTTGTTAATTTCGCTCGCCGGTTCCACCAACTATATTATTACTGACCTCTAATGACACTTTTCCAGACAGATTTCGTGTAATTTATCGAGGTCGTTATATGTTTTTTCTTTTTGCCGCCGTCGTTGTAAACAAGTGGTCAAACACAGTCTGCCACGACCGCTTTTTTTTGCGGAATTTTTAATTCAAAACGAGTTTCCGCGGCCGACGCGCTCCGTACGCAGCAACTAGGTCACCATTTCGAATTTTTATTGCACTTTTCGCAGAGAAAATACGCGGCTTGAGGCGAAAATGCAAAATTGCCTTCGCTCAAGGAAAGTAACCTGGTTGATTTGCTCTGTGCAATTAAAAACATCATTGAAGCCATGCATATGTTTACTTTTCGAGGAAACAAAGTCCGAAATTAGAAGTAAGGTTGCCGCGATGATTGCTTGTTGCGACGAAACTTCCATGCTCTTGATTTACGTAATTGCCGAGATCAATTATTTCTGCCCTGACGACTTAATCAGAGTCGCACAATTTGCACTTGGAGACTAAACGCTGGTCATTTCGCAACATCGTTTACTCCAATGTTATTTTTGATCAGCTCAATTCATGACGTGTTTATTTTGTAATTCCCGCGACATAACAAACTGCCCATAATTCTGCAAAGCAGTTACAAACCCATAAAAATCTTTACACGTGAGTTTATGTATGTTTAATTGATCAATTAAAAACACTGAATCAATCAATTTCGTATTTATGACTGAGGATAAAATTTTATTGATTCAATTGAAATTAAAATTATTTTATGATTAATAATTCAGTAAAATAGTTTCCGCCTTTTAAAATTTAATTCATTTTTCACCGGTTCATGATTTTTTTGTTTTGAGATGAAACTATTTTTACAGTTTTTAATAACCACACCATAATTTTTTCTTTACTTTGACCTTTGCGCTCCTTTTTCATGAGCATTGATATATATAATTAAATAATTTTAAACGCATGTCAATCTTTATCTTAATTGAACTTTTATCTCTCTGATTCTCTGACCCAATTAATGGTAGCAACATAATGCGTTTCTTTATTAATGCGCGCGCGAAATCAATCTTGTCAGCGCCCTTTGACTTCCAAATTTAAACTGAGTCGTTTATAAGGCGAATTTCGGCACGTGCCTTGACGTCCCCAAGTTGCCAACGGTAATTAAACCGCCCTTGCGCTACGACCTTATGAAATTATGCCCTAATGGAGTTTCTTTGTCCGCTCCAGATGCATTGTAAATGTAATCACGGCGAGTGCAAAGGCGACGCGTGTACTTACATAGAGAAAGTGCTACAATGTAACACATGTGTGAGCTTTCCTCGTTTTTTTTTCTTCTTTTTATAATATGGAAGTTTTAGTCGGAACTGGTTTTCATCTTGGCGGCCTTTGATGCCTATTTTAGCGCGAGATTCGGACTTTGTTTAAATATGGCGTGTTTTGTGATTTCTCTCTACAGACAACAAGACCTGCTCGAGCACCGAATTCCGATGCAAAAACGGCCGCTGCATCCCCGACCACTGGCAGTGCGACAGTGAAAACGACTGTCAGGACAACAGCGACGAAGACGCCGAAGAATGCCGTAAGACAAAATTTCTAATTTGATATAATTATTTTGCTCCAAATTGTCTTAATGAAATCTGGATGTAGAAATTAGTAGAAGATAAATTTAAAAGATTTTTTTATGAATTTCATTCATTCCTACAGGCATTGCAAAACAGACCTGTAAAATTTTGTAAAGTTTTTATTAAATTTTGAATCTGGATTTCATTAAGACTTCTTCCGCACAATCCCAAGTCATACTTTTAAAATTAAAATCCCATTAAATTCAATATTACAACAGATTTTTCAACATCCCAATTAAAATTTTTAACAACCCTGTAAACGTGTTTTGGCCTCGTTATGAAAATGCGTTGCTTGTTGGTAGAAAATTGCGACAATCGAGGTTGTTTCAAGTGCGCGCGAAAATGCACAAGCGGGCAATTATTATTATTTTCCAGTCTCGAGTGGCACCCACTTATTAAGAGTCCGTGGCAATCAGCAAAATTGAACGCACTCGATCATTAGCCAATGCTCGCGAGTACTGCAGGGCAAGCAGTAATAATAATAGAGCGTCGGGCAAATGTTATTTCTCTTCTGCGTCGCACTTTAATTGGATTAATGACCGCGTCTCGACTTGAGTACGCACGAAAGCGCTTCACGTCCCTGATGACTGTCTTCGCCAATCTGCGAACTTGCTCTGCAAAACCGTTAAATTTAATTCATGTGTTAATTCGTGGACATTTGTATTTCACTAGATCAAATCTTGGAGAAAAAATTAAATAGCTAAAATGGCTGCAATTTTTTTTTATAAAAATCCTGATAGGTTTTTATGTTTTAAAATTCATGAAAAAATAATTCATATCAACAATTAAAAGTAAAAAACAGGTTTAGGTTAATCAAAATTTCAATTGATTCGTTTTACATACAAATTAACATTGCAGAATAATTTCGTTGTCATGACAACTTCGACTTTAAGAAATTTCCTTGACTTTTTATATATGTATTTGCGTTCAACTTCGACCAAGCGACTTGATACATTATTTATGAGATTTTCGCAGACTTCGCCGTCGGTTCAGCTTAATACGGTCGCCCGCCCGACCGTCTTTTGTATCGGAAAAGTCCAAACTAAATTATGCAAATCTTTAAAAGGTTTTGGTGCCTCGGTTGCTGTTGCTCTTTTCTTTTTATCGGCAGCAGACGAGACGCCAGCACGTGCATCTGACTGACGCACACACGCATCCGAAAGCTTTGCCTTGGGGTCGGTAGATTTTGCCAGGCCCCAGAGACTTTTAAGCAATTTACTTTTCCAAATAAAATGTCCTCCGAAGCCTCGGTCGAATCAAACTTTGTTAAAAAGTAAACCTGGAAGTTGTGAACTTTTTTCTCCCTCAAAGCTATCAGGATGGAAGCGGTGCTTCTAAGTGAAATGGAAAAATTTGCTCACAAAAATCTCCGCAAAATTCAACGACTTTTACAATATCAAAAGCTGTATTTTTTTGGTTTTTATGCTTTAAGGTTCCTATTTTAATTCGGATGAAGGAAAGCGCCGTAAATCACACGTTTTATGAGCGGATGAAGATGGGATCTAACAAGCGGGGTGCCTCACTATTTCGGTCGACGAATTCTAAAGTCACGTCTCGTTTATCATTCCGGCCGAGCAATAAATAGACAAAGTCGCGAAGATTTACGTTTGTGGGCGCCCGACGAAGACACGATCACGAATCACGCGACTAGGACGGAATTTATCTCACCACGCGAGCTCTCTTATGGTTAGGCGAATTTCTACCATCTATATATCTCTCAATTCGACCCCAAGCTAAAATTTGCTATCGACAGATTCTGATGTCCTGTACTTAAATAGCAATTTATATCCTTTGAAAATAAAATTTAATTCATCTTTTTAATATAAAAATAAATTGAAGCGTTGAAAAATTAATTAAAAAAAAATATGATTAATTGCTTTTAAAGAAAAATTAACCGGAACAAAATATAAATTGTTTCAATTTTAACCAAATAAATATGCAAACATAGTTCTCAAAGTCTTCTCTGTAAATCTCAGGAAAATGTTATTTAATAATACCAAATTAAAAATTCAGCAATTTGTTTACCTTTCATTTGACAACGCATTGTTTGGACGCAATTGTTCCCGACATTTGAAAGCCCCCTGTTTGGTCAGTGCACAGAATTTCGGGCAGCTCATTGTTTGCGCCCGGGGTGGGCCTTGCCTGCCTAAATTAATGGAATTGACACACAATTGTCGCAGCGTGTGCGCCCTACTCTATTTAGTTACGTGGAAGGGTGGGTTTGTCTGTTCAATATTTGAAATTGATGTGGTCGCGCAACCTGCCTCGGCGATGCAATTATTTTAATTGGTTGCCTGGGCGAGCAGCGTCTAATTATTTGATTTGCGATTGATTCGACCAAATTGTTAATAACGGTGGTTTGATTATGCATCCCTGGATTAGTTTGATTCGATTGCTGCGTATCATCAAATATGCGCGAGTTACATGGGCGGTTCGTCTCTCTGTGTGTTGGTTTTGATTTTAATTAACCTGGCGGTGATGAATGATGCAAATAATTGCTCTGTACAGAACGCTAAACCTCAATAGAATTCGCCGAAAATTGATGTTTTGACAACGTCAGCCACTAGATTGGTTTATTATTGGTACATGTAATTATAATTTAAACTTAAAATTGCGGACTAATACAAATTGAAAATACTGCTACATAGAACTGCTAAACTAATTTAAAAGGCGCAAAAATAAAAATAAATTAATCGTTAAAAAAATAATTATGATTACTTGCTTTTATATTAATAACATAAAATTTCCGGAGGTCGGGTTCAAATATATATATATTATTCATTTCAATTTAAACAAAAATATGTGCAAACATCTGAGGTTTCGTTCTTAATAATTCCAAATTTAAATATTTTTTTATAAGTAAATTCTAGCCTAGAAAAATTCAAAATTTCAACTGTATTAAAATAAAAAAATATGATTAAAATTCCAAAGTCCTCAAAATGAGTCAAAATTTTCTACTCAAGCAACAAGCGAGACCAATTTGCGCCCTCCACAAGACCCTATTCTCCCGTGCAAAAATTAAGCGCGTCACTTGGCGCATTGTCCGAATTCAGGCACGGGAAAGTGTGCCCGCGGCCAGTTCGAGTGCTCCCATGGGATTTGCATCTCCCAAGCGTGGCACTGTGACGGCCAAATGGATTGCATTGATGGCGCCGATGAGCGCGACTGTCGTAAGTGTCCTTCTGTCATTTCGCTGGTTCTCATGCGGCTCTTTTCTCTCTCTGTTCTCCCTCACCCGACCTTTCCCTCACCTTATCCCGACCCAAAACAGATGTAAAGAAATGCACCAGCGAGGAGTTCACGTGTCGCAGCCGCCCCGGCGAGTGCATCCCCCTGTCCTGGATGTGCGACGACAACGCAGACTGCACCGACGGCTCCGACGAGAAGTCTTGCAGTAAGATTACAAAACCTGCATGTTTTCTTGTTTGCTTTGAAATGATTTTCAATAACCTATTTTTATGCTTGCACTAATTTATTTGTTTTGCACCCTCTATGCAAATCTCAGTCACGAGTTCAACTAAGCAGTTTTATTGAAGCTCTTTTCCAATAGTTGTTTTTATTTTTTACTTAAGAGCATTTTTCATAACTGTCTAACTGAAAAAAATGATGAAAAGTTGACTGATGAATATATTTCCGACTGTTTCTCATTTTTAAAAAAAATTACATAATTTTGAAATAAGTTCCATTTTAATTTTCCCTTCAAGCAGGTTATTTTTAATAAAATATAATTTACTTCTACAATTTTTGAATGAAATCTTATTTTCAACGCAATGAATAATTTAAAAGAAATCGCGATTCACAAGAACCAAAATTACTTACAAAAATAAATTCAAAAAATAGTCAAAGACATTGAATTATATTATTTTTACGATTTTAATAGCTTTAATATTTTTTTCTTCTCCTCGAATTTATTTTATTATTTATGTGATATGACCCCAAATCTAAATTTCCTCCAATAAAGTTTACAGCACTGATTTTAAATTGAGTTGTAAAACCAAAATTTATGGCAATTTTACAATAAATCATCCAGTTTAACGCCCTTTCGTGCTCAATCTACTATGGAACTCTATATCCGCTCTTCTTTTATTGCTGCAGGGAAAACTATTCTCAACTTAAACATCTCATCCTCTCTTTAGAGATATAACTTTAGCTCATAATTCAAGCGACAGACGCGAGCTCATCCATAAATTTTATTCACCAGTGTCACTTGTTTCAATATCGGAAAAGAGCTTCACACACAGCTGCCGGTGCACATATATTTGCATGACAATGATCCACCTGGATTACACTGGAGGCAAAATATTGTTTTATCAGAACGCGACGCTTTTCCGACTCGATTCCTATGTGTACACGAGAGCGAAAGTGATGCCGGCCTTGTTTGCATATTATCAGCGTTTTATGCAAATCACCAAAACTCACTGTTCTGATCCACGTCTGCCTCCAAGTTTTAAAGTGATTTACTGCCGGAGAACACTTTCAGTTGCCGTCTGCGAATATTGCTTTTATTCCGTTTCAAGCAGAAATTTCGAAAGTTTGCTCAATGTAGGAAAAAAATATGACACTTTACCTGAATATCATTTCAACACGCGAGTGGCGTTTCGTGCAAGTCTCTGTCAAAATTCAAGTAAACAGTGCCAAGAGCTTTGGTTTTGCCTTTTTTTAATATAAAAAGCAGACTTTATTATCCATTTTAGACTTAATTTATTCCCGACATGCGTGGGTGTCACGCAAAAATTAAATTATGCAAATGAGTTCCTTTTTGTGCTGTGCGTTCTGATAAAAACGATGTTAGCCTCGGCCAAATGTTTATCAAAAGGTAAGTGCCTCTTGGGTAATTTTTGGGAATATTTATGCTTCGGTTGGAGTCGCTTGGGAAGCTGAAAAGTACACGATAAGGAGGGATGGCTGATAAAAAAGGCTCTCAAGCTTTATAATTATTATTCCCTTTAAATTACATAAATTAAGTGCTTGTGACCATGTTCTTAATTTATGAATCCCTCTAAATTGAATACTTGGGTCGTACAAACACGCTCTAAAAGAGACGATGATTATTTGCAATGATGTTTTCATATTATTTGATTATTTTCCATGTCTAAAATTAATCGACTGGAAATTTAAAATCAGATTTTTTATTCCCAGGGCGGGTGAATTTGAATATTTGACTGTTCAAAATTTTCAATTGATTTTCCACCTCTATTCAAAAATATCAATCATTTTATTTTATTTCATTATTTGCATGAGGAGGAAAATAAATTTAATTAGTGTCCAAATTTGGAACGCTAAAATATATCTTGTGCCAGACAAAAATGTATGAAATATACTATAAAGTTTTGAAAAGTCTTTGATTAAAACAGCCAATAATCGTCCCTCCTTAACTTTTGCGTCGACAATCAAAACAAGACAACGTCTCTGAAAAGCGAAGGCAGCGAGCGACGAGTTTGTATGATTATCGTACACAATGGTCGGCATACTTGCGGCAAGCATAAACTTTTGCATTAAATCTTGATGGTACAGAGTGCAGACTGACCAGCTCAAACAACGCCGCGTGACCTCTTAAGCCGCTATCACAACACGCCGAGCGCAGACAGCTTTTTAATGGCTATCTAAGTCGGACTGACGTTGTTGCTAAGTAAGTCGAATGCGCAAAACAAGTTCAGCGCTTTGCTGACAGCACTTGACGGAGACCCTTAACTTTCCCGCGCGGAAAATGTAGCGAATGCCAACAGTTTGGAACATAATTTGTGTTTTCTCCTAAATACAACGTTTATGGGCGGAGATAAAATTTGACCCACACATTAAGGAAAATAGACAAACCTGTTATCTTGAATTTATATCCCAAAGTTCAAAATTCCTTGAATACCAGGTTTGAGCATTTCACATCCATTTTTAGTGTTGCAGTGATGATTAAATTATAAAAAAAAAAATGACTACAAAAATAAGGCAAAAATGATTTTAATGATTTTAATTCCTCAAAAGGATCAAGTGCTTGTGCTAAATTTTTAAATTTAAATAAATTTAGGGTGATTCATATCGCGTTTTGTTCCAACAGTAAAATATAAAAATATTTGTATTTTTTTTTTATTGATGCCATGTAATTTCAACAAGACTAGAGAAACTCCATATACTGATATTCCACATCTCATTAGTCCCACTCTAAGCTTAATCAGACAAACGCTCATCAGGGGTTATTTCAGAGAATCATCTCGAGTGTTGCCAAGAGTCGATGGTTCCATAACACCCGTTGAGAGGTCAGAGCTCCATGAAACGATACAGGACGTTTAATCCAAGCCAATGGTACTTCAAGTCGGCCATTATAGTGTCGGTATTACTGCGCGATCGAGTGGGATTAGCTGATGTTGCCGCTCCAATTAAATTAAATGCCGAGGCAGATTGGAATGAGCCACATGCAGATTGAGACTGCTGCAGATTGGATTTTCGTGTAATTGATTCAATTTTACGATTGTCCCTGGCCGCATTGAAACGGCTCACATGTTAGATTACAAGGTTTAAAAACTTAATTGGAAAGTTTAAATTATTAAAGCTGCAAAATCAATCATTTTATTGTCAACAGCCGTGAAAAATTATTGATACGTAAATGTGAACATAATTTAACAACAAGCTTAATTATTATTTTTTTTTTCTGAATAATTTATAGACTTTTGCAATGTAACAAATAGCATAACTAATTTGTAAAAACATTTTGCTTATTTAAATTTCAATTAAAAAACAGAGATTGCGTGCTGAAAATCTATAGTGGCATTTAAAATATCATTATAAAGAAGTATTTTATCTTCTATTTTTTTAAGTTAAAAAATTCAGTCTCAAATCTTTCTACATCAGCCCTCACATTTTTTTTTAAATTTTTAAATTTGAGATGAAATTTATCTCCTCTCCTCAGATCGTTATTTTTATAGAGCCTGTAGTTATTCATACCGTTGCCTTTCAACTATCAAGAGACAGTGAAGTCGTTTTGTCGTGAACAAACTTCCCCAGGCGCATCAACTGATCAACCTCATTGTCAGCACAGCTAGCATGATCGTAAACCGTGGCAATAGCAATTCGGCCCGAAAATAAAACTCCCCTTGGAACTGGGCGATAAACTTCTTCTAAAATGGTGGGCAAGCAATTCTCGAGCGAGTTTTTCCACCATTTCCATATTGCCTGCCCCTCGGTGGTTGGTTCTCCCCCTCGGACGGGCGGACGTTTTTAAAAGGCGCTCAGATAATCTTAAAAGGATATCCGCGTCCGTTCGGCACACAGGCGCTTGAGTCGTGATAATAAAAGTACTGCTGCCAGGTCATCTCGCAAAAAAAGCTGCCGCTCGGCTATTGATGGCGCTCGCAGGGCGCATAAAATTTCTGGCCGGCTCGATGTTGAACCTATTTTCGCTCGGCCAGGTGTTTTGCTTGCTCCCGGCGTAATTACTCGGGGGGAATACAAATTAGGGCGCGCGAGAGGAAATTGAGGCTCATAAGCCGGCAAAAGTTTCCCCGAGTGCAAAAAAATAAATATAAAAATAAACTGCAGCACATTTTTTGTTGGCAACCACATTGAGGAAATCTAATTTAAAAAAAAGTATAATTTTATATTTCTCTATTACTTTTTATGCAATTTTTTTATATTCATTTTTACCACAGCCTTTGAAATTTTGAGGAAAACTTTGGCTCAGTTGAAAATAAAATGATTGAATTTAGTTGCAAATGAAGTTTATTTTTGTACCACAAGGCAATCTTGAATTTAATACAGTATTTAACCGGAGTATTTGATTTCATAACATTCTCTCTCTGATTGGATGAGAGTAATGTTGGATTTGTAGAATCGTGCTCACTGCCGAGCATTCAAGGAAAATTGGAATCATTTGCATTTTAATTGCATTCCCTGACGAAGAAGAATGAGAGCAAATAAAATTTGCATCCTGAAAAACAGGAGGGAAACGCTCGACTGGAAATTTCCAGTGTGCTAGTCATAAAATGTGGAGCGTCCTTGTGTTTTATTAAAAAGCGACTGCTGCATTTTTGAGATAGCTTTACACATCAGCCGCTTGTAATTCAGTTTTGGTCGCGCAGGAAATGCCGTCAAACATCCGCTCGCTTCCTTCGCTCACTATGACGGTGACGAAAATATTATAAACAATTTTTTATAAAAAGGATTATTTCTGCTTTTGAAAGAGAGGTCGTTGGGAAGGTTGATGCGGACCGATGGAAGAGTTTCCGTCCAACGAGGAAAAAGGTACGGGGGCCGTGGCTCATCTTATTTAAAAAAAAAAAAAAAAAAAAAATTGCAAATCGGCTTATGAAAGACGACGCTTCACTCGCAGAGCTCGTCCCTCTTCGTATCTTTCCCGGTGCAGCCACGGCTCCATAAATTAACACACCACTTTTCTGTTCTTCTTTTGCAGTGTGAAAGAAACTTCTTGCTCCGCTCCTAAGTAGAAAGTAGAGCCCCGCTGCAGCGTTGATTTCGTTGTGCATTTTCTTTCTCTGCTCCCTTCTCCATCCAGCACCTCTTTATAACTCTCTTTCTTTCCTCTTGTGCAAATTCCTCTGCCATAATACCACCCTTTGTTATGTATTTTTTATTGTGCTAGTATGTTAATTTTAGATAGAGTCGAGATCTCTTTTCTCCTCTCTCTCTCTGCATTTCTCTGTAGTGGCTGGCATCTCTTTCATGTTTCTTTTATGCTGGTGCAGCAGAATTTTGACTTTTCACAACGTCTGCCGCCTTTGAGGCCCGCCGACTATTAAATATTGGATTCCGCGTCAAAAGAACTTTGAGTTAAACCTGTTCTTTTTCGCCAGCAAAATCTCAACATCAGGTGTATGCAGCCCGCACGTCTTTCCACTCGCGCGGGTTGCATACGCCGCCGATCGCAGGCGCTCCCCTTTGTTCAAACAAACGTCACATGAAAGAGATCACAGTCAGTCAGTCGAATCGGGGGGTTGATTTTGATTCGGAAGCGAAAGGATCCGATGCATTGTTGCCTTGTTTGATTTCCCCAGATGAAACGTGTCGCTCCGACGAGTTCACTTGCGGCAACGGAAAGTGCATTCAGCAGCGCTGGGTGTGCGATCGCGACGACGACTGCGGTGACGGCTCTGACGAGCACAACTGCCCCAAAACCAAGTGCTCCGAAGACACCGAGTTTGCGTGCGGCATCAACCACTGCATCACCCTCCGATGGCGTTGCGACGGAGACCCAGACTGCCCGGACGGCATTGATGAGCAGGTAATTATTTTCAATTATAGTAAAAAATTTCAATTTGAAACTGAAATTCTAACTTTTAAATTAATTTTATTCTAGAGTTTTATCTCTAATCTCTAAATTGGCTTTAATCTTACAATACATCCCTACAAAAGTCCAAAATCAACTTTCATTTAGTTATGAAACGTTGTAAACTCTGCATTTGATGTTTTGTATACAAAATTTAGATCTCGTACAAGAGTTTCTAAGCGTACGTGGAAATTTAATCAAACTTATAAATCCACTTGACAGCTTTTTCGTCTGTAAATAAGCCCGTTGGCAAAATCATTACATCCTCGGCTTATGTGTACAAACTTCAGCCGATACTGAGAATTTGAGAACCGTCACGGGCTTCATTCCAGAATCAATATTTCTACATAAATTTAGCATATTGTGCGCTCTTCATGTATGACAGTTTAATTGGAGTGAAACTCTAATTGAACCAACGGAGCGTTTTCGTTTGGCAATCAGCACACGACGGCGGGTCTCAATTGGCTGAGCCTCGGCGTCGCATGCTCAAATTCCTGCGACGCTAAATTTGATGACTCGACAGACACATTCAGACGCAGTGCTAACTTGACACAATGCAGAGCGCAATTTCGCGCGCCTCCGGCCTTGGAAAATTAGCAAGCATTGTGGGTTGACGCTGAACGTATGTACGGTTGTTTTCAGTTTAGAACTGGAGGTGTTAAAGGGAGATGCGCAAAATTAATAGTCTTTTTGTCTGAAATTCAAATGAAAGATAATTACACTCAGAATTAAACAAATTTTGAAACAAAACGATGACCATTGATCTCAAGCAAAAGAGCAAAAACTAATTTTGAATAATTTATTTAATTTTCATATTTTTTTTTGTCTGTGAATGTGAAATTAAAATTTAAATATATGAGAGGTGAAAATCAAGAAATTACAAGAAAGTTTGAATCTCATTAGTTCTTCAATGTAAACAGCAGCCAAAGAGACCGAGCCAAGTAAAATTGTATTTTTTCCGTCTAATTTAAATTTCTAGATACATCGTTTTCTTGTAACTGTAGTTCATTTGTCCTCTCTTTTAAAAAATTTCACAATGAAAGAAAAGCAATTGTTGATAGCAGGAAAATTTTATACACCACCATATAAATTTGTTTTATTTATTTTTAACTTAAGTAAATTCGCTGAATTTTTAAATTCCCCCCAATTCCGCTGAAAGTGAAAGAAAATTGCTTTGAAAATTTAGCACACACATCTCCCTTAAAGATCCCCACCCAGAACAACAACTGTCGCCGCCGCGTCCGGGATAATCACATTGCAACCCCAGCCGAGCGTATGAAGAGCTATCGCCGCCATTGTGCGTCTTGACACATTTGTAAATTACTCTCGCGACCGCGGAGGCGGAACTAGCATTGCTAGAGCACCCCTTTCATCTTCTATCTCCCTCAGCCGGTGGATTTGGTGGTGCAAGTTTTTTAATTGAAAAGTTGGCACGGATATGAGAAGAGATAGTGGCACTCGTCGCAATTTTGAAAGAGGAAGGCGCGGAAAAATTATTATGTCACTGCTTTTGCGGGCAACTTTTTTAATCTCGCTCTTTTGTGTGCGTCGGTCTTTCTGTGCTCACTCCGAGTCAGTCAGTCGCAGCGGAACGGTCGCTCCACCGTCGCTCGCTAATATTACCAAGAGGAGAGAGGCGGAAAGGCTGGGTGGAAATGATGGCGCATTTTTCTCCCAGTGCCCGTCAGAGTCTATTTACAGCGTCGGCGGTTCTGCGAAGTAAATCCAATTTGGTCCTTTGTATTTTCAGGGTCGTCAACCACTTGCGTCTCCCTGCACTCTCTAGGGAGGAAGAGAGGATATTTCACTTTTGCATCTCTTCCAACAAACACCAATTGTCTCGGTTTTCCTTAATAAAATCCAGCCGACCTTCATGGCCCTGAATTAATCTAGAAAGGAGAAAAGAGGAAACAGTTAAAATATTTCATTACATGTAAAATTTGTTAAATCTGGTGAGGGAAAATAATTGCTTTAAATTAGTTCTGTCGCATATATTTATAAATATAAAGTAAAATTTAATTGAATTTACATTTAAAACATATTATTTGTAGTTTTTAAAGGTCTAGTTTATTATAATATATTGTTCTTTTATTACATATTATAATAATAAATTTCATTTTATTTTCATTACAATTTGGATTTAAATAATCTTGGGGTATCCAGATGGTGTCTTTATGTTAAACAATATTCGGATTATCAAAGATATAAATAATTCCGAGTCATGTAAAATTTTAAATTTCTACAAGGAAAACTTACTTCCCTCTGGGTTAGATCTTTCTCTTTAAGAATAAAATTCAATTTTATTAATATTCCTAATATTCAATATTAGATCCACATCTCTAAATAATCTTAAATTTTCTTGTTCAATCGTTCATCCTCTACACTAACTTATTTCTCCAATTGGTCAAATGACGGCAGCTTTATCTCCGTCAGACACCGGCGCCCCATTAATTAAGATTTACGGGCGCGTCGTGCAATAAAAAGCCGCGGCGGCGGTTCGCCTTGTTTCCGCAACGAGATTTTTGATCGTGCATCGGAGCAGAATTTCTCGCCACGGGGGCGAACGCGGGCTGGGCGAATTAGCACTGCAGCTTCTTGAAGCGAGCAACGTGTCTGTCATGAAGTGAGGCTCGGGGCTCCTAATAATTCCGCTGCCGTAAAATAATGCAGAGACGTGAGCTCGGTGCAGCCCACGGCGTCGACTTCGCAAAACATGCTAACTAGAACTGCGAATTCTCTCTCTAGACCAGCAAGAGAGAGCCTCACATAAAGACAGGACACGAGCCGTGTTTTACAGCCAAAGCAAAATGGCCTCGAAATAAAGCCGGTACACGTTCGCTATTTGGCCCATTCGTGCTCACTCGCGGCACTTCAAAGGGGTGGGTGGGCAACTCTTGATGAGCACCTCCGGCAAACGCGCTTTCTCCTTTCGCCAACAAAATTCGCGAAGCATTTTCTGCATTTCATGCGGTCGCGTGGGTGTGCAACCAGCCTCTTTGTGCAAACGCGTAATTACACTACTTTTATCTTCTTCCCGCTGACTGCGCGATGACGAGAGATCGAGCAGTAAGAATTTCGCGGCAAAAAGCCCTTCCAAGCGCGTAAAAATTAAAGACCTTTTGTTGAAAGTCTCTTGTGCGTAATAAAATCACGCGGAGCTAAAAGCTTTTTATGCAAAAATGAATCTTCCTTTTAGAAAATCAAATCCTGCGTGAAATAATTAGCGAAAAATTCGGCGTCTACACATTTTCAGAGTTAACTTTCTTTTATTTTCCACAAAGATCATTCCTAATTATTTAAAAAGACTTATTGAAATAAAATACTATATTTTGAAATTAAATCAGAATAATCCTAATTAAAATTTCTATTCTGCACAGAACTGCACTGGTTTCCCCACACCAAAGCCGCACCACTCGCACTGCAGCGCTCGGGAGTTTGAGTGCATGGACCGCATGAGTTGCATCCACCAGGCTTGGCTGTGCGACGGCGACCGCGATTGTCCTGACGGCTCGGACGAAGAGGCACCCAACTGCGTCGTCGGCACTTGCAGACCTGACCAATTCCGCTGCAACTCTGGCCACTGCATTCCTGGACACTTGCACTGCAGCGGCACTCCGGAGTGCTCCGACAACAGTGACGAACTCAACTGCAGTGAGTTTCATTTCAATGCTTTTAAGAAAATTTTTTGTTTGTGTTTATTATGTTTCGGATTCAAATTAGAAAAATTAATCAATATAAATTTTATTTCAAATTTAAAACATAACATTTATTTATTCTGAACAAAAAACTTTAAATTTCATACATATTTCTCTATTATTTGGAGCCATATAAAGAAGAACTTTAATGGAGTTTTCTGTCATTTCCATCACAACTTTTCAATTAAGCTACCTTTTCTCATTTCCAACTTTGACGTTCACAGCGTCGCCTGCGCCCAAGTGCGACCCACACACGGAGTTCGACTGTGGTTTGGCGACCGGTGCGGCGTCAGGCATTTGCATTCCTCTGAGCAAAGTTTGCGACAAGAAGCCCGACTGCCCCAACTGGGAGGACGAGCCTGGTGAGAAGTGCGGCAGGAATGAGTGTCTCGACAACAACGGCGGCTGCTCGCAAAAGTGCGTTGACACTCCTGCGGGATATTACTGCGATTGCTTGCCTGGTTTCCAGCTGGTGGACAATAGAACCTGTGAAGGTACGCGTGAAAATGCTTCAAAATTTTATTATGGACTCTTATATTAATTGAATAATTATTCCCAATTGATCTAATTACACAAAATTTGCTGTTTTAAGTGATAAAATGCCTATTCAAGTGGCATTTTATTTGTTTAATAACAAAATATTTCCCGAGTTTCAATTTAGAAACTAAAATTTGTGCTTATTCCAGCCATAATTTTTTAAGCTTTTTTTGTAGAGGATTTAACAAATTTGACATTTGCAAATGTTGGGGTTATCTTGCCTCTGAAACAAATAAAATAAATCTGCGCTTATCTGTCGCAAACATGGCCGCCTCTCAAAATCCCAAGAATAATCCCCCCAACAACCGAAAACAATCCCCAAATTTATTTGTCATACTAAGCAGTCGGGGCGTATTTGTGCTTCAGATATCAACGAGTGTGACACACCTGGTACCTGTTCGCAAGTGTGCATCAACGAAAAAGGTTCTTTCAAGTGCCAATGTCTGGAAGAGTACCAGAAAGAGCCGCGCGACCACACCAGGTGCAAGGCCACCGAGGGTCACGCCTCTCTGCTGTTCGCCAGGAGACACGACATCAGGAAAATCTCGCTAGACCATCACGAGATGACGGCCATTGTCAACGAGACCAAGAGTGCCACCGCGCTGGACTTTGTTTTCAGAACTGGCATGATTTTCTGGAGTGACGTCAGCGACCAGAAGATCTACAAGTAAGTGCAATTTTGAATTATTTAATATTTTGTATTATTAACAGACAACCAAATTTTAATTTTGCAAATAATAGGGACTTAAATGTTTTAACAGGGTGGTGAAAATTATTGTATTAAGGAATTTAAAAAAAAATACTCAAACATGGCAGCAAAAAAAGAAGAAAAAAAAAAAATACAATCTAAAACAATTGTTTGCATAAATTTCTAACGTCCTATTTTTCTGAATATTACCAATTTTGAATATAATAATTATTCATTTAGCTATTGAGTGCCTAAAATTAAATAGGATGAATCCAAGAAATTTTATTCTCATTAACTTCATTTAAATTCAAAACCCTGACTCTGTGCAGAAGCTTTTATCTAGATGTTGAAATGTCGATTGTTTTTTTCCCCAAGAGCCTAACCTTTAATTTTCCCAAGTGAGACGGCCCGGTTTCGCTCCCAGCAGAAAAGTTGATAGGAAACTCCGGGAAAGAGCCATTTTCCGCCCGCACTCTCAAACTTTTGGGGACATTTCCGCAGCAGCTGAAATTGCCGCGGCTTAATAGCCAAGCAAGACTCCACCGGGACGCTCTCTTTTTTATAGCAAACTTGTCGGCGATCGCCAATTTCTGGCATATAGCACTCTTCTTTCGTTTTCATCGGGGTCAAATTAACTTTTGAGAGGCCAAGCTTTTTAATCACACAGAGGCGTGCCGTTTTACCATCGTAAAACAAACTTGGGACGAAACCCGACCGCGCCACCACTTAAACCCTGCATAGAGGGGTCGCTCAAGTTAACTTGAGAAAAAATGGCCAAATCGGCTCGAGGGCTGTTACTTGGTCTCCGGGGCGGGGGTCGGTGGGAAGGTTAGGCGCAGTCCCGTCTCGTTTATTCATTACGGCCGCCCCGGCATTGTTTGAATAATGAATCGGCACGCCGCATATTTAGTCGGGGCAGGCACACAACATCACGCACTAATTATTCAGCATCTGCCCCCGCCGTGTGTGCTCCAGCAACGATAATGGCTCAATTCCGCGTCTGCACTGCCAGTGCATAAATCACAAGGGGCCGTCGGAGAAGAATTTCAACAAGCAGGGGAACAACTAACTTGTCTCATTAAAGACGACACGTGCGTAAGATGAGGGAAGATACCTCATAATATGTGTTAAATCTTCATTTGTGAAAATATTTTTGTTCATAATACCAAAGGAAGTGAAAATATGAATTGTAATTTTTTCAAAGGAAATAAATAATAATAATTAATTTATCATTATAAAATATTAAAATGATAAAATTAATTAAATATTCGGCGATTTTGTAGATCTTATGTCTTATGGCAAATAAACATGTCTCATATCAACTTTAAATTTACAAAAACTTATTTATTAGATGCCTTGAATTATTATTCTTTCAACCACTATCAAATTTCTGCAACTAGTAAGTTCGGCTGCTAGAATGGGGTTAAAAATATCTTGTGTGTTAGAATTCAAATCACCCTGAAAATATCTCTAGATATATTTTCTCTGTTTTTGTTTGAAAAAAAATACGTCTCCGATCTCTGATAGTGAAAGCTCAGATTTTTAGCGTTACATGTTCTTGGAAATTTATCAATTAGCCCAATTAATGTTTCCTGCCTATCTGCTCACGTATATATCTGACGGAGCAGCCCTCTTGATGTTTTCGTATTTTCGAGAGGGAGACAACTTGCTTCCCTTGGGAACCGAGCAAAGCACGAAGGCGCGGTCGTTGTTCAAAATTTCTGCTGCTTTGATCTTCCGGGCGCCATGCGCGTTTTGCGGTTTCCGAGAGCAGAAAAGTGACTACCTGGAAATTCGCGATGAAAGAAGTCAGGTTTCAGTCAAGATAGTAGTTAAATATTTCAACCCTTTGCTTTAAATAATTTAATTTCTCCAGTTGGAAATTTTGTAATTTTTATGTTTGCCACACCAGCTCGAATTCCGTTTTCTTCGTCAAGGTTGGGCAACTTTAATCAGGTTAAGTGTGCATAATATTCAGGCCGAGTTATTATTCAACCCATTTCCCACGCCGTACGCGTCGACTCAACGTTCCCTGCTGAAGCGTGATGAAAATTCTGGGCGGATTTTTTTTATTTTTGCACCACAGCTCTGAAAAATTACGATGCCCCGTGGTGCGGCGGGCGTGTTAAAAGAGCGCGCGCCAAATGGAAAATATACGACATCGCGAAATAACAGAGAGAGAAGCCCCGAGTATTTTATTCGCCGTTCTCATTTCTCTGCTCTGTGCAGCTTCCACCGCCGCTCTTTTACTGCGAAATTTATTCCGTTTTGACTGATAATGTACAACTCCGTGGAGGCCACGCGCGCGTGTTCGTCGGTCGGTTGGCTCATGAAAATTTTCATATCTCTGGCACTGGGCCGGCGCGAGCAACCTGTGAATTCATTATTCAGTGAAAAACTCCCGGCGTCAGCTTTTTTACTTTTTTCACGACAAAGGGAACTTCTTCAAAGAGCCGAGATCCGGAATTTGAATAAATTTATTAAATAAGTAGAATGTAATTTTTAAGAATTCTTTTAAATTATGCAGAAATTTTAAAAATGAACAACAAGAATTTCTTCATTTTTCTTCTTTCTAAAAATCAATCTCTAAAAAATCTTTACCAATTTAAATATGCTCTGATTGTGAGTTGACTGTTTAAATAAATACAAACCCTTTGTACGAGCAAAAAATGGTACATTCAAATGATACGCATCCTTTTCTCTGCAAACCTTTCCCCATCTCAAAATTCCTTCAATTTTTTTGCTACAATTTCAATGAATTCTCCGCAGTGCAGAGTACAGCAGGCGGTCGAATTTGGTTGAAGACGTGCGTCGGAAAAATTCGCCAAAGAGAGATCTATCTATCTTGATTCTAGTTTGACTTGCAAATGTTCCGGCGGTTTTTCCGAGGCAAACACGTCGCCGTATTCGGCGAACCAATAATAATGCCCGCAGGGAACGCGAAGAAAAACCGGAGACAAAGAGGAAAAGGGAATTTTTAATATATACACAGACAAAAAGTTCAAATGCGTGCATAGCGGCAGCAGGCGTGCCGTATCGAGGATCCATCTATCATTATTCACACAGGCGTTTTTCAGTCATCCCTCATCATTCCTGACGAGAGCGAGGGAAATATTGCACTTCCTATATGCGCGCGAGAGAGGAGGATTTCACGCCTCTCTGAATAAAAGGCTTACAGTCTTGGCGGCGAGGCTCATGAATATTTTATCCTCGTCGCGAGCCGCGGCGACGCGATCCGCAAAAATTAAAATTTGGGTCGTTCAAAATTGCCTAGCTTGCTGACGGCCTCAGTTCTGGAGTGATAAAAAGTGGAAACGCCATTTTATAAACTTGAAATTGCATAAAATAATTATCTTTACGGATTTAGTCCTAAACTGCTTTGTTTTCGGGCTTAAGAAGGAGAAGCCTAAACCTGGATTTTATATAATAATTTGCTTGTTAAGAAAACCAAGTTTATAAAATTTAATTTTCTGGTATTTTTACGCTCAGCTCATTTAAAAAATGTTAGTATTTTAATTTTTTTTAATTAGATGAACTTGTTTATTAATATTAACATTTGTTGCAATTTCGATTAATTTTTTTTTTTTTATCAATTTAGGGCACCCATTGACGAGGGCAAGGACAAAGTGGTGGTGATTAGGAACGAGATCACAACTTCGGACGGCCTGGCTGTGGACTGGATTTACAACCACATCTACTGGACGGACACTGGCAAGAACACAATTGAGTTGGCCAACTTTGACGGCAGCATGCGCAAAACGCTGATCAAGGACGACCTGGAGGAGCCTCGCGCCATCGCCCTGAACCCTGTGGAAGGCTGGATGTACTGGACCGACTGGGGCACCGAGCCCAAGATCGAGCGCGCCGGCATGGACGGCTCCCACCGCCAGACCATCGTCAACTACGAGGTCAAGTGGCCCAACGGGCTGACCCTGGACCTGGTCAAGCGTCAGGTGTACTGGGTGGACGCCAAGCTGAACACCATTTCATCTTGCGACTACGACGGCAAGAACAGACGGGTCATCCTGTACTCACCGGACGTGCTGCAGCACCCGTTCTCCATCACCACCTTCGAGGACTGGGTGTACTGGTCCGACTGGGACAAGCAGGCCCTCTTCAAGGCCAACAAGTTCAATGGAAAGGATGTTACTCCTGTCACTGCTACCCACATGGTGAGTGAGATGAATTTGGTTTGAAAAAGTGAATGAATTAGTTAAGAATTTCAATATTTCCCCTTAATTAACTGCTAAAATTGCCTGAAAAACCAACACATATCAAGTAAATAGATCTGATTTTTATTTCTTGATTCAATTTGAATCAATTTTAAAACAAAATTGCACAACAAAATAATGATTATGCTAAGTATTTTCCTTTCTTAATAGTGTTTTTGATTTTTCTAAACAGGTTCAGTTTCCTATGGTGGTGCATGTGTACCATCCTTACCGCCAGCCTGATGGCCCCAACCACTGCCAGGCAGTGAACGGACATTGCTCCCACCTCTGCCTGCCAGCTCCTATTATCAACGCTAACTCACCAAAGATCTCCTGTGCCTGTCCCGATGGCCTCACCCTCATCGAGGACAGACTGATGTGTGTCGAAATGAGTGAGTCCCTTTTTGCGAATCAACCACATTCTCAGTTCATTTTTAGATAAATGTTTTCGGATGCGCAATAGACCGTTTAGAGCATGAGTATGTTTTATGTGCTCTCTCATGATTTTCATTTTGATTTTTAACGATGTTCTCATTTTTGTGTTGCATGAATTTAATGTCTTTGTGTTCTCGTCCAATTTTAGCAAACAGCACTGATTCTCCTGCTACGTCTGGATCACCTTCCGGCGGCTCAACTCATTCTTTGCATCCCAGTGAGTAGACGTAAAAAGTTACACAAAAAGAGTGGACATAACAGTCCGAGCCAGCAGCAAAACTTTCGTTTGTCACAACTCGCAACTTGTAATTTCTTTTTCCACCAAAGTAAAAACGTACTTTTTTCCCGCCTCCGGGGTTTCACGCTGTAAAAGCTTAAATATTTAACCACGCAATTTGCATAGCGTGCTTTTCTTTTTTTATTGCAACAGGTAAACGGCCTCGTCAACTCAGTAATTTTGTTTCACGACGGGCGCAAGATATTTCCGCACCCTCACAAAGATTTCTGCCCTTTTGTTCTCGCTGATGATGCACCACGCTTCCTCCTTTTTGCACTTCAAAAAGAAGGCTGTTAATGAAGATGCAATTGTGAATATTTCATGAGAGGCTTGCTGCTGGCTAGATTGTTCACACTCTGCATTCCAGACAACCAGCTCTTGATTGCTGATGGTGGAGGCTCCTTCTGAAAGCTGTGTATTATTTTTGTTCTCACCGTGCACCACCCTTTTTCCTGTTTCAAAGTGTAGATATTTATATTTGTAAACAAATTCACAAATTCGTTGGATGCGTAATTTTCACCCCCGGTGAGAGCCGAAAACGAGTTTCTAACACTCTGAGCAGTGAAACTCATTTTCCTCCGCGAAACAAAAACGCCTCTTTTCCTTCCGGCAAGAGCCAATTTTCCGATCTCTCTCTCTTTCTCTTTCGCCGGGCGAACGTAATAGGCTATTTACTTCCCATCCATCACGGATCCAATCCTCGGCAACACGGCCGGGAACTGTTGACTCGCTTTGATAAGGCGCCGCCGCCGGAGCTGCGCTCATTACTCCCCGGAGTGATCAAATTCGCATCCACAGAAAGCTTTATTTATTTTCGATGGGCTGAGAGACGCTGCTTCATTAGTTCTCGCATCCCTTTGTCTGCCTTTGATATCGCGTTTCGCAACAAATTACTGCTTCGTTAGTTTGCATGCATGCATGTGCTAAGCCCCTAAGAGCCCCGTTTCGATTCGCGCCAAACCCAACAGACCTCCGCCAGAATTTTTGGTCGGCGGCCAAGGTTGGCTAACTTTGACGTGCACTCAACACACACCTATGTGTGGTGTGTGTGTCCATTTATATAAATATTCACTTGGGTCTGTCGTCGTTTCCAACTCCTCTCTCAATCTGTCTCTTTGTCTATATTCTGCCGTGTGTCTGTGTTTGGTGCGTGCGTATATATGTGAACGTGCACGTTTCCACTATATATACTTTTGGCAGCGTCCGCAATCCCCCGCACACGTGACACCTATTTTCGCAAGCGCCGTTTGCTAATCGCCTTGTGTGTGTGTTTGTGCTGCTCGCAGGTATACCAAAACACAACGGCTCCAGCTCAGACAAGGCCTCGTCGGGACAGAGCGACGAGTTGACCGACTCAGGAATGGTTGCTGGAATCGTGATCGCGGTTGTCACCATCGTCCTCATTGTCGCCGCTCTGGTAAATACCAATTTGGCCATCTTGGCGCCACATTTTGCGCAGTAGCTTAATGACCAACACGCATATTATCTTTTTTTAATAATACTACATTGAAACTTGAAACATTCCGTCACTTATTTGAAAACCAACTTACCCTTCTTTATTGTATTTCTTTGCCACACAAAATATTTATTTTTAGACTCGCAATTTGGTATATAAAATTATAAAAGCATTATGAAAAAAAAATTCTTTTGAATTTAATTTTAATATAAATTTTTTAGCCGTATGTAGATCATAAAAAAAAATATTCAGGGCTATTTAGGGGAAAAAGATTTAAAAAATCATAGTAGTAAATTTGCAAACAATCAAAAATCAATACAATTTTTTGTTTGGTTAATTATTTTTTCATAGATAAACAATACTTTTATGCTTTAAAATATTTTCAATTAAAATTTAATAAAAGTTATTTTGCTTTTTATTTGTAATAAAACATATTTATTAATTTATTTTAAACTTAAATAAACTATAGTTCAATTAATGCACCATAAAAATAATTAATTTCTAATATATATATATTTTGAAGCATTGCACATCAGTTTAAAAATATAAAATTAGGTTTTTCAAAAGAAAATTATCGAAGCAATAGTAATGTCCTTTTGTCACAATACAGATGAAATAAATTAATTCAAGTTTATATTTGCAGCTACCAATGTAAATATTTTAATTCTAATTAATTAAAATCCCAAGTTCAAAGTTTCCAACATGAATCTGACCATTTTCCAACTTTCAGGTTGCATTTGTGGTGTACAGACACTATTTGCACCGCAACGTCACCAGCATGAACTTCGACAACCCCGTGTACCGCAAGACTACCGAAGACTCGTTCTCGTTGGAGAAGAACCAGTACCACCCGAACGGCAGAATATACCCGTCGACGGTGGGCGAAGAGGTAAGAGCCCTGGCCATGGAGACGTGCCCGCTGAGATAAGGCGGTGGCGGCACTCGCACACACACACACTCACACAAACCAGCCCTACTAACACACACACCCTCCTTCCGAAACTAATCCTTATTTGGCCAGAACCATTCTTGTTTAAAAAAATAACGTGTGTGTCTGTCGCATATACGGGCGCAGCAGAGGCTCGATCCATCCATAGCATGTAAAGCTCAAGGTGAAGTGGTTGGCTATGAGAGAAAATTAATCCAACACAGACTTTATCAAAGCTCTTTATCATTCGCGTGTGTGGAGAAGAATAATTGAATGACCGGTGGGTTTTATTTCCTTGTGCGAGCGGCGTTTTCGAATTTTGAGCTAAATGGAGGGCTTCTACGTATACTACGGTTTGATTAGAATGAAAATTTTCATTTTGAGTGCATGAGTGCAAGTGTACATTTGTGAGGGACATACATGTGTCATAATAATGTAATAATTATATTTTATTATCTAATAAGTAAAGAAGATTTGCTGGTGCATTCTTTTCTCAGCACGCAAAACATCACAAGCCAATTAAGGAAATTTGCAAAGTTAATTGAAAGTAAATTCCAGTTTAAAAAGTGAAGTTGTTGGCTTGTGAGATGCTTGTAAAAAATTAAAAATGTTAAGACCGATTCGTGTACAGCAAATTGTATAAATCTAGTCATATTTGTACTTAGCACTAACCGGAGAGAAATTGTTGTTTTAAAAAAAAAAGAGGGAATTTAAAAAGGCCATATTCAGTAACCGTGCCATGTGACGAGTGAGAGGAAAGAATCTTCGTGGATATGTACGAAAGAAATGTGATGATAAAAATACAAAACGCATGTAATTTTAGGTTTGAATAATTACAACTAAAACACACAAAACACACACATCATTACTTGTCATCTCATAGATCTAATTAGTTTCCTGGTAGCTTTCGTCACAGCTTTCCATTCAGCTCTTAAAAAATATATTTCCAATTTACAACCAAAAGACTGTTGATCAGTCAATCTGTTGTGCCAAATTTTTTAACCACTGATTTCTCGGTGCTCCCTTGATTTGCAGCCATTCCCATTATATTGGTAAAAATTGTTCTTGTCGTCAATTGAGCATCGTGATAATTTGATGTTTCAATTAATGTTCGGCAAACTTTGTATTTTGTGAATGGAGTTGTAGGAAAATGATTTGATTTTGCTCATTTCAACCAAAAGATGTAACGATTGCTTTCTATGACAAAGTTCAAATAAAACGACAGCTTTTTACTTGTAACTCACCTGCTATTTCACTAACAATCAATGTCTCCCACTATTAACGCACACTTAATTAATCTGGATTGGTGGTGAGTACAGACAAAGCTACAAAACTCCCCTAACTTGTATTTTAGTTGTTGTGTTGTAAGTGCAATTTGAGTAATTTCAGTCTGCATTTCAGGCCGAGGAACCTCTGACCACCCCTGGCACCAACGAGTTTGTGTAGAAGAGAATCTCTAAGAGGAGAGAAGAAGACAAAAATGTGATATTTTTTCTTGTTTAGAGAGCAGGACTTTTTCATTCTCTGAATAAGTTTGATGTCTGAGGTAATTTTTCACAAACCAAAATTTCGGACGGGAAGCTGGAGATCAACATATGTTTTAAAATATTTCACACCGTGGATGATAATAATGTCAGTTTTAAAATGAGCGCTAGTTTTTAAGTCGAATATTTGTTTAATTTTTAAAAAGGTATATTACTATACATTTTAGCTAGCCTTCAAGATAAACCAAAAAGTGTATGTTGTAAATATTTTAAGCGGAATAATTATTTTTGTCAAATGATGTCAAACGATCGTTGTCAAGAGGCCATAAGTATGTAAGACTATTTATGTGCGAGTGTAAAAGTGCAGGTAGTCTGGATGTTTGTTTGAAAAAAAAAATAAAATTAAACAAATCTCAAAATTTTAATAATGAAGTCAAGAACCAAAGTCTTCTTGAAGTTGATTGGAGAACTTTTTGTAATTGAAGTATTTTGATCAATGTACATTCCTACTCAAGAGAGCTTTATGGTTGCTCAAGATTCATAGAAAAACATTTCATCATAAATGTCTACAGGAGTTTGTAAAGTGAGAAATTATGATTTTTCGCTAAATAGAGTAATATTAGGTAACTTTGATTTGTCTTTACTCGATGTGACTCTCAAAACATCAATTAAACAAACCACTGAATGAATTTTTTTGTTTTAAATGTTACAATGCTGCAAAATGTTTATGCCAACAACTCGCGAGTGCAAGCAATAAAAGAGTGGATGCTGTTATTAAGAATAGCCAATGGTATTTTCAATCAATAATTCCTTCATCAACTTCTTTTATCTGCATAATAATAATATTGGGTTAAATTTATGTAAAACACCTTTGCTTAATTTCTTGTAAAAGCTATACAAATATTCAAAAAACAAACCAGCGCAAAGCATT
The DNA here is from genome assembly GCF_031216515.1 of Neocloeon triangulifer. NCBI lineage: Eukaryota > Metazoa > Arthropoda > Insecta > Ephemeroptera > Baetidae > Neocloeon > Neocloeon triangulifer. The sequence goes on along the minus strand of NW_026775554.1, from coordinate 14,957,736 downwards.
GCAGTGAGCAAAAATATTATGTACATATATGTAAGCTTCACTGAATTATTTTATTTCACTATATAAAATAGCATTAAATATGCTGCATAAGAATAGCAAGCAATTTACTTCATCTTTAAAACAGATATTATTTTTTTTTTTTTAAATTGATGATAAAATAAATCAGTTGTATTTTGCAAATTGGTTATCTTATACTGAAATGCAAAAACTACTCTCTCATGTCATATGCACTGATGATTTCAACATAACAATAAGAAAAGGATAATTGTCATATTTATGCCCTATGCAAAGCATCTATAACTCCTTAAAAAGTTATACTGCATGAAATAACACAAATATCAATTTTTCCCAATGAATAAATAGGGTAATTGGGTCCGGTAGTATTAATTAGCATCAGTCTACTTAGAGGTGCAATTAAATGTCACAAGCAAGAGTGCTGTATACGGCTGGATCCTTATTTTCTTTTGTAAACATATAATAAGTAGCACTGTGGGATGTTTCCTCCTCTTTTGGATTTCCATGATCATGCACAAGTTTTTTCTATTACAGCAACCTTCAACGCTTTTCTTCTTCTCTAGTTTTTATTTGGCAAAAAGTGAATCTACTCGCTTCTGGCTACAACGCTTCTTGCTTCTAACATCGACATCTTGATTTCAATTCTTGATTTTTATCATGCTGATAAGCTCCTCAAAAAAAAAAATAAATAATATTTGCGCAGAGAATGCAATTTATCAGATCGAGGTCACTTAATGATAAGCTCTAAAAATAGATCATTGAACGCTTTATGATATCCGCGGCGGTTGCCAGGTGAAATAATATTAAATTAGGCCCTTATATTAATTTATAATAATAATACCTGTTTTATTAATTTAATTTTTCATTGTTTATCATACAGTATAATTTAAAAAATCTTTAAATTTGAGTAATAATGCAAAATTAGATTACTGTTTTGTGTTAAAAAAAATATTTTAAATTTTTTATAATTGCATTAATTTTAATGTAAAATACATTATATATTTTAAATTTAAATGCCTGTTTTATATTTATATCTATGACTAATAACGGCTGCCATTAAACCAAAATAGTTTTAATTGGAATAAACACAACTAAGTCAAAATTAATATTTGTGCTTTGATAATTGAAGGCAGTGCTTTTTTTATACAGCAAGTTATTTTTTTAACTAGATAAACTTACAAAGGAAATTTTTTTTACTCGCGTAATATTTTTCACTAAAATTGTATTTATATACTGAATTTTGCAATAATTGTTGTGTAGGAAAGGAAAGCCATTGCGTGATAAATGGAAGAAAAATTATATTACTAAAAATACAGAGATAATTTTGATATATTTTTATATAAGGCGTATTTTTTTGTATTAATCCCTTAATTAGAATTCCTACCCTTCTTAAACAGAACTGAATTAACTTACGACATACTTTATAATTAAACTATACCTACACGAATTTTTAACGTCAGATCTGAAAGTGATAAATATATTTATCCGTTGTTACCATGTGAAGCTCGTTTGAGATATAAACAGGGTCCGCTCCGAGTGCGCATCAATCGTTTCATGATGGGCGAGATTTTCAGATCTTCTGTGCCAATCAACGTGAGCAACATTCCCAATTGCTCCTTGACCAACTGCCTTTTTAAGTACCTGAGGCAAAATCTGCATATTGTTGCTCAGAAGCCTTGGCTGGTGAGAAAATTTTTAAGTTTAGTCCCAATATATTTATAATTTAATGTTTTCATTATATTTTTTTTTTCATATTTTTTAATTATCATTTTTTGGATATTTTGCAAAGATTGATGTTTGCACGGAAAAGAAAATTTTGTTTGGCCAAGTGGAGGAGCGATCGCGGAATGTGGCGAAAGCTTTGGCCAGGAGAGGTTTTGCAAAGGGCGACGTTTTGTACTTCGTGTCCTACGATATAGTGGACATCGGCGTTCTGCAGTTGGCCGTTTGGCTTTTAGGAGGAGCGACCAGAGGCAGTTATCAAATTTCAAAGCCAGGCAATTTTTTTATTCAAATTACATCAGCCATAAAATTAGCTTAAAAAATATTAATTATAGAGGAATATGCACGGCAAATGCAAGAAGCGAAATGCAAATTTGTGGCGGTTGATTCACACACCGTGGAGACGATCAAACAGGCTATCAAAATTGGGAATATGGATTGCGATATTATTAATGTTGGTGATGAGGCCATTAACGGTGTCCTCAGTTTTATGGAATTGACTCAAGACGATAACGCAAGTAAAAACGATCATACTTTTAATTTTTCAAATCATGATTATTTTTATTATCAAAGCATTATTGCCTAAAGTGCAAATCGACTCTGATAAGGACGTTTTCTTGATTTGTAACACAAGCGGCAGCACCGGCGAGCCCAAAGGTGTCATTCACACCCACAAAAACTTCCTCAGTGTCTTGTCATGCTTCAAGTTTGTTATAATAATTCACGAGAAGCGTCCTTTAATATTTAATAAAAAAAACAATGCGTGTTGAATAGGGAATTGATGGCCGAGAACTTTGACGAAAGTATCATGCTAACTGCTAGTAATTTTTCTATTTTCAACGCGTGGACAATGACACTCACTCTCGCCACAGGCAACACAATGTTCTGCATGAGCAGATATAGGAAGGAAGAGTTCCTTGGCCATGTATTGAAATACAAGGTTTGAAATTTTTTAGTTAATATTATTCGCTCCATTTTTTTGAAAATTTTGAGACAAATTTTAAATATTAATAATCATGATTTAAAAGTAAATAATAAAATTAGAATAATATTTTTGATATTATGTTTTCCAGTTTTGTCATAATTTTTCTTCCTTTGTTTAAAGCCATGGAAAATATTTTTGTACCCGTACATCATGAGCTGGTTTGCAAGAAGACCTGAACTGGATAAACACGATTTCGGTTTTTTAAAGAATATCAGTCTAGGTGGCTCCGTTGTGGACCCAACAACATTGGAGTTGTTGCAGAAAAAATTCCCCAAAGCTAATTTCAATTTGGTATCGAAATAATTAATCACAATCTCAGTCAATAAAATCCGCGATTTTGAAAGACGTATGCAACCACTGAATGTTTGGGAGTTGCAACCACTCCAAACAATATCAATCTGTCACTCTTTGGAACTTCACCAGATGGTAATTATTTAATTAACTTAATTAGGAAAAGGCATTAATAATAATATACCACATAATAGGTGAGAGAATGGTTACTTCAGGGTTTTTATTTCCCTTAGTGGAAGCCAAGGTCAAAAATTTTAAACAAAATTTAGACACAACAAGTATAATTTTTTTTAATAGATCATTGATTTGGAAACAGGGGATTTGCTTGGAAAAAATAAGTTGGGACTTCTATTCGTGCGCAGTTTGCAGCTCACAAAAGGGTATTTGGTGAAAGACAGCGAGGTTTGTTGAATTATGTAAAATAATTTTGCTTATCTAATCTCAATATTACAGCCAGACCGGTCTTGCTTTGACTGCGAAGGGTGGTTTGATACAGGTGACATTGCATTTTTTGACACCACTGGACAATTATTTGTGAGGGAGAGAGTTTCCTTCATGTTCAAATATTACATGCATTTTGTAAGTTCATACAAAATTTAATTCTTTCCCATAGATAAAAGGCTAAATATAAGAAAGTAAAAAATATTATTCCCCAATTTTGAAGCCAATTTGCGTGACACATTGTTAGACGTTAAAAAACTGCTATGATCCGAGGAACACGAGGAACCTTGAATATCAAATAAAAATTGAAACCTTAAGTGAAATTAGAATATTTTTTATCACACTGATTACTTGCAATGATAAACCCCCGTGACGATAATAATAAAATTAATTAATTGATTAATTTCCCTGGAGCTAGGAGTTTTGATCTTTGAAAGTTTGTCTGAAAAAATTTAATGTTTAACACAATGGAAATGGACTGTTTATAATAAACACCGTAGGTGTACAACAGTAATTTTACTATCCATAATAAATACGCAATAGCTTGGCTTGAAAGCTATTTATAAAAGGAAATGGAAAAAATAATACATTTCGAATTATATATAATTAAAAAACATATGTTTTTTAATAATAAAATAAAACCTTTAAGGTGATCCCATCTGAAATAGAAGCAGTGCTTCAGGAACATTCGGCCGTTCAGCTGGCTTGTGTGATTGCAGTGCCAAACATGGAAACAACAAATCTTGCAAGGGGACTGGTCGTTTTGAAAAACGGAGAAAATACAACAGAAGAAGAATTGCTTGCGCTTGTGGCCAGGAAGCTGCCTCTCCACAAGCATTTGCACGGTGGTCTGCAGTTTGTCGAGTCGCTGCCAGAAAACAAAGGTAGAAAATTGGATCGCATGGCGATCATCAAACAATACATCTCACATTTATAGATGTAATAATTTCACTATGATTTTAAAGCGTCTGCAGGCAATCAATGGTTTTGACAGTTAATCTAAAGTATGTCCTATGGGGTATTTACTAAAATGTTTAAATCAGAAAACTTATTAATTTATTCTGAATAAGATCTTCTTTTAAAGTATTTAATTTTTATAATTTTTAGTGTATGAAATTAAATTGGCATAATATCATTCGAAAAATTATTTTTTACCCTCCTTACAATGAAATTTAATTAGATAGAAAAAAATGTTTAAATTGAATAATAAAACAACAATTTAATATGGTAATAAGTTTTCCCAACTCTATGCATTTTATTTTTTCCCTTATTAATTTTGATTCTTACTTAGTAAACAAAGAATAAAATAACGTTAAAATCTAATCTAATTTAAATTTCCTGACAAATTTAGATTCAAGGCGATAATTATTAACAAAGGGGAGTCAAAATAATATACATGAAAATATTGTGTACTGATTGTGAGAAAAACACAGGTCGAAAAAAAGCATTTAAAATCATTTTAATTTTTTTTTTAGTACTGCGTTCACAAATGAATAATTTTGATTTTTACTTTCTGTCAGAATAATTTTAAAAGACAAGGGAACACATAAAAAACTGATTACAAAGTTTTGATTGATTTAGAGATTCTCCTTCTGAAGGAGCGTATACAAAAAAATGCAATTAAGAATTAGACATTGGACCTTGAATTTTCAAGACCATTTCCTAACATCACACGTCACATCTCTTATCTCGGTATTTTATATCACTTCCTTGCGACATGTGGAGCACATTAGAATTTGGCACGCGTCCCAGTTCTGAGTGCACATTCTATTGCAATGGGCGAGATTTTCAAATCACATATTCCGTATGATGAGAGCAAACTTCCCAATTGCTCTATTCCTGACTACCTTTTCAAGCACCTGAAGCAAAATTTGCCATATGTCGCTGAAAAACCTTGGCTGGTGAGAAAAATTTCTTTTAACGCGTGATTTTTTTACAAATATTTCATCTTTTTGAAAAAAGCTTGATGCCTGTACTGGGAAGAAGGTTTTATTTGGTGAAGTGGAGGAGCGGTCGAGAAAAGTGGCGAGCGCATTGACCAGGAGAGGTTTCGCAAAGGGCGACGTTTTGTACTTTGTGTCGTACGACATAGTCGACATCGGCGTTTTGCAGTTGGCCGTTTGGCTTCTGGGTGGAGCGACCAGAGGCAGCTTTCAAATAGAAGACCCAGGCAACTTTATACCGCAAACTTAATTTTTGCAATTTAAATTATATTTCATGTTATAGAGGAATTTGCGAGGCAGATGCAAGAAGTGAAATGCAAATTTGTGGCAGTCGATTCGCACACGGTGGAAGCGATCAAAAAGGCTATAAACTTTGCTAAAATTGATTGCCAAATTATCAATGTTGGTGACGAAGACTTGGAGGATATCATCAGTTTTTCGGAATTGGCTCGGGATGACGGGGCAGGTAGATAGAGAAATAAAAATTATCCGTTCATTTTAGTAAAAATATTCCGGAACAAAGCTTGCCCCTCTGATGTCAAAATCGATCCGGATAAAGACATTTTGCTGTTTTGCAACACCAGTGGAAGCACCGGTGTGCCGAAAGGTGTCATTCACACCCACAAAAATTTTGTCAATCTGCTGGCTTTCTTTGAGTTTGTTATTTCTTTGTTTGAAAAAAACTGCTATTAACAATAAAATATCAATGAAAAGGGGCAAGTTGGTTGAGAGCTTTGAGGAAAGCACTATGGTATCGGTGAGCAACTTCCTCATTTCCACCGTGATGATGATGACAACCAGTTTTGCTTCTGGCACTACTATATACTTCATTAGCAGGTACCAGAAAGAAGAGTTCCTTGGTCACCTATTGAAATATAAGGTGAGGTTTGATTTACTTTTTTTAAGTAAAAAATTATGATGGAAAATATGAGAATATATGATTTTTGTTTAACATAAAAATGGTTATTAGCCGATGAAACTTTTTCTCTACCCGTACATCATGAGCTGGCTTGCAAAATGTGATGAATTGGAAAAACACGATTTCAGTTTTCTGAAACGCGTTTATCTTGGTGGCTCCGTCGTGGACCCCACGACGTTGGAATTGCTGGAGAAAAAATTCCCCAGCGCGTGTTGCAATAATGTTTGTAAATATTACACAAGAAAATTATTAAATAATGAAATCATAAATCGATTTATAGTCATACGGTTCCACCGAAACTTTGACGTTGTCAGCAACTGTGAACAGTGAAAAAATGAAATTGCCACTGTACGGAACATCGCCAGACGGTAAAATAAAAAGATTTAATCTTATGAAAGTATCTATTTGATTTTTGCAACAAGGTGAGAGAATGGTGTCTTCAGGCGTTTTAATTCCCTTTGTCGAAGCTAAGGTATAGATAATTAAAAAAAAATATCTGTTTATAAAGTGAGCAAAATTACATTCAAAGGTCACCGACTTGAAAAATGGAGAGCTACTTGGACGAAATCAAGTAGGGAGACTATGGGTGCGCAGCAAGCATATGGCAAAAGGCTACTTGAGAAAAGATAAAGAGGTGATACAAAAAATAATTAATGAGATCGACGCTTTAAATTTATAATATTATGTAAAAATAAAATAATACACACAGCCAGACGTGTCTTGCTTTGATGAAGAAGGATGGTACAATACAGGAGACGTAGTATTTTTTGACGCTTTAGGCCAACTCTTTGTCAGGGAGAGAGTCTCCTTCACTTTTAAATATTACATGCATTTTGTAAGTTTTTCAATTATTTTATAATGTCGCATTCGCATTATGTTAGACATTAAATCGACTGAATTTTCCAACTTTTATGATCAATACGATTTTTTTTTTTTAATTTTAATGATTATTTTGAATAATTTTCATTTTAAATTTAAAGGTAAATCCAACAGAAATTGAAGCAGTGCTCCAAGAGCACCCTGCTGTTGAAATGGCCTGCGTGATTGGGGTGCCGAACAACGAAACTACTAATCTGGCCAAAGGTTTGGTTGTTTTGAAAGAAGGAAAAACTGCAACAGAGGAAGAATTGCTCACGCTTGTGTCCAGCAAGATGCCATTCTATAAGCATTTGCATGGAGGTCTACAATTTGTCGATTCATTTCCAGAAAACAAGACCAGAAAATTGGACCGATTGGCGATTATGAAACTTTACGGAGCAAAATTGTAAGAATTTTGGACATTCAGCGCAAACTATAATAGTAAGAGCAGTATTATGAATCAAGTGGAAAAAGCAGATCAACAATAGAAATGATTTTTTTTAAATCAATTAAACACGCAGCGTAGATGGTTTTATAACTGGCCAGAGTGCAATAGTTGGCTTATTAGTTAGTATTTATCAGTGGTGGTTGGCAATAGTCATGTGATTAATAAATTATTGTGATGGAATGAGTCAGCAACTGATAAGAGAGAATATTATTGTTTTGAGGTGATATGATTATTTGTATGAAGTGCAGACGAGTACGCCATTGTGCCCCTTCACAGCTAATGGAGCTATTGATATGTACTCATATTTATGTCCCTTGCCAAGTTAAGAATTTCACGCAATTTTTATTTACTTTTTATTTTATATTGTTAGAAAATTATGCAAATAAATATCAAATATTATTCTATATTTCAACACCTACTTATTTTAGAAAAAAAATGGCACCCAAACTTTCTCTAAAAAAATAATGAATAAAACTTTTTGAATTGTGCTTGCTTAGCAACAAGTAAGAAATTGTGGTTTGTATTTTGTTGCAATTTTCTTAGCGTCTCAGGTCTCACCCCGTTTATCAGAAAGCTGCTATGCAATCAAAACTTTTACGTAACACCCTTGAAATTTTTATTTAGTTTCAGTATCAATTCCAGAAAGAAAAATTAAATTTTACCAATTTTCAATTATTCCAAGTTTAAAAGAATAAAAGAAATATTTCGACCCCCTATATCAGTGCCTTAAAAGATTAAACTCATGGTGACCTTGGTTAATTATTTAACTGCAAAATAAGACGCAAGACATCTCATTACATCAAATTAATCTGCGACATACACAGAAGGAGCACATTCGATATTTGATAGCGGCGCACCTGAGAGTGCACACGTCAGCTCCTTCGCGATGGGAGAGATTTTCAAATCACCTGTGTCATATGATGCGAGCAAGATTCCCAATTGCTCCTTAACAGATTATCTGTTTAAGCGCGCGAGAAAAAATCTGCACGCCGTTGCTGAGAAGCCTTGGCTGGTGAAAAAGTTTTAAAGGTTTGTTGAGATCATTTTTTAAAATTTTATTTTCTCTTTTTATGAAGCTCGATGTGTGTACGGGAAAGGAAGTTTTATTTGGTGAAGTGGAGGAGCGGTCGAAGAAAGTGGCGAGCGCTTTGGCCAAGAGGGGCTTCTCAAAGGGCGACGTTTTGTACTTCGTGTCCTACGATATAGTGGACTTGAGCGTCCTGCAGTTGGCCGTTTGGCTTTTGGGAGGAGCGACCAGAGGCAGCTTTCAAATCGAGGAACCAGGCAATTTTTATCAAATATATTTTAATTGCATAATTTTTACCTTTTTAATAGAGGAATTTGCAAGGCTGATGCAAGAAATTGACTGCAAATTTGTAGCGGTTGATTCACTCACGTTTGATTCAATCAAACAAGCCATCATCATTGCTAAATTGGACAATTGCAATATTATAAATGTTGGTGACACATCCATTGAAGGTGTTGTCAGTTTTTCGGAATTGGCTCTAGACGATGGGATGGGTAAAAATATGACTCGCCTCAAAAAAATCCAATTAAAAAAAAAATGATCTAAAATTTTAAGCATACGTGGCTGAAACGCACATTGACCCGGATAAGGACGTCTTGTTTATCTGCAATACAAGTGGTAGTACGGGTATACCAAAAGGTGTGATTCACACCCACAAAAATGTCGTCAGTGTCTTTGCATCTTTTGAGTCTGTTGTGTCTGTTGATTAAAAATATTTTTGTTAAAAGTAATTTTTTAATAGAGGAATGTTGGTGGAGAGTTTTGAGGACAGCATCATGGTAACGTCGAATAACTATGCCGTTTCCAGCATATGGACCACGTGTACTAACCTTGCCACCGGCAGCACCATGTATTGCATGAGCAGATTCCGGAATGAAGAGTTTCTTGGTCATCTCTTGAAATTTAAGGTATAATATTAATAACCAATCAATTTTTGTATATTATTAAATATACTTTAACTTTTCCATTATGCTTTTACATCAATTTAAGGCATTATAGCGGGAAACAATAAATTTACCTATAAGTAATTTCATTAAAAATTTATCAAAGAATGCGCGATTTAATAATTCCTTACAACTGTTAATAAAAAAAATTGTGTTCCAAATTCATTTATGTATTATAATCATTTTTAGTTTAATACACATTATGGATTTTGTTCACAATATTTCAAAGGAATAACTTGATATTTTTTACTCAAGCCCTTTGACACGCTCTTTCATAGGATTTATTATTTTGCACATCTTTTAACATTCGATTAACTTTTAGCCAAGGCAAGTGTTACTCTACCCTTATGTTATGAGCTGGCTTGCAAAATCACCAGAATTGGACAAACACGATTTCAGTTTTTTGAAGGGCATCAGTCTTGGTGGATCTGTTGTGGACCCAACAACATTGGAGTTGTTGGAGAAGAAATTCCCAAATGCATATTGCAATATAGTTTGAAATTGATTCTCAAAAACTAAAATCAAAATATTAAAACAAATTTTTATTTTAAAGGTCTATGCGTCCACTGAAACTTTAGGGGTTTCAATTACTCTGAACAGTAGCAAATTCAAACTACCTCTTTATGGAAAATCACCAGATGGTATAAAAATACAAAATAAAATTATATATAAGCTGGAACTATAACTTTTTTAATCTTCCATAGGCGAAAGAATGGTTTCTTCGGGCGTTTTATTACCCTTGATCGAGGCTAAGGTCCAAAATGAAAATAAAAATTGCAACACCTAATATAAATTATTTTTAAAATAGATCATAGATTTGCAAACAGGAGAAGTACTACGAAAAAATCAATCAGGGAGGCTTTTGATACGCAGCTCACAACTCACAAAAGGCTACTTGAGAAAAGGAAACGAGGTAAAGAAAAATGTAATAAAATTTTACTGCAAAAGACGCTTATTATAAAATCAACCAGCCTGACAGGTCTTGCTTTGATGAAGAAGGATGGTTTGATACAGGCGACGCAGCATTTTTTGATGCCACAGGGCAGCTTTTTGTGAGGGAGAGAATTTCATTCATGTTCAAATATTACATGCACTTCGTAAGTATTTTTACTAAATAACATTCAATCTGGATCATATAATTAATAGGACTAACTAATTTTGGTTCCGAAAAATATGGAAATCCACATATAATATTTATTATTTAGATGCCATTAATTTGCCTTTTTTCTGTTATATATTGTTTAAATTTGAATTTAAATTTTGAGGTGAACCCATCAGAAATAGAAGCAGTCCTCCGCGAACATCAGACCGTCCAAATGGCCTGTGTGATTGGTGTGCCAAACAAGGAAACAACAAATCTTGCAAAGGGCTTGGTCGTTTTGAAAAGTGGAGAAGCTACCACAGAGGATGAATTACTTGCACTTGTTTCCAGCAAGTTACCATTCTATAAGCATCTGCACGGTGGTCTGCAATTTGTAGAGTCACTACCAGAAAACAAAGGCAGAAAATATGATCGCACGGCGATCATGAAAATGTATTCCACGTGAGAAGTGGCATAAACTTTTTTATGGTTTCATTTTTTTATGTTGGGAAATTCCCCAATGGGAATAAATAGCAATGAAAACACGTATAAAAAAAATAAATCTAGATTACTTTTGATTTCATTTAGCAAAAACAGATTATGAAACTTAACGGAGCAAAATTTTAAGAATTTCGGACATTCAGGGCAAAGTAAAAAGTAATATCAAGTATTAATATTTAGAATTATGGAAAAAGCAGATCAACAATGGAAATAATTTTTTAATAAATTAAACCAATTAAACTCGCATCATGTAGATGATTTTATAACCGGCCAGAGTGCAATAGTTGGCTTATTTTTTAGTATACATCAGTGGTGGTTGGCTATATAGTCATGTGATTAATAAATTATCGTGATATGCATGGTCGAGATGGAATGAATCGGCAACTGATAAGAGTGCATATTATTGTTTTGATATGATTATTTGTATGACGCTGGTATGAAGTGCAGTGTGTACATACACCCTTTTGCCCCGTGTGTCAGCTATATATTATTTACTCATTTTTATGTTCCTTGCCAAGTTAATAATTTCTTGCAATTTTTATTTACTTTTTATTTTGAATTATCATTGTTAGAAAATTATGCAATTAAATATAACGCAACAAACATTATCTATAATTATTCAAACACCTACTTATTTTAGAAAAAACTATGGCACCTAAACTTCGGCTGTGAAAATAACGAAAATAATTAATTAAACTTTTTGAATTGTGTTTAGCAACAGGTAAGAAATTGTGGTTTCCATTTTGTGGCGAATTTCTTAGCGTCTCAGGTGTCTCACCCCGTTGATCAGAAAGCTGCATGCAATAAAAACATTACGTAACACCCTTGAAAAATTGCATTTATATAGTTTCAGAAAAAATTGTGATAAGAAAAATAAATGTTACTAATTTTTCATTAATTGTGTTTAAAAGAATAAACGAAATATTTCGCCACTCTCTCCTGGTGCAGAGTTGCGGCCAATATTCATGGCTTGAATTGTTGAAATAAGTTTTTATACTCGTCCCCCTCCTCTATAAGTGTATGGAAATATTCAACTCATGGTGACCTTGGATGATTAATTAACTCCAAACACAGACGCCCCACGCCAGACATCTCGTCACATCAAACTAATCTACGCCATATACAGAAAGAGCACATTCGATAGCGGCGCACCTGAGAGAGTGCACACGTCAGCTCCCTCACGATGGGAGAGATTTTCAAATCACCTATGCCATATGATACGAGCAAGATTCCCAATTGCTCCTTCACAGATTATCTGTTTAAGCACGCGAGAAAAAATCTGCACGCCGTTGCTGAGAAGCCTTGGCTGGTGAAAAAGTTTTAGAGGTTTGTTAAGATCATTTTTTGTATCATTATTTTCTCTTTGTCAAGCTCGATGTGTGTACGGGAAAGGAAGTTTTATTCGGCCAAGTGGAGGAGCGGTCGAAGAAAGTGGCGAGCGCTTTGGCCAAGAGGGGCTTCTCAAAGGGCGACATTTTGTACTTCGTGTCCTACGATATAGTGGACTTGAGCGTCCTGCAGTTGGCCGTTTGGCTTTTGGGAGGAGCGACCAGAGGCAGCTTTCAAATCGAGGAACCAGGCAATTTTTAACAAATATATTTTAATTGCATAATTTTTACCTATTTTAATAGAGGAATTTGCAAGGCAGATGCAAGAAATTGACTGCAAATTTGTAGCGGTTGATTCACTCACGTTTGATTCAATCAAACAAGCCATCATCATTGCTAAATTGGACAATTGCAATATTATAAATGTTGGTGACACATCCATTGAAGGTGTCGTCAGTTTTTCGGAATTGGCTCAAGACGACAGAACAGGTAAAAATTGAACACACCTAAAATATCCAGTTTTAAAAACTTGATTTCAAATTTTAAGCATACGTCGCTGAAACGCAAAAAATAGACCCGGATAAGGACATATTGTTGATCTGCAATACAAGTGGCAGTACGGGTGTTCCAAAAGGTGTGATTCACACCCACAAAAATACCGTCAGTGTCTTGGCATGTTTTGAGTCCGTTGTGATTGTTACTTGAAATTTTTTTTGTTTAAAGTAAATTTTAATTAGGGGAATTTTGGCCGAGAGCTTTGAGGACAGCATCATGATAACGGCGAGCAACTTTGCCGTTTCCAGCACGTGGACCACATGTGTTAACCTTGCCACTGGCAACACCATGTATTGCATCAGCAGGTACCGGAATGAAGAGTTTCTAGGTCATCTCTTGAAATTTAAGGTGAAAATATTAAATTTATATATTATACGTTTTATCTTCAGTTGTGCTTAATAGCCTTAATAGAATATAAAAATTTAATGCATTACATTGCAAAGCAAATAATTTTATTGAAAAATTACATGTATTATAATTTTATCAATAAAAAGTGTATAAATGATCCTTTAAAATAACCTAAAAAGAAAATTGTATTCAAATCCAGTTATTAATTGTATATTAACTTAATTTTAATATTATGAATTTTATTTACATATCTGTTTAGAAGCATAATTCTTGATTAATTTTTTAATAATTTTAACCCTTTGATGCTATTTAATAATATTAATTATTGATATTATAGCCAAGGAAAGTATTCCTCTACCCTTATGTTATGAGCTGGCTTGCAAAATCACCAGAATTGGACAAACACGATTTCAGTTTTTTGAAGGGCATCAGTCTTGGTGGATCTGTTGTGGACCCAACAACACTGGATTTGTTGGAGAAGAAATTCCCACATGCAGATTGCAATATAGTTTGAAATTGATGTTAGAAAATTAATATTATAAAGATAAAAGCAATTTTTATTTTACAGGTGTATGCGTCCACCGAAACTTTAGGGGTTTCAATAACTCTAAACAGTAGCAAGTTCAAACTACCTCTTTATGGAACATCACCAGATGGTATGAAAATACAAAAAAAAAATATATAAAGGCTCTAACTTTAACTTTTTTAATCTTCCATAGGTGAAAGAATGGTTTCTTCAGGCGTTTTATTTCCTTTGATGGAGGCTAAGGTCTGAAATAAAAATAAAAATGGCAAACCTAATTTTAATTATTTGTAAAAAAAAAAGATCATTGATTTGCAAACAGGAGAATTACTGCGACAAAATCAATCAGGGAGGCTTTGGGTACGCAGCATACAACTTACAAAAGGCTACTTGAGAAAGGGCAAGGAGGTGAGGGAAGATTTAATAAATTTTTATTGCAAGACACGCTTAATAAAATCAACCAGCCTGACAGGTCTTGCTTTGACGAAGAAGGATGGTTTGATACAGGCGACGCTGCATTTTTTGATGCCACAGGGCAGCTCTTTGTGAGGGAGAGAATTTCATTCATGTTCAAATATTACATGCACTTTGTAAGTTTTCTCACTAAAGAACGTTTAACTTTGATCATAATAAGAAGCTTATTCACATTTTAATTAATTAGATTCAATTTTTTTTGCCAGTTATATTTCTATACTGTAAGAAATTATTAAATTTGAATTTAAATTTTGAGGTGAACCCATCAGAAATAGAAGCAGTCCTCCGCGAACATCAGGCCGTCCAAATGGCCTGTGTGATTGGTGTGCCAAACAAGGAAACAACAAATCTTGCAAAGGGCTTGGTCGTTTTGAAAAGTGGAGAAGCTACCACAGAGCATGAATTACTTGCACTCGTTTCCAGCAAGTTACCATTCTATAAACATCTGCACGGTGGTCTGCAATTTGTCGAGTCGCTGCCAGAAAACAAAGGCAGAAAATTGGATCGCACGGCGATCATGAAAATGTACTCCACGTAAGAAGTGAAATGATTGATTTTTAAGATTTCATTTTTTTTACGTTCGAAACATGCATTAAAAAAATAAATCTAGATTAATTGTTCCAATATTGATTTTTATTTTGCACAAATGGTTTTGGAAACATTTTAATTGCTTCAAAAATTTTAATTTCAAATATATTTGTGTTTGCATGTTTAATTTCAGGTCATAAAAATAATAACATAATAAAAGAGAATAATAGTAACATCCAGTTGTAAATTTAAATTAAATCTCAACTATATACATTAAGTTCAATACATAATGGTCTTTTTTTAATAAAATACCCCGTACGTTCAAAAATCCTATCGAGGTAGAAAAACTTTATTATCGTAGCTATCAAATAATAAAATATACACAAGGAAATAGCATGGGAGATTTGACCCAGGAAATGGTTAATCTTAACGCAACATGGTAGAGAGATTAAAATTGGTTACACTTTTGAGACTTGAGACCACCGAGCTAAAAATTTAAAAACGTTTGCGGTACTGGACTGCTCTCATGCAGTCAAGCCTACTTCGAGAAAACACAGTTAAGTAACTTTAGTACATATTGCCTCGAGCTGTTATAAAGAAAATGTTCAACGATTGAGAATCCCGAGGACGTTTGGCATTTCATCAATTGTTCTGCATGTAAAATCATTCACTGTAATTAATTTAATTGTTTATTAGTTAAATTAATATAATGTGATTTCGCCGAAACAACCCAGATATAACGAATTCACAGCCTTACCGCGGCGACTGAGTCTCTATCGATGTTGGGCGTTTCTGCTAGTAAACCCTCACTTCTCTCTTTTTAAAATTCAAAATTTTCGTATTAACCAAGAAGGAAAAATTGTTATCAGCCTGATGACAGCTTTGCTTTTTACACGATGGCGAAGCAGTAACTGATCAAGGAATTAATTTTCAAGATTATAAGGTTAGACTGAATTAGATTTTATCACGGAAAATACACGTTCCTGCTTTGCAAAAGTTTGTTTAGAGGGAGATATTTTAGATGTAGATTTTGATTATTCTAAGAAGTATAATACTAATAATATTAAATCTCTGATTGTAAGCGCTGAAAAATATATGTAACAAAATAAATAAAAATAACATTAATAAAAAATTGTAACACTCAAAGACGTGGTTTTGATTTATGTAATTCGTCAATAGTAAATATGTAACAAAATAAATACAATATCAAAAATGTGCTGCAACTACAAAATATTTATCTTTTAATTCTGAACCGTTTTAATTAGGATGAAGGGATTTCATTAAAATATCTGTGGCAAAATACGTTAATTAAATTTAAATACATAATTATAGAAAGTTTTGAAGAACAAATCATAATTTAATATCAAATAATTTTTCCTACCTTGATTCCATACGGAAGATAAAAGGCGCTGTGGAATCAATTTCTTGCATTTTGTTGGAATTCATAGCAAAATCTAAAACAGAATCGGACATCTCATTATTTAAAATGCACAAGAGAATCAAATCAATAAGATAATTTTCAATACAACATCAAGATTTAATACAATAATTTTTGAGAGAACAATTAAATTCATAACTGATATATTATAAAAGAGATTTACCAAATGACAGCATTGATTGGATAATTGTTGTATTATTATAATGTCCGACGTATTTGATTTGTAGTATAATAATTTGTATTTAACTCGAATAAGTACAATAAATTCACATATATATATATTAAAAAAAAAATTATAATTTTGTTTTTAATATTGGAAGTAAAATATTAATTTAAATGTGAAATAAACAAAATTTATTAATTACAAAAATGCATATTATATTATAATAAATTACTATAAAAACTAAATTACAATAATAAAACTTATGTGTACGTTTTTAAGAACACAATACACATCATGGTTTGAAGGCTCTAACAATAGTTAATAAAAACCTATTATTTCCAACTATCAAATATATAATAATGCACCACATGCAATAGATTGATTTTTATTACAATATAATATACTACATTACCTAATTCCATTTCTTCAAAACACCTTTTATTTTCATTTTTAAATATTATGCAATTGATATATGTAATAATTTTGATTAATGTGATTTTAAGATCATTTTCCTCTCTTTTAAATTGATAATTTTTTGAATGTTTGTACGATGTACCTGGGCAGTAATTGCCTTCTGATAAACCAATAAAGACTCTTTGCAAATACATACCTTTAGTCCCTTTTGATGAACCTCCTATTTTTGAAGCAACTATTTGAGATTTGAGGCCGGTAATTTCGCTGACCAACTGATGACAGACTGCGGGTTATATCTACGCATCTGAGCTCAAAAGGGTTGACTTATATTCCCAAGTATTCATAGACTTCTTGCCCTAAGACTAATTTTTCTGTTGTACTTAGACTTTTCTTGTTCGCATTCGCACTTCCTTCTAAAAATACATGACTGTATTACATACGTTTTCCCCACAGAGTTGAATAAACAGAGAGAGCATCCTTGGTTAAATTTTGTCTCTTATGGGAGAGCGAAAAATCAGAGTTCAGCGTTTTGCCAGTAGAGGCGCTGGGTACGATCGGGTACGATCGGGTAAAATCGTGATGTCACATGGCTCTTTCGTGAGTAATCGGGGGTCGGGGACGTCGAGGCGGTAAGGATTAAAGGAAATGTACCTGCGAGGGCTGCGAGCATTGTTGTGGCGAGCAGAATGAACCCTTTAAGCCATGCAGCCAAATAAATTATGCAGGAATTTTCTCGACGATTTAAATTTTTTATTTTTCTTCCTATTGCAAATTCCGTATGATTAAATTAAATGTCTTTTAAATTAAAGTTCATACAAATATTTTCAAACTGGTAAAAAATAAAAGCGATCTTGAAATTGAAAAATCGTGCGATTGCGATCGCGATCAAAAACGTTACGATCATTTGCGATCAAATATATTTTTGAAAAACACATTTCCGAACGGTTTCTTATCAATTCTGGTTTCAGAACGAGGAGTCCGAAAAAAAAATGAACTCCATAAATAAAAAGCCTTAGTTTAAGAAATTTTTCTGTCAAATTACCTGAAATTGACATTTTTTCTTCCAGATTTAGCATTAAATTCGCCCAAATTAAACATAAAAATTGCTTTCCTCGATCGCAAAAAGATCGCAAATGATCGCCTGCGATCAACCACCTATTGCGATTGCGATCGTGATCATCTTTTCAAAAATTGGTGCGATTGCGATCAGATCGCGATCGCAATCGCGGATCGCAGATCGCTTTTGCGATTTTGTCCATCCTTGTTAAAAAATTTAATGCCCTTGCTTTTACTGGCTTTCACTTTAAATAGTTTAAATACTGTATACGCTTTGTCTTTTATATTGCGGGTTGTGTTCACAAATTAAGATTAAATTAGATTAACAATTAATAATTAAGTTTATCAAAATACTCGCTGCAAAATTGATGAAAAGAGTAAAATAGAAAATTTGTTGATGTAGATAAATCAGATCCTACATTTTTCGTAGTCAAAAATTTACAATTTTCAACGCTCATGGCCACAACATATTACTAAATAGCGAAATAAAGAAAAGAACAATTAATGCACAATGTATATTCCTTTTTCCCAAATAAATATTTTTGTATTTAACGAATTTAACGTCAACTTTTCCTCAATGGGGTTTGTGAGTTGTTTATTGTAAAAGTTCAATTTTTTTGCTAATAATTCTTGTTGAAATGATTTCACAGCTCATGAATTATATGACTGCAACCCACAGCTGAAACACGTAGAGCAGAATATTGCGGAATATTGTTTTTTTTTTTTCATGAAAAAAAAAACATGATATAATAATTTTTTCAATTTTGCCTATTGTCTTTTAAATTTTCCAGTGCGAAAATAAAATTGCTAATTGCTTAATATTTGTTATCCCTTTTCTAACCAATTTAAAAACGAGTTGGTTTCACCACTTTCACCGTGTATGATATAGTGAAACGCGTGATTTGAAACATGTAGAACGATTTTTCTTAAATCAAGACTCGCGCATAGTCTCATTCGGTATCATCAAGAAACTGCCTTAACTGCCCTTTTATCAATTAAACGAGAAAAGAGACGTTTTTGATATGTAAAGAATTGTCTATAGGGTGCACAACTGGATACTGCGCACATAATTTTGCTTATGAAAGTAAAATTTTTATTGTGATTTTTTTATTTCTCAGCAACAATATCGCAGCCGCGCGTACAAACTTGCGCGGCTCGCGGCGACTGACATATCTAAATAACTACATATATTGAGGGCGATCCAAAAGCCTAACCTGGCCCAGGCTAACTTGACTTAACCCTGGGCTAACTAAGCCCACCAGCAAAATTGAATGGCGGGTTAAATTAGCCCAGGACAGGTTAATTTAGCCTGGGTCAAGTTAGCCTTTTGGATCGCCCTCATTATTTTTTATTGATTTTCCGTTTTCGTAATTCTATTAATTAAATTTATTTTCTGCTTCCAGCTTCCAGGCTAGGGGCTAACCAAATTTATATTATTCACTGTCATTATAAATTGCATAGTCAACAATTTAACTTTTTCAATTCTGTCAGTTAGCTGTTTCAAGGAGTAAATGGCAAAAATTTAATTTCAAAGGCAAAAATCTTCAAAACGGTGGCTGATCAGATTTTGAACTAAAAAAAGGTGTAAAATGAAAAATCGCGAAAACAAGAGAAAATTTAATTGATAAATTAAAATTGTATTAAAAAAGAAAAAATGTATGATTTTCTAAAATTTGCACAATTTATGCTTTTTCAAAATTAACATAATAAAACACACTTCACTTATCTTTAAATTATGTAGCACATTATAGAAATATTTTTTTTTTTAATTTCAAAAATTGTCCTTTAGAAACATTAGAAACTGAGAAATTGATATTTTACTGGGCCGGGCGCGGCGCATGAAGCTGAGAACCTGAAGAAGCGGCCGAGAAGGAAATATATCTCCAATATTAGAAAAGGAGAAAAAGGTCTTGAAGAGGAAAGAAAAAAAATCATCAGAGTGGAATAATCTGTTAACAATAGCAGCCCCTCGGTTGCTCAGTTGCAGCTCCTGCTCTACCTCCCCCATAGTCAGTTACCGTCAGTTACCAGAGGCAGATGCTGGCTCTACATCAAACGCTCACTTAAGATAGTGCTGAGCAATTGCTGTCTTAGGGCATGCTAAGCCAAAATTACTGCATTTTACACTGCACTTAAATCGATCGAAGCGCCAATTATTTTTGCGGTCAGACCAGCCAATCACTCGACCAGAAAACTTTATTAAAAATATAAAATTTTCATATTTTGCAATATTTACTATGAAAAATTTTTATTAAGACTTAAATTAAAATATAATTATAATTGACTAACGTATAGATTAATTTTTTGACGCAAAACAATTAAAATATCTAGCGCTTTCTTATTTCTGCTCTGTCATTCTTTTTTAAATATTAATTTCCAATTTAAATTTGCTAATTGCACATTTGATGAAAAAATCTTGAAAATTAAAAACAGTGTAATCAATTTATAAATAGCAATAATTTCACTTCACCATATAATATGTAAGTTACATTATAAAATCTGATAAAATCTAATAATAAAATTATTTCAGGATCACGATCTGTATTATAAACTTATTTTAATGATCCACAACATCACCTGTCAAAGAGTTTTATTGTAATTTTAATTTTTATTTTCCAAGTTTTAAATGAATGGAATTAAATAATTGAAAAAATTTTAATTTTAAAAGACAAAATGATTTTAGGGGGAAAATTCATTTAGAATATATTTGTTGCGTTTGGAATATAATTTTTTATTTAATTTTTAATAATTAACAAAAGATTTATTAATTTTAAAAAAAAAATTTAAAAATTCCATGTTGGTGAAGTAAAAAATTATTTTCACTGCTTGAAATAGGTTGTAGTGATGGCCTCCATGTTAATCTAATATCTCTTTAGTTTGAGATGTTTATCTTCTTAATTTTTTTGTGCAAAAGGTCAGTAATTTGTCAGAAAAACACTAATTTTTGGACACCACCCGTAAGAAAAACTTGGATTTGTTTACAACTCGTCCCTCCAAGTGCGCATGTGCTAAGCAAAAAGTGCTGCCAAGACAGCTCGCGAGCTCGCTGAGGGAGTTTGCTGTCTCAGCAAACCATACTTCACTCTCCACAGGTGTCTCAAGCCAATTTTTGTCTTAAGATAGCTATCTTAAGTGCAGTGTAGAAGAGGCAAGAGACACTCGGGTATAGGGGATTTAACAGGGATGCTCTCTCTGTATATACAACTCTGTGGTTTTCCCTTTCCATTTCCATACAAAGTTTAGTACCAAGACTTGCGGCTAGGGGGCAGATGACAGTCACGTCATCCTGCGTTGTGCAAAAACCGTGTTTGGTGTCGAGTCCGCCAGATGGGGTGTGAGGCGTCTCATTTGTAAACAAAGGTGAGAGAAAAATTCGCCGCCAAGAAATTGCTGTCAAAGAGTTGA
This sequence comes from Neocloeon triangulifer, assembly GCF_031216515.1. Classification (NCBI taxonomy): domain Eukaryota; kingdom Metazoa; phylum Arthropoda; class Insecta; order Ephemeroptera; family Baetidae; genus Neocloeon; species Neocloeon triangulifer. The sequence goes on along the minus strand of NW_026775554.1, from coordinate 14,936,329 downwards.
GCTGAGCGAGCGCGAGTGGTTGTTCCTCGCCTCCGCGTTCGAAGACTTAATTTTGGAAGAGCGGCCGATGCTGTGAGAAGGAACCCTTTGGATTTTGCAGCAGGATGGCGTCCGAGCTGCTGATGCCGTCGCCGACGCACGAGTCGTTCCCTCGCGGCAGCGCCCTGCTGATGGCCGACGGCTACCGGCCCAGGTACAACAAGTCGCTCGACTCGCTGGACACGACCGTCGACGCACCGGCGGCCACCACCAACCAGCCGGCGGCCAAGTTCTACCAGGCCGGCGCCGCGGCCGCCCGCAAGAGCGAGGACAACATCCTGGGCCTGACGTCGCCCGCCCTCGTCACGCAGTACCTGAACGTCGGCGCCGACAAACAGGCCAACACGCCGCACAAATTCGAGCAGTGCGTCGCCCAGCAAAACCATCACCAGGGCCCGTCACGGCTGCTCTGCGACAGGGTCGACCCTGAGGACAGCATCAGGGACATGGTCTCTGAGAATGACTTTTACAGGCAAGTTTAACTTTCAAAAATTGCAGTTATGTTTTTGTGATTATTTTTACTTGAAATTAGTTTGCTTCTCAATACATTTTTTGTATGTTGTTCTCTTATTAAATTTACAGTATTTAAATTAATAAATATTGTGATAATTTGATCTTTTATTTAGAAAGTGATTCTAAAAGAAAATAAGAAATTGATGAATATCAAAAATATTGACGACTTTATTTAATTCTGAATTGTTTATTATTATTTGTAATTTCCTATGTATGCATCAATTTAATTTTACTACATTTAAAAATTATTTAAATTGAATTTTTTATTTTAAACGAATTGACTTTCATTTTTATTAATTTTATTAACTTCTTGTTTTGTTACTTCACTCTATGTACAATAGTATTTTGCATTCTTTATCATGTTGAATTAATTACAACGCAATACTATCCGGGTTTATCTACTACAACACTATTTTCACCCACATCTATCAATCAAAAAGAATCAGGCTTACGTTAGAGTTATCTTCGCAGATAACAGCCATAACATAAAATTCAAGATCCACATCTTCAGCAATGGCATCGACAAACGTATTTACTCCTGACTGTCTTGAATTGTTCAAAAAATAATACTAAAGAGATTTTAAAACGAAAATCGTTTTCATGATTATGTTATTAAAGTCACTAAAGGGAAAAGTGACCAGAAATTGAACACTTATTAATTCCTGAACTGCTCATGTGTGTGGCGTCATAAATTCAATGAAAAAATCGATGCTGCACTCGTAGCGCGTTTGCAAACACGTGCCACACGCAAATTTCGTCTGACACGAAAACAAGCGATCAGATGATTCTGTTTTTTATTCTATTGTTTGCAACGCCAAGTCAACAATTCAGCACAAGCACAAGTCACAGAACGTCAAACGAAGTAGATCTTTGCAGATTGACCTTTCATCAGTAACTTTATTGAAAGTTCAAAGAAAAGAAACAAGACGAGACGAGAATTGTGACAATATTATTTAATTCATTCAATTATTTTTATTTCGAATTTCCGGGAAATTTTCCATCGCCTCGCATTGAAAGTCAATTTTAACGTGAGCTCAAAATTTTTTATGGACCATGGATATAAAAAAATAACGTAGTCTCCTTCTTTTGATAAATTGTAAGATAAATTTAATTCAAAATCCAATAATTTAATACATTCATGATTAAATGTTTAACTCTTCGTTAGTAAAAAAAATGAAACCGGGCAAAACTCATTGCGAAGAAAAAAAGAAAATAAAATAATCATAATCTTTTAATTAATTTTTTCTTGTGTTAATACTTTGCTTATTCCTTTTGATGCATAAATTATTTTGCTAGCTTTTCTGAGAATAAAATAATGCTCTTGTAGTTTATATCTTTGGATCTGGGAAAGAGAAAGACAATGCGTGCGTTATTCGATTGTTCTCATCGGTGCGTCTTGGGTGTCGGTTACGCACTAAAATAAAAAGAAAAACCATCTCTTGGGATTGAGCAAGTCGGCGTTGCTGGGCAAAAACAATACCGCTCACATTTCCCTACGACTGTCGCGGTCTTGCTCCGAGGCACACATGCACCGGCTCGGCCGACGGATGCGCTGCTCAAGGGTGGCTCTCGCAAAGGGTCTAGGAATGTAGGCGCGAAGTGATTTTCAAGGGATGTTGGCCGAGGGGAAACATTCGGACGACCTGCCGGAAGTGCTCGGCAGGAGCGGATTTGAAAAGTAAGATTAAAAAAAGCGACTTCTTACATTTTGATCATAATTATATGAGTTGAGATGGAGATAAAATAATTATCTGAAAATTTCTACATAACATAATTACAATTGATAAAATATGAAGTTCCAACAATTTTGATTACTTAGTAATTTAAATTTTTAACTCTAAGAAAATGCTATTGATTTATTTCTTAAGTAATTAAGTATATATTCAGTTACGCCCGCCAACTCCAAACAGATGATATATTAATGAAGTGCAAATTAATTTAATAAAAAAAAAAAATTAAAAACAATTGATTCCGCAGTCTCACATAAAACTGAGATATAATGTAATAATTAATAAATTAAAATTGCAAAATCTAGGGACAGTAACAAAACTTTTGGCATAATATAAAATAATTATTATATATTTAAAAGTTATTTAATACTCAGTTTATGCTGTATAAGAAATCGTAAAAGTTAATAATTAGGGTCTATTATATGAAAAAGTAAAATTTATTGGCCAAACTATATAAAAAAAATTCCCAAAATTACTTTCAAATAAAAAAAATTGTTTTTAATGAATAACGTATTTAATTATTATTTTTATTCTAATTTGCATCTTTTTCAGGTTTGTGCTCTTCAAGAGGCACTACGACAAGTATCTGCGGCTGTCGCAGAAATACGAGGAGGCCCGAAACATCGCCTACTACCTCGAGGAGAAATACCACGAGATAAAGGTAGGACCGCATAGCATGTTCTCTTCTTCTTCCTCTTCCATCTATCCCTTTCTTTTTTCGCTTTTTTACATCACGCACGGCGGACACCGGCTGCTGCTATTCATGCCGCTTCGGGGTTTTTGTCGAGCAAGGGAATCACTCGAACCAAGGACGATGACAAGGTCATTCCCCTCACCTGCCAAGGATCCATTCCGGCAGTGCGGCAGCCAGATAAGATTAATCTCATCATTGGTGCACAAAAAATCTTCTCGGTGCGGTGGTCCGCCGACTCGATCGCTTTGATGGTTTTATTGGAAAGAGAGGAGGAAATTGTTCCATCAGCCGGTGCAACTTGTTCTTATGAAGACGTATGTGATGCGGCAAAAAGTGAATGCTCAGGCGTAACAGTTATACAATAATTTCGTGGTAGGAAAGAGGAAATAAAGGTGAAGAAAATTTCCACAGCGAAGTAAAGAAAAATAAAATATTAATCTCGGCTTAATATTTCTAAATTTTTAAGGAATACCAGATTCATCACTAAAAATGTCAATGAAACAATGCTTCAAAAGAAAAAATAAGAAAATTCAATTTTTAAAATGTTGAAATTTTACATAAACTGATCCTAAGCTCTATTGAAAAATGCAAAAAGTACAAAGATAATTTTGAATGTGGTTTAAAAAATTACTTAACCTTTCAATTACTTTTACTTGTTGAGAAGATGCCAAGCAAACCAACCGAGAAACTGAAAACTGCGAAAGTGCATTAATTATTTGTCTGGAAATATTACTTGCACTCGGCACCGAACCACGATTTATAATTATGTGCCTTATAAAACAAGAATGCATTCGAACCCGGACCAATTGAACGAAATTTCCATTGGGCCGGTCTGAGTGTAATGGTGCTTTAAATGGCCATTGTAAACAGAGAGGAAGGGCCACACCAACGCGCGCGCCAACCGACCTGGATGCATAATGGACCTCTCGGACTGTAGCTGTTGTTGCCGCCCATGCAAATCAGTCGGTGGCTGACATCACCATCCAATTTTCTCTTGCCGCAAACTGCGATTCCCGCAAGGCGTATTATTGCCTCATCTCTCAATTGTCTCTAAACTGTGCGTTCAATAATATAAAGTACAATAGTTTCTAAACAGCTTCAGATCGGGTCCATTTGCAGACTGAGTTAATAAAATTTATAAAATTTCATTACGGTTAAAACGGAAAGAAAAGTCGGTGCCAGATCGCTCAGCATTTGGCACCGATCGATCCAGTGACACATTGCCGCACTTGTGCTCTGCATTTTTATTCAAACAAAACAATGGACAGGTTTTATTACCGTTCTGCGTAACACTTGCGTTAATAAATGCGCTTCAATTCAACGTCGGAATCATAGAAATAATAATTGTCACGTACGTCTCAAGTTCAACTTGTCTGAAGGCGAAACGGTACATTCGTCTGCAGCCCGTCATTATCTCCGTCGATATCTGCCGAGGATGCGGCCGTTTTGACCCGAAAGGCGTGTAATTATTTGCTCTTCGCGACCGCAAAGTTTGCACGTTTTCGGAGAAAATTTGTGAAGATCGAGACTTTCTCCGTGAAGTAGCGAATTTTGCTGCTCGCCTCTCATTAAAATGCGAGACGCCTCCGATTTCAGTATCAACTTCTCACGATCTCAAAATACAACCTCTACCCACTCGTGCCGCACATAATTAATTTATTGAAAAATAACTCCCAAAGCGCTTAATTATTAACGTGGCACCGGAATAAGTTGAATATCCGAGACTTGTGCGCGCATCCGTCGGTGAAGGAACAAATCACATGAAAAAAAAACGAATCTGTCGTGCAGCTGCGGTGAGAAGAAATTCACGCTTCGTGACTTTAAATGCTGCTGCTGGGAATTACTATAGTCCTGTGTGACGACTTTTGAAACTTTTTTCAAATCGCGTCTCAAATTTAATACACACACCTGCGTGGATAAAGTTACCACCCAACTAAAAGTAGAAGTTTGGCCCCCACCGGAACAGACAAAAGAAATTAAACCCTGATTTGGTTTCATGCGTTAATCTTTTGCTTAGAATAAGGATCAGATTTGAGAAAGTCTGATAATCCATATTGGAAGGGCAATTGTTTAAAATAATTTATTATATTGTAAATGTTATCAAAAGTTCTGGAGTGGACTGTTTTACTAAAAATGTGTTTACTTCCGTTTCCGGCGCGTGAATTTTTGGTGATTTTGAGAATATCCATCAATCTCTCTGCACCATGGTTAAATCCACAAAGAAGCATTTCATGAGATTTAAATATTCACCATCAAATTTTTAATAAAAAAAAAATATATATATTAAATTCACATTAATTTTTCCTCACTCAATCATCATTTTCAAATCAAATGTGAATTTTTTTGCTCGCAAATTCTAACAAATTTATTTGCAATTAGGCGTATTGTTAAGCGAAGAAAAGTAAACACAAGCAAAGCCCTGGCTAAGCCTCATTTCAGTCGATGATGAAGCAAAGTAGGCGAGCGCCAGTTGATGGTGTGATGTTCCCTTTCGCGCGATGCGCAGATCGGCTCTACCTGGACGACCTTGAGGATTTCACCGGCGGCCGAGTGTAAATTTGTACCGCCGCGAAAATGCAGTCAGTACTGGCGAAAAAGCGGAAAGGCGAACGTGACGCAAGCGGAGCAATGCCGCCGATTGTCAACGCAAAGGAAAACGTCGTTAGCCTCCGAGTTGGCGAATTACGAAACCATTTGGCAGTACTTTGTCGCCCCACTTGGCAGCCTCTTGTAAAAAGCCTTTTTGTGTAAAACAACAATTACTCACTCCAAAACGAGACAGCTCTTGAACTGATATTGAAACAAATCACTTTGGCGTTGCACAAAAACTTTAATTAAACACTCCGTTCATTTTGTGTTTTAAAACAAAGCGTGACAGTAAAAGTTCAAGTGCTAAATTTTTTACCGTCTCATATTGTATATATTTGAATACCATGGGATCAAATGAATCATACGGTAAAAGGGAACATGAGACAATTTCATGACCACAAAACTCAAAACGGGTTTTAAAATTTGGTATTTCCAACTGAAATTAAAACTGGGGCCAAAAACGGCACTTTCCAGTTGCAAAAGAACCCTTTATTTAACTTATATTTATACAAACCTTAGGTTTAAAGCCGCACCCCGGTTAGCTTGTATTTGTTTGGCTCTCATTTCGAATTTAAATTATAACTCGCTGATAATACAATTTATTTTCGGTTTCTTGAGATAATTGGAAAAAAATTGAAGTTTAAGCATGAGTCATGCGTGTATTTTTTTCCTATTTGAAAGTAGAAATCTGCTCATAGAAAATCATATCTGTGGTACGATTCAGGAACAGAGCGTGTTAGAATTAATTGCTGACGTCGTCAATCCGCACATTCACCGCAGAACTGACTTGCCCACGATGACAAGCCCAAGAGGCCGCAAATGAGGTTGATCTGCATAACTTGCGAGACGGCGGCCGAGCTCAAAGAGGGCAGACGACTTGAGACGAGACGTTTCCCCCAATAATTAGACAGACCCCGTGATCGGAGACTCACGGCAAAATTGATTTTCTGGCTTGAGGCGAGGAAGCCTTTGAACGCCAGCGAGCAAGTCTCGGCGGCCGATTTTTTTCAACATGGTCACAAATTTGCTCAATGAGGTCGACGCGGATGATCTGTCGCGAGAATAGAATTTCACGCGGCCACGACGAAGCACAAAGGGCCTTTTCAAGTATACAAAACAATTTTCGCGTTTGTGGCTTCGCTCGGTATAAATGGCCGCCGTGTGTGTATGGAAATGTGCACGTGTTTTGTATATGCGTGGATTTTCTTTTGCTTTTCATCTCTGCATGTTTGCTCGCTCACACGGATGACTTTTCGCGGCGGTTTGTGCTCCTTTGCCCTGTCATTTAAATGCACGCCGTGTTTGCTTGCGACAAACAAACTTCTTGACTCCGGTGCAGAAAAAAAAACACGCGATATAATTGAAGCCATGGTGAGCAGCGGTTAAAAGTGCATTAACTCGAAAGCAAAGGCGGATTTGTGAGAGCACTCGGCGTATAAATAAACTCACACTCGAGCCTCCCTTAAGACGGGCAGGATGTGGGGGTTCAAGTTCAACCCCCATTACGGTGTTCTCACCGTTCTGGCTCATCAAAAGCGACGCTTCTTGGGCTAAAACCAACAATCGGCTCTAATGTCTTTTTGAAATTGCTCTCCTGGCTGTTCTCGAGTTCTGTGCCCCTCACAACAAAGCTGAATAGAATGTGTACAAGAAATATTAAAATCATTTAATTTAATGTGCTGTTATGAACACAATCTATTTGAAAAGGGAAATATTTTTTCATTGAAACTTTTGTATAAAATATTTGAAAATAAACTAAATACCTAAATTTTTACATTTAATTGTGATTGCTTACATAATTATTTATAATCCTAAATTTTAGCATGGCATTCCGTTCTTTAGTAAAATAAACTTTCAGTAAAAACCTCCGTATTGTCTTTTTTATACAAAAAGAAGCTGAAACCAAAGCAAAGGATTATTTGGTCGCATATGCTAGGGAAACAAAAAACAAAATTTGCGGTGTTGAATTGCATTGTGCCCTTGAGCAGGAAAAACCAAAATGCGCTCCCTTTTGGCCTCTCGTGTACATTTAATATTTCTTAATGTCATGATTATCAAATGTATCTCATTGCGAGATATTTTCTTTCAGCCGGGCGAAGGGGTGAAATGAAACCTTCGTGGGAATTCATTGGGCATGACTGGCAAACAAGCATTCAGATTTATAGAGCAGAAAAAAATTCTTCGCTGTGTGCTAAGAAGCAAAAGAGAGGGTTGCTCCAGAGCAGAGCGAAAAAATGAGAGAAGAAAAGGCGCAGCTTTCAACACACGTGGGCGGTGTTTGAAAAAGTGCATTGTATTGTGAAGCTGCTCTTTTTTTTACTTAATCTCGAGTTGGTCAACCAAAGTCTTTCTAATTATTTACACGCATTCGTCGCGTTTTCCAAACCACAGCTGCCTAATCAGTTCGAACAGAGACAAACACTTTTTCTAATTAACCAAGAAAAGCAATTAGCAGATTGATTTGGCATTGCCGTCGCTGACCATTAGTGTAAAAGCGTCGCTCTTGCCGTGAAAACGAAAATAAAAACAGACGCGTCTTTAAGTTAGTTTCTGTGGCCAAAGTCCAAAAATCTGGTGTAGAACAAAACAAATTTGTAGTTGGAGAATTCTCGGGTGTCAAACCGATGCGATCGGTCCAGAGGGATTTTTCGACAGCTGCTCTTCTCGCCGGGAATGCGCTTTTGTCTCCATGAAACGAGCGGACATTATTCTCTTTAATTACCAGCCACTTAGGCTCCGAGAATAAAAATGCAGGTTAATGAGTTTTCTGCCTTTTCAAAAATACAACGCATCGCGTGCACGTTTCCTACAAACTCCAAGAGCTGGATTAAAATTAGAATAACGCACCAACCGTTGTCACGAGGAAACGCCTTCTTGATTTATCTTTTTCGGTGCAATTAATTTGATTAATGGAGCGGCAAAACTGAAACTTTTTGTGATGTGTCTGTCGAGGAGCCTGCCTGCTGTCAGAGAAATTGAATTGGAAGAAATAAAGAAGTCTGGGGGCGCATTTATTACCCAACATATGCGTGGCTCGCGCAGGGGTGCCTCACACCGGGAGGAGATCTCTCGAGGACTTAATGGCACCCTCGACTTTTGACTCATTGTGCTGCGGACGTATACAGAGAGAGCATCTTGAGTATCTAAGCCGCCCCCGTGCAATAAAAGCACTTGCTTGATAAATTATTCAATGCATTCGTTCGCTCGGTGGATCGGCCGCAGAGATAAAGCTGATTAGCTCATACCTTTTTATGGCCCAAGTTGATGCCCTTTCCAGCAATTAATCGCTGCAAGATGCGAGCAAACTTGGTTAGGAAACTTCACCGATTGCTAAAGTTTCGTTCTTGTGCTCGCACTGCAGAATTGGTGCTCAGCTTGCTCCAAGAATGTAATCCATCATTGCCGGCGGAGATAATTTATATGGGAAGTCCAATACAAATACAAAGAAATTTCATTACTGGCGTGGTTATCTCTATTATTGCAATATGGTTGTAAATGTCCAGTCGGAACTCCATGCAACAAAATCCTGTAATGGCAAACGTTTATATGTGGAATGAACGAATAAATGAGGAAAAATTTAAAAATTGCGAAATTATAGTTACTGAAATATTGAATAAAAAAAATGAAAAGTAGTTCAAATTAATGTTATAATTCAATGCGCTCATTTTTCTTCATAATATAAATTTATTTAGGAAAAATACATTGTGATAAACATCGTGGTGTGTCAGAATTTTTAAAGTCACGTCTCGTCATAAAGCATAACCTCTGATCTTTTGCCGAAGAAAATTGTCTTTAAAGATCAAGAAGTTGATCAAAAAATCATTCACCTCTTTTGTTATCTGTCGTTTGTGTGCCTTTTTCTTCCTTTCTTCGAGGCGTAAATAATTCCCTGCCTTCTTCAAACACGTCGACCTATTTCCCAGTGACAATAGTAGTAGCACTGCCTCTAGAAACCGGCTCAGCCGAACCAAGAAAATGACGCCGATTGCGCGAGCTGCCTTTTGATTATTTCCGAAGAACGCGACGTTTAATGCATTTCCTGCCGCAAGAGCACTCTTTAAATGCTCCATTGTGCTGCCGCGGCGCTGCAGCTCACATTCATTACTGCATGCAGCGAAATGATGAGGCACAATTTTCGTTTGTGTATTTCATTTCCCATCGGACAGAGTGGCAGAGCACTCTCGTCCTTCATATGAAATAAACCTTTTGCTGCATGAGAGTTTCACTGCAAATATTCTGATAATTCCCCTGCAATTATCCCATTAATTTGCCGCAACGTTGCAACAACTGCAGTATTTATTTTTCCGCTCAATATTAGAAAAATAACTCGATCCGGTTATGCTTGATATTAATTATTTTACTGCAGGTCAACTTCAATCAATTTATATGTAATAGAAAAAAAACCCTTGTTGAATTTTTTACAATTTTTTTTCTATAATTTAGAGCGAGGTTGTGCTTCTGGTCCAAATTTGAATACAATCCAAGGTATTCAAATGGGCGTCGCTCATTTTGAGCCCTTTAATTACTTTATAAACACAAGAGGGCCATAAACGAACCGACAAGCTATGCCACCTCAGGTCGCTGCCGACACTTGCAGACGCGGTGGTGCCATAAAAAGCGCCAAATCATAATCCTTTCGCGCAACACGCCAAAACTAGAGAGGAAGGCAAACATGCGTGCTATCTCGAATCCTTTTATTGCCACAGTTTTACAATTCGCCTTCTTCTAAAAAATCAAAACAGCTTTTACAGCCAAACAAATTCCAGCAAGTCCTTATTCTATAATCTTGTGAAGCATTTAATGTAATCTGGTCTCGCTGAGAAGATTTTCTTTTACGACTAGTATAGTTTTTTCCCCACGTCTCTTGACGCAACAATGAAAATTAACGCGTTAATGGAGCGCAATAAAATTCAAAAGCAGGCCTCACATTATATTTACACAGAAGCGTCCAGCTCATCCTTCGCGTGTCCCTGATGAGGGTTGCATGACCAACCCAGTACACTGAATAAAAACATCGCGAATAATGATAATAATAGTATACCGTGCATATTACATATTACACGCGGGCAGATGGATCATTTTATTGCTCTTTGAAGAGCAGAGTGGATCGTTTCGCCGTGTGTTAATCTATAACTGTAAACAAACTGTGAGGTGAAAATACATTCTGCGCCGTAATAAAGACAATTCATTCGTGGGATTATTATGTACTAAAGCTTATTAATAAATATATCTTGCTTAGCAGTATAAAAATTTAATTTAATCCTTTGCATAATTTTTGCAAAAATACAAAAAGAAACACTTCTGTAAAAAAAATATGGCTCAATTTATCATAAAGAACTTTTGTATTGATTCTTTATTATTTTAAATTTGTTAGATTTCTTAATTAAGCATTTCTCAGTTCATTCGTTTTATTTAATTTAAGAACTCCCAAGTTGATCTCAATCATTTATAAATTCCTCAAGTCTTTACTAATCAATAACTGTTATGCGTTTCAAATGGGGTTGTAGGCGCAAAATTTCCGTCCCAATTAAGCATCGAGCCAAATGAGGCCCTGGATTTGTTAATTAGCAGCGAACTTCCGCACGGCATGCATACATTAAGTGTTTATTGTCCCGAGCGGCTGATGTTTTAGCTAGGGTGTAGGTAGGTCCTCCCGTGGCAGGAAAATGCTCTGTAGGTGTGGCCCCGTCGCGAGTTGCACGCTCTGCCGACCATCTTCCACGGAACCGCATTTTTTATTTTTTCATTTTGCGTTCAACCAACTCTGGCTTTCCAACTGAATTGATGCCGAAAATTTTCACCGGTGTTTGATCATTTCGGATTATTTATTTCTTGGCGTAAAATTACACGAATCATCTCGGGTTGCTTGATCCTGAGAGTGTAATTTGCTGTGTGATTTTGAGTTGAATCTGAAAATCAAGCGGCGGCACAGCTTTCATCACTACAGTGCACGACTTTTCATGTTGGACCGCTTTGCCTTTAATTACGCTGGCAGCTAGGATTTATTTATAGCGCAATTTCTTTGATACTCAGACAGTTTGGAGCAGTCCCAGCTCGTCATTAGAGAGATTAATTTTTTAAAGGCTGAGCAAATTATCAGTCAAAATTATTAAAAAAGAAATTGATTTTATTCTGCTACAATAAAATTCATAATCTAAGGCAAGTTCATGCAAAATTTTAGCTGCACGCAATGAGCAACGCTCATTTCCCTCATTACTCATGCCCATCAACGTAATTGCAACGTGTGTGAAAGCACGTTGAGGGAAACTCTCTCTATAACTTCTTCCAACAGGCAAGACGTGCAATAAATAAATTTGAACAAAACCTCTTTTTTCCTTCCCCTGAACACAATATAACTCGCATTTTTATAATTTAAATTCGTGATGCACGCTTCGGCCGTTGATTTCATGGCATTTTATCATGGCAAACGCCGCTTTGGTTTTTGTAGGTCACCGAGTTCAGTGATAAAAAAAAGCGCGGTGCATCTTTTATGTATGGTTGAAAAATCGGCTGGCTGCGTTCAAGAGAGAAGCTTTTTGTCGGCGCTGCACTTTTCGGTTCCGTCCGAGCGATCGGCTGATTGACACCGAGAGAAACCGCTCGCAACGAGAATGTACATAATACAAACTGTATAAACGCAACTGACTGCATTGCATTAATGAAGCTCGATTTATTCAGCCGGCATTAGCATTCATTATTAATTCCTCCATTCGGCACTCTAAACAGTGCTAGTTGCATAGCCAGACGAAACGACGGATGCTTTATTAGCTCTCGGGTCATTTAATTCCCTTCAGTATCAGCCAACACAAGGCAATATTTTTTTGCTTAAATTTTCTTTGTTTATGAATTTTAGATAATTAATTTTCCTGATGATAAGCCAATCATATGGATTTAAATTATATCAACAGTCTTAAACTAATTAAACTTAGTAAGCTAATTGTGTTTTTGAGCCTGACTGTTTTGTTTGAATTTCAAATTAATTTGATAGAATTAGTATCAATTTATTTGGGAATCTATAGATGATTCCAATTTCAAAGCAATTCGCTATCAAAGTTGGAAATTTCTAATTAATTTTTCGGAAAAATATTAATATAATAATATATTTTTTATTCTACGTTATTTACATTGAGCAACATGTAAATTTATGTTCAGGGGATTAATTCAGTGTTGGAACTTCTAAAAAAGGACGTCGTAAAACTAAATTAATGAATATTTATATTTAGGGTCTGAAAGAATCAGGGTGCCAATAAAAGTCCCTACAAGCACCCAGCGCGCGAATCCTTTCGAAATTATAATAAAGCCATAGATCTCGGATACAAACAGCCTAATTGGCCAAACTTGACGTGGGCGACCCTCATCAAATAAAACGAGATTGTTCTGATTTACAGCATGTAATTCCATCGCCGCCGGTCGATTCTGAATTTTGATGCGGAATGGACAACAACAAAAAAGTGGTTCAAGTTCGGCTGATATTTGAATTTTAAACAACTCCCTGGTGAAAAATAAAGTCACGTAATTTCAGCGGCGATAAATTTTTTACGAGCGCTGCCTGCGTGGAGCGACGAGAGCACCGAGGGCGCGTTCTCCAGCTCGGAGGCTGGGCTGCATGGCGGTTGATAACGTTATTGATTCCCAGCGCGAGCTGCCGCTGCCGAGTGCTTGCATTGCGCGCCCTGTTTGTATACGCCCTGCGATGTGCACCAGACGCAGCTCTTGCACGCGCCCCTTGAATAATGCACATATATTCCATAATAAAGGGCCAGAGCCTGAAAATTGCCAGAGATATGGTCTGCGATCGTGAGAATTATGGTCGAGGGAATCCCCAGGAATGGCTTTTCGGGATTTGAAGCACATTTCGTGGTCCGGAATTTCCTATTCCATAAATTTATTTTGGGAAGGGTTCCTGCTAATGGAGGTCATTGAACCATCATTTTAACCACCCAACATTTTCACGATTTTCACTGATCCAAATAATATATTTTCACGAATTTTTATTGGAAAAAGTAGCTCAAAAGGTAAAAAATTGAAGTTTACAAAGAACAGAAATGTATAATTATTTAAATATTGCCATAATGATACTAATTTAATTTCAATTTATTTATTAAAACATACTAGGTTTTTGGTCAGTTTCATTTACTGAAGGACAATGAAAATTGAAAATCCTTCAAGAATTACTCAATATAATCTATTATTTCAAAAGGAAAATTTTTCACATCACTTTAAATTTTATTTTTATCCTGTAAATTATTATTTGCAGCAATTTCTTGTGCTGCTAGTTGAAAACAGTTTTTGTTTAGTGTACAGAAAATTATCTTAATTTCTGACAAATTATCCCACGAGGAAGCAATTTGTCAGTTTAAAATTATCATTTCTTTTTCACACAATTCACATAGCTGTTCTTAATCAACAGCACTTCTTGGCCTGTATGCGTCGCGAAGTTTTCCTCGTGCTTGGGCAACAAAACAATTAGCCAACACTTCAGAGACTTTCCTCTTCGTTGCTCATCTGTTTTATGTCTCAATTTTCTTTTTGTTATCCCCGCTCGTTTTGCCATAAAACTATACAGAGCCTCTCTTTGACTGACAACCCGTGATGGTGAAAACAAATTTGGAAATTACTGCCGTGCTAATTTGTAATGCAAATCATTTTTGGAACGGTGGGAGAGCGTTTCTCACAGGTTGTTAAATCGCATGCCGGCACGCAAATCGATGTCGGAATCCCGAGAGACGGATTTTCGCCACCGGATATTAAAATTTCCCATACGTCCAAACCTCATTTCCCTATAAGACTTAGATCAAACAGATATTAAGCACACCTGCTCCCAAGGGTGTCTCTATAAGCACCTGCCCTTGAGGTCTGAACAAATGCAAGCCAAATTATAAAATTTAATTGCTTTTTTAAATTTGATTTTTAATATTATTGCATAGTAGTTAAAAATTAAATTTTGCAGAAATTTAAAGTAACACAATCTATTTTACCTGGTCTATTTTTTTTAATCATTTTTATTGTTGTTTACTTAGTTGTCCAATTAGAACACAAAATTAATTTTGAATTATGATGTCGTATGAGAAAAAATTAGTAACCGGTTTATTTAAAGCAATCTAAATTTTTTCTGAAAATAATATTGATTTTTTTTTTCAAATTTAATACTTTACAGGTCTCATTTTATGTGTTCAGTTCGATAATTCAATCCTCTTCGTGTCACCTGCCAACCACATTAATTCATGTTGGTCGCATCTCATGTTTATTCTGTAACCAGACTCGTATTTGTGCTGCACAGCAGTGCATCGACTGCGTTCGCTCCCCCATTATAATAAATAATTATTCTCGTCGCCGCAAAAAAAAAAGATTCGACCTGCATCAAGTGAAAGTCGCTGCGTTCATTGCGCCCAATATTTGTACACAGGGCACGCTGAATGTTATCCAACAACTATGATCTCACTCGCCTCGAGCGCAATTTTTAAAGCAGGCCGCTTTTGTTGTTCTTCAACGGCTCAACGATCGCTTTTATTGCTCAGCCGATAGAGTTTGTGCAAATAATTAGGGCCATTCGCTATGCTCAATTGACCGTGAATCAAGTTAGGAAAGAAGTAACAGTGAAAATTAGAATCTAGTTTAAAAGTTCGTCTTAATTATAAATTATAATATTAAATTGTATCCTAGTATTTTTGCAATGATTCAAAGTTTCCTGGATATAATTTCACAATAAATTTTATGAATTTCTTCTCTACTTATAATGATGAAAAAAATAATATGATATATCAGAAAGTGAGTTATCTATTTTTATATTAAATAATTATATTAACATCAAATTATTTCAAGAATTTTTAAATAATTTTAAACAAATATAAACATTGATAGCCCTGGTGCTTTTGGTTGTTTTGCCAATGAAAAACTAAAGGGAGCATTATTGCAATTTTTGCTATTCAGCTAGTTTACTGTTGATTTCTGCTTCTGATATTTCCCTGCAATGGCTGCAATTAATCAGAACTAAATTTTTCTGGCGTGATCGCTCGGTGATTTCAATTACGTGATTGCGTTTACGTTTACATCAGGTTGTGTTAGATAAGCAGGTCTAGGCCATTTTCAGCTCCGCATTATAATATATAGTAGACGGTATGCTGTTCCCGCACTGGATCGAAGTCGCGTCGATAATTAATATCAATTACCTCTCTCTCCGTTGTTGATATTTATAGAGTTTTTGTAAGGAGGGGAGATGGATTTTTACTTGACATGGAGTTTTATACGCCAGCAATTTTTCATCCACCCATGTATCATGGCGAGTGCATTACCCGAAAAACCCACAGGCACATCTTGGGCGTGTCCGTTGGTTGTTTATAAAATATCCGGCCGAAATTGTGTTCTTGCAAGGCGAAGCAGAACTTCAAGACCCTTGGAAATTCAGCTTTCGCTTAGTCGATATTATTTATAACTCAGCGCATTACCTTTAGTGCGGTTCGGCATATTATTGTTATTGTTTTCTTCTTTCGCTGTCACGTTTCAAGGACAGACAATCATTTGGACGAGTCCATCGACCGCGTCCTAGATATTTCAATGAATCACAATATTTGCCATTTGAAAGGACAAATTGAATAATGGCAAAGAAATTAAGACGTGCTTGTGTTTGCTTTGTCAAGTGTAATGCCGGTTTTAATCTTTTACAAATAATTGTCTTGAAAATTTCGCGTGGAATTAAAATAACAAAATTAAAATAATGTAACATTCAATGAAAGACCTCCTAAATTAGAAAGTTTTTCTTTGAGACTAAAAAATATTAATCGAAACCACCTCAATTATTTTCTAAATTCAAAAAAAGATTCTGATTTTGTGAGTAAATTTTGTCCCTTAGCCGCTGCAAGCACACCTGTCGCTGTGCCATGTCAGTTTCTTCTGATGTAAAATTTTCGTCTCATTAAAATTTGCCGCATGAAATGATGCACCGGCGAGACACTCAACGTCACTCGCACAACCCCCAGAGGGACCGTCTCAACTTGCTGTAATTTCGCCTCGCTCCGTGCATGTGCAACTCATTCAACTTTAAACGTTCCATCATGGTTTAGTGCACCGGTGATGAATAGCAAAAAGGCAGCCTTGGAAAGAAGTTTTTCATTTGAATTCATGCTGCTGCTGACAACTAATTAAACCTCGAATCTCGCGGCACGGCGGCACGTGTGCAATTCCCAGCTCTGATCAATAATTCTGCCGAGTGCGAAAAAATTCATGAAACAATTTGCCGAGTTTGGCTGGAAATGCTGCTGGCTGCTGTTTATAAGTTATAAGCATTTGCCAGAGGCCATTGCCATGTGATGCAAATTTCCCCTTCACAAACGCCGCCTCGGAATGTCCTGAGGTCACGCGAAACCATTCCGGAACAGTTGGGGCGCGCGGAGCAATTTGAGACTTTATCGCCCCCTGTTCTTGGCGTTTCGTGCAAGCGATTCAGGATTTAGGCGAGAAATTATCTGATTGAAGGGAAAACTGCTATTCATCTCGTAATATATGCCACTCCGTAAGGTTGTTTCATTTGGGCTGCGTTTTATTTAAATGAGCGGGAATGGGACTTAAGATTGACTCTTAAATGTTTATATGAAGTCTTTCAATTGGAAACAAGAAACTTTGCCAATTTATTCTCACTGCTTGATGCTTCAGAATTTGTGATTTAATCAACTAAAAGCAATTTGCATCGTGCTTAAAAAAAAAGTGAAATTGCAAATTTTGACTGTGCTGTACTTTTTTGTTATTAAAATTTGAAGTTTACATTTTTGTTGATCTTGAAGTCTAAAGCTCAATTTATAAAGAGTTTCCAATCTAAATCTATTTTGCATCTGTATTATAGAAGTAAAAACGGTTTTCTTTGAGATAAAAACAACATCTGCGAGAAATAAAATTAATCATTTTATGGACCTTGGTAATTAGCTCTAAGTACTGCAAAAATGGTGTGTTTTCATGTAATTACAAGGAGAAATTAAGATAATGTGAATTAAAAAAGTGAAGGTCGATTGAATTCTTTGAATGCTAAAAATTCTTTCTTTTGTTCTCGCTGTCAATCAGACAATGCAAAATGAAATGAAAAAATGCACTTGTGTACACAAAGGCGGCGTAATTCAATCGAGCAGTTGGCGCAGTGGGAGCAAATTGCTCATTTGTTGAGCTTTTGTGTCGCACAGCCGTCAAATTGAATGGACTGGTTCATGGGCAACCCAGTTTTTCGATGATGTGTGCGAAGTTGGCAAGTTTCATTTTTTCCCTCTTTCTAATCGCTCTCGGCGCACACGGCCCGTTCTCATCGGTTTAATTAGGCCAACCCTTGCCAACGCCAGGGTCAGAGGGGTAGGTTGCGCCTCTGCACCGCATCCGAGGGGTGGTGGGTGGAAATTAAGGGGCGCGTGCCAGCTGGAGACCGGCACTGTATTGATCTCTCGCTCTCGTGTGTGTTTATCAGTGAAACAAAACGAGCCGCCGGTGCGAGAATTCAAGCAAGATAAGCCCGCCGAGAGATAATTCAATTGGCCACTGCGAATGGCGATACCGCCAAGCACCGCCGGAATTACTCGCAGTATTTTTTTTTCGAACGCCCTTGGAAAGATTTTAACACGTAGACAGCGAGCGAATTAACTTTTTGGATTATTGTTTTGCTCTTTTTATTGCATAATTTTATTTTATAGTCTCGCGATTGAGAGATGCAGCAGTTTTATTATCATAGAGAAGCTATTATTGCTCCCGGTTTATCGATTGGCAACGCGAACAGTCTCGCGCTCTGACGTCAAATCGGAAATATGGAGTTCTACTTTTCCGATTTCTATGTTTTCTCATATGTTAAACTAGTGTTTTATCGCAAATTTAGAATTAGAAAGTGAACGAAAACGAACGAAATAGCGTCAGACATAAGAAACGTACTAGCCACGAGCACACTATTAACTATTAGTATTCAAACCCGCAAAGTTGATAATGCTTTTTATCTTCACAGTTTGTTTGTCAAAAGATAAAACTCGCATTTTATAATTTATCGCCTTCACATTTACTATTACTTTTGTGAATAGAGAGTCCTTATTAATTTTGAGCCTGTATCTCATTCAACACGAATTTATTTATTTAAAGTAGGGAGATAAGTTGCCATCAAAATAAAAAAATTTTGGTTTCAGGCACAAGGGACAGGAAAAATTCTGTAATTTATTGAAATTTAAAATAAATTTAGGAAAAACTTGGAAGTTTTCTAAATTTTTAATTTCAAAATAAATTTAAAATTAAATGTTAACAACTGTTGCAAACTGTGTCAATTGCCGGAAGTCGGATTTGCAACTCTGAAATTTCTAAAAAATATTGTAAGAAAAAATACTAACATATTATTTTCCTAATTTTTTTACAACAACAAAAAATGAATGTTTTTACTATTACTGATATTTTTCTTTTTGCTGCTGATATTTTCTATGAAAAAAAATATTCTGACGTTTATTATTGCGCTTGCATACGAAAAACGCGAAAACTATTTAAAACTGAACTTTCACGGTTTCACAGCTTCAACACTTTGAAAGTAAGTAATAATATAATTCACAAGAAGCCTTACTTTGCAAACAAGCGACGGATTTTGCAAATAAATGCACTCGACGACGTATACTGCTCTTTTTGCGCCCAGCACGAAGCACCAAAGCATGAACAGGCAGTGAACCCGGCGCGTGCAATCAATGATACCGGTGCGAAATTCGTTTGGATTTCATTGCGCCGGGTTTCATTCCCAGAGGGAGCGAATCTCTGATCGGCTACATTTGCAGCAGCCTTTCACCACACAAGCCCCTTTGAACAAGTTGAATTTCAGCCACCAATGTTACCGGAGCCGCGATACTTGTGCCTGTAATTACAATCGTCATGGGAAACGCGAGAGGTCAGCAAGCAAGTCGCCGGTGGAATTCACGAGTAGAAAGCCGACTGCGTAATTAAAAACAGGGCTCTGGAAGAGTGGATTAAATGAAATAAATATGCCGTCCCGTGGGTGCACCTCATGGTCCGCTGCCTTCAGTGTTTGTGTTCAGGATCTTGGCTACGGTGAGTTTGAGCCTCGCCAGATAAAAAGAACAATGGCAGATCCGTATAGATTCCCTCAAAACGTGAGTCGTTTCCGTAGGTTTTCTTTCTCGGAATCACCTGCACTTGCGACAATTTTTTTGTCACAATCCTTCAGGAGAATAATTACACACTCATTGTTATTTCTAAAGTACGATGAAGAAAAAAATAAACAAAACAAAATTATGAATTACAAAACTCTTTCTTAGAACCTCTCGTTTAGAAGATACGCTGGTCTTTAGAAAATAAATTTAAAATCCATTATGTCATTTTGGCGTTCTGGGTTAGAGGGAACATTGATTGCTCAAGCGGTCGTCAGGAAGTCATTAGCCTAACGTAAAGAATTTTGCAAATTTAACCGCTACAGAATCCGTCCAACTTTTTATGAAACACTTGCGTAATTGAGCAGAAATTGTATTTTTCATACTTAACAAAAATCTACAGTAAATAATTTTATTCAATTCGTTCGTGTCAAATTATTATTTCTTGCTGGACAAATTTATTCCTTTTCACTTATTTTAAAAGAGACAGTCTGGTGCTTTTTTTCATATGCTAAATTTGCTTGGGTTGGAACTCGGCCACACTGCCTACAGCTGAAATGAGCGTTCGCCATATTTTTTCATTGTTGCTTTTTGTTTCCAAAGCCAAATCCGAGCCAAGTCTCGCGGTACCATTTTGCGCCTAGCATGGGACTGCCGATGAATATAGCGTGTTAAAATTTTCCCCATCTGCCGTCCGTGGCAATGAGCACCCTGCGATCTTCTGGCGCCCAAACTTCCTTGATCGCAACCAGTGACCGTGAAAACGCCTTTTTACTTTCAAGATTCGCTCACCCCGCACAGATCAAACCAAAAGTTTACTTTCTTTTCTAGCAAGATGCATCGATGCAAATTTCCTGAACTGCCATCAAGATTTAAAGCAGTGAAATTTGCGATGAAAAAGATAATTTTTTTTGTGATTTCATCATTTTATATTATGCAAGGATTTGAAATGTATAACGCAAGGGAAGCTTCAAATATTTAGATCAAAAATTAAATGCTAAAATATCAATCCAAATTAATGTAAATATAACCATGGTTTAATCCTGGAATTAAAAAAAGATTAGAATAGAATACATCCTGTAAAATGCACATTACAGAGGGGAGCAAACGTAATCTGCAATAACTCTGAAATTACAACTGCCCCCTATCATTTATTCCTGTCTCTCGGAGCAGAACAAAAGCGACCCGCCGTTTTGTCCGCGTGTAGTGTGTACCGAAACGAGCACCGCGCCCTTTTTATTTATGTACCCACCTGCCCGTCTGCGCTGCTACCGACATGCAAATCATTTATCAACCCTTGCTCAGCAGCAGTCTCGGCACGTACAAATAATCATAATAATTGGCCTTTGTTTCCCGGAATCGTTTGTTCCCGTGCACCGAGCGTGATCTCCGCAAACTCTTCAAATTCCGTTGCGCAAAAACCAAAGCTCCCCGCCGTCGTCGCGCACCATTTGCAATTCTAATGCCGCTAATTCAAGTTACGTAGAATTTCTGCTGAAATGCAAATCGGTGAATAAAATTAACTTGTCTAGTCGCTGGAGGTAAAAAATAATAATATTAATAAATCAGGTCGTGAAGAGATGCACGCCAAGCTATAATTATAAATAATTGTGGAATTTCAACAGCCGGGGAAAAAATAAATCTACTTATGATTGCCAGCCGCCCACCTTGCATTCTACAGGGTGACACGATGCGTGTGACGATTAATATTTAATTAAAGGATACGTCCATCTGACTTTTTATTTTCTCGAGCAGAGCGGAGAAAAATGTGGGCTTTGTTTATTCGCTCTGAAAAGAAAATGACGAGTGCCGCCGGCGACTTCTTGGTATTTTGATGCTTCTGGAAAAATTCTCTTGTCTGCAAACTTTGCGGACAAAAGTTTCAACTCGTAGCGAATGCAAAAACTTGACTTGCAAGTTTCTTGAGACAAAGGAATTAATTTTGTGAGAGCAGAGATTTTTTAAAAATCGAATTCTAACAGTTTATATCTCAAGCCTTTTATTAAGATATATAAAATTTATCAAGGCAGCAACGTAATGGCAAAAGTAACTTTCTTTAAACCGCAGTAAGGTGTAATTTCATTATTCATTACTGGCCCGTTCAAATGCAAGTACACCGTAAAATAATTTAGTTCACGACTCATTTAATTCAAAATCAAGAGCACTGTTACGCTGTTTGTTTCTTATTGAGCGTCATGCGCGCGGTAATCCGCCTAGCAGGAAGCACTTTCTCCGCCACGGCCTCTGGCCACTTTCTTACGGCACATTATTTCCTCCTGTCGTCGTCGTCACTTTGCACCAAATCGCCCACTGGCCTCTTCAACAATGCGAAAACCAACAACAGCTGCTGCAGTTGTAAAGATGCTGGTAGCTGGTGGCGGCTCTAATGAAGAAGGATGAATTCCATCGTTCGTCACGTTACGCAACTCAATTAATAATTCGGTGGGAGTCGCTTTTTGAGAGGCGATGCGAATTGGTACAATTATCAATTATTGCGGTTTCAATCGAGATGGCTCTCACTCTGGATGAAATATATATTTCACCCACGGGCAGACGGAAGTTTGGAGAAACTCAATTGGGATCACAATAGTTGAACTCTGTGTGAAATTACGGTTTTGCTGTTTAGCAACTCTGTGGTAGAGAATCGTGCCAAATCGTGCAGCTCGAATCAATAATTAATGAGCTTAAGTTTTCACCAATTAATTCGTGTTGTAAGTTCTGCCGTTTTTATTTGTGGAAAAATAATCTATCGGATTAAATTTTAATTGCCAAGGTCAAATTAGGAACGTTGCAAACAAAACAAACATATTTTTTTGCATATTGTTGAAAACAAATTATAATAAACATTATTTTGTCCTTTGGCTATCAATTTGGCATTGATCGTGCTAACTAGCGATTATTTTCTCGTAGAAAGGGCTTCCTAGAATGATCTTTGTGTGCCCTACGCGCCACGGCACACTGGTTACATAAATCGACTCGTTGAATAATCATAACAGCAGCGACGTTCGAAACGAAAGTAGTTCAGGCCGTCGCTACTTTTCAATTGCCGACATGCGAAGTATTACGAATGGCACCGCCGCGTCTCTACGACCGTCTAGCTCCCGTTCCTTCCTCCCAATTTCTCATCCTGCCACCCACTTTGGCACCGGGCCTGCATCTCGCCCCCATGTGCAAAAAAATCAGACGATTTTTTGTGAATGGAAACTTATTTTTGCTCAGTTCCCGACAATCGGTGGCCAAAGTCCCTTCAGACGATAAGATTACATTTATCATTTTAATTTAATAAGTGGTAATTAAAGAAAATTAAGATTAGAAAAATTTCTTCTGCAAACTCTTCTTAAATGGTTATTTGATAGAAAATTATTATTGATTGCTTTTACATTTGCAAAGCAATATTAAAATAAAAATTTTGCCATTTATAAAAAAGTCATTGAACTGGGTTTGTCTGCATTTTCTACTTTCGTGCAGCCTTTTTGCTATTCCGACGTCGTGGTGGCCACGGTTTGTTTTGATAACTCTTGAATGGAAATTCTGTTTCGGGAGGAAGTTCATTCCTTCTTCTTTTGGCTGAATGTTTGCCTTGGTGGATAATGGAGTTGTTGATGAGAGTTGTTAACATAACAACGTGGCTCTTTTCAGCGTACACGCGGATGGCAGGCGGTTTGTTTGTGAAGCGCCTCTTACCCATAATAATGAATTTTTGTTCGAAAACGAGGGGATGCGGAAGAGGCTGCCTCGTAAAATCTAAATTAACTTTCTCAATTTCAAACATCTCAAGACGAATAGAGACTCCAAGAAAAATAATTCAATCTAAGATCTACTAATATAGAATTAACCAGATTTTATCTTGAAAAGCATGATTATGCATTTTAACTAAGTTTTCATTAAGTTTATATTTTGCCGTATTACTTTTCTTGTCAAAAAAGGATTCATCATAGAGGAGAACAAACGGCGTTTGCAAAATTAGAAATTTGCATAATCAAAGAGCAGAGCAACAATTAAAATTCATAACGCCCGCGGCGAGCAAGTCCACCTCGTTGAAAGTGTCAAAGAGAATAGGGCGTGCCCTGCTCGGCACCAACCACTTGTCTCAATAACAGACCAAGAGCAACATAAACGCGCGACGAGCATCTTTTTATGCTGCTGCTTCTCGCCTTTGGCTCGACTTGTTCGCCAGTCGGTCGCGAGCCTTTTCCCAGGCACGGCTGCTCTCTCACGCAGATTAATCCAATTCTTTTGCTCTTCACACTGCGCGTATTCATTCGCACATTAACAGTCCATGGGGGAGTACAAGTGCGAACTTGTCTACTCGTACCTGCAAGAAAAGGAGACCCACGTGCGTATTAGCCGGGCTCTCCAGAAAGTAGGCAACCAGCACTTCTTCCCTTTCCTTTTTTTCTCATTCCAATTCAACCCTTCGCTTGGGTAGTTTCTGTAGATTAGATTATCTTGATTGAATTAGTGGAATATGTGCTGACCTCAGGGGTGATGGTGTGTTGCAGGGTGAACGCGACGAGTTGGCCAAGGCGCGAGAGGAGCTGGAACGGAGGGTCGAACAGAGGGATGCCCAGCTGCTGGACAAGGACGAGGAGCTCTTTCTGCAGCTTGAGAAAGTCGTGCGTTTGGAAGAGGAGTGTGACAAGGTATGTAATTTAAATATCTACACATGAGTTTGATCAATTCCTAAATTTTTCAACCACACAGTATGGAAATATAATAAATGAAAACGGAAAATATTCTGAATAGGAATCCTAAAATTATTTATTCTAGTTTATTTAATCAACTATTTTATTTTGTGAGATATTTGTTTAGTAAGTCTAAAATTTTGATTTTCTAGTTTTTTTTCTCTTGAAAATTTGCGAGGCATATAATTTGACGTTTAATGCCATACAAGAGCTTTTGCTAGTTGCTCGAAGTCACGCGATCTGAATATGCGCCTCAGAAATAAATGACACTCGCTCGGTTCGCAATCATAATATTTCAACCAATCTTGACGTTTTCTGGTTCCTCCGCTAAAATCCAGCCTTCACGCTAATTTTCACACATATTCGAATTCCTCTTCAGCGCAAGCACGGTTATAAAATTAATTTCCGCGATTCCCGCTGCGCACCACATTTAGTTTGGTCCTCTAATTAGAGCCGGCGTGGAGATTTAATTAGCACAATGCATCACGGGTCGAGTCTTCTTCGCATTAAATTCATAATAACTTGCACGGGATGGAGTGGTTTAAATAATTCAGCGCCTCCAGGACGAAATTATTCCCCCTTTCTCAAAGCCAAGGTCTCAAACGGCGCGAGAACTCTATCCCATTGTTGATGGGACTGACCTTCTTTGGGTTGATAAGACTATAATTGGCGTCATATTTTTTAACGTGAAAAGGAAATGTTTTCTTTTTTTTTCATCTGACGTTTGCAGCTGCAGAGACGCGCCGAGAAATTAAAATTATTGTTTAATTGCACGGAGGCGGGACGTGTTTTATTGGAGGCCGTTTTAATGAAGACCTTTCTTTGCCCATCTAGCTTGTTAAGAAATGCAAACAGAAGCCGCCGGTACTTTTTAACATGGGCGGCAGGTGATTTACGGAATATGTTTGATTTATTTCTACGTGGGCTCCAGAAAATTATGCTCACCGTTTTATTGCTTAGGCTGTAAAATTTTACGAATATGATTATGGCTTCCAAATTCCAAATTAGCAATTAGTTCCATGTTAAGAAATCAAGCTGTGCAAGTAGTGGAAAATATCCCGACTAAAAATCGGAGCACCGTTAGTGTCAAGAAGTTTATTAATTAAACTTTTAAGAGAAAGAAAAGTAAAGAAAGCTTTGATTTATAGATGGTTATATGACAGATGATTTCTTCCGGGGCTTACTTTTGGCAACAGACTTTTAAAATGAACGTCATAGTTGAATAATCCACATCGTCATGAACACATACTTTTACTTTCTTGCGAATTTAGTGAGAGGGAGACCTTCCGCTTACAATTTAAATCACCTCGTTTCCTTTGAATGATCTGAATTTTTGACTTTTTTCTTAATGAAATTTGGTTTCAGCTGCGCGCCGAGAAGGAACGGTTTTTGGATTTGCAACAGAAGCTACAGGCGGAAAGGGATGCCGCCCTGCGACAGGTACAGTCATGCGAAATTCAAGAGCCCCCCATAGAAAGACCGCCCCTTCCTGACCCGGCCCTTTTATGGCAGATGAGAGCTCAGGCTGGCCAGTCCGAGTTCCAGCGGAGAAACCTGGAGCGGGCTCGTTTTGACGCAATTCACCAGGCCACCCTGATCTCTGCCGAGAAGAACATGCTCGAAAAAGAGGTGAGCGTTTTTCATTCTCACGTTCGGACGATTCACTTGAAATCACACCCTTCACCGGACACTCTTGTTATTTACTAACCTAACACACAATGCAAATTTTATATGTGTCTTGTTTTTCACTTGCACATGGATATCAGGTAACACACACAGTATTAATGTCACCGCTGTTCGCATATTTCTGATCAAGTGCAATTCGAGAGTGTGATATTGATACTTTGATTCTTCATTCCAGAATGAACGTCTCCGGCGAGAGTTGGAGGAGGAAAGACAGGGCATTGGAAATTTCCTGGAAGATTTGT
The DNA here is from genome assembly GCF_031216515.1 of Neocloeon triangulifer. NCBI lineage: Eukaryota > Metazoa > Arthropoda > Insecta > Ephemeroptera > Baetidae > Neocloeon > Neocloeon triangulifer. The sequence continues at coordinate 14,910,052 of NW_026775554.1, read as the reverse complement.
CCGAGCAGAAAAGCCGGGCCAGCCAAAGTGTTGCTGTCCTCGAAAAAGAGGTATAAAAACACACAACACATAATTTAAAATCACTTAAATTTGAATCAAAGATAAATTAGTATTTTTTAATAAATTTTTTAAAACTTTCCAAATTATAATATATAAATCTAATTTTGCAGCTCTCTGAACTTCAAGTTTCTTCACAACAAACTGCCATGCTCAATAGTCAGTTTAAAAAGGCAATGAAGCACCTGGCCACTTGCAAGAGGAAAAAGTGCTCTGTTTGCAGCTACACCAAGGCCACATTCGGAGATTATGCTGACCGCTTCAGGCACCAGTGAGTTTTATACTCCGCAGCCTCACTTTTATTTTAGTAATTTTTGAATCTAAATCGCTTAATTTTGTGCCCAGGCGAAAACTCTTTTCCTGCATTCAAGCACCTCTGGAGGATTTGCGGCAGTGGATCCGGCCGTCGTCCTCCATGGACAAGCACTCTTTGTCTGGCAGCCAAAACGAGTCCGAGGAGGCAGGCTGTTCTTTGGATCATGAAGACTTGCTGCACTCGTCGCCAACCAGGGCACCCGCAGTGTCCGGACCCTCTGGTCTGTCCTACATTGACAGTGACGAGAGTAGTGAGAGCAGCGAAGCAGAAGACGAAGAGGTACTCGACACAAGTGCAAGCAGAAAATGGCAAATAACTTTTTCGTTACGCTCACTATTCAGTGTGTAACCCTTTTTGGAACTTTGCATTCTACTGCAAACCTCACACACTTTGTCCGTCCGATAACATGAGAGTTGAAATGATTTACTATTATTTTTCTTCCATGTAATGCTGACCAAGTAACAAGCTAGGCTTTTGCAGTAATCAAAAGTTATTAACTTATCCCTGACTGAGTATAAAGCTCGCTAGAATGTAGCTTGCGATTTGTACAAATCTTCAGATCACTTATTCAATTTAATTTCTAACCATCCTGCACTATCAAAAAGTACAGCCTGATGTAAACAGTTTTGCCATTATTTGCTTTTGTTGTTAACCCTTCTCTTAATAGGAAAAAAGTGATAAACCCAGGTGACTAACGTTGACTTTTGGTTTTAGGTTAGTACAACAAGCTACGACGAAGAAGAAGAAGATGAAGAGGAGCAAGAGTTGGCTGTCTCATCTTTGCCCACCGACGTCTCATTGACCTCCAACTCGACTGCCGCACGGGCCTTTTCCTCCGACTCTGGCTTCTCGTCTGAGCTGTGTGACTCAAAGACAGCGGGAATGGGCGAAGCCACTCCGTCTCCCCCTCCCAAAACAGCCCTCAACAGGTCCAAGTGGACAGCTTCGTTCAGGAAGTTGATCCACAGAGTCTCCAAGAGGTAAAAAAGAGCCTAGAACACGGATGTAAATATACTTTGACTGCGGTTATTCAATGCGGAATACGGGGCTCAAACCTTGACTTGCTGTTTAGAATTTTGAATGATTTCATCTTCTCTGGGCCTGTGTTTCATCCTCTTGAGACTCGGCACTTGTTGCAACTTCTGTTCAGTATTTTGGTACAGCAACAGAAAACAAATAGAACCAGGGCTCAAAAGTTTGTTTAGCATTAGCTTTTATTGTAAAATATTTTTTAACGCTGCAAAATTAGTTCAACTTACTTTTTATAACCTCAGTATTATTCACTACTCAGTTTCACGTACTTAAATAATTTAATAACAGTAAATGAAATTTTGGCAGGCGCTGTCATCTTTCTCTCTTAGATTAGCCACATTTGCATTTTGCTCCCAAAGCTACTTGGCCCTGGTATTTTTAATCTATGAAGAAGCCGCAAAATTGTATTCAAGCTCTCTTTCTCTGTTGTCTTGCCATGGACTGCTGTTACCCTTTTACTCTCATTGAACTGCACATTCTCCATTACATACTTAACTGTCAGCAGTCTTTTAAGTGACCACTGTACAAATGCATTTAGAAAACAGAGACAAGAGTTTAAAAAGAAAAATGCTGTCACGCTGTTGTTGCATCATCGGATCAAATGTTATGCACTTACTTAGAATGTACTTAAGCTATTGAATAATGTGGTGCCATTAAGGAGAGGGAGGATGAGTTTTAACGAAGAGTTCTTTATCCAGACATGGTGGAAATATTCCTAGTAAGTGATGGCGCAAGCTGATCGTCTTTCCTCTGTTGCGACTATCGCTCTACGATCAAGAGGCTTGCGGGTGCCTTTGCTATGATAAATTAAAAGCGCCTGGTTTCGGACCGATACTTTTCTTGACAAACTGTGAGCAGGCTTTGTGTCCATGGTTATGCTGCTTCTGCCAATTAATTAAGTGGCGCGCGTTCTGTTGATTGATGTTTGATTTTGCTTTCAGATGTCAACGTCGTCACGCCTTTGCAAATTAAAAAAAAGACATGATTGATCTATGATTACCTCTTTTTGTTGCAATTTTTAGTTCTCGCCTTTTCAAAAGGCTGAGAGCAAAAGTAATCAAATGCAACGTGAATTCTGATCACGAGACTCAAGTTCTGCCTGATTTTTCTGCTGCTATAATTGTAAAAATGTTTTATTGAAAGCTTTCAAGTATTATTCTCATTCATGCCACACATTCCAATAGTTTTTCTGGACTCAAAACTGTTTGGTCTCCAACTGCTTTGGAGAATGGGGTTGGTTGTTTTTCGATTGGCACGATTCGGAAGGTTGCCGAAATTTTAGTCTGAATAAAATGATTTTTAACCCTCGGAGATTCTCAACTGGTTGAGAATTTTCAGAGAACAGTTTTAATTTAAAAAACGAAGTGGGAGCATTCTTTGAGGCAACAAATAGTTTTGAATTCCCCATTGAAATCAAACACTATTTAATACTTGCAAAGCTGACTGTGAATCCAGAAGGGAAAAACTTTTGTCATGTCTCATTATTTCATTTTGATCAAATCTGCGAACCAATAGCGTCTTTTTCTTTTGAGCCAAACATCCCCAAAATGCTGATCCAATCTAACTTTTGTTTTTTTACACAGTTAATTGTGATTTGATTTTTTTCTTGATAATGGCAATAACACACCATGTAGTTCAGTTTGTTAGGGTATCAAGATAAATGAGAAAATTTAAAAGAGATGATATTAAACTTGAAAATATTTTGTAGAGTGGTGCAATATAATGAAAAGAAATATTTAGTGGGTTCCCATTGGACAGGGTAAACTTGAAAATTTGGATTTTAATGCATAGTTTAAATTGCCTGTTCAATGTCTGGATTTGAAACCTTTTGTAAATATTGAAAGAAATAAAAACTGCAAGTATAATAACATTGCAATAACAAGAGTTTTCAGTTATTCTATTGACACCCCACACTTGTAAGTGTTGACTGTTTTTTTTTTTACTATTTTCAAGGTCCGCGCGTCAGCAACAATGAAAAATGATTTGATTGTTGTTTGAGCTCTCTGATTGGGTACAAGTAAAATTGTACCCAATCAGAGAGCTCGACAACAATCAAAATTTTCTGACGAGCGGACCTTGACTATTTTCAAAAGGGACTTTTTTAAATTTTCGAATGTCAGAAGTCAGAATTATCTGAAATAAAACTTGCTCCATCAAAATTTTTCATGATTAATTAGCCAAATTTAATGCAAAAACAAGTGCTACATATAAACATATTAATCATTATTTAAACGAAAAAAGTTCTTTGTGACAATAAGCATTGTAACAAAATTTGGTAGAAATTTTAAGTTATAAATTACAAATGTATCAAGAATGTGGTGAATTTTTATCAAGTTTTATTGATCTCAATCAATAAAATCTGGTGGAGATCTCTATGCTGCTTGAAAATGAATGGAATGAAGAGAAATCACCAGCCAAATCAGAGCTCTGTTTTATCACTTTTCTCTTTGACCACTGAGTCATCGGAGGGCTGCTCCAGCAGGCAAGAGTCGTCATCTCCTTTCAGGGCTCTCTCCGAACAGAGGTAGGTTTGCAGCGGCACTTCGCCTTGATGGTTGAAGTACCACTCCTCAATTGCTTCTTCGTTTTGCTCCAGCAGCGTCTCGCACTAAAAGAAAGATTAAATATAAAAATCTATTTTTTGAAAAGAAGCATCAGATATATTCACCTGGGTTTTCATGTTAGTAACTTCTGCTGGAGGTTTGTCCCAAAGTTCGTACGGTATACCAAGCTCGACTTTGACTCCCTTGTCACTAAAAAAAAAAATGGTTAAATCAATTGATTATAAATCTAACTTATTTTAAGTTTTTGTTTATTTCCCCACAGATAAAAAATAAATAAGACTAAAAAATAGCTCACACAAGCCCATGCAGAGTTTTGAAGGTTTGGCTCATCCCTTTGGCAAACCTGGTGCTGTCCTCCCTTTCCTTGTGCAGATTGTAATCCAGCACCCGTTCGCACAGACCCTCCAAAGACTCAACTAGTCTGAGCTCCCTGAAAACGATCAACGTTTAATAATGAGTTCATTGATTATTAATAAGGTAAATTTTTTCTATTACGATTTTGTGTATTGCGTCTTCTTTTTGGACTTCTCTATTGAATAGCCAGTCTCAATAACTTCGCTGGTTTTGCTTGTCTCCTCCAGACGCCCTTCAAGCTCAGTCGATAGAATTTTGCACACTGGAAAATTTTCAGATATTAAAAACCATTAAACTGTTGTACATATAGATAGTTCAGAGAACGTATGATCAAACCTTCGCATTTGCTTGCATATTTAACGCCCTCGCTCTCCTCTTGGCCACTAATTGCCAAAGATACCGAATAAAAAAGGGTTGCAATGGTTAAGAAATCCATGTTTATTTTACGGAAAAATCTTAAATCACTCGTTCATTAAAATATCACAAAGTCAAATACAACGGCAACAAATTTGCCATACCAACAAAAAACAACAATACATATCCAGCTGATCGAGTCCACCCCACCACGGATACCACGAGCAGGCTGCGGATTGGCTGTGCAGCCCAGGTTTTTGAGAATTTGCTGCAATTGGCGCCAATAAATTGCACTTTCGGTCAAAAACGTGGTAAAAAACAACATAATTATTTATTTTTGTGGTAGAATTTCACGATCGAGGGTTGATTCATGGTGATTTGAATTTAAAATCGGCTTTTCCTCGATGGGTTTTTGTGAGTTGTTTATTGTTTGAGAAAAAAAAATTTTTTTGAAAAAAGATTTATTTTTGTACTAATTTTTGTCAAAATGTTTTCGCAGCTCATGAATTATGGCTGCAGCCCGCAGCCGAAACATGCTGTAGAGCAGGATATTGTTTTTTCTGAAACAATAAACAACTCACAAAAACCCATCGAGGAAAAGCCGATTTTAAATTCAAATCACCATAATTATTTATTTTTTATTCTCAGATAATTTTTAGTGTACGTGTGTGTGATTTTTTTTTGTTCTTATTAATGTAGAGTAGAGTGTTTTGTTTGTGTTGTATAGTGTAAAGCAGTTTCAGGGGTCAATTTTTAAGAGGTTTTACGTGGATTTACTGAAAATGTAAATTTTTGAGCCATTTTAAATATTAATTTATCAATTAAACGCCAAAATTTTGGTTTGTATGCCATTATTTAAAGCCAAGTGTTTCTCGCACAGTTTCAGTAAATCCACGATGGGGGGTACAAAAGAAAATCTGGGCAACTTTGGTCAGCGAATATCTTGCTTGGTTCTGGAGAAGAAAGAACCACACTCCTTTCCTGCGCAAGAAGTATGTAGTTAATTTTAGCTTATTTTATTTTGCTAAAATAGATCTAGTTTATTTTCTATTTTCTATTCATTATGGTTATTTGATTAAAAAATTTTAGGTAAATTGTAAGCTGTTATCAATAAATATATCACTTGCACTTTCCAGGAGTTGATTATTTGAAGAAAAAAATCCAATGGAATCAAAATAACTACAATTCCTACAAATGCAGTAATATGCAGATCATGGACCCATGGTAATGAAGTAAGATAAAATTAAGTATTCAATTTTTTAACAAATTAAGCTTTTAGATATATTTGCGATATTATTACCTTTTATTCGTATCACCATCACCAAATTAGTTTTATGATATTGCTTGAGCTGTGTGTTGTTTTGTTTTTTACGAAAGCTGAAAGCTTGCAGGCGGTGCGCGCTAGACACGCCGCGCTTTTCGACTAAAAAATAAACAAAGTCGCATCGAGGTATTTAACAATATGGCTGCCGTCTGCAGGGTTCGAATTGCAGGCGCCAATTCGTAAGCCGTTAAAGTGAAAACACAAAGTTGACATCGATGCACGTCAACTGAAGACTTTCCATCTTATTAGACTTTCATATCCCGTTCCAGGGCGTTTTGATCTTTCTCAGGGACATCTCTGGAAAACGGTAAGCGTCAATTTACGCGAGCCAATGGCGAATAGTTCGGGATTTCGTTCAAAATGTCACTCAAAGTTCGGCCGAATGGCTTTCGTGTTAATGACATGTTCATACTTTTGCGTTCAAGTTATTTGGATTTTAATCCCCTGGAAGCCTCCGTAAGCGATTTATCAACTAAAGTTGAGTTACAAATTTCAGCCAAAATGCCGAAAAAAGACGATAACAAGGCAAAGCCGAAGTTGAAACGAGCTGCCAATGGTTTTGTGATGGCATTGAAAGTGCCCCTGGGAGAAGTGCTCACGGACGTCGCTAAGAAGAAGTGGGTCGTCGGCCCACCCATCGGTCAGGGTGGTTTCGGCACCATCTACTCAGGTTAGACCAATTTTACAAAAATTCTACAAATTTTTCTTGATAATGTAATGAGGTCGGCGACATCGGCGTCAGTCCTTTCACTTTGGCAAGTGCGTGACCTTGCCGTGTTTACAAATTGTCTTCCTGGTTTATTCGCCGGAAGTCAAGCGAATTTAAATGCCTCATCTAAGAAAGTCTCATTTGGCCTTGAATTTTCAGCTCGAGAGGAGTGTGGCAATCCAAAGGATTATCCTTTTGTAGTGAAGATTGTAAGTTTTCTCTAAACAAAAGTGAGGTATAAATTTATGCTCGGCACTTTCGTAAATTCCAGGAGCCACATGAAAATGGACCGTTGTTTGTTGAGATGCATTTTTACATGAAATGCGGCAAACCAGAACAAAGTAAACAAAGTGGTTTTTTGTTGGGAAGAAAATTATATTTTTTTATTTTCAGTCGAAGAGTACTTGAAGCAGAAGAAACTGCCACACTTGAATCTCCCCCAGTATCTTGGATCTGGATCTCATGAAATCAAGGGCATGAAGCACAGATTTGTAGTGACCAACAAGTTTGGAGAAGACCTGTGGTCCATTTTCAAACTTCACAAGAAGTTCCCGTTTGGCACCATCTTGCGTATAGCTCAGCAAACCGTAAGTTTCCCAGTATTATCCATTTTTTAATTTGAAATAATTTAAAGAACATAATTACAAAAGCAGTTTAAAAAAAAATTACATTCGTAATTAATTTTTTTTGCTTCTCTGTTGCAGTTGCAAGTTCTTGAGTACATACACAGCAAAGACTATGCCCATTGTGATGTTAAGGGTGCCAACTTGCTAATTGGGAACACATCCAGCACTAAAAACAGGGTTTACTTGGTTGATTTTGGCCTTGCATCACGATGCACTTCTGATGCTGTTTACACCGAGGACGCTAGAAAATCAAATAATGGAACAATCGAATATCTAAGCAGAGATGCCCATAGAGGAGGTACTTGCAGAATTTTGTTCCGTTTTAATAAATATTTACTCCCATTCTCTGCAGTTGTGACGAAGAGAGGTGACTTGGAGGTTTTGGCCTTTAACATGATTCACTGGCTGTGTTCCACCTTGCCTTGGGAACAAGTGATTGCTATGGATAAGAAAGGAAAGGAAAAGACTGTTGAGGAGATGAAAATTAAGTTCATGGAAAATATCTCGGAGAGCTTGAGTGAGCTGAAAATAGCTCAGGCAGAGAAAGGTATTTTTTCCTTCAAATTGTTCAAAATTTAAATCTACTTCAATTATCTTCACTGCAGCATTCTTGAAGAAGTTTTTGGAGAAAGTAAAAAGCATGGGCCACTTGGATAAGCCTGATTACAAGACGCTGAACAAGATGATTTCCGACGCCTTGCACGTTACTGGGTTCAAAGAGACCGGACCTCTGAATTTCTCTGCTACGAAAACATCTCCTCGAGGTGTATCAAAAGCTCGCTCGGCTAAGAGGGCAGTGCAAGAGTCTGAAGACGAGGTTGAAGAAGAATTAGTTCCTCCCAAGAAGAAGGGCAAAACAGCTGAAAGTAAGCGTAAAAAGTAGCTTTTTAACATTTTGCATTTATTCTGGTTTTGCTTTTGTAATAAAGTGTGCATTCCGCTTCCATTCATTTGGCAATAAAATTGTCACTAACCTTTTTCATTATCCATCAACACTCATCATTAGATTTTAATTATTACTTTTGTCACATAAGATGCCAACTTGTTACATATTATTTTAATTTTTTACCAAACCTATTATTTTAGAAGTCACTCCTGAAAAAGCACCCAGAGGCCGCAGTCGTGGTTTGGCGAGCCAAGCTAAAGAGAGTGACAGCAATGATTTAGCCAAGTTGTTAAAAAGTGTGCAAGCTGAATTGATTGTTGGCATCTTAACCATGTGAGACAAATTTCAGAGTCTGAGAAAACTCCAAAGGGCAGGAAAGCTAGGCAGAGCATGAGTTCGGAAGAAGAAAACCTTGTAGAAGGCGTCAAGCCGGAGAATCCTAGGCCTAGGAGATTGGGTATAATAATGAAAGCAGCAAAGAGACCAACTTAATATTGGCTTGTCACACAGGGAGGTCTGTGCTTGCTAAGATGGAGGCTGAGAAGGCAGCTGCTGCAGCACAGAAAAACGGAACTGCACATCTGAATGGAAATTCGTCATCCTCAAGCAAGGACAGTGATACCACCCCTGAGAAGAAAACCAAGAAAAAGAAGGGTAAACCTATGGAGGGTTAATCTATTAGCTTATTCAACAAAAATTTTAACCTAGGTGCCGAAAAAAATAAAGGAACAGGGATCTGGAAACTCTGCCCAACAGTTATGAACAGCAATGTGGAGACGCCTGGAACTTACAGCCCTCCAGCCAACGCCCCGAGTAGGAATAAGAAGAAGTGAAGATTATGATGAGTGATATTGAATTTCAACAGTTTGGGGTCTCCCCACTGTCATTCCAAAAGACTCAAAATTTATCCTAAAACAAGTGACTTTAAACGGACTGAAATATAAATATTAACACTGGAAAGCATGTGAAAAATTAGCTGCAAACCCATCTGCCATTAATTCTTCATTTAATTAATTTTTCTGATCCCCACATACTCTACTTGGGACAATTATTTGCCCTTAAATCGCACATGCTTCACTTTGAAAATAATATTATATTGTTATCTACAATAGTTGCAATGAATCCCTTATAGAAACATCACAATTTTACATTTAAAACTGTCCCATAGCTTGAAAGCAGTAGCATAATATAATCAAGTACATAGCAATGCAAACAGCTGGTTTAGAGGTGAAATTATTGGTGGTCAGTGCATTTCACTTGTTAATCATTTTCCCATCGCATAAAAGCATATGATATTGTTTTCTTGTATAAAAAAGAGCGGAATGGATTGAGTCCAGTATTAGTATACTAGGCGGTATGCCATTGGTGCAGCTAATGGAAGTGAGCGCTTACCAGTTTGGAGATATCGTGAATTGTGTAATGATTTAACTTCATTGCAATTTTTTCATTAATTATCCATTGCATTTCCCTGACTAATTTTCTTTGAATTGCTTATTTTATGAATATTGAGAATTAAGTATAATTATAACACACACTCAGTTGCTAATTTCCCAGGTAATTAGAAGTTTTACATGCCGTGTATTTAATTTAAACTGTTATTTTCATGAAGATTCTCTAGAATATAAATAAATTTCCAACCAAAAATATCCATATGTTGTACAGGTGTATATTATTCAACTTTCCTATTGTTGAAGTTGAGCATTGTTGCACACAAACATTTTTGTCTTGTTAGTTGATTCCGCAGAAATGGATTCCCACACGAGTTTGGCAAAGGCAAACATTTATGAGCGGTGGTACCAGAAGAGAGGAAAGGCTAAAGTTGCGGAGGCCCAGAAAATCAAGAACGAGAGAATGCAGAAACTCAAGCTGAAGCCCCCAACTGAGTCAACGGGAGTTGGCAAAAAGTCGAAGAATTGGGACCTGTTTTTGAGTGGACTGAAAAATGCCAAAAAGTCGTTCAAACATGAGAAAGACCAAAACATTACTCAGAAAGGAGGAGCTGATCCTGAAGATCATAAAAACCTCCCACGAGCAAAAACTCAGTACAACCAATTGCAGAAGCAAAAGATGTTTCACAACAAGACTACAAGAGATGTCCAGAACTGGATGGTTGGTGGTGACGTGCAAGAGGCTCAAGAGCAAAACAAATTTTTGAAATATTCTGATACAAGTACCATCTATTCAAACCAAGGAAAATGGGCAGAGGGAGGCTCGTGGCCCTCACACTTTTCATCCAACTCGTTTGAGGTGACCCATAGAAGGATTGGTGGAAAGGCTCAAGAGCCAGCTGTGAAAGAGGATTGCCTGGAAGAAATAAGGTCCAAAAAGAGTTTGTACGAGCGTTGGTTCCAGACGCACAAGACAGCCATCTCAGAGGCCCAACTGAAGGTCAAGGAACTCAAGAAGGGCAGCTTGATACCTAGCATTGGCACCTCCAGATGGAATGCAAGCAAGCTGAGGGAGATTTTCCAGTCCAATCACCAGGACGAAGACCAAGATGTCATCCAAGGGAAAAAGCTCACATATCATTGGATTTTGGAGCAGGAGGGCTTGATTGATAAGAGACTGGACAACGTAGCTATAGGCTTGCCTGCTGAGGAAGTTGAACATGAGACTTGGAAGTACGCAGACTTCATCAACGCCGTGTACCCTTGGGAAAAGACTTTTGAGGTTGAGTATGGTGATTGCTCATAAATAAATGAAGAACGTTATGTTTGAAATCATGCTTTATAATTAAAAAAAAATTACCAACTGAGAAACAATGGAAAGTAATTTACACTTAGACATTTAAATTTAGATATCGGAAGACACCCTTCTTTTCAATCTCTTTTCATTTTTCTTCAGGCACTTTAAGAGCTCTGTAAATGATGCAACCATATCTTCTGTTGTCACTTTTGATTTTGTCAAAACTTTGATCAGAGGACCACATTCATTTTTGATGAAATCTAGTTCGCCTGAAAAAAGAATTTATCAACTAATACAATATAAATCATGGTGTTCCTTACTCAATTCTGGGGAAAGAATCTCGACAACAATAGCATTTGTGAAAGTAACCTCTATAAACTCAAATTCCCAGGTAATCTAAAACAATCATTAGTATTTTTTAAGCCTTTAATTAGTGGTTCCTACCAAAATAGGTACAATCTTAGATGTAGCTGCAACTTTGAAAACTATCTTGTTAGACTCTTTCTTCAGTTTGACACCCACAAATTCGTTTCCAAATTTCTTTTGCAGTGTGAAGCAAACGTCAAATCGATTGTTGCAAACATTTTGGTACGTCTTCATGAGCTGTACTACCAGGGCAAGATTCTTCCGCTTTGAACACAGTGCAAAGCAGTCTTTGAGGGCCTGAGACTTGTCTTCATTTAAGAGTTGGCAGTTCAACTTAGAAATTTTATCCCTCTTTTGAGAGAAATCATTATGTTAGTAAAATAATCAAATTTTAATTAATGAAAGACAAAACCTATACCTCAGAAAATGAAATGGTAAAATCAGGAGCGTTCTCTTCATGTAGTAGTCTCATTGTCAGATCATAATTGGTTCTCCTTTCTTTCTCCTCGTATGAGCTCTTTGCCTTTATAATTTTTGCACCAAGCACCATACTGGAGAATTCAGTCTCTTTTAGCATTTCTTCGTATTTGTTACCATCAGATTTCAAAGATTTGATGTGGGCATAGATAGGTCTAGGTAAAAATGCAAAAGTAAAAATATTGTAAGACAATTCAAAATGACAAGTTAACAAACCTGCGAACACTATTTTGGGCATCCCTGAGAGTATATGGCGCAGCAGGAGTTTCGCTGGCTTGGAGCATTTCAAATCTTTTGCTCTCGATCATTTCTTTCAAACTCTGGATCATCTGCTCCTCCTCTCTAATGTTATCCAGAAGCGCATTCCTTTCCTTTTCTTCATTCCTTTTCTGTTCTGCATTTCTAGCACGCTCACGCTCATCATCTGAAGAAGAAGGAGCAGGTCGAGTAGGAGCAGGTTGAGCAACAGCTACTTTCTTCTTTTGTTTTTTAACAGAAGAGCCTGCTTTGCTTGAAACTGCTTTTTTGGCACGTCCAAGTCCAGCTTGTTTCTTCTTTGGCGGCATATTGCTCTGTAAAGTTGATTTTGGAACTTCTTTAGTTAATGACAAGAATAATTATTTATGTTTATTGTTCATTATAATGCATTAATTAATGCAGCAAAAATACTGGAGGATCCATACATATTAGTTATGTGCATACCTTGATTGAAACAACCTATGTAATACATAGGTTGCTTGATTTATGTACTATGAAAAAATATATTGTATGACATGTATATATTATATAAGAAAAAAAATTGCGAGCGCAATTTGTATTGCTTTTTACTTACATAATTATGTATAATTCAGTTCCTTCAACTGTTGCTGTTTTGATTTGAGTTTTGAATGAATTTTGAATGTTTTTTGACTGACGCCAGATGCCACGCCCACGCAAACAATGAAGTATGCAAAACTTATCAAAATTGACAATACTTTTGAATTTATAAAATGCATGGTGATGAAGTTTTTAAATATGATACATACTGTCACTAAAGCTTGCAATTTAAAAAAAATTGACTGACACTACATAATTTTTTGTACGTGCATAGTGCATAAAGTCATATTTCCAGGGTTCTCATTATAGTGGCTGCCTTGAGTATTGAATTCTTTTTGTCAACAAACACGGCACAGTGGCACACGCTGAATTAAAATCCACGTGTGTTCGGGATCTTGTTTTTATTTTTCCTCTGAGACTGAAAATACATTGCACAGCGAGCTGGTATGTCTTAAAAAAGTTTTGCAGATAAATAATTTTTTATTTCTTAACATACACATTACATAATTTCAATGTTTTCAATTACTATCCAGACCGTGTTTTACTCCAAAATGAAGTCGAACCATTTCTTGGAGGGCGATCTCGCTGGAGAAGCGCCTCCGAAATGGTACCAAAACGAGCCGAAGATTGATTGTAAAGAAGCTAAAACTGAAGACGATCAAAATCTAATTTTTAAATACACGAAGCTGGCAGAAAATCTATTTGCTGAGGAAGTCTTAAGGTATGACTTAAAAACATACAGATTACATTATGTATGTTACATACACAATATTATCATTTAATAACCTAAATAGCTACATATTCTGACGAAAAGTTCACTAACACTGTGTGTGGTCTCAAAACTTTAACTGATTCTAGGTTTAACAACAAACAGCTAGGCAAAAACCGGTACCAAAACAACTGGATGCAAACTATCATGAGCAAAGGCACACTTGGGGATAAAGTTGCTGCCCAAATCGTCCAAGTTCAGAACTCTCCTCTGCATTCTTTGTCTGCACTTAGTAGCCTTATTGGAATGGTTAAAGTTGGCAAGAAAAAGGAGAGCCTGCAAGTGATGGAAAATTTAGTCGAGCTCTGGCTGAATGACTTACTAAGGCCGGACACTAAACTGATTCCATTTAATGCAAGGCCTTTGGCTGCCTTAGAGAAACTTGACCAAACCCAGAGTGCCAAGTGCTTATTGTACTGGTGGTTTGAGGGAAAGTTGAAGGATCAGTACACCAACTTTGTAAAGGCATTGGACCAGATTTCTAAAGATTCCGTCGATAGCATTAAAGTAATATTGCATTAATTAATTAAGGAGCAAATTGTTTCTAACTAAATTCTATTGCAGAGCAAAGCAATAAGCTGTCTGAGTCAGTTGCTCACAGCCAACCCTGAGCAGGAACAGCTGATCCTGTCCCAGCTTGTGAACAAATTGGGAGACCCTCAACAGGCCATTGCCAGTAAAACAATGCATGACTTACAACAAGTTCTGCGGAAACACCCAAATATGCAGCCAGTGGTGCTCGAGGAGGTCGAGAGAATGATTTTCAGGCCGAACATTCAAAGCAAAGCCCAGTACTATGCAGTTTGTTTCTTGGTACAATTCCACTTGAGTCACGAGGATAAGAAATTGGCAACGGCCATGATCAATTTGTACTTCTGCCTCTTCAAAGTGAGTAACTTTTTTAATTGCAACATTTTCTCTAACATGGATTTTATCAACAGGTCTGTATAAATAAAGGGGAACTTGAGTCAAAATTGTTACAAATCCTTTTGAACGGTGTAAAACGAGCGTTCCCATATGCAAAAGACTCATTCGTCGGCACACTTGCTGACCACTTGGACACCCTGCACAAATTGATTCATGTGTCATCTTTTGGCATTGCCCTGCACGCTCTTTGTCTTCTTTACCAAGTGGCACAGGCCTCCAGCTTGATTGAGGACAGATTCTATAGTTCCCTGTACAAGAAGTTGCTCGACCCTGAGGTCATCAAGACAAAGCACCACGCTCTTTTCCTCAATATTGTGTATAAATCCGTCAATAAAGACACCCAAATTCCGAGGGCCCAAGCATTCATCAAGAGGCTTCTCCAGTTGGCACTTTCAGCCCCATGCAATTTGGCCAGCTCACTGCTCTACCTGATATCGCAGCTGGTTAGCAAGAGGAAGGACTTGATCACCTTGGAAACCAAAAGTGTGATTCATAATTATATATATTTATAAACTTAAGAAGAAAATAATTAAAATTTTATTATTTGTAGCTGGAGAAGAGAGAGCCAAGTTTGATGATGATGATGAAGATGACGAAGAAAAATACGTGGACGTTAAATTAGATGACGAGGAAAAACAATCAGAAAATCCTTTGCCAAAACCTTCAGGATCATGGTCATGGGTTGCAGAAAACAAGGGGCAGAAGTCAAAAAGTGATCAGACAGATTACCAGCCGTTCACCAGAAACCCAACGTTTGCCCGCGCAGAGAAAGTTGGCCTGCGAGAATTGTCCCTTTTGGCCAATCACCACCACCCAACGGTTGCTTTGTTTGCACAAAATATTCTCAACGGGGAAAATATTCGTTACTCTGGAGACATGCTTGTTGATTTTTCTGCTACAAGGTTTCTTGACAGATTCTGTTTCAAGAACCCCAAGAAGGAGTCGTTGAAAGAACACATTTTCTCCCGAACTAGCCAATACCAGCCTAAGGGTATAAGGTCTTTGAGAGTTAACAGTACAAGGTGAATTATTATTTACTTTTTTTTAATTCGCTACTAAATCTCTCCCATTTTTAGATATCTGAACATGGCAGAGGACCAAATTCCGAAGGAAGATCTGTTCTTATACCAGTACATGCAGAAGAAAATGCAGTCACTCTCTGAGAAAAAGGAAGCGGAAGGAGAAGAAGAAAGTGACAATGAGAGTGTGAACAGTGAAGAGTTTGAAAAAATGCTCTTCGGCAATAGAAAGGATGATGATTCGGATGAAGATGAGGAGGACGAGGAGCAAGACGCTGGATTGATTGATTTTGAACAGGAAGTAGAAGAGGCTGAGAAAAAGAACAAGGGCACTAAGAAGAAGAAAAAGAGGCAGCTGACCGAAGACGACATGGATGATGATATGAGTGACGAGGGCGGATTGCCCAGTGACTTTGCCACAGCTGACCAGTTTGCTGAAATGCTGCAGAATGCGGGTATTGAGGACGTGGACATGGCGGGTTCCTCTGCTGTCAGAAATGCTGATAATTCACATGTGAAGCAACTTCGATGGGAGCAAGACAGAGAGAAACGTTTTAGAGGCGCTGGTCAAAAGTGGAAACAAAAAGGCCGGCCCAACATTATCAAAGGAAAGAAAAAGAGAACAAAATGAAAATGATTTTTGATGCAATGTAATTTTTAGGTTTACTCACTCGAAAGAAAATAAAATTTTAATTAACAATTAACTCAAAAAATTTTGGTATAAGATTTTTAACCCAAAGTGAAGTGAGGAGATTGATTATAAATATAAATAATCTTTATTTCGTGATTGTTTATATAAAACTCTGAGACTAATACACCACAGCCCTGACTGGAAATCAATTCATATTTTACTTAAATTTAAATAAAGCTGCACTCTGAAAATGTAATTGTTCAATAATTAATTCAAGAAAAACAAAATTTAATATTTAACATATCATTTCTTTTCTATGGATTTAAAAGAAATGATAATGTAATGAGAATAAGACACATGAATTTTGAGTAATTTTCAATGCTAATTTTGAGCACGGGTTTTGGTCGAGCAGCTTCAGCCGCGCCGCTCATCCCCACCATGCTATTTATTATGACTGGCACTTG
Organism: Neocloeon triangulifer; assembly: GCF_031216515.1. Taxonomy (NCBI): domain Eukaryota; kingdom Metazoa; phylum Arthropoda; class Insecta; order Ephemeroptera; family Baetidae; genus Neocloeon; species Neocloeon triangulifer. The sequence continues at coordinate 14,893,676 of NW_026775554.1, read as the reverse complement.
GCAGGCAGCATGAGAGATGAAACCTCGGCGGCTCATTCAGTGCGCTGTTGAAGTAGCAGTATATTGGTGCGCGTTTTTCAGTGTGCTCTTCTCGCCGGTGTGATTTTTTGTGTTTCGATCTGTTTCTTTACGTACACAAGTGGTGCTGTCCAGTCAGAATCTGGCCATGCATTATTCAGTGCAATCAGACACTCAGTGATATTTAAGTGACCGACGATATTCGGACAAAACAGGACTCAAAACAATGGATTTGGGGAGCGCAATCGTCGCCGTCGGCAGGGCGTCCAAGCGCTCCAAAATCGGACGAAAGTTGTCCCGACGGCTGTCCATGGTGGCTAAGGTGCCGTCTTTGATACAGACAAAATTCCGCACCAGTGACAGTCCGCAGCAACATGGCAGCAGGTCGTCGAGGAGCCACAGTGTGCGGCACGTGCCACGCAATTTTGAGATTACCATTATTGCTCCAGACAAGACGCAGAGATTGGTGAGTTTCCATGAAGACTAGAAAATATTTTTAATCACGTGGCTTTTTTTTAGAGAAATCATGCTTTTTAATTTATTGACTGAAAAATATAATTTTTATTAAAAATAATAATATCAAATTATTTATATTATTTTTAATTAATTGATTTCAAAAAACAAAAATAAGCGGGCAATGCTTGAATGAGTCAATTAAACGAAAAAGTAAGAAATGATTTATTGAAAAATGAAGAATTTTTGGGGGGCTCCGTTTTAAAAGTCAAGAGGGCGGCCAATCAAACACTCCTAATTCCTATAAATATGCATAAAATTACTCTGAAGCGTTGATTCATTCACATAAATTTGAACAAAACAAAATTGTCTTATTTTGAAATTTTTTTATGATGAAGAACAAATATTGACTTATTTGTGTGATGAAACTTTGGTGTCTTTTTCACATTATATTTTGTATAAACACACTCAATTATAAAAATAACCAGTTTTTATCACGCTCATATTTCTAGAGTTAGAAAATTTGAAAAAACCACAGATTTCTTTTTATAATTTTTTTCATAAGAATAATTATCTTTAGATAATTCCAAAATACTATGCTATGAGAATGAGCTAAAAATTAAAAATATTTGAATGAAAAGAAAAATTTCAACAAGACGAAGAACTTTAAAAACCTTAAAATTTAATATATCGGAGGTACATGAGGAAAATTATACTGTTTAATTTAAACGCATAAAAACAATTATTTAATATTCCATAGGTAAAAACGTTTCATCTCTTTTCCCAAAAAAATTACTATTTATCTGCCACTTACTATTACTTTCATTCGGGATGTCATTCGAACAATATGAATCTGCGCAGACCGTTTGAGCAAAAATGATTTTATGTGTTTCCTTCAACGCAATTGATGCAAATTGCAAAGTGATGAATTCTAAAAAGTCAACAACACATTATTTGTCTGGAGAATAGAAGCCTGAGGGCAGAGTTAAACAAAATTTCCCCTTTGTACTCGCAAGAAATCGTCAGCATTGTCTCTCTGATCGCGCCGAAGTCGGACTAATTTGTGTTCAGAAAGTTGAACTTTTCAATGGCCATATTAGCCGATTGTCAACAAAGAGCGCGCTGATTCACGTGCTCTTTGCGATCTCATTTGGGATTCCGCGTCTCTCTTTCTCTCATCACCAGACTATCGTCGATCGATCGTTCTTGTCCAACAACAACACGTTTATTTACCAGCTATGTACTTTTTTTTGCCATTCATTCGCGGCCGGCCGCGGGCGGATATGCAGCGAGCAGCCAAGATTCCTAATTCACTGCACGTCCGCGCGACTTACTGTATTAGTTCTCTAGAGTGCATTTCGAGAGAGAGATGCACTTGCCGTACTTCAAGTTACCATAACTGATTGAGAGACAACCGACCGTCCGCTGAGGCGAAATCAATTTTTCCAGCTGAATTAGTGTACGCTGGACTGACTGACTTTGGGAAATTTGATTGTATTGTAGTAAATTGATTTGACCAGATCGCCATGCCTTGAATGCTTACACGCAACTCTGCACTTGAATTTTGCAAATTCTCAAGCTTGATGTGAACACAATTCTAATTGTAAGTCAAATAATCCGGTTTATCTATTGAGGATCAATAATTTTTTAAACTCTAATACTCGCCAAACTTATAACACTTTTTTTTTAATTAGAAAAGTGATAGAAAGACAAAGTTAATAAATAATTTTGAAAGATATTTTTATTTAATATTAATAATTATTTAATTAATGTTCAATGCTCATTAAGCCAATAAATAATTCAATAAAATGGACGAATAATTTCAATAACAGAGGTTAATTTGTTTGAATTTAATAATGTATTTAAAAGAATTACTAACATTTTTATAAAATAATTCAAATATTGACAAACACATATTTTCTGGCTAAATATCAATGAATATAGATTGTAATACTAATTAGTTAAACCCTTTTATTATTTAATAATTGTATTTAATATTTTATTTTATTTACCAAGAAAAGAATTCTAATTATTCATAAAAATGAGCCAAATCAAATAAGTTTTTATTTCACCCTTGGATCTAATTTGCAGCTTGCATGTCAAAGTAAGTTGAAGGAAAACAAAGTCAAAGCTGACAACCAATCAATCTATTGGTTGAGGACAACGCCAATTTTACTGCTGTGTCATAAAAGTTCTCAATAACTGTGCAAAAGGCGCAGAATAACAGAGACTGTCTATTACATAATATTCAGAACTGGTGGACGTATCAATTTCATGTTTTCGAGTCCACTTTTTATTTTCATGGATATATTAATGCGTTCGTTGTCATTGTTCCAGAAGAGAAAATAATGTGGGTATAAAGTGTCACTTGTCGTTTGGATTGATTTCCCGCGACCGAAAAAGAACGAACTAATCACGTTGTGACTCGAAACTGTGACACTTCACATCCGTAGATTGCTTCCATGTATGGATTAGGAGGAGAAACACACAGCAGATGAGCCTAATTGCGAGGGACCGCCGAAATAATTAGGCAAATGATTGCGTCTCTCCGTAACAGTAAACTTCTTGGAATTTTTCTCCGGCAGTCCTAGTTGGCGTGTGCGGTGCGTTTTGATTTATGCACACGTTCTCGCTAATTCACGGCGCTAAATACAGCAGGCAAAGGAGACACAGCAGCCAGTCAGTCACTGACCTAGAATCTTTTTGCTCGCACATGGTCATGCAAAGGCCTCTCAAACGGCTGGACACAAGCCTCGGGTGCCGTTTCTAGCGAACCGACCAGCCACTGACGAAACATGAAGCAAATTAAAAATAAAAAAATCGTCCAGTGCCGAGCCTTCTTGCGTGCTGAATGTCAAAGTCATACCATACTTGCAAGAGCTCCAGGGTCTGCCATGTGGTCTGCGAGATGAAACGACGACAATTTTTTAGCAAAAAATCTGATATCTAATCATTTTAAAATACAAAAATTAATTTCAACATCAAAACTATTTTTGAATTCTAAAATTAAAAAAAAACACTTGTTTCAAAAGTCTTTAGAATAAAATGTTTAAATTTAATTTAAAATAATTATGGTGAAGAAATGTTTCATAAGTTTTTTTCTTAACTATGTTCGATAACAAAAATCCATCATAATAAATTTTTTTGCCTGAACAAAACCAACATTTTTATTTCCTTCGAATTCTTCGATAGATAATATAATACTTAACGTTTACTTTTTACTTAATAAAATTAGTGTCTGTTCCTCTTTTACTTGATTACTTTATTACCTTCCTCTTCTTTTCTCTTCAAATCGAAAATTCTTGAACGAATTTTGTGTCAACCCACAAGTTTAGAAAGTTTGATTGAACTTATGTGATGAGGAAAAGTGCGCTTCCTTTTGTGTGCTCTTTGCGGTGCCACAAATATTTTTATTGGGCGGTGATTTCGTTCCAAGTTAACGAGCAATAAAGTGGCAGCGGTGGCGTAATTACTGCGTTACAATTTGTGTGCTCCTGTTAGCTGATCTTTGCCCTGGAAGGAAAACAATACAAATTAATGAGAAGCTCCTTACACGCGACCCTCATCCGCAAAACAAACAGGATACACCACGGTCCTCAAGTTTAAGGCTGGGTTAGCAGGAAAAGTTCAAAAATAAATATTTTACCGTTATAGGTCTACCAATAATATACATACACACCGAAGTTTTGGCTGTTTTGACTTATGACACAAAGAAATAATTCTTCATCTTGTAGAAAAATAATTTGTTAAGGATTTTCTTTCTTCTGTGTATATTTATTTTTTTTATAAATATTCAACTCAAGTCTTGTAAAAAATTTGAAGTGGACTACTTTTTGTTAGCACACTTTTGATTAATTAAAATTAATAATTTTTAATTTTTACAAACAAAAAATTAGCAACTTAATCACGTACGAGTAGTTTAGTCAATTATATAAACTAATTGTATGTTTGTATCAAATTGTTCCAAATTTTTGGATATTCCGAGTAGACGCCTTTTGATATAACAGCCGCTTGATAATTGCAGAGCGGAGTGGAACGGCCAGACTGGTGATCCAGTTTAGCCGCGCGGCAAATTATTATCATTCCACCTGAATAAAGGTGGCACATCGTCGGTTGGTTATTATAAATTAGATGGGTCAATAAAGCTTCGTTCTCGGCGCAGGCAGACTAGTCCAAATATCGTACCTAAGAAGTGATGCAACTGCCGCCAGCAACTTTTGACCGTTAACCAGGAGATCATTTGGCCACATGGCAAGGTCCCTGCTCGCGGCCTAATCGTCGGCAGCCGGACCCAAGGCGGCCAACTTTTCAATTTAATTCTTATTGATTATTTGTGACTCATGCCGTAAATTAATTAAGTTATACTCATGAATTTTTCATTCAAGCTTCGCGTTCTATTTCAGAGTATTTAGTGCAAAAGTGATTTATTTTTACTTAATTGTTTGTTAGTTTTGCATAAGAAACTAAAAATCTCAAAATCAGCACTTGGATCTTGGATTGGTAATTGTTCACACAAATCAAGAGAAATTTGAGAAATTTTGCTTAATCTAATTGACGATTCTTTTCTGAGAATCGATTTGCAGGTTCAATAATTTAGTTTTTATCTGTAAAGCGATGCGAATAAAGTCCATAGACAAAAATAGAGTAAAAGTTATGGCATAATTAGGTGGAACCATGTTTGGCCAGAACTTTTTAATATTAATGTCAAAAAAAAAGTAATTAAAAATTTAACGTCTAATATTGAACTAAAGTTACACCACGTAATTAATAACAAAATGTTGCCATCAGTGTTAATTACCGTATGCAATCGATTTAATTGTAATGCATTCTTCCAAGTTAATTCTGCGCAATCATCTTTCAAGCAATATAATTTGATTTCTCAACAAACTTATCGCAATAAACTCTTGCACGCGCCAAAATAACCACGAGTTATTGAGCGCATTTCAGAATTATTTATTACACCTCCATCTACCACAACGGAAACAATCAATCAGTCTCTGTAAAACAAGTGTTGAAAGAATTATTGAGGTTTTCTCTTGGTATAACAATTTGTTCACCCATTGTTGTGAGCCAACATTTATAGATTTCTGATTTGTCAGTCAGGAGTGAAAGAAATAAGAAAACTAGTTCGATTTATTATATTTGATCTCTCGGACGAATGATCGCCCTTTATGCTCTGCTTTTTGACACTGCGGTTCGAGGACAAAAATTATATTTTTTCACACAATACGCAGCATTTTCGGAAGGCACTGATATGAAACAGCGCGCATATGGTGTGCAGTCAGTCATTAGCGAAGTATTCAGGCCCTGACAAAATGCCATGTCGCGCCAAACTTGTACAAGTCGCAAAAGTCTATATTTGGCAGCATCAATTTTGTTGTGAAACTTTTAGTGCAATCCTCATTTTGAGGAGAAAATCTTTTCATACTTCGCTCAAAGAAATTAATTGCAAAGTGTTTAAGACTCCTTCCTGCTTTATCAGGGCAATAATGTTTGCTAGTTTTCTACCGGCTAATTGTTCGCAGATGATTGCACCGCGCTTTCGGCAAGTGAAAAATAAATTCGTGCCGCGGAAACCGCAAATAGCATCGATGGAAATCTGTTGGATTTTCAACGCGATTGATTTCCTTTTAAACAATTGGCCAAGTTTGTCGAAAGAAAGTGTCCAACGCGTTGGGAGTCATTGACAGAACATGCCAAATGACTCAATGAACTGGCGCACGACAGACGAGAGCCAGATGTTAAAACACACACTTTGCACAGCGTGGCACAGTGAAAGTGGCGCGCGCGAGTGCCGCATGCACTTGACGTGTTTATTAACACAAATGGAGCAGTGCGGTGTGAAAAGTTGAAATATTATTTTAATTTAATGGGTTTGTTGCCCATTCGCATTATGTAATAGCAACGTTTTTCAACTTTGTCAGCCGCGACTTTCTCACACGCCGGCGTGGCAGAAACTCTTTTTCGCTCCAATTGTACAAGCATAATATGTACTCAAATAGATAAAGCGCATCGCTGAATATAAACAAAGTCCAAACTCTTGGTAAGAAGGACATGTCTACGACTAAAATTTATTTGTTCTGCTGATGATATATATTATTTGCTCTCAAACAATGATCTTGTGTTTTTTAAATAATTAAATCTAATTCACACTTTCTGTATTTTCGTTGCACGCTCATTTCCACTCATTCCTATAGCGGTAGATCAAAATTTTGTATTAATAGATAGATAATTTTAAAATTATAATCATTACAATTGAGCGGCATTGAAATTGCTTGACGCCTGCTTTCCGTGCTTTCTGCACCAGTTACAATAGTTTATGACAAATATTAGCAAATATTTTATTTTATTTATAATTTATCAGTAGACATTACTCAAAAATAATAAAGACATTAATGGCCTAAATTATCAATATTTAAATAAAAATTCTCATTTTGATTGTAATACATTATAATATTTTGAAAAAGTTTATTATTTTCGTATTCACATAAAAAAAAATATATGCTGCACTTTAAGTGCTTTAAGTGTAGCTCATTGTGCATTCTTCTTTTCCAAATGATACATTGAGTATTTTTTTTCCAATTTTTGCTTGAAGGCAATAATTAAAAATAAACCAAATAAAAAGCTCGCTTTGTGGGAGTAAACCATCAACAGCATTCGGAATCGGAAACTAAAGTCTAAATCAAGTTACGATGAAAGTGATATGAGAGGCAACGCAGACAATTCAAAATTAATCTTGTGACCCGTGGCGTAGTGGCGATTGAATTGCTGGAATTTAATACGAACTTGACTGCGTCAGACATAATTATCGTCTCCTCCATACTATTTTTAAACACAAAGAACGTGCTCTGTTCTCATTGATTTAAACTACGAAGTAAGCTTTAACTAAATAAGAGCTGTCAAAAGATAGTTGTTGGTGTTTGCATTTTCTCTTGTGCAGAAGTCGCGAAACGTCTTGTACTGAAAACGAAACCTGACAGCTTTCTTTTCGTTCGATCGGAAAGATGAAACTGTGGTCTGATATCAAATGAAGTACTGTGTATATTTATTGACGTTCCATCTGGAATGATTACCGTTGTCATATATAATCTTTTCGCCGGAAGCAAAAGGGTGGAGTGAAATCTGGCTACTCTGCTCACGACTTGAAATCCGCGCATTAGTATAAACATTATATTCCCACAGATTGCAATCGGATGCCACTTTTTGTTTTGGGCTCGATACATGTAAACTCTCGTTTTTGCAGCAATTAAGTGCACTTTGCATACAACTAGGCCGCCGATTGTCAACACTTTCACTGCCTTTTCGTTTTGTCGGCCGAAGCTGCTTTATGGTAAAAACAGTTTCCTTGTTAAGAGTATAGAAAATCAATCAGGCGTTGTTGCTGAGAACCGCCCACACACTACGCAATTTTTTGTTTGCGTTACATAACCCCTGTGCAAAGTCTAAATTTTAATTTCATTCTGTATATGTAAGATAAACATAAAAGTTTCAAAGGAGAATTTTGAAAGTAAGAAAAGAATTAAAAGGACTCGTGATTGATATTGATATAAAATTTTAAAAACAAATTCTTCCAAGAGATTTCTAATATTTGTAACTTTGATAATTATTTTATTAATCATTGGTGATTTGCGTACACCTGAATTATACAACAATTAGTTATTTCAACAGTAAAATGGGTAATTTTATTAAAAAAATTTTTGAGATGAAGTTGATCTACTTTTCAAACACTGTAAGCAAATTTGGAAGTTCTAATCGTATAAGCTAATTAGTAATAATCGCTCTTTCGGCAAAACGTTACAGTTACCTAGAAGATGCATGAGAGTATTTACATCGTGAGTTAGTGCGCACGCACTCCACGCCAATTGTGTTTTGCTTTTTCTTTGATTGGCCGCGTCGCTTTCGACTTTCGTTGCTGCCAGTCACTACTGCTGTGATTAATTCGCTCCCATTATTGTAATTAGCAGCATGTTAATTGGACTGTTTATCGCCAGGTCCATCAACACGTATGCGTAGGCACAAAGCAGTTCTATTGAGAAACTGTAACACTGCACGCATCTCAGTCAAACTGTATTCAAATTAGTATCATAGAGAATTAGTCCATTCTTTATATCTAGGAACCGCGAAGAGGATTTTCTTTCTGGCCTTGCTGGAACGGTTTTTTCTTCTGAATTTATAAATAATTGGTTCCTTCTACTCTCTCAGTTTGATCTGTATCACATGAAAGTCAGATTTTTAATCATATTTTTTCATGCTAGTAATATTTGGTTTATTTAAAATTAAATTTGATCAGAAAATTAACATAATCAGTAATTTGGCGACAATATAAGTAGCAATTTGAAGGGGGAAACCATTTTACCTTTACATTGTTTATGAGAAGCAGATATTTTCACTGCATAATTGTGGCAGTTATTGAATTATTAAAAAACTTTCACTATGATGCTCTTTTAAATTTGTTAATTTTAATTCCATAATTTTATTTGAACTTTTGTTTGATATAAACCCTCAATAATAGTTCTAAGTTGCAAAAATTCATGCATTATAATTTATAATTTTCTGAAACACAAGTTCAGGTCATAGATTTGATTATTATTATTATTATATTTTTAATTAAAAAATTGTCAGCTGACAAACACTTTTATTTTCCATTTTGTTTATCAAATTTAATTTAAGTTAATAAATTTTATTTATTTAAGTGATCTTAATCTGACAATGGATGTTGAACATGTAAATCAGATTTCCAAAGACCAGCCAGAGCTTTTAAAATTAATTAACCCTTTCGTAACAAATAATCGTTCGGCTAACCAGCTGCCGTCATCGTTCACTGCGAGATTCTTCTCTCCAATAACAAGCACCACGTTATGCAATTAATTCATTGCTTCTTAAATTAAAGCGGCGAGTGAAAGAGAATGCGCGCGGCACACATAAAAGTTCATTGTGTTTTCATTCATCTCTGTGGCGCACTCGTATGCACTTGTTCGCGTTAACACAGGCTGAAAATTATGCGCGCATGAACCGGCGCCACTTTCTTACGTCATTTCCAAACAATCATAATAATATATGAGAGTGAATGCGTACCTATGTGAAAATTTCCAAACTAAATTGCGTTGCCGGCCGACTGCAGTTTTTATTTTTGCACAGCCAGTTCTCACATATTAGAGGCCTAAAGCTCTTTTGCCGGCGACAGTTTCCGGTGCAGTAGCGATGTGAGGGAGATATTGTTCAGGATTTTGGCCTTCACTCAAGGGCGATTCTCTTCATGAATGGTTTAATTACACAAAACTTTATTGTGCTGCACAACAATAATAATTAAAAAAAAATCTCAACTCGGGTGCATTTCGATGGTCTCTCAAGGATCGCTAGACTGCATCGGAACTTTTCATCTCTCACAGGAGGAAATGCTGGATGTAATATATTGTTTTATTTCTTTTGTTTGAGCGCTTGAGTAATTTTGGCAATGGCAATTTGCATGAATAAAAATGCAAAGTATTGTTTTTTAAATCAAAATCCCCCTTTTTCATAGAATTTGGTATTTTAATTAGTTAAAGTATCAAGGGTTTATTTATATTTTTAAAAAATAAAAATTTTCTTTTAATCACCTTGAAACTATCCTTTAGATTTTTTTATTTTGTGCTATAAATTACAGGGTAATCTCTCATCCCACGTTTTTATTGAGTGTGGAATAAAAACACCTGCATGCAGACAGTTACATTACGCTGATTTATGAGCCATGCAGTTTACTGGTTAATAATGTGTTGCACCGCATGCATTTTTTTAATTCATAGCTGTCCACACACATTCAAACAGAAAACCACGCATTTTTCTCACAGTACCTAAAAACCATGGTAGTTTGGTTGACCGAATCTATTAGCCGCAAAATGAAAAAACAATTATATATATTGTATCTTCTTCGGCAAATATTTTTTAAGAGATTACGTTTCGGTGTGAATTGATGTACCGGTCTTTGTCCAGCTTTTCTTACATTTTTGCGGTGAGCCATGGGTTCTTTTCTTTCAGAAGGAAATAGAGAGCTGCCAGCTGCAGCTCGGGTGCGAAAAGAAGCGGAGCATAAGTGCATTATTTTTTGTTTGTGAGCTGCATGTTCATCAGGGCGTTTAGTGGCGAGCTGCAATAAAGTGAAACACGCGTAATGAGCAGGTAGTGTAGCGTGACTTATGACCCACCCTGATAATGGTGAAGTGTCTAACTGTATCTGTGCACCGGCAAGAAGAAAGGAAAGAAACAAAACAATGACAAAAAAAAAGAACTGCCCCTTGTAATTATTTGTTCTTGTTCCGACGTTCGATCTGGCGTCAACTTTGTACCAAGTGAAGTGAGCGCGGAGAGGAAATGAAATTGCGCAAGAATAAAGGGCTTTGTTGGTCCTCCTCACACTTGTTTCTTCGTTTAAAAAAAAAATAATAAACTGCTGGGATGTATAATGTGTTGTCATAAAAGTTTATCTCTCCGCTTTAAGCAGGAAGGGCAACATCGAGGGTGCCGAGCTTTACATTGTGATTCTTGGGCCAGCTGATAAAATTCCATTCATCTTTTGCTGTCTCCAGGCAAAGGCAGAGTTAAAATCCTTTAATTAAAAAGCAGCTATTGTTTCCTGTCAAAAAAATTAAATTTCAGAAATCTTGGTATCTAAAGAAAAATTAACTGAAACAAATTAAGTAGTTCTAAAAAAATTGAATTCACAACAAATATTATTGCACTTAATGATATTATTGAAATTTAATTAAATATGATAAATAGGTTTCGTATTTTTTATAACTCGTGGTGATAAATTAATGCAACTTGAAAATTCAAAAAGGTTTTAATTTTGTGTACACATAAAATTATAGGAAGACAATTCTGTCTCTCATTTGCGCGATTTCACTTGCACACGGTTCAAAACACGTATGATTAAATTGCTGGTCACAATTTATGCTTGGCACTCTCTCGTCACCATGATCGCCTCCAAGTTCAATTTCAGAGTTGAATGGTTCTTGATAATGGTATAGTGGTAGCTTCCTTGTACTTTTTCGTCACATTGCTTACACAATTGGTTACAAACAAGTGCATTCAATCATTGGTAAACCACACACCTTGAAATTCCTTGCTGAAGACACAAGAAGAAAAATAAAGTAATTTAGATACTGGCAATTAAGATTTTCTCTTCAAACTTTATTAAAATATTTCTTTCTTTACAAATAGTTTAGCTGTCACAAAAATTGCCCTGATACAGGAAAATTTAATTACTGAAGTGGCGAATAATGATATATTTGTCCCCTCCAGCATCCAGAAACGAGCTGTGAGAAAATCGCCAAGAGTATAAAGTGTTGGAGTGTAACGAGTGCAGCTTGCCGCATGTACACCTTCTCGAGTTGCTACAATCTGCATGCGAAGCAATGATATTTTGATGAGGTGCGAAATGCGAAGAAGTGAGAGAAGGGAATAACGGGCCGGTTTGCTTGTCGGCGGTGCTCACGCTTGCATGGCACCCACACCGAAACGCGCTCATATTGCTCACTGACCCTCGTCGCGCTAACGAAAAATAGAGAAGCCGAAAACCGGCTGCTTGATGATATTTATTTTGTACACTCTAATTTCTTCTCTCACTCGCTTTTGTTTCTTCCACTGGCTCAGCACGCGAATTTCTCTCCGCAGCCAACGGAACCGTCCGACAAAGCCGCCACAAATATGAAAGATTACTCGGAACGAATCCTATTTAAAACTATGCAGCGAAACCTGATACTTTTTTATACAAGTTTCCTCGCGCGCGGGGTACTCAAGAGGCTGCCGACGAGATGTAAAATATTATGTGTCGATGGAAAATAGACACTCAAGTATTTTATGATGTGTTGCCTCTTTTTACTCATTCTAAATGCATAAACCAGTGTCCTTTGTTCTTGAAAAGTTATGGAGGGACGTTGAGCCAATGTCTCTACAGACAAGAAATAATTTGAAATTTCATTTTTGTGGATCGCCAGATGTTAAGTTAAAATTTAAACTATCATAATTGGTTTATTAAAAAAAAAATGACAATATAATTATGAATGGCTTTATTTTATTTTTTTTTGCAATATATTAACAGAAGTTAAAAATAAATTACAAACACACATCAAACCTTCTATTGCAAATAATTTCTCTGAAGTGTCCCATAAATTTTTTGGTAGAATTTTTTTCTACTGGCCAAAAGGTATTTATCGTATTTATTATAAGCAAACATGTTTAACCGTACAAATTAAAGTAGAATAAAAGTTAAAAATTTCCACTCCTTGACCTTAGAATGTTATTGCAAATTATTCAGCCTTTGCTAGAGTCTCTTTATTCATCTGTCAATTGTTGAAAACAATTTATTTAAAAAATTTACCTTAAAAAATTAAAATTCTTTTTCCTGAATAATAATATCACACTTAATTAGAGTATGCAAGTTTCCATCTGAAACCAAACAGCGCCCTTTCCGCAAAACTCCTTCCTCTTCAGACGAGGCGTTTTCTCCTCTTTCGCACCCATGCTTGAATTTGTTTTGTAAAAAAAAATCGTTGTGCATAATTACAAGACGTGTGTGATGGCGAATCACAGGCACACCCTTAAGCCGGGTACCAAAAAGTTGGTTTATGATCTCAAGCCCGTGACATGCGACTTCCGTCGGGTGCATAATTGCATTAAACTGGCCCGCCCATCAGAAAGAACAATTAAAGTCAATTGCTAACAAAATATACAATTGACCTCGTTATGTACTCACCTCTGAAAATTGTTTATCCTGAGTGCACTCATGTACTGCCCTTTTTTTATTATTGGAGATTTGCTTTGATTTGAACCAAGGCGGATAAATTTTGATATTAAAATGAATTTAATTAATATAATTTCATTCAACAAATGATAAAAATAGTTTTTTTTTTTAACTCATGTAGCTGTCTTGCGAAAGTACCAAAAATACACACCCAATTACTTTAATTTTTTTAACATAGACAATTTTATTTGCCAAGGAAAAGTTACATCATACGACGCAGTAAATACTATAAGCTTAAAATAGCCACATATTTTATTGCCACAAGTTTTACCTTAAAAGTCACGCTTGGCTAAATCAGCACACTAAAGCGTTCTCCGTTTGCTCTTTCTTTCAGGTGGCGGCCCGTAGCGGCGACACGATACACAACTTGGTCTCGCCGATCCTCGACGAGTTTCAACTTGTGGCGGACCTGAATGGTCCAGCGCCCTATGAGAGAAGTCCTGACCACCCGAACGGTGTCCCTGTGGGCACCGGGTACGTCCTTTTGCTGGCAGGGTCGAGAGCGTTGGTCGACGAGAAGGCTGACGTTGCCTCGCTCGAGGGTGACATTCTGCTGGTTGAAACAAAACAGGGCCATTCTACGAAAGCAGGTAATTTAATTTTCATATTATGCAATTAATCTATTTTGCAATTGTTCTATTTTATAGTCAAGCACATTTATTATATTAGATCTTGACAGTTAAAAGCTATAATTATTCAAAATTTTCTACTGATTTCACTTCAACATAAAAAAGTTTTGTGATTTGATGTAAGCCACTATAAGCTGAGCCTTATATTTTGTTGATATGCCATGCACAGTTTCCACAACCAAATCTGTAGCAATAATTAGGAGCGACAACAGTGATTCATGCTGTGTTTGCTATGTGGTGAAAAATGCACCCAATATCATCTGGCCAGGTGCAAAAACCGAGTTCTATGTATTAATGACCATTCTAAAAATAAGTGAAAAGACTTTGAAAACCTTGTCGCAAAGTATATTAATTGTTTCTGTGAAAATTTTTATCTATGTTGAAAGATATACTCAAATGAGTTGAAATTAAAATCACTATGCATATAGGCCATCTCAACTTGCCGATAGAGGATTAGATATAATGTGTTCCATAAGATAAACAGGTGTTTGTCTTTTTAAATATAATTTTCTTGTTTGTTTAAAAGATTTTTATACAAAACAATCAACTTTGACAGAGAGCTAACAGAGAAAGCTGCTCAACAATCTGAACAACTAGATATTTAAAAAAAAAATAATCAGAAAATATTTTAAATACAGTTTAAAAACTATTTATATAATAATAAAAATAATTTGCAATAGTAAAATTACTTAAAAATATTATTATGATTAAAAAGAAAAAGTATAACAAATTCAAATAACTTGAATAATTGTAGGACTTGACCCACGGCTATATTTGGCGGAGGAGCTGTACTGGAGTGAAAAAGAGCACTGCGAAGCCCTGGCATCTGCGAACGAACTTTACGGCAAGCCCTTGCAGCGTCTGGGGTGCCTGAACGCTTTTGAGCAGGACATGATTTTCGGCACCCTTGTCGATTTCCAGAGGGAAACCTGGCAGAGGTGCCTGGAGGTAGGCAACCATTTCCACCTTGCCCCCTACCCATACAGATACTGTGCATATATATCTTTCTTTTCTTAATCGCGCATCGAGGCCACCAGCATGCTCATTGTTATTCACCTTGCGTGAGCATGCTGCTGGTGACACAAAATCTCCTTCGTCTCTGTAGCACAATCAGCCCGCAGATTGCGATCTATACTAACACACGACCAGATTTATTACACGCGGCCCGCATTTTGTCACTATAAGCATAGTTACCCTGCTCAAAATGCGGCGGACACTTGATCTGCTCGATAATTAGCAAAGGCCTCTAAACGTCGAGCGTCGTTATTTTAAATTTACACACACGGTATACGAGCAGCAGGTGTTGCTGTCACGCAGGTTGCATATCAAGCAGGCTGAAGCGATAATTTTTACCTTTGCGGTGCTGCCCCCTACGTGGAAAATAAGTACATTTTAAAGTACGTTTTTTAATAATGATGCGTATTTATATTTTAAATATTGTTCAAATTGTTTAAATGGTGAATAACTATGAAAAAAAGTTTAATCGCAATTTATAACAGGAAAAACCATTGCCTATTATTTTTGTTTAGAGTGAGTTCACGGCTATCTGTTTAACATTAAGATCTCAATTATGTTAGTCTTTCCATTGAAAGTCATATGAAATTTTGTTGTTTAAATTAATTTCTCAAATTTGATTCCAAAAAGATTGAATAGTTATCATCATTGGAATAAAATTTAATGAAACAAAAAATTTCATGCAAAATCAGTTACATATAAAATTGAAGTGAAAACATAGGGATTTTTCTCTTATATAACTTTTTTTTAATTTTTTTGTAAAAAAGTATCTGTAGTAAAAAAAAGATCGATTTCGTTTTTTTTTCACTTTTATGAACGTTTCATCAAGTTCTTCACTCAGATTATTTTTTACATGCAAATTTTGCATTTAAGCTTTGGATTTGCTAGTCGTGTTTGGTGAGACGACAAATGATTACCGTAATTTACACACTTTTTATTATTTGAACGCTATTTACTCGAGTCGCTGAACCTTCCTGTACAAATTTGAGTGCTTTTTCAATAAACACAGTGTTGCACTCAACAAAAAGTCTCGCAAGAGAATTATAATTGCGGTGCGGAGCAAGTTGCAAAAATATGTGCAGTCTGAAGCAACATAAATCATTTTGCGCAACAATTAAATTTACAGCTTCTTCACATTCAAGCACGGGAAAAACGCTTTGAGTTAAAACGTCTCGACATGAGCAGAGTAATTCCATCGCAGCATGGGACATCCCAGAAGCAGCAGATGGATGACTTGGCTTTTTTCGTCGTGCAAATTGCTACATGCGCACAGGGCACATTAGGACGGTTGTTTTCTTAAATTTATTGATTCAGTCAGTCCGTTTGCAAAAATAACAACTCCCTGCAATGAAACGAATTTTGACGCAATTACCATGCAAGAGAATGAGGGAGATTTTACGCGTTTTGCTATTGTAGAAAAGGACGGAGAGAAAATAAAAGAAGGAATTTTTCTTGTTCACGCTGGCACCACCGTTAAATCATTTTTGATATTTCATTTCCGAGCACAAAGCGTTTGAGATTCTTTTTTCTTCGATTGTTTTGCGCGCGCGAGTGCAGAGATCGTCGAGGCGTAGCTAGCTGTTTAAATTAATAACAGGCATGTCTTGAACTAAATGGACTGTTAATTAAATAAAGGCGCAGCGCAAATAAATAATCGCATTGTGTGGCATTCCCATCACGGTCAACAATAAATAACTCTAATAAAACAGTTATGAATTTTCGCGCCTCCCCATTCCGAATGAAAACATTCGCAAATTGCCTGTTTTTATTTCTTATGTGCACCATTAGCAAAGTGGAGACCATAGGAGCATTCCTTAGTTTCTAAGATTGAAATCTTTCATTTCTTTTAAACACGACCTATGCATCCCATATTTGGAGAACGGGTGATTTATATCTGTTGACAGACGCCCGGCGGTAGACCTTTTTCTGGTTCACTAAAACTTATCAATGTGAGTGATTGCTTCCTATAGACAGTTGATTGAACGAAATGATAGAACCGTTGCTGCACAAGCAGGCATAGCTCAAGAAAAAGTATATTATTGAAAAGTTTATACAGAAGTATAAATTTGTATGAGAATTTGAGAATGGCCTTAAAAATAATACAAAAAGAAATATAGCAATATATATTAACTAATTTTTTTTATATGTTTTGATAAATTTCAAATTAACTCCATAGCTAAAGAAAATTGGTATTTTGATATCGTTCGCGTTCACTTTTTCATTTCGTTGTACTTTCACTATAAAAGGTTAAAATTTATTGAATTAAGAACAATATGACTATTAAAAAAAAGCAGAAAACAGGTCAAGTTCAGCTTATATTGCAGGCAAAAATAAAATTCAGTTAATTTAAATATAATGTAGTTAATTAATAATGGCTTTCTCCAGCTGCAAGAACGAAAGAGCAAAATATTAACTTTTGGTCCATCTGCTGCACTAGCAAATGAGTCACACTGCTATATCTATACATGCTACATAGTTTCGCGGGAAAAGAACGGGAAACACGGCTGCAATAATGTGAAAGAGCATCCCTGCGCGAAAAAACAAGAATGAAAACTGGCTGTCAGAATGTGTGCGGCTGGTCAGCGCATAGTATAATGGGCAGAGCAAAAAGGTCCACTGCTGAGATGGGAGATCGTGATGGTCACGCTCTGAAAAAGCAGAGCACGCCAACTCCCGCAATGTCATTAACGGCGGCCAACACAACTCGGTAATAAAATAAAACGCC
The DNA here is from genome assembly GCF_031216515.1 of Neocloeon triangulifer. NCBI lineage: Eukaryota > Metazoa > Arthropoda > Insecta > Ephemeroptera > Baetidae > Neocloeon > Neocloeon triangulifer. The sequence goes on along the minus strand of NW_026775554.1, from coordinate 14,876,059 downwards.
GGCAATTGCACCGAATTCGTTCGGACACGCTGCATTTAACAACCTGATAATTCCACTTAATTTCGCACCTCTTTTTTCCGAATTTCTCATTGTGTGCGGCGGCTGGGCGCCAAAGTGACATTCCTGTTTTTCGCCTTTTCACGCTTGCCGATTCTCAACGCCCGTCTCGCAATTTGGGTTGTGTTTAATTGAATGACATTCTTGTTTTGGAACATCCTTTCATAAGAGAAAGAAAATAAAAACAATATTTTTTTTAATGGCATGCAAAAAATTAATTCTTTACAAGATGTCAGATCGTTGAAAATGGTGATCAAAATTTTTTGGCGGATTTTCCAAGAACCTGTGAGAAACAAAAAATTTGATTTGTTAAAAGATACACTTATCCAATTGATCTGATTATCTCTGTGATTATCTTTTGCTATTGAAATTTTTTCTTTAATAAGGCATTAGTTTCATTTTACGAGTAAAATATAATCTCCCTGCAGTTCTGCACGTTTGATGCAATTTAACATCCAAAAAGAACAGAGAAATGTGATTGCATAAAATTTCTTGCACATTTTTTTTCAAACGAATGTCTTTTCCGATCTGCATTTTTAATTCTGCTTCAAGTTAATATTTAATTAGTGTGTAGCCTATAGTACCTAAAGTGTTTAGAGGAAACATTTAGTGTAAATTAAAATCACTCAGTTTTGCATCCTTCTTTTTCCGCCACCATGTTTGAGTAATTTTTTTTATTCATTGTACATGCAGTAAATCAGCGGACAACTTTCAAAAATGCTTGTCATACCATTTTATACTGTTCCAGCAGCGGTATAGAAACTCTTTTGCCTATCGGGCTATAAACGCAGCGTGCGCCAGAGTCAACCCAAAATTAGCATTTTCTTTTTTACGCATCATATAATTTTGCACCAAGTCCCAATTTCTCTTTCTGATGAAACCTCGTGATTTGTTCCAATAACAAATTGCCACCTTGTTTCAGCTGGAGCAGTGCCTCAAGTCCTGGAATCCAGACAAAACTACCTTTGGTGAGTTCAAAAATTTCTTAGTTCGTTTTTTCACTTCTATAGCGGTGTCGAATTTCGGCATATGGGCCATCAGGATAAATTTATGCGATCGATCGCGCAGATTGTAGCGCTCCGTCGGAGCGACCGACGGGCACAAAATAATATTTTGACCGTGGCCTTGAACGTGAAAGTGGTCGGTCGGTTGGTCCATCGCTTTGCAGCCGCCGCCGTCTCATCCTGGCAAAAACGACCTCAGGGTAACTTTTCAAGATGTTTAAAGGACCGCCCCCGCTCCATCGAAAGCGATCTGGAACGATCCACTTTCGAGACCAGTCACGCCGCTTCTGATGTGAGGGAGACGACAATGGTCCCTCGATTGGTATCGTACGCCGTCCACATGATCGATTGAGACATTGGAATTTGTTTTTTTTAGCCGAATAAGACGAAGTGTCCTCGAATGAAGTGGTACCATAGATATTTCAGATTGAAAATTAGAAAAAAAGATCAATTGTCAATTTTAATATTCAAATGAAGAAATAATTTATGAAATGCTATAAGTGATGATTTATTTTAGATTTTAGGAAATAATAGTAAACAATAATAAAAAAAATACTTGATTTTTGTTTGAAAATTGTGCAGAAAACAAACACAATTAAAATGCAAGTTTCAATTAATCATAATTTTTTATTATGAATTTAGAATTTAAGCATCAGAGTAGACATTAAAAAGGGCTGTGCATAAGTTAAAATGCATATTAATCGGAAAAGGGCCATATTTACTTAAAATTACGAGACATATATGGCAAAGAATTTTGTTTATATTAATCAACAACTTCTTAAATTATGTTTTTATTTAATTTTTGTTTGCATGTTATTAAATTGTTTTTAGAAAGCATAAAATAATTAGTTTTTAGTCATTTGATTGTTGAGCGAATTTCGGTTCAAATTTTCATGTCTCACGCGGCACTTATTTCCGAGACGTTTCCCTTTTACTCTGTAATTTAACACGCCTTCTTGTTGTAACAACTGTTATGAGTGGCCAGGAAGCGACCAGCTTGAGGACCACCACGATTACACTGCGCAATGCACTCTCACTCAGCAAGTTTGCAGTGACAGAGGGAAAGTTAAAATTGCATGCGCAAATTGGGAATCTGCAGGACCATTTCCATTCATCTCTGCAATGGATCTGTAGGAAGTTGCAAAATTTAAGTACAATAATTGTAGAGAGGAATTTTCTTGTCGTATGAAAATATTGTATTTTTTCATCAAGTTATTGGATTTAAATTATAACTTGATGCCTCAGAAGCACTTCACACAGTAATTAGTGTGAAGTAAAAAGTGAGTAAGATTATCAATCATAAAAAGCAATTAAATTATTTTTTCAATATTTTCTTTTAAATTTAATTTACTGATCCTCCTATTAGATGTCAACGGATTCGGTTTTCAGAAGAGCACCAATTAAATAATTATTTTTTACTCTGCTGTTCTCTCTCTCTCGCCGTTGGTCCATTAACGCAAAATCCATTAGGCGATTGATTTGCACGTTTGCGCACTCAAGTCTTTTCAATATCAGAAGTCACGCGCTTTTGATGGATCCACGACTCCCTGCACATCGCGAGGGGTCACACGTCCAGAGAGAGGTCCTCATTTCTCTGCGTCGAGACCCAGAACTCGTGCTTTACGATTATCCAGGGTGTCTGCGGACAAATGAAATTTCCTTGTCTTTTTCTTCCTTCTTGAAGTGCATCACGTGACCGGCGCTTAATTGCGCGCACGGCTTCTTGCGATGAAAGTGACGCGACCTCTGGTGCTCCCTAGGTTTTGTGTCGAGTCCCTTTGGCCTAGATTATTTTTTATCCAAGAGAGAGCCTTTGTTTAGCTAATGACCCTCTGAGCATTACTCTTAATTAACTTTAATTTCTCTTCAGCACCGTATTAACGAATCAAAATAACGTTACGTTTGAAAAAGACTTATCCTTCAACTTTCAATTTTGCATGGTTATTGTTTAGGCAATTTTTTTTTATTAAAATACTTCATATTATTGAAGATGAGAGCTGTATAATTATTAAAAATAAACATGTCAAAATAACCAAATTTTCTTTTCATAGTTGATATTCAAGAGGAATTAAGAAAGAATAAATTAATAAAAAGCACAAATCCAGCAATATTTTTATTTATATTTAATTGATATCTTAAATTTCTGCAATGTCTTACGAAGAAAGTCGCGCGAGAAAAATATAAAATGAAAGTGCGATGAAAAAACAAGATTAATTCTCTCCGAAAAGGCTACAAAATTATACACTCTTCCACAAGTTTAATGAGCCAAAGGTGAGTCAGCAGCAGGAGAGAGATGAGCCCCGAAACAAAGAATTAACTTATCATTTGGCATTGATTAAAATATTAAAAGGCTGCGTGCGAGTTATTTCCATATTAAATCGACCCCGTGACCTCTGGCCAAGTGTCCGCGGGCAAAATCGTGCGCTTGCTGAGGGCGATGAAAGCGAGATCTGTTGAAGCGCAACATAGTCCAAGAGTCCATCTAGCGAGCGGTAGTCATTCACTCTTGAGCCAGCGTGTACCTGCAGAGTTGCATGTTGTGTACTACACATTCAAGGAGTCGCTCGACCTACTATCCGCAGGGGTCACTCGCGGTACATACCGTTTTGACGTTTATTACCTGTGCGCAGGAACGCGTCCGATTTTTCAAGATCGTTTTGCGATTTTTGTGTTACAGGGCAGTGCGAGGAAAAACATACAAATCGGAATTTAAAAAATGTTTCTCTCCCAATAAATGAGAGATTCACATTTTTATCTACTTAATTGTTTATTTTTTATTTATTATAATTTTTTCTTTTATGTTTTTAAGCATTTAAATGGAGTGAAAAGACTACATTTTTTACTCGTCATTATCCTCAAACCTTTTAACTTCAGTAACTAAGTTCATATATTATACGTAACAAAATAAAATTGCAAAAATTGACTTCCTACAGTTTACAAATCATCTGGCTTTTACTCTTGATTATTTATTTTTCAATAATTCAATTCAATGCAAATATTACTTTAATTAGAGCTGTGCATTGATCATTCCTAACCTTATCCGCGAATAGGAGAAAACTTAATTGACAATAGGGAATCGTTGGAATCGGAACAGATAAATTTACCCTCGGTCAGTAGCTCTGGACCGATTATCTTATCATCATCATCTTAATTGGAGATAATTAATTACAAGGAAAATCAATACTTTGAGCATAGATGAACGGGACATGGCACAATGTTTATTATCAGATCAGAAAGATCTATCTGGACCATTTTCTATCACTGCCCTTAGCTCGCAAGTTCTGTCTTTAATTACAGCCCATCCAACAATGCGAACACAACACGGCTGTAAATCACTAAATCTGCGCATTCCAGACCACTTTCTCGCCTTGAAAACAAAAACATCGCCTTCGTGTAGCTCTCAACATTCCCCTTTGGTCCCGTTTTGCTGGTGGCTGCAATGGACCACCAAGTGAACCGCGCGCGTTATTAATTATCAAAAAAGCCGCATGTTCTTTTAGATCTGTATCTTTGCAAAAATACTTCGTGTTTTCACCGCCATAAACTATAATGCGAGTTCTGCTTTTCGAACGTGCGGCGAAATTATATTTTGACTAAACAACTTAGTTGCTCCAAAAAGCATTTACTTTTTTTAGCCTGAAGATATTTTTTTTTAAGCAGATTCAGCCTCTTATTTTTTACATTGATCTACAGTGAAATTGAATTAAAAAATTAATGATTCAATGCCACGGTTAAGAGTCCGCTGAAATATTTAAACTTGCATAATTAATTTGCTGTTATTAAAATAGAGCAAGGATAAAATAAAGCAAAGGATTTTTTCTTTTATACAAAAATTGACAAAAAGGGAATTTACTCGAATTTTGTAAAACTGCACATTTTTTGTTCAATTTACCCTCACTCTTTATATTAAATTTGTGCAAGTTGAAATAAGAAATATGTCAGTGATTTTTAATAATTTCTTAGCTTGAATTATTAAATTGATTCTAAACCTGCATTTGATTGACAACGTGTAAAAGTTTATCTGAAGTTCTAAGATTTGACCACAATCACTGTCAGAAACATTGGGCGTCTGCATTTTGGTAAATCGTTCTTTTGACGTTCTGGACGCCTAAACTAAACGCCCATACTGCTTTCATAGACAAATCATTCTTTATGCGTTCACTTTCTCGCCACGCCGAATTAAAATCTCTGATCTCATTTCGGGCACCTCTCTTTGAAATTAATTATCAACTATTGCTTATCATGCTGTCGAGCGCAGTTTGGAAGTGTTTTTTCTGCTCTGCACCAACTCCTAGCATGAGGCTGCATCAATTACCGCGTGTAAACGCCGTGGCAAATCGAATCTTGACCTTTCGATCATTAACCCGCCGCCGCGCGCATTCTCTCAATTTCTTTCCGTGAGATGAAAAACCGCGACTGCTTCCTTTTCCAGCAGATTGCGGCACGGAGATGGGCATTTGCATAAACCACATGAGCGAGCGAAATCTGCCCGTTTTGTGCTCGCCGCGGCGCCATACTGGGACACTGAATGGAGTTGGCACGCAGGGAATTCGTTCTGGTGGAAATTGCCATCATTCTCCACTGCGTGCTGCTTTTTCATCTTTTTTAACGATATTTTCACTCTGAAACGCGCTGTGAAGTCTTCTCGATCCCTAATGTTTCTCAATATTTTTCCCTTCCATAATTTCATTTTCATAAATCAGTTTAAAAACTGCTTTTTCATAGATTGGGCAAATCAATTTTTTAGTAATATTTTCTTGATATATTATTCTGTTATCTTTTTGAACTAAATTATAAGAAAAACATAATAACTGCAAAAATTAGATCTGCCTAGAATTTATTCAACCTCATACATGACTTATATGACGTTGGAAAATACTTTCAAAAATTAATTTTATTTTTAATTGATGTGTACATTTGTTTCAGAAATTAATTTCCTTCATTTGCTGTGAGTAATGAAAAAATATCAGTAAATCATTAATTTACATATTTTTCAAGAGGTTAAAAATAAATTTGGCATTTCATGTCAATTTCAGCGGACGTTGATCTCGTATTTTTTGTAAACGTCATTCCCGAATACCCCCAGCTTTATATTTTTGCAACAATCCGGGGTAAACCTGGCGAAAAGATTAGCTCTTTACTGGAGATGGGTTAAAATAAGATCACTGTGCAAGTAGGCGACTTTTTGCCTCACTTGACCAGCGGCTGCAGAGCGCGTCCATTTTAATAATTACACACCATTCGCAACGAGACGTTTCTCTTCCACTGAATAAAAGCAATTGCATCCAGTTAGATATACATGAAGTGAACCGCGGCGGCAATTAATTTGCCAGACAGAAGGCTATTAATTAGCAATCGGTCGGTCTTTTCAATAGAGTATGCGCTGCTAAATTGCCAGCATCCATCTCTGTCTGACAGAAATTTGATCCAAGTTTTTGCATGCCACAAAAGTACATTTAAATTTATTTAAAAATACAAGCAAATAATATAAAAAAAATAATTTGTTCACAATTTTTAACGATTTATTTATATTAATTGATTATTAATTGATTATTTTTAAATTAATTTTTTTATTTTATATTATTATAGTTATGTTAGCCAATACTTTTAGCTTCCTATAATTTAGTGACCTGGATATATTTCCGTTGTTAAATTAGCTTAATTATATTTATAATAGTTGAATGAATCAAAATATGTCATCTTTGAAATGCTAGGGTTAGACTTGAAGTATTTTAAATTGGGAGCTGAACTTAAATTTTATTGTATTTTCGTAAATTATATTCAATCAAAAGATTTTAATTGTCACAACTTATTTAAATATTCAACAATATTGAATAGTATGATTGCAATAGATCTCATAATTCTAACTCTACGTTCAGCTAAATTTTGACGGAAATATAAGAAGAACATTTACTTTGAATTTTAAAATTAGATTAAATTTTCCATAAAGCAACAATTATTTTTATTCTTTAAAAATAATTACCCCTTGGATTTCGCATGACACTTAAAATAAAATGAAAACAACGTTTATATAAGAGCTCAGCCTTTAATTTTCCATGTGTACCGCAGTGGAGGAGACAAGTAAAATTCGCACTTCTCACGTTGTACGATTTCGTGTAAGCGGAACTGGCGTGAATTACAATGAACTGCTTGAATCGCAGGTGGTAAGAGGAGTGTGTGTTTGTGTTTGTACATACGAGTGTGCAAAAATTACGTGCTCGAGATTGGAAAGAGCCCTTCTGCTGAGTTGCCCACGCGGACACGAACATTTTGTGCTCCGTCGAGTGACATTGGCCCCTGGATTCTCAGGAATAAGTTCACTTCAGCGTACTTAAATACACCTACCAACAAATATTTTCGCATGCAAAACCAGTCGGACCACTTAAATTTTTGTAATGCAAAACGATCAACGCTCAAGAGGGAGTCTCTCGTTTTCTCATAATTTCGCTCTCTCCCGAGCAAATTTTTTTCGCTTTATAAGAATTTCGCTCCATATCAGTGAATATGAAATAAGATTTTGGAGTTGAATATAAATTGGTTTATGATTATTGCCAGAATTTAAGTTTCAGATTATATCACAGATGCTCTGATGTTAAGTGTGAGCATGCCAAAATTTGTTCATTTAATTCAGCGGAATTCCCTTTATGAATTGCGATTCTCACTCTCAACAGAGTAGTCAACAGTCAAATTTTTACTTACAAAATATGAACAACGACTTGTAATCGGATTTAAAGTTTGCACTGTCGTCCAATATTTTAGAGTTTATTGAACTGCAAAAATATTATTATTATTATTTCATCCTTCATACTTACATAGCCAGTAAGCAAAAAGTGTTTCTTTTTAATATAATGAAAAAATAAGTTGAATAGAGTTAATTTATTTTAATTTTCTAGAGTTCATAAACGCTCAATATTAAAACAATTTATGCTGATAATGATAATAAATTTAAATTATTTATTTTCAAAATTTTTTAATGAAAAAATGTCTGAACAATTTCTGATTACATGTAACGGTTCTCTATTTGTTATGTTTTATTATCTTTTTATTTATAATTTTTTTAATATATCGCTGAAACGAAAAAAACTAAAAAAATAACAAGCAATTTGTATATGAAATCTGCATTGGAGATCGTTTGCACATACACCAATGAATAATTTCTCTGCCCAGAATTAGAGCAAAAGGAAGCCCATAAAAACTCAACAAGTGGTTTCGCCCGGAGACTCAAAATCGATACGTCACACGCACGAGCGGCGCCAAAATCAAAAGTGATTAACCTAATAAAACGAGCCACCCACAAGGCGCAGTCTGACACACATTCAGCTACCAGCCGTGCAAAAGTAAGCGTGCAAAATTTCGGCTCGGAGCATTGTTCGAAAATCGTCGTGATTCGCGAATCAAGCGGCAGAAATGAAAATCGATCGCAGATGGAAGTAGGCGAGAGGAAGGATAAGGAGAACAAAAGTGAAGAAGACCGCGGGGCTCTTCATGGAGCACCCAGCTGATTGGAGAAAGGAAAAGAGAAGGAAAGGATTAGGGAGGCTGTGGCCTGGACGAAAAACGCTTCGCACCATTCATGACGCGGCCGCCGTCATTTCACTATCTCTCTCTTTACTTCTCTGCCGCACGTGTGCTGATAATTAACTCGTCCGGACGATTGCCGCTTGATTGACACTCGGTGTTGTGCTTGTGCGTGTGCTTCGGTTCGTGCTGGCCGGCGATTGATTGATAAGAGCCACTCGCTGCGAGCGGTGATCTGAACGCGCGAATATCGCGTCTGCCGATCGCGCGCTTTGATGAGACTGCTGATTGAGCTTTGAACATGGCGTGCATGCCAATTGGTGAGTCTAGCACACCAAGGCGGTAAAATCCGCGAGAGCAATCTTGAATTGCATTAAAACCTTACATTAATTTAATTGTTAAGATAAAAGCAAATAAATATGTTATTTCAGTAAAATTGTAATAGGGAGGATTAAAAAAAACGGAGATTTTAGCTTTATAACTTTGCAGATTGGTGATCTTAAAATTGATGTTGACTTTTTCAGACTTTTTAAAGTGAATTTATGTATGATGTATTTGAGCAGAGAATGCCTGGTGTAACTTAATAAACACTATTTTCAAACTAAAATTTTGATTAAATTTAACATCACTTTTTTTAGTAAAAATTCAATTAAAATTGATACATTGAGTGCGTTCCTTTGATTTTGACGATTTTATTTACATAAGCAATGTATCTTATTTTGTGTTGGCTCAAAATTTAATTAGATAAATACTTTTAAGCAAGACTTTTTATGTGACTAGTGTTGCAGGTTGCACACATTTAATTTCAGAGGAATTTAGTGAAGGATAATTTTTTTAAAGACTACTGTATGACAATATCGGAAAATATGGGAAGTAACTTAATTTTGCGAAGATGTTGTTTTAAATTTTAAATAAAAATAATTTTTATACACAAATATTTTTGAAAATTATATTTATTATTATCCATGGAACGCTATTTGCGCTGCTCAATATTTTAGTGAATAATAAAAAATGAATTTTTCTACATTTTAGTTATTTAGGTAATCCAAAAAACGGTCTAGAGATGTAGCTTTAAACATGATTGCATCGCATTTATGTTTTCTTCTTAAGATCTGTTGAGAAATTCAGTGAAAAATTTAATTATTCATGGTTCGTCGAGGGATTCCCGCACGTCAATTTTTTCATATTTAGTTCCTGATGTGTGCAATGCCCTTACTTAAGCAAGAAATCTCTTTGTTTACAGGTCACTTGTTTTCGAAACAGTTCTGGCTGCAGCAGGACGAATACCAGGATGTCTACCGCAAGATGAAAGAGTGAGTACCGAGAGAGCAAACAACCAGTTAATTAACTAATTAATTTCCTCTCGTTATTCGTTCTCACCGATGCGCTCGATGTAATTCAATTAATTACAGCAAGCGCAATGTATCAAGTCATTGTTCCTATGCCGCACAAAAACTTTACTGTTGTGTGGTATTTTGTCTCCCTCTCGTGGAAAGTCTGCGCTTATTTTTCTTTTCCGAGGGCTTTCACCTTCGCTGATTATTATTTCTTAATTCACTCATCCAGCACGTTGACATTTAGCCAGCACAGCTATAACCTTTATTTCTCGACGGCAAATAAACAAAACAAAAAACCTTCTTGTTAATTACGCATTGTGGCACTTTTTTCATTTCATCGCGCAGCGACTGCTTTAAAAACAATAGACACACAGCTCTGAAGTCGCCCGCCAATTATTTAGTGCTGAGTAATCGCAGCTGATAGATAAATGTGGGATTTAGTTTTTGAGATTGAGCTTTTTCATTTATTAAAAGTCAGTGAGAGTGTGCATTGTTTGCTTTCATTTTGCAAATTCTTGGAAACAATTTTTTACATTCTAATATGTAAAAAAGCAGTATATCAAAATCCGAAAGTAAAGTATTCTTCATTCAAAACATTTAAAGTATTTTCATCTCTTGTGTTAATGCAAGCATATTGTGTCTAAAGTCTGTTTTGACATACTTTAAATTAATATTTATAATATACTAATTATTCCATTCCAGTAAATTTTGTATTTATCACTTAACATCACTCTCATTTAAAATTAATTTTTTTACTCTCAAGTTCGAAAACGGAGGACCCATTTAAATTTCTTTAAGATTTAAAATACTTCAATTGTAGTGGCTAGTATATATTAATATAATTTTAAATTTCTTATGTTTTACATAATAGCTTTATCTGGAGGTTTTAAAAATTTGAATATAACAAGCCTATCTAAATAATGTTTATTAAATAAACGAAATAAGAAAAAATATTTTTATTTAAAATATTTGATTAAATAAAGTATAAAACTAAATTTTATACACAACAAAATAAATCAAAATGTTTTTTTATTGAAAAACTTTTTAAAAACGCTGAAAACAAACAATAAATCAAGGCTTTTAATATTGAACACATTTGCGCAAGTTGACGAGTTAATGATTGAGCAGAAAGCGGGCGCGAGCAAAATAAATAAATATTTGATGATCACGGTGTTCTCCAGAAGACATTACTCTTGTCGAGTAGCAAGGCGCGTATAATAATTACAAGCGTGCTGTGGCATGAAAGCGCACAGCGATATAAATATGATTTTCTTGTGCTTTGCGCACAAGCTCAGCACCCAAACACTACACACACCAAAGCTAATGAGAATTCCTGATAATAATAACCTCGGCCGGTAATGAAGTGCTTAATAAGTGAGCACCGCTGAGAATAATTTTTTACGCTCACCTGGCGCTTGATCACCATAAAAAAGGAATATAATAATACATAAACTTTCCCATGCTGGTGTACACATTAAAAAAAATGTACGTACATTCAAACTTATAAAATTTTTTTTTTTCAATTTGCAGTCCAAAAATTGTCTCAAGGACTTAATTTTTATTTCAAACAATAAACTATCATGGGGGTGAATTGAAGCAGCACAGGTTCATTCCATGTACAGTTTTATTCACAGGTGCTTTTTAGAGTGCATAAAAATCCACAAAACGTGGGTCAGGCGTACAAGAGATTGCATGCGTGGTTTGACCTCTCTGTATGAAATTGTTCAAATGAACCAAAACACATAAATCCTTTCCTGTTTAAAACAAAACCAATAGAGGAAATACCGTTTTTTTTTTAAATATAACGAAAAATTAAAAAAAAAAATCATACTAAACCATAATTTGTTTCCTTAAAATATATTTTTATTTCTTCATTTTGAAACTTTGTAATATTCCCAATTAAAAATGAACTTAAAAGGCAAGTCGACGATGCATGCTAGTGGGCAACTTCATCATTAATATCTATTGATTAATCCCTATCTGAACTAATTCAATCCAAACCCTTTAAAAAAAATCTTAATTTTTTTGCAACTTCTAGATTTCCTACTTAAAAATATTTTTTACTGTTGTACAATTTTTTACATAAAATCCACTTACAAGAAGAGAGAGGAGAGACAATTGACAAGGTGCACCGTAATTTCCGCTCTTTAATCCAGTTCTGCGCTCTTGACTCGCGGGACAAAGAAAATTGGCCGAGCAAAAAGTTCGGCGGCCAAGCCAATTTGGCGAGCAGGTGATCCGTTGAGTGAAAAAGAGCCCGCTTGTTAAATTACAACCTCTCTCGCGGTGTGGTAAAAGAAGAGAGCGAATTCACTTTGGCCGCCAACAAAAAGGCCCTAGTAGCCTACATCAGTCACACAAACACACAAAAGCACTTTCTTTCCTCCCGCCGGCATGTGCATCGGCATTTTATTTCCAGGACGTGTGATAAATTTGTTTTCGTGGGCGAAAGAGATAAATGCGTGTGGACAAAGCGGCGCGCGATGACAGACGACTATCCGCCGTGCGGTGAATTATCCTCGGAAATTGCGCGTGTTTTGTCCGCCTTTCCACACGGAGAGAGGCAATAAATAAAAATTTAATTGTGTTGCCGGTGCTTCATCATTTTGCCAACGAGAGACGTGAGAAGAATCGCGAGCTTTTGACTCTTTTCAGTCTTTCCGAGCTTTTGTGTGTTCTTGAGGAAAGTCCTACAAACTTGATCATGATAATGGATGAAAGTACAGCTTTGTGCATGTAAACAGCTTAAATTTATAATCGTTGTGCCATTTACGATGTCATCCTCGACCTTATTAATTTTTTTAGTCATTCCATGCGAAATTAATTTTGATGCAAGATAAGTAAGTCATGCACAATCATATAATACATAATTGTAGTTTTTTTTATCTTAAATTTCAGCCAGTTTCATTTCTAGCACAGTTCAATTTGTATAATTATAAAAGCCAAAACACAATTCAATTTTTAGAAAGATTGATATTTAGTTAAACTGATGGTAATCATAATAAAAATAATTATAATGATCATTTCTATAATTTGCTAAAAATTGCATTTGTATTGAAAATATAAATCTATTTGAATTGCAACTCATACAAATAAAGAAATGAATAATTTTCCACTAATTACGCTATTTTTCATGATTAAAAACTAAATTGGCTATACTAAATCAACTTCATATATCTTGCGGTAAGATTTTTTTTTCTGAAATTACTATTAAATAATTTTATCTTTCTACAGTATTTCTTTTCAAAATTTAAACATTCACTGTATATTTTTAATCCACTCTTTCGCTTTGAAATGTGCTGAAATACAAACCCAATTTGCAAGCTCAGGCAATTTTGGGGTCGCTGCGATCACGTTCTGAATGCTGCTACCTCTCGCGCTGTCATAAATCGGTTGATTGGACAAGTTTCTACTTGACCTTTGCCAAACTAATTTTTCCGTGAATTTAATAGCTCGTTCCCAAGTGATCTCCGTTTATTTGAGCCGTCGTGCGCTCAGTAGTACCAACAAATCATAAATCAAAGTGAAACTTGCTCGCACTCCCAATAAAATTTACGATGGCAAAGGAAAAGGAGCGTTTTCGGTATGCCCGCGTTTGTAATAAAATGAGGCATTGCCTATTAATTCGAAGCGAGAGTAGAGCAACCGTTTAAGATCAATAAGTGTTCGCCACTTCCTCTCTGCAAATGCACTACATTACAACAAAAGGAAACCTCAATTCATTTAGCGCCGCAGGAAAAATAATTGCAAAGGAGGAGCAAGTCACTCAAAAGTCCAGCTGGCGATTTTCACTCTTTTTTATATTTTTTAATTAAAACTTATTCCCTTCACAAAAGCGAAGATATTCAAATAGCAAACCAAATAATTTTGTGCATTGTGCATCGAGAAGAAAGTTGCAGAGGTGCATCTCTCTGCGTGGCATTAAAATTTAATCACCTTGTTTCGTTTAACACAGACGCCGCCGGAGGCTGCGAAGAAAGTCTTCTTTATTTCTCGCTTCGTAGTGCAAGCCCAAATAGCCGCACCCGATTCCAACGTATTTGGACACGATGACGTTTACAATTTATGCAGTGTGGGTGTAGTTAAATGAATGCCCGCGATGGCATTCCGTCGTCGTCTCTGGGCGCGGCCGTTGCACTTTCGGCGCTATACCAAAATAATTAAAAAAAAGAGTTGCATAATTTGGCAGCGAATTATATCAGATTGTTTTAAGAATCCCGTGATTCAAAGCAACTACATTAATTTAATTGGTGATCAGTAATTTCATTATAATATACTCAACTTAATCAATCATTGCTAAATAATATTGTGCTCCCTAGCAGCGTGGAAATAGATCCTGTTGAATTTAGAATTCTATAATTTTCCATCAATGCCAAGTAGAAATATTAAAAATTGGGGAAAAAACAAAATTCAGAGTTAATTTGATATATTATTAATATTTTTGAAGTAATATTACAAATTTAAGTAATTATAAGCAAGTGGGCGTAAAATTAAAAAAATTAATATTTACAAATAAAGAAAAATAAATAAAAAATAAATAAGTGAAATAGACTTAATTTTAATTATTAAATTTATTAAAATTACGTTCTTAAAAATTTTAACTGCAATTTTCATGCTTTATCTGTTTAGCCTGTTTTCTTAACGGACTTGGCATCTTGGGTGAAAATTTTTCTGTTCCAGTCCAGCATGTTATAATCTCATCGACTCCTACGATCTTGAGAGGAGAATCGCCGCTCAGCCGCAGACAAAGGAGCCGCCGCCGCTTGCTTTATGTGTGTTTGTACACAACGACGCTGACTGACATTGAACTTGCATACAAATAGCTCCATATTGTTTACGATTCTCTCTCCTTATTTGGCACAAGAGCGCCGATCAAAAATCTTTCTAACTTCCTTTGGCTGCAGCGTGAAAGCGCGCGCTTCTTCTTGTAAGACAGAAGTGTGTTTTTTACTCACTTTGCAAATGGGAAATTCGGAGTTGGAAAAGGAGAACGCGGCGAGAAGAAGACATAGTGGTGTTTTGTTTGGCTTGTCATTGAACCATTGTCGTCGGATGCTGCGGAATGATGTTGCCTGTCAATCAATCGCGGCAGATGCATCGAAATGAACATGTTCTGCTTAATAGTCATGCATTGGACTGTCTGTCGTCCCACTTACAAACAAATTCGGAACAAATTCATCATTGGAAAACGGTTGCATTGCTGTTGGGCGGTGCCAGACGTACAAATTCCGTCAGTGAAAATGGTTGCTAATGGGAACAGGTCAAAGTTTCAAACCCTTTAAAAATATCCGAGAATATCTGAACAACTGAAATATTTTAATGAAAGCTCCACATGAATTGATTTTTATATAAAAATAATAAGGAAAAGTCAATTTTCATTGTTCGTTTTTTCAATGAGAATGTTATAAACACATAATATTTCTGATTGTGAGTGAGAGGTTACATGTATTTAGGCAAATTCTCGTCATATACGTCTTGCGGGTTGCATTCCCCTTACTTGCCTCGATGCATTATTATTAAGCGCCTTTATAAGCAACGTGAAAAAATAATTGCTCGATTGCTCGTGGTGAGAGATTCTGGTACAGAGCAGAAGAATTTAATCCGAGTTGTAAGGAATTTTAATTGTATTTCACAGCAGAAATAAAGTCTTGCTTTTTGACGCTCTCGCGGGTTCTACGTCACTTGCAAATCAGGCGAATTTCCATATAAGGAGAAAAACAAGTGGACCATAAAATTTACAGCCGTAAGAAATTCACGGATCGGAAAGTAATAGTAAGACGTAAAATTATGCGCAAACGATCTACATGCTCCGCAGCACGTCGCGGGGCCGCGAGGTCAAGAATGTGCGCGCCCCTCATTGTGAAAATATATCTTCCAAATCACTTTACTGCCGGGGCATTTCCAATCAGTAATTACGTTCGTCCGCTCCTTATTGGCCAGCGCCCAGGGCACCTTGCCAAAAAGTGCACACGTTCCACTTTTCGATATTTTATGCATTTATTGCTACAAATTCGCCCTGCCATACCTCGGGTGTATAATTTAATTATAAATATCCGGTGACGCCGAAATGTAGCAGAAGCGAAAGTAGTTTGACCGGAGAGAATCGAGAAAACTCGCGGCGGCCATATTAAAATACGAATGAATGAATAATGAACGACAAAATTATAACGCTTATACGGTCTATCAATCTGATGGATCTGATTCGCATCTCATTAAAACGCATTTAACCTTTGTGGTCAAAACTTTCACGTTACGTTTCTGCGCCAGCGATGTATATAGAAGACGCACGTTGTGCTACAATAATCGAAGTGCATCTCTCGGAGGCAATAAAAAGATTATCGAATTAGACGGCGAGCGAGGCGGCTAATTTTCATATATATTGTGAAGAGGAGAATAAGAGGCTATAAATCTCTCGCTTGAGCGAGGAATTGGACGCTCGACTTGAAAGAGATATCCGCGCGCGGCAAGACAATGCCGGCCAGTGTAATTATCAAGACGAGAGACGTCTGTGCATTCTCATTTTTAGAACCAATTTCACTTTTTTATGTCGTGAACTCGCCCGGAGCGCGGAATGGAAATGTGAAATTATTGTACATAATCATTGTTGTACAGCGCGCGCAGCTCTTTGTACTCTTTGATGCTTGTACAAGCATATTTATCTCACGCGCATCCAACTTTTATGCTTACTAATATGGTATTTTAGGGATTTATTTATGTATTCTTTTTTTATTTCACTATAATATGTGATTTATTATTATTTTTATTTTACTAATATATTATATGTGGTAGTTACGATAGCAATATATTTGTCGTATTTTTCAGCACTATTTACATTTTATTTTTATTTAAAAAAAAAAAAAATAACAAATAACTATAATTGCCATTTTTTATGATATTTTGACTCTAAGAAAATTATTGTGACATACACAAATTTATTTTTTTTACATTTTTAAATTATTTTTTAAATGTTTTGTTATGCTTGTCAATTTTGTTCTTAAAACTACTTTGAAAATTTTTTATATTATACAGTAATATAAAACCAATATTTTTTTGCCTTATCCATCAATCTTAACAGTGAAACACACATTGAAAGAGAATTATAACACTTAGATTAATCTTGTTTAGTCATTATATTGGAACTTCTTTCAAATTGCACATTTTAAATAAAATTTGCGTGCCGTGTTGCAATCTTTTAACTTTTACCTTTACGGTCCAGAATCACGCCTGCAACCTAATTAGTACAGTCCGGCGGCAACTGAAATATCATTTGTAAGTACAAGCTAAATTACATTCAAATAAACACGTTCACACGCCAAGCGGCGAAATGCAATTACACACACTTCCCGCGTGTATATGTACAAAATTAATGGAGTCGAAACGAAAGTGGCGCATTGTCCGATCAGCGCAGCGGCGAACGAACTCGTTATATTATCTTGTGCCGTAATTAAAATGGCCTGCTGCTGCGTTGGGAGTATCATTCTCTCATTTCATACTTCATTAATTTCCTCTCCGGAGAGCGAAAGTCACCGACTGGCCGGCCAGTGCGGTTGAACGAAATTTTTTAAGCTCTCTCGCAAAGTACCAAAAGAGCTGGAGAGTTCCAAACTAGGCCAGAAGTTCCATTAGAGATATTGTCATCGCTCACTTGTGGTTTTAGTTTAATGACTATACTATAGCATCAGATTCCAAAAGTACATAATTCTAGAGGCATTTTATTGCTACTAACAAAGCGTAATCTCCCCTAATCCTATTAAGGCTCACCGAGTTTTGAGAATTGGGTCAGCAACGAAAGAATGCATCGGGATAAAAAAATGTAATCAGCGTTTTTCCCTTCTCGAAAATGCACCCGAGCGAATTTTTGTAAACACAAAAGAAAATTATATCATTAAATTTTTCTGTAAAAGTGACAACGCTAATTTAGAAAAATAAAAGTGAAATCCGTGTTTCATTAGCAGCAATGATTTGGCCGAAAGTTTGATCCCATTGACACTGTGATGGGATTGTTTCTCACGCTGGAAATGATAAATAAAAAGGAAGAATTCTAAGTGGCAGAGATGCAGGAAAACACTTTTGCTGCGTTATCGTCGTGCCAACTCTCGCACCTTGAATGGCCATAAAGGAATTTATTTGGCTCGTCAATGAAATATGGCAGCAACCTGTTGTTAAAAAATAAAAACACGCATTCGCTCTTGAGAGTTTCTCTAATGTGGCAGTAAATTTATTATCACTTTGCAAACTGTGACATACAACGAGATCTCAGAGACACGAATGTAATAGATGCTTGAAAGAGAGGAAGAGAGAAAAAGACTTGCTTGCGTGCCACTTTTAAGTACCGCCGCCGGTTTGTTGTTATTGTTGCGAGCGGCGTATCGATTCACAATTTATTTTGCCATTGAAAACGGACGCGGGAAATTGATGTTTGGCCCATTGTGTTTTCGCGATCGCGGTTTGGCCGAGAGAAGCATATCAGCGATTGAATGATGGATCTCTGCCGAGAGGAAGTTGTGGCGGGATAAAAATGCACTTTCTCATTACAAAACTAACCTAGAATCCTTCAATTGACTTTTTTGGAATAAATCGCAAGCAAACTTTCCCTCATTGTTAGTGTCGACTTTGTTGGTTAAAATTCTTTAGAGTAAATATTTCAATAGAAAAATTAATCTTTGCTTTACTTTTAAAAACATTTAAAAAAAATCCAAAATATAAATTTTTGTGTCTGTTTAAATTTTTCCCAAAACGAAATATTTTTTTTTACGTTTGTTGACAAAAACATGCACCCTTCCCGCCGCCACATGATTTTTCCCACCAGAAATTAACAGGTGATTGAAGTGGTAAAAGTCACGTGATTGGTCAACCAATGGCCTTCATCAAGCCAAATCGTGAAAACACGTGTTCGTTTTGTCTCATGCCAATTTAACGCAATTTTCTTCCCATTAACATTTGTAAAGGTGGATTTTCACGTGTATCAAAAGTGTTGTGGAATGATTACGTACCATAAAAAGTCGGCGGAAATCGCGGAAATCGACGGTAAAACCGCGGAAACTGGATTCACTGGACCAGGGCCTCGGAGGTGGCGGGCGGCAAGGGTGAGATTTTAGCATTAATTGTCACAGGTCATATTTTCTCCCTCTGAGATTTTCTCGCCCCAAAAGAGCGAGAAAAAAGGACTCTCCATGAAGGTGTAGAAGCAGTTAAAAAAATGGGCAAGAGATTTTGAGTGTTCTATTAGATGGTGACCTATGTTTGAATGTCAACGCAAATGACACAAAATTCGCACCAAAGAGAGCTTCCTTATCTCTCGCCAAGATCTGGGTGCTCCAACACGCACGGGAGTAATACACACATATGGCAAGATGCATTCCGAAGACAAAGTCAGCAAAGAGAGAACGGAGAGAGAGTTATTTTCCATTGATAACCCTTCACGCCCTGGGTCACGCTCGTAATCTTCAATCATACACCTCGCCTATAGTGGCGGCACTTTCAGAAAACAATTTTCCTTTTAATTAAAAAAGCATGAAATTAAAAGGAATTTTCAACTTGTTGGGTCCCGCCGGGATAATTTCCCATTCAGTTTCGGGTAATTTGTCTTAATTTTTTTTTATCTATCCATGCAAGGAAAATACTGAGAATAACTTACTGCCGAGGCGTGTTTTATTATTTTCTCAGCTCCTTTTTTACCTTCGAGCATAATGCCTTAGTCTCGTGCGGCGAACAATGAAGCCTCCTCATGTGCTATCCAAATAAATGTTGGTGCATCTCTTTTGGAAGAAGAATAAGAGAAGAAGTGCTAATGCCGTGCTGACCCAAATGGTCCGATTTCTCCAAATCCATATCTGACGCACCAGCAGACGAGTTTATGGAGCCGACAAAGCGCGCATCATCCTTCTCGTTTTTATTTTATTGCTTGTTCGGCCAACGTCAAATTTCAATGGGATTTTTTTTTATTTAATTTACCTCTTGAGTCGTGAATTGTGCCTCTAGGTTAAGGACTTGAACATTCACACTCTAACCTATTGAAGGTTAAGTAAAAATGAAAATTTTTATAAATTTATGTTACAAATTTAACAATACATTTGTTCAAAACTCTATATATTGTGTTAATTTTTATCTTGCTGGAAGCAAAGCTGAATCATAGCCAACCACTTTTTCCTATGCATCGTTTCTATAACTTTATGATGTAGCAGTAACAAGTGAATAAAATTAAGAATCATACGAAAACTATTTCCTCAAACTTTGGAAAATTAAGTTTAAATTTTTAAACGTATTTTATTTAATGAATGTTAAAAGTTAATTAATTGATAAAAATTTAGTAAAACATAACTGTAATAAAACATTAATTGCATTTTATCAAATTAATTTTATATTAGCACTTGAGAGATAACCATGAAGAAAAATTTGTCATCACGCTAAATGTTGATATAAATTTTTATAAAGTTTTTACGCTTTGTTTATAATATATATACTGATTAGTGCATGCATTTGTAGAGATTCTTGAGAGTAATATATTGTATCGCAGTTTTGACTTGTGTTTATTCACAAAATTAACTTATACATTTGATATGGAAGTTGAAAAGGGGAAGAATTTCAATAATTTTCGGTTTTTTAAGATTTTTTTTTTTTTAATCTCTATGTATACTTCAGTAAACAATTACAGTGGTATGGGGTGTGTATATGCTCAAATAAATTTAATTCGAAGCAATATGCAATTACATTGATGCTCTCCACTAATAATAGACCATCATTTAATCTGTTTTCTTGTAAAAGAGGTTAAAAAGGTCTATTCAAATTTTCATGCACGTATATACCTTCTCATAAATAGAAGGGTTTTAATAACCTACTTCCACGCCAGCACGGCATGCACCAAAAGATATACACTGTGAATGAGAGAGGAGTAAAAAGCGTGCGTACCTTTCTTTCTCTATACACGCTGACCATGAAAAATTATATTCACGAGAAACATGGAGATGAAAACGAAAATATAACTCTGGTGTGTAATTTGACTGTCCTTTCCATTTCTACATAAAACCGAAAGCTTCAGCCCACCCCGAAGCCGTTTTCTTTCTCTCTCTCTCTAACGAACACACTAACTCGAAAATTAAATTCAAACACGAAAACGCCTTCCGCGCGCATAAAGAGACTTGTATATTTTTTAATTTGGAAGCTGCGAGAATTGACGTTTTTAGCACACGGCTGCGTGCTTAAATTACCTCGCCTCACTTTTAACACAATATTGTCTGCCCGTGGCACCGAAAACAGCCGCGAAAGTGAAAACCTCGATAATTACGTCTCGCCGGCCGCGTGAATAATAAATAATACATCACCGTTTTGAGCCACCTTGTTAGGGCAAAAATGAATTTACTTTTATGACGCCCATATTGATGGTGCTGGAAATTGCGAACAAACGAGGCGCGCTCGTGTCCCGAGGGGTCAATAATTGAGACCGACGAGGTGTGCTTTTTATTATATACGCGCAGAGAGACGTGCTTTATTGCCGAGGCGAAAATATTTGGGCGCAACGCCAAGAGTCTGGCAGCGGTCTGCGCGAATCATAAAAAATTAAATCCATCCGCATTCGGTCACCGACCCGAACGCGATTATTAAAACAAATCGCTAATGACCGGCCTGACAAATGATGATATGCAAAATTTTTGTGATTGCAGAGTCATCAGGGACAAGAAGAGCAACGACGAGGAGTTCGTCGAGTTCTGCAAGCTTCGGCAGGGGGCTGCTCTCCACTCGCTGCAGGCGCTTCTCGATTTACCGGTAAGTGGCGGTGTTTGTTCTCTTCGCAGCCTTTCTTCCTCGTCCTGACAACTTTCGTGCATTAAACTCCCAAACTGAAAATGAAAGCAGCCAACGCTGAGTTGCGATTGGGGCCACGTTCAGAAAAGCCACTTTAAAAAAAGTGGCAGAACTCAGTGATCTTGGCTAATGGTTAATTTAATTATAAAAAACTTATTTTATTAGATTTATTTACTTGATAGATGTTAAATTTAATGATGATGGTATATTGAGTAAGTCTAGCAGTGATTAATATTTTATTATATATTAGTATCAAGCATTTTATTTTTATTAATAATTTATAAAGAGGATTACCAAAAACAAATAATTGCTTTTAAAATTTTAATATTAAATGATATTTAAAAAAAACTGCGTAGCTTAATTTGACTATAATTGACTATAATGATGTGTTAACCCCATAAAAAATATTGAAAATTGTTTCCAGAAAAATTGGTAAAGTATTTTATAACAAGAATTATATAAAAAATCCATTTCAAAAAACTTAATATTAATATTTTTTTAATATTTTAGTAACTTTTTATTGTTTATTTATGTTTATGTTTTTGACCCTATATTTGCCAACTTTTCTATTTATTCCGTTAAAATCCCTACTTTTATTTTTATTTTTCCCCTTCATGTTTTTAATTTTCCCAAATTTATAAATTTTAACACTTAAGTTGTCCTTTATCTCTCAACCAGAAATATATTATAGTCGTTCTAAATGCAGCATGAAATGTGTGTCTTAAATTTAATTATATAGTTCATGTACACCCCCTCCCCCCAATATAAATACTTCGGGTAACGATAGAAAATGCACCATAGCAAATGAATATTTTGCCCCTTAAATTTGTTAATTGTAGTGCAAAGCACCAAATCATTCTTTGCAAGTTGTCCAAAACATGTTGCAGTAAAAAGCTTGCTTTTTTATAACCTGCAATTTCACCATCATTCGATCATTACGTAAGTCATTTTTATCAACCTCTGATCGAAATCAGGAGGTGCAAAATAAATTGACTCCAAATTGCACACACGGGATGCGTTCGCCGCTCATCTTTTCTGCCCGTGCTGATTGCAATCTTCCTCTCTTTCTCGACCGTCCTTTTGATGTTCGATCTCGACGCTGTTCAAGCGAGGTATATTTTAGGCTCAAAGCATTTTCCATGACAAGCAATCACTCAAGAGTGTACTTGCACGTAGATGTTATTTTTAAAACACACTCTGATCGAGACACGATATTGCCGAGCTGCTTCTCTTATGCGAAACGTGAAAATCGCATCTTTTTGTATACTTTTTTCATTTTATTTTTACCGGTTTCTCTTTCTCCCTCGCAACAAGCAAATCGACTCGTATATCGTGCCCAAGGAAAAGTGCATCTCTTTGCGTTTTCTTTCTTTGTTGCACGCAAAACACCGACATTGCTTGAAAATCTGCTTTAGCTGACGTTTTACTCCTGTTTGCATGCATTCGTGACGCGCCCTAGGCTTAAAATGGGAGGGAAGTGCAAAATTTTTTGCATTAATAATATAAATAATATTCAACATAAATTCAAAACATACTGTATATAATTTTAGTATTAAAAAACCGGTATTTTTAAAATATTTAATCAATCTCTTAATAGATAATAAATTTTATCTTGATTGCGTTGAATTAAAAAAAAGGAGTTACATGCTGTAAATCAAAGGGTTCAGGGCACAATTATTATAATATCAATAAAACATTCTGATCAGAAGCAATCATTCGTGGCAAAAATTAACATCACTTGGAGAAATTCCCAGATGATTTTGCAACGCACATTACAGAAGCCATTCTTGCACTGCCCTGCCAATTTGTTGCCCTCTTAGGCGGCGCACAGTAGCAAGTTGCATTTTCGTTATTATGGTCATTATGAAAGGCGCGCGGATGCAGCAGTTGTGGATATTTGATTCTTATCAAGTTCCCTCAGCAGACGTAGGCGCGCACCTGAGATGCACTTTCTGCTGTTGCTATTATTAATGTCCCTGATGCATCTCGATCGTGTTCGCCATTCAACATTGTTAGCAGTCCCATGCGTTGCGGTCACTGCATTTAGAAACCACACACAAGTACATCGATTTGGTAGTAATAGAAAAAAAGAATTTAAGAATTGCGCTCTGACCTAAATAGTTTCATCAAATCATTATTCACAACTGAAAACAAAATGAGAGAGAAATTGACAGCCAGATTTTAGATTTTTAATATTTGCCCCCGGCCTTTATATTATTTTTATATTTTATAAAAATCTTATAATAAAATTGGTTTAGAGGGTTTAGAGATCAAATTTTTGCATTTAAACCCTATTGTTTGTTATTATATTTTTATCGTTTAATGGAAATTAAAGAATTCATAGAATTTTATTGGCGTTCATGCAAATCATCTTGCAAGAAATTTGCCTCGCAGCAATGAAACTCGAACTGATGAGCTGCTTGTTCAGCAGACTCGTCGTATTTCATCTTCTTCTCCTCAAAGTGAGGTGCAAAGAAAGTAGTTTGTCTGCCTTTCAGAACCATAAATCCACATATTTTATCAATTCATAAAAGTGGCAGCGAACAATTTATTTAAGTGATATTCACACGCAAAGATACTCAGCAGCTACCTGCGTCCTGCGTCATATTAAAAGAGCCACGGAGATAAATATGAAAAGCGTTTCATATTTTAAAAAGCTGCGTGGATAAACAAAACAATTTATAAAAAAAAAAATCATTGCAGTTTTTCTGCTCGAAGTCGTATTCAGCCAGTGTAAGGTTGATAGGAACTCCGAGAGATGGAGCGCGAAGGTAGTGCACCTGCCAGGTCCAATAATTATGATGGAAAAATTGAAAACGATACATATCTGATTAATTATTTATTCTGATAAAGGCATTGAAGCATTGTTTGATATATAATCGTTACAATTCTTAATAAAAATGTACTTTTAATAATTTTCATTATCAAGTGTATTTTTCCTTTAGAGTACAAAATTATGAAATGTATTTAGGTAAAGAGTAATTTTTTTTTAAACATTATTAAACAATTATTTTTCTATATTTCAAATTATAATTTTGGTGATTTTAACAATATTTTTATTCACATACATACTCAAATTTAAAAATTATTCTATTAAATCTACATAAAATAATATAATTAATTACGAACAATGATAGAAGACCATCAGATGATATTTTAAAAATTTATGAACGAGAGATTGTATTTATTCTTGTATATTAGCTAATTTTATATTTTGATATATCATTAATATGTCCTAAATTGCTGAATCATTGTTGGGAGGTTTTGATTTATTAATTATAGATGAAGAATTCAGTTTGTTATTTACATTTGACTTAACTTTGATTATACCTATAAATTTAAATTGCTATTATTCAGTAACATTATGATTAAAATTAAATAACTAATCTATGAACATAGAAGCGTTTAATGTTAGATAATATTATAAGCCTTTTCATTTCTTGTGGAGGTTCAGCAAATATGATGAATGAATTAAATAACTTTTTTTCCTAATAGTACAAGCCCACCGGTAAAAAATTAAATTACAAATTTAAGGAAGAAACTGAAGAAGCAAAAATGCAGGAAGTTGCCCACGCTCTTCCCTTTGTGCAAATTTTCATTCAACTTATCAGCGTTGATTCTTCTTTTTGACACCAAAACGTATATTGAAAGGTGAGTCACCTGCTTCATAATGATGTTTTCCTCTTCGTCGCATTTTATCAGTGCATGAAGTCTGAGGCTTTTCCTCTGAACCGCAAAGATTTTTTTTGGAGTATAAGTACATATTTGCAGCGGTCATAAGCGATTGATTCGTCAAATTGCAGCGGAAATAATGACTGCCTATTGCGAAACAAATGCAAACACCTCGTTCGCCGCCGAGCGCAGCGATCCGGGCGATTGATTTTTTTTAAAAGTGAAGGCTTAATTGGTGTGAGCGTTCTATGGATAATTTTGAATGGCGCCTTTTATTTTAATTATAGATTGTTGTCAGCCCAGATTGGTGCACTCATGTGTGCAAAAATAAAAATATTATAATCTCAGCGGTTTGAAAAAAATATATATATTTCTGGGAAAAGCTAGTCATTAATTGCGGCAAAACTTTTTTTGCCTAGTTTCATTAGAAGAGCCTTTTTAGAAAGTCCAGCGTCAACGCAGCCGTGTATGTGGCGAACTTTTTCTAATTAAAACCGAGAGAACCCAAGCACAGAGAAAAAAGGACCGCTTTGACCACTTTTTGCGAGTCGCAGGTCGCATTCCGGCCGCAACAATGTATCGCTCTCGAAATTTGTCTGTGAGGAAACAAAAGGTGCACCGAGAAACGGAGGGATTGTCCTGCTCGCGCCGTCTAATGTCACGTCCGAGAAGAGTCATTTCACAGTACTCGAGCGGCGTGAAGTTGGCACAATAAAGGCACGGGATAATTTCCCGTCGTCGTTAAAACTTTTTGCCGGTCAATAACTGTCGCGCTGCTGCATGACCGCCTCCTCTACTTGTCAGTCGAGAATAATCAAGGAGGAAAGGTGCGATCTCGAGTGACCGCTGCGGCTTCGCGGCAAATTAATTATTGTTCCACATAAGTGAAAGCTCGGTCAGAATAACCACTTCTTGACAAACGAAGATGCGCTCTCGTTTTATTTTTACCTGTTTTTCAATCGAAGCAAGCAGCGATTTTCATTTCGTTTGCGTCAGCTGATGTTGCGAGACTGCTAATTGCATACCTTTTAGCTGCCAGACAATTGAGTTCGACGCGTCGTGGAAGCAGTGACCTATTGTTTCAATTGCGTCTTGTCAATGATGAGAGCAGAGAATGCTGTTTTCCTCTCTCAAGCGTCTGATGCTGCTTCAGCCGACTTCCAACCTCGATTTTGCAACACTTTTCCTTGCAATATAAAATAAACTGTACTGAATCAGTGTCTAAAGTTTTAATGAAATAGTTTATATTTTTAAATTAATTTATAGATATAACATTAAATTTTTTCCATAATAATGATTATTTAATACTCTAACATTAAATTTAACCGTTTTAAATAAACGGCAACCCCCATTTGGAAATTCTCTTTTTATGAACATAAATTTTCTAGACTATTAGAGGAAATAAACTCACAGATGATTTTAGGAAAATAAAATATTTAAATTTTTTATTCAATAAAATCTATTTTTCCTTATTGCATAGTTGCAAATGAAGTAAAAAAATGGATATCCTTCATTGATATCAACTTTATTTCTATTTACTGAAACTCTTGTTGCATTTTTTTGTATTTACCTGGCGCCTTGATGTGTGCGCTGCGGTTTTCTGAATCAGATAAAGGCGAGAAAGACAAATTGATTGCATGAAACGACAAGAAAAAAAAACTATATAGTTTGTCATTCACATAAGAAACTCATAAACACATGCATACCGCTCACATGGTGCAGAACGCATAAATAAATAGTATTATTTATTAATTTATGCCACACGTCCAGTGTTATCTCTTGCCTTATGGAAATGTGAGCTGAAAGAAATCACAAATCAACCTCTCGTTGCAAAACTGCTCGCTTTTTTTTACAATAAAAACGCGCGACGATCTGCATCACGGTGTCTGCATGTGCAATCAATTAAATCGGTCCCTCACTGCCCAGTTATTTACGGTGTCGCAATTTTATTTACTATGGGAATGGATATGAGCAGGGAAATTATTATTATTATTATTATTGTTGTTTATTTGTCCACATTGTTACAAATACATTGTATAGCGTTTCTTGCTGCCTAGATAACATACGTACATTTTTTCCACCATCATGTCGCTGGTCTCGGACACTTGTCTAGAGAGCGGTGCTTGATTGACCATAATTGCGTGCAAACTGAAAGTAAAAGGTCTTGGATGTAGCCAGCGATTGCGATGTTTAATATTATTAAATTGCAAATGCACCCACGATTGATGCGTGAGTTTAATCAAAGAGCAAAAGAGTGACATAATGCGTTAAAGATATTCCTCCTTGAACACTCAAATTGAATTCTATAAAGTAGATTATTATTAGTGTGTATTCTCCGATTTCAATAAAAAATTAAGATAACATATTTGACCAGGCTTTAACCTTGTTGAAAAAAGGCAGTTGACCATAAAGGGTCGTTTTGAGTGTTAACTTTCAAATGTTTTATACATTAAATTAAAACCTTTCATGTGGCTTGAATATTATAGTTAATCGGGTCTAACTTTCAATAATTGTCGACTTGTCTAAAATTTTTAATCACTTTAAGCATTATAACATGAATTAAATGCACTTCTAATTTTTAATTTAAAATTTAGTTTAGACGTTAAGACGAGTGTCATCATTGACAGTAAATTTTAATTTATATTCTTAATTTTAAAAAGAAATTAAAACTCCCTCACTTAAAAGATTAAACAAAGCACTGAAAATATTCTAATTTATTTCAAAATTAAAAAATAATTATTTATATTTTATAATTAAAACATCAAAATATATAAAAGCTAACAATATTACATTATTTACTAAAAATTAAAACAGTTTTGTAAAATTAATTAAACAAGTTCCTGTGGTACAGATTGCACTAGACGGCCGCACGCATTGCAGAGCCCACTCGTGTGTATCCAGGCATGTTTTGTGATGAAATGCACATGTAACACCCTGTTCACCGCCCGCCGCGACTATGCTTTTCCTCTTCCACTTCTTTCCCGACGTGCAGTGTAAAAGAGAAGTGAACCTAGGTCGGGAGCGCATTATTAATTTAATTACGCGCGCACAACCGCCGGACGAGAAGAGCAATTGTGCTTGTTATCGTTATTGCAGAGTCTGTCTGAACACGACCGCTCGAAATTGCTTCGTGCTGATAATGCATTTCGCAAGAAACACCACCGCGCACGTTGCCGCAACCGATCGCAATAATTTTGATCTTTATTTCCTATAATATAATTTTCACATCACAAAAGTTGCTGCATAAAAAAGCTTCATTTTCTGATTTTTATAATTTTCTTATTATGGTGCGTAATAAACAATTGTAATTAATTACAAAAATGAAAGTAGACTGGTCAGTTTAAAAAAAGTTGTCTTTCAAAAAATTTCATCATAGATTAAACATCAGTGATAAAATAAATTATTACATTTTTTTCAATTTAAAAAAGCAAACAGTGGTTCCTCTCCTCGTCTCCTTCCCCCTTCAACACCAAAATTTCCCTCCAAGATCAAATCAGAATAATTAGCATCCTCGAAATGATCCTCTAGGGTTGTCCGCCACGATACCTGCTACCGGTTGCACACGCATTGTACAGCACAAGTGCAAGAAAAAAAATCAAAAGTCAAGGGCCCAACCCTTTCCCGCCTTCCCTTTTCAGCCACTTTTTTGCTTTTGTGAGAGGCAACAGGTTGCTGCTTCGTCGGACGTCTGTTTACGTATAATTACAGGGCGCTAACCACGCACTGCTGCTCCGGTCAAAATTTTTTTTTTTTTTTCACCACGTCTATTTATAATTATACTCGTGCCCCACAAACTGATTCCCTCTTCGTTCTTCCTTCATTGTCGACGTGAAAACTACACAAGCTTTGTAATTTATCTAATTTATAATAGGCTGCCCGGATTGGAGCGTTTATTTTCGGTTTGATTGTGTGCTGCGAGCTATTTATTCCTTTGTCTAATTATAGATTACGTAATGGTAATGACTTGCACTGCAACGAGCTCCATTTATCAAATTTATCACAATTACACTTCGTCGGTTTCGATTCGGGCAGATAAACGTTCTCTGATTTGTGGGGTTAAAAAAGCTGGTTGCATAAGGTGCAGATCGAAATTTCTAGCTCGTCTTTTGGGATTCTAGTCAACAATATACTTGATGTTATTTTTTTATTATTTATATTTTTACCTCAGGAGTTCAGAAATCGATATAAATTTTTGGTTAGTTATTTATCAACAATTATTTTTTCTTAATAATTTTATAACCAATCTCATAATGATATTAATTGTTTCTACGGAAGAAATGTTATAAATTTTTATTGGATTTTGTTAGATAAAAGCATACCAATAAAATTGAAATTTATGGCTGCAGTGCGTTACAATTAAATTACTATGCCCGTAATTTAATTTAATTCTGTCCAAGTTGGGTTTTTTTCATACAGATATTTTTATTCAAATAACCTGCTAATAAATTCCAAGGCGCAACACATTTATGTGAATTGAATTTCATTGAAGCATGTTCTTGTTTGTATTTTTCCAGAATTAATGAGCACTTTATGACTGGGGTTTCTTTCTTGGTATCCGTCCACAGAGAGCACACGCGGTGTACAATTATATAGCTCCGGTCGTCTTATTTCTATAATATAAATTCCCAGAGCGCAGTTTGGCTCGTACTTTATACTAAACATCTCTCCTTGCATTGTAAAGCAAGTGATGCGCGGCTTTTCTCCGAGATATGCGCGCGCGTTTCTTCTTTCTCTAGCTCTGAAATGATACAGAACAAGCCGAGCAGAAGACCAAGGCACTATTATCATTTTGAAATATAATTATCCTTGAGAAGTTTCCGCGTTCATGTATATTTATTCGCTTTATATGCAGAGTCGCGCGATGAAGTTTGTGCATTTTTATTGTAAATATAGCGAAGGTCTTATTTAATTGCGAGTTAAATAAGGAACAAAGAGACTGGGCGAGCAAAGATCACACTCTGGTGGCGCGACCAAGGCGCATTCCTAACGGGGCTTGTTACTTTATTATATGATTTGGTAATAAATCTCGTCTTCATTAACGATTCTATCACGCCTCCTACAGGAGTAATTGAATTAATTATGGAAATTGCAGTTGAATTGCGATGGACCAAACCTGTTTCATTTAATTAGTTTGAAAATTACAATTTGAATTATCATTATTTTTTTTGTTTTTATTAGAATTATAAAGAAAAATTATTTAAAAATGTGATTATAAATTATCATGAAACTTTCTTAAAATATATTTTTTATTTTTTTTTCAAGAAATAATATTCATGCCCATTATAAACTTTGCCCATATTTATGCTCCAAAACACATTTTTCATTGCTAAAATGGCAAAAATGATATAAAACCCCTTTGCTTGCTTTACGGACCACCTGAAAGGCTTTCTACAGACTGAATTATGTGATAAATTGCGGTCCGGTTGCAAGATCAATGACTAATGATCATCGGGCCGCGCACCGAAACTGCAGCCATTCGTCATGCAAATTAGCATATCGGTACCAGCATGATCCCCTCGCATTATATCGGACGAGACACATTAAATATAAAAAAAACACACACTCCATTATTTTTTGTGGCCCCCATAAATATAAAAATACTCGCACTGGGTCTCTTTCTCTCTTGTATGTTGGACACGGCTGAAGGGTATCAACTTCACTCTACATCGATTAATTGTGACTGAAATTCGCGGTCCGTTTCAACTTACAAACCAGGGAGAGTTAAAAAATGAGCAGCCAAATGTTAATGGGATATATTTTTAACAGGATTACTAACGAAGAATTAAGCCATGCATATTTCAACTTGAGTAAGAATTGCTGCCATAATCTCTGATGCCCCCATATCAAATCAATCACTTCTCGGCCGGGTATACCAGCAGCAAAAGAAAATCAAAGAGGTGCAATGGTGAGCTCTATTAAAAAATGAAGAAGTAGATCACAAAAGGAAGCTCTTATTTATTTTTTCAAATACACATTTGGGCTTCTCAGAATAGGCCAACAGACCTGCAAAAAAATTGACCCTCAATGCAAACAAGATTTTTTTAAGTAATGTAAGTAATAGTTAAATTATTTGTTTAGTATTTTTTTTTTATATAAAATGGAATGATTTCCCCTGATTTTTTTCTTGCTATTGAATTATTTTTGAATATTCACTGGCGTGAAAGTTTTGAAGACCATAAAAAATTGCAGAAAAAACGCATTGGAATAGTTTGACATTTACTACATTTACACGTGGATAAAATTTTAAGGTTCCATTATTTAAGATATCTAAAACAAAACTTTCTCTCATTGCATTAATACTGAAAAGATGACAAATGACTTGACTTTGAGATGCGAAATTTAATTTTATATTATTTTTTGTAAAAACTACTCAATTTTTATTTATTTTTTCTTCATTTAGTAGATTTCAATGCAAATTTATAAAACTCCATTCAAATGATGCAATCCAAATTAATTTTCATGTTTTAGGGACCTCCAATTCGCCACTAATTTAGATAATAATCTTAATGCACTGGGATCCCACGAAACTTTCGCAACGAGAGATGGAACAAAATGCGCCGGGCGAGAAAAAGTGTAAACGCCTCTGTGCATGTTAAAAAGTACAAAGGACCTGTGCTGCGATGCAGAGCTTAATTGCCCTGCTCTCGCGGGGACTTTCTATATAAAAATTCGTGGGTGCCATAAATAACGTGTATTCAAAACAAGCATAATTGCTCCTCTTCGAAACGCGAATTTATTTATCTCTGGCAGCGGCACAATAAAACTGCTTTTACATACTCGTGTGGTGCTCCGCCTATATGTGTGCCGGATCCAACACAGAGGGCACACATCTCTCTTGCTGCAGGTACATTACAACAACACAATATAATAATAATTGCGATGTTATTGAGTCACCCTGCCGGGTACGGAAAAAAATAATTGCACAACACAATGGCATCTCTCTCGGTGAAGGAAAAAAAGAGCATGAGAGGATAATTAATAATTTGCGCGGGGAAAAGCCACGGCGAGCAAATAATGAAAACGTCGTGCGCCTCCGCGTATACAAAAATTATTATATTATTGCAGGGCCTGTCGATAACAATGCGAGGCGATGTCTTTGTCTTTCTTGTTTTCTTTCCCGGGGCTGAAGTTGGCGCGGGATAAGCAGCGACGTGGGACGCGTTACGACAGCAGCTCTTCCCACTGATAATGGGCGATTCGGAAATTGGGCCGGCGAGTACATTACAAACTTTATATATCAAAGGGTGTTGCGCACGCCGCGATGGATAATTTAAACATGTGCCGCTTTTTTAAATGCTACACGCCAACAGCGGCTGCAGAAGTAGAAAAAACCAAGTTGGCAAACGAATGTACTCATACACGAGAGGGCGTCATAAATCTTCTTCAAAAGAGAAGGTTAGGCAACCTGTCTTGCAGTCAAGCACTCCCGAGTTTCATAATTTTGCAGGCAATTTTACGCTCACAATTTTACTTTATTTATCATTATTATAAAAAAATGTTATCAATTATTGAAGTTAAATTTCTAGTTATTTTGAAAAATATTTAAATAAAAAATTAATTCATTTAGCAAAGTAAATTTTTGGAAGAATTCAAAACGATTAATCAGATTTGATAATATTATGTAATATTTTTTCTTTTCATAATATTTTAATCTTCTGCACGTATGTGTATTTTTAAATAGCTTTACTAGATCCTTCAAAAGTTTTATGGTTCACATCTTTTTTACAAAACTGTTGCGACAAATTCTATGTAAAATGAATTATGGTTTTTTCTATCTAAATTTAGTTTTGATAAAAGTTTTCATTATTTAAGTTCTTTATAGTTTGAATTTGTTAAAAGTAACACTGCGTCACCGATATGGTCAATCGAGGAAACAATGTAAGCATAAATTTTATTCTTTATCCACAATTGTAATCCACCTTTATTTCTTTACATCTGGCTTGTATATTATTCCATCAAAACTTGCTGTCGATTTCAAAAGAAAAAAATGTTAATCCCCCATCAGTGTGCGCAGCCGGTAATCACAAAAAATTTAATCGAAACAACTGCTGCTTTTGTGAATAAAAATTCCTGATAGTTCAAATGTTACATACTTCAGGAGAATAATCCTGACGAGGGATCAACCTCAATTATATACCGGGGCTTGATTCAAATGTTTCGACTGGCCATTGGTTTTGTGACAAATTACTTATCGGCTGCGGGTCAAGGTCGGAAATTCATTTCTGACGCCCCGTCGTGAGCGCGCGCACTCGAAATAATAAATGACAACAATCGACACGCAGCGTTTGATCATAATCGGATGACGGTTAACGGCACTATTTTCTTCCAGGGACCCATTCGTGTTTTTTTTTGTCTGTTCCTAATCCAACGTGTACCTGAAATTTACTGGCCATTATTTCTCAAAGGCTATAAGGTGAAGTGCATTGCTGCACTTTGCTGGAGAAAAAGAAATTTATTTTATTCAAGGTCCAAATTGATGCTCAACGTTTTCCGAGTTGTCAGAATAACAAATTACCGCCGCACATAAATTAGTTGATTCTCCAGGCTAAAAGCATGGAAAATCTGTAAATAATTAGGCTTTCGGCGCTGAATGGAGTTTTAATTAGACAGCTGCAGGTTCGTCGACCTTTGCGCTGACTGACGAGAGGTTGATAGATTTCACACTCGTTGCTTCGAGGAAAATGAGAGTGACATATTGCTCTGAGGATAATTTTAATCTTCCGTCGCTCGCTTGGCATTATTCGGCTCTGATTGTTCTTCTTAGGCTGTTTAAAATTCCTCGAGCTGTTGGATTTAAGGGTGTATCCGAGCGCAGGAAATGAGCGAACAATGTATGAACAACGACGTGACGTGACTCATTGAGAGAGAAACTGTCAACATAAAGAAAGAAAAACTACAGACAGCTCTTCTCTTCTTCAGCATAAGCCTTGTTGTTCCTTTTCTCGCAGCTCGTTAATATGCAAACTCCATTTTTTCAGCTGCATCAGTCGCTGCGTGCGACATACTGATCGAGCACCTTGAATGTGTGCAAGAGATAGAAGCTCTAAACACAATTTAAGATTTGAATGCACCATAACATCATTATATATCACTTCCATCAATTTAAATTAGTTTTATTTAAACTAAAAAGCTTGAAAGAAAATAATTTTTGTATATGAATTATATTATTTTTTGTCCTGATGAATAAAATAAATTAATTTAAAATCGCCTCTAAAATTTATATTTTAGTTTTTAGAATACACACATAGGAATTGAAATCCATGATAATTTATTTTTATACAGTATATTTAAAAAATATTTATCATAAAAATTAAGTTCATATATTTTACTTTCTTTTGTTTGGTTTTGTTCGGTTGCATCATTCATTTTTGTATTTATATGGTTAATATTTTTATTTTTAAATTTTTTTAAATCAAATATTACAAATTTAACTGATTGCTTATTACGTTTTCTCTCCCTCCAAAAATGAAAGTTTTTTTTTTGAATTTATTTAAAATCATATTTATTGCTTTTGAAGTGGAGCTAAAATTCTCATTCATTATGCAACCACTTTTGTTGTCATGCAAAATTAAATGTTTGTGATAGAGGTGTATATTATTTTCAAATGAGAACTGCACAAAAATTTGCATTTTGTCAAGCACTCGGCTTTGTTGCTTTCAATAAGCGTCCACATTCCACTGAATAATTAATCTTGGGCACAGCATCGCGCGGCGCAGAACAATTATCCGGCGCTGTGCAGTCCTTGCAGCGCGCGGCAAAATAAATAGGCTGCTCTGGTCAATAAATAATGAGAGTAATATGCCGTGCAAAACGAATAACAACGCGAAGAGAGAAAGAGAGACGCTATGTATGTGCTTTTCTGACCAGCGCACGTTTTCACTGCCGAGCGCGAGAGAGCGAGCGAAGAAGGACTGGAATAACCTGATGCACTTAAAGTAAGTTGCATCTTTTTATTTGTGTAAAAAATAAAAAGATCTGCATCTCGCCGCCGAGAATACAACATCAGGTTCAAGGTCAGCGATAATTTACACCTCTACATTATTCACGGCCGCTAGGGAGGATAAATAAAATAAGAAAAGTCTATATATATGCAAAAGGAAAACTCTTTATGTGTCTGGCTGGAATTCTGCGCTCTATGTCTGTGGAGAGAAGGAACGCCGACCTTTCGCCCGGCTGACCTCGGGGTCGAATTTGGCGGAATATTTCGCCGCGACTAATTAATTTTGCACTGATTTTCCGAGAAGGTAATTAAGCGATGATTGGGCAATAATTCTCGCGCTTAACGCGACACTTTGACGTCGCGAATTTTTATTCACCGTTATGTGTGCCGCGGTAATTAAAGCGGACTCACTTATATTTTTTTTTTGCGACTGGCCACGGAGAGCTGCTGCCAGAATCGCGCACGTCTCGCTCATTTGCATGCATGTGGGCTTATTTTTCGCCAGGTGAATTCAACTGATTTTATTACAGGCGCCCTGTCTTATCAATATGGCTTTAATTGCAATGACATGTTCAACAGTCACCTGCGCCTTTTTATAATTAAAAGACGCCAAAATTTATTATACGGATTTTACATTATAAAGAATCGCTAACGAGAGGTGGATTACGAAAGGGCATTATCATCACTCTCCTGAGAAGATGGATTAAATTTATATTTAAATTGAACATTCTCGAAGGAAAAAAATGTGCTGTAAAATAATGTGGATAACTTGAAACTTCCTTATTTTTACAAATAGTGTAACAAAAACTGAAACTGTGGAAATTTTCAGAACAAGATTGTGTTAATGATAGTATTGTAAGATAATATAATTATTACAAAAATTTGAAAGCAAAAATGTTCTTACTTTACTTTAAAACTCTTCAGCTAATTATTTTTTAAACAACAAGGTTGAACTAATTTTATTTTTGGTATTAATTAGAAAAAAATTAACCGTAAATATTAGTTTATTGTTTGAATGTACTGAATTAAATTTTAAAAAATTTGAGTCTTTTAAAACATACTCATTAGTCGCAAAGGACTTTGCTTCTCACACTTAACGGAGTTTCATATCTTTATGCATCCAGAATTTTACATGAATTTTCAGTATCTAGTCTAGCGACTTCTCCACACACAGATGGGAAAAAGTGAAGTTTTTTCTCTTTCTCAAAAGCACTGCACGCGTTTCGAAGAATCTGAACCCTTTCGCCTGTTCATTGTTTCCCATTTAACGCGTCTCCACTCGGCCTCTCGTTGGGCATGGTTGTGTGAATTTATACATACGTGTGTAGAAAAAGAAGTTAAACTTTTTATCGCGCCTCGTCTAGGCCGGCCTTGGAATTACGTCGTCGCACCTCCATCTTCATATAATTTTTACAACCTTGTTTCTTTTCCGAGGCTCATTTGTTGAATTGCAGACGCGGCAGCGAGCAACACGTGTTTCCACCCAAACAGAAAACCCTGCCGCCTCTTCTTTACCTGCGAGGAGTGAAAAAAAAATCTATATAGATGAGGCGGCCAAATAATTAACGGCGCGCAACAAACGCACCAACCGCAATAATTCACCCGAAAGCAGCGCTGCACACTCCATAAAAATACAAAAACGAGGCGGAAAAATGCACCTTTTGTACTTCCATACCTGACCAACCTCAATGTAATTACGGACATATCATCGGCGGCTGTGCAGCGATGGGAAAATTGCATTGCTGTAAAATTTATGGCGCTCTCCGCACGCTAGCCAGCAGCGGCAAAAAGATGGAAATTGTCCGAGAGAGCAACAATCTCGTTCTTTTTTTTTTCTTTCCACTGTCTTTTCTCACTGCATGGTGAACTTGGCCTTGGAGTTTTTTGCCCATTTCTTGTATTGACTTTTTGAGACCAATTATTTCTGGAGGCCCTTTGCTTTTTTGAGTACCAAATTAGCCCCGGCGTCCGCCCTCAACGAGCGAGAGAGAGAGACGAGCATTCCTCAGTTTTTGTTGCGCACCTCGCGGGCTGACAGCGGCGTCTGCCAGACACTCTCGCACGGGGCACTTGGATGGATACTATTTTTGAGCGGTGTTTGTTATTCGACCCCTACGGTGAACAAAAGTAGCCTCTGCGTTATTGCCTTTTTGGGAGAAAAATCACCGGGTAGCTGCTAACGAGATTTAAATTGCTCTTGTGTGCCATCTTGACTTGTCATTGCTTCAATTTTTCTTATTTTCAAGAGAGAGGATCGTTGTATTTTCATTTTCACATTTTTTCTTGGCCGCAGTCACTTAATATAAGAGTCTGGAATTTGAGCTACAAAAATTGCTTTATTATTAAGGTTTTCTCAAAGAACTTGATATTATATTTTTCTGCAGCAAAATTCAAATTTAATTCTAAAGTTGAATTTTAAAAATTCGTAATCTTCAATATTGCAAAAATTAAAATGAGTGACCGCTGCTCATAAATATTTTTTCTCACATTTATGGTACTATTTTTTGTTACGGTTTTTATAAACCAAAGCACGCCCCAAAATAAATATTTTCGTCACAATTTCCCGCATCAATAATGCGTGAAGATTACCACGGGTAAGCTTCCCATCAAGATTTCCGGTACACTTGTGGTGATTTTGATCTGTCAACTCCTCTCAAGCTGTCTCTCTTCCCACGAATTCGACTGTGGGAGCTAACTATCTGTGTAAATTGTATACCACAGCCTTCGAACACATACAACAAAGACGCCCATGCACCACCGAGTTGATTATTGTTGCGCTGCGCACGAATTTTTTACTCCATACATCATCCACCTTGGCATTATTATTCCAGAGGGTAGCGCACCTGCATCACACCACGTCATTTTATTATCCAACCTGAAGGAATGAAACGTCGTTATACCTTTACGGACAAACAGAACCCCCTAAAAGTTATAGTGTGCCGTTGAGTCAACAAAAATATGGGGAATAAATTGTGTTTTCACAGCAGGCTTGTGTCAATTTCAATAAAAACCTCAAAAAATGAAAATCAATATTAAAGAAAGATTCTTTCTGAAAGAAATGATAAAAATATTTTTGATGCACATCACATAATTGGAATTCGGACTATAAATTTATTTTTTGATTTGCTAAATATTTAGGGACCTAGAATTTTCACATTCAGCACAAATAATATTTTATACAGAATATATTTTCACAAATTTTTATTTATTGCAAATCTATTGAATCAAAACTGAACTAACCATTTTCATTTCTTTGTTGCAGGTAAGGATAAGACCATCAACTTTTGCTGACTTTTCTCATTAAGCTCCGACGGTGAGTTTTGAGATGATTTATCGGTATTGAAGCGCGCATCTGCCTTTCGCTTTATTTATTTTCTCGGATATAATTCATAAAACTTGGAGCTCGCGCTCGGTGGCAAGAAAAGTGCGCGGGAGAAACAAGAGCTGGCTCGAATTCTTGTTCTCACTTGTACCTTGGGCCAATCATAATAATAATCACGGCAGCGACGGTCCATCTCTCAAGCTGCATGCGATGCTGCTGCTGGCGCACAAAGTTGTGCCTTTTTTATTCCGACGCGTTAACCCTTGAGGGATGGCCGGTGCCGCGCGCGTTGATGATGCAGAGAAAAATAACACGCACTTATTACACCGCCGTGACTCGCAGCGGTTAGCATTTTTTTCAAAGTTCCTACGAAGACGGAATTTTACTAAAAAATTTTAGATAATACATTTAAATATGATTAACTATGTTTTAGTAAGTTAAAAAATATATTATGCTTCAAAAATTTGGTTTCTAATTTTGTTATTATATACATTTAAATCGTTTTAAATATTTATTCTAATTTAAAGAATTTTTTTATAACTTGCAAAAGACGTGATATCTTTTGTAATGTTATTATTGAGTAATCGATTTACTTTTTAACTCGAAATTTACAAATACTTACAAGTGTCATCTAAGAACATTATTCCTATTTTACAATATATTATCCGACTCCAATCTGATTCGATCCACATCAGTGCTTAGCTATCATGCCAAAATTTTCAATTATTAATTTTAAACTTAGCTTTTATTGATGATGATTAAATCTGCCTATTCTCCTTATATGATATGATGTAAAGAATTATTATATTTTATCATGTTCACTTATACATAATATATAACAACTGGAAATTTGTAGAAGATTTTCGCGGCGATTGAGAATACTGAATATATTTATTATGGCGTCTGAATTGAAATTCTGCTCACATAGCCCAAATAGAGACTCAAAAACAACCTATCTAGGGAAGCAAAATTTGAATCTAAACACTGTCAAACCACTGACATATTTTTCTTGTAATCTTATTTTAATTTTTGATTAATTATTTTCAAAATGTTTTGTATTATGAATTTTAATTTTTGTTGAAGTATTTCTTAAAAAATTTTCACATGTTTTTATATTTTTGCAATCAACCAAATGCATAGGTCAATTAGCGGAGGGTAAAAAAGTTTAGCTTTTGAAGCCCGGCACATCACACAATAGAACTTTTAGATCTGGCATAATTTGAAGGGAAAATCAATATATCCCGCCGCGCGATATTGCTTCATGCGCACCTACAGGTCAAAGCGCAGATTTTGAACTTTGCTTTTGATCAAATAGACATCACATTGTGCCACATCACTTCCACCAGCGCTTTCAATTTGCATACGTTAATAGACATTCATTGTTTGGCCGCCGCCGAGAATGGACTTTTCACGCCGCAGTGCACTCGAGGCAAAGAGCAGAAAGAATTTTGAATCAATAAATAAATAAATCGATCTCTCTCAGAGGTTATTTCTGCATCGAAGACTCAATGAGCTGATTAATATCTCGCACTGCATCCATGCATGGGAAAATGAAAGTATGAAAACGCCGGCATAAGAACCTATACAGAGTCAAATCGAAAAGCCGCCGCCGCCGGGGTTAGATAATGAGCGAGATGAAGTAATTCATTCATTGCAGCGTATGTGTGAGAAATAAGGAAGCACTTCTTATTGCAGTCGTTGAATTCACTTCCAGATTTTTCAAACTGCTTTCGTGCTACCGGAATGGGATAGCAAAAAGACGCACATAAATCTTGGCGGAATGCTCGGTCGTATATCCTGAGCATGCCAAAGAGAGATCTCGCACGCCCAACTTTATAGTGGAGCTTATTTAAATCAGATTTAAATCAACGTCAGCGCTAATTATAATCTCTTATATAATAATTTTACCAACATTGATATGCTTTTTTTTTTAAATAACAGGGCAGTGTCATTGAAGTCTATTAAATTTTTTGTATATATTGGTGGGTTTAAAATTAAAAAGCTAAAAATTCATTTTTTTCTGATTTATAATTTTCTAATTAAATTTGCAACTAAATCTATATTATTATATTATTTTACATAAATTTAAACTATTTTGTTGATTAATTTAAAAAGAAGAGATGAAAAATGATGACATTGTTTTTGTATCAAGCAGATTTTCCATAAAGTTGATCTTAAAAAAATTCAATAAATTAAAATATTTATTTTAACCTTTAAATCCCAATTTAAAAATTAAAAACTGGTCACTTTTTGTCTTATAAATTGGAACAAGATCAAATATTCAAATGATACATCATTTATTTATTTATTATTATTCAATGTTAGGAGCAGAAAATGATGGGATAAATTTGATTTTTACACTATAAACACAATTCTCAGTTGAAACGATAATATAAAAACAAGCAATCTCAATATATTTGGACTTTCCTTCCTTTCAAAACAAACATTTCTGATCTCTCTCATTGTCAGAATCAAGAATAGAGCTCTGACCTAAGTTATGAATCTTTCGAGAGTGGCTGCTGATGTGAAGCAGGTGCAGTGGCGCGTAAAAATCCTGTGCTCTCCGTTTTGTTTTGCCGTGCATTCATTTTATAAATCTGTCTGCGTGCTCCTTCGCGGCCTCAACGCCTTCGATTCACCATTCATCATGATCACACCGCTCTTCAATGTGCCCTTTCACATTAATTTTATGCGCGCGCGCGTTATTGTTTATCGAAAGCGCGCATTGCATCGCATAAATATTTAAGCAGACCCTTGCAACAACAAAGCGGCTTCTGAATAATGAAAGTATTTGTTTTCGCTCGCTTTTGCATTCTTTATGGTAATTAGCGATTTGATTTAACTTTCTATGCGCACACACAAAAGAGCAATGCCCGCCGGTGTTTGCAATTATATTTCAAAAGGTCAAATCTTAAATTTATATTTATGGGTTCAGCAGATTTTACAAAATAATAAGTGGACACACAGGAATTTGGGTCAAACGTAAGTGTTTAATCCACCAAAGGAGAGATAGAGAGAGAGGAGAACGAATGCACTATACAAATGGGATTTCGCGCGAGATTTATCTTTATCAATCACACAATGCGGGTATGTGCATGGACGGAGGATAATAATTTATTTACGAAACGCTATTTGCGAGGCAAATAACTCTCGCACAGCAAGATATAGGTTTTTGTAGAAAGTCAAATATGTGTCGGGTAATTTCATTTAGCCTTGTTTCCACTGGGCGACTCTTGACCTTTGATGCCTGGCAAAAGTACACTTTGTTAAATTGAATTGCCTGCAAATTCTTTGATAAAGCGGCAGGTGTTTCGTCACGCGGCTTTTGCATAGAATACTATTTAAAATGTAATGTATAGCGGTGCTGCTGCAATCGTAATTAAAAGACCGATAATTCAACTTTCAAATTGTATGATGTCTCCTTTAATTTGATTTATGTTCAATATTCAGGACTTACATGCCTATACATCTCTTATAAAATTAAATTTAAAAATAATTGTTAAAGTGAGACTGTGAAAGACATAAATAAATCGTTATAAAAACTGCAGTAAAAAAAATTAATTACAACTCTTAGTATGAATTAAGGAATAATTCAAATTTACAAACGGAATTTGCGAATTATCTTAAATTTTATTTTTTCCAAGTGAATTTGCATGTCAATGAAGAAAAAATGAATAAAAAACAACTTAAAGAAAACACTGGATAATATAATAGCTATTTATTTTACATCATCTGCAAGATTTTATTTATCTGTTTTCATTTATCCCTTGAAGCATAATGTAAAATTTAAATTTCAGTAAAATTACATTTATAAAATCATAAAATGCAATTCTATTTAACCGAAGAGAGGCTCAATTCATGATTCCATTTGAGGAAAATAACCGTTCTCTGTTATAGGATTTATAAGTAACTGCTGATTAGCAAATAGATT
This sequence comes from Neocloeon triangulifer, assembly GCF_031216515.1. Taxonomy (NCBI): domain Eukaryota; kingdom Metazoa; phylum Arthropoda; class Insecta; order Ephemeroptera; family Baetidae; genus Neocloeon; species Neocloeon triangulifer. The sequence continues at coordinate 14,833,476 of NW_026775554.1, read as the reverse complement.
CAGAGTTTCAACTTGGAACACGGCACTAAATTCTCGTGTGCACCTTTCACATAGCAAAGTTCACGAACAAGACGCGAGTTTCCGCCAGCAGACCTAATAAATTCAGCGCTAATCCTCCGCAGCTCATTGCCGCGCGCGCCGATCTTATCAGGCGAGCAGGCGTTGCGATTATTGTGCAGCACAGAGCACAGATTACGTCTCGGTGGCCACTGGTATTCCTTGCGTGAAAAGCGTTTCTGTGTGTGGCACGAGATATAATTTATTACAATGTGTGCGAGGTGTATTGGCAGAGCACAACGCAGCGGCAGCCAGCGAGGGGCGCTCTTTGCATAAAACAGGCACCACGCCCCGAAAAAGGCTAATGTGTTCTTCAGCAATACAGTTAAGCGATTAGCCCATAATACATGCTGCCGACTGACGCTGAATTACATTTTTCTCTCGCTCGTGAATACGCAATAATAACTCTTCTGCGTAACCCCTGCGCGACTCAGTACAACAGAGATCTTTAAGGGAGATCTGCACATTTTAGTAAAGACTCAAAGCTGTAGAGACTGGAATATTTACTCTAATATTTAAAAACTATTCCATTTGGAAAACTTGACTATTGCAGATAAAATTCTAAATTATTGTTTTAATTTATAAAAACTAAAAAAAAAGGTTTTTAATCTTAAGTCCAAATTATAAATAAAATTTCCCTTTTTTTCAGAATTTAGTGATTTGTTATATTAAATTTTAAGAACAGATAACAAATTGAAATTAACGAAATTCATTATTGGAATTAATTTGTGGGCCTTACTGACCTGAGATAATCATAATTTATTGTTTATTGATTATGCTATCATGTGTTGACGCTGACTTTAAAGCTGTTTTTGAATCTAAAAGCACGGATATTATGCACCAAACAATTTTATTGTGTTGCTTACAGGGGCGGCCAACGATGAATCTGAGTTCACTTTTACCCATGGAATCAATTCAGTGGATCAAAACTCAAAACGAATAAATTTTTTATCTTTAAACTTCCCAAATGTAATTTGAAAGATCTCTTCACTATTTATTTATTTATTTTTACCAAAAAGATGGAATTGAAACAGATCTTTTTATTATTCCAGACAAAAAAAAAATAATCGATGAAAATTATACTGGCTTGAATGCGTATCTCCCTTCAATATCTCTTCTCCAAACATTTTTGCTATTTTGAAACGGCTTGTTCAGATATATTTTTTTTAATCCGTTCTTTGGAGCTAACTGCCTTGAATAATAAAAAAATTCGAATACCTCCTCATCTATCAAGACTGCTTTGTACAAGGCAAGTGGTTATGAACTGCGGCGCGTCATAGAGTTCATAGGGGTCCATAAAAATGTTTACTAGCAGTATTAAAATTTATTGCGCAATTCTGTCTTGCGGTTCGGAATCGCGTCTCTCTCGCTGCTTTTTGCCGGGGATCATATATGTATAATTATACAATGATGAGAGAGAGCCATTCAAAAGAGATTGTACATTGCCATTATTAAATGCCGCGCACTCTCGACGATCTGTACATGCCGTGTGCATTCTTGGTGCGGCACACCTGTTGGAATACGTATACAAAGTTAATGTGAGTGAGTGGTGTGGTGTGCGAAGGGAGTCTGCCCAGGAACAAAAAGCTCCGAGTTGCGAAACCAACGCGAGGATAAATAACGCACGGCGACGGCGGGCGTGTTATTTTTCCATATTTCGAAGAGCTGCAGCGCCTTGGTTACATTCAATAAATAATGTCATAACGTACAGAGAAGCACGACTTTATGAAGTTGCAAAAAGTGATCTGCTACATTTCATTTCAATTTCAAGGCCTAATTTGAAAGGTTTTTGAGAGTGCACCTGAAAAAATGTAGGATGCATAAAAGGCACTCGCAATTTTTCACATTTCATTGAAATAAATTTTGATCTCGGCTCGATCTTTTTGCACGTATGTTTATATATATTTTTTTTTTTCAAACCACCCAAAGTTAATTTGCTGGCGGTAACGGAACCAGTTCTGCATTTTGGCAAACAGGTCGGCGCGCGAGTTTAATTATGAAAATTCGTTCGCCAGCAGCCAGCTTTTCTAAAATTCGCCCGATTTGCTGCGGTAACGGTTTTCCTCCGACCAAAAGGTGCATTATATCCAGAGTATTACGTTTTTACCTGGCCAGGCATGCACAATAACACGGCCCGCAATGCATTGTGTTTTTCGCGTGAAAAATGAATGTGCATCTTATTGTATAAAAATCTGCCTCGGTCTATCGCAGATTTTTGACAAGTCAATCCGCCATGAGAGGATGCGCCAAAGGTTTTCTAATCCAATTAAATCTCCTTTAGATTAAATGTAAATCGAGTTTCTCTTGATGGTCATTTCTTCGAAGAGAGGCAAGACAATGCACGGCCGGTTGTTTTTCAAATTGCTTGTGTGTATTGAATTAAAACACATTTCTCTATCCCTGGCATTGAATTAATAATATATAGAGAAATGCTCGAGCTGAGTGTTTCGGATTCATAAATGGGTCACTATGATAATGGTGGTAATTTGTATTCAGGAAGGGTGGACGTTTTGAATTGAGACGCGTCCTATAGCAGCACTACTCATCCTTCCTGTGTGTGTAATTTATTATCCTTGAAATCTTCTTAGTCACCAGACTAATGAAATTTCTCAGGAATTTCTTTTCAAAGAGTTAATACCAAATGCATTGAATTAGGCTTTGGTGGACAGTGAAAATAAATATAATTAATTAGAAAGGGAAGAAAATTTTCAAATGGAGTTTTCTATTAACATCAGAAAAAAATTAAACAGCAGAGACTGAAGAAATTTTTTAGGTTGTCATGAAAATAATTTATACCAATTCAAAATTTAGATATGAACTTTAAATTAGAGAATTTATTTACATTGTGACTTTTACAGGATCATTATAATAATTATAATTTAGCTTTTAAGTTTTAATAATGACATCTTGACCTAATTCTCTTTGACCTGACCGCCGCAGCTACTTGTGTGAACGCACTTAATAAGTAAAAATTTAAATGCCATGCAAGCAAGCCAAAGTCCAAAGTCATCGCGGGTGTGAGCTGATAATTTATCATTAAATGAGGAGCAAGCTGGTATAACGTCAAAGTAACAGGATATGCGCGATGGAATGAGCTGGATGCTCACTTGCATTCATGCACATCCTGGCCAGCTTGAGTGACATTCGATTAATTAGGCTCTCGCATATAAAGGAGTCATGTTCCATTAATTTTTCAGTGGAAGAATCTCTTCGTCGCACTAGCTCTAATTGAACTTGGATCAAATTGAAAAAGAAATAATAATAATAAGTATGTGTGGTGTGCTTTAAAATTTTTCCGTCCATAGTCCTCTCTAATTGGCGTTTTTCTTCTCATCGGCAAAGGGAGACCGCAAACAGTTACTTCCCGGAATTTTACATGCTAGAACAAAAGCCCGGCGCGTCTCTGCTCCACGTGGATTATTAATAAAGCCGATTTGGAAGGGTATTTCACGTTGCTTCGTCTTTCACGTCAGTCTTTCTCTCTCAAATCCTCGTGATTTTATCTCTCGATCTACGAGTTTGCGAAAAAAAAGGGCAGGTGTATTTACGCGCCGGGCACCAAAGAGGTTGCATGCACGTTATATTCGTCCGCCTTTCTCCAGACGGAATAATTGACGCATGCAGGCGGCCAAAATCAAATTACATTGGGCAGGTCCAGGAAACATCACTTCTTTTTCGAATGTACCGCTCGTTCAGCGAGACGGCGCGGGTTTGAGAAAGATGCGCCTCTCTTTCTTCCCGCGCCGGATCATTTTCACCGCGAGGAGAAAGAAAATAAAATCTAAAGAAAGAGCCGCGCACTGTTATTTATTTGGCGTTTTGGTCGCTTAATATGGAAACAATTGCTCTGGTAGAAAATGCCTCCGGAACAAAAAGTCCGTCGTCTCTCTCAAAGTGTAATTTTTCATCTCTGCTGGTCGGTGCCCCGCCTCGAGTTATTAAAAACACATTTACAGGTGCACATAACTTTGTGGGCATTATGTACGCCCGTCAAAACGAAACGAAATCCCACCGAGTACCAAAAGACATAGGTTTTAAACACATTCCATTCTTCGAATAAATGTACTCCGCGTCTAGTTCGGACCATGCATGAGTGCAAAAAACATTTGTTCTCACGACAAAGAGCTTCAATCGCTCGCTTGATAAATTGGTACTTTGACTCGTATGCGTTATTTTGGATAAAATAGGTTGTTGGCATGGGTGTTGCCAATTAAATTAAGTGAGCTGGCCAATAACGATCGTGCATGCCTGAAAATTCATGCCGCATGTGGCAGACGCGAGTTCCTCTTCGAGTACATCCTGGCTGTCTGCAGCAGGAATGCTACATGACGGGTCTCCTCGCTTTTTATGCCCGCGAATAATAAGTGTGTGTTTAAACATCTCAACCCGTGCCGATTTACCGTTTTCCCTCCGCGATTTGCGGATGAGCACTCTATGTCGTGTGGGTGTCTTTTCTCGGTGCGATCAGATCTCTTCTACGAAATCAGCCAGGAGTTGGCTCTTTTTGCGTTTTGCCTCGCAAATATAGAGGTACTTTGTTTGTTGGCTGCGTCTCTGAAAATTCAGTTACATGAAGAAATAGTCATGCTGGGCACTAGGCCAGTCGGGAGTTAAATTTGCAAATTCAGTGAAAATTGTGAATTTTAAACCACAACTTTAAACAATAAGTTAAAAATTCCTTTTGGTTCCAAATTTTAGTGCGATACGGAAGGAGCAAAAAACAATTAAAAAAAGAAAGCAGATGGTAGGCGTTTATTGTTTTAAACGAGCTTTTTTGTTGATTTTTGCATTATGGTCCATCATCATGAAACAGTCTTCAATATTTTTGCACTTCTGTATGAATAAGTTCCCAAATTAATTGTGAATTTTAAATGAATTGATATTGTAAGTAAAACCTCCCAAAACGAACAAATATTTGTATTATATTCTTTTCTAAGAAGAAACACTGTTTAATTTTTTAATATTTTAATCAATGATAATTATGTGAAAAATAATTTTAAAGATTTTGAAAGTAGATACGAACAGAACAAAAACACTCATAATTATCAAATAAAACAAATTGTATATGTTATAAAAATATTTTAAGAAAGAAAATGAATATACTGTAAACGTGCTTTGAAAATAATTTTAATTTTTATATAACAGTTATTTATTGATACTTTTAATTATTGAAATGAATTATTTTTATAAGCGCACAAGGCAGTTTCAACAAGAATTAACGTTTTGAGGAACTAATTTTTGTTCACATGGTGATTTAATTTATTTAAAATTTATTTTCTAAATTCGTAGCTTGCCCACACTTGAACAAACGGTTTAACCAAATAAATAAATTCCGATTCATATTTTTTGATACCTTATTTAACACAAGGCCACGAATTTTGCTTGGAAGAAATTTGTGAACCCCGCAAAACGCGTGACAGCTGAAATATGAGTAAGCACCAAATTATTTGCGGAATGCTTGCAAAAAGCTAAACCGCTGGACGGCAATTTAACAGGACCTTTTCACCGCCCTTTCTCTGTAAAAGAAAAGTGCCGCTCCATACCAAGCATTTTATACAAATACCTGTTACTTTATTGCCTGTTTAATATTTTCACCTAAAATAACTCTGTACACGACCCGTTATGGTGCAAGTATACGGCAGAGCTGCATTTGTTGTTTGCACGCGCGGAAAAAAAAATCGGCCGCTCGAAATTAAATACCTGATGCTTGGAAGCGGCAGATTTCGATCGAGCATTACACGTGGATGCGGTATACGTACATACGTATTATAGAGTATAGCCATTACGGAATGGGCGTTCAGGTGGAAAATTAAAATTCTAGCTGTATAGTTGGAGGAGAGCGACCTCATCACACACTAGATTGAAGCAGAGTCAGGCTCCGTTTATGGCAATTTTTAATTGCTTGTACACAACACCATTAACCATTAAGTTGCAATCAACTGCAGGATTATATTTCCAGAAAAAGTGTGCAGATTTTATCTCGGATTGAATTGCTGCAAATGACCTTTTCTAATTATTTATATGATCGATAATTTCTGCTGATGGTGTAATTTCACGAATTCCCATACTTTCAGAGTTGTGATTTTTTGCAAATTTTCCATTAACTTTCACAATTATTTCAACTTGTTTTAATTACCGACAGAAATCTATTTTTACAAATCCAATAATTGGACTGTTTGTATCTTTTAATTGGAGAAATTCAATACCAACAAAGCAATAATGGCTAAAATGAAACATTCACAAAGATAATTTGTTAATATATTATTGAGCCTTAAAAAGTGAAGCTTCCTTTTAAGGAGCACCTTTCGCAAATAAATTTTGCACCTGTTTCACATAAAATAAGACAGCCATTTCTCTCTTATGTTTCACGCGTTGCTTTTCAGAAAGGAAACTGTTCAGCCGGCAGTTGTGTAGTCGCTTCATATATTTTATAATAATCCAGAATCAGCACATGCTGGTCCCAGTTAAATTGTATGCGGTCAAAGCAGATGCTCCTCACTCTGTGTGGAAGTAAAAGTTTCGGCGTCTGCTTTCGTTTTCCTGCCCAGCATAGGTGAGAGATGGAGAGGGAATATATATAATAATTTGAAAGAGGAACAAGCTGATGCGCTGCGTTCTTTAATATATCGTTAGCGAACGTGAAAGAGAAAACAGAATGATGACTGCGGGGCAAAATAAATTATTGGCGAAAAAGGGAATGGAAAGCTTAGAGTTAAAAATGATGAACCCTGTGTTTATTATTGAGATGAGATGCTGAGAACATGAGATTTCGCTTTATTAAAATGTTTCTCTGGTCAAGCATTCTTTTTTGGCTATTTTTAAAGCAATATTGTATATGCTTATAGGAGTTCTATATTCCCAAATTGATTACTATCCTTACGAATTTTGAGGCTGTTAAAAGTAAATACTCTTCTGAAATGGATATAATGGTAAATTCATTTTTTTTTCTTTGTAAAGCGACGGCTCTTGTGGATCAGTTTTTCTTCTTAATTTTATAGGTGGAAATAAATGTTATTATGTATGTAAATATTATTCAAAAAATTTTATAAAGAGAGAGACAAAATAATGCAGATTTGAAAGTAGCGGGGCTATAGATTATTTTTTTCATTTAAATATGAAAAATTATTCCACATAATTTAATATTTCTATTTTGTTTCTCAAACTTTTGCAACATAACTTAAATGAAATAGTGCAGAATTAAATTCACAAAAATCAGCAAATAAATATTTTGTGATTTAATAGTAACACATTATATTGTTGCTATTTTTTTCAGATCTAATTCTTGAATAATTACATTTTATAGGTGAACTAGTTCAGTGATCGATTATTTTTCTCATATACTCTCCTATAGCAAAAAAGCTCTGCAATTTAATGTGACACTCAGTCGGTGGCTTCTTTTTTCCTGCAAAGGAAATAAAATGTGTGTCAATGAGCTTGCGATGAATGAGGACCGGCTGCTCTTTATATTTCTCGTCCATTTCACGTAAACGAGATCAGCGGTAGACTCTCGTCGAATTAAAAAGGGATTAGTCTTCCTGTTCTCCATCGTGAGAATAAGCGTAAGGACGCCGGACGTCATGTGTATGTATTTTCATATGCAAATTTAAATAAACGCTGTTTTTAAGGAAGGCATGCCGAGAGCGCTCCCTAGCTATAGTTGCACTCGATAAATCTCAAATGGGCAACGAGAAATAATGTATTTATTCGCCAAGCCGAGCTTTCTTTCGAGCAGAGAAATGTTTGTACGTGCATAAATTATTATAATCGCGTGCATTCAACATAACAGTACGAGCGCGTCTCTTTGAATTATATGCCAACTTGCCGCACACATCATACCACGCCTCTTCATTGATTATCTTCTCTGTTAAGAAAGGAAAATTGCGAATGCAAAATATATTCTTTATTCGAGAGATCAGCATATTAATTTTAATTTTTTTCTTAAAATAGTTGAGGGAATTATAGAATATTCAAATTAGAGAAATCAAAATTAATTATTTTTCTGCAAAATAATTAATCATACTAAAACGTTTTTTTTTTAATTTCAATTTATTTAAAATTATATTATTATTCTACAGATATTTCTATTTAGCAAATCACATTATTTTCTTCAATCTGATGGTATAATTATGAAATCAACAAAAAAAAATATTGAAAATGAAAACAATGAGAGAAAGTTATACAGCAGATTAGAAACTAATAGTCAGTTTCAATAATTAATATAAAAAGCACAATATAGCTTTAGAGTAATTTAACAGTAATTTATCAACAAAGGTTCTTAAACTTCCATCATAATTCTTGGCTAATTTTCGTTCAACGTAGTGGAACCTCTTTTACACGCTCGGTGAACACCAAATTTATTTAGGTGGCAAAAGTAAACAGCTGTGCACCGGTCTCAAATTTTTTACTTCAAAAAATTTTACACGTTGCATGTGTTATTATATATGTTCGTTTGAAATAACTCTCGATGTCGATATGCCAATCTTCAAAATGTTAGGCAACTGCATTTTTCAACTCCTCGCACGAGTAAACATAAATATTCTTTTGCGTCACGTTGCCGCAAAAATTGAAAGAAAGTGAAAACAGCGTGCAACGCTCCTCTTTGCGATAAACGAAAATTCTCCAACTGGGAAAAAAGCAGCGATTCTTGATGACTCACCCATTTGCATTCGGAGAATCGATACAAAATACGCTTTTGTCATCAGAACGAAAAAAAAATATATATACAAAAATAAAAGTTGTCGTCGTCGCTTTTTTATATCTCTTTGTCTGGCGGCGGCTTTTTTATGCATGCCTCAGCAGAATCTTTTATGTCGGACCAATTTCAAAAGATTTCTCAACCCGAGCTGGGCATGTCTATTTTGTCTAAATTTGCCTATGCCTCTAAAAGAGAGAGACGAATGTTTTGGTCGCTGTAATATAATAAGCCTCCTTTGTTTCGGCGACACATTTTTTTTCTTTTTCACAAAAATTCAAAAGAGAGGCTAATTGTGCATTTGAATGCACGTGGCGTCTCCAAAAGTGCACTCGCTCCAGGACACACAATTCGGAACGCGATGAAATTTCACATTGTAAACCGCGTTTTTGGCCCACACTGCATTGTCTTAGCAAAGAATAAGAGCAGCAGACCCGCGGCTCGCTAACCTGGTTTCTGTTTCACATGCATAAACAAAAAAATACAAAAAACGTCCGCTACCAAAAGTTAATTTATATTTGTTAAATAGCTCTACGAAAAGCTGCTCCGGCTACTGTGGTGCTCTAATTTTCTGCGTGGGATTTCCTCTGTAGCTTCTAATTTTTTTCTCCGCATGCATTGTTGAAAACTGCTACCTTGTAATTTGTGTGAGCGGTCGCTTTTATCCGCTCGGAGAAACCTTTTGATGTCATATTTTAAATTCACGTGCAGTCGGATTCGAGAAATTCCAATGCTATCTCGGAAAGAAAGGGAAAATAGATTGCTTTCATTGAATTTTCTGTCTACAAAAGACCGGTGTGTAGTAAAATGACAATCGCGTACATACTTTCATTTGACGGCTGCAGGAAGTTGGACTGATTTGAAATTAAATAGCACCAGCAGACTGTGCGTGAAATTGAGAATTAAAAATAATGGAACGATTAAAAGGATTTTTCTTTGAAATTCCACCGCTCTGAAAGCTGCTCCGTGAGTCTCGATTTTCAATAATAACCCTCAAAATTTTTATTATCCACCCTTATAAAAGCATTTTTTCCACTCCAGAAAGCAAAACACGATTGTCTAAATGCGTCGTAATGGATGAAAGTGGTTGGCGTCGTTATCGAAAGACTTTTCGTGTGGCTTCTTTTATTTTTTATAGTTTGATTTTTTTTTTGTCGGCCGCTCTGCAACACAGTAGGGCAAACAGCTGCTGCCCGTGGAAAACCATTAACAATAGAGCGACGCGTGAATGGAGATCAACCCTTGCCCCCCGCTGCTTCGGAAAGCAAGTGGCCAAGCCGATGAAATATAAATCTGGGAGCAGGTATAGACGAGAAGTCCCTCGCGCCGCCGAGACTAACAAAATCATTTTCCATCATCGTTGCAGTTGATTTTATGGATTTATTCACGATCGAGGGGCGACTATTACGTGCTTGTGTGTCGACCTGTCTGTCGGGGTTGGCGTTAATTAGTGTGAAGTTATTCGGCTTCCTCAGCAGCATTTCTAATAAGTGGTTTGGGCTAATCAAAGTGGACGGCCCAGTTTCCTTGGTAAAGCCAAAGATCTCGTTTCAAACATTTTCAATAGGTTACTTTGTTGTATATGATAGTAAAACATTTTTGAAGTTTATTTATTCTAAATAAACAGTTAAATTTTCTTATTTTATTGTTTTAACAACCTTTTTAATCAATATTAAGTAATAAAATAAATTATAAATATTTCTATATAATTTAAAGTAAAACCATGCAACATTCAATCTTAACTTGTGAACGCATCGCAACTTTTGTTGTTAGTTTCGTAGATTAGTATTTTTACTTAAAAAATTGTAAGTGCTTTCAAAGTATATTTGGCAAAGTTTAGAGACTGCTTCAGATATCTCATCTATTCCAGCGAGTTAATTAATTATAATTATGCGATATACTTCTTACTTGCTAAATGTCTTCGGAAATAAACAGCAAAAATGCAATAATTTAAACCCAAAACTGGGGGACAGCATGATGAACTTAATTATTATTTTGATAAGAAAAACTGTAAAAAATTTGCATTCCAGAAGACCCGCAAACTCGTATTTAGTAATAAGCACCAATTTCCCACAATTTCCATAACAATTCAATCAATATTAATTTAAATATTATTAAATTAAATTTAAATTTTTGACCGGGGCTTATTTTTTGCTGCTTGTCTTGGTATGCACTTGCCGATTTCACCCAGCAGCCGGAGCCAAAGTTGGCTTTCTGAATTGTACACAGGTGAAAACTCACGCTGCGCCTTTTACACTTGGACATTTCTGACAAAGGACCGCCAGCGGCCACTCTGGAGAGGATGCTCGCGCGGTTCGGAGCGCCCGCTTTGGAGAGTGAGCGAACGAAAGCGGCGTGCGCGAGGCGGCGTGGTAGGCTAATGGCAGGGACCAGCACAACAACAGGTTTTGCTGCAGCCGTCAGTGGCCAAGCAGCCGGCTGAGGATACACAGCGGTGCAGTGTGGGTGCCCCTTTGTTGCTCTTCAACGCAGCGTTCGGATTTTATTCTTTCGCCGAGTCAGTTTTGTGCAATTCGACCGACGGAAAAAAATATTAATTGTTCAGTGGCGTCGACAGACCAAGTTAAAGTGCCAAATTCGAACGAGGAGAAGAAGAAGAAGCAGGACCGCGCGGCCATGTGCCAATGTTTACGTGCCTAGCCCGGAGACTTGAACGCTTGACAACATGTTCGGCAGCCTGGTGCAAAAACTGCAGACCCTCAGTCCGATCGGCTCGCCCGTCCAGAGCCCAGTGAGTTCGCCAAAAGCGCGTCGAAAATTCGGCGGGCCGCGATGGCGCCGCCAGCAGGCCCGCGAGGAGTACCGCGAGGTGCAGTCCGAGCCCGAGTTCGACGAGACGCCCAAGGGCAAGGAGAAGTCCAAGAAGAGGAACAACCACCGCATGTCCATCGGCCCGCCCACCCTGGTCAGCTCCTCCAGGGACATTTCGCACTACACCATGCAAGGACGGCAGAACAATAACGTGCAGGTCGTTTTCAACCCTTACGGGGTCACGCAGCCCCGACCCCATCAGCACGGCCAGCCTGTGGGGCTGCCCAACGCTAAGCAGCAGCCCATTTACCAGGCGGTCAGGGTGCAGCCGCAAAGGGCCCCGCAACAGCACAACGCGCCTCAGCAACCTCAGCAACAGAATGCGCCGGGATTCGCACCCCTGCATGGATCCAAGTCCCTCGGCAGGCTGGATGGAATGAAAGAGGTCAGTTGAAATTTATGAAATTTCTATACGCTTTTAAAATAATTCATTCATTAATTGCATTAAAGCTAGAACTGGAACACGAAAGTGAAGAAATATTTTTTTAAAAGAAAGCAAGATTTTAAGAGTCTGCATTATAACCAATCTCGTACTCATTTGTTTTTTTAATTCAATAGCGAATAATTTAACATTAAAATTAGACCTTAAAATAAAAAATATTATCCAATGTTCCTCAATAAAGTTTTGCTATGTCAACATACAAATTTTGCAGCCAAGGAATTATTTGTACTGTCAATGTTATACTAATGTTACAAAGACGCGTAGAAAAAGTAATACATAATTTCATTTGATATTTTTAACATCAGATTTACAAAATATTGAAGTATGCAATTATCAAATTATTTTATAAAAATATAATTTGTGTTTATTTAAGAAGCGTAAATTTATAATTTTCAAGATTTCTTATAATTTTTAACAATTTATACTTTAAACAATATTATTTCTTTTTTAATATAATTTTATTTGACATTTTCTCCTTAATAATCTTGTAGAAGGCTTAAATCATCTTTTTTGGTACTTCTTATCTATTTTACAAATTTTATACTGATCACAACTGTTTTATTGTTATTAATGGATACAAGTATTATATTTATCCTTTGTGGGTTTTTTGCTATTTCCTTAATTTAATTCATAAACAGGAAGAAATTTCAAGATATATTTCATTGCATTATTTGTCTTCCGCAAATACATCAAATTGAAGTCACGTGGTCGTGCTGCACACAAATAATAAATTCTAATCACATTGCCCAGACGAAGCGGAAAATTCGGCAAATCAAAAGGCAGCCACCGTGCACCCAAATGGACAAAGCTTTGGCGAATGTAGGTTAAACAGGCGCATAATAATGAATTTTCGGAGCGCGCAGTAATTTGACTATAGCTCGAGAATGCACCGCTAACGAGCACCGGTCGGAGAATGAGAAAAATCACGAAACGAGCGTTGCGCAACTGGTGAGAACAAATTGATTTGTAAATAAATAAATAAAAAAAAAAAAATACGAGCCGCACACACAATGCAGTCGTTGGAGATTAATGAGGTGCGTTTGTTGGTGCCCGGATCAATTTCGCGCTGATTGCCAAACGGTGAGCGGCAAAATTAATCCAGCAGCCGCGAAACGAAATTAAATTTATCACTCCAATGTGTGTCTGTGTGAGAAAGCAGTCTGATTGTGAGCTTTTTGTTTTCGGCATTATTGGTCCGCATTGCGAAAGAGCAACCGCGAGTGTGTGGAATGCTGCGTGTTGCTGACTATTCAATTTGCTCCCACGGCTGATAAAAGGCGCAGGTAGCTCAGTTATAAAATATTTAAGGGATTAATTTGAAAACTCCTATTAACTTATCAACCAACCGACAAATTCATGCTCGAAGAGTTGTGGAAAAATCAAAGTCCCACGCAGCATCTCTTTTTTGTTTATTCGTCCAGCAGCAGCCTTTCAGTTTTTCTTGCGTAATCAAATCAATCAATCAAGCGTTGCCTTTGTGTGCATATATAATCAATTCGGTCGCATATCAAAAAGAAATACGAGACCCGCGGGCATGAATGCGCCAAGGCAAATTATTATTTTTCATCCGTAGGCCGCTTCTTTCACAAGGAGCTTTTTGAAAATTAAAAATTATATCCAATAGAAAGCCAAAAGGAGGCTCTAATTTTTGAAAGCGACCTTGCCGTGAGTTTGTTTGCGGAGCGTGTGCTAATTATTACATTTGATCAGGCTTGCTTCTTTTTCAGAAAAAAAATTTATAATTATGTAAATAATAGATATCACATAGACCATCACTTGCCCACAACGCGGTGCATTGATTAATATTTCAAAGTAAACACAATACTTTTATAAAAATAAATTAATAAATATATTTTAATTTATTTTTTATGGTTTGACATTTATTATTTTTTGAGTGTATTTCTTAATTTATATTATTTTGCAATTTTTTTTAATTAAGTTTTTTAAATTTAAATGTACTATTAAAAGATTTGGTTTTATAATACAGCAGTCATAAATTCAATGTAATTTTTTTAAATTATATTAATTATTAATGAGGTATTCATACATACATCATTCCAATATAAAGAAGCCCCAAAAGGGATGTCCACCATACACATTCTGTCTTTGTTGAAACATAAAATCATTGAGCGAATAATCTACATTTTTTTTTTTTAATTATATTTATTCAATCATCTTAGATTTGAAGATAAAATCTATTGAGTTTTAAGTAACTCAAGGGAAAATTTACAATACAAGTACAAGACGATATTTTTACACGCATACAAAATTATAATATTTCAGAAAACAAATACTTGAAACTGACACACTTTGCTGAGAATCAATTAGAAACTATTTTTATTACTTTTATTGGTCCATGTCAATAAAACTGGGGAAAAAATGTAGCACACTCTATGTTATCATTGTTTTGTAAAATTAGCAAACAAAAATCAGAGCTGGATTTTAACTTTTGTATTAAATAAGACCCTCGTGTAATTTTTTTCTATATACTGAATAATAATAAGGAGAGATGCTGGGCAACAAGTTGTGCTCGCCAAGACTGTGTCACTCATCCGCGGGGCAGCAGGTTCATAAACATAAATACACTCGCTCTGTACAGGTACATACGTGATGTGTGCGCGCGCAAATGGCGCGTATTAAGGTCATGCACGCTCGTCCGGCGTGGAAATTGCGCGCGTCGCTGCTGCCGCTGCTGGTGTCGCGGGTTTTATCGCGCGCAGTTCGGAAAGTATGTGAGGGACACTGAAAAGCTATTCTGCAACGCGCGATTTATCTCGAATGTGTATGAAATTCCATCGCTGATATTTTTTTTCAAATCGCGCAATCGACGCGGTCACAACTTGGCAATGAAATTTCGCGCAGGTGCCTCGACGACACCAAGAGATAAATAAAAAAAAGCAACCCAATGCGGTGGAAAAGTGCAAGGTCGACTGCACTTTCACCGTTTTTGGTCATTTGCATTTTAGTGCCACCGCTTGAGTGGAGTTGTGTGTACACCAGAAAAGGACATTTTACGGCCGATTTGTCACCCAGTTTTATGTTGGAGATAGCAAAGGGAAAAAAGGAACAATTGACCGCACTCGAAGGTTTTTCAAATAATTAAAAAAGAGCTGGAATTTACTCCCCAGAAAATTGATGAAAATTTTGATTTAATGTTTAAAAATATATGTTATTAATAAATAAAATGAACAATGATTTCGACGGTAATTTTATGCATACATTTTTCACAATTATTTGAAAATTACGCGGATTTTAAACAAACAACTAATTTTTAGAGCACTGTTTTTTATTCATTGCAAATATTGTAAATTATTGATTATGAATGAGGCTAAACAGAGCCTTTGATGCGTTAATTTTTCAATTAAAAACAGGAATCTCTAAATCAGTAAATTAACTGCCATTATTAATTTTAATTTTTAATAATACTTAAAAAATTTATTCTTCACTGAAATATTTAGAATTAACCCTATAGATTTTTTGAGAGACTTTTTTCACCACAAAATTATATTCTGTTATATAATTCATATTTTTTATTTTAAAGTCAACGTCCGCTTATAATTTTTTGACAGAAAATAAAATCTATGAATAAAAAAAAGTGAAAACCAACAACCGACGCGGTCAACTCCTCGCTTTTTCCCATATCTCCGCAGCCGCTCGATTTTATTGTCAAACATTGGAGCCGAAAAAAACTAAATCTCCCACAGAGAGCAAATTTCCCTGGCAGTGACGGCAACCGCGGCCGCCATATAAAAATCTGTGTGTATTGAACTCTCTTTGATATACACGAAGAAAAATCCTTCCTTGGGAGTTTAATGTACAAAAGTACGTGATGTGATTATCCCGGGCACGACGAAGTGGTTTTTCGTCTAATCCCGCGTGATATCAAAAAGCAAGGAAACGCAGAGCGTTGTTCAAATAATGATATACGTGGAAAACGTTTATCGCATTCCAGTATACAGAGCAAGCGGCTTTATGAGTTTTTAATGCCCAGCAGTGTGGATATGGATGCACCACACTCGCCCCTATTATCATCGTCAAAACAACACAGCCTGATGAGATGGTGCGGCACCTCGAGACCACCTCTAGCCGGCGTTTTCCGGCTGCTGCAGCTCACACCGAAAATTTCATGCTTCTTCAAAATTATTTATAGACCTCTCCGGAGCGCCGAGTCAGGGTAAAAAAGAATAAAATATCGCGCGCGGGGCCGATTTTTTTATAATGGTCGTTATTTAATGGCACATTTTTATCCGCCACAGGCACCTGCTGCTTTGCTATGTTGTGCGTCCGCCCGAAAAATGGGGAATGTTTTATGGACTGCGCGATGCGGCTGGTGGGCCGCTTGACAGATCGTATTTCATAATGGGAATTTGCACAAAATCAGGGAGCACACGGTAGAGTTACTTCATTTGTTGTGGATTTATAGTCTCACTATGAGTATTAAATTGGTTTCAATGCGTTAATCCAATGCCAATGGGGCGTGGAAAGCAGGGAATGAGCACTTCTTAATAAAATTTTTATTTATTTATTCATCATGTTAACTGCAGAGTGAAAAATGTATGAAATTGAAATTAAAATATTAATATTTAAAGAAATTTTAATTAATGCTCAAAATCAGATGTTGCATTAAAACTGCCCAAAGAAGAACATGAAATTTTTGAGTTTGAATTCCAAATTGAAATTTCTGTATTAAATTAAATTTTATACTTAATATAGAACCAAATGTTCCGTACAAGATGTATCACAATAATAATTAATTCTGTTCGGGCAACTTATAAATATTCTTAATTTTAATGTGAATCAATCATTATTTTCATATTTTGATTAATAATTCCAAATTGTTGATAAGCTGCTAGAGATGAAAGTTTAATTTTCTTTTCTTATTCCAACAAATAAAGATCAACAAACAAAAGATATCATTTCTCATTCAGTATTCCACAAACTATTTTTTAAAAATAAACCTTTTGCTCTCTCATCCTCAACAATTGGCGCGGACAAAGACACGCGGCGCTAAAAAGCATCTCTCGCCGTGCATCTCACTTTTGTGCAAACCCGCTGGCTAAAGAAACTGCTCGGCCGCTCAACAAATTGAATCAAATTACCGGCGGCGGATCTAATTTCTCGGCCGGCGCCGTAATTAGCATTTAATCAAACGCGGCGGGGGCATAATGCGGATAATTGTGCGCGATGGCGTAGTGCAGCAAAAACGAGTCGAACGAAAAAAATTCTCCTCGGCGGCTGCGCGATTTTGTTTGCTAATGTCTTGATTGAATTGTGCGCCGAGTGGATTTCGGCTGCTCATTATTATCGCGCGGAATGTGTGCTTGTAAATAAATGCGCGAGAAGAAAAAAAGAACCGTTCGCCTGCCAATGCCGCCTCTGTGTTGCGAGATGAGTCTCCTTGCGGTCGCTACTTCGCTCTCTCGCTCAGGTCACGGCATCCATCTCATATTTATATGTGCGTATAAAAGCCCGCGCCAGTTGGACGATCTTTCTCTCTTTCTTTCTTTCTATACGCAGCTGATATGCGTCCGATGATTTTTTTCCTTAATTTCCAACAACCTGCCGTTGCGTGGTATAAAAATAAGCTCTCTGGCCCCACGTTACCCTGGGCTGCACGTGATGGAGCATCTCACCTGCTGCTCTTCCCTCTCCATCAATCTAGCCGAGGGGAAGGGAATAAAGGTGACGTCCAGCGGCAGCAACAGGGTGGAAAGTGGATCTTTTTATGAAAAGAACGATCCTTCCTCCAAGGCCTATTTTTACATTTTTGTGCCCTTTTGAGTTTGTTTTTCATTGTTATCAGATGCCGACGGCCGTGATGTGAATAGGGTTGTGTGGATTTTTGTTCCTTATTTCACTATTCAAAACAGATTATTCAAAAACTTTAAATTATATTGCTCCGTTACATTTAAATTTTTTACAAAATATAAATAATAATAACTTATGCACATTTCAAGTCTCTCGTACTCCCATAAGCGCGGATCGTTTTATGGCATATAATGTTTTGAATTTAGCCTACCGTTTTTTTTAGTATAAAAATTATTATATATTTATTTATTTATTCTCATTTTCAATTCCATTAAAATTAATGCAACTTTGTAAGTCAAATAATTAGCTTATTTTTTTGGCTTCTTTAATTTGGAGAGTGAAGTTTATTATTAATAGTTAAAAAAAATAATGTCGAAAATAAAATTAAATTTCGGTTTTTATTCAACTTTCAATGAAGTGCCTACATGAATTTTCAATAAATTCTTAATTCACAAGCAAAATGGAATTAGTAATCTTGACTGTCTTTTAGGAGTTATCAAATTGGAAACAGTAAAAATTTTGGAGCCTGTTTCTTCTCAAAAGAAAAAAAAGCTAGAAATTTTGGGCGTTGTATTCTCAATGCGCAGAGACAAAAGAATCTTGTTTCTCGTGTTTCTGTCCGCTGTGAGCAACCCTCTTATTAGCGTGCATAGCCTGCTCCTCGGGTCGCCGTGTTACATTATTTCTGTCACCAACACTCGCCCAGCACAACACTTTATATAAAAAAACATCTCTCAGGTGAAAAGAAGTGTGTGTGAGCTTTGTATGTGCCGGCATGCGGGAGAAAGGAATTTTTTCCTCCGCTCCTCGTTAATTGCTTTCCTCGGAATAAAAATGGGAGAGCTGCATAGTTTTGGTTAATGAGATCTGGTAATGATACACACATATAAAAAGGTGTGTTCTATTTTCCCCGGCGACCGCACCAGACGCGGATAGTATCCTCAACAACTAATACGTGATTATTTTATATCGCACTCGGCACAAAGCACGCGTGACTTTCTCTTTTAAATTCGTGGCCCAGCAGCAGCTTCGGCGGCGGCGGCAAATCAGCCAATTCAAAAAATAAATCTCATTCAGACTCTCATAATATGCATTTAATTTGATCGAAAGGGAGATTATTATAATATACCAGTCCGCGTACCACTCCACTAGAGATTGACCAATTAAATTTAATTAATATGAAAGGAAACTCGAAAATAGATTGGCCCAGCAGCACCTCATTACTTTTTCCCTTTCAGGCTCATTTATCTCGGTACACACAGAGGTCAAAGACTTTTCTGAAATTTCCAGAACACAAATTTTTGTGATATAATCTAACTGCAGTTTGGACAATTTAAAAAGTTCCCACAAAACGCTGGAGCGTAATTCCGAGTGCAATTGGCGTCGCCGGCCAGGCGATTCTCACACGAAATGAAGCAATTTTTGGTCACAACAACCTCTGCTGGCTGCGGTTTTGCACGCGGTGCTGTATGTCATTTCGGGGCCAAAAAAGTGCCCGTCCCCGGCATACGGTAAAGAGAGAGAGACGAATATATATAAAGCTACTTTTTGCCTTTCGCAGGTATGTGTGGTCCACTTCTTGACCATATTATGAGAGAGTTCAGACGTGAGCTGCAAACCAAAGGCATCTCTCTTTCTTTTTCTTTCTCTCCTTTTCTCCCGCGTGCATGACCGCTCGACGCTTTTGGCTGATGAAAGAAAGAAATTATGTGTGAGAGAGAAACAATTGGAAAAGATCGGTGATCAGCCGGAGAAAATGTACTTTTCTCTCTCTGCGATGCTCCCAAATCGTGCACTGCATAGGTAATTGTGTGAAATTCACGATGCATCCTGCAATGTACTGTAATTGGCAGCGAGTTGAAAAAAAAGTTATTAGGGCCGCCGATGGAAGAAAATAAATTTATTTCAGCTGAGACCGTTGCCAATTAAATCGAGAGCCAAGCTAGGGAAACACATCAAATAAATAAGACGCAAAGCCAACTCGGAACTGATTCCAACTCGCGATGGTTTCGCTGCATTGTGCATACGTTGAACTCTCTGTTGTTGTCAATGTTATGGTGATAAAGTTGCCAGAGTGAGAAAGAAATAAGGACAATCATTGTCATGCTGATGGTATAAATTTATATTAAATTTAAAAAAAAAATACTATAATATCTCTGTTATTGTATTTATTTATTTATTTTCGCGGATTTTTTTTTGCCCCATGAGATATAATCTATGATCACAGGAGGTGTCTAGAACTTAGGCATTTTAAAAATTTAAAAAAATTAACGAGGATCTAATTTTATTCCAAATTGTATAAATAATGATGTATTAATAATAGTAATAATACTGATTGTTACAACTCTTTTATTCCTGGAATTAGATACGGCTGAATTATTTAGGCTCATCAATATTTTAGCCATAATTAATGATCAAGAAAACTCTGGGCAAATTATGGAAAATGATCGATGCTGGACGGGTTGCATAAAATCAAATTATATTTATTTAAACTTGCCTCAGAAAAGAATTACAAAATTAATTGGAGCTGCTCTTGAATTTTATATTAAAATATAATAAATTAAACTAAACTTTTCTTTCATTTTTATATATTCCACTGACAAATAAACTGCTGTAAATCGTGCTGCTCGTTCGCTGCAGAAGAATGATATGTCATCGGATTTGCACTCGGCCGGCTAATTAAGCTCTCTGTGGACATGGAAAACTATACTCTGTGTAGTTCATGCACGATCGCATGTCCAAGATTATTATTGAGCTCTGCACGCGGTGACATCTCGATGCGGAGAGCGGTAGAATGTGGTCGCGTGTGATGATGGATATTTTCAGATCATTCCTCTTTGACTTCTGTTCGGCAAACAATGCATTCAACTCTGCATATGGACGGATGGTTTAGCCGTTTACATACCATAACCATACGTGTATGTACATTTGTATCAAGGTGATCTGGCAGGTGACAATAATAAATATGGCGATGATATGCGACGAGTTTGAGCACCGCGTGAAACAATGACTCGTCGATCCCACATTTTATTGTTTTTATCAGAACATCGGACGTAAATTATTAACGATGTAGTCATTTAATATTCAATATTTATCTCTTTCATTTCAAACAAGTTGAGTGATTTAATTAAAATTCATTGGATTTGCAGTCGTACGGCAATATGTTTAAAAAAATGCACTGATACAATAAATCTTGTTTGAATTCTTCTAAGTTATTTATATTTATCATGGTTTTTCTTTTGTGTTTTGAGAAACAACTTTGTAAATAAATATCTGAGGATTAAAAGTGTTTAGTAAAACAGGTGCGAAACCTTCAGCACCGGCTCTAATAAAATTTGCATTTCATGTCCTGGGACCGCGAAGGTGAGCAGAGCTTTGCCATTTAATTAGGCGAACCCCAAGCGCCATTACGCGAAATTAGAGTTAAATTAAAATGAGCAGTACGGACGATAGCATCTCGGATTTAAATAAAACATTTCTTGGTACATTTGCTGGGCGCATGCAAATGAATGACGTAATTTTCTTCTCGGAGCACCTGATATTTAAGGCGGGCCTCATCAGCAGCGACACATTATTATTTCGGCGTAGAGCAGCTTCGCCTCAACAAATGATCCGAAGGACGCCGAGTTTGAGGCTGCAAGGCCTCCGCTGGGACACCAAAGCCGCCACTGCCAAATGCGCCCATGGCTATAGGCTAGTGCACCGTTCGATCAGTCAGCGGCGGCGGCGGCGGCGACCAGCCCGTCTGGCTAGCCCTTCCGATCATTTATTTTGAGTCAATTTTCAACCTTCCTAATTACATAATTGAGGAAGAATTATATCCGAGATAGAGGATAATCACGCTGGAGCATTTTCCTTGTTAATCAAATCGCTTGGATTATTTCCTGCACAATCAGAATTTTTTTAGTGAAAAATTCTCAATTTCGGTCACTCGACCTGTGACTTTTTTACTGCTGCCTCTTGAGTAATTGACCCATTTTTAAGCCGTTTAATTACTGCTCCGTTCCGCTGCTCAGTCAGTTTGGAACTAAATCATTGTTGACGTTTTGATGGGCAAAAAGCCGTACGTAGAGTAATGTTTTTGTTTAAATAGTAAATTTTTAAAAACATTTAAATATAAATATTTTGAAAAACCGTATTAATTAATTAAGTGTTAATTAAATTTGAATATTTTTAAATTATAGTAAATGATTTGTGTATACTTTTTAATTATATTTGTTTATATTTTTATATTTATTGATTTATTTTTGCTTTAAATTGTTTTGAAATAATTTGTTAAATACAATACTCAAAAATTAATTATTATATGCAACAGGTTGAGTAATTGAAAAAATGGGGTATTTTTTGAAAATTAAATATGTCTCAATCAAATCATATTAGATAGCGGAGTGCAATGTAGAAATATATCTTGGAAAATTAATTTTTGTTTGAATTAACTGGCATCTAAGAAATTAATAACTGTAATTACATCATTGATTGATTACACTGGAAAATTCTCAAGATGTTGAATAATCAAATCCTATAGTTTATCCAAAACTTCTTCATTTTTTTTTTTTTATATCATTTTGCAACAATAACCTTTCAGCCGTCCAAATTAACAAAATTTCAAAGCCGGCGTTGCGTTCAGGTTCACCTACCTTCGAATTGATACAACAATTTTGAGATGATGTAACGCGGCGGAAAAAAGTGAGGCAATGTGCCGCAAACAACATCATAATAACAAGATGCTCTCTGCGTGACGCGGCACTCGATCTGCAGATGAAAGAATCAGATTATGCATGAATGTGTCGACGGAATTCGCGTCTCTCTCTGTCACGCCAAGTTTGTTTCAAATCTCGTTCTCGCCACCGCCCTAAATTATAATAGAGCTAGAATTTTGGCCCGTTAGCGAACACACCCCTTTATTTATAATAATAATGCAATTCTTTTGAAATGATACTATTTTCACTGGAATAATCCCCGCGAGAGGGTTCCGATTAAATTCGCAGTCGCCTCCGGCGCCGACGGCCTGGCTGCGGATAATAATCATAATAATATTGCCGGCCTGGTGGCTTTACCGCTTACTGACCTGCTCATATCTCATTGCATCATCTCGGACGCACCAGCATCATGTACCAAAAGAGTACATGGTGAATTTGACGACAGTAATTATTACGACTGGAGCATAAAAAATAAAAATATCTCCGAAAATGGATACAAAAAATTCATCGTGTCCTTGTGATAATAATTATACAGTTTACGGTTTTGGATGAATTTGCTCTCAGCGGTTATTAAAGAAGCGGCGGAGTTTTGTTGTTGTTGGCCGGTTGGTCAGCTACGGGCCAAAGATAAGCCGCCGAGAGCTTTTGTGCGCGCCAGGGAATAATCGCCGTTACACGCGAGTGTGTTGCGAAATCGCGGCGCAACTCGCTAATTTGCGGATTACGACTTGTCAGGATTTGCCTTTCCCATTTGCAGCGCCCAGTGTCGGTGTTGAAAAAATATCCAAATGTATGCGTGCTAAAAGTTTTCGCCGCGAGAGATAAGAAAGGGTTTTTCGTCCTCTGTGCCAATATTTGCGTGTGAAATTCTTTCTTGCTGGCAAGTGACGGCTGATAGTTTGTGGAAAACGTTTGCACCTCTAAAAAAAAAAACAAGCTCCGGCTATTTGCAGATAAAAATGTTGAAAATTTCATTGGCAAAAAATGAAGGTATGGCATATAATGCAACCAGTCGTTTGGTATTATAACTGGAACTATACTTTTTCTGGTTTCATTGATTGTAATTGCTGCAATGTTTGATTGAAACTTTCAATAATTTTAAATTTTTTACTATATTTCAATACACATTAAAATTTGTTTAAAATGATACTACATGCAGTCTTTCATAAAGACTACATAACAAGATTTTGTAATTATTTTTCAGAATAAAATTATCTACTTAATTAAGGTTGGCACCGTTTTTAAAAATTTAATTGTATATTTGCAAACTAGAATTTTCCGTAATTAAAATTTGAAACTTTGGGCAAGAAATTTTTAAAATTAAAATAATAAATATTACAAAAAAATAAATGAAAAATAATAAAACAAAAAAAAAACGAGTAATTTTAAGTTAATCAAAAATAAAATGTAGTAATAATATTTAATATATTATTATATCAAAACAAAAATAATTTGCACATTTATCTGATTTTCAAAATATTGGTTCCAAGGTTTTACTTAATTCGAACGATTATCCACTTGAAGGTTATTGCAACAGTCGCTCATTTCCTGACGACTGATCTGATTTTTGCACGCCGAAGAAATTTGCGAGGACTTTCTCTTATGCTCTTTTCATCGATGTGTATATCAAATTATTTTGACACCGCACGCCATTCCCAAAAAGTGCTCGGCACTGCCATTATTTTATTTTGCATCATAGAGCACGAAAGATTTCTAAAAGAGTATGGACCAGAATTTTTTTATTCACAAATATAATAAAGCACAGACACGCCCGAGTGGGATTTTTCTTCTCGTTGCGCCGCGGCGCGTGGGAGATTTTCGCCGAGGAATTCGGTTTGAATGAAAGGCGGTTGTGTATCTTTCCGGCAACATTGCCTCACCGCGTGTGACCCCTCGCGCTGCTTTAATTCCGCGCTGCTGCATATTATCTGGGGCGGATAATGGTGCCTAATGCGCCGAGTGATTAGTCGATTCTGACGGCTTCTCTCTCGTACCAATGGAATCATAATTGCTCCCCTGCTGTCACGTGTTGCGCAACACACCAGTTGCAATATACGAAATTGGCTGGGAGGAGCACTTTTCTCTGCACCGACCTAAAAATTTGGCAGTTAATTGCATGTCTTAATCAATTTCAATTTGTTCAACTTTTTACTGTTTAAAAAAATATGGTTAGTTAAAAAGAGAAAGAATTTTCCGAATACATTTTTAATCTCTTCTTTTTATTATTAATTTTAATCATAATTTTAAAATTGATTGTTTACAAAATATTTCTTCGATTGCAATTTAAAAAAATTAATGCTTA
Source organism: Neocloeon triangulifer (assembly GCF_031216515.1). Taxonomy (NCBI): domain Eukaryota; kingdom Metazoa; phylum Arthropoda; class Insecta; order Ephemeroptera; family Baetidae; genus Neocloeon; species Neocloeon triangulifer. The sequence goes on along the minus strand of NW_026775554.1, from coordinate 14,808,643 downwards.
CAATTTTTAGGCTTTTTTGATATATTTGTGTTATTTAATTCGTTTTAAGAAAAGGAAACTACAAACGGTTTTTAACAAATCAAGCACACTTGAGAACTGTGCTTAAAACGTTGTTAAATGCATTGTGAAAACGTTTTATGGTCTCCTTTTTTCCAAAAAAAAAAAAATAGTTTTTAAAGAGCAGGAACCATTACCAGCGACCAGGTTTTATTTTGACAGCTACATCCTTGATTTTTTTTTTAACAAAATCAATTCTGAGCTCTGCTGGGCAGTGCCACGTTTATTGTTTTCTGGCAGTGCAGCAGCATCCGAACTCCATCCGCCGCCACACGCAGTCGGACATTCCCCATCTCTGTGTTTCCAGCGTTTTGCGGTTGCATTATATATTATTCCACAATTTCACTTCTATCCGACGGAGCTAACGGTGTCCAGTAGATTAAATCCCGCCGATGCACTCTTGCAGTGATAACAACGCGAGCGAGAAAATGGCACATCCACAACTAAATCTCCTCTCGAACCTTTTTCAATTTTCGCTCCAATAATTTCCACTGTCGGCACTCACCTAATTTTTCGTTTTATGAATAAAATATGATACAGACTTTGATTCGAAAAAGCGTGTGGCCCTCGCTGAGTTTCCGGTCGCATCGCAATCGACGCACTCTGGTCCACCGCACCCTTTGATGTGGGCGGTGGAAAGGGCAAGGCTTGTGACCCTTTGTTTCCGCTTATGTACGCACCACTGACCAGCCACCCTAGTTTCCGTCGCTGGCCAATTTGCTGCTCGCCGCTGAATGAATTGTTCTGCACCACGCAAACAACAAACATTCATGCAAACATCTGATGGTGACATGGAAGTAGCTAATTAAAATTATACGTAGAATTAATTACATTTTCAACTCTTACGTATCCATGTAATTAAGAGAAATGCTTGTTCCATTTGAAGCATTTAGCTCTAAAAATTATTTTTTTAAGCTGAACCTAAGTATACAATCATTAAAAATTAATATTGACTTATCCTCCCTCTTAAACTTCAAATATTTCCCTGGAAATAGTTTAGATAACAATCTCAATAAATTTTATTCAAAAAATTTTATTTTATTAAAACGCTCATGAATGTTTTGAGATAAATTAAAGAAGTTAAAAAACCTTTTTAACGCATAAATAGCACTTAAAAAATTAGTAAAAAAATCTTACCATAGTTTTAAATTTTTTTATTTAAATGACAGAAATCATTTAAGATTTAAAATAATTGCTAAATTGAAATTCAAAGCAGATTCCACATTTCAAAGTCAAATTTGTCTGGGAACCCGTTAGCGCAAACGAGATGAGGCGGTGCGAATAATTAATGAGATAATGCATCTTTCTCTCTTTCTCGCTCGCGCGCGACACAGCAGCAATATACAAAGTTGACGTGGTTGATATTCTGCGTGTGTGGGAGTCCCAAACAAGGTGGTTTACAAACAAACCAGAATGCGCCGGTCGTAATGAGACGAGCAGCCGACCTGCTGCTGCTTCTGCGTTGCATTATTTTATATATAATACGGCCGAGGAGATTATTATTAATGGGGCCTGGTATCGAGTTTCAACAAGTCCGTACATCATTCCAAAAACACACACCATATCCAAAATGAAAACTTGTCTGCTCATTTTTCGGACGGATTTTTGTATTGAATAAATTCGGCTAGGGTTTCACTTGAGATGTTGGAATCGTAGATAAATTATAAATCTCCGCAGCGTACCCAAAAATAGTCCTTTGGTTTTCGCGTGGGTGAAATTTTTTGGCAATGATTTATTTACCTGCGTCCTGTGAGGTTTTGCTCCAAAATTAATTGCTCTAAAATGAGCTCCACCCGAAATTTGGGGTCATAAGGAAACGCTTAAAAGGCGCTTAATTGCTCTCTTTCACGGCTCGGCGGCTCGGCGATTTTTCAAACGGCACTCTAGCCAGAACTAGAAAATTACAAAAAAATTATAATAAGAGCAAAGTTTGCGGAAATGTTATAATTATTTCGCTAAATGACCTCAATGCTTTTATTGCGCTTATTTAACGTTGTTGCAAAGATTTTGAAAAATAAATTTATTTTTGTGCGTTACGATCTAATAGGGGGAAATTTTTTTTTCTTTAATTTGGTGATTAAGTTAGCTGAAAAATAGTATATAATTATTTTGTTTTTAATTTTTTTTTTAATATTGCACCTACATCTGCATATTTGGGATATTATTAAAAATATTCAAACTGGAAATGAATAATGAAATAAATTAGATCAACTAACAATGTAAAATTTAATTTTCCAAAAAGTATCCCGCCTGTGAAGGTTATCAATTTTTTTTTATTTAATCAATATTTAAAATAATTTTCTTTTTCATCGATTGCGTGCTGTCTTGGTGTACACAAGTGCATGCACGTCACCAAACTCTTGTGCTGCTCCGCTTGCGGCCCTTGGTTTTGCGGTTTGGCAGCAAATAATGGCGAAAACAACACGCAAGTAGCCATATAGCTGTCTCGTCCCTCTTGCAACTTTTTGCGCCGCGCGTATTTATGCTCTCATCATTATACATTACGTGCAGCCAATTTAGTCATTATCACAGGCTTGACTGCCAAATTTTGGAACAGGATTGTAATACAACACTTCTGCTTCATTTTGAGAAGTTTCCAAACGGCGTATTCGTAAGACAAGCAAGCGAGAACGGACCACTGGCTTGTTGGTTTTGGAAGGCCTCTCTATTTTATCTTTTTAGCTAAAAAAAAGGGGAAAAAACTATAGAAGAAAATCGATACCGTTTGGATATGTTGTCATCTTCCACGTGTCTCATTTAAAACCACTAAAAGGTCAAAATGTGGCAGAAAAATTATACAGATTGAATATTTCTATATTTTGTCTCCTTAAAAATATTTATAATTTTTATTTTTATGATAAGAAAATTTTAAATTTGGCTCTCATTATTTTTGTGGCCTATTCCTTATCTTTTGGAATTTCTTTGTAGCTCACAATAAAATCTAGATCGGATCATTTGGGTTCAACGCTATTTGTACAATTTAAAAGGGCTTCAATTCAATAATTGACCTTAATTTTCGCTACACAAATAGGCTTGGTGATTTACTAAATGTGTGACCCAAAAATGCACAAAGATCTATTCCGCACAAAGGTGTTGCTGCCACAAATCCAACTGCAGTTATGTCATTTATTGTGCCTTATCAAGGTTCATTCTTTTTGATCAAGGCGTGGGTGCGGGAGTGTCTGCCTCGGCTGTCTATTTCCCTGCGCTGCACTCGCTCACAAAATATAATGCGCCTGTCTGATTATTATGTGTGTGCATAATAATGAATCCTGCGCCGAGTGACGTCACGTGTGGGCTTTGTGTATCTAGTCGTGGTGACAGAGGTGATGACTGCCGCTGCCAGATTGTGCGCGACTAACGGTGCTCCTCGTGGGCATAAATCATTCACATTCACGCGCGCCCAGATAAAGAGCTAGGGAAGTTGTGAGTTGCATTTGCTTGGAAGCTGCGCTCTTGTGACAGCAGATACGAGGAATTGACACTTTCTCGCCCTGCTCTCTCAGAACGAGCGAGAAGGACTTGTGATTATAAATAGAACATTAAAGCTGCTTTCATTGCTTGTTAAAAAAGTACATAAAGCAATGCAATAAATTGTTAAATTGAAAAAATTATAACAAAATTAATTATAATTTATTTTTTATTTTACAAATTATTTTCAATATTTATTAATAATTTAATTTTTTGGTTAAATTAGATTATTATAAATTTTAATGTTTAAAAAAAATACATTAATTTTTATGTTGCTTGTTGCAAATAAGTTAGCTTACCAAATAAATCCTAAAATATAATTACCTACAAAATTATTAATATAAAATAAATAAAATATTTATTGGACAAACTTTTTCATTACTGATTAGAAATTAAATGATGGATTGAATGGTCCTACGAGATAATGTTAATCTTATAAATTAAATCTGAATTAATGGTTTGAGAGTTTGCTGCGCGGAAAGAAATGCACTCAATTTCATTTTGCCGATTTAAAAACCGAGTGCTTAGCATTAATGTAATGACTATTCTAAAAATGAGTGAAAAACTATAAAAACACCGTCAGGAAAACTGAAAAATAATATTTAAATCTTAATTTAACCCTTTTAAGATGTAAGTTGAAAGTTATACTCGATTGAGTTTTCAATTAAGACCATTATATAATTCTGAAAAGCATGTTTATGTATTAATTTTGTTTTAATAAAATCTTTGTCTCTCTCTGTTTCAGGTAAGTCAGATTTGGCTTGGTTCACTTGCTTGATCATTTCTACGTGTCCTCCTCAAACATACTCACTTTCATCACGAATTGAGTTTCCGTGCGCCAGGGAATGCCTGCCTATATGGGTGAGTGTAATTTTGGGACGCACGCTGATTGACCGAGTACGTACGTGAGTGTGCCCATAAAACACAAAGCAGCGAATTTCCCAAGTAAATCGCGTGCGCCGAGAAGCGAAATTGCAACACGGCGCCCATATAATAATTGAAAGAAAGAAAATAACAGCATTTTTTTTTCGTTCGGGTTGGCTTTTGTGCGTTGCCGTTTGTGATTTGTCTAACCTCCCGACCTTTTTTAATCTGGAAATCGTGCCGCAAATTCTCTGCCCTGTTCGCAGCAGCGGCGGCGGTGGCACACTCTCTTGTAATTAGGTGCCAAATTTCGTGCCTTCTGCGGGGATTATTATTTTTTTCTACTCTCGGCTGGCCGGGTCGTGGCACACTTGACACGAAAGTTTATATTTATTGCTTGTTGCGCGCCTCGTCAAAGCTGCGAGTTTGGTCGACTTGGACCGACGACGGAGGCGCTCTTCCAGGAATTTTAATTGAAATGAGGAAAATGAGGCGTACGAAGAGCGAGATTTGAATCGGCGGTTGCCCAACGCGTGGTTTTGCAATTACCCTAGCCATTAATTCAACGATTCTGTTTGATGGCTACGCCCTTAAATGAGAAGGAAAAATTTTGTAGAAATTTTCGGCAGTAAATGTTTTAAGGAACACCTTCAAAAATAATTAAATGATATACATTTTAAGAAAAGTTTGATTCTATCGATTTGAAAAATATCTTTAAATGTACATAAATATAGCAACATCAAAATGGCAATAATAATTCCAATTATAATAATTTTTATTGTATTAAAACAAATTATTATCAAAAAATTCTCAATTTAAAATTAAATTCTTATTGCAACTCTCATTTCCTCTAGCGAGGCCAAGTTTCCCACTCAATTACAGTTTAAAATAGAACATTTTTTGACACTCAAACAGAAAATTATGAACTATTTCCATGAAAAGAAAAAAAATAAACGATAGTGCATTTTGGAAAAGTAAAATGTAGTAAGAGTAAATTAGAAGTGCAATTATGTATTTTGCGTTGGCATTTTCACGGATTATTACCAAATTTCTTGTAATTATTCAGTTCTGATTAATAGGATGTCTTAAATTTCAAATGAGGAAGAAACCGAGCTTGTGATAAATAGCAAGTGTCTGGTGCAAGTCTTTGTATGCATGCTCGATGGTGCATTTACACTTTCTTAACACTGTCTCAAGCCAAATAAACCGCTCTGCGGCACTTGTTTGCCCTGCCTGTTTATTTATGAGGGCACACACCACATTCGTTGGATGCAAGCAAGTCTCTTTCTCGGCACAGTGCAAGTGATTCTCCTGCAAACAATGCAATGCACTCGCTCACCACTTGTTGTTGATTTTCGTTAACGGGAATATCTTCGGCTCTCGCAGGAGAAAAATGTCACCTCCGGAATAAATTTCCCTTGTTTGAAAAGGCCGTATATTTACATACGCCATTATAGAAACGCACTTCCTGCTCGCCGCACCGAGAGCACATCTCCCCCCTTTTGGCTGAACTTTGCTGTGAACCTGAAGTTAGTTAACAACATATATGAATTTTCCATAAAATGGTAAAAACGGTTTCCACAATTAATTTTTTCTGCAGCGAATTTCCTTAATTCTTGCACGAACAAAAACCACTTGGCTTTCATTGTAATTGCTTGAGTGTGATGTAATTTTCGCCGATGAAAAATTTCTTTTTTATCACACTTAGGAACGCATTCTCGGAAGCTTTTTGCACGTGTTTTGAGGAGAGAGAGAAATAATAACACAGAATGCCAATCGGAGTAATTTACCTCTTTTTTGCCACAATTAAGTGAATTAAGCAATCCTGGTTGTTTGCTTGCCAAAGAGTAAGAAGAAGCGTAATGAGATTTTTATTTTTTCGTCTTTGGCCGAAATATATCCAGCAGCAGCCGCGGCACTCAAGGTTCAAAATTAAATTAATTTGCCTGCGCGACTCAAGGTTGCCGCGCTCGGAATTAATCATTGTAAAGCATGAACAAGCAGAAAAACGTCAATGGTGGTCCAGATTGGGCGCAATGTGATGTGTGGAAAAAAGAGGCAGGCTGTGATGAAATTATTTGCCAAGCAGAAGCGGCTGCTGTCCCTCGCGAGCTGCATTGTGCCCGGCGCGGAAAACACTTGGCTGATTATTAAACGGCGCGTTAGTCACAGCCCATCTGAATACGCCGTCCAGAAGCCGAATCAAGGTTAATGGTGCAAAATTAAAGAGGACCTTGGGCCTCGCACCCGTCCCACGACATCTTCGCAAGAGACTTATTTTCATAATTATGCGTTCTCAAAATTTAAACTGTTAGTGATAATTAGACATAATTAGCCTACGCTAATAATTAGAGTAAATTGAGTAATTTTTTCAGGATGAAATTAGTTATGTGTTTGCTTAAATATGCTCAAATTCTCAACTAATAAGTTGGAAAAATATTGGTGGATGCAGAAAAATGGGAAAAATAAATTAAAGTTGAAAATACTGATAGAAAAATAAAATTTATAAATTGCGATCTTCGAAAGCTTTATGCTATTTTGCTTTTTAAATAAGTAAACGTAAAGAAAAAAAACTGGACCGAAACCGCTAAATATACCAAACACTTTCCAAGGTTGATAGAAAAGGAAGCGAGCAAGAAATCCGGCAAAAATTTAGCTCACTAGGAAACAAAGCAATGCAATCAGCAGTAAAATTAATTTCGCTCCACTTTAACGACCGAAATTAAAGCACAGTCCAAAATTACAGCGCCCAGGTCGTTCTATAATTGCGTATTTTAGTGTCATTGGCGTTGCTGCTGCTCGGAGTCAATATAATTACCCTGTGGTATGTGCTGCTCCTTCTGTTGGTTGGATGGACGTGTTTGGCCTGTGGCAATTTTTCCTCTTATTCTATCTTGTGTGTGTGCTCAGCTCGAATCGCGTGAGTCGCACACTGCATCGCATGAACACATCTCAAAATAAATATACACAGCGAAATGGGAACCATCAGCCGAGGCACGTAATTCTGTTTTCATCTCCGATGTGATTTTCTCACAAGATCGCTCGCCGAGATGATCTAGTTTGCAGCGGATTTCATACCTGCTGCAGGTGCGGGATTTGTAAAACTTCGTTTCACACATTCATAAAATTTCAATAGAATAATTTAATTTTTTTTACTTTTTTTTACCAACATAAAGGGTTAAACTAAAATGAACATTTTTAACTTTTATTTTTTATTTACATTATCCGACATGCCAATTGAATTTACGTGTGATTGCATCAGTATTGATATGTTGATGGTCATTGACGCAAGAGTCTAAATTTGGAGGCGTAAGAAATTTTGACATTGACAATTTGAATTTTTTACCGTAAAAATTAGTTGAAGATCCAAATTAAATAGACCACCAACACTGAACATGATTTTCTTGTTAGCCACGTCAACGGAGAAAATATGAAGCTGAAACAGAGGATTTGATTAATTAAATAAAATATTTCATGAATACTTTACTTACTGATTCTCGAAGAGTACATTTTGGTAAGTTGTTAATAAACTTGATCAACAATGGACCTAACTTGTATTGCTGCAAAAAAGTTAGTGAGAAATATGATAAAATACAATATTAGCATTACCTCTCGATAGACCTGAAACGTGACAACAAAATACACGCTGATTTTGATTGCGTCTACTAAAGCCCAGACTAAGAAATGTAAATCTTCGTTTTCAAAATTTGATTGGTATTTTCCCATAGTGCTGTTAAAAATTTTCTTTATCACCGTAAACACGTCTGTTTGAAGGAATAAACTGCTGTATAAAAGTGGAACAAACAAGAAAAAACCATATGCGTTGTTCACTTGCGTTGCAATGTCACAAATATCACTGTGGCAGTTTCGCAATTTTTCTATTTCAGTAACCGTTTTGGGATTGAATTTTCCAGTCAAATGTTCATTCATCTTGAGTGCAATATTTTTTCTTATTTTCAATAAAAAGATTTCTATCAAAATGCAAAATGACAAAAACTGGGTTCCAATCATGTGCATTGAGGTGCTCCCGATTTGAGACATTGTGTTGGAGAAAATTTGATATATGGTCAATTTTTGATGAAACCAATTGTGAAAAAAATGATTGAGCCAAGAAATGCCGTAAATTGCAAGACACAAAATTCTCAACATTTTTCCAGCTTTTTCCAGTTCCGAGTGCACGGAAAGTTTCTGATTCACACCATCAAATTTTTGCAATACTTCCAAGAAAACTGTTGCACGTTTGACAATAAAAAATATATTGGATGCACTTGAAAAGATGCATAAAAAACACACTGCTTCGTAAATCACTTCATCGCCCGTCATAATTGGCAGATTCTGCAAATTAGGTACCAGTTCTCTTATTCGGCAACATGCCGTAGCTACGTTGAGGAAAACACCAAAAAACAGAGCGAGATAACTTTTGGATAATCTTAAATTGAATGGAAAAATCCCCAGTAATGCAGACAAGAGAATTGTTGGAAACAAAACTCTCCTGACCGAGGCCATTCTCAAATGCAACTCAGCTGCCTTTAAATCTAATAAACATGGACAAATTAAATTAATTTGTTTACTTCTGAAGTTGTTGTGACGCATACAAGCCATATATTCGATCCACTCAGGCTCAATATTGACTATTAAAAGCTGATCAAATTGACCTTATCGTTAAAAAATACCAACGAAGCGCTTTGATGAATGAGAAATCAATTGGAAGATTATTATAGGTATGAAAATTAAATTAAAGTTTTTTTGCACTCCCTGAAAATATCATAAATAAAAATGGAAAATTCTAAATGGATAATAATATCATGATTCAATTCTATTTTATGTAACAATTATTTGTTATCGACTCACAATCAGTTACTCTACGTTAAAGTTTACAGTATAAAATATTAGTACATCAAAGTCCAAATGTTTTAAATAAAAATGAAATAATGCCTAATTTATATTTCTATGAACTTTCATGAAAAAACAAAAATTATAATTTTTCTCTTTCAAGAGAGAATGCAGTGATAGTGAATTCTTCTTTTATCGAATTTTAGAGGTGTCCATTATGCTTATTGAATGAATGATGTGTGACTGCATCAATATTGATATGTTGATGGCCAATGACGCAAGAGTCTGTATTTTGAGACGCATTAGAAGTTATTGACCTTTATATACAATATTTATACCGTGAAAATGAGTTGGGGTTCCAAATTAAAGAAGCCAGCGACGCTAAACTTAATTTTCTTGTTGGCTACGTCGATCGAGAAAAAGTGGAGCTGCAACAGGAATTTATTGAATGGAATGAAATAATCAATTAGCGAATTTTCTCCCACCGATTCTCGAATTGTGCATTTGGGTAAGATGTTAATAAATTTCACTAATATTGGTCCCAACTTGGATTGCTGAAAATAAAGCTACACTTCAATAAGAAAAAAAGTATTAAATTATACCTCTTGATAGACGAGCAACGTTATAACAAAATAGGTGCTGACTTTCATTGCATCGACAATCGCCCAAACAACAAAAAATAACTCTCCATTTTCAAAACTTGAGTTTTCTAATCCCAGAGCATCGTTGAAAATTTTCCTAATCACCGTAAAAACGTCTGCTTGAAGATAAAGACTGCTGTACAAAAGAGGAATACACAAAAAAAGACCATACAAGCTGTTCACTTGCGTCGCAATGTCGCATATATCATTGTGACAATTTCTCAAATTTTCGATTTCAATAACAATGTTTGGACAGGAATTGCCTGTGGAGCATTCTTTCATTATTTGCTCAATTTTCCTTCTTATTTTTAACAAAAAGCACTTTATTAAAATGCAGAATGACAAAAACTGGGTTCCAATCATGTGCATTATCGTGCTTCCAATTTGAATCAGGGTGTGATAAAAAATGTCATAATAGCTAAACCTTCCATCAAGCCAGTTATGCAAAACGTGGGCGGCCCAAGAAACGCCATAAATCAGAATACATAAAATTTTCAAAGATTTGTTAGCTCTTTGCAATTCTGTGTGTGCTGAAAGTTTTTGATTCACGTCTTCAAAACGTTGCAATACTGTTACAAAGTATTTAGCCTTCTTGATGATAAAAATTATATTGGAAAGACTTGACAAAACACATAAAACACACACTACTTGATATATTATTTCTTCACCACTCATAATCGGTAAAAACTGTATGCGATTCATCAGCTCTATCAACCGACTTGAAGCCGTTGCAATGTTGATTACAACACCAAAAACCAGTAATACATAAGATTTATGCAATTTTGAATTGTACGGTAGCGTCCCCAACAAATTACATAGAATAATTGCCGGTAAAACCACCCTCCTAACCGTGGCCATGTTGTACTGCAACTGACTGGCTACTCTAATTGCAAGAGTATGGAATTGAAATCAATAAAATAAATATTCCTAAGCTCCAATGAATTTGTTGGTTTATGGCCAGGCTCTGAAGATTACTTCGCATTATTTCTTTTGGGGAAAAATGTTCAGCATTTGCATATAAAACTTTAGGCTCTACAAAAAAAAAAATAAAGAAGTTTAAAGAATTCAGCTGATCATACTCGATGCAATGTCTTTTAAAAAGGAATTAATTTCTAAAAATCAGTAAATTGATAAAATTGAAGTTTTTTAAATTAGAAGATTTATTAAAACATTAATTTGCTTACTAATTTTTCAGTTTACAGTTAAAAAAATATATTTTGAGATTATAAGATTTTGCACCAGCTGCACACTCATAATCATTAATCAGCACAGAAGAGGATAAAATATTTGCTTTTTAATTTTTTTATGGATAATTTTTATGCAGATTGAATTTTAGGTGTCCAATGTTGGTATCAAATTTATATGTGACTGCATCAAAATTGATATGTTGATTGTCATTGTGCCAAGTGTCTTTAAAATAAAGATTTTTATTTAGAACCTTGTCAGGAACTCAAATATTAAAATTAATACCGCAAATATCATTTTTAGATCCAAATTAAATATGTCAGCAACACTAAATTTAATTTTCCTCGTGGCTACGTCGATGGAGAGAAAATGGAGCTGAAAAAATTTACTCGTGAATAAAAAAAATTGAATAGTTCAGTACTCACCGATTCCCTAAGTGTATTCTGGGGCAAAATATTGATGAACTTCACTAATATTAAACCCAGCTTGGATTGCTACAAACACATATATAGATAAATTTGTGTATTAATATATTTATAAATTTTAATTATCTCCGCCGCCTTTCACTCATTTATTATCGTACTCTTGTGGCAACCGCAGCTGAAATAAGGTGAACAGGGTAAATTTAATAAAATGAACCAATTACCTCCTGATAGATTTGAAGTGTAATTATGAAATACACGCTGAGCTTAGAAACATCAACAGCTGCCCAGAGAAAGTCGGAAAAATCTCCTATATCAAAATTAGAACTATTGTTTCTAAAATAAATGTCCAAAATTTTCTTGATCTGCGTAAAAACGTCTCTCTGAAGAAACAGACCGCTGAACATAAGTGGAAAAGCCAAATAGATTCCGTAGGCGCTATTTAATACAGTTGCAAGTTCACAAATATTGCTATGTATCCTACGTAAATTCTCTATTTCAAATTCAATTCTTTGCTGATACTCGCCCTTTGTGAACTTGGTCATTATTTTTTCGATTTTTGTCCTCATTTGTAACAATAAAAATTTAATAACGATGCAAAAGGACAAAAACTGCGCTCCAATCATGTGTATTGAGGTGTTTCCTACTTGTTTCAGTGTAATGAATAAAAATTCAACAAATTTCCATTTCCCTGACCAGATTTCCAAAATTAGATTGATCCAAGAAATTCCATACATAACAAGAAACAAAACCAACAGTGTTCTTTCCGCTTTTTTCAGGGCTGGTTGAGCTGACAGTCTTGTATTTAATTCTTCCAACTTCAGCAGTACTTGCACAAATATCTTGGCACGATTTGTGATGAAAAAAATGTTGCATATGCTTGAAAACACGCACACAACACGGATCGCTTGATAAATCACATCTTCACCTCTCATGAATCCCAGATATTGTGTGTAAAGTATCAGTTCATATGCGCGACATAAAGCTGTGACCCCAGTTATCGTAACAGCAAAAATCACAACAAGATAACTTTTAGCGAGTCTTGAATTGTACGGCAATGTACCTAGAATAATTGACAAGAAAATTGTAGGCATCAGCAACTTCCTAACCGTGGCCATGTTCAATGAACATTGTTGCCTCTCAATCAATTTATAATATATATCACTCAAGAATATTGTCTTAGCAATTTTACATTTATTTGATTTCCTGATTGCCACATAACGTAATTTACAATACTTGTCGCACTTAACTTCATCTACATAAAGGCAAATTGCTTCTTAATTTATTTAAAAACTAATCATCATTTGAAAGAGAAAATTATTGATTTTTAAATTATACAGAATTATAAATAAATGATGTTGATCAATGTTGTTTCGCTATGAATATTGTTATGATGATTGCAAAATAATACAAAACTTTTTTAATCAATTTGATATTGAGGAAATGTTAATTTTCTAACAAAATTTTAAAATCAATTGCAGAGAATAATTAAGATGCTGCTTTTAATTCACTTGTGAAAGATTGAATTACAATCGCTAGATTTGTAATTGCTGATGAAATGGACTGAAACAATAAAAGGTAATTTTACAGCCTTATATTGATCAATGAAAAAGATTTACCATCAGCATTAACTCTCTATCAATTTTAAAAATCTCATGCGCAGTTACAACCATCTTTTCACTTGCAATATCTTTGAGGAATTTGTGAACCTACGGAAAATTTAATTTAATTCTTCGGAATTACTCAAATTATTCAACCATATTACCTTATCTCTGAATTTTGAGTCTTCAGCTTCAGAATTCATTAATTTATTCACTGAAGCTCTTAGTTTTAGGTGCTGTAAATTTAATATTAAAATAAATTTTTTATTGTCATTTTTCATTTTTTTTTATTGAACCTGCGTTGTTATCAAGTGGCTTGAAGTGAAGCATGTCAAAATTTTAATTGTTTCGGCTCCGAGGAAGATACTAATTTGAGAGAATTTTTGAAGGACCGACAATATAGACCCAGATTCAAATTGTTCTTTAACTAATAGAATTGCACTCGATTGCAAGTACAGGTTTGAAACAAGCATGACAAGCAGAATGAAGGTTCCAAAGTAACTGGTCATGTCAGATGTTACAGAAACAAATTTTGTGTAGCACTGGTACAAACGCTCAAGCCTAATTTCCTTTACTCTAAGTCGTTCTTTATTTGCATCACATTTGTTAAATTCCATTTGATCTATCTCAATGCGTATTGCTTCTAAAAAGCTTCCACCCACCGTTGAAAGCGCAAAGAAGAAATTAATCGGATAGTTTCCTACTATGACACGTACAGTGAAAAGAAAATCTACAAATAAATTATAAAAGCAATTCTGATTACTCTGACATGGTCCGAAAATTATTTCCCAAATGCAATTCAAGTTGCTTATAATTTGAGGAAGTACAGGCAAAACAAACCCAATTAAGAAGAAAAACAACAACTTCAGTCGCGAAGGGTCTGACCTTAAATGCCTGTTTATGAATTCTATATCAGTAAGAATCCGAATTAACTTGTCTGTTTCACAACTGTTTTTGTACAATGTTAAAATTTCAATGGATATTATAAATAAAAAACCAATTATTTGAATGAAATCCGCAGGGATCAATCGGGGCTTTTCCATTGCGATTTGAAAGCAGTGCCAAGAATATGCTGTTACAACCAGCATAATCACTCCCAAACTTGCACACTGGGCAATTCGTGAGACAGAAAAAACTCTACTTCTAGAATTGTATTTAACTGGCAAGACACCAACGAGCTTGAAAATTAACAACTGAGGCCAAAGTGTATCCCACAAAGTTTTCATGCTGCTTGTGACAGAGTTTGATATATTTCACAAAAGCCAATGCAATTTATTGATTTTTTTTTTCTTTTTTGAATTGCCGTTGACATCCGTACAAAGCGTTATTGGTGATTATTGAGCGGAAGAAATCAATATATTTAATTAATAATAATATGTTTTCATAAAGCTTACCAATATTTTATTAAAATGAAAATTGGAAACTCAAACATTTTTTTCTTAAATCGAAAGTATTTATAATTAATATGAATTGCTAGAAAAAATTGAATATTTAAAAAAAATCATTATTTCTTTCGTCCTGCTTTCAAATTGGCGATCCTCTGATGTTTTAGAAAAAAATTCCAATGAATGCCAGATAAGGTAGTTTTTTTAAACGATTTGACTAAGCACCCAGTGTGCTAATAGAATTTATGTGCGTCTGCATCAATATTGATATGTTGATGATCATTGAGGCAAAAGTCTAAAATAAAATTTTGTTAGGTTTAAACGTGGATATAAATTACAAACTATTCATACCGTAAAAATTAGCCGCAGATCCAAATAAAAAAGCCCAGCAACACTGAACTTTATTTTCTTGGTGGCCAAGTCGATGCAGAAAAAATGAAGCTAAAAAACAAATTTTTTAATGGTGCCGATATAATAATAAAAATAACCAACTGTTTCGCGAAGTTTACATTCAGGCAAAATGTTGATGAATTTAACTATTACAGGTCCCAGCTTTGCTTGCTGAAAAAATATAAACAACTCTCATTTATTTATAGTATATTCTCAAGATCGCCTTAATTTTGATAAAATTTTATGCTTGTACTGGTCACATGTGTACTAAACCATTTGTTGTACAAAACTAAAATTAACGAATGTCATTTTTTTTTTTTAAGTTTAATTACCTCTTTGTAGATTTGCAATGTAATTATGAAATATGCGCTAATTTTGATAGCATCAGCCATTGCGTAGGAGTAGTAATATGAATCATCTTCATTGAAATTTGAATTATTCAATCCCAAAGCGTAGTCGAAAATTTTCTTGGTCAGAACAAACACGTCTTTTTGAAGATATAGGCCATTGAACAAAAGTGGAATGAACAAGTAGATGCCATAAGATCTATTCACTAGCGTTGCAATTTCACAGAGGTCGTAATGGCACATTCGTAATTTCTCTATTTCAATAGCATGATGTTCAAAATCACTAGCTGAGGAGTCACTCATCAAATGCCTTAATTGTCTCCTTATTTTAAATAAAAAACATTTTATAATGATGCAGAAGGACAAAAACTGAATCCCGATCATATGCATTGAAGTGATGGAAAATTTTGCCAGCGTTTTTGAAATCAATTCGTAAATGCTTAACTCTTTAACAATCCACATGAAATATAGAATGAGATTTAACCAAGAAATTCCAAACATTGATAGATTCAAAAAAGATAAAATTAATCCCACTTGCATTATTTCCGAGTTTGCAGCAAGTTTTTCGTGCATATCTTCCAGCTTCAATAGAACTTCAATGAAAACTTGAGCACGTTTTATAATGAAAAATATATTTGTTAAACTGGAAAGCACGCACAAAAAGCGAACTGCTTGATATAGCACATCTTCTCCGGTCATGATCGATAAAAGGTGCATTTTTGGCATCAGTTCATTCAGCCGACACCCTGTTGTGGCCACATTTATCACAACACCAAAAATCAAAGCAAGATAACTTTTAGTCAGCTTCAGATTATATGGAAATGTGCCAAATATTATGGTTAAGAAAATTGACGGAGCCAGCACCTTCCTAACCGTTGACATGTTCAACTGCAAAAGATCAATATTAATATTACTGATAACTGTTTTTCACGTTGGAATTTGATGTGGCTTGCTTGAACGCTTTCATTTATCAGCAACAACATAGTTCAATATTGCATTAAAAATTTCTCATCAAATTAGTTTAATGCTTTTCTAATCAGATAAATGCTGAACTATTTTGAAAGCGATGTCCAAAAATATTATGAATAATGAAGCATAATATTAAGCATTTTTTTATTGATTTTTCTTTCAACTATTAAAATAAATAATAATAATGATAGTTAATTTCTTACTACAAGGTGTTGTCAAAAACAAGTTAACTCGTATCGATTTTATTAAATTTTATTTGAATATAATTCAATTAGTCCTGAAAAAATTAATATGATAGTTTGATTTTTTTATTCTGCCTTCATGTAGTTGATGTGAGACTGCACAAAAATGGCAAAGTTAATTGTGGCTGATGAAATTGACTGAAAGAATTAAAAATAAGTTTTGACTCTCAGTAACAAATAAATAAATTAAATTTACCGCTAAGAGCAACTCCCTGTCAATTTTAAAAACTCCAGTTGCAGTTAAAACTATCCTCTCACTTGCTAGATCTTTAAGAAATTCATGAACCTGCAAAGCAAGTTTAAATTCTTGAAAATTGGTAATAATTCCTCTTAATAATATTTACCTTATCTCTGAATACCGAGTCTTGAGCTTCAGAATTCAATAATTTATTAATGGACGCTCGGAGCTTATCATACTGAAATTTACTGACCTTATAAACAAATAGGGATATTTTTTAAACCCACCTGTTGCGTAATCGAATAGCTAGCTGTGAAACACATCAGAAGTTTCAAGATATCTGAACCTAGATAGACTAACATTCTGGAAAGTCTTTGCACGACCCTGAATAGAGATCCAGACACAAGTTCTTCTCTAATCAATTCGATCGTGGCCCACTGAAGATACAAGTTGGAAACAAGCATGCCAAAGAGTAAGAAAGTTCCAAAGTATTTGCTAATGTCAGCAGAAACAGAGAGAAATTTTAAATATCTTTGGTGCAAAAGTGTTAGTCTAGTATCATTTCTATTTTTTCCCGATTTTTTTGCCCCTCTTTTGTTGTTTGTCATTTCATTGATCTCCAAGCTCATCGCATGTAGATAATTTGCACCCACCATTGAAATTGCATAGAATAAATTAATTGGATAGTTTAAAATGATGGTGCTGATCGCAAATACAATATCAAGAAATAAATTGTGAATACAGTTCCAATTTTCAGAGCTATACTTGCAATCTCCAGAGATTATAATCAATACATCTTTCAGATTGGAATACAATCGAGTTCCTATTGGCACAATGTAAGCAATGATGAACATGATCCGCAACTTCATCTTCACCGAGGTCATACAATCGTATTTTAAATTTATGCTTATTAATTCCAGATGATTAAGGATGCGAACGATTGTTTCTGTTTCAAAGAAAAGTTTGTATATTGTCAAAATTTGATTAAAAGTGTTAAAAATAAATCCGACGATCTGAATAATATCGGTGGGTCTTATTCTGCGCATGAATATATACTGAATTGAGGGCCAAAAGTTAAGGATCACAAGCGCGAAAATTACTGCCAAACTTGCGCGCTGAGCGATTTTCGAGACCGCAAATTCTCTTCTGTGATGGTTGTATTTAACTGGCAAGACACCGCACAGTTTGAAAACCAGCAACTGAGGCCACAGTGTGATCCAGAAGCCTGCCATTTTGCAAATGAGGTGTAACCTTGACCGAATGATCCACCTTTCATAATTAATTTTAATATACTAATAGGAATTAAATATTAAGTGGTTCCTCAACAATCACAACAAACAGAAAACTGACTTGCTGAAATCAATAGTCATTAAAAATTTAAGTTTTTGTTACTAAAACGTCTTTCCATTATTATTGCGACAATATTAATAATTAAAAATGTCTTGGTTACCTTTTTAAAGTTATTTGTTAAAGAAAAAGATAATAAATAATTTAAAAAAATGAAATAACAATATGTTTTAGTCAAATGATACTTTCAAGCAAGACATGCTTCAGACAATAATTCAAAACGATTTTTAAGGACTTTTTGTTATTAAATATTTTTATTCTGCTCTATATTGAAGAAAAATATGAATACCTGGCCCAAACTAGCAGCACCTTGGGCAGACCTTGCCAAAGGGTACGTTGAAAAAATCGGCCCACCCCATCTGATAAACACTTCATTTATTCAAAGGAGATCCTTTTTGACGGAATCTTGTTCTAAAGCTGACTATTATTCTATGGCCTAAGCAACACTCGCTGCTGCTTTGATTATTCATGCATTTATCGGGAAAGATGATTATCGCGGTGGGAGCTGATGCATTTAAATTAATAACGCGGCCGCCGGTGGAATTTATCAATTTGGAAAATTGGTGCAGCGTTTACTCAACACATTCCGGGCTCAAACTCTCTTCCACAGGTCAAAATTATGTGTTGGCCTTGGTGGCTGTCAAGTTATGGTTCTTTTTGTCACTTATTTGATCGCCAAGGGGACCATTCAGACGGAACGAGCTTATCAAATCGACTTTTTTTATTTATTATTTTTTTATAATGAGAATTAATGAGCTGGGACAATGTTGAAAGTGCTCAAAATAAACAAACAGATATTCATATTAATATACTCTTACTGCTGAAAACAAAAAGATAAAAAATTAATTTTTCTAATGGTTTTAGAAAAACGAAAACCAAATGTAACCAATTATTTCATATTTTTTAGCTGAATAATATTTGAAAAACATTTCATCAAAATACTCTCCTTTTCAGGATTTATTTTTTTAATTTTTTTCCCATGCCATTTATGAGAATATCTTAATTTTAATCTGATCCAAGTGGTAATCAGAAACTGTGGAGAGTGACGTGATCACACAACGCCGGCGGGCCTGTCCGGAATGAAATTCCCTCGAGCGTCTGCTAGTCATGAGTGTGTGTATCATTTTCATTCCTGGGCGCGATATGTGCGTTTCCGCCGCACGCGAAAACGAATGAGTATGTATAATATATACATAATTTGGCCGAACCGCAGCGAGACCTTGGAGAAAAGGTGATCATCTCGCGAGTTAGTTAGGCAGGCAGGCCACGCAGGCACGCCCTCGAAGATTTTCGCTCAAGCCTGGCCACACCTGTGCGCTGGATTCTGTGCCTCTTTATTATATTGTGTGCTGCATCACCTTTATAAACACCCGGCCACCACAATATGAAATTAATGATGATTAATTTTTTCCTGGCATAAAAGTAGTTTTTATTTTTATGTCTTAGGAGCTGCGGAAAAAATATTTTTAAATTTTTGTTTGCCTAATTAAATAAAGTTTAATAAAACTTATTTAAAAAAAATACATTTTAGCAGTTTTGTCAATTTATTCATGTATTATAATATTATAAAAATAATTAATTTCAATTTTATGTATTTAGAAATGTTTTTTTTTTGTTTATATAATTATGTTAATGATTTGTGTAAAATTTTACTAAATATATTGATAAATAAATAATTGTTCTACGATTATAAATTGACTGTAAAAATGCAGCATTAAATTTTAAATTGTTAATGTATGAATATCCTTCATTGGTAAAGTTGCTTTGTGTTGATGTTAAATTTAAATGAATTAACAAATATTTATCTTTCATTAAAAAAAAAATATAAAACTTTTAATGAGATGTGTACATAAATACATTATATATTATGTATGTACTTATAAAAATATTGAAATCAAGATAGTTGGTAAGAAAACACTGATGAATTAATTATGATTTCTAATTTTTGTTCGTGTATTGGAAAAAATTCTTAATTATATGCATAATTTCGACAAATTTGTTATTTATTTACACGTCCAAACGGAGAGTGAAAAAGCCGTGCGAATAGACGTGGCCATTGTTGTTGCACCTCTTTTATATTATAATATTGTATCGCGTGGAGTGGCCAGTGAATTAATAATTCAAAGACCCACCCTGCTCGTCGAGTGAGCTCCCGGTGGTACTTCAATTGAATTAATCCAACGCCCAACAGCAATAAAACGCTACAAACGATCTGCATAACACACACCTGAAGGGTCTCCGTCGTGCATAATGTGTTTTATTGAGAGCGTCCATTCATGAGCCGAAAAGAAAGATCCCATCCTCTCTTTCTCTGCTGGCGGATGAAAAGGGTCCATTCAGTTTTATTGCGATATTTGTTAGCTCGGTACACGCAAAGCACACATTACATCTTATACGAATATTGTGTATTCTCGGCTGGCTGTTGGAGAGCAGCAGCAGGAAATTCTGCCGAGCGTCTAGACCGTCATTATCATTAAACAGCATCATTTATGACTCGTCCTCGGCAAAATAAAGAAACCCCTTGCCCTGTTGGCAGTAAAATATTCTCAAGGCCTTGGTAATTTGGCGCCCAGCTTAGGGGATCCTCTTAAATTTGCTCCAGTATATTCAATCTACAGAAAAATTGGAAAGCTTTTGTCGGGAATTAAATTGTATACTTTAATTTTAAGTAAAGTTAAATAAATAAAAATTTAATTATTATATTTTTAATTTTTTTTTAAAATACAAAAGAGCAATTAATTACAAAAACTTTTTCATTAATAGATTTTTTAAATAATTAAATTTTAAGTATTTATTTGATTTTTATAATAATATTTTTAATTTAATGATTAATTTTTTCACAATAATTTATACAGAAAAAAAGTATATATAATTTTACTTTGCAAGTACTTTACAAATATTACATTCTAACAATTATTATCTGGTACAAAGCAAGTCAAGTACATAGGTTGGTGTGGATCTTGAATCATATCAGGTGTGCATAAATGAACTATAAATTATGATATAAAAATATTAATAAAAATAATAATATTAATGACAATTGTATACATTATTGAGATTGAGAATTAACAAAATTTTCAGCCACAATCACACTAAATAAATGGCTTTAGTATGCTTGCTTTGGAACACTTCCAGTGGGGACAAGGAAAATATTATTGTAATTGCGGCCACCGCGTCTGATTTTCATTCCAACGCATTTCTAAACCTCGACTGTGCCGCGGTTGGTTTCCTGCAGGCATGTCTGCAAACAGTCGTAAAATAAGCACAGCTCATGCAGGCATTCAGGAGCTGCTGCCCGTGCCAGTGCGGAGGAGTTGGTTGCTGCCCTTCACGAATATCAATCGGCCGCGCCCGTGCCTATTAGCAATTGTGATTGCCACCTGAAGAAAATGACTAATAAGGCAAAAATTATATGATTGAAATACGAATTGGTCGGCAAAACGCGGCTGCCATTTTAATAATGGCCAACTTGTGCGTCGTTCTCTTTTCAAACAGCCCACACTGACAATTTTTTTGTCAAAAATTCTTTAAATTGAAGGTGCTTTTTAAAATTATAAAGGCAGTTGAGACGCTAAGTAATTTAATCATAGAAATGTATATAACAAGTTAATTTTTTCTTATTGATATAGACCATTGCTCTTTAAGTTTTTAATTTGCCAAAAATTTGTTTTCAATAAATTTATCAATTACTACTTTTATCTTTTGTACTTGAAATTTGTAATGTAAAAGTGCTCGAACAAACAATTTTAAACATCTAATGCACATTTGAAATACAAAAG
This sequence comes from Neocloeon triangulifer, assembly GCF_031216515.1. Taxonomy (NCBI): domain Eukaryota; kingdom Metazoa; phylum Arthropoda; class Insecta; order Ephemeroptera; family Baetidae; genus Neocloeon; species Neocloeon triangulifer. The sequence goes on along the minus strand of NW_026775554.1, from coordinate 14,786,932 downwards.
GTCCTAAATAAGACCTCATAACAAAAAAATTAAACTAATTTTTTTGCCCTTGGGACACCAATTTTCTTCGTAGTGACAAATTTTCACCGGATAAGTGGCCATGTCCTGGAAACGGTTAACCAAATCGTACATTTACAAGCAGCAGCATTGTGCACAAAATTTTCTAAAATTTTCTCTCTCGACAATTTTCACCGAAGATGGCAAACAAGCGCGGTAAAGGCGCTCAACAGAAGAAGGTGACTCAGGAGAAAAGTCACGCACATTCTCGCATGTGCATCGCTTTGTCAGTCAAATGGCATTCTCTGTAAGGAGGAGAGCTGTGTGTTTAAACAGCACCAAATGATGTCATTTTCACAAGACTACGTGAGCTTTGCATAAATATTTTAATGAAAGATAACAAGGAGCTACCTTGTGGAGGAAAAAAACTGACTCTCGCGGCGTTGCGTGGCGAAAGAGAGAAGAATATAATTTTCGAAGCGATGATCACGCTGCTCTCTTGGCGCCAGAGAGAGAAAAAAATTAGGAAAACACAAGCCGATTTGAATATTCAGGAACTTTAATGATAGGAATCAATCAGTTTTAATTAATCCGTTGGCGTTTTCGAGCGTGGTAAAAAATAGAAGGACCTGAATTTGGTTACGCAAGAAACGGTCCAGCGTAAAAAAGGCACACATTTATTCATTTGACCCATGTGTCACTCGGTTTGGAGAGTTGCTCCGCAGATACCGTAAGCCTTGGCTAATCATCATCAGCACCAAAGGTGGACCGGCACTGCTGCTTCTTTTCTTTTGTCATTATGAAATACGCAGCGCCCTCGGGCCACCTGCACAGCCGCAGATCCCTCCACGTCTTGTAACAATTTTCTTCTCTTAATCTCGTTTCTATCGCATTTCGAACCGACGGCCGCAGTTTTGATCGAGGATGCGATTGCAATTAGAAAAGGAGAGAGGTAAAAAAAAAAATAAGGTAGCGCCCAGAAAAATAATAATTTTGCGATGTGGCGACCAGATAGATTTTTTCTGCGGCTTGATTGATGAGGACCAAGTGCCAAGGGCCAGGATAAATGTGGGATTTGGCCGAGATTACTAGATCAAAATAATTGCCCTCACTTTTCCCATTTCATTCCGGATCCGTGTAGGCAATTAAATTTTTAGATTCAAAGTTGTTATGACATGGGCACATGATTTTCGTTTTAAAAAATAAACAGACCGCCGTCACGACTGCACCATTTATTAATTCATCCTAGCTGCAAAAGTATGGCAACTTTACCCTTTTATTCCACCACGCCCATTTTTAATGAAATTTTTAAGTGAAATTGCATCACTGCTTGGTGAATAGCTGGTTGAATTATTTTACATTTGACCTGTATTAATCAGTCCTTTTATTTCTTTCACATTGGCGTGAGCTTTTATAAAATCAGGTATTTATTATAAATTTGAATATGTATTTTATTAAAAGACAAGCTTCATTTCAAATTGGTTTTTAGCAAAATTTTAAATAGCATTTTAAATACTATTAATATTTTTAAACAGTAATACAAATCTAATTTTTAGAAAATGTTAGAATATTTTATAAACAATTTCACTAAAACAATTATTTTTAAATATTAATTTTATTTAACTCTAAAGTCAGTTATAACTGGTATTTGTATTATTTGTATATATTTTTCAATATTTTTTAAGTCGCAAATTTTGTAACAAAATGAAAGTTTATTTAAAACAATCTTTGATATTTTTTCCTTTGATTGTCACGGAAATGCAAATGGCCTGCAAGTAAACTAGGCAATCAAATTTTATATTGGCTGCTTGGCGTGATCGAAATATGCAAATTCTGGTCCAGCCCCTTGCTGAGCCGCCGCTCGAAGAACAATTACAATGTATTGCGTGCACAAGGAGGCCGCTCCCTTTTGAAATTAGTTAATTTTCCTAACAATAAAGCAATTACGCCGCGGCCGAGAAATCTTATTGAGACCAATGGGCTGGCAAACAGGGTACCGAGTTTACCAAAGCAACAAATCACGCGCTTGCCAGATGACCTTTTGCTTTTAGAGTCGGACCGACGATAAATTTTCCAAAGCCAAGCCGGGTTATTAGAAATAAATTAAAAAGGCATATCAACTGGCCAACTTAAAAGACGTGAAAAACGGCCAGGCGCAAAAATCAGGCGCCAGATTCTTTCTCTAAATCTCCCGTACATAAAATAATGTTAATTCGGAAAGGTGAGAGGCCAAGGATGTAGTTGGATCATTCGATTTATTGCGCTGAATTCGCCGCAGCACACCTCGCGAAATTATCAGCCACGCCGTGGAGAGAGTGATTCGATCCTTAAGAATATAATTCTTCCCGTGCTTAAGCAGCCAGGTTAAAATAATTTTTGGGTGATGCAATCAGTAATAATAATGCAGGCGTCTGACGGAAAATGATTGATAGCCGCTGGAAATCGCACACCGCGTGAATTATTGAATATTTGCAACATGAGCCTTTGCCCGCCTAAGCACTTAGCCGCGGTTGATTAGGCAACGGAAATTATTTTCACTGATCTTTGTACTTCTTTTTTGTTGCAGGTAAGCAATTGTACAACTCATTGAGCGATTGGGAAACTTAGGGAAACTTATCATTAAAAAATGGCGAGACGAGCTAAAGAAAGGAATCCAAAGTAAGTTTAGTTAATTATGCTACATTTTACACATTCCATCAATTTTTCATTTGGGGAGATCAAAATCAGATTGAAAATTATTGAATATTTTTTAACTTTCTTCATTTTATAGGAAAAATAAATTAATCATACAATGGGAAAATAAAAGGAATGAAAAATAAAAAAATCAATCTGAAATCTCCAAATATTTATGCAATTTCAGTCGCATGAATGAACAATTTCATCGCGAAATGATTTGTATTAAATGCAAATTTATTGCATAAATTTAGCATTTTGAAATGAATTGCTGCTCCTTCTCTTGGTTGATTAGAAAGCAACTGTAGTTGTTTAATAATTGAGATGCAGGTGCGCGATTTCCAAATAAATCGTGCGTCGAATCGCATCTCAATTCGTTGACCCCGGCAGGCCGCGTAACGCAAGTTTAGTGCCACTTCATTCCACCAAACTCTTTTACTGCTGAATTATTTACCATTAATAAATTATTCAGAGCCGTTGTGCAATTGAAAAATAACGAGTGCATACCGAAGGCAGGCTGAATTATTTCCATTTTGTGCACCGAGAGCGGCTGCACCTACACGTAGCTTACGGTCCATTAGGAAGCCATAAAATTATACACAAAGGGAAAAGCTGAACGAAAGAAAGATTGTGTATATTAAGAATTCATGCATGCACAACAGCAATTTCCGAGTTATTCTCTAATAATTTTTATCACCGCTCCTCATCGCGCTCTCTCGCCGCGCGCTATTATTGTTGTTGTGTTATATTATTATTTTGTGCTCTCCTGTGTGAGGGCATGATTGTGTTTTTATTGGAGGCGCACTCACTCACACACACACACTCACAAGAAGTGCATCGTTTTTTAATGTAAACATAATATAAAGCGCAGGCAGCAGTGCTCTCTCGAGAGATAGTTCATCTCGACCGTTGTAACACAACGTGGCGTTTTTGGACGCTGTTCAAATGGGACTTGAGAGAGACCGAAGTTGCGTTATTATTGCATGTTCAAATGACGACCAACTCACGATTCTCCAATTAATTTACATGTTATTATGCTTGTATTAGTGAATACATTATAATCATAATAAGGCATCAGAAAATGGAGAAAAGAGAGTGCTCCGCCTGGGAAGCAAAAATTTTGGGGGCCCACCTTAAAAAAATTAATCCTATTTTACATTGCCAAGTAATTTTTTTCCATTAAAATTGATCAGTTCTCTACGCAATTCTTTAGCAAAATATAATTTAATAATTATTTTGCTGTATATAGACTGTTGTAATTTTTAAATTATTTGTTTAATGCATAATTTGTTTTCATTTAAAAATAACAACAATATTTTAACAATTTGATTTTGTTATTTATAAATGTATTTTAAATTATTTTTATTCATATTGTTTTTTTTTTATATAAATTTTAATTTTCAAATAAAATAAATTTAATTTTGTTTACATCATGTACATACTATCATTTAATTTTTAAATAGATACAGCGGCATGCTCTTTATATGTAGAATTAATTCCTCTGACAAAGAATTGTGTTGATTTAAAGTGTGGATTTTTATAATTTGATTTAAAAACTGATTTTAACATACTATAAATATTACAATTAAATTTTATATACTCTAAACTATTTGCTACTCTTTACTGCATAACAATATCACAGTTTCATTTCTTTATTAAAATGAAATATTTAATTTTTTAAGACATTACAATATTGTGAACCCCCAAAGGCAAAGTGAGCACAAAGGAGCGATCAGATACGAAGACGAGGAGCTAAAACCATGTAGCCGCGTTGCCCTTATTAGCGAGGAAACCAAATTGAATGCATCAAGCGAGATGGAGCTCTCGATGCAAACGCTCGTCCGCCTACAACGTTCACATACAAACATTGTATATAATTCCCCCTTTATTTCGATCGCCGGTGTGTATTTTCGTTTTTTATTTCCACGGCGGGTCCATTGTTGAAAGGTCGTTGACTATAAAGGTGCGCGGATAAATCACCTGCTAAAAGAGTCAGAGGCCATCCGCGCGACGCAGTAGTCGGTCGGAGGCGGAACAATTTCCAGCCCGAGAAAGTGTCGAAACGGGATCAGCTCTGGATTTTTCGCTAAATATCTTGTGATATTTGTGATTTAATATTGCCACGGAGCGAGAGAGAAACGAATTTTATATACGAAGAGCTCAGTTTCAGGGCAAACAAAAATATCAGATTGCATGGAAATTTTGGAAGGAATTGCGTAAACTGGCGGTCAGGTCAAGTTTCAAATTTGTCTCAAAATACCCGAGCTGCACGGTAGAACCAAGAATAATAGGTCCGGTTCGTTAATTTAATCGGATTACCAGCGATTAAACTGCAAAGCAACTGTAAATGCCCATCACGTATCGATCTGCCGCCACGGAAAATTTGAAAATCGTGTTCACCAATTAGCGGTATTCTCTTAATAAACAGCACTCCATTAATTAGGCTCGGGACCTTTTTTGAGCAAAAATGTTCGCTCCCGAAAGGAGGCTTAAAAGAAGTGCTAAGTTAATTAAGAGTTTTAGAGGCTTCTTAACTCTAGAATCTATGAGGGCCCTATAAAATATAATTTTATAGCTGCGTTCGCCTATTTCTCGTCGACGCATTCACGATTTTTCTCCGAAGCTCGCCGGCCTGCGGGATCGCGACCAAGTAAAATTTTAAATTCCTTTCCTCGCCACACACACAACGAGATCTGAATAAAAGTGACGTCGCTCATCAGAGGAAATGCCAGTGGCGCGGAATGAAACGAGGATAACTTTACATTTGCGGGGGCATCTCGGATGAAACAAAATGCAAACGCCGTCTGCGCTGCGTTGAAACTCCATTCCGCGTCTCTTTCTCTGTGTGCGGTTTGTCGTTGACGTGCGGTGATGATGTCGAAAATGAGAGTTCCTCGAATCTGCTCGGAATAATCGCGAGACGAGACGCGAACAATGTGCACGGCTTGTTTGGTCGTGACCACGCGCGGCTGGGTGCATTCGATGCTTGTTGTGTGTATTCACTTTTGTTTTCCGGCGCTCTGCAAATGATATCCAATGTCTGCGTGATTTGATGCCTCAATTGAGGCACCGCCAAAGGTATGAGAAAATGCAGCCAAAGCGACTAACAGATTGGATTGCAGATTTTTCAACTTAAAATTAATTTATTTTTTGATAAAATAAAAAAAAAGATTATTTGATTCATCAGAATGTGAGATAAAAATATTTTAATCTTCAACTCAATTTTGATTTGAAAATTAACACTTTGAATTGTTTGTAAAGGGAGGATTTTGATAGACACAATTTGACCTGAAGACCTAATTGAGCCTTTTATTAGCTCATTTTTAAGTAATTGTAGAAAATATCCATCATTTTCACTCTAATATTATAGGAGTACCATTAATACTTTAAAAAATAGTTTTGTTGAAAAAACAATCCTTTTAACTTTTTGCATTCATTTATTACAAAATTAAAGTTTTGCGTTAACAAAAATTGTAAAAAGTCATGACTTGCTAAAATTGCAGTTTTGCAAAGAAATTTACAATAGAAAAATAAGTAAAACTGAATAAAAATTATGAAAAATGATAAATTTTATCCTTGAAAATCAAGCTGAGACTTTCCTGCAAGGTATGCAATCCCGTCGGTAAGGCGCGTCGAGCACATTGCCTACCTCCAGGCTGTCTGACAATCGGAATGCAAAGAGCTGTTCTTTTCTTTCCTCCAGTCCATTCCACCCGTTCGACCTTCAATTTCACAATTCCAACATTTCTGCGGCGGCGGCGACACTGCGAGTGGGACCGACGGGCATGATGGATTCGCACAAACTGTTTTAATTGGAATATTTATTTATTTATTTCTATTGCAAACTGGTTCCCGCAGGCGTGGTACGTGAAATTCGGCGGCCCGCCTTGCGGTAACGCGTCTGGTAATGAGTGAAGCAACAACCTAATTGGGGTCGTGTTTGCTTAAGGGTCGTCATAGGGCAACAACCGCGTGTTTGGAAAGACGTGACCTATTTTGTCTAGTCACATCCTGAAAATAATATTTTTCGACAAACACGCAGACGGGAAGATATGAAATGTGAAATTATTCTCGGGGTGTTTCTTCCATTAGAACGAGACGGACGGTGCGTTATCTATTAACTGCAGCTAAGTGCGCGCCATTAAGTTGAAAGTTCAAGCACCTCCATTTCTGTCTCTCGGATATGCAGCTCGGTGATGTATTTTTGACCTAACCTCTCGGAAAGTGCTGGTGTTGACACTCGGCTCACTCGAGGTCTTGCTCTCTGGCCGAGTGAGAGCCGCCGTCGGTCCCGCCGGGTGGATCAATTATTCACACTTGTTGACCATGATACTGCCTGAATGGAAACCATCAAAGGGTGCGCACTCGCTCTGCTCTGCCTGGTGAGATATTTTTTTTCCTTTTATCGCGCGTCGCTTTTTGCTCCGGGGAGATGAGCGCATTCTGTCTGGCAGTCACTTCAAATCACGACTTCACTTTGCCTAGAATGAATCTGCTGAGTGTCTGGGACGTTGAACTTAAAAGCAAACATGTTTGGTTTTTTTTTAAATTTGCAAGTGGAGATAATTTTTAAGGCACTAATTACTCATCCCATCTATTAAAAGCAAAAAAAGAAGACAAATGTATTTATAAGCGATACAGATTGTATCATTAAGTTAAAAAAAATTCAGACAACTTGTCAAATTTTCTTTCTTCTTCCTCCTACGGTATTGATTTTAATTGGACTAAATAGATGTAAAAATATGCTTTTTTGAGTTATTATTTGAAGAAAAAGCTTAAAATTAACAAAAATCAATGAAAATTCCTTAAATGATCCTATTTTTCCCAGTTTTCAGATGAGAAACTAAAGTATATGATCTAACATTTTTGTATGTAACGTCGAATCAATTTTTGTTTATCCTTTAAATTTAAATTCAGATTCTTTTGATTGTTATCATCAGATGTTGCATGTTTCCATCTCTTTTGTTTGGGTCGTCTGTGCCCGAATACAATGTTGGCCTTTTCCGACCTGAGGTGAACAAAGCCCCGTTGGCCGCGAGAGCTGCCATAAATCTGTAGGAGAGCCACCCGGAAAGCGGCGCGAATATTTTGGGCCGCGCCAGATTTTCATAGACATGCAAAATATTTGGCTTGAATCCCGTTTTTTCTCATTCCCGGCTGAGGCAACATTGTTTCTCGTGTTCATTGTGATCCGGCCGCTGTGACTACTCTGGAGGCAAAGGTCACGCACATAATGCAATCACGACGCCGCAACAAAGTTGAATCATAAATAAATAAAGTCATCCTCCTTTGAGGCAGTCCTCAGGCAGCATTTGAATAATTAATGCCACGACCAAAGCACGCTCCTTTTATGTATGTGCAAAAATACGATAATAATTATACTGTTAGAAATTTAATGTTAATTAATATTTAGTTATTTTTATTTTGCCTCAAAATTACAATTTAGAAGATGTTTTTAAATTTTTAATTTATTATTTATATTTTATATATTTTAATTTCTATGAAATAAATAGATAATAAGAACTTATACATGCATGATTTATAAACGGCTTTGTAATAAATTTATAAAATACTTATTACATGGGAAAGCAATACAAGTTACCTTGATTAATTAGAAGTAATTCTTCTCTGCATCGGGAACCGTGGAACCATGGAATGATAACATAATTATTATTATTTATGCTACTCGATGTATTCGATATAAAACTAGTGGTCAAGGTTATTTAATATTTATTTCTAATGCTTATAGTTTTCAGACGCCTAAGATGTATTGAAATTGTAAAAGAGATCTCAAATACAGTTTTTGCGTTTGTGTGCTTTCCGCCTCTCCTGTTGGTCTGTGAGGTGAGAAAGCGTTTTTCTTTCAATCGTGGCGCAAAACAGCATTCACCAAAACATTGCGGTGTAAAATAACTGCACCGCCTATTGGAAAGAAAACGCCAAATTAGACGCGCCGATCACCTTTTTGAAACCGGCAGTTACGAATAAATACACTTTCACGCTCGAAAAATGCGTCGGCTCTTGAATATTCACAAATAACTACAGAAAAAAAATCGCAGGCATATATCAGCGGCAACTTTCATTTATTTATCCGGCGTGCTCGAGAAAATGGTCACACTTAAAGCATGAGTGCTCCGGGCGACTTATTTAATATTTAAATTTCCAACGAAAAGAGCGCGCCGAGAAAGTTGAATCGGATGAGACGCGGCGCGAAGCCGGTTACGCGCGTTTTCTCACCGATTTGTGCGCGATCATTCCGATTTCCATCGGCGGGTTTTGTGTGTTTTTTAAACATTAATTCAAAGCGCCGCGTCTGACCTAAATGCCGATTGCAGCAGGTGAGTTTTTGCATCGATTACGAACAAAACCTGTCGGCCAGACAATAAAAACGTGAACGTTAATTCTTCTCAAAGGACGACCTTAAGAGAAATAGAATGTAGATTACCGCCAGCAGATAACGAAAGGATTTTTTAATTACTTAATGCAATGTGCCCCTATTATTATTTTAATGCCGCGGCGCCACTCGTTGTGTTTGACAGGCAGCAGGTTCACTTTCCATTGATTCGTATAATACGTCTCTGTCGAAAGGTTTGTTCTTTTTCTCTCTAGTCACAAGTCGTTGACCCAGTATTTGACGTTCGAGTGTGAAAATCGGGCAGGAAATTGTGAAACTAGAGCAAATTAACACCCATTTATCTTTTCAAAAAATAGATAATTCTTCAGAAAATTTTCACTGGGCGCGGGTTCTTTTTATACTCCTGCGTGGTCCAGATTATTTTGTCTTGCCACACCGAGGTTGTAAAAGGACGAGCTTGATCAGCGAGCAGGTAGTTGGTTCTTTTCTTTCTCGTTCGTGACGCAATTCCCACGCCTCTTTATTTTATGAAATTACAACAGCGCTTTGTTTTGATTTTACACGCTGACGAGAGATGAAATTTGTGGCTCGTCTTCATTTGAATAAGTGTATTACGATGTCACGCCGCTTTAATTAATGCACACGCCGTAAATGTGTTGTGTGTTGCACGTAGGAGGCAATTATGCGCGCAAAATACTTCTTTTTATTGTTTCCTGAACATTCTTAATCTCTTTAACAGTTAGCCGCCGAGCATGAATTGCATGGCCATAATAAATAAAAAAAATGTTTTAAGTTTAAATTATTTATAGTTCATTTAGTAATTGTCTAACTTACAATTAAAAAAAATTATATAATTAAGTAATTCTTATTTTAATTTTCCCTATTATTAATAATAAGCGTAAATTAAAATTATTAGAATAAAATATAAATTTATGACATTTTTTATTAATTTGATTTGTTGACTGCAATTAAATGTTTCTCAGAGGATTCTTTCATTTTTTTTAGCAATATAACGATAGAAAACAAATATAATCTCGATGTGCATCTATATCATTGTTGATGTGTTATTACAATTCTGATGGTATTAGAGTGTTGTATGTGAATGAATATATAATTGAACATATTAATTAAGACATTGAACAATATCCTTGTAATTTACCATGGCCAGAAGATTGTATCAATTTCAGGAAACATTTAAGATCTTGGAAACAATCTCGCAGTGTTTTGCCATCATAATTTCGACCATCTGGGATCCTTGTTGGCGCACCACATTTGACATTGGAGACATTATTTGCGAGCAACAAGAGCGTCGCGTCGTGTTCTCCGCTCGACATGCACACATTCATTTCGCCGGCCTTTTTTTAATGCCGCAAATCCAGACGCTTTATTATTGCAATAAAATGCGCTCGTTTCGCAATCAGCGAGGCGCGCGGCAGCCGCGGCGCATTATACCAATTTAATGGCCCCGCCGCGAAACGTGTTTCCACCACACAGGCAGGCCAGGGAGGACGTAAAAAATAATTACTTGCGAGAAAGAGAGAGAGAGAGAAAGAAATACGACGGCGGTCAGAAAAGGACGAGAGAGGAATTTTCTCATGAGATTATAAAAGGGTCAGTAGTGGCAGGAGACGCGCGAGAGTGACGAGCACTTTTCCACAAAGAGACGCGAACAATATTTCCTCTTAAATCTGGTGAAATAAGCAAAATTACGAGATAAACGGTGGCAAAAGCTAACGGCCTAAGTACCAGGAATAAAAAATATTTCGCATTGCGTCGGGAGAAATCTGATTCTTTCGCTGTGTGCCATCAGGCCGCTCTCTCGGGGACAAAAAACGCACTTGTGCTTTCTTGGCATTCCGCAGATTCCGGTCGCAATTATTTAATGAGTGAGCATCCAACAATCGCATCTTCTCTCCGACGAGAGAGAAAACGAGTCGCGCAAAAGCCGCCGGCCCGAAATTGCTCTCGGGGGAAGAAGAAGAAGAAAAGTTGCCCAGTCTGGTCGGCACGGGCAGGGTCACGGTCACTCATGACTCACTCTTGAATTCTTTTTTCCTCTTGCACCGAATTTTGATCAAAATCGGCTCGCTTTGAGCTCAAATCAGGTGTTCACGGGGCCATTGTTCTCCAGCTGCGCCTCATTAGAGAAAATTATGAAGATAGTGGCCTTCAAATTTGCATGCCTCGAGAATTTCAGCACGTGTGCCTATGTACCTTAAAAAAAACAAGATTTTTAACAGAAGTCTTGTCATTTTTTTTTTTTAAATGAATTTGCTGTTCCGTTTAATAAAAAAAAATCATTTTAAAATCTAATAGTAAATCCTATTTGCTAAAAAAAAATCACACTGAATATAATTTCAATCGTGGATATTGCATAGCATAACATTAAAACCTGCAGTGAAAAAGTCACAATCAATCAGGTTTTATATTTAGGGCTGTCAGTTTCGTGATTCCTCTTATTCCAAAAATAATAAATCATTCCAAAATAAATTATTAATTATGCTGCGTGCGCAAAAGAGAGCGAGTGTGGAATGTTGAGACGGTTTTTGCACCACTCATTCCAGCAGCAGGCGTCGGTCGTGATCCAAAGAACCTTGGCTTTGAATGTTGTTAAGCAGATCAGAAATGATAAATAAGATTATTGCTGTGTGCATGTATGCGGGGCGAGCCAGGCCGCGAGATCGTTTGTTAGTAAATTCTGCTAGGCGAATTATTAAGCACAAGGAAGGGCCTATCATCGGCACGTGCATTTAGCAAGCGTGACACCTGTGCGGTCAGCCCAGCACTAAAAGGGGACACTTGGGTCGCGCGGCGGCCTCCAGTGGGCGCAGCAATCTCGGAGCTGCAAGTGTTAAAAACACCTGTTCGATTACACGGCTGAAATCAGGGCTTCGGAGACGAAATAATTATTCTAACTAAATTTTCAGAGTAGCAAAGAAGAAGTGGGATATTTTATGAATATGCAAAATTCAATTCTAACATTTATTAATTTCCTTGCGCTGTGCCCAAAGAAATGCGGTTGAAAATGCGTTTCAAGAGTAGGCAACCCGCTCGACGACGCGACGGAGCAGTTTGCATAACTAACAGTGAAGAATTGAAACCGGGCGAACCTCGTTGCAAAGAAAAAATGAAAAAATTAAAGGACAACTTACCCCAAAGGCGACCTGCGGTCTGCTGGTACTAGGGTTTCTTGTGTCCAACTAAAACTAAGTGGGAGGAATTAATAAAAAATTTAAAAATAAAATTGGGAGAATTTAATTTTAATAAACAAAAATTGCAGAAATGAATTAAGCAAAGGAGTCAGTCAACAGCTTCATACTGTGATTTTGGCAGAAATTTCCAGGGCAATGAACCCAAAGACTTTTCTGGCGAAATCACAGTAATCTTCCGCACTACTGGTTAGGACAGCTGTTTCGGCCAATCCAGGCCTCATCAGCTAACCTGAGTGCCGGTCCTCTCCTTTCGGAGAAGTCCGAGAGACTGATGCTGAACGGTGGCTGCTGCGGGGTTTTATACCCGAGCGAGGCCGCTCGCACCGCCCCCTGGCGCGCTGATTGGCTGACTCGATTGCTCTAGAATTTTCTGCGTTTTAAATTAAAAAGCACAAAGTGTGCGTTAATTTGCGGGCCCGTCCCGCAGATTTAAATTGAATGGTAACACTCGAGGTGGATTTCATGAAAAATTGAAACCGGGCGAACCTCGTTGCAAAGAAAAAATGAAAAAATTAAAGGACAACTGACCCCAAAGGCGACCTGCGGTCTGCTGGTACTTTAAAACCTAGGGTTTCTTGTGTCCAACTAAAACTAAGTGGGAGGAATTAATAAAAAATTTAAAAATAAAATTGGGAGAATTTAATTTTAATAAACAAAAATTGCAGAAATGAATTAAGCAAAGGAGTCAGTCAACAGCTTCATACTGTGATTTTGGCAGAAATTTCCAGGGCAATGTTTAAAGTACCAGCAGACCGCAGGTCGCCTTTGGGGTCAGTTGTCCTTTAATTTTTTCATTTTTTCTTTGCAACGAGGTTCGCCCGGTTTCAATTTTTCATGAAATCCACCTCGAGTGTTACCATTCAATTTAACAGTGAAGATTTTGCTTGCCAAGTCTATTTACAAACAGACTTTTCTTGTCGTCTTGCTTTCAAAATTTCAACTCATCCATCCTGTTCTTATCTAGAATAAATTGTTGTTTTAAGAACTGGGCCAAACGTCCACTAGCGCCCCACCTTTAATTTCGATAAACTCTTGACACATCTGAAAATTATCAATCTCTTGCAATAAAAGAGAGGTATTTTATCTGCAAACAGTGCGCCGCACCTTCAGCAATTTCCCATACGGCTCGAGAACAATAATTGGCAAATATAAGCTCCAGCATAATTACTTTTTTGTTTGAGGTCTTGAGGAGAAGAATAAAAAAACTCGTCCGAAATACCGATTGCTATCTCTCAGCACAAACATTCGGCTAATGACTTAATTGTCGGTTTGCCGGCCGAGGTGCAGAAACAACTCCCGCTGGGCCCATAAACATTATTTCGCCGTCTCGAGGGCCCATTCGAATAATTCGGCCGCCTGATGTAATGAGCCGAGCGTTTGTCTGAATGCAAATTGATGGAAGAAAAGCAAAGGACGCGCGCGGTTGCCATTTAAGCGACACGGACAGACATTCCGCTGATTTCGCACCGGAATACTAATTGATTAATGATTAGTCAATCAGATATTTCTGCCGGCAAAGGGGAACAATGAGAAATTGTGCTCGAGGCTTTTTAATGAGCCGTTGAGGACTAATTAAGTGCCGACTTTAAACGTGGCATCCTTTCCGGTGAATAAAATAATTAAAAGTTGTAAAGAGTTAGCACAGAATTTTGAAAAATATATAAATTATCTGAATTTCTAATGCAAGAGATTTGTTAGAAAACAGACAAGTATCATATGGTGGGGAACATTTAAATATTTTTTAGAAGCAACATTGAAATTAAGAGGGTATGTTTTTTTTTAAGAATTATAAATTTGTTGATGTACATCTCATTTGATAATGATAACTTCTATTAATGCATAAGAATAACTAAATGCCTCCACTGCCTCCAGGAAATATAAGTTGCTTAACTGTTTTAATTTACTGGCACATAAAAATTTTTATTTTAATAATTTTTTAATGTGCAAGATATGATTAAAATTATAGCTCAATCATAAAGAAAAGAAATCTTAAATGTTGACAATTTTTAATATTATTTAATAATGTAAAATAAGTTATATTAATTTAATGAAAATTAATTGCACTTAAATTAATAAACATATAATTAAAATAATATTTAAAAAATATTTTATTAAAATACTTAATTATGTATTAAAACATTATTCAAATTACCCCCAGATTGTCATTGACGATAGTGGGCAATCTCTTTGCGTGCGATCCCATGATCTCCGCAAAAGGTCCCATTATAGCAATCGCGAGGTAAAAATCTTTCCCATTCGAGTTCAAAAGCCTCGTGCGTCGCATGAGTTTAAACGACTGCGAATTTATCACGCAAATGGGATTGTCCCGCGAGCGGCCCTTTGCTGCTCTTCGGCGCACGGGCCATTACCGTTTATCACCGACACCAAAAATCCGAGCCACGAGAACCGATTTTTCAAAAGTAGGGCCCGCCCCGGCCGGGACACCTGCGAGCTCATCGCCGTTGTCCAATCTGAGCGGCCTTGACTTTTGCATAGCGCAACTCTTTGTGGAAAAAAAGATTAAAAAACGCCTGACGCAACGCACAACGCGCGAGGCGTGACCCCGGCGGTGCCCTCTGACCCGATTAGCACTCCAGGTGATAAAACAGCCGCGGTCTGGAGATGAGTTAGCGCCTTTGACAGCCGAATTTCGTAACTCTCTCGAGGTGTGGCGATTTCCTCTCTGCATACAAATGAGGTGCTTGTTCGCCGACGAAACGCAATTTCCACCGCTAAATAGAATTTTTTCTCTCTCTTGGCTAATAACGTCTGCTTTGTGCCTTTTCTCCTTGGCTGCATTTTTTATTATTATTATTTGTTTGTTGTGGTGAGTGAGTGAGTGACGCCCGAATCTGTCTGCGTTTGGTTTATTTCTAATCCTGTTAGCTAGTTTTGCTCGCTGTGCTTGAAGGAGGAACGGCAAAAAGAAGGGGTCGACGAAGCACGAGACACGTTCACGTGCAAAAGACTATAACTGCGTACTTATAAATACATACTGGGTTGCTGTAAGGGCGTAAATAATACATGTGGGTGCCACGAGACGCAAAAAAAAAAAAAAAAAAAAAAATTAGTGCTCTCTATTTTCAGTTTGGTTCCATTTTAAATACTTTGCTGTACTTTACTACAGGAATAAATTAAATCTTTTTATAAATTATTAACAGTAGTAAAAAAACAAATAAAATGTGTTTTTCTTTGTGTTTTGTTTTATATGTTATTAATTTGTTATTATATTAATTTTTTTGCTATTTTTTAATTTTTGTGATATTTAATAAAATGTTATCAGACCTTTATGCTCGTTTTTTGTGTGTTAAAGCTATTTAAACAAATTATTATAAATTTTAATTATTTAAATATATAAATATATTTTTACAAGGGAAATATAATATAATTATTTCAATTGTGTAACATACGCATTAATACATCGTTCGTTTGATTGAAATATTAAACATGCAATAAGCTTTTCTTTAAAAAATAATGAAACAAAATAAATTAAAATAAGCGGGGATAGGAAACTGATAACGTATGGGTTGACGTAAAAGCAAAAATTTCATATTGTCATATTTTCCATCGCAGGCTTAGTAAGGTTACAAAAGAAAATCTATCCTTCAAAATCAGGATACATTTTTTTGCGACGCAACTGGAATATAAAAATCATTAAAAAAAAAAAACATCTAGAAAGAACAAATTTTCAATCCCAACCTTTCATTACTCTTTAAAAACTAATCAATCCGCGTGCCCTGCGCTAGAATTAATACTACCGCACGGCGAGTAAGTCACCCACCATTAATAGCAAAGTTTAGCAACTTGAGCGACACATTAAAGGTGGGGTGCATGTAACGGAAAACGCTTATTCGGCTTCCCGAATAGCGTGACTCGGCGCCGTCTCTCGCGCGGCACAACACACATTGCCACAGTGGCAGCCGCACTCTCCGCATAAACACGTGGTTCTTCTGTTTTTTTGACAATCAGTGGCGAACGCATCAGTGCAAATAATGGAATGGTTCTTTGAGTGAATCGCAAAACCATGCGAGCGTCGTCAGTGACCTTCTCGGTGGGCTCGCCGGCGCAGTTCTACCCCGGCGCCGCCGCCGACTACCCCCGTCATAAGAACCATTATGACCTGAGAGGGGCCACCCCCCTCAGGGTGCGGGCGCCCAGTGACTTCGGAGGGCAAATGCGTCGCTTCTCGACGAGCACGGTGGCCCTGCCGCACCAGGGCACCACCCACGCCCTCATGTCGCCCACCAGGTGCACCCGACTGGTGCGCGAGAAGAAGGAGCCGGGCATGCACAGGGCCAGGAGTGCCTCCAGTCTGCCCCTCATGGTGCTCCACTTGAACAACGGAGAAACTAAGGTTCGCAAAAGTGACATTAAAATGTTGCAATTAATCAACCCATTTGATTTTTTTTTTTTAATTTTAACAGTAAACCAATATTTCACAAATTGGTGGGAAATTATTTATTATTTCCAATTAATTTGAAGAGTACAATATATTTGATTGATGATAAAGCCATAAATAGTTTGTTATTTTAAACTATTAAACTTGTTATTTAAATACAAACAATTTTAACTAGAAAGATTTATAAATAAAAGAAGGAAAAGAACTTTCGTATTCCTAAAGCACCTGCTTAAAGCTGCTTAAAACTGCTTAAAACGATTTCTAGAAAGTTAAATAGTGGATTTATATTGATAGACACTCGTCGCAATTTATTGAAGTATCGAGAACTCGCCCTTTACTGCTGGAGCTTCTTTCTGTAAAAATAAGAAAAAAAAAACTAAGGCCATTCGAAGCGAGTAGTACATAAGGTTTCAATTACTAGGCCTGACATTATTAACTGAATTCGATCAGCAATATAAATTTCATTTTGCAATGCCTACTCTCTTCTTCTGAGGATGCTTTTTGTATAACAACCTCTCACAGAAATAAAATTCCCTGAAAAAAAGAAATAAATTCTCCAGTACATCATTAAATTGACGGCCGAAAGAAGCGAGACCACCTTGGGATAAATGGCAGAATGAAAATTGCGTAAATGATTGATTCGTAAACCCGTCAAGATTTATGAACGTGGGAGGATTTTATGTATCATTAAGGCAAAATAATCCTTTCCAATCTCTGCTCATCTTGCAGAAGAAACGTTATTTAGAAACCGTCGCAAAGAATAAGCAGCGTGAAAATTAATTCGCAATAATTTACACGCGTCATTATGCAATTAAAGGGCAGAGAGTATTTAAAATAATGCAACACTTGGAGAATAGGTGACGAAACACGTAGTACATTATAATTTATATATAAACCGAAGGTACAAAAAAATTGCGAAATTCATTTCGCAAAGCAGCGTGTTGTGCGGCACATGTAATTAAATAAATCAATAGCTAGTGACGAGGAAAATGTGTATTTTAATTAAAAGAGCTTGGGTGCCTCTCGCGGTGGGCACAATGCTTACACACTTTGTAATTACGAATTTTCTATGGCGAATTAATTTCCCGGCCGAGGTGTAGGAATGCGAAATTGCGCTCCTCCCTGCTTTAATGCGCAATATGAATGAATTACGCGCAATCTAAATGCTAATGACGCTCGCTCGCGATCTAAATAAAATTTTTCACACTCTTCTCTCTCTCCCGCGTGATGGCTTTTAATGATCTTGCAAAGACCAGAGCATTAAATCTCATTACAAGCCGTCGAGCAAGAAAGTTTTGCAAATAAAAAAGGTCTGCACGTGAGAAGTAAAAAGAGGATTCAAAAAACTTTTTACAGCATGTCTGCGTGTTGATTAATTAGAATTCATACTCTTGTAAGTTATTAAGCCTTCACGTTGTACATTATCTCTTGCGACTTGCTAATAAATAGCTTGGCCGTCTATGAAAAATCGTTTCAAGCTGGTGAGTAAATTCAGCGATACTTTATTTGCATAAGCTTCTCCCATACACGGAATTTTCAGAGGTAATTTTGTTACGCCCGGCAAGATAAAATGGAAATTCCTTTTTTCGGTCCACTTTAATCCCAGAAATGACACTTGTGTTAAAAATGAGAGGGTCTTGCCGAGGGTATTTTCTTTTCCCACGGTGCTAGTTAAATTTAAAATTTCTATCAGAGGCAGAATTTTTTTATTACCAAGTTTTATTTTTAGATTTTAGCAAGCCTACTTTATTTAAAAAATTTTTTTATACACTTTCAAGTAGAGTGCGAAAAGATAACAATTTGGTGAACACTAATTTCACCGAAGTGTCTGGAATGTGGTTTCCACTTCAACTTATACAACTTAAAAAGTTTCCCTCTGGCAGTGACAAAACGAGTAACAACAGAATTTTACTTCTTTATATTTATTTATTTGTACTAAATCAGCTGGATTCTCGGTTTTAAATTTTCACGAAGCATCAACGTAGACTCTTACTTTCTCGTTTATTTTGCTGGTCGTCGCTTTGTATCAAAAAGGATATATAAGTTGACAGAGATCAAAGGAAGCTTCTTGGAGCGAGCGGGTTCCCTGGCGGTGTCACGACGCGGTTGGCCACTCTAATTGAAAATGCGTGTAGCAAACCCGAACGAATAAATGTGATATGAACAGCTACTTTTGTGCCACATATTAAAAGTGAAGGCTGCGATAAATAACGAGAGCGATGTGTACTATATAATGTACGTTCATATTTAATTATTCCATGTAAACCGTCCAGACGATTAATCATCCTCTCTTTAAAGTATATTAAAGTTGATCGATACCTTCGACGTCCATTACTCACAATCTCGTTCAATCGAGAATCACAAGGAGTCGGACCCAAAATATTTATTTGCAGCAACAAACGGCGTGTTTCACTTTGCTGCCGCACTTGTCACTCGGGACACGCGGGAATGTGGCGCGCAGACTGACCGGTTGTGCACCACACGAATGCAAATTGATAAATTGAAAGCAGCCAGGGACGAATGAATCGATCCAGGTTATTGATTAGAAACGCCATTAGTCTAATTTTTCATCATCGATTGGCTGACCTCATAGGTTGTACGCTAGAAAAAAAATTACATTTATTTGGAGGCAAAAAATTTTACTATGGTTCTTGCAACAAAAATAGTCTTGTTTGAACTGATATGTTTTTTATTTATACAAATTTTTTTCAAAATAGATAATTTTCATATTTTATACATTTAATAATATCTCCAAAAAGTTTTTATTAAAGTCACAAATTAATAAATAAATAATTAGATATGGCAGTGATTATTTTAGTTAAAATATAATTTATACGGATATTTGAATGGAAATTTTGAGAGCAAATTAACAATTAGCTAGAAGTAGTAAAATCTAGGAAAAAAAATCAATTAACTGATGAATACCAGTGTGATGAGTATTGCATCCTTATTGATGTAACGAGCAGTTTTCCCATTGATAAACACTCATTTCTTGTTAATTGAAATAAAAATAAAATTCCATTCTAGTTTGTAATCATCGCATATATTTGCATATAATAATTCACTCTCCGCTGCTGATGAATTGTTGTCGTGCCTTTCTAATGCGTCTCAAATCGATTTCAAAATCTCCCTCCCCGCGCCTCTTGTTCCTGTTCATTAGAATAACAGTTTTCCAGAGTGAACACTTTTAGACCCGCCTGGCAATCGAGAGCCGCTTCGCGCCCATCAATAAACAAGCCGTCGCTTTATTAATAACAGCCACTTATTGGTATTAGCCGCTAATGAATGGTAATAAATAAAGGCGGCGCAATTAGTGTAAAGAGGTTTTAATCCTTATTTATTCATTACCCGATTTACCTTTTCGTCTGAGCGGCTTTTCTGCTTTGGTTCACTTTTTGAATTTTTTTCTCTCACCTTCAACGACCGAGAGAAAAAAGTCTGAAAAACAAAACATCACTCTCGGAGTGATGTTCATTTAATGAAATGCATTCCTCATCCTCTTGTGCAACGCATCTCTCCGCACGCGCGTTTTGTTCTCTTTTTTTTAACACATTTTTAATGGCCGACTTTTTCTCCTCTTCGGTGTATAATCACAAGGAAGGCAACTCCGCGTCAATAATCGAGCCTAACAAGGTGTTTTAATTGTTCCTCAAGCGGTCAGCGTTTCTTTCGTAAGAGGTGCCGGCGTTTGAATTGAAAATGAAGAGCCGCCTATTTAATCACGGGGAAAGAGACGCCGACTCTAATCGCTCAAGAGCACTTTTGGAACTTTTGAGTAGCGGTTCACAGTACCCATTATTAAATTAGCCGTCTTTAATTGTTAAGGAATTTAAACATTATTTCAACTTGATCAGATTATTGATTTATTTAAAACAAATACATTAAAATATAATTAATAAAAAAAAATCATGCAAAAGTTCGCAAACACAAGCTCGACTTGATTTTGCCTGCTTGAAACTCATCCAACAAATTAAATATGGATTAATTTTATATTGTGTCTTTAATGTTTTTAAATGAAAGTCCGACAAAAGTGCCAAAATATTTGGGTCTTTCGAGTCTTTCCCAAAATAAATTTCTCATAACAAAATTACAGGGTGCAGCTTTTAAAAATACCTTGCAAGATATTTTTGTTGCTAATAAATGTCCACACCTATAAAGACAAGCAAAATTGGCCTTGGGACTTTATAATTAATGCAGAAGTATGGCTTTTAATTTTTGACAACCAAGAAATCAGCATAATATGAAACAAAGGAAAGGTCCGCAAATATTTTTGGCACCAGCCCAAGCATACATATTAATTTCCCTTATAAATTGTTCAAACTCGTGGCAGCTCGATCCACATTTGAATCTCGGCGAGTTGTGACATCAAGGGCACGATGGTGGCATCTGGAAATGGACATAATGTAGCAAGAGCAAGGTCATTTGTAAGACATATCACTCACAAATCAGGTGCCGAGCGCATTCCTTTTGCTCTTCTCCGTTCCTCACGCAGGGTTAATTTTTTTTCTCCGCAACTTGCATGCGACGCAGATGCATACGTAAAAAGCCTGTTGGCCGCGGTCCAGAAATTGCTGGAAAAAGAAAGAGATGCACAACAGGTGTCATAATTTGCGAGCGCAGAGTGGAGGCTTCGGCCAGAGAATTAATTAGCGCTCCCGTCCATTGTTTGAGCGTTGGTCGCGCAGTCGAGCAGAGAGCCAGATGGTCTTTTTTTCTTGGGACACTTTATATTATTTTTCCACTGCTATTAAATTGATTATATGCTCGGTTTTCTCGTCGGCGTGTAATTGCATCGTTAAGTGAAGTCAAACTCAACTGGTCTGGTTAGCACTTTAATATTAGCATCAAGTGCAAATAAAATTGATGTTTTTAAATATTCGCCTCTTATACTTTGATTTTAAATGTGAACTAAAAACTCAACTTCTCGCTGCTGAAATGATTGTTGGCGCTTTTAATGTAAACTTGTGTTAATTAACAATTTATAAAATTTTCGTTTTAAATATCTTCATTTATATAATCTTGTTTATTATTATTAACTGCGCATTATCTTTAATATTTCATTTTAATATAATTTATTATGCTAATTTTGTTACATTTTTACTTGTTTTAAAACTCTATTTGCATTAAAAGCGTTTAAAAATATTTTAGTTTAGTTTAAATCAATTATTTATTTAATAAATACAACCTGTAATCCACAAAGGTGCTTATATTCAAGATGTAAGTTATTAATACTTCGCTCATGACTGCTTGTCATAAGTCTTTTAAATTTTAAATTAAATAGAAATGTTAATAAAAAAATTAATACTCCGAGACTTCTTATCTGTCAAGGGAATTGAACTGAATTGAAAAAAAAAAACTAAATTAAAATCTTTAACTCCCATTGGTTCCAATAGGGAATCTGATTTTTATAAATAAAAGTAAAGTCTGTGTCAAAATAAATGATATTTACAGAAGGATTCATATTTAGCCGCAAATATTTATTTTAATTCCATAGACAAGTACACTGGGAAAGATAGTTGGAAAGAATTTAAATGCAAACATTTTCTCGATAAAGATAAGTTCATCTCTTAGAACATTATTGCCGTCACCTAAAATGAAATGAAAAATAATTGCTTCTCTCAAGGGAGAAACGATATTTGAAAATATGCACTTCGAAGAATCCCGTCTGCGTGGATTTGACAAATTGCTTGTGTTCTATACACTTTGCGGCTTGGACACAATTCACGGAACGAGAAAACACATAATTTCACACCTGTTATTCCACAGGCCATTACTCAAATCGAAATTTATGCACGCGCTCTCCAACAAAAGCTGCCGTTTTTCTCGCTGCTCTTTGTTTCTCGTTCCAGGAGTTTATAGAGAGGATTCTCGTTTTCCTCTTCCACGCCGGCCGCAAATAACAAAAAGCGATTCTTCACTCGCGCCAGCAGATCATAAATAAAAGGCTCGTTCGTAATATAAGTGCTGACGTGCACCACACACTGATTTATTCATTCCTCCACTTTTGAATGATTTATTCCGAAAAAAGCTCACTCTCGATTGCACATTATTCTAACCGTTCTCTTTTCTCTTTTGTTTCAGGTGAGTTCCGAAAAAAAATATTGGAAGTGATAATATAGAATTTCTCTTCGAAGCGAGTAAGTAAATATATACCAAAGTGAGACCTTGGACGAAATACTCCACGCAGTGATGAATGGATTTTCATGATCACGTAACATGCACACACGAAATTATCGGATCTCCTGATAGAAAGAAAGAAAAGAAAGAAAGTGTGCAGTGAGTCCTTTATTTTTTCTTGCTGGAAGAAAGTTGGTCACACACTCGTTAGTTGGCATTATCCGGCGGCGGCTCTTGCTGGAAATTACAATTTTACAGCGTGTAATTCGTCTTGGGCCCAACAAGGGGCATAGGAGAGTAATCCGGCCGCATAATGAGCCGGGCGCTTATACAAATGTTAGAACATTACCCCCCTCAGAGAGCAAACTCAAAACGCTTTCTCTGCCGCAGCGTAAGAGCATTTTGTATTTATCTCCATGAAAAAAATTACATATTGTGTGTGCATCAGAGATAATGGATTATTTAACTCACATGAGAGACCTTGTGCGACTGCGTGTGTGTCGTATTTCATTTATATTAAACGATAATTGCAGCTGTAATAAGAGGCTGTGTGGGAACTTTTGCTTTTTGTATCAAAGAAAATTGGGGGCTTCTCAGAAGATGGAAATTGAAAATTAGGATGCAAGAAATGTAAGCCTGCTGTTATTTACAAAATTAGAAAATAATTTTGCAATGTTTAAAAAAAAATTGGTTGAATAAAATTACTCGTTGCTGATTTCTCGCCGAAGAAAAATTTTGTTTTCACAAATGTGCACAAAATTGACGTGAAATTGTAATATATTGACCTGATATTGACATTTTTCATTGATACTTATTGAAATAATTTTTTACTCTTAACTACAGCTCAGTTTAAACGAGCAAAAAATACAAATCAATGCTTAAATTTTGCAGTGCTTTTATTATTTTACTTTAAAATTAAAATTTCATCTGCATCCATTTTACTATGATAAATTTAATAAAAATAATCGCTCCAGAATATTCTAAACTTTTAAAGAAAGAACCCAGAACATATTTATACATATCTTAAAGGAAAATTTTTCAAGTATTTACTTCAATTCTCTGCTTAGGCCAAAATTTAAAAAAAAAGCGGCAATTGTGTCAAATAAATAAATATTATTTCGAATTGACAAACGTCAACTCTTTCCTCTCCTGAGAAATAATGCTGCTGCTGAAACAAATGAGCCCCGCTTAACCTTGAAATGTAAAAACGTTAAGAGACGCACAAGGAAATTCGTGAGTAGAATTCCCGCGTGTGCACGAGGAAGATGAGCTGCTGCTCTTGGTGCTCACTCGCTATCTCGCCCATTCGAAAAACGAGCGAAGGAATGCCTGAAAATGTGTACGGCTGCTGAATTAAAATGTGTACCACACCGCGCGCGTTCTTAAGCGAATCACGAAACCGCCTTATCAATTCCGCAGATAAAATTCCCATGGGGCTGAATAGTTGGCATTGAGTTTTATTCTTATTTCTTTAATAAAATTCGGGTTACTGGAAATAAAACGAATGAAAATGGAGTCATGCATTATGAGAACGAGAGAGATAAAATGATACAAAAGCAGTGGATCTTCTTTTGAATTCCTTTCTGGTGATTGAAATAAAACTTTAAAAGTCAGATTATGCGTGCGAGAAACGACGCTGGAGGTTTTACAAGTTCTTGGAATATTGGCGCCCGCTGAGGCGTTTTTCGCAGCATCTTATAAATAAATTTGGTTTCGAAATATCACTGGTGAATTCCGAGCTGTTGCCAAATGATCTCATTCGCAGCTTCATCAAGGATCTTGGGAAAGAATAACATACAATTTAGTTTCTCCAGCGTTGATATCCTCAGCAGGGATCACAGTCTATTGATTAAATGTGGATCTAGGATCTATTAAAAAAAAAACTCTGATTTGGTTAGGCGAACTTGATTTATCAAACGGAGGAAGTTGACAAAAATGACGCAGTTTTAGCTTATTCAAAATATCAATTGACTTTTTATGTCACTTGTTACCAAATAGAAATTAAAATAATAATAATAATAATGTTGATTTTTCTTACAAAATAATGAAAAAAATTTTAGTTTTTTTTTAATTAATATAATTAATAAACAACGATGATAATTTACTGTCTTAGTATGTTTTTTAGAGATATTCATTTGCAAATTCAATTTATCAACTTCCACATGGGGGTTCGCCGTCAGTTTATCCTTAATTTAGCTGCACCCTCGTTGTCAAAACGCCAGGCAGCTCTGGGGGCTGAAAATAAATATACCTGCTGCGAGTTTTGATATTAATTCAGAACAGGTGACACCGAAAAAGCAGCAGTAGGTCTCTCTGCACAGGAATTCCACCTTCGCCGTAACATATAAAGAAAGATCGCCGTAATAGCACAAAAGAAAAAAGTTTGATGCACGTTCATAAAAAGGGGGAGCTGCATTATGTGCGATGGCATACATAAAAAAGGAGCTGGTGTGTCTCTTGCATTATTTCCCCGTTGTCAGTCTCGAAATCTAAACCCTCTTGAAAAGAGATTATAAATATAAAAAAATCTCGCGGCTAAAACCATAATAATTTCTGCTGCTTCAGTGGATGCATTTTTACCCGTGTATATAAATAAATTTTTTCTTCAGCTTTTTTTGGTTCGTTAGTTGGTTGGGCGTTTGAATTGAGGTGCGATAAAGAAGAGGATCAAAGGCGTGCATGTGATCCACAAAAAGAGGCGCACAACAAGAGTGTTGATGATACATTATCATTATCTTAATATATGACGCGTAAATCCCCGATTTTATTTTCCTGTGGAAACTGTATCCAGGCTTGTACACAGCAGCGGTCGCTTCGGAGTTCCAAAGGAAGCATTTACAAAAAGTGTCCGGTACTGTTAGATTTTATTCCAAATGCACTTGCTATGCTTATTTATTTCTTTTTTCTGACCAATTAAAACAGAATATGACCCCAGTTGGAACTTCCGTATTAAGATAAGATTAGCCTCAATCTTGACTATGTGGCTTTGGAATAAATATTTATAAAAAATAATTTCTGACCTTTGTGAGTTAAATTAATTTTGCCCCAAAAGACAAGCAAAATAGGCTGGTTTCCAATTCGCCATTACGTTATTCGTTTACGCATTACGTTGTTCGTTTTGCCAAGGAAATCGTATAAGCCGTTTCCAATTCACCAAAACGATACACGTAAACGGAATCCGAGTACAGCAAAACGTATAAGCGGTTTCCGATTCGCCAAAACGTACTCCGTAAACGTATTACGAGTGCCGACAGTGGTTTCCAATTCGCCAAAACGGACTCCGTAAACGTATTACGAGTGCCGACAGTGGTTTCCAATTCTCCAAAACGTAGTACGTTTACGTGCAACTCATTACGAGCACCAAACGTGCTTCATACGTGATACGTACGTCGTTTTAATAAAAGTGCAATTCTGAATAATTATAATTGGTGCTTGTAATGAATTCTTAATTATATCATCCATTTGAGCATTAAGTCCTTCAATTAGAGTTAATTTTCCACCAATTAAGTTAATTCGGTTATGGGGGTGAGCAGGGGTGAGTTGAAGGAAATTAGTTTTATGTCAAGTGCGTAACATGATTATAGGCTAAAATTTTGTGAGGAAATCAATGGTGTATATGATTTTAATGAGAAATGTTAATTTCAACCCTTAATTAGCAATTAACTCGAATACAAACAAATTGAAGTGCAATACATGACTTTAGGGTGAAATTTGAAGCCCAAGCGATTGCCAGCATAAATTTTGCGCTATCAATTTAATTTCATCCCCTAAATTGAAATATAATGATGTCCACACAAATTTTAGAGCGAGACATGTTTAAATGGTAAAATTTGACGCCAGATCGTTTGCCAGAAGTGATTTTGCTCTACAAATTTAATTTCAACCCCTAATTTGAAATTAAGTGAAATTAACAACAATTTCAGAGCGAGATATGTTTGAGTGGTTAAATTTGACGCCAGATCGTTTGCAAGAAGTGATTTTGCACTAAAAATTTAATTTCAACCCCTAATTTGAAATTACTCAAAATTAACAACAATTTCAGAGCGAGACATGTTTAAATGGTAAAATTTGACGCCAGATCGTTTACCAGAAGTGATTTTGCTCTTAAAATTTAATTTCAACCCCTAATTTGAAATTACGTGAAATTAACAACAATTTGAGAGCGAGACATTTTTTATTGGTAGATTTCAAAGCCAGGCCGATTGCCAGGGAAAATTTGGAAAATACTATTTATTTAATTAATTTTCAACCCCTAATTCGTAATTTTATGGAATTAACAACAATTTAAGAGCGATAGTTGTTTTATGTATGTAATTTTAATGCTAGATTGATTTTCAAATGTTATTTTGCACTTAATTTGCTTAATTTCAATTTCAACCCCTGATTTCCTTATTTATTAACTAATGTTTGAATTTTTTAGTTAAGTATGGCAATCAATGTGGCTCTAAATTCTAAATTCGCTAAATTCAACTCATAATACTCATATCATCAAGTCTCGCTCTTAAATTGTTGTTAATTTCATATAATTTCAAATAGGGGTTGATATTAAATTTTTAGAGCAAAATAACTTCTCGCAAACAATATGGCGTCAAATTTTACCACTTTAACATGTCTCTCTCTGAAATTGTTGTTAATTTTGAGTAATTTCAAATTAGGGGTTGAAATTAAATTTTTAGAGCAAAATCACTTCTCGCAAACAATATGGCGTCAAATTTTACCACTTTAACATGTCTCTCTCTGAAATTGTTGTTAATTTTGAGTAATTTCAAATTAGGGGTTGAAATTAAATTTTTAGAGCAAAATCACTTCTAGCAAACGATCTGGCGTCAAATTTAACCACTCAAACATATCTCGCTCTGAAATTGTTGTTAATTTCACTTAATTTCAAATTAGGGGTTGAAATTAAATTTGTAGAGCAAAATCACTTCTGGCAAACGATCTGGCGTCAAATTTTACCATTTAAACATGTCTCGCTCTAAAATTTGTGTGGACATCATTATATTTCAATTTAGGGGATGAAATTAAATTGATAGCGCAAAATTTATGCTGGCAATCGCTTGGGCTTCAAATTTCACCCTAAAGTCATGTATTGCACTTCAATTTGTTTGTATTCGAGTTAATTGCTAATTAAGGGTTGAAATTAACATTTCTCATTAAAATCATATACACCATTGATTTTCTCACAAAATTTTAGCCTATAATCATGTTACGCACTTGACATAAAACTAATTTCCTTCAACTCACCCCTGCTCACCCCCATAACCGAATTAACTTAATTGGTGGAAAATTAACTCTAATTGAAGGACTTAATGCTCAAATGATTGATATAATTAAGAATTCATTACAAGCACCAATTATAATTATTCAGAATTGCACTTTTATTAAAACGACGTACGTATCACGTATGAAGCACGTTTGGTGCTCGTAATGAGTTGCACGTAAACGTACTACGTTTTGGAGAATTGGAAACCACTGTCGGCACTCGTAATACGTTTACGGAGTCCGTTTTGGCGAATTGGAAACCACTGTCGGCACTCATAATACGTTTACGGAGTACGTTTTGGCGAATCGGAAACCGCTTATACGTTTTGCTGTACTCGGATTCCGTTTACGTGTATCGTTTTGGTGAATTGGAAACGGCTTATACGATTTCCTTGGCAAAACGAACAACGTAATGCGTAAACGAATAACGTAATGGCGAATTGGAAACCAGCCATAATTTCAAAGTTTAAAAATTAATTAAACAGCAATGAAATAAAAATAAATTTAAATGAAGAGACAAATAAAACGTAATATAAATTTTACACTTTTCCTATAAAATATAATAATGAGAATTGTTTTACTAGCTTTTATTTATTTCAAAAAAACATATACATTAAGCATTTCATTCTAATCTCAGATTGCCTCTTGTTTTTGGCTGTCATGTGGTATAACTCGCGTTTGAATTTTCAGTTTGAAAACCTGCTTGGCATTGGACTTTGCCGGCGTTTCTCGTAATAAAATTGTCCATTAACAATTCAGAAATAAATCACCGTCTGCTTCTTTTGTGTTCAATAACGCGACTCTCTGGCTGGCTGCTGCATAAATTCGAATTCATTGCCTAACAAATCAGCCGTGTGTGTTATCAGCCTCTCTCATTATATGCAAATCGAGAGCCGCCATACCAAGGGAAATATATAAGTAATAATAATAATAATTGATTTGCTGTCCCTTGGCTGCAAACACGTATATACATTGTGATTCAATGTTGAGCAAACTTGCCATAAATTTCTTGAAAAATTAGTCGTTTGCGATAAATGAGCATGGCCGTAAGCGAGAATCATGTATGTAAGGTTTCAGGACTTACGTATTTACTCTCTCCTTATTCATTATGTGTGCATGTGTGCACTTGCAACCACAATGAGCAATGAGACAGAAACGAAAAGGGGGCAATGAACTTGTAAAAGAAAAGTGCATTTGTATGGGTGATCTGAAAACGTGCGATCTATACATACATATACGCAGTAATTTTTTTTATAAAATTATTTTCGGTAATTTTTTTCACGGGAACCCCATCAAAAATTAATTCCGTTGATTTACGACAATTCCATTATATTCTTGTCCGACTCCAATGGAAACAAATAACTTCCTGATGGGCCTACAGCTTCGATAATATCATTCCCATCAAGGAAATCAAGAGGCGGCATGTTATATTCGAGGTATCACCTAATGGCCGCAGATATATAAATAACGACGTGTGATTGAAAATGCATCAAAAGCTGTCGGGGTCTCTCGCGCAATATAAATAATTTTCCAGACGATTGGATGCGCGGTGTGACTAATGATTCTCTCCATCGCCGCTTGGCGTGATCAATCTAAAAGTCTGATTATTTGACACCGCGTCTCGCAGTTATAAAACGGAGCATCGGGAGCTCCTTTGGCTAAACAGAAGTGCGTCTCGGGAACGCATGCAGCTTTGGTCGGTGTTGTTGATGATCATCATCATCATAACACTGTAAAATAATAAATTCTTGTTTATCATATTTTGTATATAAGGAATGCCGTACCAGTAGACCTTGATAGTTATTGGTTTTATAAGCCGCCGCAGCTTTCTGCCGCCGATGGACACTTTAAAAGTTTTCCAAGAGTGAACAGGTGTCTCGCCGCCACGTTTTATTCCCCGCCGAACGCAATTTAGGTTAAATTTGAGTGTCTCGGCGGGCTTTTAGAGTTATTTATTTTGTCGAGTTATACACTAGACACAAAGAGCACTACTTGAGCAAGAGCACTGTCGATTGTTCTTTGATCTGAGAAGTGAGCTGCCAGTTTAAATTGAAGCCAAGAAGAGAGGCGCAAAAAAATATTCCAGTCCTTAACTCAAAGAACTACTTATAAATGTCTAAAATTTTAGATAAATTTATAACTTCTCACATTAATTTTTGCACATTAAATAATGGGAATTTTTCCAGCATGCTGAATACTTAGTAAATAATTAAATAAATTCCTAAATTAGAAATTCTTAAATTTTGTGAAACAAATTTTTACAAATTAATTGTGCTTACAATTAAAATAATTTTATGAAATTTTATAATAAAACTTCTTTATAAAAAATCAAATACTTATAAATCTAATTCTCAAATTAGTACATTCTGAAAATTTTCAATTATTTTCACAAATTTATTTTTTGATACTTTTTTTTAAATGTATTAAAGTTTAACATTTTACAACGGTGTATTGGTTGAAACTTTTTAATATTTTTTAAATACAAATTTAACCAATTCATTAAGTTTCAAATTCTGGGAACGGTAAAAAGCTTGTTAAACGATTTCACTTATTTTAGCACCTCTCTATAGCAAGCAGTATCACAAAAAACACTTTTAACAGCAGCCAAGTCACTTTGCATCACAAGCACACAGTTTGAACACCAAGATTTAACCTCTCTTATTGAGAGTTGCCTTTATCCACCCAAGATATGACCTTTACCGGTTGCAAAACACAAGCGCAAGTGTGTTTCATTCATTCGCAAAGAGCAACGCACTTGAGCGCGCGCAGACGACGCGTAATTTTTCTCGAGGCGGCACCACTTTCACTGCTCATTTATTTTACAAAATCAAGCATTGGAAAGTTTCCTCGTCAATGGAGCTGCTGTTTCATCCGCGGCAGCTGCATTATTTTTACTTGATGCATGCATTGAGAACGAGGAAGTAGTAAAGGAAAATGCACACGCATCCATTTACTGAATGGAGCGTATCGCGCGCTCACGCAAATATTCATACAATTACGCATCATGAATGGACTATCTGGCGACGAGGGAAAGTCAGTCGCCGATCAACCTGCTGCTGCTGGGTGTCAAAAACCTTGAATGTGTTATTTGTTGTAGTAATTATGTGTGCGACCGGTTTGTGTATTATTATTAAATGTTGGGCGATTTAATTCGCGCCTCTGGTTAATTTCTATTAGGAAATAACGCGCGCCAGCTTTGCCAAACCAATAATTTTTGGCACGCGAAACCCACGACATTGTCAACTAGTTTCGCCTGTTTTTTAATCTCTCTTTGCGAATCAAAATTTCTAGCAACTTTCCGTCTACAGTTTCTCTTTCGCTAATTTCAAACATTTTCTCCTGCGCAAAAAGAGCTCCATGCTAATTTTTGTTCAAGAACAGGTGACAAATTACTGCCCACCCATGCTGGCCGCACACTCTTTAAATTGCAAAATAAATAACGTGAATCTTTCAAAGGTTCTCAAGAATTTTCCCGAAGGCCAACCCATTCGCGCGGCTCGAATCTGAATATTAAATAATGTGCTCGGACACAAGCCAAGCCTCACCTCAACGTGAAGTCGAAAACGCAGGCCTCTTTTGTAAAGGTGTATAATATAATAAAATATAACTCTTAAAGGCTTAGATTCCTTTGATATGCGCACTTGCTGAAGTACTCCGTTTAATGGCGACGCGGGTCCGCACCTCTCGCGCGCGGTGTAAAAATAATTTTTTTTTATGGCGACTCGCGTGTCTTTTGGCTCCAAACACACGCACTGCTGCAATAAAGAATTTAATGTCTCTGTTGCTCTAACATGTAATTTTATATCCTTTAATTCAACTTCTAATAAAACTTGAAGCTTTTATGTGAATTAAGCTCAGGAAATTACAGTTTAATAATCAAAATCTCCTATTAAAAATTATAATGCGCACAATAAAGTTTTGAAAGGTCTACCAAGAATAATTCAAATTCTTTCTAAAAACTCGTGCCCTATATCAAGAGTCCCGCCAAAAAGTGACTCGAGTTCCACCGAGCGATCGCCGCTGATAAAATTCCGGGCCCAACTCGATTGTTCCGTCAAACCGTGTTCGTTCCGCGGGAGCCGTATAGAAAGTGAAAATAGGCCCCCTTCTTTTATATAACATTATCATAAATGGGGCGCAGCATCAGTCAACGCACAAAGGGATGATCAAAGCGGAGAGATCTCTATTCGAAACATTCCTCGCTGGCTCAAGTGTAGGTCGTGATTTTATACACATGCCGGGCTTGATTACATTATGGCAGCAGCACACCTGCAGCAACTTGAGCAAGTACAGCATCCACCCAAATTAAGGTGCGTTGCTATCGAAAATGGCTTGCCTTTTGTTATATATTATACATATGCGAGGAACATTTTTGTATGCTGCAAAAAAGTACTCACTTCAATATAGAACGGGCTTAGGGGAGCAAATAATGAAAGGCTTGTATAAGGTTGAGGCTTTTGATCTGACAATTCGCGATAGAAAAGGTAACATGGAGTAGAAATATATTTATTAGACTGCAAAGGGGAAGAAGACTTAAATTACATTATTAAAACTTAACGTATATTAGCCTCATTTAATTGTTATTAATTATGTTTATGCATGAAATTATAATGGTAAGTTTGAAACAGATTTAGCCGTCGTAACAGTTTTTGTTAATAGATTAATGGTTATGTCAATATTGGACTAGGTAAAAATATAATATAAAATTTTATAATATTTTGGATCTATACATCATGTCACAACATTAACTAACTGTGCAAATTAAGAACAAAGAGCTGTAAAGTGATTTTTTTTATTAAAAAATTAACTATAATACACAAAATAAATTAATTATTTAATATAATTGTAATTTAATATTTTTTATCTTGTACTATAAATTACTAGTTATTATAAAAAGCGTGTTTACTTTTTAGTTATATTTAAAACGTTTATTATTAAAATACTGTAAGGGTTTCCTTATATTTTTTGCAAAACTGTTAAGTATTTTTTAACTTTGCAAGTTTTCACTATTTTTTATTACTTTTTTCTTCTTGTAGAAATACATATTATTTTATCTTAATTATTCATAAAATACATCATTTTCATTTTTCCAGCGAATTTGATATGAGAAACAAAACAAATAACATATCCTTTTTATAACACCACTTTGAAAATAAATCCGACCCAAGCCCCGTTCTTGTGTTCCATTTGACGCTTTTAACGGTCTGATCGCAATCAGATCAGTTCAGGTAGGAGCTTCTCAAATAATCTCCCAAAGCCACGGAGAGATGCATCAGCAAGAAATTTGAGCAGTGAGGTCGAAAAAATCAGCCAGCCGTGCACATTTTCCTAACAAAAGGTGGTGGCGCCTCGACCTTACCCAACATATCCATCTACCTGACAGGTCCATCTCTTTTTGTTGCTCGGATTTGGAAACCTTGTCGTGACTTTTTTACTACCGTGAGTGGCTCAGATCGCGAAATGTCACAACTAAATTTTCCCTCTTCACGTAAACAGATCGGGTGTTTATAATAGTTGTTGACGCCAAGCAGATCGCCGAGATAGGTCCAACCTTCGAAGCCCCTCAGGTTGCATGACCTT
Organism: Neocloeon triangulifer; assembly: GCF_031216515.1. NCBI lineage: Eukaryota > Metazoa > Arthropoda > Insecta > Ephemeroptera > Baetidae > Neocloeon > Neocloeon triangulifer. Next base: position 14,753,337 of record NW_026775554.1, on the reverse strand, counting down.
TTTACAACCCGTCTCGAGACGGGCAATAAGGGCAGGTACATATATTTTTATATTTTTATCCCTCAAAAACTGTTGTCTGTCTAGATCTGTCTACCAAGAGACGTGTAAATAAACACGTCCACTTTAGTTCCAGGCGATTTTGATCGATCGATTTTGATCACGCACGTTCGTTTGGAAATAACCAATGCGCAAAATTCAAAATTAATGATGGCCGTTCTAATATATCTGGCCGTAGAAAAATGTTAACACTCTCGTTCGTGCATAAAATATTATACCCTATAAATTATATACGTCGGCGAGATGAAACTAAAAGTGAAGTCTGATATCACAGCAGGCAAAATATTTAATATTTTATCTTTCAACTGGTGGGGAAATTTCCATATAAAACACCAGAGTGGACCGTGGAAATTCCTCGTTGGATTAATTGGCCAAAATATATCACGTGCTTTGGACGCGTGAAATTATTCAAATTTGACCGCGGGAGGTCGATTGCTGGAGTTGAAAGCGAAAGGCTTAAAGAAATTTTTACACACTGGTACAGGAGTGGAATTCGGCGAAAAACAGATTCATCCTCCGCATAAATTGCGAGACGACTTAATTGCCCTTCAAGCCCAAGTGCTGTTGACCGGCAATTTGTTGCAGACCAGTTTTGGATATACCAGCAGTGGCTGTCAGCAGAAATTGAAATTTATATAAAATTTTAATTTGGCCGGATCTCAGTGTCATTCTGTGTTTCTTTTTCTTTCTCGGATCAGAGACAGGTCGCCTCTGATGCATTCAGCGCACACACAGGAATGGGCTTCTGCCCATGAATAATTTAAAACGCAAATCGTGCCCTGGCAGTGATATTTTCATACGAGATTCGAATCGCCGCCGAAGAGCGAATCGATGCCTCATTCAGAGCACGTGTCGCGATAAGCGTGAGTTTTCTCGAATTTAGTGGTGAAATTCGAGTTCGTGGCTGCACGCAGAGGTTTACAAGGAAAATGTCGATAGAGAGTGTATGTGTGTGGGATTGAATGAATGAAGAGGATTCTATTTATTTTTGAACGCACCTCTCGAGATGGAATTGACACAGCCTTGAATTTAAAAAACCGCCGTAAATTTGTCAAAATGAGAATCCTCTGGACGATGCGAGCACAATTAACAAATGTGGCTATGCTAATGAGATTGCGCAGTGCTGAAAGCATTCGGCAAACAATAAAACAAAGGCTCGGCACAAATCATGAGTATTTTTACAGCACTGAAAAAACATATAATGCCCTTTGCAAGTGGGTTGCAGACCAGCCCACTTGCAGACGCAGAAAAATGATAGAAAAAAAAAGGCAGCTTGATTAAGACGCCCTTAGGTCTATATTGGCAAAATATTATTTTGAGATGAAAAATTAAATACTGAATAAATTATATTAAAAAAAATTTAATTTAATGTTTAAAAAATTAAAATTTGAGGGTGATTTTATTTTTAAATTGAATTAATATTTTAGACTGAAAAAAAAGAATGTGAGATCCAAAATTCAATGAGTGATTTTATTTTTAAATTTAATTATTATTTGATTGAAAAAGAAAATTTTGAGCTCCAAATTTCAAGTCTGCAAACCAATGGAGAAAGCGAAAGAGGCTTAATATAATGCCTACTGTGGGGCATACTTATTCTGTACATTTGCTAAACCAAGTGTGAAAACCCCGTCGTATTTTAGGAGCGGCTGGGCTGCTGAGAGTAAGTGAAGAAGCCCCTGCGCGCAAGTAAGCGTGCTGTACCCCCATATGCAATGCAAGTGCGCTAAAAAAGCACCGTCGACGGCACAGTGGAGTGCGGCAGTCATGCAAAGCCGAAACCCCGTCAATGCTTTTCCTCCGCAGCTGGCTTTCCGCCGCCGCGAGCAGATTTTCCCACTCATCCACAGGCACGTCTGCTTTTGAATCGAAGCATTGCAAATTCAAACAAAGCAGGCAAAGAGCAAAAGAGCCTTGATGTCGGGGTATATAATACGTTTTGATTTGCGTAATCTCCAGGCATTAATGTAATTGTCGACAGAGCTGGAAATAAATTTTGCATTAGCATGCAATGAAAACTTGTAGTCCTTCGCAGTTTAAATATTTTGAAAATAAAATATATTATTTATTTATCAATTATTATGTATAATTATTATAAAAAATAAATATCTGGAAATAATTAATTAACCTAATTAGATAAAAGGGGCACTCAATAATAAAATAGGTTAATTAGATATGTATTTTGTTAATTTGGATGTAAAAATTTTATTGCCTCATTCATGAAGAGTTCAAAGAGCACTGGATGTATAAGAAATAAGCTGAAAATTTAATCAGGTCCGTCATTAGCGGTGACCCCTCTTCATACAAAACCAACAACAATAAACCAACAGCAGGTTAATTGCTGCTGGGATGATGAGAGTTGTATAATTCGAACACAATGGCCGGCTGACTATGCGGGACGAGAGATGAGTTGTGAAAGTTGCAGCATCAAATGAACTGCAGCTTCTCTCCGTGATTTATTCCCTTTTGATTTGGCTGGCTGATTGCGTTACGTGATTCGCAATCAAAGAGTTGACGCGCTAATTACAGTCTGATAATATTTATTGCAGCGGTGTGAGAGATGATGAATCGGTTTATTATATTTATTTTGATGATGAGTCTTTGACTGCGAAATCAATGGATGTTGAAGCCTTTGATTGGATTTTACTAATTTGGGCTCAATTAATGCGCTCTTGTCTGCCTTGACGGTCTTCGCCCAAATGAATAGAAGCTAAGAATTTTTTTCCGAACATATCAATCAATATTTTATTTGCTAATAATTTTGTACTGCTAAAACAAAACTTAAAATTTTATCTTCAACTTTTCTTTTAAATTTAATAAATATTAAATTTTAATTTTATCAAAGCGTTTTATGTATGTATATCAAGTATTTTATCAATTTAAAGTTTTTATTATTTAATTTAAATAATTTTACAATCTTAAAACATGAATTAGATTTCACTTATATTGTGGTAAATATTTAATGTTTTTTTTAATATTATATAAAAATGTCCTTACCAGCAGAATTGAATAACGATGACTATTAAGTTAATACAGCACTTAAAACATTCTTCGATAAGTTTTTATCTGTTACCTTTATTTTATATAATACTGAAAACAATTGGTTATATGACGTGAAATATTTAACACATTTTTATTATTTCATCATTTCATTTAGTGCAATATTGCATTAAATTAACATTAGATTTTTCAAAGCTACTTTCAGGGGGATTAAACAAATAAAGTGGTATTTTTACATATATTCAATAATATAAAAACGCTTAAGTTTCTCTTAAATTATGTACGCAAAATAATTCGAATTTGAAAGCAAGTTTTACGCATGCATCCGCAACTATGTGGCTCTTTAATAAAATAATGCATTTGCAGTTTCATCAAACAATTTGAGTCAAATCACTGATCGCGACACAAAAGATCCTTTGATTGGCTAATTGTCAGCGCCAACCTTGACCATAATTAAAATTGGCCAATTCCCATTCTCTCGGTGACTGATTTTCCTTTTCATCCGCATGCATGCGATTCCGAAATGGAATGAAAGAGACGGCGAATGAGAAAAAAGAAAGAAAAATCAAGACGTCGGAATAACAAAACCTGCTGAAGAGAGGAGACACAATGCGATGCAAATTCGAAATGACGCATCACAATCCATACAAATCCGTTGCACAAAACGAATGAGCGTCCTTCTCGCTCTTGACACAATAATCCGCTGTGGCCACAAAATAAAAATCAAGTTACCGAATGAAATCACGCCGCGCGTTTAATCAGGTAACTCGATCTACTGGCACATATTATCCCATTAATGTAACACAACCGATTGCGTGCTGTTTTTTTTTTCTATACACGTCAGGTTCGATGTGTGGTCTTAACATTTTTTGTGTGCTCCCCTCGCGCCTCTTGTCCGTGCCAATATTGCCTCTGTGTTAAGTACTACATTGGCACTATACCTATTTATGTAAATAATAAAATGCGATTATATATTACGTGCAGTGTGTGTGCGTGAGTGTTTGGCACCTTTTTCTCTCTCGCTCTCCGTAAGAGGGGCCACACCTTTGAAGCTTTTGTCTGCGGAATAAATTCAAGTTCACTGAACATTGTTATGACTGACATGACACCTAATAATATTCGTTATGTGAATTCACACCTGTGGCAACCAACTGCTCTTATTATTTTCCTTTTTTTCCAAATGGACGTTCTCCTTTGATCGTCGCCTTGGTGCACCGCGCTTTATGCAAATCCGGCCTTGCCACTCGCTCGCTCGCTTGTTGGGAATCAATAATCAATACGCTTTTATAATTTTCACATTGAGTGCCGGCTGATCTGATTAGCGAAAGAACGCCCCAACCAGTGTCCTTGAATCTTGACGGAGAATTATACAAAGTGCAATTTTGTTATATTGTTTGGAGTTTGGAATTAATTTTGAATATTTCATTGGCAGACATTAAAAAAAATAATCAACTTTTCCAATGCAAACTTCAGCTTTTGATTAAAAAAAAAAAAAAAATAGTAGCCAGACTAGCAAAGAACTTGTGAATTTCGTGCCTTTTGTGGTGTGATAAAATTTATTCATATTTTTGTGTGTAATAAATCCATTTGAAAATCCAAAGTTGTAATTAGCACGTAGAAAACGACTTCATCTTGATAGTCTAAGCATTATTTCACTTTCCCAACTGTCTTTCTAACTTTTAAATGACCGTATTACAGAATTTTTTTTTTTTTTAAATATAATAAAAAAAATATACTTTTATTTCATTTGAATCAATTGAAATAAAAATAATGTCATATAATATTAACAATGAATACATAAATTACAAACAGTGGAATTTTAAGCTATCTTTTACTTGTAAAAGAAATACTTAAAAAATTTAAATAAAGCTACATAAAAATTTGAAACATTAAAATTAATTTAACTATAAAATAACTAAATAACCAATCGCAATCGGGAATCTCTGACTGTATGGTGTTGATCTGTTGATTATATGTGCGCGGCTGCTCTTTTCTCAAGTCTGTCTGGCTAATTTGAATGCCGACAATGCATTTCAGCACTCCACCTGTGCAACACGTTTCACGCCCACGCGTTGCCAGTCTGCCTAAGTAGCCAGGGGCCTCGTATATATTTCTTCATCCTCCTCCGCCGCCGTGCAGGAATGCCGGACGCGAACGTGCGAGGCAAATGATTTGATTCGACTGGATCGGGCCAAATCGCAGCGAGAGTGCAAGCAAGACAAGTGCCCGCTGATTACATGTGTGCCATTTTTCGGCGCCGTGCTCCAGCGGGCGTGAAAAGTCGTAACATTACCTGCAGATAGGTCCTGCACAGGTGTAAAAGCGTGCCTTATTTTAACCACATCCGTGTGAGGTGAATTGCGAAACAAAGGCAAACAATGGAGGCGAGTAATTGAAAAATTGTCTCACTTTTGAGACAACGTTGTGCAATAAAAAATAAATATTGGCCCGAGGAATTTTATAACATTTCAATTGCAGAAAATTTAAGAAGAATCCAGGATCTAAAGTTTTACGATCGTTTTCAAGGACCTTTGCTATCGCGCCATTTAGGGAAGAAGGAAACTTTAAAAGCGTTTGGCACCTTTTAACATCAGGCATCTTAATAATTTTCGATACGCTCGTAAAATCAGAAAAATTTTCCTCTGTTCCATTTGATTTTTGATTTTTTTTTTCCAAATTACAAGTCTCGGCGCGGGAAACATTAAAGGAGTCCACTGATGATATTTTTTCTCGCTCGCCGCGGTTGGGCAACGATTACACTCTGAATGTGTCCGTTGTTAATAAATCTCGGCAGTTATTGCACTCTCGGGTCTTGCTCATTACGTCGGGTAATATAGGTTAGTAATTTATTCAGCGTGCTGCAGTGCGAGAGAGAGAGAGAGAAAGATGCTTCGTTGGTTATTATATGGTGAGGGGGGAATGAATTATTATATTCGGCGGCACATAATGGAATTTGGGCGGGTCAAACAATAAAATACATACTCGCCGGGGCCTCTCTCGCAAAAAACAGGTGGTGATGATGAAATATTAGCATCCAAAGGCCAGCAATCGTAAATGTGCTCGCAGGACGCGCAGCAAAAAATAGCATAGCAAACCACCTGAGTGAGTGCGCTGCTGTGTCGGGACAATTGGCTGTTGCTCTAATATTCACAATGAACTGCTTTGTTTTATTCGAATAAATGCGTTTTAATGTGCTAGCTGCTCTCTGATGCTTTTTGCTACCGCGTAATATAATTTGTTTCCCCTATGGTTTTTTTAAGAGAAGAAGTGTATGTGTAACATAAACGTAAAAAGCAATTTTGTTGTAACTTTGAACTCCAATGAAACCTTTATAACTATAAATGATAGTTGTTAATTGAAGCCCATCGGAATCATTAATATTTGTTTGGTTTAATTTCTCGATTTATTATATGATTAATGAAATTTATGAAATCATTAAACAATGCAGGCCATTACTAATTCATATTTAGATTATACAATATATTAATATTTTAGTGCTCTATTCAAATTAATATAACAAAATAATTTGTATATACACAAATGAATTTGGATTTGCTTGAAAGAATAAAAATATTAATAAGCTTAACTAAAATAAAAATTTAAAAATATTTATTTTTAATAATAAATTTTAAATAATTTAAAACAATATAATAAATAATAGTAAGTTTAATTTCTTAGTAATAATATGTAAATTGTAAACTATAATTTTGTATTTTTATTAAAAAATTTTACGTTAGAGGATTGATTCAAAGTAATTTTAATTTTAAATCAGCTTTACCTCAATGGGTTTTGTGATTAGGATTTTTTTTTCTTAAACAACAAACAACTCACAAAACTCATCAAGGAAAAGACAATTATAAATTTGCAGCTAATTTATTTACTTAAATTCCACAACTTGACAACAACGTTTAAGATATTAATTTTGTATTTCTTAAAGTTGCAAAAAAAAATTTTGTTAAAAATATTAAATATAAATTTAATGTTGCAACTACCAGTTTTGTCACACGAGAACAGCAGACACGTGTTTAATTCACATCCCTCTCTGTCGTGTACATACTGGAGCACAATCACCTCATTATTCGCGAAAAATTCTCACGTCTACGTGGCGTATTTTAAAAGCCTCGGCGATAACACAAGCCGTCTACCGACCGACCGACAATGTGCTTGAGAAAAACGTGCAATACTTTGTACACACACTTGTTGTATAGAAGTTGGGCAACACGTGGATCTCAAGAGTCGAATTTATCAATCGGCTCAATCGCAGGTGCATTAGCAACGCCTTGTATGTCTTTTTCTTAGCAGTGCTGAAATAATCGGCTCGCAATCTCGCCTTTCCACGCAACACTTCGACGAAAGTGAAATCAAAAGTCAACGCCAAACACAAAACTTGTATATGAGAGATTTCGACGCACGAGGTCAACGGTCTGGCTGCTCTTCGGAGATAAAAGTGCTCATTAAAAAGGAGCATGCGTTGAGAGAGCGATTCATTATTATTCACATCTCTCCCGCTGCTGCTGATTGATCTGACGATGAGAATTAAAGCACCCCAAGGGCTGATCTTTTGCACCTTTGCTCCCAAAGGAAGGGCCCGTACCGAACACACCCAACTTAATTATGGTGAGAAAGCAAAAGTGATTTCGTCTCCGCGTTGCTTTAATTCTTATTTTTATCAAGCAATAAAATTTCGGTGTGTATTCAAATGCGCTTTTATTGCCCAGAAATTTCTTATTTTTCCTTTCAGCTCGAATCGTAAATTCAAACGTCGTATATAAAAGTCAAGCAGTGTTGGTATTGAAATTTTATTACGCTGCACTCTCGGGGCGAAATTTGTCCTCACGTGCTTTGAAATTTCACTTTTCTGTTGATTTTGACCAGTTTTATTGTTTGAGAGGCGATCGTAAATTGACTTTATTTTGAAGCGGGTTATAAAAAAACCAGAGGTCCCGTTCCGGTTTGGAGGTGCCACTGGAGTTGTTCATTATGCAAATAAAGTCAAAATTCTTGAGTGGGATTTTCATATAATTCACAGTTTAAAAGGTGGATATTAGCAAAATGGCCTGAGCTGATTGATTTTCGCCAACGAAATGCAGTTTGCATAAAATTCAGCTTAAATTTTATAGCTTTGATCAACCTCCGCATCAAAACAGATATAAAATAGCCTTTTCGATTGATCTGTTGAAAATCCATATTATTATCAAATGGCTAATTTTCCTAATTAATGCCGAGGTCGTTAAATAAAATAGCTTACTGATTTAGGTCTAGGATAATCCTTAAATGGACAGATATAAAAGTTCTGAATACAAATTCCTTCAATAAATTTTATAACACGAGTTTTGAATTAAATTAATAAATTTAAAATTTTCCCAAAATTTTTAATTCAGCCAATTTCTTTCAAACGCTCTGTCAACTAAAAAGCATTTTTTTTTTTTTTGTAAAGTATGTTTATTATTATTATTCGGTGCACGTATAGACTTTTAAAATTTGGAGCACCGACTTTTGCGCTCTGGCACGCCGCACGAGTGTAGTTATCGCCAAATTTGGTAAATCACGTAGCATAGAAATGATCCGGCAGCAGAGTCTGTATGCGTTGCAGCATCTGCTCTGGAATAATCAGTTGGTGACTTGTAGGCACGACCGAAAATCTTTCACAACCTGCTGCTGGGCCCTTTAAGAATATCCAGCACCAGAGAGAAAAAAAATTATAAAAGCTGGGAGAAGCTGAGCTATAGAGTGCTCTGCTAATCTATTCCCAAAAGTGTATATTATTCCTCTCTCTCTGCTCCTATTTTTTTTTATTTCGAAATTAATTTAAACAAGATATCATTAACCCATCACGTTGGCAGCAGGGAAACATAAATTATCGTGTCAGAGTTTGCCTCTGAAAGCGGGCAGGTTCGCGAAGAAATTTATCTTTTGGCAGCAGCAGGTATCATGGAAATTGGCCACAGCACCAGATGCTGCATCCCGTGCGACCGATCATTAAATTATTATAACACTCGGGAGATGCTTCGAGAAGCGAGCCGCTCCCAGAAGCTGGAAAAATAAAGTTAAAAAATACATTCCGCGGCCGTATATAAATAATAATTGAAAAGTCGCGAAACGGGAACACGTGTTCTTTCGCCGCGTTTCGTGCTTCGGCGGCTCGCGAGAAGGAAAGCAATTAAGATGTCAAAATATTTACGAGCTGGAAACGGCAGCCTGGCCTTGACAGAGCAAATAATTTGCCTGAAACTGCCGTAATTTCCATAAGTGAGTTTTGTTGTTTTAACCATGAAAGGAGATTTATTTTTATAATCGCGTCGTTCGCCAGAGCGCGGCACTCCTACATCTAACTCCGCAGCATGCGGGTCCGGCTGAGGAAAAAATCCTCACTCTCGGTTTCAACAAGCAAACCTCCTTCCTTCATTCATCCGCCGATTTTTTTTGCCCGGCCGATAATAAGTGAAGGGAAAGGAAGGCACTTTAAAATTATAATGAGACGCGTGCTGCTTAATTCGCGAGCAGATTCGCTCTCGAATAAGAACCGCCAGAGAAAGTGACTCGATTTATATATTTATTTCTCGAACCCGTTAATTTTTTTATCTTGTCCTTCTCCAACTGATGAAGACGACGAGCTTGAAGATCAGGTTACTTCAAGTGTCGTCGCACGAAAAGGCTGAAAAGTGCCTGGTCAGTTTTGGATGCCGCGGAGAAAGTGATCCGAAAAATTTATGATCGCTGCCTGCTGCGATCCTCTTCGAATAATTTTTAATTTTCTTCCTTTCTTATCCTGCAATCACTGAAATTTATCACTCTCTCGCGGTGTCTCTGCGCGTTACATAAAAATGTTATAGTCGCTGAGATTCGACCTTGTGATTTAATTGTTCCCTTTCTATTGTTTCAGGTAAGTGGAATGAACTTGCACATCGTATCATCTACAAAACTTCTGACCGCGCGGGGCCGAGGGAAAATTACTTGTCTTCCATAGCTGACGTTGATTCACGATGTCTAACTTAAGTACAAACATAGAATGAAGTTTTTTCGTGCGTCAGAACGAATGGCCGGCCTATGCTATTTATTGAGTTATATATAATAAAGCGCTCACTTTTAAAAAATATAGCAATTTTGAAGTTGTTATAACAATTAATTAATTATTATATTAATAATTATCAAGATTTTCTTGATAAGTTTTTATATTATTTATATTTGACTATTATATTATTTATTATTTTATTAATTATTTTTAACAATTTTTTATTATTAAATTTTTGGTAAAATATCGTGTTATGTTTCTGTTAAATTGAGTTTAATAGTTTTATAAAAAAAAAAAATGAAACTTTAAATTCCTTTAAATTAACAAGTGTGGTCATCACAGATGTTTAATATTCATGTTAACACAATATGATGGCTGGAATTGAAGGTAGCAAATTCGCCAAAAATTCAGAATTATCAATTTTGATTGTAATTATTCAGTAATAACAAAAGATAGTTTCAAACTTCAAAGATATATCTAGTTCAAGAGTAACATCAATAGCCAGGTCATTGAAATTATTCCTTACTCTATACTTGCTAAAAAGCCACTGCACCCTCTCATGACTCCCATATTGAGGACCATTTTGATCAATGATTAATAGTCTTTTGCAGTTTTCCGGTTTTCCAGACACGTTTGCACTGAACAAATAATCCATGCATAATATTAAAGTGCAGAAATAGAATGAAAATTTAATATTCTGTCTTTAAGACTTGGCACGTCGCTTTGACACCTACGGGGAATCATAATCGATCTGCTGCAAGGGTTCTCTAGCATAAGAATAGAATATGAAACTCGATCTCTTATTTGTCCGATGAAGAAATAACACAGCACGCAGAGGAAAATGAGAAAGAGCCAAACCACACCCGCTGTTGCCCTTTTTCTCTCCTTGTGTTTTTCTTTCTCTGTCGCGCTCGATGCCGCCGCTTCGATGATCGATAATAAATATCAGCTCTCGTCGTACGTGTTATTGCGCTTGGATTCGGAGAAATTTTCCTAGCTCCGAGAGAACAATTGGTGGATGTGTGTTTGTGTGACACAAATTACCTCTTTGGTCTCAATTACGTCATAAATTACATTACAAACACACGATGCGAGCACAAACAAAAACGGTTTCTATACAAGCGCTGGACAAGTTCAAGGTTCCACGCACAACCAGGGTATAAGATCATCTCAGAAAGAAAGTTTTTAAAATGAGAATAAAATGTGCAGTGCATTTCTATTTGTTATAATAAACCAAAACGTTTTTCCATCAAAAACCAAAGATTTTTAAGATATTTTAATTTTAGAATTGCAAAGAACCAGAAAAAAGAGCAATCAATACCGAAAGTTGAAAATATCTTTGATTTAAAAATATTACATTCAAAGATTAAAAATAATATTGATTTCTTGAAATAAAATTTTTAACTGAATTTCTGCAATCGAGATTATTCCATATAATAAAAATCGGTCACAATTTAACAGGATTCGGTGAGGGAGACACGATCTGCGACATGCAAGCAATTAGAGAACCCGGTGCTCATTGGCGAACACGCAAGCGTGAAAATTGAAAGTGACATGCACGCTCTCGGTGCAATGTCAACCGCGCCGTGTAGACTTTTAACACGATCCGCAGCAATCTGAAACAATGGTTGATCCCGGCCGGAATCACGCTGCGCTTGTGTAATCCTTTTAACACTGCAGCCCAGATGCATTATTATTGTAATTTCACGAATGCCTCCGCAGCTCTCATCGCGCTAATGACGAAGGTTGACATGCGACGGCTATGAAAAGCTGCTTAAAAATAAATAATACGAGCGAGAGCGATGCTGCGATTCCTGGAACACGTTTCGTTCGGGCGTAAATAATAAATATGCAGCCAGAAATTCCACGCACCATTATAATCCGAATTATGATTTTTCTCGTTATTGTCGCGTTGTTTGCTGGGCTGCATCTCGCGTGTCTCTGCATTTTTATCTCTTTCTCCGGTCGACAAAAGCAAGCGCGGGAAATCGCATTATTATATTACTGCGCTGCCGGCGGTGTGCTGCGGAATGATGAATCAATTTCGCACGCCCAGGATTATTTATTTGCTCTGGCAAAAGATGATGTCACGTCCCAAATTGATATGGAGCTTCAGGATTCGTAAAAAGAATTTATCAAAGTGCACAAAAACCAAAAAGAAAAAATATATCTTGAATAAAACAAAACTTGTCAAATGAGTTTTATATAACAAAATTGATATTTGCCCAATTTGCAAAATTTAACTTTAAAATTAAAACTAATTTTTACTTTGAAAAATTTGGTTAGTATTGGAAAGAAAACTAACTATTGCTCTTTTATTTTAATATTCATAGGCTAATATTGTCAAATGAATAATTAAATGAAGCAGAACTAATTATAATTTTTTTTGTAATTTTTATTAATTAAGCCATTATATTAAAGGCAAAAGTATTCTATTTAAAAATCTCAAATAACGGTTTCCATTTCTAAGGTTTTGATGCTGAGAATGAGCAATTAGGAAAGTCATGTGAATTTCGATTGGAATCCTTGATTGTCCCATTTGATTTATTCGCGATCCGATTCAAATGACCATAAAAGAGACGCCAAACATTATAACCCACTCTCTCACTCTCTAGCAGACGATAATCATCGTCAGCAGCTCTAATTTTGGGCAGGGTTGAATCGCCGCCTTAATTTATTGACTTGTACCGCGCGATAGTCATTAGGCAACGCTCGTCTCACCGAGGGCCATTCACCTGTTTGGCCGAGCCAGCTTAGCAGTTCAAGAAAAACAAAAAGCGTCCCGTGTACTTCAAAACAGCGCGCAGGCCCACTTAATTAATTTACCAATTCGACATGGTCACACCTTGTGCGTCCATTAATAATTCTCTCCGATCTGCTGTGGCGACTGTACACTCGCGCCCAATGATGATAAATTAAATCCACCGGCCGCAATCACAAACAAATATTAATAAAATAAAACACCTCTCTCGAAATCGAAGCCTGATTAATATTTATAAGCGTTTCCCTTTTGGAATGTTGACCATGCTCCAGATTTTTTGCCAGGCAGGACAATACGGCTCCGCAGCGGCCCGCCAAAGACAAAGGGATTTCGCGATCACAAAAGGGTTAAAAGAATAAAAGACTGGCGCCCGTCAATGGAGTAAAAAACTTTCGGCGTCAAGTGCACATATGCGTTCGCCGCCTTGACCTTACGAGTTGAGATTCTTTTGTGCTCTGCTTCTTTGCAGCACCAGTGTGAGAAAGAGACGCTGCTGGAAATCGAAAAATAAAAAAATGCTCTCTCACACGACCTGAAGGCGCCGAAATGTGTTTTTTGGTCTTTTGGTGCTGCGTGCTGGGAAAAGGATATCAGACGGAGAATTAGCATTTCAAGATTTGGGGTGTTTCTTTTCTTATCTTGCCTAATTTGTGCTTTCTTGTTGATTTGATGCGAGTGAATTTGAGCAAAAGAGACCAAAGCAGAGTCAGAATCTACTGATAAAGCAAGCAGATTGCTTATCAAAATTTATAAATATTTTATTAATATTCAAATTTTTTATTTCAAAATAAATTAATTTTAGCACTCGAAATTTGTAATTTTGGAGATAAAAAATAAATTTATAATAAATCTTAAAATTTGAAATGATTGTTTAAAATTATATGGTTGATTCTGAAAATTATTTTTAGTTAAAAATAAAAATTAACTATAAAAAATAATTTTGTCTGGTGGGAAATGATCTAAAGACTTTTCGGCTATATGTTTATATAAATGAAGGATTTTGGTTAAAAAAGTGAATGTCACAGTGTCAATAAATTCTTCAAATTATGCGTTGGAAGAATCGATGACAAGTTGTCAAATGCCGGCTCACGTTGATCAGGAAACCGTAATGTGACCCCTCCATTACGAGACTGGAAATAATGCTTTTCCACCGCACACAAATGTTTAAAATAAACACGCCGTCGGCCAGGAACCATCACGCGGAATGCATTTATACCAGAAACACCGACACAGCACACCTACAACACGTATTATAAATTTTAGGGACGAGCAGCCGCTGTCACTCGAATCACACTCGTCGAATTTTTTATCCGCGCCATAGCTGCATGCGGCCCATTGTTTCGACAGATTAAATCTTATTTCCATTTTATGTAAATCAGCATCATACCGACGAGGGTTCAAAGTGTCACACGGCAAGACAAAAATAAAAATAATAAAAAAAATTCGTGATTTTCGCAAAGTATACATTGAAACGTGCTGCACTTGAAAGGTCAAATAAATAATAAACAGTTATGCAATTCGTCTGGCATCCTTATTTTTGTTTCGGTTGTGAACATGTAATAATAATAAAAATAATAATTTGCTCAAAGGAGGACAAAGTTAAGCCGTCATTATTGTTTGCATGCGAAATTATAATTCGAACGAGCCGGGGGCGTTTCCCTTTGTTACACCCCTTTGATGGCTAATGGCGAATCGTAAGGTTAACAATGCCTGCGCATCGCCACAGATCAGCGAACAAAAAATGCTATGCAGACTCCACCCTGTCACGGTGACAAATGGGAGGCGCAAGGTCACCGCTAATAAATCACCCGTAAAGCTGCGCGAGTGAGAATCAGATCGGTCCCTGCTCTCTCGGCTGACGCTGCGAGCAAAAATTAACGAATTTCGATTCACTATACACAGAATTATTATTGTATTATTTTGATGCCGCGGTGATGCAACGCTGCACGCAGGGAGGAGACGGGTCGCTCTCACAAAGAGAGGTAATTGACTCTTTTGAATTCGCAAACGTGCAGAGATTACGCAGCTGGTGAAGTGATTTATATCGTTCCTAGAAAGACGAATTATTATTAAAATTTAAGATCGCGATCATCGCGGACATAAATTCATCAAGAGGTTCAAGGTGCCGATGACGGGGGCTAGTATTAAAAAAAATATATTCCTTTCATTTTCTAGAGGAAATAAATTTGCATTTTCTCCAAAACCTGTTTGGTCATTTAACCAAAATTGAAATTTCCATAATACTCTCTTGCTGGAGAGGCATTACAATTTTAGACCTGTTCTTTTTCTTCTTATATGTGAGGGACCCCATCTCTTTTGTCTCTCGGGAAGGGTTAAAAAGGTTTATCAATCTAAATATTTGCTGCCCAAATACGGTCATAAACTTTGCATCCAGCACAGTCGGGAAGGAGCGTTTTTATCTGAAAAAGACTTCCCAGGGGGATGCCATAAAAATAAGTGGCTTTTAGAATGGCAGTTGCCGAGCGAGAGTTTTGTGTATGGTTTGTTGCCCAAATTAACACTCCTCACAAACAAACGAGCAGCTCGTATGGGGTGCTGACTCCTTTTATGTAAATAAATAAAAAAACGAGCATTCTAATTTCGGGTCCACAGAAAGCAGAAAACGAGAGAAACATCTCACTTCCTCTGTCGACTCCCACACACGATCTGGAAATTCAATTACACGCCGAGTTAAATTAAATATAAATGGAAGAAAAAAAATTCAATAAGGAACCGGCGGGATTCCAGCTTGGTATGGAAATCAGAAACCGTGGCCATCCTCATAAATCTAGAGAATTTTTCTATTATTTTGACCTTTCCCAGCCGGGGCCAGCAGGGGTGTTATAAATTTAAGTGGAAAGCGTGGCTGCAGCTTAGAGGCGCCCGCTTGTTTTGGGTCTGTGCACCCCGAGCGTATTTTTTTTTCGTCCCTCGAGTGGTGCAACACGCTGCTTTTCGCTGATATGATGCACGCCAGGCGTCTGGCCCCAATAATAATGTCGACGCCACCGTCTGCCAGACGAACATGACAAGTGTCTCGAACATAGTAAGGTGCGTTAAGGGGTGAGTACATGTCTCACTACATCACCCTGCGTTAAGGGGTGAGTACATGTCTCACTACATCACCCGAGGATGTTTCTGGCGACGTGAGCAGAGCAAGCACGCGGAAATTTCAACTAATCTGCTCTTATTTGTGTGTCAAAAATATATTGTCAATTGTATTTTTATTATTTTCTTCTTGAAAAAATAACATCAACGTTTTGACAATAATTTTTTCGATTTTTTCCCTTAAATTTTAACTTAAAGAATCATGTCTTGAGGCCAAAAAGAACAAAATTTAAAAATAAAATGTGAAGTGTGAAAAGCAAAGAAGAAAAAAATTGCAAATTGCGGAAGTTACAGTGAAAACGGTGGTTTTATTGCTTATTATTTTTTTTTTTTACATCACATTATTATCTTAAGCAGATATTTTTTTTTTAATAATTGAGAGTCCAGTTTGCCACTCTCGTTAAATTGATCCAGTTATATATCCCAAATAAAATCATGCTTCGTCATTTTTTGGCTAGTTAAACGAACTAGCCGCTGCGGGCAAACGTGTAATTTGCACGAGAAAGTGTATCTCCTTTATTACCCGCCGCTTTTGTCTAATGTGCTCGCACGCAAAAAGACCAGCAGATTCCTCCGAGCACCAAAAAAGCAGCGAACAAGCGGCTCTTTTGTTTCAAACGAGAGCGGAATGCCGTCAGGAAATGAAGCTCAAAGATGAAAAATCTTTTACAGACTTTATCCTGGGGTCAAATTTCATCTACCGGCATGATTAAAAAAAAAAACGAATTCTTCCTGTTCTGCATTTTTTTTTCTCTCAGCTCTCACTTTGTTAGAGACTTAATGGCCCGGTTTAAAGGAGCTTTGCACTTTATTTTGATATCGCAGCTGCGGCTATAAAAGTTGAGGCCGTTCGACTACAAATAGAAATAACCTTTCCTACTTGTGATCTCCTTGCCTATTCGCCCCCTTCACGTCGCATATAGGAGAGGGAAAAATTCAGCCTGATAAAAGGAATTTTACTATTCAAAAACCCAACGAGCCGAAACTCAGTGACGTGCATTCTTCCTCCAAAGCAGTAAAATGCTCCATTTAATGCATTAGATAGGGACGAAATGTCGTGGCTATAAACTTTTTAACAAATGAAATTCCTCAAATTCTTTGTAAAAAGTCAATTTAACATGTCAATTGGAATTTTTTAAATTTATTAATAAATTTTTATTTTCAAATCCTTAATTTTAAGATGTAAAAAACTATTATTAAATAAATTTTTGTTAATTTTATAGTATTTAAGTCATCCAATGGGAATATAAAAAGAAGCTCTTAAATTCTTATTTGGCAACACGAACACAGCTTTTGGTAAATTTTATTCAGAAACTAAATGAACACTCAAAATTTTTCATTTTATTTAATAAATCCTTTTTACTGAAAGTTCAAAAATGATCCTCGCGGGTCAACGTCTTGTTAATGAATATTGATTAACTTTCACTGCCGAAAGACAGACTGACTGACATCAAGAAGTGCAAAAACCTTTCGCAGATAAAAACTACCGAAAAACTCCATCGACTCGTTTCCTGCATAATATAAATCAGCACGCACGTTTTAATGCTTTTCGCTCCCGGTGTCGTTTTTATAGACATTTTATCTCGAATAGATTCCAACTAAAAAGCGCCCATACCACCACGGATATAAAATATGATGGCTTTCGGAGCTCCGAGCCCAAAATCATACATCTTTCGGCGGGCAGAGAGAGTGAAAAGAAGTTCGCGGCGCGGCCACTACGCGGCGAGCCGGCATATTTCGAGAGAGGAGAGTGTGATGCGCGTTTGAAATCCAACGGCGCGCCTGAACAATTCAGTTTCGGTATCAACTCTCGCCGGAGAACAAGTGTGTTTGTGCGTCGCCGGTTGCAGCATCGGGATAATCTTTACGCGAGGAAAGAGACAATCCTTTCAATTAACTCGGCCCAGAAACGTGCAGGATTTCTGTTTTGTTTTATTGTGCTCGCAGTGACACTTCTTCTTCTTCGCGTCGTCATTTGCATTCAGAAGAGGCAGCAGTGATTATTTAGAAATTTAATTTGCTTGCGGAGAACAAAGTACAGTTTACGCAACAACAAAAAAAAAGCGGACAGCCCAGTTTGCCGTGGATTTTGTCAGCAGTTTTTCGGCACCGTTGGCACAGTTCGTTTGGGTTTGCACTGCTGGTGACAAGGTAATTTGATATTTTTGTTATTCTTCCAGAAGAAACTTTTAATATTTAAATTTGATTGATATACTTTTTCGATACCAATTTCATAAATATCAATCAGCTTGTTCTATTTTATGTGTATGTTTTCAGAAAAAAATGCTTTAATATTATTGATATTAAAAAAAAATAAATTAAAAAAATCCCTGGAGTAAAAAAGAAAACAGTAAAAATCAGAAAGGGACTCTCTGCTGATCTGCTCCTGCATTATCAACCATCACCGCTCCCAGTGCAGATTTTTTTTCTTTAAAACAAATAAAATTTGTTTCAAACTGAACCACATTGCCTTAATCAATGGCAATTAATCGACATTTTAATTTGAAAATTATGCTAATGCCCAGGCACAAAGAGCGTGCATTAATCTTCAGACTCTTAATATGCTCGAGATTCAATCTTAATCACCTTTTTAATGTGCACGAAATTTAATATCACAAACAAGATTAAGCAATAGAGAGTAATTAGAATGAGTAATGAACGGGGCAAAAAATTGAAATAATCCGAGACCACCAGCGGCGGCCGTGGATAAAAAGAATTGAAGCATCTCGTCGGCGCAGTTCCAAGAGACAGAGACGCCGGCCGGCTCTCGTATACAAAAAAGTGCCGCGCTGGTGTGTATATTTTTGTAAAGAATAAGGGAACCAAGATAAGAAAGAACGAGAGCAGATGAGAGAGAAAAAGCTGCGTTCAAATAATGGAAAAAATACACACACTGCCTCTCGTCGTCGTATCTGCCGCCGTGCGTTTTATTTACTTAAAAAACACATATGAGGCGTAATACACGCCTCTCAAGAACGAGCTCGAGTTTCCTCCGAGAGCGAGGTTTCCGCTGGGAAATTCGTGTCGCAGACTCACACACACACATACAAACTCGAATCGCGTGATTCCACAGGCAAGTTATATAGCAAAAGCAACACCAGGGGTAATGACACTAATTAATTAAAGGCGAGATTTCACAGCAGATTTTTTAATTCATTTGTCTCTGCCTATGAGCAAAATCCACACGCGAAGGTCTCTTTGTATGTGCAATTAATCTCTTTGGCAAGAGAGCAATAATTAAAATATAGAGCTCACCTCGGGCAGGGAAAATTTAAACACAATGTTTCATTAAGAACGCATTCTTGACTGTAACAATTAATTTTCCAGAACATGCTCTCTCTATATTTTAAATTTTTATCTTAATTCTTTCAAATTCTTTAAAAAATTAATAAACAAAGTTTAAATAAACTATAAAATGCCTTGATATGTGTCCATGAAATTTATAAAAATGATAAACTGTTGCAGCGTGTAATTATTTTAACTAACTATTGACGTCCAAATATGGAGGATTTTATGCATTCAACCTTAGCCAACACTCGATTATAGTTCAAATTTGCGTGTCAATGAGCTTGAAGGCTTTTGATATTTTCAGTTTATTTTTCCATTCGCACGCTCCGATAATCGCATCAGAGCAGCGCAGCAACTTGCTCTCTTTGCAAAGACTTTGCATTTCTTCAACATAAATAAAAGTATCGTTCGCCAGCTCAAGACTTCTTCTTCTTCCTGGCTGCGGCACGGAGGAATGACCCGGCAGCGCGCAATAATATGCATAATACGAAACAAGTGTAATTCTAATTACTCGCGCATGCAGATCTTGATGCTGCCGGTTGTGGAAAGAAAACTCGCCAATAAAAACAGCACGTGAAATAAGAGAGAGGCACGATTGTTGGCTTTCTTGGAAATATTGGAATTTATCTATATTGGCTGCAGCACTTGCTCTTCGCCGCTTGTAAACGATAATTTGCGCCGGAATTTATGAAGTGCGGCGCATGTATCACTTCCCACTTAAATTGGATACACATTTTAGCAGCCAGTTCACAGATTTGAATCGCACTGTGAACTAAAGCAATGAGGAAATTAAAATTTTGCTCAAAATCCCCAGTAAAGTGACTCAAATTTTTATTTCAGAGTCACGACAGTGGCATTTGATACACAAATCTGAAAATCAGGGTCTCAGCCTTGGATAAAAATATTAATTTCTTAAAATAAAATAAGAACTTACCAACATTCAGAACTCAATCTTGTTTAAAACATTTCACTAAGGAAAAAAAGTCTTAAAAAATTTAGACTCCACCCTGACTAGAAAATAGCTCTTTCTATTCTCACCAGAGCATTTTAATTTCGTTTTCAATTAAGGAATGTTGATTAACCAAAAATAGCCGCGACAACAACGAAATTATTTTTGTACCCGGCTTGCTTGACTCACGCTGGAGCTCTTTAAACGAAATTCCGCCGCCGCCGCTCATCTTCCTCTCTCGCGCCTGAGTCACCTTGACTGTCAGGCAGGTGAAGCGGATTCCGTGACTAATTTCTTCTATTTAGGTGAATAATAGACCAGTCACTAAAGCGATGGCAAATATATCCTATAATATGAAACTATTATATTTTATTCCCTGTCACCTCAGAATGCGCATTGTTGCCAGAGGTTCCCAGACACCCATTCATTTTTGCGGCAGTCTGGCTACGATTTCGGGAGGAAAATGCATAAAGTCAACAACTTATTTTTGAGTGACATGCTCGGAACATAAAAAGTCAAGGATTCGCCTGACAATGGAGGGCAGACAAATAAAGTACAAAATTTGTTCTTTGAATCATTTTTATACGATTTTCCACAATAAATGGAACGAATTTCAGTTTCCTGTAAATCAACACTCGCGATCTCGCTGGGAATCCTTGGTTGGAAATATCGTGCCGTTCAATCACAAATACACAGATTGCTCTTTGAATAAGGAATTTTCCTAGCACGCTGCTCAAAGTCACTCACGTCCAGTTTTAATTCCATATTTCCCATCAAAGGAAAAAGATGCACGCCCATGTTTGTCCACCAAGTGACCTCCAGCAACGCGTACTTCTCTGCCCAAGTTTAAGTGAGAAAAGGTCACACAGGTGCTCGATGTGTCGCCTTATTCTCTCTCATCTTCACCGATGCTGTTATTATACATTAAAAGCACACCTCGCGCCCGAACTCGGATTAAAAAAATAAAGTGTCCGGTCGATTTTCCTAAGGAGAGTGCACGCCAGATAGACACGCGGCGCTTCGTTTTTATCTCGAAATAATTTATTTTCATAAAACCAAAAGCAAGCCCGACAGAATTAAGAGACGGCCTTAGTGCTTACATTATGTAAAATAAATTATTTATATTTTCTGAAGAGCTTTTTTAAACATGAACCGTTTGGGAGCATTTGGTCCTGGCTCTATTCCTTGTTAACAGTTTCAAATACTTCAGTTGGACTCGAGTGGAAAAACTTTTGGTCTGGAGAAGTAATAAAAGTGGCTGCATTATTTCTATTTCTAGAACTTCATTTCAAGGGCGAGTGCGTTTCAAGCTCATCAAACGCTTTCTTTCAAAACTTCTAAATTGTCTTATACGGCTCGTTGGGATATTTTATTCTGAAATTACCGAAAACCGCAATTATTTCCTAATTAATTACACTTTGGAAGCTAACCAAGCGAAAATTGTGGTCAAGAAAGAGTTTTTTTTTCAATTCCTCGTCAGCAAGCGAAAGTTATTGAAGTTCATTGCGATACGCACTGCTTTTATTTTATACATTCACACGCAGAATTTACAACTGGCGATTGAAATCTTTTCGGCACTCGGCGTTGTCAACTTTTATCGCCGCGCATAACTTCCTTATTTTATTATTTGTGCCGGCCGAGGCACGAAACGAGAGAGAGAGAAAAAAACAAGCAGCATCTTTCTCGCAGCTTAAAACAAACCACATGAATGCGAGAGAGCGACACGGTGTGCGTGGATTTGTATCGGTCTATGTACATACACGTACAAAATAAATTGGTTCAATTTAAAGAGAGGCTGCTGAAGAAGCAAAGGATCGTTAACCTCGCTTGCAGACGGAGAAAATTAATTCTTGTGCGAGCCAAGACCCAAGACACATTCCTGCTGGCCGAATGGATTTCGTTTTCGTTTCGGCTCAATTTTTTTATAAGTAAAATGAGGTCGTGTCCCCTGCTATGATATAAATTGTTTATGACCGGCCAATGCCGAATGAGTTATTAGCCGCAGAAATCGTCGCGCTCAACCTTGATTGTCCGCGCGCGAAACCGCAAGTGACTTGTTAAATTCGTAATTAACTGCATTTTTGGCCTGATTTATACCCGGCGCTAATTACGAAGGTGGCCTAACCTTTGTGGGTTGTAAAAAGGTCCCTGCGCCGTGCAAAGAAGGTTTCCTCACGGTATATTTTATATATTTATTCGCCGCTCATTACAGTGGTTAATTGAATGTAACGGCCGTGTCGGGAAAATTTTATTTCTTCATTCATTCCTGCAATTGTTATATACGGGTACGTACTCTGCCGGTGCAATCAGCCGACGGGGTATTGCACATGCGGAGAGAATTGAAGAGCGATAAATCAAGGGTAATTATTCGTATCGAACAAAACCAAGTTTCATTATCGAATAGCACTTAATTGCAATTAGAGGTCAGATTAATTACACATCTCCCTGATTGTACAGTAAAAATGTGCATTTGAGCAATTCGTCTTGGTCAGAATTCATTGGTCATGTAATTATTCATTTCTTTATTCTAATAAAATATTTTATTTTCTTCTTCAGGGGTTCAATGTGCCGCGGTTGTAAAAAGAGTTGTCGATTTTTATTTTCAAACAGAAGCTGCTCGGATCATATAAAATAGCCGATTCGCTGCCCCCTGCGCTTTTTCTCAGCACTAATTAGGAATTTCGTTCCAAAGGTATAAAACGGGCAGTAAAATTACGACGGCTACAAAATACACCTTTTTCAGAGAATGCGTGCGTGCATCTCTTATGTTTAAATATTCATCAGTCCAAAAGCACCGTCGTTTATTTATACATTTTTGAAGATGCTGTTTATTTTTCACTCTCTCTGCGAAAGGCAAAATTTATGTTTTTACACGAAACCCCAGCTGGGCAGCGATATAAAATGGTCAAAAGCGGACAAGACTCTCTCGCGAATATGTTTCGCACAACGGACTAACAAGGGATAAAGGGGCGGATGCGAGTGTTTTTATCTCCGCAGCGAAGAGGAATTAAAAAGGACCAAGCCTTTATTCCCTGATAGTATTCGCAAAATCCAAAGAACATATATTTCTCATTCACAAGCCGCACGAAATTTGCATTTATATTTCTCTCCTGCGGCGTATAATATACGCGATAATTTTTTTCCTCTTCAAACTCCTTCTTCTTTGTAAAATTCGCCTCTCTCTAAGGACGAAACCAGTTTGTATTGTATCGAGAGAAGAGCTTTTTGTCAGCAGCCTTTTGAAATTCAAAACGCATTCCTCCGTATGTATACTCAGGAATATAAACGACTGAATTTGTTTTATCAAAAAATAACTCGTCGAGATTAAAATGAAAGTGGATTTGTCCATTAAAAGAGAAATAAAAAAATTCCGTGGGCGTAAACAAAGAGCGAGTTAATTACCTCAAAATAGCTGGCGTGTCAACGCGATACTAAAAAAAAATACGTTTTATTGCTGCTCATCCTTTATGCACTTCCTTTGCTATCTCAATTATATTCCACAAGGCACTTTTGTTTTCAGCTGACGCTACTCAGCTATGTGTGAACATTTCTTTATTTGATTATTTACGTTCTGACAAAAGCTGGCAGAAAAGGAAGGAAATCATTTTTTACTATGCACTCTGCTTCCTATAAACTATAAATGGCACATTATGCTGTATTTTTTTTATAAATGGCTCTTTTCAAGGCTCCTCTCCACAAACGTGTGCTGCTCCTTTGTCCAGCAGCAGAAATAGTCAAAACAAAGGACACTGCTTCGGTGGCAAATTGCCGCAGAAGAGAATAAAACCTTGGCAGATCAGGTTGCCTGCTGGTGAGGAAAAGCCCTGACCTTTCCGCACACTATACTCTGTCATTACCAATAAGTCGGATGAAATAACAAATAATAATCTTGAGAGTTCTCAGGTGCCAACCTGCGAATCTTGCACCGTTGATACGCATCGAATTGGAAATTGGAAAATTATATATTTGCTTGGAAGTGCATTTTTATTTAAAAAAAAAAGGCATGATGCTCATCACCGCGATATCGTGACAAATTATTTCCAGCATCGAGCGCAATTTGCCTAATGCGCGAGCACCAAGGTCTCTCAGCTGCATGATCGAAAAAAAAAATAACAAGCTGCCCTGCGCGAGATCGGAAAAAAAGATTATTTATTTATTCGTGATGGCTTTGGTCGGCGAGCGTCAAATGAATAATCGGAACTTTTGATGAATGAATGCTGCCCGTAATTGGATTAGAATTTTCAATCAGTCTGCCATGTTGTGGTTTTGAAATCTGATGATGCCTTTTACAATATGACACAAGGTTCTGTATAATCTAGCGCTATAGGAAGAAGAATAATAATATAACGTTAAAAATATCAGGGAATTAGCATAAATAATTTATAAATTAAGTTGAGGAGTTCCTAGATTATATTCGATTCGACCTTGAAGATACTTTTGGATCAATAGATTTTATTTTAAAATTATTAAACTTTTTAAGTATTAACAACATTAAAATATTTATTTATTTATCTATTCAAATAAAAAGAAATTCACAGCCTCTTAAAATTAAATCAAGTCAATGCGCACAAATTATTAATAAAAAAATTTCCACAAGAATTTTACTGAAAAAATGTAAATAAATTAGAATTTTATTTATCGTGAAATTCACTGATCTGTAAAAAATATCAAAGTTATCATAACAAAAGTTTGGAATTTTAAATTATTTTTAGATGCAATTTTATATAGAAATCATTTAATATGGAGAGGAAAAACCGCTTTAGACTCCTTTCGTAAAATTATGTAGAAAGGAATTATATTTCTGCGTTTTATTTTCACACCTATGCGGGAAGAGAAAATCTCTGGCCAAATCTCAAAAGTGCGTGTGTATCAATTACACAAGCCACACATTCCAGCAAATTAAAAAGATAGGGAGGCGCGCAGTTTCGCCAAACACTGGTCGTTTCGCGCTGGACCAACTCGCGGGCCACACCTAAGCCGCGCATGAATAAATTACCGCGGCCGCGCTAGTCTATCTATCTCTAGCTGGGCGGCCATAAAACCGTGTGGCAAAAAAATCGCCGCCATAAAAGCGTCGCCCGTGTTTGCAAAAATAATTCGCCCGAGATAAAAATAAAAGAATTGCCGGGAAAGAGAACTAGGCACTTGTCGGATTCTTGCGCAGGATGAGTGTGTGGGTGATGACGCCATAATCCGCCGCCGCGGTTCCACCTCCCGCGTACGCTCCGCGCGGAGTGATGGTGAAGGCGGCATTTATGCACACTGGAGTAGGTTGAGAGCGTGTGTAGGCCTCGCGAGAAAGACACACTCACTCACTTGTGTGTTGAATCATTGCCGAGAGATTGCTCGTGCGAATCGCGTCAGTCCGCAGTCGCCGCTCGCAATAATCGTGCCGCGAGTGCCCGCCGTGTGTGCTTTGGTTAATTTTGCATATCAAAATCAGTGCACGCGTCCTTAACCTGCATTAAGTTGGCCGTGGATTTTCTCTGAAATGCTGGATTACGCTGTGTTGTGATTTGGGTGCCAAAAAAACATGCCGCCGACCAAGTACGGAGGGGCTGAGGAAAAGGGCTTCAGGGATACGTCGGCCATTCCCTACCCTGGACTCGAGCAGAGACTCGTCCTGGCCACCAGGAGCCCGCACATGCCCGAACAGGTACAAGGAAATTTTTTAATTAAAACATTCACGCATTGATTTGGGTCATTCATTCAGGAAAATCAATTTTATTTAACAGCATAATATATCTAAAAATCTTTTTAATTTGATTTATAAAAAATGGAGGAATTTAAATCATATGCGTGATTATCACATATGCAATGCAATGCACCGTAGCGTCCTAAATACGGCCGTGGTCTTTAGAAATTCAATGCACTGACAATGAAACTGCCTTGTTTTGGTTTTGCAAAGCAATTAGAACTCTGATTGAATTTAAAATAGCTCACAAGTGACGACTTGCGACCTTATGGTAGCTGGTCTCTAGGTCTTGGCACGCAGGGCATCAATAGGAATAATTAATAAATCCTTGCCTTACTGGGACAGGTGGCCTTGATTATTGCAAGCTGCAAACGTTGCCAATAACTTAAAATTAAAGAGACGCTCTTCTGAAATCTTTAATTATATTTTGAATAAAGAATATATTTGATTCCAAAATATTATAAATGAATATTTTGTTGCATAATAATTTTGCTCAATGCTGTACATGAAATATATTTTTCTCTACTTTCTTAGATATGATCTTAATATCTACAAAATCAATTTGAAAATTATAAAAAGAGAATGAGCAAGCTAACCATAAATATTATCTATTGGTGTTAAATTAATAATTTATATGGGGTAGCATACTAATTTATTAGTTATTTTCTGTAAAATATAAAACTTTAATGAATTAGTTATTGATGTGCTCATATTTAAAATATAATATTTAATTAAAACAATTAATTAATAAAATTTAAATAAAATAAAATTTAAAATTGTAATTAAATGAATGATAAAACTATTAAACATTATTTGTATATTATAAATGTATAGTAATACAGTTTTCATTTTATTTTCTTAAAGATGTGTTCTTCAGTTGAAAAATGACATTTAGCTAAAACTAATAACTATTCAAATAGCAACTTTAATACAACTATTGTCACAGTAAAAAAAGACGATTTCTTCAATTGTTTGCCGGAAAGAAATGTGCTCCAAAATTAGAGCCACTCTGAGTCACCTGTCCATTATTAGGCGGCCAGAAAAATGCAGCAACTTCCTAATTCGAATTCACCATCGCAATGAATTACACAAGGAAACGCATCCTCGCCTCCCAGTGATAAGCGGAGCCCACACGTGCTTGTATTATTTATTTACACTCGCGTACTCTCGCGATAACGAAGTGTGCGAGAGGAACTATGACCATATAAGCGGTGCGTGTAACTCGCACGCGTCCACTCTTTTATGCGCGACCTGTATTAACCGCTAGTGCAAATCTTGAGCAATCGATTTTCTTGTCATCTTGTTCGGAAAAAAAAACAATACCTTGTACCTTGTCTTTCTTGACAATAATACAATATTTTACACAAACAAGCCGAGAGTGAAGTAAAAATTATGTCCTTTTGGAAACTGCGCAGTTTCTTTCTCCGCATTTTCCTCCTCTTTCTTTTACTCCACCGCTCACGCTGGACAAATATTATTTGGGCGAAAGGTGCGCCCGTGAATGGGAGTTGTTCTCTTTGAATAAGATCGCTGCGAAAATCGAGTCGCACGTGCGCACTTTTTGCGCCACAAAATTTAATTCAATCGACAAGTATAAATTTTTCTCTTTATTTAAATGCTGGAGTGCATTTTATTTCATATTTTTTTTCTTTTAATTTTTACTGGTGCGGAGGAGATCAAGCGAGCCGAGTGGTTTGATCAGTGACGCAATCTCCTTCAGCCTGCAAGGTCACCAGGCGCGGACCTTTTTGTGTGTTTGGCCACAGCCAATAGGTATAATTGCTTTTATGGCGATGATGACGAGACGCTTAGCAGATGAGATTCCTTAGCTATGGACTAGGCGAATTATTATTTTTTTTTACGTGACTTTGTCAGAGGTCAAATTTATGCCTAGCCATTCGATCCAACACACCTTAGTAACCCGAATTTTTTTCTCTCTCTGTTTTAGGTAAGCTGCAAATTTCGTCCTTGGCATCAAACAGTAAGATTTTTTCACAAAACTAGCGTAATTTTGAGAAAGCTGCTCGTCCGAAGAGAATTTTTTAATTAATCAAATGTATGCAGGGAACAGGTTTCCTTTTACTTCAAACCGCGTATTGGCGAAGAAAAATTGTGCGGAATGAAACGCGGATGGGTCAGCTTTGCTTTTCGTTTATTAGCAAGAAAGAGATGTTGTTTATTATTATAATCAAGAGTGGCTCGCCTTGACTCGGGCCGCCTATGGGTGTCAGAAAATTCTTGAAATTTCGCGCATTTCGTCCCCTACGCGTCCTCTAACGAAACGTCCCACAATTTTATGGGCTTATACTTATTTCTGCTATAGCGTCACGTGCACGATTTTCGCGCCACTCAAACGGTGCGTTGTTTTGAGCCACTGGAGCATTTAATCGCGATTATCTAATAGACTCCTCATCATCTCCGCTTGTTCCAATTCCCTTTCAAACAACTCATGTATAAACAAGGCTCTAGCTTCGGCCTTCAGGTAATTCCTGGAAAATTTCCTTAATAAACTATTTATAAATGTTTGGCAAAAAGTGACCATGATGATTAAATTTTATTTTTCTGTCCTGGATTTACACACATACCAAATTGCTCATTTGAGTTCGAAGAAAAAAAAATCAACGTAATTTGAAAGGAATTTTAAATCTTTTATGAGTTTCATTATTTTCCTCTAGTTATAACTTTCAGTGTTGATTTATGATATCATATTTAATAACTTAATAAATTTATATGACATTCAATTTTTATAAATTTCTTTAATCAAAATTGGATTGGATTTTTTTTTTGGTTCATAAAAAGCGACGTATTCATATCCGTGATGCAACAATCTTATCAAACGCGACGACCCGCGGGGCGCTCTCACTTTCTTTCCCACTTGTAAAGAAAGATTATCATAATCAGGTGCTGTAACAATCGCGAATGTATGCGGTTTTGAAAATGCCGCGCGGCCATAATAATTCCTCTTGAATTCGGCGTCGAGTGTGATGCAAAAACCCTCCAGCCCGTGAATTCTTTCTCTGCTCTTGGCGAAAAACCAAACCAGCAGGTGCAAGTATGTGTTTCTCAAGAATTACAAAAGCATGCAAAAATGTCCTTTCCTTATCTGATCGTCATTTCACATTTGTCAAATTGTACGCGAACGTTTTCCTCTCAACGTTCCGCGAACATAAAAATTCAATAAAATCAAATGCACTCTCACACAGCCAGCATTGTAATATGGTCGACGCACAACCAAGTGTTGCGCAAAAACATTATGTGGCGTCACGGCGGTGCAGGTGCTGGAAATATCCCTGAGGTGTTGTCACAATAACACGCATTGGCAGCCGCAGCCCATTAATAGATTGATCGAGAGCGACCTTCCTAAGGTCTTTTGCTGATTAAATTTAACTGCCAAACAATAATAAACAAAACAGTTTGAGAAAAACTGACTACTGAAAATTGGCCTCAATTCGCCAATTTGCTTGTTTTACAAATTTTTTTCTGCAGCGAAGCTCTGGAATTTTTCGTTCCAGCATCTTCGAGGCTAGAAAAAAGATTAGCGCGCCCGAAATTACATAATTATAGTCGCGGCAGTTCTCTAATTACATACAGACGGCCGATGAGAATCTGCTCCTGCGCCTCTTTCCGAACAATGGGACGCTGAAACAAAAAATATGGCACACTGCAACTAATAAAAATTTTTCCTTCGCGGAATTGGCGTTGATGTAACGATTTACATATTAAAAAATTATCATATAATTTTATTTTAATTCAAAGGTAGTAATTTTCCAGGAATTTTTCCTCGTGTATGCGCACTTTTTGTGTCAGAAATAAGGCGTGTCCGTTCCCAGAATGAGCGCAGCTGTGTGATCATTATAAAATTTTCTAATTCATTCATTCTTTCTTTTTGTACTTGATCAAAAGCTCACTCTTGCTTTCAACTTGCTTGCCCTGCACGTGTGTCATCGACTCTTGAGAGATGCGACAAAAAAATAGTATAAAATGTTCATTCGGTTCCGCCCGTACTTATAATGAGCGACTCGAATATATAATTATCGGATGCTTTCTCTTATTAAATCCCGCATTTTATTATTTGTCATCGCGAAAGTCAATTGTTTCTCCGTGAGTGAATCGACCTCCTACGAATATTTGTCATCGCCCCTTTTATTACCCATATGTTGGAACGTGAAGCGCCCCGAGCTGTTCTCCTCAGCAAGGATACAAAGATTTCCTTGGTCCAGATTCGACGGAGCATGGCCTCCGATAGTAATTGTAACAGGAAGAGCCTCCTCATTTTGATATGCCTCCGAATAATTTATTCGCGAGAATCGTGAGTTTTCGAAATAAAATGCAGCCGGTGCGATATTTTATAATATAATGAAAATACACTGTTGTTGATTTTCCACAGGTAATTAACTCCGTGTGCATTTTAATAACCGGTTGCGGGAATTTTCGATTAATTTAATTCATCGACGACGTGCATTTCGGACAGGAAACTTAATTTGTTTGCAGCTCTTCGTCAAGGTTGTTCCTTTCTGAGACGCAATGCTTGGGAAATATATTTTTTTCTTTATATTTGTACTTGGCGTTTTTCTCGAGTCGATTGATGAGGCGCCGGGAAGGACAAACAAAGACGAGCGCGAAAAGCTTTTAAGAAAAATTAAAAGAGTAAACACAAACGTTTCGCAAATTCTGCTTTTTTTCTTCTTCAATACAAGTATAGAATGCTGTTAATTCTTTGCAAACATATATGCAAGTCTCTCAACTTGCGTAAGCCATTTCGAAACCGCACAGCAAAAATTCAATTTGGCCGAAAGTGGTGTGCTTTCGGAGCGGTGTGAGTGAATCATTTGGTATGGGAAAATTGGCCAAATTGCAGGCCAAGAAACCGCACGCCAATTGCACTCTGTGTGTTTCAACCCGTTCAAAAAAGCTGCGGCTTCCGAGCACGTCACGTGTCAATACACTTTGTATGTACTGCGATTTGAAAACGTATAAAATATTTGAAAAGCAGCCGTTTTTATTATAGCCGTCATCACTTTGTCAGATCGCAGACGGCGGCAATAAAAAAATTGCGAGTAAAAAAAATCAGATAATATAACCACTGGAGATTAAGTCGGCGCAAAAGTGGCCGCTTTGAAAAGGCTCGCAGAAAATGATGATCATGTGCGAAAGCAATGAGCTCTCGCCACTCGCTCGTCATTAGTACACATTTTATAAAAGTGAGATTAACATTCCGCGACGCCGAAAAAGCAGCAGCATGGGCGTGCCCCTCGGGCGATTTTTTCCTCTCGGCAGCAGCCGCGACCGGCCGGCCGGTCACTGATCCCCTCCTATGAAAAGATGAGATGCTGCTTTTCAATCCGACACCACGCGCCGAAAAAGTCATCACGCCGAATTATGCATACATCAACTTTCATTTTTCAATTCCGACAAGGACCAAATTTGGGAGCTGCCGCGCCGTCTCATCGCTACAAATTGACCGCCGGCCAATTTTTTTTTTATATAATGAGAGAGCGAAGAAAATGACGGAAGAGATTTTCGGAATTCAGCCGGATGTTTATCTATCTTTTTTTTATTGAAAGTTCCCACGCCAATAAACGCAGAAATTATAAAGTAAATTTTGGCAATTTTCTTTCACCTGCTGGGGAAATTAGCAAGTGGTGCTGAAGAGCTCCTTCAACCCACGCACGATTTCGATTACGGCGAGTAATGACCATTCTTCTAAGGTTTTCTTTTCCTTCTGGATAGGCGTACGTGCCTCACTCGGATTTTTGTTTGCTCCTCTTCGATTTTCACTCGGGTCGTCACGTTTCAAGGACGGCGGCGGCAGCTCGGTGGCAAAAATTGCGCTAGATTGAAAACGCGAAATTCGCGCGTCGAGCTGTGTAATTACGCGGCTGGTTCGATTGATTTCGGCCGAAATTACAGCACACGCTCTGGAAAATAATTGCGCGTCTCTCGTTATCGGCCATTTTTAAAAGGCTAACCCTTCTTGGAAAATAATTCGCGCTCACTGAATCACCTTGCTCGACCGAGGAAAACTTTGCGATAAAATTAATCCCGGGGCATTTCCATTCATGCCAACGGCTCAAGGAAATTCTCCTCGTTTTAAAAGGCGTATTCGCAGTTGACGTCACCAGTTTAAATCGCATAAATATTAAAGTAAATCGTCCAAGTCCGGCGATTTATTTGGGCTCCACGTGTGTGACTACGTGCGATTTTTTTGCGTTATGTAAAAATCGTGACCGGAAAAAAGTGAAATCGTACTTTTTTATTGCCTCTGATATTTGCGAACGTGCATTGTGTACTGTTTCCAAACCACACACATGCTCGGCCCCATCTATATAAAAAAGAAGATAAATAAATTGCACCTGTATTCGGTTGAATGACCCCCGCACGAAAAATCTGCATTCATTTGCATTGTACGTTTTTGTATTGGAGTGAGTAGCATCAATTTATTCTGACGAAAGGCTGATCATCGTGAAAAGGTCGTTCGGAATCTCAAAAGGTGACCCGAGGCGATGCAAATGAATTAAAACGCAGCATTATTGTTGGCTGCTGACAAAATGGGATGCTTTCACTGCGCGCGAGAGGAGCAGCTCATCCTGTGAAATTGAATATTAATGATTCACCGGTGATGCCCACACGAGAGTGAAATTCGTTATTGTCATGTCTCTTTTCTTCTCGAAAGAGGAAGTCGTAAAGAGGGCTTCGAACGTAACTGTGCAATAAAATTGGTCCATTATTTATTGAAATTTCGACGCGCTCTGCCGTCTCTATAATTTGTTTATTTTTTTTTATTATAATTATTACCATTTTGTTTAAAAAATAAATCATTGTTGATTTTTTTATAAAAAATAAGTA
This sequence comes from Neocloeon triangulifer, assembly GCF_031216515.1. Lineage (NCBI taxonomy): Eukaryota > Metazoa > Arthropoda > Insecta > Ephemeroptera > Baetidae > Neocloeon > Neocloeon triangulifer. Next base: position 14,720,624 of record NW_026775554.1, on the reverse strand, counting down.
AAAATTAGAATTATATTTTTTAATTTTAATCAAAAAATTTTATTTAATGTATTTATTTCCGTTAATATTTGTGATTATTTTATGCATTTTATTAATTTAACAAATTTTAAAAAAAATGTGTAGAAAAAAAGTATTATATATAGGATATATACTTATGGTGCTCTGATGGTTACACGAATCAATTTTGTGTTTCCTAAAGGATACTGATGACAGTGATGACATTGTTTTGCACGTTCTGAAATTATATTGCGTCTTTAAATAAGATAATACTGTAAATGCCATTCAATTGTGCTCAATGTAGTAACATTACATTAATAAAAAAATGATATAGTATAGAGCCGAAATCATTTTTATTTGTAGAAATTGAAACCGAAAAAATGTCCATAAAAACCAAAGAAACAGAGAACGAGAGACATGAATTTTATTGGCCGTCTTTCCAATCCTGGCCTCGTTTTGCTGTGTTTAAAAGGATCACGAGAGAGTAATTTTTATTGGATGAGGATTTCGACCGTGAACTTGCAATCGAAAGTAATGAGAAAAAGATGATCTCAATCACGCCGAGTGAATATATAAAACCCGGCTGACGATGAGAGTCTCACTCGCGCTCATGCACTTTATATTTTTATATCCTCGGCTGGTGTGCAAAGAACGGCCATAATATTATTCAACCTTTCAAATATCATGTCTGTGAAGCAATAAGCAGCAGAGCGGAGATCAACGGCCCCGCGAGCGTCTCGACACTTTAGTATCTAAAATATAGCGGCCGCTGCACAAATTCCTCGCATAAAAAACTTTGCAACAAACAAACTTTCTCGCCCTAGATCAAAAAATTTCGACCTCTGGGCAAAATACCACTTTCCATTTCGCTTCAAACGTTAGAAAATCCCGACCGGTTGTATAAAACTTGAACGATTAGCACCACAGGTGGAATTTCGGAAATGATCTCGAAAGTTGACATAAGTCGTCGGTTGATCAATTAATTTACCTAAACTTGTTATGAGTTTTTATTAATCCCGGTAGATCGCGTGCTATAGAAAATGTGACGTAATTTGCTTTCGCTTGAAATCAGTGTTGTAATTCCCTAATTCCGTAGGTGAGAATCTTAATTGGAAATGACACGGAAAATGACACTAATAGATTTGGAAATAATTGGAAATAAATCAACTAAACGCCAGGCCAGCCAAAAAAATTGGATAATTTAATAATATCCTTCTTCATTAATATCAAAGAGGACCAATCAGATTGACACGAATGATATATATAATTTAAAAAAAAAATGAAGCCGTTGCATTCAGAATTAAATGATTCCTCGAAGCGAGACGGTGATGAAACCCGACCGTTTGATTAATAAAGATAAAACCCGGTGCTGCTGAAATATAAATTTTTCTACTCCGCTCACTGCTGTGTCCGAAAGTTGAGCATTTGCGGGACTTGATGGCGTAAATTTATATACATTTTTTTTTCATTCAAAACACTCCGCGCATCTCTCCCCACGGGCGTTTGCCCATAACTCTTGCTTTTTACGGCCGACACACCCATTTGCAACAACGGCGGGAAATTCATTGAGGAATATAATTTTCCGATTTATTGCCGGTGAATAGTAATGAGCCGGGTTCTTGACCGGCACGCTCTTTAATTCCGAAATTTACAGCTCGCAGCAGACGGTGCGGAAAAAACAGATTCTCGTGCGGATTTAATTTCATTCAACAATAAAATAAAATGCCAGGTATTGTTATGATAACGTTTAATGGTAAATAGAATTAAACGGCGGCTATTCACGAGTAAGAGATTGTTGCACGCAGGCAGGCGAGTATGACACGACTTAACAAGTGCTATTGTTACAAACTCACTCGGCAAAGGAGCGGCGCTGCTCGCGCTGTCTGCTAAATAAACAACCCACCTGTTATTATTATGCAACCCGCCAGCCGCGCGCCGCAGCGAGTTGTGAAAATCTGCGCCAAGATCACGACACGAACTTGGGTTGTTTTACAACTTGATATTCTCTGACGCTAAATGCACACATTGGTGGAACATGATGATGGAATTATACAACAAATTAAGATTTCCAAAATATTTAATAATTCAGAAAACCAAAATAAATAACTTCCTAATTTTGATTCCATTGATTTGAAATCCATGGCTGGATGAAATTTTGTTGCAGATTTAACTTGATTCTTTAAATGAAGCTAAATAAAATAAAAATTATGTTTCAATAATATATATTTTCTTTTCTGCACAATTTTTTCTGCAATATAAAAATATTCAATTTTTCAAGTAAAAGGTTAATTATTTGGAAGCAGTTAAATTATATTGCAAAGATACTTTCAAATCTCATGCCAATATTCACACTCTCATAGAAGGTGAAACCGCACATTTTCCGAGAAACAATTTGCGAGCAGTAAAATCATAATTTGATGATCCTCGTGATATCAGTAACGGATCTACCTGTGACTCATTCACTATATAACTCGCAGTTTGCAAACTTCATTCAGTCAGTCAGGTCTTGACACAGAAATATTTCCTCGTCTCCTCTCTCTCGCCTCCATACATTATTTCTCGTCGTCAAAAATTATACCGAGAGCCTCGAGACTTGCATGCGTCAGCGAATTTTCGCAACCTTTCCCGGCGCCGTAATGCAAAAACAATAGGATTAATATTCAACGAGCGGTATTAAAATTTCTCTCCGGAGGCCGCTCCTTAATTTCTTTTCCATTTGATTCATCCATTCATCAAACACATAACGAGCTCATGACGAAAAAAAGTGTGTGTATTGCGGCTTGTGTACGCCGAGCAATTGTTCAATATTTTACTACTACAACATCGAATGAGTGACACTCGATCGCCGGCAAGCTTCTCGGATGTCACGGCGTTGAGATGGGCAAAAACACTCACAATGTGTGTTAAAATATTAAAGCTGCTGCGCGTGTGTTTTATTTTGAATAAATTTCATACGGTGTCGGACAAGCTGCTGGCAAAAAAAAAGGAGGAGGAGAGGAAGCTGGTTTTGATCAAGAGTTGATTCAGATTATCCGTGCGGTCAGTTTTAATTCACTCATCTCTGACGTCCTAATACACGCCGAGATGGAAGTGCTTTGATAAAATACGTGGAGGAAATCGACACCGGTGGGAAAACTACATACATTATCCACAATCGGTCCTCCTCTGTGAGTTTTTGACTCCAAAGTTGGTATGAAATCTGAGATAGTTCTCAGTCGCTTACTGAAGTGGAACAAATCTAAGTCGATGTAAAAAAAATACCACAAAAATATTATCTCGCCTTATTTTTAGTTCATTTTTAACCCAATTAATTTAATTGCAGCTGATCGCGAGAAAACCGGTAATAAGGTGACCTTGGATATAATTCACTTCCTCGGCAAATCTGTTTTCCTGTTATACATCGGCATATCTTTTTCTTATCTCCAACCATGTATGGCACGGAGGAAAAAAATTGTAATCACCTCCGGACATATAAACAACAATAATATTATAAAGCGTAGCACGTTTGCCCTGAAGACAAAATGTCATAAATCTGTCGATTATTATTTGCCATATAAAATTAATTTGATATGCAGAAATTTTTTAATTACATTGGAGGGAAAATTCGCATGGGAAAAAAATAGCCGCACGCTTTTGCTTTTTGATTTATGCTGTTTTCAAGCGTCCAGCGAGAGGCGTTGTTCCGCCACAGCCAATACAATGCTGGTAATTATAAAAGTCCCTACCAAAAGAGCGGCGAGATGGAATTCCAATCGTCGCGCAGATGCCGCGCGATGTAAATAAATGCGCAAGTTAAATATTGAAACAAACTGGCTGACCTTGTGAAAGCATGCCAAGAAAATACAAGGAAATTTTTACATATATGTATGTGTACCTGTTATATAAAATGCTACTTCTCTCGATATATTTATTTTTCAAGCTTCGTGGGTTAAAAAAGAACACACAGTCGATTTATTTATACACACAAAGACAATTAATTATGACATGCTCGCGCACGCACCGCGATCGCAGGTGATATTGTGTCGCGGTCATGATGTAATAATATGAAACAAGGAGAGTGCTGTGTGCCAGCTCTGGCACAAGAATTAAAAAAGAAAGAATGTTTTTTTTAATGTGCGCGATAGATAGAGCTGCCGAGCGCCGCTCTAGGGCTGGCAGGAATGTGAACTCGAATGTATGTAGGAACATTATTTATTTATTTGATATTACAAAAAGCAACGTGTGACACACTTTGTGTGATTTGCTGCGAGTACGCTTGGGGACGCAAAAAGTTGTACTAATTGTTGCACAAAAGGTTCAGCCGGCTGTGAAATTAATGATCCTGCTCAATTAATTAGCGTCACTTTTGATTTACATCAACCTTGGTGCAAAAATTTCAGACTGTGCTGTGCACTTTTCATTTTTGAGACCTTCTAAATTTAGAAATTTGAAAGTTAGCGTTAATATTCAGGGTACCATAAAATAAAAAATTCTGAACTTAGTGGTTTAATTTTTTTTAAATACTTCAGAATTTAAATTTATTTATTTATAAATTATTTAAAAAAAAATATTACATTACTTTTATACTGAAATATTTGAAGCTTAAATTATAAGCTTACAATCTGTAATATTTAAATTTTATTTAAATTAAATGTTGATTATTAATTTTTTAATTAAAGTAAAAAGATGTAGCAGCACAAATTATGCGTTGCCCTTCGTCGTAGCAACATCAAAGCGGAGAACGCCGCTTGCACCAAAGGTCACTGCGGTGTGCAACCCGAGATGCACCCCGCCGGCCAATCAGTCTCGGACAACCATATATCCGCGTCCATATATTATTTCAATTCACTTCCCATCTATGTCGCAATTTTATACAAGGGGAAATTCCTCTCTCAGGGCCGAATGCGCTTTTTGTTCTCGCTGGAAAACGTTTTTTCGTCCCAAATTGCAGCAAAAATCCGAATCCACGGTCACGTGACTTGCAACTCATTTATCCTCGCTGACCTTCCTCAACTCGCTCCGTCGGCAAGCAAGAAGAGAAGATCATTACACTGTACCGATCTCGGTACGTGCGCGAATTATCAGCGCCTCAGAATCCACGTGTGCTATTAAAATAATGCTGGCTGGCAAATTGACGCCCTCCGCGTGTCTTTTGCATATGATTTATGCCCGAGAATATAAAGAGAGAGAGACCGGCCGACCGCAAAAGCTGCAGGAGTGTTATTACTGCGGCACATCGATAATTTTGCGCTCGGACGCTCGCGGAATGCGCCGATCTCTGCGAGCTGATTGCCAAACCAGTCGAGCTGCAACCGATCGGTGCCTGCAATAATTTTTGCTCAATTAGTCCGATTATTCAAAGTGTCGGTCGGTCGGTCTGCCGCTCGGGGAATTTGTTTTGTTTGCGGCTGTCAGGCTGAAGAGGTATTTCACGCGCCGGGACAAAGATCGAACGGGTTAAAAGGTCTGTTTTTGTTTTGTGTGGCAAGGTGAAAACTGATTGACGTGCAGCCTATTGTGAAAAGGAACACAAGCGGATCTCATTCTTTAATTGTAGAACTCAATTCAAATAACTCGGCGTTTCATTTCTTACTAAAGAAATAATTCAAAATTTAAAGAACTTCAATTGATAAAAAAAAATCAAAGCCGTTAAAGAAAGATATTTCAGAATATACAAAATCTAGCTGAAAAGTTATGATATTTTTCTGTTTATAAAAAATATTTGTTCTTACTTGTGATCCAATGTATGTCTCCAATAACTCCAATTTGAAACAGAGAAAGTTTCTTTAAGAAAAATTATTTTATTGACTTTCACGCACAAGTAACATAATTCCTAAATAACTAAAACATGAAGATAATTAGAAGGCAATTAAAATCATTAAAAAAATTTATTCCTCCCGCGAAGATACATAAATAAAAAGTTGTTATATTTTCATATTGATTATGAAGCTGAAGAACATGCTTGTAGAAGCCAAGTTCAATGCATCGCACATCATTATTGCGATGGCCGTGTTTAATGATTGCACTAATAAAACATGCCATTCTGTAGCCGGCAAATTAATTACCTGCAGTCTTGAGGCAAAAAGCGTCTCTTCTCCACTATTTACTGCGGTTGAAATAAAACATGTGATTGATCCGCGCCTCACCGTTGTCGTCGCCAACGACTGATGGCTAAATTAAAATAATTAAAGAGGCGGCGGCGGCGGTACGTACAAAAAACCAGCTTTGAGCATTGCCATAAATCATCGCATTAAATTGCAAAACCGAGTGGCGCGGTTTTTGTTCTCTGAGCGGTGAGGAGGCAGAAATGATAATTTAACCAACGAGAATAGCGTGTATATGTTATTACATTAGGAGTTGAATGGCCTCGTCGTGTGGGTACAGCGAGAAGGCGATTTCGCTCTCTAATAAAAATAAGCAGAGCATCTGCTGCTCCATTCTTTTATTTTAAAACTCGCATGCGCTGCCCACGAAACTTGAGACTTAACATATGCGCGCGAGGAGCCTAATTGGGAGATGGACAGCCCGAATTGATGGAGTCGTCAACGCGTTTAATGACACCGTTGGAATTTGACACGGCAGTCGCCGAATTCAGATCTGAGGTGATGATTGTTTAAATTTGCAGTAGGATTGGCAAGGCCCAGCGGCAGCTCTTCAACGACATCATTTGCAATTGTAAAAGTTTGGCTCACATCACAAGCTCATAATAGTCATAATATTTATTTAAAAAAAAAAAAAAATTAAGATTATTCATGATTCCCAATTTTTTTTCAATAACTATTTTAATATATTATTTAATCAAGACTTTATGAGTTTTATAGCAAGATTATTACTATAAAAAAAAATTGAAAAATTTGTGAGTTTCTGTTTGAATTGCCCTCTCTTGAAAAGTCATCAACCCAAACATTGAAGTAGGTTCTCCGTAGAATCAATTACTTTTTGTCCAACTTTTTTTGCTTGAAAAAAAACGAATTGAATTGCTGAGAGAAATGACACACCTCCAGCCTTGAATTTTACAGACAGGCGTGTCTGGAAACGTTACTTTTACTCTCGACTGGTGTCAGACGGCGATTTCTGCACGGTTCGCATCAGTGCAGCCAGAGTGCAGATCAAGTCAGATGACTTGCATCTCCCAAAACACATGTGTGGCATTGTTGTGTCTGTTGCTTTCGTTAGTTGGCTGCTCACGCCGATTCCCGGAGACTTAGCCAAATTGAATGGAGCGAAAATCGTGCAATCCGCTCTCGATCATGCAATGTGTATAGGGAATGTACAACTCTATTGTGCGCGGGGGGCAATAAAGCAGGAGCAGCAGGCGGAGAAAATTACCACGGTGTTTGCGCTCGCGAGACGCATAGGTGGTCTCTCTTTCAGTCTGCAAATTACATTTGCACAGTGATAAGTAACAGACGAGATTATTAAAATTAAAAGGCACGCTCTTTATATTGCCCGATGTAATTACACGCGCCGAAAGTGGATTTTTCGCTCTTTTATGGCCCCCCACGCCGAGAGTGGTGCTCGCGAAATTCTTCTTCTCAAATTTGCTGGACAACATTTATCTCCGTCCTTAATTGCCCGCGCGCAGGTTAATTCCTAGAAGACTCGGCAGCTCCTCGACTTTCAGTCTCAAGATTTATGACCGGAGTTAGTATTTATATAAAAGTGCTGTGTAAGAATAGCGCATTTGCATGTAAATTCAATGACCTTGCATGAACGAGCCGCTGCTTATTGTTAATATTATTCACTTAAAAATTCCAACATAATAATTATCTGGAGGCACACTCAACTCTGGCGTGCAGCACACATGCAATCTTGCCTGCTGTATTAGTGTTTTGCATCAATTTATTATAAAGCCATGCACATGTAACCGTGGAGCAACGCATCAAAATTAAATTACATTGTTGATTGAAAAGCTTGAATAATTAAATTTAGAAATTTACATGAGCTCAATTGCAAATTCAATTTAATTCTCCCATAAAACATGAAAGTTTTGATGTAAATTATTTTCTTTTCTTGATCAATAATTAAATTCACACACATATTTCCTTCAATCAACATTAACAAAAAACATAAAATTAAATTATATAAAAAAAAATGGTAATTTACAATTATTATAATTTTTTGCAATCGTTTGTTTCCATTAGCAATCATTATCAATAATAATTTTATTTTTACATATTGAAGCAATGTCATTATCATTATTCTTATTATTTTAATAAACGTCAAGTTTGTTTTAATTAATCGAACTGAAAAGAAATATCTAAAGGCTACAAGTGCACGGTTTTTATTTTCTTTACCTTCATATGCGGTGCAACAGGTTCCACTGGACCATAAAACATCAAGTGCTGCTCATTTTTCGACCACACCTAACTCCCAGTCAGTCACACTTAGGAATCTTTTATTAAATAACGCAACACAACATGTAAATAAATAAACCGATGATTTTTTGCTGTCATCAAACCACCGTTTTATTATTGTCGAGAGAGTGAATTTAATTAGACGCTTCTCGCTTTACTGCTGCTCAACCGGGACAAAGATTTTTTAATATCGCGAAAACCGTCGGGCTGAGATGGGCGCCTGATTATTGTTGCTCAACACTTGAAGCGTTGCGCGCTCCTCCGTGATAATGATGCTGTGATTACGGCGCAGTTGAAGGTGATGCTCATCGCAGCTACAGTGATGTCACTTTAAAATACCACCTGCAGCAGGATGGAATCGTGAGGACATAATTTTATATACACACACATATCTGCAGAATAAATTTATCTCGCGTGTGATGCAACGGAGAGAATTGACGCGGGCGTTGAATCGGAAAGTGCAGCCAAGACATTCAGCACGCCCTTTAGGTGCAATGCACGTATGGTGCACACTTTTACTGGCCTCAAGTGACAATCAAGACTGTTACTATTATTATTTGAAATTATCTCAATAAACAACAATATTTACAACAAAATTTTTTAATTATTATTATAATGTATCAAAAAATTTATACCAAAAGTTTTTTATACCAAAATTTGCAATCAATCATTCAAGCTCGTGGAAATTAAGATCTTTTTTTCATCTTTTATTAATGTATATATATATTGTAATTTACATTATTGTCTCATTTCAAATTTCAAAACGTCGCCATCAATATTCACGCAGCGACTCGCCAACTGCAAACACCACATAAAGTTGCTGCGCCTGTTGGATGCCACACGTACACATTTATGCATACATTTATTTTTATTAATATTTTTACAATATAACATCGGTGCAGAGAGATGTTGAATCGTTTTGTATTCATGCATATTTTTTCCATACACGCTCTTTTGTAACCGTCTCTCGAGACAGGAGGATCGTTCATTAATAATATTATGACGTGCCAATATTATAAATATCGAAAACGGCCGTCGACTGCATATGAAGTGGCGTGGGCGGAATTCCATTTCGCAATATTCGCGTCTGTATAATATCTTCGGGACGTTTGAAAAAAAAAATAAAGATGAATATCCGCCTCTCAAATCCGATGGATAAATTTTCATGGTCTATCGTCCCAACACGATTCGTTATATATGAGAAAAAGTCAAATGGCGATGGGCGCCGGAGGCAAAACGCTTTTTAAAAAGTTGAGAGACATTGGCGAAATCGAGCGGCGACGAACGGTTTTTATGGTTTTGGCCGTCGATTCGCCGGCGTGAGTTGCGAAAATTCCGTATTTTTTTACGACACGGTCAAGTGTGAATTTTCACAGCATCAAAATGCAACGGGGGCATAAATAATTCAGCGGCCAGTAATGCAATCGATCGGTGGAACCGTACGCGGATGTGGCGGCGGCGGCGATGAAATCAACCTTGGCAGTGATGGGAGTGCAGTAATTTGTAATTTAGCAACTCACTATCAGTAGAAACTATGTATTTAGATGTTAATTCAACCTGCATTTATATATTATTGGTTAAAGTTAAAGATATGTAAATAACAATAGCTTTATTTAATTTAATATATTAAATGTTTCTTAATAAAAGGGTCCTAATATAAATTTTTTTTTAATTTAAAGAATTATTTTATTATTTATAATTTTAATATTGTATTTTTATTCAATATTTTTGATTTTTTTTTTTAATGAAATTTTTGCTTTACACGTTTAAAAAAAAATTTGTTATAATTGATTTTAATTTTTCTAATTAATAATTTGTAAAACGGTTAGAATTGGTCAATTTGAATAGATGAAAATGAAATATGGATGTTGCTTTAACGTAGCTTGGTCTGTGATTGAACCATGTAGTTCTGAAATATTGATGATTGATGAGCGACAATTAATATTAATAAACACACTTAATGGATTTCTTTTTATCCTCACTGGCACACATTGTTAAATAAATATAGTTAGTTGTCTAATTTTCTTAGAAATATTTTTAAAAAAATCTCCTTGCAAAAGGCCAGCCGTCATTTAATCAATCGCATATACATGATTCGATAAAACATCCTCCGCCATGCAGTAGCCTCAAAGCCCACTCGAGTCGAAATCAATTAAACTCTGTAATTAAAATCGGCTTAATTGCACCCGTTGAAATCACCGCGGCCAGATGCGTTTCGTTCCAACAGGGCGTTGCTCGCTCCTATGCTAATTCGGTGCAATTTATTAGGCAATTAGCCGTCGCGAATATCGAACCGTAATTTCTCATTAGGCATATTTATGGCGCGCGACAGATGCTTATCGCGATGTGTTTCGCCTTTGTGCGTCTCTCTCGGTGAACGTGTAACAATGCTTTTGAATAAAAAAAAATATAGCAATTCCGATCGGCGATCGAGCTGCGATAAAATATATTTATGCGGCGGCCAACACGGATTTCAGACGACACAATGAGATCAAGCGACTTCATTCTCGTTGCCAGGCAGATCCGCGGCCGAAGATAAATATTTAAAAATCCAAGGGTGCCCCCTTTTCTAATTACGAAACGCAACCCGGTGGGTGGTTATTAATTGGCCACATTCGTAATTATCGTCCGGCACAATGACAAAACGAGAGAAAAACGCAGGCTGGGCCGAAAGGAATTCCACGCAGAGAATTAACGAGCGCGTGTGGGAGCAAATTGAGAAACTCGCTCGGGCTACCAAATTTGCATATACACCTTCTGGCTGCTCTTATTAATCTTCCAATACCTGCAATTATTATTGCCCGGCCTGAGTTTCAAATTGGCAATGCTGCTTTTTCTTTGTCAAGAGCGAAAATAAATGCTAGTTACAAAATAAGCACTGTTATTTATTCCATATTTTTTTTTTTATTTGCAGATAAATTACTTTTTTTTAATTCTGAAATTCTAATGTATTTTGATTTGTGTTGCAGGTTCAACGATTAGCCCAGTACGAGAGCTACTTTGAGGCAGCCCTGGGAGCCACTCGCCATGAGCACCCGGACTTCGAGGACCTGAATCGAGCTTCGGCCAAGGCCAAGCAGGTAAATTACCCATTGACCTGTTGACCCGTCGCAAAATTTAATCGTATAGATGTGCGGAGAGTTAATTAGCACACGGGAAATTCTCGTACACTTTCCTTTCAAGCATGTAAACTAATTTTTGACAGAAAAGTCTAATTTAAAAGATTACTCATTTCTAAAAAAAAAAAAATTACTGACTTATTTGTAATAATTAGATAGAGAAATCCGTTTAGGCTTGGAGGTAAAAAATGAAGTGAGTTGTTGTGTTATTATAAATGCCAAATGTATAACATTCCAATTGAGCAAGAAAGAGCAGGGACTTGAGAAAATTTCATAGAGGAAAACGGTCGAAATTGAGTAACCGCACAGGCCGCGCGCGGACAGGAGAAATATTATTTCGTTTTGTTGGGCCAACGAAATATTCCCATGATTGTTGAGGCGCAAAAGAAACATCTCTCATGACCATGAAAGTTCTCTGAAGGTGACGCGCGCGCTGAAAATTACGCAAAATTTACGTATTTGTTTTTTGCTTCCTTCCCCACTCTGCGCTATAAATGCAACAAAGCACTTTAATTAGCATACATGGACATGCAATTTGCAAGCTTATCAGATTGTGCACGTGGAAAAGGAAGACGCCAGAGATTCCTTCGCGTGCGCTGCAATTTCGCAAACGTCCCTTTGCAAATTTTCCCTTGGTTATAAAATTAACCAAGATGTCACTGCCCTGTGCGTCGCATTCGTGTTTGTCCGGCGTGGAAATTTTTCGCCAGGAAAGGGATACGCGCATTAACTAATTCGCAAATGTGAACAATGGAACTGCGCCGCACAAAACTATAGCACACGGAGACCGGATAAAGAGAGTTAAGTGCGTTGCTGACAGCCATTGCTTGGTGGCATAAAACTAGGAGGAGAACGCCCTGCGCGCTTTATTGCTCCTGATTGGGCGCTATTATCGCAAAAAAGGTTCTTATCATCAGCTGAGATTTATCTCGTGCAAGTTATATCACAGTTTGGTCATAAAATGTTATTGAAACGAATAGGAGAAATTCTTTGAAGAGTTTCATAATTTTTGGTAGCAAAATTCCTTTTCAAAAGGCAATCAAACTAAAAGCTTAAAAGTGTGTAACTAAGATATTTTATTTTAAATTTAGATTTAAGAGAATTTAATATAATTAAACTTAAAGATCAAGTCAAAATTTAAAGAAAAAATTAAATATTTAATGCATTTTTTTTTTATGAAAAATCGATAATTTTACGAATTATTACAAATTAGTAACTTATCCCACACAGTAAATTCCAAAAATTTACTATATTACAGCTTAGAAGCTTCAAACACCTGTTGGCAGCAGCAATTGCCCAATCATGCTTGTTGCATTCCTCTATGAAGAGGGTAATTTTGTATGGGAAACGTTTATGCTATTTCCAGCGGCATTCAAACGCTTCTACTTTCGCACACAATGGGAATAAAAATTAACTCCGTCATTGAAACCTATCCACGCGAACTTAGAACGATGAAGGCTCCTTCACACTATAATTAAATCTCCTTCAATAATATGCTTTGCGTACAAAGAGAGAGATAAAGTTTTAGTGCAGGGAAGCACCTTCAACCGCTCGTTAAAGTGTGTCTGCAATGACTTTGATTCAATTGCATGTCAATTAAGCGAGCACCCATAAATTAAAAACGAGAAGTAAAAAAATCAGACGAACACCCACGGCCATAATTATATAAATTAAAACTTCTTTAATGCCAAATTCAAGCTTAATGAGCGCACTTTTTATTATGACATCATCCCTTGACCAAGCTAATTCACGACCAGAACTTTAATATAGAAAGGAGATTTTTTTTTTAATTTTTACGACCTGCATCTTGCCCTTGAATTTGATGTTTATTTTAGTGCAAGTAAAATATTACACCTTGATGAAGGTATACTTTAATTAACATCCTGTTCAAATTAGCCGCGCTTTTTATTATGATGCAAAGAGGTCGACTGGTAAAAAATTTATAATTAAAGTGTTTTTATTTATTTTTTTACCGAAGTTAAAAACATTTACATCGTGTCGCGAAAAACGAAATAGATATTAATTTCAACTACGAATATATGACAAAAGGAAAACGCCCAAAAGTTGCGTCATCCTACCGATAAGAAAAGCTGCGTAGAAGATAATCTAGTGGGCAGATTTATTGCTAATATTTATTGCCTTTATCCAATTGTGTTTCACCATTGTGTTCATCTCTCTGATTCAATTTAAATTCCTGTTGAGAGAGAAATCTCCATATACGCGACGCACGCTAATAAAATTATTTTCTCCCTCATGTATATATTTATTTTTTGCATCGAGTTTCATTATTCGTATTACTTTTCTGCGTGTCGGCTTCGGTGAGACATCCACTTTCCACGAATCGCAGAGTTCACATTCTCAGAATTCCATACCTGCCTGCGTTAAGTCGGCGACTAGCATAATTTTTCAACTTTGCCCTGGTGTGTCGCAAAGTCTGTCAGTCAGTTCAAGGCGCTCGGGAGCATCAAGTCTGTTAAAACTGTCGAGAAGTGACGCAGCTCTTAAACTTGCAGATGATGATTGGGTCACAGTCGTACCTTTTTCGGCGAAACACCTTTGGAGGAAACCGCACCAGCCCAATTTTGGGATGCATGGCGCTTGTCTTTATGGTACTACTAGGTATAATTAAATTAGCAAATTACCTGTAATTTTTGTTTGAACGAGAAAAACGCGACTTTTTTCTCTTTGATTAGACCTGAAATTTCATAAACTGGTCTGACCATCAAGTTAAAATTATTTTTGGCAGACTGAAAGATATTACAAAATAACATAATAAGTATATAGTCCGGAGAATTAAAAAGCCAGATTAATTCCTGATATTTTTTTTAAACAATTTTGTAACGAAGGGATATTTTAATTTGAAAATTCCAGAAATGAAGTAAATTTTTTCATGGTCGGAAGTACTATTGCTATTCGTAAACCATTTATTTTCACCTCTTGGATTTGCCTTTTAACAAATTTAATTAAAATGTTTCCTCTCGGATCTTGTCAGTCAGAAAATTTATTAATTTGGCCTAAATTACTAAAGGTCACTAAGGGGCCAGAGTAAATCAATCCGAGTGCAAAATTATGGTTCATTCAAAAGGCGCAACGAATCCATTTGAAAAAAAAAAATGAGTTGTTTCTAATTGCAAGCCTCATACTTAGTCAAAAGGTCCATTAATTAAAAATTAGCAGACAAACAAAAACGGATGTGGCCGTTGAAGGAGCGTCTCTCTCACCAAATCCTCTCTCTTTTTTTTCGCCAACGGAATTTATTTTCCTCAGCGCGCGGCTGCGGGATATTTTGGCGAGCTGCCCCTGTGAGCGCGTGTTTTGTTTTCTCGCCGAGAGTAAAAGATGAGCCCCATCATAATTCCAAGGCCAGCCCGTGTATAATATGCATCTCCTCAGGTTATGGCAGCGAACACACGGCAACAGAAGAAGCGCGCACAACTATGTCTCGAAGATGCTCCCTGAGCACACCGCCGCGGCCTTGACAGAGAAAATTGAGTGTCTCATTTTTTGCCCCATTACATTTTTAATATAGAATCGATTGGCTGCTGCGAAATTGGAAATAGACAAAAGTTTTTTATCATAATGGGCAGCCGCAAAATATAGGGTAGCAGTGCGGATTTTGGTGCGTGGCCACACCAACGAAATTGAATTCCATCAGAAGCCTTGAATCTGCCCGTGACATTCAACATTCAACCAAGTCGCAGATAATCCGATTAGAAAAAAGAATTGTGATCGAACTTTTTTCATCTCGCAACCTCTGTTTAAAAAAAAAAAAAATTGGCAATGATGTATTTTTTTATTTGCTGTTTTTTGAAAGATGAAGCAGAACTGAAATGAGCAGATGCAATTAAAAGAAAAATTTTAAATAATTGATCAAGATGTACTGGTTCAAAATATCCCTTTATCGCCCCATGCAAAGTGATGCCAAGTTAGCAAAATAAATCCACGTGGGACCCTCGACTTGAGATTGTTATTTAAAAAATTTCATTTTGAAATCAAATTAGTTAGACACATGAAATATGACACTTTAAATTTTACCGTTTATGTCACTGATTTTTTTTATCTTTTGTGATTCCAGGCTGTCAAACGGACGCAGGAGGAAAGCGATTTGGAAAGGATTCAGGACCTTTTCCCCAATGATTCCCTGTGCCTATACGAAAAAGATGCCATCACAATGGTAAGAAAGATTATTTCCTGCAGCACTTTATTTACAGCCAAACATTTTAGAGCTTCCTGTTATAAGTTATACGTTCCCCTATCTATAACCCCACTGTACATTTTTATATTTTTAAGCACTCTAGAAAAACATCTTGGTCTGACATAAAAAATAAATCCGAGTGCAAAAGGTGCCTTCGTTGTTTTTCTTTTTAATTTTTTTTTCACACACAAACCGTGCACGAAGATCTCACATTTCCTTTCCTGCATCTCGCAGCAGCAGCACGACTTTGCTCTTTAGTGCTGTCAAATTTGACGCGTAAAAATTACTAACAGGTTGCAGCTCAATTTTTTTCTCCCTCACGCCATCGCCGAATATGAATAGCCAAAAGGATATTGACTGCTACGCTGATGCAAATCTAATCACCGTCGAGGAGTGTGATGAATTTTCATCCGCTTGTGTTTATTTTTTTTTATTACGGAGAGGAAAATGAGATGCGCCTCAATCAAGCCGCTGCATGCATTCCGATCACGTTTCGTTTCGAAAATTAAATGAAAAATTTTACGTCATGAAAAAACGCGAGAATTTTGAAACCGGCAACTTCCCAGTGAATAAATAAATATAGAAAAACAAAAAAGCTGCATCTTGCTGGCAACTTTCTCTCGGGAATGCGAGCCGGGCCTTAATTAAATGCGCGAGAGTTATATAATAAAAAATAGTAAATAAGCGCTGAGAGATAATGATACAGGTGGGGTCGATCGAATTTCCATAATTTTACCAGATGAGCGTGCCGTGCCGTTGCGCAGTAAAAAAAGATTGACGAAAAGCAATAATTGAGATGAGAAAGTGCGCAGAGTTCGATTCGTCTTCGGCAGAGCAAGCAGAGGGCAATCAAATGATATAATAATTTGAATCAATGACCTCGATATATACGTGTGAATGCAATTATCTGATGCAGGTATTATGTCATTGGCTCATTGAAATGTGAGAGATTGTCTCTGTTCGGTAATAAAAGAGTTTCACTTTTCTTGATGGTGCCCCATGAATCGATAGGAGCTGCTCGCCAATGGAGCAACTCATAATAAAGCTCGATTAATTAAAGTAATGTATTTTTACGCAATGAGTAATTTCGAGCCGCCAATCAGATTTCCAACGGCGTAGGAAGAAGTCTGGACAGGGAGATTTTATCTCTGCTAAGGAAACAAAATAAAAAATTGAAAATAAATGGGGTTAAAACTAAGCTGACACACTGACGTGAGGAATAATATGCGAGTTAAAAGGCATGAATTGTTAACTCAACTGTAAAATCGACTTGCTAAACAAAGATGTAATAAACGTAATGGTATTCATATAGTTTAATATTAAACGTTTCCCAACAAATAATAAGTTTTTCTTCATAAACATAAATTTCCACATGAATGTGAGACGCGTAGGATGGCTGCTGCAAAAGTAATAAATAAATTAATTTTGTAATTTAGAGTCAAAATTTTAATTTACATAATAATCAAACTTCTTTAATGCATGAAAAGTTTTTGAAAATATTTAAAAAAAAAAAAGCTTTTTTAAAAGAATTCACAAAAAAAATCTAATTCCACTAGCGAAAGATCAAACAAACCAAACAAGCAGTCTGTATTTTTTGCACTGAAAAGCTTCTTCAGACACAATGCACATTTACAGAGGAGCACGTTTTTGCGCTTTTTTTTCTTTTCGCAAATAAATTACTGCATGCATTCAAAGAGACACGCTCGTGCAGACTTGCTAATAAATTCGCGAGCGGCAGAAAAAGCCGCTCTGCAAATCCTTTTAGGGCGGCAAAAGTCATTAGATTGCGGACTGCGGTGCTTGAAGGAGCGTATTATTCAATCGTTTCTGCTGTTGCTGGAAAAAACTCGCAATAGTTTTACACACGCCGCCATATAATCGAGGGCTTAAAGAGAGTCGCTGCTCGCCGAGAAAAGAAAAAAGCGGCCGCATTAAGAAAGACTTCCGCGTGCTGTAACCTGTTGTTAATATTATTATACACACGAGAGCAAAAGCTGAATGAGTAAAAAGGCTGAAAATTTTTAATAATAACACGTACCTGTCCGTCAGCGGCGAGCATGCGGCGAATGATGGGAGCAAAACATTTTGTGAAATTATAACAGTATACCCAGCGGCTCGAAAATAACTCGCCAAAGCTGCATTGTAATCAAATTATAAACACCTCTGTTTCGCTCTTCATCGTTTTTGTATTATTACGCAAGAGAATAATAAAAATTTCGGGACCTTTAACTCGGCGACGGGAAAAAATTAAATATTATGAATGATAATCGCCGTAGCTTGGGAAAAAATCTGCAAAAATGCATACGACGGTGAAACAATTTTTGAGAGGCATGGAAACTGTTTTGGGAGGAGGAAAGTGGCGCCTAGTGGGTTGGTCCCGTTATCCGCGCGAAATTTCGGACGTGTGTGGTGCGCCTCGAGTATGATCTCATTCCTGGCGCAAATTGCCATGCATGCTGATGCTCCGGCAAGCGTAATTGGGGTTATAAAATGAGCAAATTAACTCTCTTGGTGCTTTGCATTTTCCGTATATGGCGTTGTTTTTGCCGCTCAGCGCGAAATGCTCTCGTTCTGATGATTATAATAAACACACGTGGTGCGAATTTTGGCGGCGTTTTTTTGTTATGATTTTATTGCCTGATATAAATAACTCGCGGGGATTGGGGAATAAACTAGGGGGTTTATTTCCAAATTCAATTTTATTACACTGGCAACGCAGATGAAGAGAGATGTGGCCGCAAGGTGCTCGTTTATGTTTCAGAGAGATTTGAAGGCTGAATTGGACCAATTGAAAGGTTCCTGCCTCTGATAAATGTTGTTGAAAATTAATTTTGGCCGTTCTTTGTGGATTTTAGAAGAATGTGTGCTAAAAGGTCAAGTCTGACGTGCTCATCAAACTCAAGGAAAAATATAAACGGCACTTGCTTAGCTGAAAAATCTCAATTTATTTATGCCCACAGTACTAAAATATACAAAATGCTAGAAGGAAAATGAAGCACACTGACCTTCATTGTAATTTTGTTGTTGTTGTTATATATTTTAATTAATAAAATTTTATTTAAAAACCTATACCGTGACAAAAAATCATCCATAAATAAATTTTAATCAACATGAATCAAAGATGAATTTCCGCTCTTGACATATTTAAACATTTATTAATTTACATAAAATATTTCCCCGATTTCTTTAATTTTCTCCAATTAATTTAGATTTTTATATTTTATGCTGTTAACTGTGTATAATTGCATTATATGCTTATTTGATCTAATTTTATTTTTGCAGAAGATGAAGGGGCTGATTCGAAAGCGGTCAACGACTGCTGCCCGTCTCCAGCGAGCGCTCTCCACCAAGAACGGCAACAACAAGGATGAGTCGACTGCCAGAGAGGAGGCCAACTCGAGGCCCGAAAAGCGGCAGTTCCTCATGGAAACGGCCGTCCAGTTTACGACCGTAAGTGAATTTTCCCTCGTCAGCGCTAAAATAAAAAATTAAAGCCAAAAGAAAGGAGACGCGCCTCTCAGCACTTTTCTAGCTCGAATCGCACTACAACACTTGGCCGCGAGGATTTGTCATTTATTTGTTTTACTTTGAAGCATACCCGGCGTGAAATACGCCCCTGTGTTTATACACTACGGCTCGTATGCCATCCAAAGATTACATTACGCCTCTTGAAAAAGCTGAGAGTGCGTCACTGCTCGTTTTGCATGCGTTAATGTTGCGTATACGGTGCCTTGGCGACACGCATAGCACTTTTTATGGCCGTCCGGACCCATATTTAGACGCGCGAGCTGCACATACGTGCGTCCGACCGACCATCAGGATCTCGCCTGATGGCACGTACCGGGCAGCTCACACAAATAATGTGTTGAGAAACGTTGACAGTGACCATAGCGCGCAATTGAACCTGCCAATGGTGACAAAACTCTGTTAGAAAATTGCGCTCAAACCGAAGGATTTCACAACAGGCAAAACAAAACTCTTTTCCAAGAGTTCAATTTTTAAATGAAATAGAAAATAAAATAATCAAAAATTCATAAAATAATAAAAGAAAATCAAGAAAATCAATCTCAAAATATTGCAATTAATTATAATTTTCAATCAATTTTTATTTTATTAAATATAATTTACAATATGATAGCTAAATATTTGTCCAACAGGGGATGCAAAGTCAAGAGAGGCACTTGTTTTTATTCAACGACATGCTTCTGGTGGCCAAAGCCCGGTCTGGAGGCAACTTCAAGCTGAAGGAAAAGGTGCGCGTTTCCGAAATGTGGCTCGCTCGCTGCATTGACGACGTCATCGAGGTGCAGAGGTCGCAGGAGACCTCCCTCGTGCTAGGGTGGCCCACCACCAATGTTGTCGCCACATTTGGGTAAGTCTGAATTTATGATAAATATTTTTTCTATTTTCAATTGTACTGAACCCTAAATTTTATTTAAGGGTTGATTTTGATAACTATTTTTAGTTGCAATTCCGCAGTGAGTCGAAACCAACATCAAATGTCCATCAGCTCAGTTTAATGCATCAGACTTTTTAGAGGAAGTGAATTGTCGTCAGTTGGGTAAAGGGGAAGAATCCATTTCAAGGCACCCAAAGGTCCATCCTCTGTTCCCGGCTGTTTTTTTTTTCTTCGCTGGACGCACTTAATGAAAATGTGATGAAGGCATGTTTCTGAGGGCAGCTGCCCTTCTTTTGGTGAAAACGCATTTTCATGCTCTCACACGAGTCTATGAAACAAATAGTAATGATGGCAACGACTAACGAGCCCTGCGGTAATGAGAACACCCTTTTCTCTGTGGCCGCGGACGATTCTCACACCCGCGTGCAGCATCCGACCGCGTCAATCCACCCACAAAAACGTGGTAGACACGCACAATTATGGCAATCAGCCGCGCGGAACTCCAAGTCTTCTTCTTCCCGACGTCGGCGGTGCGACGGGCTTTTTTATTATCACGTCGTAAAAAAGCCAAAACACACTGAAAACGAGAGTGAGCATCTCACAAAAGCGTCTCTCTCTCTCTATCTCGCCTCTATGCAATCATCCCGAGAGTCACTCTCGTGATTCACTTGTTACACTTGATTTTGTTCTGTGTGAGCTTTAGTAGTCGGGCTCGCTCACGTCTGCTCACCTACATTCAACCGCCCACACGTGGAATAAAATGCACCGTGGCTGAAAAATCGTGATTTAGTCATTTTGTCTCTGACGCGAGTTGTCTGGTTGCCTTTCCTCCAGGATGTTCAGTTCTTCAAGTTCAAGTGCAAACTCCAAGTATGAAAATAATATATGCAATTTATATTTTTTTTTTATCAAAACTTCTTTCAAACCGACGCACATTGGATTGGGAATTGTTTTTAAAATTTGTAAGGAAAGCATTCTCTTCTCATATCAATCATGTGTCCACCCTCAAGGCCACTGACAGCCAGACTAATGAATGCGAGTGCAAAGTGCATCCATCAGGTATAGTGTCTGCATTCCAAACCGTTGCCAAAAGGAATGCGCACAATTTTAATAATTTTTGCTGGCCATAAAAATGTTTCAGTTTTATTTTTTTATTCAAATTTTTTAATTTTTTTCATTTGAGTAAATTTTTAATTAATATTACATGATCAAGAAACCCGGGAGTGAAATTTTTGTTTTTTTCGCTCCAGAGAATTTGCTTTGATTAAGCACGTGCATCCTCACTATAGACATAATTGTTTTCTGTCGAATAAAAGACGGTGCGTTTATTTTTCCCTGTATTTTTGACAGCTCCCTTTTATATTATATTTAAGTCGTCTCTTCATATCTCTTTAAACGGATTATTTGCGTCTTCAATTCTTCCAGATTCTTCACCCCGAGATAAGTCAGCGAGATATTGTCTCGCACATTTGCTGCTCGCACCCCTTTTTCTCTCAAAAATATTTTCTTTCGCTGCACTTGCCAGTTTTGTAATCCGCGCTGCCCCGTCGTACGTCTCATGTCAGGCAACGACAAGCATTGTTTGCCCAACACTCCCCTGCACTCCCTGTTCATGTTATTGTATCACATTTTATGCACGCAGGTGTGAAATTTTAAATGACCATCTCGAATCACATGTAGGCTTGGGAAATTTTCCTCTTCTTGGAGTTGCGAAATTTTGCACTTGAGTAGATCGCAAATTCATCAAGCATGGAAGTGCTACTGTGTTGATTTTGCCGTTGTGATTCTAAAAACGTGTATTTTTGTTCCAGTTCTTTCAACTAGAAAAAAGATTTCATCCGGTACTTCCACCAAGATTTTTTTTAAATATATAAACTTAAATTCAATTCCAATTTTTTTGCATCAGTGCTAAATTTTAATATAATAAATTTAAATACCGTTAATTTATTCTTTTCTCTGCCTAAATTGTGACTTAAAAGTTATAAAGCACCCCTCTTTCAAATAAATCGAAGTAATTAATATAATTTAAAAACCATAATTATTTGGATTTTTTCCTCGAAATAAATAATATGATTTCTGAAAGCAAACCCAACCAAGTCAAAATATCGTCAGTCAGCATTTCCATCAAATAAAATTGCATCTCAGGTTTTTTAATGATAGCAAACGAGGCCATAAATAACGAAAGGGAAGATCCCTCTGCGCCTGCCGGCCACGTGGTGATGTTTTTCTTTCAATTTCGCGCAACACCCTGTCAGTGGGCCTTGATGATTTTTTTTTTACGCACAAAGGAGAGCCGCACACAAGGAATTTTTGTGAAAAGCGGCTCATCTCTCGCTGCTGGAGGCTGGAGCCAGCCGGCTATAATGTGTGGGATTGAAGTGGCCAGGTCAGGGAAAACCGAAAATGAAAAAATTCCCACACGGCCGGCGGCAGGTGACTACGGCATGGATCCTCAATTAGGATAGGGGGGTGGAAGAGGAGCTTTTTAGGGAGGTAGTCGAGAATAATGAGTTCTTAGGTAGGTCGGCGAGCCGCCGTTTTTATCCCTAAATTTATTTCCGCTAAGACCATTTTCTTCATTATTTCCTCTAATTGTCAGTTCATGAAAATCATGAATGATTTTCTGTAAGTTTTTTTTATTCCCCTAAAAATAGTGTTGGGTGGGACGTTTTTTGATCCAATTTGCTAATTTCGAGATCAAAGAGTCAACTTTGCTTGCTTTTTGGAACAGCATAATTTGAATGCAAAATTTTTAGAGAAAATTTTAGAGCAGATGTCTGTCAATCCAAGTGAACTTTGGCAGGGTCAACCGATCATTACCAAATTTTACAGGGTGATAGACCATATTAAGAGGTTTCCAAACATATATAGGTTTACCCCAATATCTCAAAATTTCCGGGTTTTACGGGCCATTCAAATTTGGATTTTGAAAATTTTTAAACGTCTGTATCTCGGCTTCCCGTGGTCGTAGAACAAAAAACTTGGGTGATTTGGAATCCTCTTATTGCCCTCTACAACTTTGCTTTGAAGTGCAAAATAGTAGGTCACAGGTCAAGGTCACTTCCGGTGACCTCGTGACCTTTGACCTCAAATTTAAGGTTGAGCCGTCACTTTTTTCAAAATTCTGAGATAGCCATTTTGTAGATCGCTAAATTTTACGTTGTATAAGAGAATAAAAAAAATGGGACCCCTCTTAGTTTTTTTAATTAAAAAATAAAACCAATAAAAAACGTGGTTTTCCGAGCTCTGAACTTGGAAAAATAACTTTGAAGCTCTGTAACTTTTTATGTGTTAGAGATAGGTAAATTGTTCCAATGACAAAAAGTGTTTATTTTTAGACGGGCAATCCAACCATGTAACACACATACTGATCAGGTCACAAAAGGTCATTGACCCTGGTGACCTGTGACCTTGAAATTATTTTTTATGCCAGTATGATACATCGTTGGAACGAGGACATTAAGAGGATCATTTTGGTACCCGGAATTATGTAGTAGCTCAAAGAGGAACGAAGTTATTAACGTTTAAATGCTATCCATAATTAATATTTTTAGTTTTTAATTTAAAAAAACTGCAATAACTCCGTTCCTATTTGAGCTACTACATAATTCCGGGTACCAAAATGATCCTCTTAATGTCCTCTTTCTAACGATGTATCATACTGGCATAAAAAATAATTTCAAGGTCACAGGTCACCAGGGTCAATGACCTTTTGTGACCTGATCAGTATGTGTGTTACATGGTTGGATTGCCCGTCTAAAAATAAACACTTTTTGTCATTGGAACAATTTACCTATCTCTAACACATAAAAAGTTACAGAGCTTCAAAGTTATTTTTCCAAGTTCAGAGCTCGGAAAACCACGTTTTTTATTGGTTTTATTTTTTAATTAAAAAAACTAAGAGGGGTCCCATTTTTTTTATTCTCTTATACAACGTAAAATTTAGCGATCTACAAAATGGCTATCTCAGAATTTTGAAAAAAGTGACGGCTCAACCTTAAATTTGAGGTCAAAGGTCACGAGGTCACCGGAAGTGACCTTGACCTGTGACCTACTATTTTGCACTTCAAAGCAAAGTTGTAGAGGGCAATAAGAGGATTCCAAATCACCCAAGTTTTTTGTTCTACGACCACGGGAAGCCGAGATACAGACGTTTAAAAATTTTCAAAATCCAAATTTGAATGGCCCGTAAAACCCGGAAATTTTGAGATATTGGGGTAAACCTATATATGTTTGGAAACCTCTTAATATGGTCTATCACCCTGTAAAATTTGGTAATGATCGGTTGACCCTGCCAAAGTTCACTTGGATTGACAGACATCTGCTCTTAATTTAGAATAAAGGAATTTTAAGTGAAATGGGAATAAGATTTTACAGCAAGTATTTTAGGGGAAATAATAAATTCTGAAACATTTAAGGGAACTGTTTTTAGGCGCAAATAGGGGCTCCCAGGTCTGCCGGTCCGCCTCAGGTGCACGCAATCCTCCCTTTGTGCGTCGCTTCCCCTCCTTCCCTTTCTTCCTTCTTCTTCTCAGCAATCGCGGGTCTGCTGCGTTATTTTTCTCCCTCCTCCAGTCGCAAGCCAGTCGTCCCTTCGAACGTGTGTGCCGTGTATAGTGATTTCTGGAATTGACATTTAGTTAGTTTTTATTTTCAATGACCGTGCTGGACGATTCGCCAGCGGAATCGGCCGCCGGTTTTTTCGGCAAAAGTCTGATGCGGCGCCTGGGACTCTCGAGCACGAGTGTGCTGCCCAAACTGGACGGCGGCGCCGCCGACGCGTGCCGCCTCTCCAAGTGGGCCCGACTCGGTTTCGACTCGCCGCCGAATCGCAACTCGTACTTGGGCTGCTTCTCTAACAAGCCTGCCGATCTCGATGTCCACAGAACCCAGGCGGCCCGCGACCTTTGGCTCAGCAAGTTGAGCGAGGTCATCGCCGCCGAGAGGGACAAGGAGCCGCGCACCACCAACATTCAGGTCGTCTTCTATGACAACGCAACCAATATTGAATACGTAAGTAATCATTAATTTGTATATTATTATTTTTAATTTTTTATTTAACTAGCTGAGTTTATTTTTTTTATTTTTAATTTAAAAATTTAATATCTAATATTATTATAAAATTTATTAATTTAATATTTGATCTTGTAAAATTTTATTGAATTTAACACTTTTATAAAAAAACATTATTTCGATAATTTTAAAAATACGTAATTTAATTTGTATATTATATGACGTGATGTCTTGATCTGCAATCAGTACTTAAGTAAACATTACTCTTTCTTCTTTCCATTTTCGCAGTATGTTTTTGGATCTGCCTTATTCCTACATTCGTTTAATTATTATTAAATTAAAATCATGTTGATATCATTGCATAAAAAAAACAAGATTCATAGTTTTCACCTTTTCTCTTTAGTCAAATAAAAAAATTGAAACATTAATACATAGTAGAAGAATGATGGATCTGTCAATCTCGGCTTTATTCGCTGATTTACTTTAAAAAAAAAAAACAATTTTAATTTCTAAAAACGATATCACAGATTAAAATAGCTATTTTTTTTTTTACAAATCATCTCCCAACGTCAAATATTTCATATTTATCTAGCTATTAATTACAGCTAATTTTCATTACTCTTTTCAACTGACCGCGAGTCTATACGAGTTCACTGACTCATAAGTCGCGGCCATTAATGCCAAAATATTTGCATGCAACATCAAAGGGAGTTTCTCTGGCGGCACACGTGAGATGAATGAGCAACGCCGTTAATTTCCAGAATGCAAATTTGATGATTGACAACTAACTAGCGTGGGTGTCATAAATCCCGACGCGCAGATCACGGGTCGCGGCCTCTCGCGCCTAATTGAATCCTCGATCGTTGCATGCGAACAATGAGGCTAATTTCGGCGCCCACTGCCGATTCGCAAGTGGGTCAGACGCGCGAAATCAACCTGCGCCTTTTTTCCAGTTTGAATAATTCTGAAATTCTAAATCGTTAAGCCAAATCTATTTTCCTCTCAATTAGTTCTGTCTCAACTACATAATTACTTCGGTAATTGAATTGCAATTAAAGTGAACCGTTGCGAATGCATAGGCGCACTTTACTTTCAGCGGCGCCTGAATGGTTGGATGAGTCATCAGAGTGGCGCGACAGCAGCCTTATACGCGACGAATTCACTTAAGGGAATTAATTAAGCAGGCCGCGGTGATTAAATAATCGAAATTCTCGTTCGCGGCCAGAAATAAAGCGCCACCGTTTTCAATGCCCATTTTCCACGAACGGTGAGTGGCAGAAAGAGAACCCGCGCACCTATATAGAAATTATCTCTACGCGGCTATTATAGAACACTGTCCTCTTGGAGCAACGACTCGTTTCGTCCTCTCTATGTAAATGACCTTCCGCACGCCCACCCGATAATCCTTGCATTTGCACCTCGACTCGCGCCGATTCAAATCCTGGAAAGTTCGTTACACTTTTATTCTATCTATTCAAATAGGCAAAAATCCGTGAAATTCGAGACACGTGGGAAAAAATAAAAACGCAGTCTCTATAGACTAATCCGCCCTGTGGTGCCATTTTTGAAGTGCCGCGGGAAAAAATTTGAAGGATCTCAAAACTCTTCAGTATTCTTTCTCCAAGCGAGAATCACTCACTTCACTTCCTGCCCAGCGTGAAACATGCTTGGGTCAGCCGAAAGTGCGCGGCCGATCGTTTTCCCATTTCTTCAGAAGAGAGACGCATTGTTCTGCAGAAAAAGGCACGGGCAGGAAATATATGAAATTTTAGTCGCGGCTGGAATGAATTGACGGGTGCGGCGGTGCCAGCAATTCGTCGCGCCACCTTTAGAAGTCCATTAACCATTGTGTCCGTTTTACATGGAAATTCAATATTTGGTTAAAAGTAGATTTCACTTTTGGGTAAACCGACAGACCCTTGGAGCCATTAAAAATCGATTGATGTTGGACGCGATCGAGTTTCTTTAACAACCTCTACTTCAGATTTCAATTATAATCAGAAGTGAAAAAGACTTTTCAAAATCATTTCCAAGCAGTGGAGTCTAATTCAAATAAATTAACGGAGCGTGCAAACGGTCGAACTGTTCCTCAGAATTTGTATTATTTTCGCTCACAAGGTGACTTTGGAAGCCCAGAACGGAATCATTATTATTTGCATTAAATTTTAATTAATTACTGCTAGAACACAATAATAATTTTATTTTAAAATGGATTTATTTCCATTTTCCTTAAATATTTTTCAAAAGAAAAAAATGCCTCTCATTAACATTGCTGCTTTAAAAAAGATCAGCGAAAACCGAACATCCATTTACAATTTTTTTTCCATTTTCAAAAGCCTGAAAGAAGTAAACCGAACATCGCCTGTCCATCAATTATTCGTAATTTGAATGAGACTTGTAAAAATTTCACCTGAAGTCGTGAATGGGACGTGTTTTTACAACCGGGGAAATTAAATCCGGGCCGCGTCTCAAAAGTCAGCATTTCGTGCCGCGGTGTGCCTGCCCTTGGATTAACTTGCATTCATTCGCGCGCGTAGTAAAACACCTGTTGCGGGTGCGTGCGTCTTTTGAATGAATATTTTCCCTCTAAATTGAGCTTTTACCAGGAAAAAAGGATTACACTGACAAATTATTGTGCTATTTGTTGCAGTGCAAGACGTTCAGCGTGACGCCTAACGAAACGGCGCGCTGCTGCATCAGACTGGCCCTCGAGCACCTGGAGATGCGCGGCCTGGACCCCACGCAGTTTCAGCTGTGGGCCCGCACGGGCCGCGACGAGGCCCCCTACCCCCTGATTGGCCACGAGCGGCCGTTCGCCATCAAGCTCAGCTGCCTCAGGGACGGACTGAGCACCGAGGAAGGATTTGACCTGGACCACTGCAACAACATTTACGGAACTGACCCCCTTACCAAGTGCCAGTTCATCCTTAGGTGAGTTAGAAAGCAGATTTAACGATTTCTTTAAAAATGAATAAATTTAAAGGCCGAAAAATAATAATTTATTTTTAATTCCAGAAATATTCGAAAGCCAATGGACTTTGCTTCAAACAACGCTTGTGATAACAAGAATAAGTCAAAGAAAAACAGAAAGTCTCCCATGAAGATTCGCCAGGTCTTCCGCCGCTCCAAGGGCGGCGAGGACAGCACTGACAGCTGTTCCCCAGCGCCTGGAGCACTTTTTGGTCTTCCCCTGTCCAGAGTGTGCACCGCTGACGGAAGCCCGCCCATGGCAGTCATGGTGAGTTTTCTTTTCTGCCTTTTAAGGATTCTATTGAATGATTAAGCAAATTGAATAAAATTTTTGATGTGTTTTTATTTCCTTGTGTCCGCAGGCCATGCTGCAACAGGTTTTCCTCAAGGGACCCTTCACGCAGGGCATCTTCCGCAAGTCGGCCAATGCTAGGATAGTGAGGGAAACGAGGGAGCAGTTGGACGCTGGAACGTCACCAGCGGTTCTCGAGCACCTGCCAGTCCTCGCGACAGCAGGTCTGCTCAAGGATTTCTTCCGTTCTCTGCCAGAGCCCCTGTTGGCCGCTTCGCTCTACAAGGACTGGCTTGACGCCGTCGACGGACATCCGGATGAACCTGAGGCTGACAAATTAGTCAGGGTCAAGAGGTAGGCTCTGTTAATTTTAACCGTACATTTAAAAGGAATAAATGTTAATTATCCTATTTAATTCATTTCATTGATTTATCATTTAATTAATAAATAATTTTTTTTTCTTTCAGTGTTTTGGAACGACTTGCGCCCGTCAGCCAGTGCTTATTGGCCCACTTCATTTGTGTGCTGCACCACATAGCCCGCCGCTCCAGTCAGAACCTGATGAACCCCACCAACCTGGCCGTGTGCGTCGGACCAAGTTTGCTGTGGGGTCCTTCGCCAACCCCTGCTGCATCCCGTGCCATACCAGCTCTCGTCGAGATGTTGATTTCAAGATGCGACACCCTAATGGGCGTTGGGGTAACCAAGCTGATGGGCGAGGCCCCAGAAAGGGACCCTACAAGGCAGGACAGTGGTGCTGAAGAGTCCGACAGTTTGCACTGTAAGTTGAGACGATGATTTCTATAATTTTACTTTTTAACTCTTAAAAATATTTTCCATTCTAAAAGAGGATTTAAATTGCATTAAATTTAAATTTCGATGGATGGAGAGCTACCATTAGGTGTTCCACTGTTGAAATACACAAAATAAATATAAACAGAAGCAAATAAAATAAATAGCTTTGAATTCATTATCAGTTATGATTGTAATTTATATTTATTCTTCCCAGCAGGTGGAATGCGGAGGGATGACTCGTCAATCGACAGTCTGGAGCGCGAAGAGCTTCTTGGCCCCTGCCCTCCTCCTCGCAAGGACAAGATGTCCCTCAGCAGGGACTCTGGTCTCACCATGTCCGACTCGCAGTTGTACACACCTGACGAGGAAGAGTCCGGCTCTACCAGCTCAGGCATGAGCGGCGAGACCAAGGGAGTGCCCGTTCCTCGCGGTGGAATCTACCGTCCGCCCCAGCCGCAGAACGCCACCCCCAACACCAGTCAGACCCGCTACGAACACGCCAAGCTGACCGCCACCTTCTCACACCCCCAGCAGCAGGTGGCTCCTGTCAACTACGTGCGCGTCTACGAAGGTTACGAGGACCGAATTCGCATGACCGCCGATGACCAGAGCATCTACGGTCGCACCAAGCAGCCCAACAACCCCAACTTCCAGCGGCAGGACTGGTTCAGGCAGCGGTCGCACCTCAAGAGGCTCAACAGCGGCTCCAAGCAGGGTAGTCAGAATTCTTCTAGTTCAAGCAGCTCGTCGTCCAGCTCGAGTGGCGGCGGCGGCTGCGGCCAAGAGCTGCGCAGGAGCGCCTCTGAGGAGTCGTTGCTCAACTCGTACGCCAACGGAGGCACCAGCAAGCGTCCGGCGCTGCACAGCAAAGGTCGCGCACCCCCTCCACCCACAAGCACCCCACCGAGCAGAAGGAAGATCCAACAGCAGCAGCAGAGGTTCAACCCACACTACGCACTCTCCAGATCTAAGTCAGCCCACCACCTGTGCTCTCCCGAGGAGCAGCAGATGGACCCAATGAGTCAGTCTTTCCCCACCAACGTCACCCACTGCACCTCCACCCCAAAGACCGCGGCCAGAAAAACCAGTCAGCCTCAGCCCGAGGCCGTCGTAGACTGGACAAGGTCGCAGTCGACACCCCACATTGCGGCAACCATGGACGAAATGGAGCGGTCGTACGACTCGAGCACACTCTCGGACGACGACTCTACTCCTCACGTGTCCAGGTCCAACTCGCGCGGCAAAGACTGTCCCTCTGCCTGGGAAAATAGCTTCACCATCCCCTCTGGGTATGACATTGGTCTGAGCATGTCCACCTCGTCCAACGGTAGCATCCGAAGGCCATCGGACATGGTCGTCCGAGCTGCTCCAGTGATGGCCACAGACAGCGACCACGAGGGCGTGCCCCCGCTGCCTCCAAAGCAGAGACGCTCCCCTACAGATACCAAACTGCGTCACCTGCCGCCCGTACATGTGAAGGTGGAGGCTGCTGGAAAGAAGACGAGGCCCGCCTCTTACCATCCGGGGGACGAGCCTCTGTACCAGTCGCCGCGGACCAGACGCCCGTCTGTCCTCGAGGCTGCCCACGAAGAGGAGGAGCAGCCGGTACAGAAAAGCCCTGAGAGAAGAGGTAGACTGAGGAGGAGAGACGTTGGTGCGTGTCAAAGGTCTAAGTCTCTGCCTCCAGCTGAAAAGACAGAGGAGGACGAGCCATCCAGACTCAACAAGACCAACGGTGACTTCAGGCGAGACTCTTCCCCGATCCACAATGGCGAGATCAGTTGGAGCGTTTCCCAGTTGCGGTCGCTCTTTGGAGACACCAGGCCGCCTCCATACAGGCCGCCCCCGCGTGTGGCCGCCCCCATTCCCAGTCACCGAGCACCCATCACGGCCTTCCACTTGGGCAACAGCAAGTCCGAGTTCCAGGTGGCGCGGCTGCTGGACAGGAGAAGACAGCAGCAGCAGCAACAGAGCCAACAGCTGCAGAAGAAGGTGGTCAGGGCGAACTCTGCGGACAGCACGTCTGAGGAGGAGTCGTACGTCTGATTAAATTCTTGTGAGGAACTGTTAAGAGTAACTGTCGTATGTGAAGAAAGTGAGTCATCAAGTACAACTGCCATATTCTGAAAGAGAGAGAGAGAGAGAGCAAAAGTGATGTTTCATCAAAATTTATCCTCTTTAAAATAATCCCACGTGCATTTATTTGCCAAACTCGTGCTGTTCGCCTCTGGAGTCGACCGACCGAGACAGTTTTTCATTCATTGTACATGAATTGCGAAATGAATTATTTATGCATACAATTTATTAATTTAGAGAATCAACGCCGTCTGTGTGCAGAGTTGATTGATACACACACGCATTGCTGCATCAGTAATAATGCATTTATCTCAGGGCCATAATATTACTAAGCGCTGTATTGTACATTTAGTTTTTGAGCAATTAACCATTTTATCTCCCATCGTTGACGTCCAGTTACCATCAGCAATTTAGGGTTAAAAATTGTTTCAGTCTACTAACAAGAAACCTGTCATTGCAGAGTGTAGCATATAGCAGCGTAAGGCAGACAATGAAGGTTTGCGACTGGTTAGATTGTTTTTATTGTTATTGAACAAAGTGTAATCAAGCGATTGAACCACCAACTTGGATGTAAATTTGTTGCAATTGATATGAACAAGTGCGCTATACTTTTTATATCTTTATGTACAATAAAAATAATTATCATCTATAAAATAAACTTATTGCATTATTTATCTATGAATAATCATGACACATAATTTTTTGCTTTTTGATATGTTCTTATAAATTATTTACTAAACTAAAATACATTTTACACTATAATCATTATTGGGCAATTATGAAGGAAATAAGATTTTACAAATTTTCTTAATTTAAGCAAGCAAGACAAACACCGATCACTATACTTGCTAATAAGATATGAGATTTCATTTCAAGGATGACGCCTCAAGAGATAAAACATAATTTAACAAACTTAATTTTGCTCATCTGCACCCACTCAGCAAAGAAGTTTGGCTAATTTTAATAGATGCAATCTTTATTAAAAGAAAAATAGCAAAAAGAAAAATACAATCAATTTTGTTGGGCTGAGAGAAAGGCAACAGGATTTATTCCTCCAATAATTTTAGATGCAGTATATCGAGGAGGAAAAAAATTCTAAATTTAAAAAAAATCCACAAATCCAGTTTTCAAACAAAAATATTTTATCTTAAAAG
Organism: Neocloeon triangulifer; assembly: GCF_031216515.1. Classification (NCBI taxonomy): domain Eukaryota; kingdom Metazoa; phylum Arthropoda; class Insecta; order Ephemeroptera; family Baetidae; genus Neocloeon; species Neocloeon triangulifer. The sequence continues at coordinate 14,688,278 of NW_026775554.1, read as the reverse complement.
CCGATATTGTAAAGCAAAAAATATTTTTTTCATAGAGAACCAAGCTGACTGTATTCTAAACTCCATATCAAAATAAATAACTTATACATAATAAATAGTTAAACATTTTACCATCATTGCTTCCTGACAAATTAAAACCAAGGTTGTTTGATCAACTTCTAGAAACAAAGGCCAATTATTTTAAGGGCTACTAACTCTTAGGCCGTGTGAAAAGAAGTTACTCATAAGATAAAATAAAGTGATTCTTGATTAGGCCCGCATGTGTTAAAAATACTTGTGCGAACTCTCATTCATCTAATTCCATTTTCTGTAATTATTTTTATGCAAACAATTAAAAAAATTTTAAATATTTTTTATTATTAACATTATATGTTCGTCGTATTTCATAAAATTGAGAAGTTTAGTCGTAGGAAAATTTCAAGCAATTTGGTTTTATTATAAACTTTTCTTTATTTAAATACTTTTATTCGAATAAATATGCTTTTGTCAAAATTTAAAATTATATGTTACAAAAGAATATGGAAAGTTTTATCCCACCAGCATTAATTCCCAAATAATTACATTAGCTTGAAGATGCTGTTTGATACTTTGTGTTTTTTTGCCTGGGCTTTGGCTTTGGAAGTTGTGCTGGCAGCAGCCTGTCTTTTCTGAAAAAATAATAATAATAATGAAAAATAATGCCTTTAAGCCAAAAACTGTTATTCAAACCTTTGCTTTTACTGGCTGTGGAGAATCCTCTTCAAATGAATTGTTAGCCAGCTCAGCAGCAGGTCCCTTGATACTCGATGGACTAATGGTAGAGAAAACAAAATTTCCTTTACTGGTATTGGACACAATTCCGTCGTTGTCATTTCCTGCAATCTGGACAACTTTGGTCAGAGACATCTTGGTTCTGGAGAAGAAAGAACCACTCTTTCCCTGCAAGAAGGATATTTAAGTTTAACGTTGTTAAAAAAATACAGCTTGCAATAAATACCTGAAGTCTCTGCAAAATGGCTTTGCCAGGCGACTTGACCAACATGGGCTGAATCCGTTTCTTTGCCACATCCTTTGGTTCTGCTTGAGGCTTTAGTTTTGCACCATTGATTTTAGCTAGCAAATTTTTTCCGTGTCTAAGAAACTGACTGTTTTCATCATTTGCATCCAAAGGCGTTTCATTAGTGCTCTAAAAAAAAAATTGAATTAGAAAGATTAGCTTAACATAAATCAGAAATTTTACTTTCTCTTTTAGCCAGTTTTCTCTTTCCAGCCGTAGTGTTCTCCAAGATGCATCATCTTCATCATCATCCTCCAATCCCTCATCGCCAGATAAATTTGGATTGCAGCCTCCCTGCCAATCTCCATCATCTGGAATGAAAACTAATAGAAAAAATCTAAACACAAAAAGGAAATAACTCACCTGTATTTTTCCAGCGAAACAGTCTTTGCCGTCCTCCCCCTTCAGCATGCAAATCTCCATCCTCAAGGAAGGCCTCTTGGAAGAGTCGGATGTCACGCTTGTCCTCATCAAGGAGTCGGCGGCTGTATTTTAAATATAAAATCACTTTTTTATGACACAAATATCAATTTAACATACGCATGAATTTTTCCTAGTTGTTCCTTCATGTCGTCCTCATCAATCTGCTCTTTGTCTCCGAGCTCTTCATCCATGTAATCAAGACCTCGTTCATCTTCATCTGCACTTTCCCAGTCGGAGCCACTAAGTTCAGCTTCCGCCTCAAAGAACCGAGCCGCCTTGCTTCTTGCTTCTCCTGTCTTGACCACAACCTCATTCTCTTCTGAGTCATAGTCTACTAGACTGTAGTCAGCCCCCTCTTCTGCCCCACTCTCCTCAGCCTCTTCTTCTTGATCCTCATTTTCTTCGTCCTCATCATCTGAAACAATTAAATGAGCTGAATTATTTCATTCTAAAGATGTTCAGTACCAGAAAAGTCAAGTTTCCTTTTCTTCTTCTTTCTCTTTTTCTTCTCCGTGCTTTTTGGAACATCTATGGTATTTTCGTCCTCATCAGAAGAAATTACTAGTTTAAGTGGTTTATCATTAACTGTAGGAGACCTTTAAAAAATAAATAAATTATTTCTATGTTACAATGCATTAATTTTTAAATTACATTGGCACTTCAAGCAACCGATCAGCCTTTGTGGGACTTGGTTCACGTCCTCCTTTTAAATCCGATTGGGTGACAAAGTTTCCTGAGCAAAGGGCTGCTAAGTCTTGCGTTTGTGTTTCCCATTTTTGTCCCAAAAGCTTATTGAAGTCAGTTTGCTCCTCGCTGGTCTTTGCTTGAGTGACAAACTGTCCAGAACAAAGCTCCTCAAGATTTTGTGTCTCATCAACAGCAGTTCCAAATAACTTGTTGATTGCCCCAGTTTTCGGCTTTGCTTGCGTAACAAACTGTCCTGAGCACAAATCCGCCAAGTCCGTGGGTTGTGATGTGTCTCCAGAGACCAAGTCTTTCAAGCCTGACACGGCCGGTTGAGCTTCAGGCAGGGTGTCAGGTACAGTTAAAAACTGGCCCGAGCACAGATCCATCAAACTGGTGCATTGAGTGTCTTTGTCAAAGTTCAATTTATCCAGGTCTTTTGGCTCCGAAATATTGGCTTCTAGCAAACTCTCGTTCATGGCTTCCGTGAAACTTGTGGACATTGCTTCACCATGCAGCTCCTCTAACATTTGAGTTATTCCATTGGAGACTGACCCTGAATACATACATAGATGGTTTAAAAACTGAAATATGAGGGTTTATTATTTACCTTTCTTTTTATCTGGTTGTGTTGCATTTAAGTCTCCCCTCCTTTTTATGTAATTTGAATTACTATAGAGGGGATTTGTAATTCCAGTTGACTGAGGGGAATTTAAAAAAGATATGTTGACAGAGGTGTTCATATTTGATAAAAATGAAGAGTCCTGCAGATGATCAAAATTAATTTAATAGATATAAGTTGAAAGTAAAATTAAGGCAAACCGTTTTGTCATTTTCATCCAATAGTTTGCTGTCATCTGCACCTTCTTCAGGTTTAACTCCTTTGCCTTAAAAGTGAAGAAACTAAATTTTGAACTGCAGATCAAAACTGCATCTCTTACCACAATTTGTTTCAGCTTCATCATCGGAATCCTCAACCCTTATGATCCTTGAAAAGGGCTTTTTGCAAGCTGGAGTTGAAGCTTTGAGATCAACTTCATCATATTCTTCATCACTTTCCTCATCACAGTCTTCCTCGTCATCACCATCGCAGTCTTCCTGCTCCTCCTCTTCTTCGTTCTCTTTCAAAGGAACATCTTCGTCTCCTTCCTCTTCGGCTTCTTCGTCTACAAAGGCAGACTTGACACGAGGTTTCCTTGCCTCCTCTGTCTCCTCGTCCATTTCAGGTTCTGTTTCAGGCTCAGATTCTGTTTCGTTTGCAAGATGAGGGTCAAAATCATCAAAATTTTTCTCTTCCTTTTCATTGTCTTCAAAATCTAAACAAAATGAATTAAAAAAATAAAAAATTTACAATTAGATTTTAGCAAAATTTTCACAATTACCATTTCCTAGAAGCTCGTCAGTTTCATCCTCATACATCTTGTACTCATTTTGCCGTTGCTTGAAATCCGCAACACGCTGCTTAGCAATCGACTCCTGCAGTTCCGACTTGAGCTGACACATCTTGGCCCCAGGCTTAGAGTTCAGGTCGACAACTTCGTCGATATTCTCCCCAGACTTAATAAGTGTCAAAAACCCATCCTGCTTTGGGTCCAAACTCTTCTTCTTTCCAGCACTTGCATGCCTAAGGAATCGCTCCTTCAGTTCGCTCACCCCAATTTGTCTTGACGTCTCGGGCGTAAGGTCAATGTAATCACTAGAGCTGCCAGACAGCTTTACAGGCTTTGAATTTTTTAGTCTTTCAATCAGCTGGGCTCGACTAAGAATGCCTTTCAATGGAGATTTCTTCACCTTGATGGGTGACTTAATTTTTGAATCCTCTTCGTCACTGCTAATTTGATTTTCATACAATTTTTGCAGGTCAAACGCTTGGTCTACTTGATTTTCTGCTGCCTGACTTTCTCTATCGTCCAGAATTTCCTCACTGTCCTCGAGATAGAGATGCATTTCATCTTCCAGTGAATCTTCAACTGTTTCACACTTTTCTTTTGGCGGTTCAGGAACAGCAAATATTTTTTCTTCAATGGCTTCACTGGGAGTCAAGCAGGCGATTCCAAATACTTCAGCAGCAATATCTTCTTTCTGCATAGGTACCTCCAATAATTTCTCCTCTTTTTCTGCTTCTGCCAAAGTTATCTCAGAGTTTTCTTGATTGATGTTTTCAGTCTCCATGGGTTGGACTGCTTTTTCCACAGTAGCAACTTCTGTGTCAACTGGAGTTTCTCGAGGGTTGCTGGAAATTTCTTCTGTTTCTTTCATTTCTTCAATTTTTTCTTGCAACTCTTCAAAATCAATTGCCTTTTTGACACTGTCAACTGCTCTAATTGGTTCTTCATTATCCACTGAACAAACTTTGTCATGAATGTTTTTCTCATTCACTTCATTATTAGGAGGTGGTGTTGGAGTGAAACGCTCTTCTTCCTCTTCTTCAGACTTGTAAAATTCCTCAGCCAATTTCTCCGTGTCTTCCAACTCTTTTCTATAATAAAGATTAACAAACATTATCATTTCTAGTAATTTTATAAAAAGTGCTTTTAATAAATTTATACATAATAATTATAATTACTTAAATGATGAAGCTTGTTTTTCTAAAAATAAATATCTTTAAAAACTTCTTTCAAATTAAGTGGGAGGACCAATACTGCGGAATTTGGCTACTTCTTTTAGTTTTAATCTTTTAATAAATCTGCATATTTCCAAAATATAAAAATATTTCTACAGAGCCGAGTGTAGAATTATTTTTCTACCAGAGCCGTGTATAGAATTATTCAATATAAATAAATTACCCAATCAGAGTGATGTCAACGTTGGATGGTTTGGCTCCCCTCAACTCAAGACTAACAGAAGGACGAGCAGACAGAAATTCCTTCAAGGACCTCTGCTTTGGCTTGTGGTATGGCAGGGAGACCATCGACTCTCGATCCATCCTTTGTTTCTCACTGATCATCTTCAGCTTCTCTTTCTCCATGGCTGCTCTGCACGCCACTGCAGACTAAAATTTGATTTTTCATAAACAATCATTTTACTTATTGACTTCAAAACAGTACCTTTCTTTTAGGTGCCGATTGCTTCTTTTTTGATTTGCGATCTCCATCACTGTCGGCAGACTTGCTTGATTTGTTGGACATGCCAGAGGCCCGGCCATTTCTATCCTCTTCCTCAGAGCTATCGTTTCCAAAGTCTGCTCTTAATTTATCAAGCTAAAATTTGAATTAATTAAATCATCAGTTTAAACAAATTTTAATTAAAAAATACTATTTTCTTTTGGTGTTGCTCATCAACTTCTTGATCATGATCAGACTTTTCCTCTTTTCCCGAGTCATCGTCAGAACTGTTAAGTGAAACTTTATTTTTCTTCTTGAGCTTGTCAAAACTTTTCTTCTCCAATTTCCTCAATCCAAAGTCCTTCTTTGAATCGGGTTTTTGAGCAGGCAGCACGTCATCGTCTTCGCTTGACGAATCGGCCCTGACGAGTCGACTGCGCCTTTGTTTTTGTCCAACTTGCTCCTCCTCTTCCTCCTTGTCACTCTCGGACGCGGCATTTCCCTCGGTTTCAGACTTTTCCGACTTGCTATCGTCGTCGTCGCTAAAAATTCGCTTCTTCTTCAGGGAATTTTTCTTTGCCTTTGGTGTGAGAATGTCGTCGTCCTCGGAACTGTCGGCCATCGGCACTGTTGTTAGCGAGATGCCGCTCTCGAGCCCAGAGGCCAATTCCGTGGCCATGGTACTTATCAAAATTTTACCTCACAAGGTCATACGCCTAGTTCGTGATCTTTCCAGGCTGGTTCCTTTCAGGTTTCCGAAATTGGAAGCGCTGAAAATCTCCGACTTCTGTCTTCTAACTCTCGGTGCCCGCCAAATTTTCCCTCACAGCTGAAGATTTCTTTCGAGCAATTCGAGCTGTCCGCCAGGAGGCAGCATTATTTGAATGATTTGAGCGCGAGAATAGCATTCTGTCTATTGGGTATGCATGCATCCATGGAAAAGATAAATTCGATTATTTTTACGTTTTTTAGTATCGCATAATTAATGGAATATAAAAATGCATATATGTCTGCACTGCCACTGAATATTCATAATTTTTCTCAATTACGTAGCCAATGTAATTACTTGTATGATAATTTGATCAATATATTAAATTATTTTTGTTGTCATGGTGACCACACGGATATCAACTTTTATTTATAAACAAATCAGATCCAAAACAATACGATTAAATCATTTTCATTCAGAATTTTTGAATTGAAAATTTCAATTGTTGAAGAAAAGAAATTCAAATTCTCTCTGAGAAAATTCTCTATAATTTCAAGCATAATTTAGCAAACTCATCTAGATCGATCTACCCGCGTTTAAACTATCTGGTAACGTGCCATCAGGAAATGGCTGAAATTGCGCATCTTACTGCCAACGCAGTGGTAGGATTTGAAGGTAAAAAAACTAATAACTTTAATTTGAAATTTTTTAAAATTTACACTTAATGCAGGTGCTGTTGCTGGAGGTTTGGTGGCTCATCCTGATGGAGTTCACATAATTTATCCGATGGGAGCCAAACTCGTTCTACAGAATTGGGATACAGGAGAGCAGGCGCTTCTCGAAGGGCACACAAGCAGCATTTCGTCGGTCGCGATTTCCTCTTGTGGAAAGTTCATTGCTTCAGGGCAGCGGCTGCGACCTCCTTACCATAAGGTTAAAAATTAAAAAAAAAAAAAAACAATATTATAAAATAAAAATAAACTGGATCCATTTAAGAAAAAAAATTGTAATTAAAAAATTTTCTAATAATAATTAATTCTATACAGGCTAGTGTAATCTTGTGGGACTTCAAAGGCCGAGTTGCCTCAAACAAATACGAAGTTCACAGAAGCACAGTTTGCGGCTTGGCGTTCTCGTGCGACTCAAAATTCCTTTACTCCATAGGCGGACTCGAAGATCACTGTCTCGTAGTTTGGAGTTTTGAGCAAGATTTAGTTATTAGCTGTGAGAGGCTTAAATTAGCTTGCCAAAGGAGATTAACAATTTGCTAATTGTTTTAGGTAAGAGGCTGCCCAAAGCCCTCCAGACTTCCGAGGGCATGGCGATAGCCACAGCCAAAGTTTGCCCTAATTTTATCATCACTAGCTCGGAGGAGGGAATTAAAGTTTGGGAGATGGATTTGAAGAAGTTCCAGCTCTCCTTTACAACAGTTAATTTGGGCAAGCTGAAACGCATGATCAACTTTATTATGGTAATTAATTTTAGCATTTTGAAAAAAAAATTTAAAAAAAAATCAACAGGTGGATGACGACGACTCTTGCGCATACTGCGGCTCGACTACAGGGGATATAGTGAAAGTTCGTCTGAATCTGGTCCCTGCGCCACCCCATCCAGTAATGATGTCTTGTCTGTCAAAGCCACCTCCAAAAATAAAAAGGGACGGCATGATGCCGAGCCTTACAAACGGCAACTATGCCCATGGTAATAAAATTTATTAGTTTTGGCATGAAAATTAAACGCTGATAATAAAAATATCAAAAATAATACCAAATTAAATTAAGTTAAAATAAGTAATTTTTTTGGTAAATTTTTAGGTGTGCGAGCTATTGTCAGGGTAGGCCCGAAGGATATGATAATTGCTGCTGGCGACGGCACTGTCGACCTAGTTGAAGAACTTCCGATAGACAAGACAAAAAAAGTTGAGGCTGGACAGAAATGTCCTACTTCCCACGCATTGAGGAAACTCAAATCTTGCCTGCTCAAATCTCGAGTTACATCTTTGACAAAGTTTCGAAAAAACACACTGCTCCTGGGCACAAAGGGTGGCGACATTTACACCTTGTCCCTAGCCAATTTCAAAGACCTTGTTCTCAACTCCACCAGCCATCCAAGCTGCATCACAAGCATTGCTGTTCCAAAGTAAATCAGCAATTAAGTTGTCAATTTTTAATTTAAAATAATAATAATAATTATAGAGTGACCAATGAGGTTTTTGTGACTTGCGGCTATGGAGACATAAGACTGTGGACAATAAAAAAGAAGGGCAACAAAATCCAAGAGGCGAGTCGCATTCTCCAACCTGGCTTAACTTGCCATTGCGTGGTTGTGAGTCAAGATGGCTCCTGTTTGATTTCAGGTTAAATTAGCAAGTTTGATTAGTTGGAAAGATAAAAAGTGAAAAATATTTTAGCATGGGATGATGGGTGCATCAGGTTTCATGCTCCTCAAAGTGGAAAGTTGATCCACGAAATTCAAGGAGCCCACCACTCAAAAGTGTCAGCACTGGCAATTACGATAAACAGCCTCAGGATCATTAGTGGAGGTCAAAGTGGACAGGCACGCTTAATTATTTAGTCAAGGTAAAAAATTTTTGTAAAGCAAAATTTGAACTTAAAACAGGTGAGGGTTTGGGACAAGACCAAATCATGGTGTCTGACCAAAGTGTTCGGAGAACAAAGAGGAGTGATCAAAGAGGTGGCAATCAAGGAGAACAACAATGAAGCAGCGTCAGTGTGCGAGGATGGAAGTTGCTATGTGTGGAAAATACCGTGAGTATAGAGTATCACTATAAAATTAAACATCATGTCTTAAAATGCTGCTTAAAAATTTAAATGTAAACTCGGGGAAACTTTTGCCATTTTTTCAATATTGGAATAAACTAAGTAAGTAATATAATAATTATTAATGTCGTTAAACATAAATAATATTCTTGATGCATTAGGATATTGAAATTTCTTAATCCAAGTTGAATATGATTACAAAATAATTAACGAGTAGATTATAAATTTCAGGCCAGGAGAAGACCCTAGTTGCAAAATCACCCTGCAAACCAGCTCGAAACTGACTGGTGTCTCCTTCTTCCCAGGAGAGGGTACCCTTTTGCTGACAACAGGGATGGACCGAAAGGTGACCTGTTGGGACACGGCCACTGGTACGGCCGTCCGAGATTTGGAAACCCACTGCGCCATAACGAGGCTCTTTGTGCCTCGCAAAGGTGACCTCTTTGTCACCGGATTCGAGGACGGGACCATTAAGGTCTGGAGTCTGCTCAAGGGTGAAGACATCTATTGCGGAATAGGACACGGAGCCGAAGTGACTGGCATTGCAATGAGCAACGACAACAGCTACATTCTGTCAGTCAGCTCTGATGGCTCTATTTTCTACTGGCAGTGTCCCCAGCAGGTTGAAACAACTAGGAAGAGCAAACAGAGTCCGCAGGACACTGCGCAGCGTAGCTTCGAGCCGCATCTAGCCGATTTGAGGGATGAGTTTTTGATAAACTGAGAAAAAAAACTTGGTATAAGAATATTAAAATCTGTGTTTTTAATCTAATTAACATTACCACAAACCCTCAGAATAAACTAAATGCTGGTAAACAATATGACTTTTTCTTAGTTGTGTAAATAAAATGAAAATTTTCAGACCTTCCTCCAAATCAAAGTCTTGTTATTGGCAGGCATGTCAACGATTTTCTCAAGGGCCAGACCAACGTTTCCAGCAATTTTCTGCAAATCGTCAATGTCTCGGAGCCCCCATTCACTGTCCCGAGACCTGAGCGACTCGTCGAATCGCTGGTTGCTCTCGGGAGTAATGGTTCCTCCATAAGCATAAGGTCCATAGGTGACCAGAATTCCTCCTTTAATAAGAAAAGCTGCAGCTCCGGTGAACAGTCCGGGGGTGCAGGCCTTTGGTGAGATGTGAATCATGTTGGCACAGTAGACCAAATCAAAGGCTCTTCCCTGCAGAGGCCACTGGTCAGGACTCTGGGAGGCGTCGATGAAAACTGGTTCGGAGATATTGGGCAGTTCTGATGCATAGGCTTGAATCGAGGGAAAATCGTTGGTGTCAAACTCGGCCGGCTGCCACTGCGTACCTGGCAGGTTATGGGCAAAGTGAGCCACATGTTGTCCAGTACCAGAGGCCACCTCTAAGCACTGAATAGGCGTCTTTTTAGCTACCATCTGAGGGACGTACTGCTGCAGCACTTCTAGAATGGCCTGCTTGTTTCTTTCGGCTGCTGGAGCACATAATTTTTGCGGCACACTAAATTACAAATTTTAATTAAAAAAATGTAAACAATTATGAGATCATTTGCTTTATTTACCTATCTCGTCTCTCATAGTTGTAAATTCCTTTCATTTTGCTAAAGATGTTCTCCAAATGAAATCGAATTCTCTTCAGTTTAATTTTTGGTTCAACGTGAGACGTGAGACCTCTACAAAGCTACACAGGGCTAAAAATCCTGTGTTGATGTTGATAACAAGACGAATGTTATCACAGCCTCTTCTGCCGGCTTCTATCTCTGAAAGTTAAAAGCATGTAAATATAAACTTCTGATAAAGTAATAAAGTAAAATTATTATAAACATAAAAACATAATAAAATTTGTTGTAAAATTGAATTTTACATTTTCTGAAACCACATACAGCTGAACAGAGTTGAGAGAAAAGTTTTGTGTTTTGTTTTGAAGTTTTGAACACTGATTCCGCTTTCTGCCGCAAGGTGGTTTCATTCTTCGCCTGCGACTTCTATGTATTAGTGCCGTGCAATGCTCGGAGAGCATGAGGGTCTACAATCTACATACATAATTATATTATAAATTGTACCTCTCTCTATGTTTATAACGTTTATAAGATGCTTTTTCCACCTTAATTTTTATGATGATATTCTAAAAAGTAAAAAATAGTATAGCTTTAAGCTTTAATACTCAAATAAAGCGGTTTAAATTTTTGCAATATAACATACAATTTAAAATAATTTTAATTAATTTATTCACTAGAAAAAAATAATTATTAAAAATATTTTTATCGATTTTTATGTTATGTGCATTATGAATTCTGATTAGTTTTAAATACAACCGACATCACCTACATTTCTTTATACTCGGCGATCGATTTTTTCGCATCAGGTTCGCATTTTATGCAACGGGTGCAGACAAAGAAAAATAATAAAAATCCAAATTGAGAGGCAGTAAGCAATCCATCACTTTTCCTTTATCCTCTTGGCAGATTTCGCGAAATGCTGACAGAAAAGCAATTCCTCGAGCGCATCCGGCGAAACAACACAGACCACAGACAGTGAAAGACGAGGAAAATAAAACGCATGATTTCAAATTCAACGATCGCGTATTGCATGATAGCATAATATCATATTGTATATGTATTTTTTTTTTACTTTTTGGTCCCATTTCACTCCGGATGATCCTCCACAAAATTGCACTTTTTTCAATTTTTTTCTCACCTGTTGAAGAGAATGAGATGGTACAAAGGGGTTTACTACATTTTTATCAATTTTACCCCGTGCATTACGATAATGTTATACAATATTTTTATGAAAATTGAATAACAACATAGTTTTTTCTACCAAAATAAACGAAAAGGTATATATTTATACTTTATGCAACTAAAGGTACACCTGGTTTGAAATTTTGATAAGAAAATAATTTACAGGATGTTAAGTTATTCACAAAGTGGATATTTTTTTGTTCATTTATTTTTCTACAAGGATTTTTCTAATTTATTCAATTAACTAAATACCTATAAACTCGTCAATGCCGCATCATCATGCATTCAATATTTGAATGACGACGATGACACAAACTATCTTCTCATGTATAAATGATTTGAATATTAATTAGTTATTATTGCAATAGCGTGCATATTAATCAATTTCAGTGGGAGGATATCAGATCGTATAGAGTAGTGTGTATTTATGGTACACACACGCCATTGTCAATTACCAGAATATGATCATCCATCATTCAGTTTCGTTTGCACAACGGACCCGCTTTTGGTATAACGCCATTTTGTAAAATTTTGCAGTGAAAATATAAAATATATATACATGAATATTTGTTTATGATCCATTATCCAGTAAATTATATAAGTCCATGCTATTGGTCATTAGGAAATTTAAAATTGTGTTGTTTTTTATTGTAGATTAAAAATTCGTAGGTCAAAAAAAAATTACGCTTTATTTATTTATTTAATTTGTTTTTTTATAATCAAAATTTAATTATTATATTTGTTATTATAGAAAATATGTAACACAAGAAACTACAATTAAAAAATGTTAAATTTATTGTTTATGCGCATGTTTATAGGTGTTAAAAAACAAACTTGAAATTTTTTTAGTTGTTAATAGCCCAAAATTAAATGAGAATAGGTAAACAGAAAAATGAAAAACAAAGCATTTTTTATTTAAATTTTGGACTAACCTGGGACTAACCAACTGAGCAACTTATCCATAAGATTCTACAAATCTTTTCCTTGTAAACAACAGGAGCAACCGTGTTTTTTGGAGGTATCACCTCTGCTAGAACAGAAAGAAGCATTTTCCTTGATCTCTTTTGGATAAGCAGAAGAAAGGAAAGTGCATGTTTCTTTCCATCTGTTTCATCCCGTGGAAACAGGAGAAAAAAGAATATGAGAATTCCTTCTGATCCTTTCACGATGCGAGAATATTATTGGAGACTTTGTAGAAGTCAAAGTTTCTGCTCTGAAAATCCGCACCCGCTGCCGACTTGATGCGAGCGCTAAGCTTTAACCTCGCCATCACAAGTCGCGGAAAAAAGCGAAATCTTGAAATTTAAAAACGACGTCAATGTCAAAATAAAGACCACGAATCAGAATTGTCACCCAGTGTTCTGTCTTTCTAACCATATCTTGATATTTAGTAAAAAAAAATATTAATATTAAATGAATGGTTAAATAAAGTTGTCTAAACATAAAAAAGTTTAAATGGGTAATTCATTCAAATAATTTTACTTTTTGTTATATCATAGCAAAAATTTGATTTTTCGGTAAATAATCTATTAAAAAATAAATTCTAGTCTCCAGATTATCATTTTTTTTTCTTTTTTGTAGAACTTTCACTGATGGAATAAAGCAATTAAATCTTAATGTCCATTTTAATTAATTATTCAAATTGCGCTAAAGCAAGGGTCTCCTGTCGCAATATAAAAACTTTCGCCAGCAAATGATAGAAAACTCCCTGAGGAATGAGTTTTTTTTGGGGGATATCAGGGAAGAGAAAGGCTTTTAGTGTGCACCCTCGGCGCACCAAGGCCACCAAGCGCAGTGTAACGGGGGACGCATGCTCTGCTGCAAGGGTAGCGAGCGGGCGGGCGGGCGAGTGCGCGGCTCGTCGTAGTAAAAAGTGGCCCGCGAAGCCAAAGCTGCCCGAGCGGCAGTCAACAGACCACTCGCCGCCGAGCAGCAGGTTGGTCTCTGGCCGGCGCCGACAACAACCAAATCAGCAGCTACTTTCACAGCCGGTCATGCCCCGGGTTTTATCACTTGACCTGCACGCGGGGTCAACTGAAGTGCTGGCAGATTGATCAGTTTTGTTGCGGGCGATTTGAGAGATTTGTTTGTCATGGACCAGGCCAAGTGACATGGAAAACGGCTCGTTCTTTGTGACCAACTTTTCAACTGGAGGTGCGTGGGACAATGGCAGCAGTGCAGGTGCTGACAATGGCACGCGCGATGGACACTTTCTGTCGCCCCATGAGGTGCAGATCATCACCATGGTGTCTACGGCCGTCGTTCTTGGCCTTGTCATCCTTGCCACTATTATTGGTGAGTCTGAAATCTTATTTTTTGAAAATGTGAATTTTTTTGTTATGTTTTGGATTAAGGTCATGTGTGCTAATTTTTTTTTAGTTTTTTTTATTGTTCAGTTTATTTTATAAAATTAATTAGAGCTAAATTTTGTATATTTTTAAGTGTTTTTAAGGTTACAAATTCTTCATTTTGCGTGCATTCAAAAATATTACAGCATTTTTTGTGGTTTTACCAAAAAATTAAGGTAAAACAAATCAATTTATTTTACAATTTTGCCATTTATGATTCTTTTATAAGAATATAAGAAATTAATAGATTTTTCTATCCGGTTGATATGGGGTTATAAATGGATGTCTTTTGTCATACAATAATTTCAGAATACCACTAAGTGTTTTGTTAAAGATAAATTAATTGTTTCACTTTTAAGTATTGTGATTTACTTTGATTAATTATCATTTGATGCTGTCTTGAATGATCTGAATTAAAGTTAATAAGATTAAGTCGATTTATGCACTTTGAGGAAAATTGTGTTTATCAGAATTGTTTTGGATATTCATCTTGAATTCATAAGAGAATTCATTTATTGTTAAAAGTGGGGGTTGGGGGCCAAAATTACATCCTAAAATAGTGTGTTATTCTTTTATTTCATTTCTTGAAATTGCGAATTTACGGACCCGAGAAGCAGCAAATAAGCACAGCAAAAGCAATTTTTTCTTATTTCTTTCCCAGCAAGAAAATACAATATTGCATTCTAGAAAAAAGAGTATAACACAATTTTGCTAAGTAGATTGGAATAGATGTCCACATTAGTGAGCCGTGCATTATTATTGTGTATTGAAAGATATTAAGCGTGCTCTCGACCGCGGAATAAAAACTGTAACGCAGCAGATCATGAGGAGCTGTTTTGATTAATGGCATTTACTTCATGCGCTGTCAAAATACAAAATGTGGTGAAAGATATATGACTACACGTTGATATAGAAGCTTCGGGGGCTGCAAAGGCTTTTTATTATAAATGTACCTAGCAAATAATGACATTTTACATTTGCATTAATTTGAGTATGATAATAATCATTCATTAATTAGCATTTTCATAAGCAACTAAAAATTTTAATTAAAAAAATTGGAGTAGATTATTTTAAGTACATAGCAAATTAAACTTTTTATGCATCTTATAAATGTGCATACTAATTATCAGCTAATCATGTATGAGTCATTGCCAGTATCTTTATTTGTTATATTTTGTCGTAGCTCTAGAAAGCAGAATTTCATTTTTTAATGTGTATTTTTCGTAAATAATGGGTTTAGGTTTTTCGGTTGTAGATCCATTAATTGTGTATAACAAACTGTAATAAGCTACCATGAATTTCAAATTAAGCTAGTTTCTATGTTGATGAACAAGAAGCCAAGGAGGGCTCAAATTGCCTGTAATGAGCAGCACGGTAATGAGCGCAACATGCGACCTTTGCTGAAATTTATACAATTAATATTTTCCCAGCCTTTCTAGGGCTGCTCTCCACTCTGGGGCAATGCACGCGATTTACGCTGGGCACAATTAATTACAGGCAGGACTATGCACGCCAGGCAAACAAAAGCCGAGCTGGGTTATTATTGCATAATATAGAAAGACGCGTCGGATTACGCCGTGCCATACACAAATGCATCTCTATTGGACCGTTCGCTGCAGTAGTGCTCCATTATTGCAGCACACAACACAGAGCTCGGTGTTGTTGGCATTGTGCGGTTGCATCGTCAGTCTTCATTTCAGGCCGACGTGAATGGCCATCAAGCCTCAAATTCGCGATTCTTATCCGGAGCACTCCTAGTTCCATACACCGCGGCTCTATTGTTGGTCGGAGGTTCCTGTGCGCCGCGTTTAGCCACTAAGAAAGGACGACGCTGATAGATAGATACCAAGTTGGCATCTGCATGCACACTTGCATGCACATCATGTAACAGTGCAAGGCCACTGTGGATACACATGGCCTGCAGCGCACCAGTTTTATCAACTTGCAAGGATGTGAAGCTCCACTTTTGTTTACTTTCTTCTTGCGGTTGCCTTTTTCTAGGCGGGCAGAAAAAGCGTATCCGAGTTGGCTCAAATATTGATACATCTACTTAGTTTTCTGTATGGTCCAGAAAAAGAATCATCCGAGCGTGTTTTGCGTACCATTATATCTATATCCCTTGGCAATATCTCACTGGAGTCCGCAGTATTTGCATAAAAAAGACAAAATCACTTTAAAATGATAGGAAAATGTTACAAATAATTTTAAATATAAATTATTTACTTTCCATTGTATGGAGGCAAGCGTGATTTATTTATATATTTAAAGCAATGAGGGTTTTTACTTAGAAAATCAAATGATAAAATGGAGATCAAATTTAGAAATTAGCGACTTAATATTGATTCAAATCTACTGAAGTTCTGAAAATATAATTGTAGGTTTTTCCTTTGTAAGTTGAAATTTACAAAGTTGGCCCATTTAAGCTTGAAATTGAGAAATCTCAAATTTATTGAACATTAAAATTAATTTCGTATAATATGATTTTGAGATATTCATTTATCTTATTGCCCTTATTGGAATTTAATTAAAACAAAATTATTCCACTCAATGGGATGAGACATCCCGATAATCAAAATGAAAAGCTCTATTCATCTCATTGATTACCGTCTAATCGATTAAATTACATTTTAATGAAATTCCTCTCAGTTCTCACCAGCAGGGAAACATAAAACACGGCAAACAATGACCAAATTATTTAAAAGAAGCAGCCACTGCGTTCATTATTCAGCAAGAGTCCTTTCACGCACCCCCTTTCACTTTAATATTTGAAGGCTGACGGCAGGTGTGCGTCTGTTTCTCCGCATGTAATCGCCGCGGTATAGCACTTTCGCGGCTATGTGTTAAATTTAGCTGTACTATACACATAACACAAATAATCGACATCGAGCCGACCGCAGCCTGAATAATTCATTGCAATTACGCGACGCACACCCGTAGCAAACAGATTAATTGTAATTAGCACGCAGTCTATTGCCTGCGATGAAAAATAATATGCAAAACGCGCGTGTCGATTTCCTATTGAATTCCGACGTGTGTGGCTGTTGTGCGTTATATAATTTGGCTCAATGGAGCATTAATAACGCGTTTATTGCTTTGCCGGAGTAACGGTTTAGTGGGGAGGAAGGCAATTCGTGCAAACATTTCGGCGGTTTTCACGCTCAAAGTAAAGCCCTGCAGACGAAAACAAATTCTTGGGAACGCGAGCTGCTTTATCTAGCGAAAAGTTGGTGGGAAACAGCGATTTAGTTTGAATTGAAAAAAACACCTTGCTCGTGCGTATAGGGAAGTTGTTGGGTTAAATACATAAAAGTTCAGTGTGACAATCGGAAGGAACGTGCAAGTCGCAATTTCCAAAGTTAGACCGTGGATTTCTAAGTTGCGAAAAAGAAGCTTGACGGTCGTCCTCCTCGGCCCAGGCCAATAAGCTGTCCTACGGGGGATAAACTTCTTTATTTTTACAGATAGCGAACGAACGATGAGTTTGTGTGTGAGTCCGCACTGGTCTAGTCGGACGCAAAAGCCTGGAATTATTACAGCGCCGACGTGTTTGTTTTGCCACTGATGGGATGGAATGAAACACTAAGTTTTTTTTTGCTTCTATAGATGTAGCATAATATGCGTAAGAAAGATGTTTTATAATATTTTACAAAACAAATTACAATCAATTAAAAAATTTAAAAGTAAATGTTAAATTTCAAATTTTATTATATTAAATTTTTTTTAACAAATTTAATTTATTTCAAATTTTTTATAAGTTTATTACATGATTTTTTTTTTAAAAGAAATAAATAATTAAAATAGTTTTTACTTTATTCATGATCTATAATACTTGTTCGCTAAAATATACTCGACATATGGTAATTGATGGTAATATGAAATTATGTTAATCCGCAGCGACCAAAGACGTTAAGTTAAACTTTCTAATTTTAGCGATTGGTTTGTTTTCAAATTAACGAACCAAAAATAAAATTTTGATAAAATGTTTTCTCTATTTGGAGCAATTGAGTTGAGTGGCTTTTTCGAAAAATTTCATAACACGCTCTCCAAATGTTCATCGTTATCTCATAACAAAATTAATTGCTTCTTCCACTTGCCTGGGCCGTTTGGCTGATTTGCAATCAAAATGCCATCAATCATACGCAGCTCAGCCGTCGCGATAAGGGAACGTGTTCTGCTTTTGTACATGTCGGGAGTATCAGAGTCATTGGAGAGGCAGAAACAGAGCGAAGTGGGCCTGGCTAAAATAAAAAGCTTGTCATTTGAAGCGCGGCTGTGGAGCGAGTCGGCGGCGGCGGCGGGCGAATTTCCATCACTCTGCTGGTGTGTAAGTGCGTCTTCCCGTTCACTACCACTGTACGCCTCGGAGCTGAATAAACACGCTGGAAATGTCTTTCACGAGCATTTCACTCGGAACACAAACAGCACTGCTGGCCGAATGCACGCCGACCACTCGCTCTTCCTATAAATAGAATTTGGCTCCCATTCATATTTAATAAAGTGGCGAGGAAATCTTGATGATGCTTGTTGGGTGTCTGCATGGCGAAGATAAAAAGTTCCGCCAATATAGCCCACGCCGTTTACACTCGCGCTTCTTTTTCACTCGACGCACCAAATTTGTCTGGTGGCGAGAAGAAAACGGCCTTAATTTTTCCTGCTTGCGCCAGATAAGCGCCTGAACAAAGAACGGCTCCTGCAGCTTTTTGAATGAAAACAAATGCGGGGTTGTTTGAGGTGGTCCAAAAAATGTTGCTCCAGCGGCGTGCATAATGTGTTAGCGCCTTTGAAAGAGGAGCAGATGATATTTCGTGCTTTAGGTTTGCTTTGTGGCTGAAAAAATGTTTGTTCGCGCTCTTGTGTTACTCCCCGCTAACAATATGAGCGCCACGTCGTGCTGTTTTAAAACTCTTTCCTGCCACATAAAAAAATCACAATGGACTGGCATGTGTGAAATTTGTAGCGTAAAGACTGGGTAACCTATGCAGCAAATGAGCTCCCTGTTTTTTTCAGGGTCTCACCATAATAAAGTCAAAATAAATTGCAGGTAAATTGCGTTTTTTTTTGTTACAGAAATTAAAGGGAATTACGTTAAAATACACTTTTACTAGTTTCTAGGAGTACAGACAAAAGTGTGGAATGTGCTCTTTCAGAAGCTTTGGATTTTCCTTGAATTACGCTGAAACTCTGCTATGAATAATTAATTAAACCACATTCACTTTGTTGTGCTAAATTCCAGGCTCACTCTGTTGCTTTCGTTCGTAAAAGTAAACACCTGTGAGAATTACCGTGGGTTTAGTTGAGCGTTTTCATTCAACTATATTATAGTTTTAGCAGCACAAAGAGCTGTGCTCTCTGCAAGCTGATATATCCTTTGTGAAAGCTCATTGCTAGAGGGGTTACAAAAGGAGAAGCTAAATGCCAATTATTTTTGCATCGCATCGTAGTTTCGGGGCATAATTAGCTCAAAGTTTGCCACGTTTCTCACGACATAGGAGCGTACGCCACTTTTGGCGTCTTTTTCAAAAAAGCAAATAAGTTATTTAACCACCCAGACAATTTCGTTTATTTTTACGAATGCTTCCGTCATAACTTTGCAGGCAATGCAACCTGCTTGACATACGTGTCAAGCAAGTTGCATATTGATTCATGCATAAAGCGTAGTTCATAAGGAAATAAAAAATTTGTGTATCATAGTTAGCTCAATAATGGAATATTCAATTATCATTGGAAAAGATAACCTTGCTTTGGATAAAAGAAAACTAATTTCTCTTTCAATCAAGAAGATGCCGCAAGCACCGTGCACTTTCTCAGAAACGATATCATCAAAAGTTTTTATTCCGCCATCGATACTGTGCCTGGAAGCCCGCACGCCGTTAATTGCCAAGATTAGCGAGCCAGTGAGCAATTCCGAGAACTCCAGCAAGAGGAAAACAACAGAGCTTTTAATTAAGGTTGTGCCTTGGTGGTGGTGCTACAATAGCAAGGCTATCACACGGCAAGCTCTTAACTTCGCGCGTAATGGTGACATCCTAGCAAACTGTTCTAAAGTTAATAGAATTTTTAATTCTAATCGAGTGGCAACGCCATAAAATTTTATGCTGTGCACGTACGCGACCTCTTTGGGAAAAATACAAATTCGCAACCCTTATCACAAAATGTGACGTGGGCAAGATAGAGTTGCCTCACCGAAGGCTACGCATTACCATATATGCAGCTTTTATTCAGAAAGTCTGTTTGTGCGGATATTTCACGTGTGCATGCATGTTTCCGGGACTGATGTTTTGCAAGCACTTTTTCCCATTCCGTGTCCAACAGCCCGGACAGAGATTTGGGCGTCGTCGACGTCACATGTGTTGCAAAATCATTTCCCAACAGACCCCTCGGCAGAAAACATGCCAACCAACGAAGTTGGTCTCTATTGGAAATGCGGTGGTGAATGTATAAATTTCGGATGCGCGGCCCAAAGTTATTGTAATGCTCGGCAGGCATCTCTTTCTCATTCTGGATTGCCAGGCAAGTGATACTGGGAGAGCTATGGTGACGGCAGAAGGTGCCAACTTTTGAGCGCTTTCATCCCTTATGCAGAGAAGATTTATGTCACTATTTGACGTTGAAGGGAATTTATTGTCATATTTCATTACTTTGACAAATCTTCAAAGTTTCGAGTTATAACAGTTGGAAATCAATAAGAATCAAAATTGTTTTTGCTAACCTAACAATTACTTACTTCCAACATTTTTATTTTAATTTTTTTTTTATATGTAGACGTTGAAAACCAAATTTTTTAGATACGTTTTGTCGTCACTGAAAAATTAACGGAAGACATGAATACGCATATTTTGGTCGTTTAAAATTCTGCCAGCATAAAAACTCTTTCACCCCTTTTCATATTTAACCAACACTTTTGCAGAATGAAGGCAAGTTAAGGTGTTACAAATTGCTCCTCTCCGAATTCCACCTTCCCCATTTGTTCACCCATTCAGTGACAGGAACAAAAAGTGGCGTCATGCGAGCGCGCGTGTTACACATGTAAAATAATAAAAAAAGAGACCCGACTGAGTCGCAGCACCATCATCATCGTCGTTTCCCGTGTATTGCTCTCGGTAGCTCACTCTCGCCGCTCAACCCGAGACACTTTTGTTGAGCTAAAAAAAATGATATGCATATAACCGGCCCTGAAGCCTGCGAGCGGCAAGATGGTGCCTTTTGTTGGTGACTTTTCTGCGGGGATGCCTTTATTTATTCATGCAGCCGGCGACGCTCGTGTGCGATGAGCGCAAGTATTTTCGCAGTAAGTGACAATGGCGAGCATGTTGATGGAGGCCGAGTGCCGCAGATTCTTTTCTCTTTCTCCATCTTGCGAGTAATTTTGCCGTAGAAGATGGAGCGGAAATAAATTCTCCGAGGTCGCCTCTTCAACTTTTCTAACGATCACATCGCTGCTCCAAGTAATACACAGTATAGTATGCGGAGTGGATGAGAGGCACACAACTTGCCTTCCGCACCAATTAATCAATTTCACGCTTCCCGAGCAATAATTCACAATGGAAAATGGCACAGCTTAAGTTCTGTGTGCACTACTTTTTGCTCAAGGAGAGTATTATTATGCGGAAAGTTTAACACTACTAGACTGGAAGTTTGAAGTAATTAATAAATAAAGTTCAACTGTTCAACGATATCTATTCAAGAACAGAAATTTTGAAATTTAATTAGAGCATTATGCTATTAGTTTTTTATTTTACAAAATTTAAGGTAATTTTTTAAACAATGGCAGATGTGGACAAATAAACAACAATAAAAATCATCATATTTAACGATTATCATCTTAATTCTACATTTTATATTTATTTTTTTATATTGTAATTTTCTTTATATTAAGAAGTTTGG
This sequence comes from Neocloeon triangulifer, assembly GCF_031216515.1. Classification (NCBI taxonomy): domain Eukaryota; kingdom Metazoa; phylum Arthropoda; class Insecta; order Ephemeroptera; family Baetidae; genus Neocloeon; species Neocloeon triangulifer. Next base: position 14,666,647 of record NW_026775554.1, on the reverse strand, counting down.
AATTTAATTCCAGTATTCAGAAAAATCTCAACCAATACTGACAAATGAACTATTTTTACTGCACAAAAATTTGATTAAAATTAATTGAGTAAATGCAAAACTTTGTACAATTCTCATCTTTACTCTCAATTGTATTATTATTGCCATAATTAATTATGCCTATGTGATAAAACCACTTATAATTAAATTGCTTAACCATTCAAATCTCCTTGATATGGATTTTTATAAACAATGATTGTATCTTCGTGTCAAAGCTCCCGGAAACCCTTTTGTTTTGCGGCAATACTATATTTTCATCTTGACGTCACTCGCATAATGGCAATGGTGCTTGGGTAGGCGTAAATAATTGCGTGTCGAAGCGCGACGTTAATTACAAATATTAATCCCCCGGGCGCAATTTCGCAAAAGGTGGTGGCGTCGAGTGATCCCCTACGGACAGACGGCCGAAGGGATGGACGGACAGCGTAAGCCGGCGCACAAAAATATTGACAAGCAGCGTGAGCCGCGTGAGGGTGGATGCGCCCCGAGTCGTTTTACGTGACTAGCGAGGCATTACCAAGGATAGAATACAATGCCTGGGCCTGAATTTATTGAGAAATTGTGCAAACAGTAAATAGTCTGGTGGGTCGGAGATTAAGTGCCGCTCCACTTACAGCCCTTCGTCGAGAGAGGGCCACCGCTCAAACCAATTTCGAAAGCAGCGCGACACACGCAGCAGCATCTCAATAACTATGCGTGCGCCAATATTGACTCCGGTAATTGGAGCGCCGCCGCCGTATGCCAGTATATAAAAAAAAAACTAGAAATTTTTAAAGGAGATGCGCAAGGCACTATTTTATTTAAAAAATTGAATAAAGAAGGCTGACAGAAGGTATATCTGAATTTTCCAATCAATAAAATCATTTATTAAAAATTTAGAAGACTAAAAGCAAAAAAAGAACCATGTAAGCAATTTCATTTGCAATCAGAAAGCCCAATTTTAATCTCAACTAATGATAAATAAACCATTTCATTTTTTTACCAATTTGTGTTAACTATTTGGATGCGTTAAAATTGTATTAGCAAAACCTGCAAAATTGGAAATTGGAAATGAATCTGAAAATTTTCGCTCATCCGCTGAAAGCCAACTAAATATATAATACAAACTTTGGACTTGTTATAAAATTGGATTTATACATTAATTTGAATTTCTGACATCAAATGAAATTTGATAATTTCGTCATGTAAATAGCTTGTTTTAAATATAATTTAAAGCTGTGCAATTCATGTCAAAAACAGTTTAAAATCCAACCGACTGAATTTTGGAGGATTATTTATATCAATTGATGTATATTTAATAGAGCTAAAAACTATTATAAGAAGAAATTGGTAGCTAACTTCAGTTAATGAGATGCACAATGATGGACATTATTTAAACAAATTTTTTTTTTTTTTATAACTTGACCATGCAGATCACGTATCTTTTTAGAGCATTGTGTGGGCTGTAGCTCGTATCTCCCTTCAATATCTCCCGACAAAAACATCAGCACGCCGAACGGCGTTTCCCTCACTTCGTTAAAATTTTTCGCCGTCATTACCGCCCTGCCGCTTTTTGCGTCTGACCTTTTTTCTCAAAAGCGTTGCCTGCCGGGCGTCGAGCGGCTCTCTCCAGCTTCCTGCCCTTGCCAAGATGCTATCACCAGGCAAAGAAATGGGAATGACGTCACGGGCTTGATTGTACTTTTGGCGAGTGTACATACGGCTCGGCCGCTTTCCTCGTTCATGTGTTGTATGTGCACATGTTTTGTTCGTTCGCCAGCCGACGAGCGGAGCAATCCATTCCCGATGCCTCTCGCGGGCGCGCCGACCGCCGCCCTAAGGGTTCGCAGAAAAGCTTTTCGACTTTTTTCCCAATGACAGTGCTCATTTCCACTGTATCCGCTCCTTGCTCCGGATGCCTTTCAAAACGGTCATTTCCAAGCGCCTTTTATTTCAATGCGTTCAACCGTGCGCTTGTTTGGAAAAAAAGTGCTCGCCTTTGTTGATTGATGAGAGTGCACAGGAACGTTTCCACATAGAGATGTTTTAGAAGAAACAGAAGTAAATGATCTTTTTTAAACTCCATCTGAATTTTGAACAGCTTTGACCCTTAATGAGTATTTGATTAAAAAAAAAATTTGAATTAAATAATCCTACAAAAATTACAAACTTGCTCAAATACCAATTTTCTTGCTACTTGCTTTTTGAATAAAAATATCATAGATACAATTTATAAGGTTTTAAAAATATATTTTTTATGATCATCACTAAAAAATTTAAAAATACATGTCTAGTAAACACTTCAAGCAGCGTTATTGGCCAGCGCATATGAGACATATTTTTTATGTATGTTTAAAAAAATATCTTAACTAGATTCTGATATTTAAATATATATAATTATTTTAATTTTTTTTTATTTTTCATTCTATTTTGTATGTTATTTTGCTAATTGTAAGAAATTTATTCAACTCCATCCCATCAATTATTATTTAAAAAAAATTTAAAAATCTTTGTTTTATGATTTAAAATGAAGTAAGCTTTCAACTACTTTAGTTGATCAGATACATTTTTTTCTTTAAGTAGTCCATCTGCTTTCATTACTTTTGCATGCACCGAGACTAAAGACAAACTTTGTTAGCTTTCAAACTCAAAGTATAATGGGCAAAGTTGTGCCACGCTTGAGAAGGTCTTTAAATGATTGTGCAGTGTGTATAGATTTTATATAATGGCAAACGCAGAAGCATTCAAGGTAGATTGTTTATTCCAGAAAATTCTTCAGGAAAAGTTCTATTTGAATTCTTTATTGAAATTGCTTTTGTTGCGGAAATTGATATTTATGTTCAAGTGCCTCTGTCAAAGGTGGAATAGTTTGTCTCATACAAGCACGAAGGAAGAAATGAACAAATTCTTGACATAAGTTGTTCTAAATTGGGTCTCTTTACACAGAGTATATTTTGAAAAATCGGTCTCAAGAAAAGTTTGAAATAAATGTATTCTGGCTCTCATTTCGTTCCAGCTGCAGGACGAGTGAGGAGTAAATTATGAAAAGTCGTATTTCACTCCTCCCAGCACTGTGTGCTAAAAGCACAGTCGCAATAACACACGATCTCGCGAAATAAATATTTTCATGGCCCTCAAAGGGTGAAGTCGGCAGCCGAATTTGTTTTATATGTCGGCGGGCGCGTGTCTGGTGCTCAATAAATTGCCACTCTCGCTCGCTTTTACGCCAATTTTTACAGCCATCGGGTGTGTCGCGTCTTCATAGACTTGGTGGCATGTGCGCTCTTTAAGGCTGCTCCCTTTGTTGCTCGCTGTTTACCGACGAGCAGGACCCTAAAAAGTTAGCTAACAATTCCCAGCAGCGGCAGTCACAGTTGCACATCTGTCACCGACATCAAAATTAAATTCCTCGTGCGCCGACTCCCCCAAATTTAGCAGTCGAAAGTTGATGACTTTGTCATGTGAAAGAATTTGTGAATTATGTTATTACTTGAAATTTTTCACCAAGCAATGAAGCCATATCAAGAGCTTTGAAATCGCTGTTTGTAAATTAATTAACTTTAACTGCAGCAAAATTTTATCCCCTGCATGAGTCGATTTGTTGCCGAAAATAAGCTTCTTGAAGAATAACTAAAAGTTTAAATAAAGCTCCAGTTTTAAAAAACGATAAAGGACTTTAACAAAAGAAGAATATTCTTAGTTTGAGAATTGTCACGGTACATTAAAAATCTGCTGATAAATGGAGATTGCAAAGTTGGTTGAAATTGGTGAATGAAAATAAATTTTAATATTAAGCATTTAAAAATCCTTATATTTATTAGAAAAAAAGAATCTGAAAATTTTTAGGCAAATTATCCTGCTTGAGGAAAACCATTTTGGAAAAAAAAATTTCTCACATTTTAAGTCTTACTCTTACTCGGCATTTCATTTCAGAATTTTACTTAAACAGCATAGAGAACTTTTCAGGCCACTGCGTGGAGCAGCCGTGGTCTGGTATCTCATTTCTGTTCTTAAAAATTGGAATTTTTTATCTCCTCCGGAGAATAATTTGCGCAAAATGTAAAGTTACACAGTCTAGATGCAAACTCCCGTAGCTTCTGGCAGACGCAGTGCGAATCCGTACGCGCCTTTTAATCAACAGGATGAGACGATTAAGAGTCGGAGAGGCAGTCATTGTTTGACATGTAAAAACAAACCGTAATCACGGAGCTCGGCTGCTCATAGAGAGTGCGAGAGCGAGGATTGTTCCGTATTTAAAGTACATGGATGAGTTCTGGAAATAGATTTCTGGAGATGAAAGGCGAGATGCCGTTGATGAGAAAGTGGGGGTACCAAGAAGATTGGACTTGTGTATTTTCAGAGCACGCAAAATTGCGGACAATTTATTTTTGGCTCAGCCACGCACTTCCCGGCAGAGATTTTTTTAAAACTACACAAATGGATAATGATTAAAAATTGCAGCAATGGTTTGTAAGAATAAGATTTTTATTTACGTATAAGTATGCCATATAATTTATAGCAGAAAAATTAAAGCAGTGGAAATTAACAAGAAAATACACTTTCAATTTGAAACATAGAGACATTTTTCTCTATTCTTTGAAATGAAATTGATCTCGAGTATAAATAATAGAGAGGTCATTTTAAATGACGTAAATTTTCAGAGCTCTATCGTACCGCCCAGGAACATGACTAATTTATTTTTTCATTTTTATTATCATAGTGCCTAAAGTGAATCTCTAGAGTGTGTTAAATGGAATGCAAAAAGTTTAGGCGGAAATTTTATGGTCTCACGCGAATATTCCTTCAAAAGAGTTGTAAAGTTTTACAGACGCATTTTGTTCTTCCACTTTGCACTAAGGCGGCGAATTTTCACTTGTAATATATTAACGTGCGGAGGCAAACACGCATTCTTCATTTATTTTCTTCCAAAACTTATTGGACCCTTGTCAAGTATGTGAAACACGCGGCAGTGACACGGTGCCTGTCGCCTGTGCTGTCAGGTGCTCAGTGACATGCACGCACCTGTCGCCTCTTTTTTCGATAATGGAAACAACGTCAATGACCCGGGATCAAACTGAGAAGAGCGAGGTTATCTATCGCGTTCTAAGTGCTTTAATTGCGGATGCTACATTTCAGAATCTCGCAAGTTAATTCAACCAACCTACACGCGACATGGATTGGAAAATACTACTGTAGGAAATATTTTTCTTAACAATCTTAGTAATAATCATAAATATAGTAGGTTGATTTTTTTAAGATACGACCCAAATGTATGCCCATAATGAATTTGGTTTGAACCCATTATTTAATTTGAATTACGCAAAATAATATATAAATTTAAACTACCTTAAGTAAAAAAGTTGACAACGTATAAGAGAGCAAGTACAAATTTATTTAGTTAAAGAAATAAAATTAAAAATAATAAATAAACAAATAAATTATTTATAATAATATAGCATAAATTATATTTTAAGAAATAAATAAATAACACTTTTGTTTTAAAAATTAATATATATATATATATATATAGTGTATAGTAATATTAAACATTTTTTATTTATTAAATTTGGTTAAAAAACAGAAAAGTTCATTTTTATCAGCATAGTTTACCTTTTAAAAACCTAAAAGATAATGATAGATAAATTAAATTATATCAGGTATTAAAATTTAAATATTAATCAATTAAATCAAAAAGCTGCTCTTTCTGCTCTCATAGGAGTAATTAAGGCTTGGCGTAGGGAGCGATTAAAATGAAATTCAACTCCTGGAACTTCTTTAATAACAGATCCTTTATTGCTCCACCGCAGCTTACTGCGAGAGTTTTAATACAATTTCAGGAGCACCGCAAACCGTTAACCTTTGTAAAGTTAGTGGTGGCGGGGGAAGATGGATTTAGCATCGTCTGCAGACTGTTTCGTTTAATTTGCATGCACGCACGTCGTCTTGCTTGCAGTCTGTAATTAGTCTGGAAACTCGATCATCTGTATTATGCCGCAGCACTGCACACACGCCTGCGGTTTGTTTTTGCTTAAAACTTTCCACCTCGTTCGGAAATTGGCGGTTGCCAGCGGCGCAAAAAGCGGAAAAGATGGATCACTTTGTGGGTTTAATCTCCACCAACTTTGTTGATCTGCCCTGGGTGAAGAGTGAAAAAAAAAAACACGTGACTGCGGTCGTGGGCCCTAATTTAGTCTTCTTGAAATAAATTAATTGCCAACAAACAAGCAAGGGACGCTCTCTGGATCTTTCTATATAGTTTTGTAGCCCGGTGAGTTATTGTGCTTGCGAGCGGCAGTAAAAGATTTTACAATTCGGAATGAGCGCCTGTGACGTTAGGCAACGCGCACGACGCGAGTAGGATTCTGGGAATGGCCGGGAATGTAAATGTGTGCGTTCGAGAGCTTGCTCTGCTCGGGCAAGGGTAATGATAACGACGCGGGTGTAAATCTTTTCAAACGAGTTTGCAGCGTGTTTGGTCTGAAAGTCTGTCCCTCTGATTTGCGCACGGGAACGTTGAATCGTTTATTTATGTGGTTGGGAATAAAATTTATTACTTTGACTTTTTGTTGTCAAGCAAAATAACTATTTCCAAAAAATTTACTTAAATGCATATAAAAATAATTTTATAATATGAATAAACTAAGGAGACTTCCATGCAAAATATATTGTGAGTTGTCAAATTTTTATTTAATTTAGTGATTCCAGCTTAAATTATTATAATTATAATTATAATTATTGTTGTTGTTATTATTATTATTATTATTAAATTATTATTAATATTTAATTTTATACCAAACTAAAAAGTTATTTGCGACAAAATTCATTGATTAAGGGATTTTTCTGCAGGTTATCCTCCTAATTTTTAACGAACTTTTTGCAAATAAGAATATTTGTGATATTTTTATTTTATGAATTAAGACGTTTGACTTAACAGAATCCAGAGGTTTCTTTCTTCGGATAAGCTTCGAGCACTCAAAACGCAGTAATTGACGGATTTATAACCCATGTCTTGTATAATAAACCTATAAATCAAACCCGTCAGCACTTAGTCGATTTGAAAGCTTAAGTAAATAGTCTGCAATCACGCAGTCTCGCCTCACCTGCCCGCACGTGCTTTCCCAAGCAAACACTTTATTTCGGGCTTGTCACCACGCGCGGCCAAGGAAAACAAACAAAAACGCCAGTGGCCTGTTAATGACGACGCGCTTCGCATCTGCGGAAAATTTTAATAGGGCGCCGGCTGCGCCAATGTCTCGTCGTTATTGAGTTAATTATGCAGCGTTCGCGAAATGGCAAAGCTTTTAGTCTTTGTCGCACGCCACAGGCACAGCATCCATCGTCTCCAATTAAGCTGCATTTTTCGCGTCACAACACAACACGTAATGCGATTGTGTTTCGCACTGCGGCGTGCGTGATCCGCTTTTGCAAAACCTCTCTCTGGATGAGCGAATTTTCCACAGGACCAGGCCAAAATAAATTGCTCGCCTCAGGCAACGAGGGATTTAACAGGCTGAGGAATGTGGACATAAAATTATCGGATTTTGTTTACCGATCGATTGATTGGCCCAGGCTTTGTTCTGTGTTTTTTTTTTTCATTTTACACGCACGCTGTGTTATTTTCATATTTTTAATTGGCATACTCCTGTTAGCCTGTATAAAGTTATGAAAGTGCGTGAGTTATTATGTGATAAAACCTACATTTAGGAGATAGAAAAACGAAAAGCGGATTAAAAAAAATTGTTGCTGAATTCCGTATACATTAATGACGAATTGACGTAAAAGAGATTTTTTTAGAAATGAAAAGCAGTTTTCCCGAAAGAGTTTTGTGAGCAATTTATTGAGTTATTTTGTATGTTATGAGTCAAGAGTCAGTCAATAAAAACAATCAACTTGCTAAAAATACATGGAGAAATAATGAGCAAAATATACAATTCCTCTAAAAAGTGTTTCAATAAAAATTAGAAAAACTTAAAATTTAAATTTCCGTTATTTGCAATCAGTTGTAAATTTTTTACACTACAGAATAATTATGTGAATGAAGGGGCCTTAAAATTAAATTTTATATTGATAAAGGGTGAATTTTAATTAATAAAAAATTGTAGGGTTTTGTTGGCTATTCCTTCCTATTCAACACAAAAAATCACAAAATTTTATATAAATCTAGAGGTCTTATGAAAGTTTGATAAATATTTGATGGCCAAAATTCTTTGTAGATCATAAGATAAAAAATCTTGATAATAAAAATATAAAATATATTATATTTTAATTGTCAACTCCCTGTCCTTATATTATTTTTTGACGGAAGATACTCCTGAATTATTTCTGAATCATTTCCGTGTGCCATTTTTTCCTGTTTCACAAAGCTACTAACGATTTTCGATGAATGCACTTCACATCCAATGAATGTATCAGAATTCGATATTGTCCAAGCGTAAAAATGTAGAAAGGAAAGGCATTTTTACCAAATAATATGTACGGAAGGAAGATGGGGTGATTGATTTTAATGGGCTGAGCTTTTTTGTAAGAGCGGTCGACGAGCAATTACACGGGTGCTGAACCCTGCTGAAAAATCCATAATGTGTGCAGCTGATGAATATTCAACGTGCCATTTATCCAACCAGCAGCCGTCATTCTGATGCGAAATTTTGCGTTCATCTTCGCCACAGCAGCTCTCGTTAATTATCCGCAGCTTTGAAAAGCCTTCACTCTCGCAACTGCAACGAGGTGAGGTAACAAGGAAACGCGAGCGAGCGCATGAATCTGAATAAAAAGCCTTTTAAACTTTTATACACGCGGGTTGTTTTAATTAGACGTTTTTCCTCGTTCTTGTGCTGGCACCGAGTGCGCCGAGTGTGTTAAAAGGGATCGTTGAAAGTTGCACGCATGGGATGATGCAAAAACGAATTTGCAAAAAGCCAAGTTTGTTTGCGAAAAAACATTTGAGTTTCTCGCTGGGGAGGATTTTATGTGTAGCTCTAATGAAGCCTCGTCTCATTGTCAGCAAAAGAGAGTGGGAAATTGCTGTTTTGCAAACCAAGAATTTGATTGAAGCAGGGAAGCGTAATTTGCGTAATGGCGGTCATTAATTGCATCGCGAAGACACAGATTGGGTGAGCAAAATGTGGTAAGACGCAATTAGTGGCTGCACAAGAAATGCGCTTCGTTAAAAGTTTTTAAGAGTAGATAATTGCACGTTGCTATGGCTTCCGCGGTACAAGGAAGAATAAATTGAAGTAAGTTAATTGAGTTTTATTTTTCGGGTTTCTTTACAATTAGCATAAACAAATTAAATTGCCTTATGAAGAGTGACAGAAAACCTCGTTAATATTTTTGTTCACTTGATCATCAAACAAAATATTTTGTATGACACGCATTTTATCAGTCGAAAAAACAACTGATGAATCTGATGATAAATTAAATAAGTACTTGAAGTAAAAGATGAAATTTTTTATCTAAAACTTTATTATTATTGTTTATTCTTTACAACTATGTTTATACATATGGCAAATTTTGCAATGTTTTATTTTCCTGATGATTTGTATATTTATAAAGGATGATATACTTCAACCTCAACCCGAGAAATTACTCAAATACTCTTCAGAATCTTTGAAGACTTAAAAGTGTAATAAATATTGCTATTGCACTCATTAAATATATTTTTAAACAAAAATATATAGCTATGTAATAAAATTATTTGTTAAAAAAATATATACATAAATTATTAAATTTCTAGATATTCAATGACATTAAAAAAATAAAAATAAATAGTATTGATTTATGATAATATATTATATTATAATAAAAATGACCCTTAAAATAATAAGCTACTATTATAGAATAAGAATTAATTAACATTATTATAAAAGAGTTACAAAAGCAATAATAGTTTGAACTAATTATTCTTTCAAATCAGTATTTGCGTTTCGTTAGCGAAAATTTATTAATACAAAAACGTAGCAATGGTTCCTGTTTTGTAATTCATTTTCATGTAAATGCTATATTATTGAATTAAAATTCATAAAATGATCAATTGCACAACACAGCCTAATAAGTACATACAGATCACAAAGACGTAATGTGCTTGATGTTTGATGGGCGTTTTTTTATTTGAAAAAAAAAAAAATATTGATTTTTTTGCTAATTTATTTATTGAACGTCTTCACGATAGTAGGAGTAGGAAAACAAATTCTAGAAATTGCAATTTTATGTATTAATAACCCCCACAACATTAAATTGGCTGCTAATTCCAGTTGATTGATCATGCTTTCGCAACTCCATACACAATCCATTAGTGAGCAAAGGCATATTGGAACACATATTAATTCCTGGCTAAAAGCTTTTTTATGCGATGAGTTTGGGTCATTTGGAGAGAGTTGTGGGCAAATTTTATTTTGCAGCAGTTAACTTGGTAAATAATCTAAAAGGCTCTTGCAGCTAATGCGACAGCAAAAAATACAAAACCGCCTCCGACTCACTACTCTCTGAAGCAACAGATAAAATTTTAGGCTCTGTCGGTACATTAACCCTCGAAAAAAGTTACTCTCGGCTTTATCAAAGCCACACTAGTGCTTCACTGAAGAGCTGACACACGCACATCCGCGGCGAGAAAAAGTGCACGATTTGTAGCTGCGATTTGCGTCAAATACCAACAAGACCCTCTTTTTGTGCACATGAAAAAAAGAGAACTCGCACGTTCTGATGATCGATTCATTTCATGCCCTCACAGAAGCGTCTGCGAAATTTGGCAACTCTTCAAGTTCTGCCGACAAAATCTGCACGCTTCGAAGGGAGCTTAATTGGCGTCAGAATAAAGCGGACCTTGTTCGCCGAGAGGTCTAGAAAATTTGTCTCCGCTAATCACACCACGTTATGTTATAATTTACAAGAGACGGCAATTCATTATGACTTGTTAACAACGCGCAAAATGTATCGTTCATATATTCACGCTTAACCATTTGTTTAGTCGGGCGCTAATTTGTTTCTCAGAAAAGCCGCTGCCAGAAGAATCGCGTGCTTCTTTGATTGACGTGATGATTAATTCAGGCCGCACCGAATCAAGCGCAGCGAAATTACTTGGGCTCTAAGTTTCAGAACTTGTTGGGTCTTCCATGGAAAAGTTTCTTCTGGTTATAGATGTGAACTTGAGCAGTCAGTTAACATGGACTTTTGCTAATTAATTAACTATAAAGCATCCAGGGATTTTGAATTAATATTTTTTTGTTGGTGAATCAAAAATTCAAATTTAAATCACTTATTTTAATAATAAGATTAATTGTTGATCTACAGAACAAGGTTGATAGTGAAGTAAAAATAATGGTATTTTCTTTGAAATTAGCCTGGGTTAATTTAAGATTTTTTTTTTTTTTTAAAAGCATTTTTTTAGTCATGCTAACAATAAGTTACCACCAGCAAATGCAAATCACTTATCAAATAAACCTAGGATGTTAAGTTGATCAGTTAAAAATTATCATAATTGTACATGTAATTTCAATAAATTTTAAAACTTTAACTCTTTTAAAGATAAAATGTTTTTTTTTTTTTTAAATATATTTTCATAGTATTTCTTTTTAATACTGACAGTTGGAATATTTTTTTTTTTTTAAATTAAGTATCATTAGAAAAGTATAATAAGTTTCACCGCCCTACAAATTAAGTAGCGTGTGTTGAATTTAGAAAAAAATAAAATCCTATTAATGACACTGGATCGTGCAATGTGCCAAAGTGCAAGTAATTGATCCGGGCGACATAGAGCTGGAGCTAGACCGGATCAAAGTCAATTAGGCGCGCACAGTTTGCGTCACCATGCACGTTTTAATAATCAAGTTGGGCTCGGCCAAATTGAAATTAGCCATAAGGCTGCACTGCGTTTCGACGCAGAGACAATGACACGTCGCCCGCGACGACAGAAATTAATTCGGAGAAACGCGCATTTGCCGCGGCGGGCGGTCGGGCGAATGGACTTTGACATATATAATATCCACGGTGCGCGCGTCACCCTTAATTGACACCAGTGGACCACTTGCTGGGGTTGAAGAATGGAAAATTGTTATGTGACGTCAAAGGGCAGCCGGGGTGTGAAATTAAAGGGCTCAATCTTACCCGCTCTGACTTCGCAGAGTCTAAAAGGCAGCGCCATTTGCGCCCGAAAAGAAACTTTCAGTCGGTTGCTCAAGAAAGGCGAGAGGAAAGAAGTGCAGAGCTTTTCGCCCGCTGCTCACCTGCACCAGCAACGGAAAATACAAAGGGCCAAATTGGATGAAAAAACGCAGCTGCTTGGATGTGAAGTGTACAGAAAATTTGAACAGACATTCAGCTTTTTCAGTGTGGGAGAGAAAATTGTGCGATAGGGCTGAATCCGAAAAGCTTGTGGCATTTTTTTTTTCTTGAAAAGCTAAGGATATCGTTTTCTAAAGAGAAAAGAGAAGCAGATATTTTTCATGTTTCATTTTGGAATGCTGACGGATGTAGGTTTCTGAACTATTGGATATTTTTAAAAATAAATAAGAATAGGCACCAAATACAGTTTATTATTTATTTATTTTGAATTGTTAAATTTTTACACGTTAGAATAATTGAAATAATATCATATTTTATGTTTCATAAATTCTTAATTATTTTTTATTTGGAAATTTGTTATATCGTATTTAGTAATTTTTGTAAATTTACAGTATGAATTGGAAAATAATATATTGTATAAAATTCAACATGAGGGGGACAGCTTGCAGATATGATAATTATTTTAAACTTGTCAATAATAAGTTAAATATCAAAATGTTAATGTATTTCTTGATCAACTGGGCTAATTTCATATTATATTTCAGAGTATTTAAAAAGAGTTTTAAATTTTTAATATTCTGGTTGACAATTATTAATCTTCCTTATAAAGTGGTTCACAGGAAGCTTCAGAGGAAAAGCTTTGGATGACGTTGCGCTTATTAATGGATTTTATGAATATGATTCTCAAAGATTTATGACAAAAACGCACACATCTGGCCGAGCCAAAAAGGGTAAAAAAAACCACATCTTCGTTTCCTTCGCTTCTCTTTTCTCCTCGCAGTTCCACGAACACGATTATTTATTCAGCTCCAAGTGGTAGTTAATTTCCCTCAGAATGATTAAACATGCCGGCGCAGTTTAATAACACGTATCAACTGGGTGGAAATTGCGAAATCTTCAGCCATTTATCACACACCACAAGGCGGTGGGCCAACGTCTTGTGTCCCATGACGGTGTGTTGTTCCCCCGGAATTTATGACCGTGCCATTGAGCTTTGAAGTAATTTTTCCAAAAATATATAACGCAGTGTCGTTTACGCGCGCCGAGAGGACGAGTTGTTTTTGTGAGCCGCGTGGCTGCCTTTTCTCATAAAATTTACGAGCTCCATTTTTTGGAAGACTTCCCGCCGGCCGAAAGCTGCCGGCCTGGCCATAATGCGCTGTAAAATATCTATAAATTTGTCCGTTGATCCACCTTTTCCTGTTTTTTATCGCAACGGGCCGTGTATTTTGGTGCAACGTCACTCACATATGTGCTAAAATTTCATAATATTCTTTTCTGGAACGCCACTTGCCACGAAGGTTGCGAAAAAAACTCAATTTAAATCCAATTGGAAAGCACCACAAATATACATAGAGAGCATGTAATGGTGTATGCAATTAATAAAATGTCAAGAGTGGCCAGAGTAAAATTATTTAGCTACAAATTATTATTAAAGCAGTGTAAAATTGATATTGAAATTGTTGGAAAGGTGCCAGCATTTGAATACTGGAAGAGCAACAAAATTTGTGTGTATGTGTGGTCATGGTAATTGGTTTTTGAATTGAGTGATGAAATACATTTTACAAAGGTTCCAGCTGGGTTTCAGTAGGTTCGAAAATGAAGTATAAAATAGAGGCTTTCAAAATGTTGTATCGAAATAGCTAATTAATTTAGGACTTATCAAAATTAATATTTATTTAAAAAATTATTTTTTTAAATCATCAAAATCAAAATATTTACTAAACACATGTGTGTACAACATACAAAAATGGTATTACAATTTACAATGTTTACTTTTTATAATTTTTCCGAGCAACTTCTAAGAGGCTTATTTTATTTTTACTACATTCAAACAAGTGGTACAAATTATTATTTTTCAGCAATATTTTTTAGAAAAGTTATTTCCACTTTCTGCATTTTATTAGTCTTTGTACAGTATAATAGATACAATAAATAATTTTGTTCATTCAATTTTATTCCACATAGTAGCCATGCAAAATTTGAAACTCAACAATATGTATTTATTAATTATAAAAGTATAAAAATAAAATTAATTGGTCCTTCTTTATTTTGGGCTTTTAATTAAATCCCATATTTTAATTCTAGAATTTGAGCTAAAAAAAGCTACAAAATTTTTAAGGTTACTGATGCTTCAAAATGAAACAAGCAATTATTTTGAATTCTAGTCCATCAAAATAAAGAAAATTCTAAGATACACCTTTGTGCAGGAAAATAAGGTTTATTTTTGAGAACGTCTTCCTATTTTATTAATTTCAGTGGTATTCATTTGAGCTAAAGTTTGCTGTTCCGGGAAAATGAAAGTATTTACTAAATCTGCCATTTCGAGGAAAATTTACTCACGGCAAGCCAAAAATAGCAACAATGTAGACGCGTTTCAATCCGTCTATTGAGTGTCAGACTGTCGGAGAAATCCATTAATGATAAACTCCTGGCATTCAGCGGCACAAGCTTCTCAGAATCTTGTCAAAGCAGCTTGTTCACCGGCGTGTACACCTATTAGCACATCCACTAACTTGGTCGCTATCGGGGCGCGAAATTGGAAATTTAATCTGTTTGAGGCGCAAACGATATAAATGATGCACAGTGGGAGAAGCGCTCAGACGAAATATAAAGAGCTCACAGTGAACCAACAAACGCCGACTTGGTCGCATTCCTGGCGCTCCACTCTTGTGGCAGGTTGTACGAATTTAAATCCCTTGTTATCTGCGAATTCGCACTCCACCCAACCTCGGGCATACGGTGATGCCGGGTGATGTTTTCGCCATGAGAGAGAGAGAGAAATCTACTTTGGCGAACAAATCTTCTTAGGCTCTGCAAGGGTGGGCCATATGGGACCCATTCTCGCTCGCTGCTCTGAGTGAGAGGCGAATCCGATTTTACGACGTGGCCCTTCTTTCTGCTCGCCATGCAAAATAAAGAGCTAACAATAAGAAGGTGCCCGGACATTCTTGCACGTGTCAGACAGACACGTCTTCAATCGCTAAAGAAATCACTGCAGCTGCAATGAAGTGACTTTTAATGCTTGCGGGCTTTGCTCCTTCACTAAATCTTTCTTTCAAAGGGGATAGCAAAAATGTTCTTATTTTGTTATACCAGATTGACTTTGATATTTTTGTAGCTTTCTTTGCTTCTTTAGTGATGAATTGCTACAGTAAATTTTCTTTTTCTTCTTATCAGAAATAAATTTAACAATTTTATTAAAAAATGTTATAAAAAATATTTTGAACTAGTTAGCAACATAAAAATATAATTTATAATTTTTTTAACATAATTTAATATTTATGATATTTAATTATTATTATGGAAATATTTTGATAACAAACCCTGTTAATCTTATCTGACAGATTATTCAATTTTTTTTAAAATATTTATTTAAAAAAAAAAAATTTAAACAATGCATAATAGCTTGTGCCTTATGTTCAAAGATAAATTTTTAAATCACTCGGTCTATATGTATTAAGTGTGCTATAATTAATTGGAGAAATATTGATGAAAACTGAATTCTTATATCACACTATTAATGGAATATATTTTAATATTGGCTTTAGTGTTTTCCAGTTCCTGCTATTAATTAGAAGCTAGGTTTTAAAGTTTTTCTTTGTTAACAAGTAGATTTATATTTTTCGGTGTGGATTTGAAAATTTAAATTAAATGCTATAGCAGAAATAATTAGGCATGTATACAAAATGTCAAACCTCTTTTTTTCCTCAAAAATGTACTGTAAAATAAAAAATCTCCCACATCACAGAATGAACCAACTGCAATAAATTATTGCATAAAGTCAAAGCAATGCGATTCTGAACAGTCTTCCATATAAAGGGAGATTGCCAAGCTAAAACAGTTTCAAGTTTCATAAGACGTATCATGGGTTTGACCTTCTGGATGAATAATGCGTTAGTGTTTACTGGGAGAGAGGCCATTCATATGAGACCGAGCATTAAAAGAAAAGTCTGCGAAGACAAATAGCAATTTCATTCAAGAAACTTCTTCTCCCAGGCCAACTTTCGGTCGAGCAAACTTTCCGCGCCCAGACGAAAAAAGGGCCCCTAGCCAGAGGCCACAAATATATTTTCCTATAATCTTGTTCGGCGGGCGTACATTTGATTTTATTTAAACAGCGACCTGGTAAAAAGACCGGCGTACGTAATGGCGTTCACCAGTTGCAGCGACGGCTCGCCGACTGTAAAAAGCAATGATATTACGCGATATTATCTGGCGCAGGAACGACGACGAGAGGGCCAATTGACGTCACACACACAAAAGAGCCGTAGGACGATTCCTTATTGACTGCCGCAAGAAGAATCCCGGCTACATTTCATTATCTGATCCCCCAAAAAAGGATCAACTTGCTCTTTGCAAGAATAATAACATATCCAAAAACAAAACGACAAATTTCCTCAAATAATCTAAATTTCCAAAAACTGCTGTAATTTTGAGAAGGACAAGAGTTTGGAAGTCTCACTTGTTGTGCAACTTTGGTTTATTATCAGTGCACGTTTTGTTTTTCTTTTTCAATCACGCTCCGTGTGCTCTATTAACTTGTTTTTATTTGATTTTTATTTTTTCCTCTAGCGTGGCACTTCTTCTTTGAAGAGATATAAAGTCTAAGTAATTGAGCGCGGTGGAAAAATTGTTGTGTCACACACGTGCCGTAGTAAAAAAGGGAGCGACACCACGATCCCTCTTATCTCTCATACAAAGACAAAGTGTTAAAAAAAGAGCTTAGGCCAAGTGCCGCAGGGATGATATTTCGCTGTGGAGACGTCAGATCAAGAGTAATTTCGCGCCTTAATGAATTTTTGAGACGCAAGGCGAAGATTTATTGCCAGCTGGAATTCGCAAGACGCGGTTCTATATAAAGTAAAAGTTTTACACGGAAGGGAATGAAAAAAGTTAGGGGTCATGCATCATCTTGCACCTAGTAATTCATATTTCATATATTGAAACCATTTTTAAATATGAAACCGAAAGTTACGAAATTAATTTTTTTGTTGCTTTTTTTTATTTAAACTTTAAACATCAAAAAGTAATGCTCTCTTACCTTATAAAATAATTAAAGCAAAAAATTTTTTCAATTACAATTGATCTAAAAACAAGCAATCTTAAACATTAGAATGGACACTGATAATAATATAAAGCCACGCCAAGCGTTAGCTCATAATTTATACTTTTCCTACTTTTCATGGCAGAAGCAACATTACTAACATTAGAAAAATAGATTCATTTTCTGTATTCTGATGTAGAGTTAAAATCAGAATTCTAGAAGAGCGCCTATTATTTTTAATGGATATTCAGCCTGAAAATTTAATATTCCACATGTGGTTTTGCTGAGAGCCTTCGGCTTTGTTGAAATTGGCACACACGGTGAATTTGGTGTTGCGAGGCTTTTAAGCGAACGGTGCGCAGCCAATTGAGCCAATTATTCACGAAGCGTACACGACAAAACACATGCGAGTCGTCCATTCATTCGCTGTGTTTGTTTGTGCTGGTATGAATGCCTTTTTGTGCAAACGAACGCGTCATTTGTTCCAGTTAGACGTTTTTACTTTTTACACAATAACTTATTGCTCACCTAATGTTGCCGCCGTGGGACGACTAATGTTTTGCCCTCGTCACGAACAATTTTGGTTTACGCAGGGCAGAAAGAGAGAAGCTTTTAGTGCAGCATTTGCGTGCTGAACGACGCATATAAAACTGCTTATGTTTGCTAGTCGTGTCCTCTGGAAGCGGCCCTTTTGCTCATATTCACAGTATTGCCGTTGGTCTTATATTAACATGAATATTTCAAAACTTAGTTAAATTGTTTTATCTAATTATACGTCGATTCAGTTATACATATGATATGATAAGTGGAGTTAGTAAACTATGCTCAGCAAAGTATAAAATATGGAGCTTTTGGAACTTCCATAAGATTGGGCCGAAAAAGGCGCGCTCAATATCCCTAATCTAAAAATAGTAACATGTCGTTAAAAGATCAAATTTTAAGTTTAATAGCAAAAAATCTTCTTCTGCCTATATTTTAAATTGTGAAAGAATTTAAAGTTGTGATAGAGTTAGCTATAAATTTATTTAAAAAGTTATTATTCTTTTTATTTTATTAAATTGTGCTATTTTAGGCTCAAGCTATAAGTTCAAACAAAATAAATAAGAAAAGAAAATGATAAAATGACAAATATATTTTGCAACATAAATTCAATATTAAAAATTATTATAATATAATAAATTTAAATTGATTAAAAATGTGATTAATTATATTTCAATTAATTTCAAAATTAAGCATGTTTGCGTCAATTTGATGTTTGATACTTCAAATTTTATATCCCCTGACAAAATTTGCACTCGTAATCAATTAATTTTGCCATTTGTAGAAGCCCCTGAGTCACTGGAGTGTGAAATGAGACTCGTTTGCAATTCGGCAGTTTGTGAACGACGAGAGAAACCGAGGTCTTGAATTTGTTAATACCAGCCTACGAGAATCAAGAACTTAGTTCCACAAACAGGCAGAGTGTGTATATCAGAGTGCGGTTTCGTGATTAAATTGCACACGCCTCAGCAGCAAATTCCAATCCTCTGGCTAATGCGAGGACCGAAAATTGAATTGTGAAACGAGACGAGATTATTTGAAAGGCAAACTCGCATCAAGCGAGGGATAACTCGTAAAGTGCTTACGACGCGAGAAAGTCGGCGCTAATTAATGCTGCTCTCGGCGACCACCCCATTTCATTTCACCGCTTTCTGCATGCATGATTAGTCCTATCTCGATGGAATTTTCTTTCCCGTTACGCACGCCCCGATAAGCAAATTGCACGGCCTTGAACCGATTTCGTGCTGCTTTCAACGAAAAGAATCAGTGAGTGAATTTATTTCGCGCAAGATGGAAGTACTTCTTTTCGTGGCCGTTTAATCATGCACGAGAGACTGATGAAAATTTACTGCCTCGCTTGCCACCGTTCCCGGCGGCGGTGAATTATTAACTTAATATTTGCCTGCGTGCAAGAGGCTGCTCGCGTGTGCCAAAAGAAAAGTCAAAAAAGAAAAAGAGAAACCCCAAAGTCAATTTTTCACACGCGGACCTACTTGCCACAAGATGGACGTGGTTTTTCCAGACGTCACGACGTGTGACGCTATTGCTGGAAAAATCTTAATCATTTATCTTACCTCAGCGCCAGGGTGCCATCTTTTGCGTCACACATATGGCGCAGCACCATTCTTTTCTATTAGCCTGGGGAACATTTTTTGCTGTTGCCAGTAAATTTTTCATTTGAGCTCCTCCCTGCCTCCAGAATGGAACCAAAATAGAAATAAATGAGTATAGAACAGAGAACCTCCATAAAAGCACACCAAATGTTTATGGATGTCAATCTACAATTTTTGTTTCCGAGAGAATATTTGGCAATATTTCATGTAATAATAAGTAGTTGCAAATTAATTTCATTCAAAGTTACCAAAAAAATATGATAATAATAGTAAGTAATTTGGTTGCACTTTAAAATGTGTTTATTAAAAAAAAAAAAAATTAATTTATTTTACCTTTTTTATACCGCCTGTATTTGTTTTTAATTTACAGGAACAGATTTCATCTCAGACGTTTCTTCAATTTTATTACTTGTAGAAACTTTTTTCTTTTACCGTGGCCATCAAAATAAGTACAACGGAAACATACTAAATACATCGGGAACTGCGAGATGCTTAGTTTTTACTCCACTACTTCTCCTCTGGTGGCTCTCGACTCAAGAGATTCAAAAGAAAATGAAAACTTTTCTTCATTGATGTAATTGAATCGTTCAAAAGGCAATCGCCGGCACTCAACTCGCAACTACGGGCAGTCTATCAAAGTCCAACTTTCTCGAGTATGCAACCGGTCTGTTTGCTGTGTCGCACCGGTGGCCTATCGACGCCCCTGCAACACTTGTGACTCTCGCAGCCCTTCAAGCGGCCGCTCCTTTCGCGTCATCGCTTCTCGAGGACTCGCGAATCGAAATATTTGCATATTGATTGGCGTACTTGCAGCTTTGTCAAATATTTGCGTCCACCGACACTAATCTGGCCCTCCAGATCCATCGATGCGGATCGTGACAAACTCTGCCATGGAGTGTTATGATTAGTGACTTGCAAATGGAGTTTACTCTCACCAGTCAGCTCTTCACGCACTTTGACAGGGCCAATCAAAAGTTACTCTCGCTATTTATGTTTAAAGCTCCGTTCAGGGCACATTTTTCAACGCATTAAATTTTTTTCTAGTTACATGGGCTCAAATAAACTGCTTGAGAGCTAAAATAATAGCAAGCCGTAGATTGATTTCAATTTAATAATAAGTTTTTAGATTTAATTTTCAATAATGCTAGTTGCCATATTTTTTTATATTTAATATCTATAGCATCTTATCAAATAAATAAATTTGTAAGTGTGTCTGCAATTAAAAAACCTGAAGAAAAATAAAATGTAATTAATACCCTACTTATTATTTTCTAGGTAGAAAAAATTATAAATTCCTGACTTCCCTCTTGCAAAGCTTACAGGGGCCATGGCCGAAGCTCAGAAATTCCGGTCATCGTTTGGCATTCTTTGTAATATGTGTATAGACCATAGCAAATTAAATGCCATGTAGAAGCGGCAGTGGCCAATTTCACGGTAAAAATATTTGTGCGGGCGCAACGCACCAATAAAACGGACGCACGTCCCCTTTGATACTTTTTTGCGAGCGGCAGGAAAATGCGGGAGGCAGCAAAGTATTCTGGCCTGAGGATCGAATCGTTAATATGGTATGCGTAAAAGGCAATTCCCAAGCAGGAGGCGCCCTCGGGTCAAGGGTGGGGAAAGGGGTGGTGCAGGTGGATGTGGTTCGCCCGACCAAACGAGTCTATTGAATTTCAATCTAATTTCCTGCGCAGTCATTTTTATGCCTGTCGTAAAAGTGCATCATTCAAAGTAGAGACCTAAAAGCTCTACTCAATCTCCTTAATGCTCTCCGAGATTGGACGGAAGGGCCGACCGACCAGCCGCGTCTTCAAACTAATAACTCGCCGGTCGAGCCCACCATTAATAAGATCATTAGGATGGATTATCCACATATCGGCCAGAGAGCAGCTTTCAGCCGAAAAATAAGTCATCTTTAAGTTTTTTATTTTGTCTTGGCTTTTGACATTTTCCGTACGAGAGCAGCGAGATTAAATGGTCTCCCTCGCAGCCGCGTACCGACGTAATCGTAAAAACGTACACGTGTGTTGCGAATTTTTATCTGCCAGACGACTACTTTTGACGTGCGGCAATTTATTCCTTTTACGACACAAAAACGTTTTTCTCCAAAATGAGATTTTGTAAACAAAACGTGATAAATTTTGCTGAATGTTATTTTTTTTTTTTTTTTGCTACTCAACGCGTCACTCGGGTCAATATTATTTATAGGCTCAATTTCAATATTTACCAACGAGAGTATTTATTTTATTTATCTCCCTTTTTAGTTCCATCCGTGCGTGTATTTTGGGTGTTTGATGAAACGCAGTTTTGCGTCAAAGGTGAAGTGGCATATCACTCGGCATTGCATACCTGTGCTGATATTGGTAGTCTGAAGCGGAATCTTCATGTATTGGAGCCCGGATGAATTTTCAATATGAGTATTTTTGACGCAATGCAAATAACGGTTGGAACTTCATGTTCTTGCTTCTTCTTTTGGATTTTGCGCTTCACATATCCTAATCGCTTGCAACTATTATACAGCCATTTTCATGTTTTCCACTCTTAAATTTTTGTTTTATTTCACTTTTACACGATTTGCGTGGTTGCCGAGTTGTTTGTGTTGCATATCATTTTACATATTGAGGGCGATCCAAAAGCCTAACCTGGCCAAAGCTAACTTGACTTAGCCCCGGGCTAACTTGGTCCACCAGCAAAATTGAATGGTGGGTTAAATTAGCTCGGGCCAGGTTTATTTAGCCTGGGCCAAGTTAACCTTTTGGATCACCCTCATTGTGTTTTCTTTTTTAACAACTATCTATAGTATGATATTATATATTTATTTATCAATTTTGAACGGTGTAAAAATACTAAACGCATTATTTTTGGAGATAAATGATAAATCTATTTAAGATTTTAAAGCTTCTTTCAACTTATATTCTCAATGAAATAAACATAAATTGAGTCTCAATTTGAAAATCGACTTTTTATGTTTATAAAATTTATAAAATAAAATGAAAATTAAATTTCGAAATTCTCACATGAAGGCACCAACAGAAATTTTGAATTGCTATTGCTCGTTGAAATCGTCGTCATGAATTATCCCACTGCACTCGTCTGCTACTCTGCACGAATGCAGCCTTGAGCACTTGTTCAGGCTGCTGCCTCGATTGTGGAGTGCCATGCAAATTATGTAGTTTGTTTTGCTCAGATGTATAATAATTGGTGCGTTGCACTTGAGCCTTCTTTTATATTATGCATGAGGCAGAATTGCACAGATAAAACCAAGGGAGAGAACAGTAGGTGTGTTGTAACTAGATTACTCTCTCTACCTGATGCTTTTTGCTAAGCTGCTGCTTTAATGAGAGCCTAGCACTGGGCTTGGGCTGAATGGCCACTGACCCACTTTCTCTCTTAATAAATGCACCACTTTGAGTGTGCACTATATCGGTAATAATGGTGAAGATTTTTGGCCTTCAGAAATACCTGAAAGCAACCAATGTAGTGATTAATTTAATGGTGGCAAAGAAGTAATTTCGGCTTATGAAATATGTTTATCTGGACGCAAGCATGAAGTTTAGAGTACATGATTGCTTTCCATAATTTTCCATATATGTCTATCATATTTCTATTAAATATTAACATTTCTTGTTAAATGGGCTGTCAACAACTTCAGCACGATGATTCGATTCATATAATTAATTTATTTTTTAACTTTAAGAACAAATAAATATAATTTTTATTCAACAATTTAAAAACACTATTTTATCAATATATAAAAGAAATAAATTTTTGGTTTTATTTTTTATTTTAAACTTTTACCACAAATATTATCTTTACAACAAAAATAAACAATATAAGACAAGATTTTTTTGAAATTCCTAATAATTTTTAAAATTGTGATTAATAAGTAGTTGAATTAACACAAAGAATTGTTATTAGAAATTAGATTACAGTCATATAGTTGAAAAGTCATATACTTTGTTTTCGTAGAGTGGTCCTTTAATGTTATATAAATTTCTCACCATCCACAGGAAATTTTAATTTTATTCATTACATTAATTCGGTTTTTTAAGTAATTTTTATTAATCTTTGTCAAAGACAAAACGAATTTTTGGATCATTTTGCATGTTACTATCCTTGTACTGAATTCAACTCAAGAAAAGAGGCATTCAAATTCGCACTCCCCCGGGTACATGGCATATTTCTGTAAAGAATAATCAATTTAATACTCTCAGTTAAACCAAAGAAATGTGCTCTTGCCAAAGTTTCAGCCATTACTCAATACAATTTGGAAAAGAATTCAAACTGGAATTTATTCCTCTGCAACGCGCTTTCCTCCCTTTGCACGGAAGAATTCCTTTGTTAACAAACTCACCTTTGAAAATACCACCCAATAGAAATCCCAGACCTTTAACCGGCAAGAGCAAAGTTTCAGTCGCTCAAAATTTAATTCGCTTGAGAGCCGCGATGCTTATTATGCTTATTATAAAATTGCATAATTCTGTGGAAGATCAGGGATAACTATTTTAATTTAATATATAAATGTCACTCTGCATAAAAACTGGAGTTCTGAGAACTGTAGAGACCTTTTCAGTAACACGCGAGACATATTTATAGTATATTCTTCAAAAAATTCCAAATGTGTGCAGCTTTGTAATATTAATCGCATCATTTCAACCAAGGACATAGATTAGCAATACTATTGAGGCGCAGAAATAAATCCAATGGCTAGTGTAAATTTCATTCTCTCCTCGCCGTCTCGCTAGAGTGTTCCGTTCAGCTCGTGTGACGATTGGCTTAGTTGCTGCGTGGTGCTCACTCGCATCCAGTGTCCACTGGCTCGTGAATAACTCGGTCGGCTTTTCCATTGAATTTCACTTACCACCCATGAGGGAGAACCGCAATTCATTTGGGCTCTCACTTCAACTGGAGCTGTTCGTGAGATGAGGAAATAGGAAAGTGTGCGTTGAACATTGGTGGCTTTTCACAGCTCGCCATCATAGAATGCAACTGCAGCATATAAAAGTTTGGAAGTGGCAGAGACAATTAAATTAAGCCTGAAATTGATACAAATTTTCCAATTCAAAAAATAATAACTAATCTGAGCAAATAATTTTATATAATTATGAAGATTAACAAAAATCTAACATAAGTAACGAGAGTGAAATTAAAAGAACTACCAAGGCTTTTAGTAGAGACGCATCGATTTAATAAAAAATTAGCACTCAAAGTTGTTTTCATTTTTCATCAAGCAATGCATCACATGCGTCTGGTGAGCAATTGTGCCTGGCGTGTGAAATCAATCGTTGCCGCTTGCAAGGCTGCCTGGAATTCCATGTCCCCAGGATCTGCAGGGCCAAAGTTGGCTGACGATAAATCACCGCCGTCCGGAAAGCAGTATTTGCAGGAGGCAGACTCATTTCTGGATTACAACCAATCAAACTCCACGCAAACAATAATAAATCCCGACAATGAAGGCGGCCTGGGGAGAAAAGTTGCGGAGGGCCGATCAAAGCTTTTCTCGTGGAAAGCTGCCACGGCAAACGATGGAGTCTGATCAATTGCGAAACAAGAACTTGCAATTATAGCGATCGATTTTTGCTATAGTGAAAGAAGAGTGTTTGAATGAGGTGCAAAAAAATTAATATAAAAAAACTCCCATTTTTTTTTATGCCAGGGAAGTTATAGTATTATTAAAATGGGAATATATTGAAAAGACAAAGAGCCTGCCGTTGATCAGATATTTTATTATCATGGCTGTTGCGCACCGCTTAATGAATGGGTTATAATGTTAAATTAGGTTAATGAAGTTTAATTTGTTGGATCATTGTACTGTTTTCTGCATCTTGTACTTAACTTAATGAATTTATTGCATATATGTATATATCGCCTTAATTTTCTCAAGAGAGGTACAGTAGTGCTTTTATTTATTCATTTTCCATTTGACTTATGTTATTATAATTTTAAGTATTTTTGTTATTAAGTTAAAAAAAACGCAATTTTAAAATTTTAACAATTTTCCAAGAAGCATAAGAATAAAAATTTTTAATAAATAAATATAAATTAATTTGCAAGAAATATTATATTTATAAAAACTGTTAACATAATTATAAACACAAATAAATTAAAATTGTAATTTTGTTACTATTTTTTTTTAATAAATTTAAAAATATTTTTTTCTGCTTAAAAATCAATTTACATTAAAAATATGCCCATTGCCTATGGTAACAAAAAAAAGTGGCAGAAGAAAAATTTGTTGGAAGGAAATAGTAAAAAAATGCATTTTTATGAGACGTATTGGAACTTAACTTGGTGATGCACTCAAGAATGATTGTTATTTTTAACATAAGACAAAAAGACAATCTTTTAGCGGCTCCAACTTTAGGCCTTTTATTAATGCATAAAAAGAGACTAGCCAGAGCGTCATGCAAATTTCATTTGCCAAAAATACAAGCAGGCCATGAATTATTCAAAACCCTTTTGAAAGCGGCGCGAAAGCTTATCGAATTTTCCTCACCGAGTTTTTACACTTTTCCGCTTGAAATGAGTTGGTGAATAACTGCGTGTAAAACACATTCGTTGCGACGCCATTAAAGTGCAAGGCGTCGGATGAAAAGGCGCTGATGGAAAGTCGCTCGCCCGCCCGCCTTGGAGATCGCACTTCCAATCTTAATGCTACTCCAAGTGTCTCACAGAAGGGCCTCGGCGTCGAGCGAAAGACAGCAAACAAGGAGTGTAAGGGTGCAGTGACGCGAAAGGGGTGCGATACTCGCTCCAGAGAGAGAGAAAAGGATGGAGACACATTAATGCATGCGGTGCTGGCGTACATTTATTGACGAGTCAGCTTTGGAGACGCGCTCCAATTTATTTGCTGCCGGTGCAAAACAAATATGTCGTTGTTTATGCCCGTTGTGCACACTAACTTATGATTGGCAGAAATGAACGCCGTGATTTATTCAAAGTGCTGCACATGCGAAACGAGATCTTCCGGAAGTTTCATTTCCCAGCCAAATGCGATTGCATACAAATGATCCTGCTCTTGAGATATTTCGTTTCGCTCCGAGTCAAAGTTTCGGCTTTAAAAAGAAATGTTACTGCTCTTTGCCTTCAATATCTCCCCGAATCTACACTCCAACGCGCAAAGGTGCTCTAGAGGGAAATAATTCTTTAGCCCCCTAACACGTCCATCGAGATGTAGAAATCGCTTGCAGCGGAGATTCTCCATTGATAATGTTTGAAGTTACGCAAACTTACGTGATCGCAACGTTGAAGTACAGCAATAAAATGTGCTTTTTTTGTGAACCAAACTCGAAAACTTTCTGCGAAACAGATATCTTTAGTGATCTTTAGTTTTGGAATATTGATCAAATCATATCAACATATTTACTTCACGTATGCTATTTTTTCCTGATTTTTCCAATATCAAGTAGAAATGAAAACAGATGTAATTCAAAAATACCGCACCGCAAGTCAGCATTTTTCACTTATTATATTAAATTTTTTTCATTTCCTTTACACTTTTGCTATGAGCTACTTGATTTTCGGAATTTATAATTTTCAATGCAGGTAGATAATTTCAAGATAAATATATGTGTGTATAACTTAAATTATCAGCATTATTTAAAAGGTAAAATTTCCTCACTGTCTGTGTAATCAAAAGAAGATGAAATATTAATTTTATTTAAGATTCCAAATATTTTAATTTCAATTTGGTGGAGTCACCAACTCTCTCCCACAGCTGGCTATACACAATATTGAAGAGGAAAAGTTTCATTTAGCAATTCATTCAAAACACTGAACGGTCTCGCCATTTGTAGACCAACCATGCAATGTCAGTGGCGGTGAAAATTTCCTCGCCGTCCGCCGTCCTTCCTTTGTCCTCCCCTGAGAATTTCCCTCCAATTTCGCGGTGACAGGATGTCCCCGCAGCCCTTTTGCGTTGCTTGCTGGTGTTAAATTGCATCTGCGCTGCTCCAAGGGCATGAGTCTAATCCCTTTTTCAAGTGCAACACGTTGTTCCAGTAGCAGTGGAGCCTCTTCTCTGATCTGTTGCTTCTAATTGACACACCGCAGACGCTCCCTGGAGGCAGCGCTAATTGCGTGTTACTTGAAATGAAATCCAATATGCACAGTGGTGCAGCTATAGTTGCCTGCAACTCTCCTCGACGCTAATTAATTAATGCCCCTTACTCGAATACCATGACTCTGTCAGCACCTGATTACAAGTCTGAATGTACGTTGTTTAGATTAGTTTATACAGTCTAATTTTAATTGTTATATCGGACATTGTGTCCGCTGACGAAAAATCTATAATTAATAGTGGTCCAGATACATATTGCTATTAAAATGATTAATTTTTCCATACTAAAAACAAAATAGCTAATGAAACAGAATTTAGTTGCAAAAAAGGTGTTTATTGATGTCTCAGTAGGGTAACTATACCCCATTCTTTGACATATCAAGAAAGTTTTACAATAACCATTAGCTTGGAGAGAGAAACTTACATTATCAATTGATTACAAAAAATTAGTTGAACACTAATTTATTAAAACAATTAGTTTACTCTCAAAGCTTATATTGTAGACAGTTAAGAAAGATTTTGTCAAAAAAATTTAATCTGGCATACAAAATGAAAATATGAAAAGACAACTAGAAGATTTTAATAAAAAATTTAATGGAGAAACAAAATTTGCTTTCTCTATTAAAAGTCTGTTAAAAATAGAAGTAGGTAATACATAGTAAAACGCAAAATTGTATTACAAATTGATTTTTTCTTTCTCTTAGCTAACTTCTAAATTAAAATTTTACCCAACAAGAAATTTCTTAAGCTTCTTAACGGTCAAGTTTGCCTTTTACTTGAAGCGCATTGAACACAAAAGTGGCCGGCTTTAAGTTTCTTTAAACGGCCAGACATGGCGATGGACCGGAAGCTCATGAAGTGCGACTCGGAGAAAGGATCAAGTAGCATCATTGACCGGCGAGGCAAAAGTTTGCCGGATATTAGGGGACACATTGCATGCTAAGGCTGACTGGTCGGTTCATCTCAGGCCCTTAATTTCAGTCACGCAAGCGACGCCGCTTTCGTCCTTCCGGCCTGACATTAAAAGCTAGTGTGTTTGCCCTTGGCAAAATAAACGCAAACTCAACACTGCTCGTCCATTTTTCCCGCCCTAAGGTCAAGGGTGCGGCCACGGGTGCGTTCCGTGATGCGAATGTTTATCCGAGGTGAATTTTTTTTCATATTTAAATGTGTGCAGGTCGCGTGTATAATTTTTTTATTCAAATAAAAAGCATCCGGTGCCGAGGGGAAATATGAATACGGAATGGGATTTAATGTGTTGCTCTAGGAAAAGTTTCTTTCTCTGGAAAGAATGGAAATTATTATGCGTCTGCTGTTGACGTTAATTGCTTGCCAGACGAGACACAAGTTTTAATTATTCTAAAAGGGCTGCTTTTGTCCACGCGGAGTTGATAAAAGTGGAATTCTGAGAAGCGAATTTTTTTCAGAACTATTTGAATAAGAGCTTGATTAAATTCTGAGTGTAATTTATGCAGCTGACTCGCTCTATTTGCCGACGTTCTCAAGTTATATTTATACCCCAATTGATTTATTCTACTGCACCGCGATATTTTCTAGAGCCTGCATGGTATGAGATTAAGTAAAGCTTGGCAATATAAAAGTATAAAATAAAAATGTACTGTCGGTGCAGCGCTGGTAGAGCTTTCCTTTACCTAGAATCAAAAGAGAAGATGCGATCTCTATATTTTCATTATTTCTCCTCCCCAGCTCTTATTCATAACAACAGAAAAAAATTGACTTAAAAAAATTATCATTTCCAAGTAGGAATAAAATAACTTTCTGCAGAGAATCTAAAAAAAATATTATCATATGTTTATTGCAAAAAGATTTTTGGTTCACACGTTTTCTTGCGTGTTTTGGCCTTATTTTCAGATATTTTTAACGACTCCTTATTGATAAATTTCGGCCCGAAATTTTTCAACCGCGATTTTTTTATGGATGCATGGCCACAAAAGAAAGTGATTCCATATGATAGAAAATATAGGGTCCATGGGATTAATCAGAAGATTTGATTTTTTGAAATGTAACATTGCGTCTTATGGGAATTTTTACGTTTTCCCAATTTAAAAAAAATCGGCCCGAAATTGTTTGCTCAAAATTTTACAATTTACATTTTAAATACTGCTGAACAAAACTACAAGATAAAATTTGGGTGTTCATGGACATAAAAAATAATCATATCCTAACATTACTCTTATGGAAAAATTGCTAGAGCCTCCTTGTATATCAATAAGGAGCCCTTAAACAAGAGTGAAAAAGCATGGAAACGATCCTGAAGAAGCTGTCAAATAAAATGAAAAGTTGAGTTGTAAATTTCATAGAAATAAACATGCAAATAGAAGTGGCTCTTGTTGGTAGATAACCATGCGGCAAACGCTGAATCTAATTTACCGCAAAACTCATGCGAGAAGTTATAGAGTGAATGCACAACAAAGAGCAGGAAAAAAAAGAAAAAAAGCCTAAGCACATCAAGCAAAATGTAGGTTAGCACGCAAAGATTCGCAGCTCTGTATGAACTATACGCATTACTCACGACTACCCCTTTTGAAAGTGCTATTAAAAGCTGCGTGAAATAAAATGCAAATTATGTTCGGTCGCCGCGCCCTGGCTTTTACACCTGTGCTGGTAATTCCAGCTGCGCCACTCCAGGGGAGAAATCTCGGGGGCGCGCAGAGTGCGGGCGTAAAATGTGCCGGATCATTTCCAGCTAATTAAATTAGTGAGTGTGCAAAATGAGTGACGGTTTGCGCTGCTCTCTCGCAACCCTTCGGAGACCTTGGGACTATTATGACTCTCCGAGTCGCGCGCGGCCACTGCCACAGTCATCGCAGAGCTTTATATGCTTGACAATTTAAGGGTGCAGCTTTAAAAGCAAATTGTGCAATAAATTAAAAAATAAATTTATGTAATTTTATTTCGTTTGTCTTTTATCTCTTGCATGCAAAATATTTATTTATTTTATTTTATTTAACTTTTTGATAATTTGATATGATTTTAAGATTTTTTATTTAAATGTTTTCTGTTTTTAATAAAATAGAAATGAAATAAATTTAAAATAATTTATATAATTTTACCAAAAGAAAAATTTTTAGTATTAAATTGTTCATAAACCATTTTTAAGCGGTTTTCCACAGTTGTAATCATGATCATTTGATTCATTTGTAATAAAATATAGCCTGAATTGATATTTAACTTGCATGCTAATTGAATTGATTGTTAGATGTCATTTCATTAATCTAGATCATTTTAAATATCCAGTCATTAGAGTGTTCTATATCTTTTTTTTTTATCAAACATCAGCTTTCTATATTAAAAAATTTCCAAATCCCTCGCTGACAAAAACTTTCGTCCAAATGGCAGGGCATTTTAAAATAACTTTTTTACCATCCTGCCTTCATTAAAAAGCTCTCGAAACATCAGCGACGGGCTGGCGTAATTTCAAGCGGCGGCGGCTTTACCAAATCCAGAGATTAGAGAGTTGCTGTTTTTTAATTTCCCCGGAGAGAGAAAATTGTTGCCCGGCGGCGAGGAATAATTTTCCAACGCGAAAAAATGCCAAACATCTTTCATTAAGCCTGCGAGTTTAGCGAGCACACCTTTGTGTCATTTCACTGCCCTGGCTGGAGCGGAGCCCGCGCCAGATTAGTCTCGGATCTTTTTAATTTGCAACGCCCGGCGGCGGCCTTTAATCATCTTATTGTGCCCGCACCGCAGGGAATAAGCTCAGACAAGGTGGATCGGCCCCGAATTAAATTAACCAGTCCGCCCCGTAACACTCGGGGCTGCACCAACGACAGATTTGCTCCTTAAGAAGCATCCCTCTTCGCCCTCCAACCCCTTGTTTGTCGCGCGAGCAGACTAAATAATCATCCTAAGTGCTTTCGCGTTGACACACGTCTCTGCATGGAAATTTGCATTGTGGGCACGATCTGGCGCGAGGTTTGAGGTGAGCGGTAAAACTGCTTTCTTTCCCACTGGCGCAGGATGCAATTTTAATCACGCTTGCACCAACCGCTCGCGAGATAATTATGCACTCCAGAGTTGCATTCTTGTAATGATGCCAACGGAAATATACATCATGTACTTTTACGGCGATGAAACTCAACGCGAGTTTCATTAATGAGATTTTGCAGTAATAAAGTATTCACTGCGGTAGGTGAAAAAATGCGAATTCCAGCAACTCGTATAACAAAAAATAACGTTGTTTAGATTTGAAAAGTTGGTTATGTAGAATATTAATAAAACAATTTTTAATCGCAATAGAAGTTGTTTACATTTTTTCCTTTCTCTTCTCTTCAATTAAATGTAATGTAATTTTCATCGTTCGCATCATGGTTTATTTTGAGTTTTAATTTCATTAAAATGAAATTTTTCCTTTTTAAATTTTTAACATGTGCCACGCACAGTTTTCTCGACAAAACATTCAAGATTGAATCCATTGCACTTACTTTTGTGGTCTATAACTAAATTTCACTTCGAAAGGACGCTTCTGCAATTTACTAGCGGCAGCAATTTGTATCGTCGCCCATTCATGGACCAGATAAACAAGAAGCAGCTGTCACTCGCATAAATTACATACACACATACCGCATCTGCTGCACTAATTAAGCCTTGCCTAGTTAGGCGCCCGATTGTTTCGACGCGTTGATTACTGCAAGCATTGACGCTCGCTATTGACTCACTTGGAAATACGTTCGAAATTTGATAATAACCTGCGCCTCATTTCAACAGTGGGCCATTGTTTAGGGAGTTGTGGGAACGAAGGAACTTGATTTAGTAATAAAATTTTAAATTATTTTATGCTTCTCATTTGGGAATTATTCCCATTTAATTTGAATTCAAAGTACTAAAAAAAAAGTTGTTTCAAGGGGCAATTACTTGGAATTTCGGAAATATGTTTATCATTTAATGCCTGAAGAAAAAGCTTCCAATTTGAACTTTCCCTGCTGCATGAGACAGATAATATGTTTGTTTGGGAAAATATCTCATTTTTTGATCCTCTTTATAATATAAATAATTGGCATAGAATAAAATCTCACAATAAAAAAAAAAAAAACACTTTGCAAATGTCAATTTTCAATACACACAACCACCGTGAAGCCCCTCATAAAACTGGCTGAATGTGGGATTGAACTTGAAACTGGGAAAAACCCTCGGGTCGAATAAAATCTTAATTTCGCTCTTGTTGGTCTCAAATGTTTGATCATTAGTTCTGATTTATGCAAATGAAAATTGGCTTTCGGGCCGTAAAATTGCATTCTAAATCTGGTTGCCTCGCACAGCGTAATCTTTGCGTACCATTTAAAACATTTTATTGCGACTGAAAACTCCCTCGCTGCACAGAGTTAGCCGAGCTAGTTGTGTTTGCGATACTCGGGACACTCCCCGCGGGCTTCATTAAACTCGGCCCGCGTCGCATGGAAATGTGTTCATTATTAAATGACCGGGATTAGCGCTTATCACCTGACAAAACCTAGAGACACAACCTATTGCGTCATCTATCAATCAGAGCCGTTCGTTCACTCGTGAGCATAAATGCGCCTTAATTAACTGTCCGTCCTTGTTTCGGTGTTGTTTAGTTCGCGCGTGTGTCCCAGTCGATATGCGAAAATTATGGAGCCCAGAGCTGTTGGAAATAGATTACCATAAATAATTTCCATTCCAGCTCGGAGAGTGCAGTCGTACCCGCGGGACCGCTGTTTGTGGATTTATTCACTACAATATACAGAGAGGATGAAAAACCTGATTATACACTCGAATTTGAATTTTGTTTGTGGTTGGGATGTATATAAATTCCAACGATGGCCATACGTGGAAAAAATGTGAATATTTTTGAAACAATGTGACAGTTGGCGAAAATTGATGGAAAGATCTAGAGGCTTTCAAAGAAATTGCATGCATCTTTTTTCCTGCGGGTGAAAAGACATCCACTTTATTTCTCTGGGGGGAAAACAAGAAAAGGGGAATTAGTGATTGAAAGAAAGGCACTCGCTATAGTAGGAGATAAAGTTTTTTTAAATTAGATCGTATTATTTTATTTTCATAGAGAACCCTCGCTTTGACTCGATGAGATGATATTACATTGCTCCTTAAAGGAGAATTTTTTTATTAGTATTTAAAGATTGAAAATGATAAAATAAAAATGAAGTAATTAGCAGGTGAATTTATTGAACAAAACTACTCCTAAAGCAATAACTTTGTGGATGGTGATTATCGTGAGTTGAATTTGAAGTCGGCATCTCCTTGATGGGATTTCCGAGTAATTTATTTAATAAATCCTCTACCGTGAAATGCTACAACAAAACTTTCTAGATGTTTCATAATTTGAAAATTTATTTGCAAAATTTTGTTTGCAAAATTCTCATCTTTTCTCTCAATTGTATTGAATTTACAAATTCATACATTCAAAATTATGCGCGTATAATTTTGAATGTATAAATTTAATCGAATAAAGATGTATCCCATTATGGGCAGCAATTGCCTTTGTGATAGATCAATAAACACAATTTGCACCTAAATAGAATAAAAACTGATTTCAGTGAATGCTGAGAGTTGCATCTTTATTGGAAAATATTATAGGTGTATAAAACTGCAAAGAGGAATTCCCATTTTATATTGTTTTTAAATTTATGAATTCAGACAGTTTCAGGATTTATAATTCAAGTTTACAAATTCGAGCCTTAAAAAAGTTACATTTTTTAGTTATACATAAGAGTCATGGATGATCGGATTAATGAATTTGAATTGCACTGGAGTAATTTAAATAATATAGAATAATTATTAAATATACAACTGCACCTACAAAGCGAGAGAGAGAAGGAATAATTTTACATTGTTAGTCAAACATTGTTAGCATTGTGACTATTGCTTTTAAATATAAATTATTAGGTAAACTTTGTTATAATGATTTTCATTATATTTATGTAATGTTGACATATTTTAATAAAAATTAAGCTAATTTTTATATAATTCAAATTTAAAATAAAATATTAAATATAAAAATATTGTCAAAAATAAAAAATAAAAATAAAAATAATCTCTTATCTAATTATATTATATATTTCACTTTTTTTTAAATAAAGTATTTTTGTTATACATAAATTACAAGTCCACCCAACTTCGAGCGGAGTTATCTATCGATCGGGGCTTTTGTGACTGGAGAGCAAGACTTAAAAGCCAGGCAGTCCAGTTCTATACAATAATTGAATGTTTTACCTACGGCGCTTAAATCTTACATTACATACCATTATTAAAATTGTGGTGAAAAATATTTGATGATTTCATATTAAAATTATAGATATACTGATTTATACTACACTTTTTACCTAATTTCTGCCCCCGTTGTGAGTTTGCATTTGTAAACATTCTTTTTCTAAATTTCCCAAGCCGTATCTTCAAACATAGAAATTACTATAAGTTTTTTTTTACTCGATTAGAGAATATGAAAATAATAAACTTAAAAAGGTTTCATAACTGATAAGAAATATTCACTTTTTGTTCACAGGCAACGTTTTCGTGATAGCGGCCATCCTGCTGGAGCGACACCTTCAGAACGTGGCCAACTACTTGATTTTGTCATTGGCGGTGGCCGACCTGCTGGTCGCTTGCCTGGTCATGCCCTTGGGTGCCGTATACGAGGTCTCGCAGCAGTGGACGCTCGGCCCTGAGCTCTGCGACATGTGGACCTCGAGCGACGTGCTTTGCTGCACCGCGTCCATCCTCCATTTGGTCGCAATTGCGGTTGACAGGTGACGCACCCCTTTTTTACACATGATTGATAATCAAAGGGAAAAATGCCCAAAGCAATCCAACCTCGCAAATTTTGAGCTTTTCTAGTGCAAAAATTATACAAACGTTCTGCAGTGTGTTGGCAAACTCGGGATTGTTCGACTCAACAGAGCGGACATAACTTGTCCATTAACAGTGTAAATTGATCTCGTCGTCGCTTGCTCAGACGGTTGCCGTTGGTGCGCTGCTGGTTTATAATTCAATTTTGTATTATTTCCCTTTGATCAGTCTCATCTACTCAATTCGCCAACTTTCCACTTGGCGATACACGTTTCACCAAGAGACGATCAGCAGCAGACGTTGGGGGCTTTAAATATACTTAGACATCGATGGATGGAAAAGTTTGAGGCTCGTCACGCGGGTGGTTTATTTTTTTCTTTTTTTACGAACTTTGCTGTGGCTTAATTAATCAAGTTAATAAATTAAAGGGTTTGTAAAGTCATACAAATCTCTAGAGACTTCGTTTTAAAATTTAAGACTGATATTTTCTATTTTAAATTGTGCCTTGCTTTAAAATTTAATTGATTCTATTCTTTTCAAAGTGTGAGAATTTAACAATTATTTATTTTTTATATAGATTCTGTAATTTTTTTTAAATATTTCAATTGTATTTTTGTTTATCGAAATGGACTAATAAGTTTAACTTTGGTTTCAAAATTTTATAGGTTTTTTTAAATCAATGGAAGTGAGTGGAAAGTTGATTTACAAAAAGAGCACCCAGAATAATACTTTTCTAAAAAATTTCCAGGCTTATTTTCTGTTCATCATGAATCCATATTTATTATCATCTGCAATCAAATTCAACATTTTATTCCACCAATAATTCATGCACCGTTTCCTTCGTCTTCCCATTCCCGGAGGGGCTCATTTCAGAAAACCCAGCAAACGAGATTATTTTGGCAAAAAATTGCCTCGCAAGCAACCAAGCGATTAGACTAAATGACACAAACACACTGTTCCGCGAGGGTTTAATCCGATTGCCGGCAGCGCGTGCTGAGCATCGCTATTTAAATTAGTGCCAAATTCTGGACTGGAAAATTCGCTGCGCCAATAAAGGGGAAATCGAATTTTTCGGCTGACTGCCTGCGACTCGGGGCTGCTCTTTCCGCACGTCTGCCAATCCGACCAAAATTTGGCTCCATTGACTGGGAACGAAGCGCCGGCCAGATGTTTGGACGGCGTCCAAAAACTTGGCCAAAGAGGAATGGAACGATTTCATATCAGTATAAAAATCAGAAACGACCCGCTCATTAGAGACAGCATCTCGTTCGCAAAAAAGAAATGGGTCTGCAAATCAGCCAACTCGAGCGGAGAATGGTCGATAATAATTTTGCTTGTTCACTCGGAGTGGTGCTGTTGCTTGCGGTGATTTGTTCAAAGGCTTTTTGAGGTTGAACAAATCACTAAAGGTAACATTTAGGAGTTAAAAATAACAAAAGAAGAAGAAAAAGCTATTGATCATTATTTGTACTCTAAATATAAATAGCTGCTTTTTTAAATCCTTAATTAAAAATATTTAAAAGAAATTATGAATGATAAACAATCCTTTTGTTTTCACATAAATCTAAATATGATTTTTTTTTCGTGACGCAGATCACATTCGTAAGGAAGTTACTATTTCCGTCATCTCACAATGTTAATATTAGTACAAGAGATGTTTACACAATGGTTCGAAATTGCATTTTTGATAAGAGATGAATTTTTTATAGTCACTTACTTTTTTCCTGCTAAAAGTAAGCATACATACGTGCTCTGCCTTTGGAAAAAAAAATATAGCTAGAAGTGATCTTGTTACTTTCAGAAAATTGCTCGCGAATTTAGGAACCATTTTATATTTTACAGTAGAACAAGCGCGTCTTGATCGTTTTAAAAATTGCCTTGTATTCAAGAGCCAAACCGGAAAATATTTAGTTGCATTGGGGCCAGATTGGGGCGTTTGGTGATGCGATCAGATACGAAGGAAAGATGATAAAATGTGGTGTGCGTACACGGCTATAGCTTTATGATGTGGGAAAGATTGGAGTGTTAATGCATATTCCCTCTAATTGGCACCGCGTTTGGATGAAATAAGAATTTTAATGACGAGAACTGCAGAAAACTTGGAGATAATTGTAATGGAAAATTTTAGAAGCACGTTCAACAAATTCTACTGTGAGACTTCCATCATCTGACCTGTTCCATTTTAATGAGAAAAGATTCCTATGGCGCAGTTTTTAATAAATTAAAAGATTCATTATTCATTAATCATGAAGTTGATCATTAATATATATTATGATTTAAATATTAATGCTTTGATAATTTAGCATTTTAAATAATTATGCCTGTTCTACATTAAATGAACTGCAATTGCATTATAACTTATATTTAAAATATAAACCATCCATCACCAATCCATCTTCAATAGTTTTCCAACTTAACAAATATTGCCTTAGTATACAAAAATGTATAACATATAAATATTTTAAAAATATTATATTTTTGTAAAATATTTAATTTTATTAAAGTAACTTTTATTTGTAATAAAAAGAATTATTCTTTAATTATATAAAAAAAATTCACAATAAAATAAAATAATAAAATAAATAAAAAGATTTATAACAAATAATATTTAAATTTTATACAAAATTATTAAAATAGGTTTATTTTTAAATAATGTTTAAGCCTCAGTTAAATAAAATGTATGTTCCGGTATTGTTCAAACGTAACAATTCATTCCTTTTGTATTGAGTACAAAACATTTTTAATATTTCATATTTATTTACATGGATGGAAAACCACTCGTTATAAAATTAAATATTTTTTATTTTGGGAATATTTTAATCTGATGCTCAAAAGTTTTGTGCTGGAACCCTAAATATGCATTAGCGTTGGTGATTAATCACTTTGTAAATTATATTATACATCTCCCTCCATAACTCATAATCTAATTCATAAAAGAGGTATATAAACTAATTTGGGACTCGTCATCCATCTCCCGCGTGCAAATTACCCCTGACTGGAGGACCAGACCCCACCTCAAAGCTATTAACCAAGAGGCTAACGCAATTTGCCGGTTGTGATTCCAGGTATTGGGCTGTGACGGACATCGACTACATCCATCACCGCAACCCTAGCCGCATCGGCTGCATGATCCTGATTGTGTGGACGATGGCGTGCCTGGTGTCGGTGGCGCCGCTGCTGGGCTGGAAGGACCCCGGCTGGCATGACCGGGTGACGCACGACAGCATGTGCATGGTGTCGCAGGACGTGAGTTACCAGATCTTCGCGACCATGTCGTCGTTCTACGTGCCGCTGCTGGTCATCCTCATCCTCTACTGGCGCATCTTCCAGACGGCCCGAAAGCGAATCCGGCGCCGAAACGTGGGCATGAAAACGGCGGCGGCCGCGGCCGCCATGAGCGCCGGCATGGGCGCCGGCGTCATGTGTCGGCCGCCGCCGACCGTGTCGGAGACGACGGCCTTCACGACGGTGTCGTCGACCAACACCAGTCCCGAAAAGACGTCGGCAACCAACGGTTTGGCGCCGGACCCACCCACCATGGACGGGCTGAGCGGCGTTTCGCCGCAGCCGCACCACAACAACGCGAAACGCAAGGCCAAGGCGGCCGCGGCCGACTCGAAGCGGGAGCGAAAGGCGGCCAAGACGCTGGCCATCATCACCGGGGCCTTCGTGGTCTGCTGGCTGCCCTTCTTCATCATGGCGCTGCTGATGCCGCTGTGTCCGCCCGAGTACTGCGAGTTCAACAAGTACATGGTGTCCTTCTTCCTGTGGCTCGGCTACTTCAACTCCACCCTCAACCCCATCATCTACACCATTTTCAGCCCCGAGTTCCGTCAGGCGTTCAAAAGACTGCTGTGCGGCAAACGTTATCACCGCAGCCGCCACCACGTCAGATACATGCAATGATAGCGTGAGCAGATGGGCGGTGAAAGTGCTGCTGGCAGCCGACCCGCCGCCGAAACTGAATTTTAGCAGTTTTCTAACAATGCACGTTTGTTGTGTCAACTGTAAACTTGATAAGTAGTGTTGTGGAAAGAGTGGAATGAGAAAGGAAAGCCGTCTTGCGAAAGAGGGTCAACCATTTTTAAACGTTTTTACTATAGGCTCATGTCTACAAGCAGCAACTGGACTTCAAATTATTAAATTATTTTTATAAAAATTGAAAATTTCAAAATCAAATCTTGTCTGGATAAAAATAGATTCCATTTCCCCTTAATAAAATATCAA
Organism: Neocloeon triangulifer; assembly: GCF_031216515.1. Lineage (NCBI taxonomy): Eukaryota > Metazoa > Arthropoda > Insecta > Ephemeroptera > Baetidae > Neocloeon > Neocloeon triangulifer. The sequence continues at coordinate 14,627,079 of NW_026775554.1, read as the reverse complement.
TGCGTAAAATTGGTCAGGTAAAATTGCTAAATGTTTCAAAAATTTATATGTTTATATTTTTTTTTAATTAATTTTTTTTGGTTGCAACATACTCTGATTTCCTGATATAAATCAAATTGAAACTCAAATCACTCTCAATAATCATTTATTGCAACAATTTGACAATCAAATGATTTAAGAGTGCTCTGCAAGTGAACATTTATCAACAAATAAGATTTTTAAATATTTACATTTAAATAAAACAATCTAATTTTCTTTGATAATGTATTAAAATTACAAATAAACTATATAATATTATTAATATTAAATAAATTTTTAAATTTGACATTCAATTATTAGTAAAATTTACTTTTACGTGGAAAGTTTTTGTCAATTTAATCAAAAGTTTAAATAAAAATTCAGTTATTGTTCAGTTATTTTCTATATAACCATTCTTTCATAATATTTAAAAAAATGAATATTTAATTAACAAAATTTCATATAAATCGTTACCTCTCTCTATATAATTAGGTCCAGTTTATGCAAATCGATGAGGACATGAAGCATTCCAAATGCGAAAACTTGATCCGCTTTCAAGAACAAAAGGCAGTTAAGCGCCCTCGCGGCTTCCCCAGGGCTTTTTGCGACTCTCTCGCTTCGAGAAAATGTGTGTAGTTATGTAAATCAAGAACTTCTCCAGCACTCTCTGCAGCCCTCTCTGCAGCCCATTGTAAACTCATCAATGTCGTCTATCGCAGAGGAACACTCAGCCCTTCTCTCACGCCACGCGCAGGGCTGCTCTTCACCATGTATCATTAATTTCCCTTGCATTTTTATATACTAGAGTATATTATATTTTTATAAAAAAAAGTATCAACTCAGCACCGACCTGAGAATAACGACGTCGTTACGCCTGGCACTCTGTTTTCCACCCCCGCACACGAATATGCAATTACGGCGACTTTTGAGAAAGAGTTTTTGGCCGATCTGCAACGCTTTGTTTTGAGCCCCAAGGCAGTGCAGATACGGGCAAAAAATTAATCACCGGTATTAATTAATAATGAAGAAGGCGAGAAAAAGAGAAACCAGTGTGTTATATTTTTATCAGCTGGAGATCTGGTGATATTAGTGAGAATGGACTTCCCTGTGGAAAACCAAACTAGATTTTAGGGAAAAATATACATACATAAAACCCTGACTGTTGCGTGTTGTACGTATAATAAATAAATGCATCTAATTCAATGTTGAACTGAGCCTGAATGCCAAAAAAAAAAACGCATACATACCGTGTAATGTACATAATTCTATAATATTAAAAATAGCAAATATAAAGCAAAATTTATCTCAGGTGTTGATCACAAATGATTGAATAAAATGTGTATTTTAAAATTCCAAATTGCAGGCCAATGAAAACTAAACTATTAAATTATATATCAATGTTGAAACGTGTCGCAAAGCATTATAAATGAAGATGGAGGCGGAAATGAGAGCTGTCGTGTTTAATAAATGTCTCATAAGATTATTGCTCATGTTCTCGTTTTCATGCAAAACACACACCCGCAGCAGCAAAATTAGTTTTCTGAACAAGGAATTTCAGCGTGCAGATGGAACCCGATACGCATGCCAACTATGACATATTGGATTCGCCGTGATCATGTTGCAAGTGTTGCTTCTCATGCACTAGTATAGGTGCATGAAGAATTTATCTGAAATCTGAAATAGGTTTGTTTAACACACGGATGAAATATTATTAAGATATATTTTTGAATTATGCCAAATTTTTTCAGTCTCCTTTAAGTAGTTCTCAAAGGGTTTAATTTGCTGAAGGTAGATATTTAATTATTATTTATCATGATAAATTTCAACTGCCTAAATTATAGTACCAAATTATTTTCATCTCATTGGATCCGTTAAACTTTATTAAGAATGCATTAATATAAAACATACTACTTGAATTCAGCATTAATATTAATTGGGTTTTTTAAATTGATTTTTTAAATATTCTCTGATATTCTTGAGTTTTAATTCTTAAAATTATTCTCATAGAAATCTTGGCTGATTAATACAGAGTAATATCATTGAACCATAAATATATTTATAAGAATAAAAATTAAATCTTATCTTTATATCAGGTGTGGCAAAAACGAGGTATTTCTTTTTCAAAATTTAAGGAAGTGCTCCAAACTTTAATTTAAAATTAAACTTGTCCCAACTGTCCCAAGTAAATTTAATTTTCAAAGCACACTTGACTGAAAGCCAGCCTGAGAAAAGTTGACCACAAGCTGAGAGTGGATGTATTTGTTATAAGCTTTTTTGCTGCCGTCCTTGAGATGAAGTTTTCCGGTCAATATGCGCTCCATGTCAACTCGCTACTTTCGCTGCTCAACTCGCAACATTAATTTCCAGCGCGAAATATTTATTATGCATGAGTTAAGTGTGTACAGTGCGTAAAAGTTCTGTCTGTTTGCTCGGTGGAGTGACAGAGTGTCGTCATTAATCATCCGCCATCATCTATTTCACGCCGCGAATGAGAAGAAGAGACTGAATGACGGCGTTGGCTTAACAGTCTGGCGGATTTTATTTTAAATTAGGACCACACTGTGCCTTGGTGTGCGCACACCCTTTTGACTGATTAACTTTCTCTCAGCGGGTTTCGAATTTTTGAACGGATAAACCGACAAGGGATTTTAACCATAATACCTGCTTTGATTTGAAAAAAAATTGTTATTGATGATTTTTTTCACAGATACAAATTACAATATTTAAGCTTAATTACTACAAATTTTTATTAACGAAATATGCATATTTATTAACCGTTATTGATATAAGTATTGAAGTTCTAGATTATTTATTAAATTATATAATAAATATATTATATTTTTAGTTTTAACTAAAAGAAAAGTCATTACTTTAAAGATGCAAAAATTATTTTTATGCAGTTAAAAGAATTAATTAAGGATTAATTATTTTTAGTTGTTTAAAGTCTTTTTCTATTGCAACATTTTCAAACTATTAATTTTTCCGCTAAATTTAGTTTTTAGCTGTAATTTGGTATTAAAAAGCTTGATATCATAAAAAAATTCGCTGCCTGTAAATACTACAATACTTTTTTTCTAGCTATATAAAGTACCTTTAACTTGGGTTTCTGTAAATTTTAGTTTGCAAATTTTGTTTATTGATCTAAAATTTCGAAATAATAATAAATTTAGAATGCCTGCCAATAATAATTTAATAACCTTTTCAAAAATAGAGTGGGAAGCGGTGGGAAGAATATGATAGCATTTCTTTTTTGACTCCATATTACAAGAAGTTATAATGGATAGAACTTTGCAGACAAATACACAATTTATAAATAACTTTCTTCCTGTTTATTGCGCGCCCAACTCTGTGCTGAATGACGGAGTTGCTGCATGAGTTTTATTTCCGCCAACTAAGCCGCCTCACTTTGTCAAATAAATTCATATTTTATCGAATTTGTTACGCGGAAAAGCGGCACTTTTTCTGTCCACATGCGAAATTAATATAGTTTATCAACAAAGCTGAATAAAATGAACTATCACGCTATCCAGCGCGTGGATTCTGAAGGGTAGTAAGTGTCTCCGGAGGAAATGATTTCTTGATCACGAACCGACGCAATTGCAAAAGGAAGTGCTTTTTTCTGCGAAAATGCTAAAAGCGACGTTGACTTTTGACATTTCAGGTGCACCTCTGTGTGTAATGAAATTTTTACGCAGTAAAAGGTGAAAGAGTGAACTTTTGGCATTTGAGGTGAGACCGAACAGTTTAAAAAGAGGAAACGTCAGTTTGAATTATTTTTGTACCCAGATTTGTTTACCATATCGAAGTGGAAAGAAATGAAATGTAACAAATGAAGGAGGAATTAAAAATATTTGTTTTAAGTCTCTTTTTACAATTAAAAACCTTGATAAGCAATGTAAACAATGTGATGTAACAATTTGGACAAATAAACAACATTAATTGCTAATTTTTATAATTAAAACTTCATAAAATCTGATCTGATCTTAATATTTCGTAAAAATAAAAAATCGTAATTGCCTTTTACTGAATTTTAAACCAAATTTTGAAGGTTTTTTAACATCAAAGAATTAAAACTTTTAATTGTTCCAGGACTTGACCTTCGAAATAGTTGGTTCATGTGCCTGTTGCAAAATTAATCGGACGAGGGTGCATCGCACTCGGCAATATCATGAATCACAAAGTGCAAAACCAAAACCATAAATTTCGCGCTTGGTGAAATTCACGGATCGTGCGTGTGTTAAAGATAACGTGAGTTATGACGAAATATGCGGTGATTGATGTCAGAATTTCTCGCTGCACGGCAACCGCAACAGAGCCAAAAACAGGAAGAGCGTGTGGAAGGATTTCCTCCCTATGTAGATAAAGCACATTCGTGTGATTAAATTATTTCCAAAATCACCAGTCGCGGAGAAAGTGTCTGGCCGCGCACATAAATCACGAGACGTCGATACGATCAAAATGCCGAACAGATTCGTGACTTTGGCAGCGATTGTTCTGCCCACCGCCGCCGCCTTTTGGTTCGACCCAAGCACAGGTACCGGAAAATCGTCCGTACAGGCCGCTGGGCATTAATTCATTCATTCGACCCGATCGTTATCTCCGCAGGCAAATGTGAAGGCCAATTTCAACCCTGCCCGTCGCAACCTGCCGAGCGGGTGATATGCCGGTTCGGTAGCTTTTTGCAGTGCTACGATTCTTCTTACGAGGAGGTCATACTGCCTTGTACAGAGAACCATGACAACAGTACTACACATGAACTGCCCAGTATGTACAAAAATATCTTGAATAAATTTAGATTAAATGACGCTCTACCTGTTTGCTTCATGAAATTTAGTTCGCAAATTCGTTATTACAATTTAATTAAATATTTCGTCATAAAAATAACAAATAAATTGAATTTAGGAAATAAAAATGCATTACGCAGAGAATATTTACATTATTTGACTTATATTATATTTTATTATATTTTATTGATAAAATGAAAACCACAAATAAAATGCTGAGGTAGTAGTAAAAAACAATTAGAGTAAGCTCAGAAGCATATTATATAAATTAAAAACTGCACATTTATATCACTACGCGATTTTTTAAACTGATTATACAAATAAAATTATTTTTAAATGTTTCATGTTGAAAAATTGAGTTAAAATTTAATTGTAAATTATTTTTTGATTGCAAGCAGAGAATCACAATTTATATTATTAATAACTTAACAACAAACTTGTGTATGTGTTCATTGAACAAATGCATTAAGAAATTTACCAAAATAAATAAAAATTAATTTTCTACGTTTTAGGGGGCCTCCCTTGCAAAAATGAAACTCTGTCCTCAACTTTAACTGCAAGTGTCACAACACAAATGACTTCTATTATCACAAACTCAACGAAGACTACAAAAATACCAACAAAGACGACAACCATTTCAAAATACAACGTGACTGAGGATATCTTGGACTCCAAAGATTTTTTTGCTGAGGGAGAATCCCCGTCTGGATTAAGTTTTGACAAGTTTGTGCACAGCGCCAGGCCCACCTTGATTGTTATAGCGTCTTTAGCAGGAATAATATTGACTCTTACAATTCTGATCTGCATCGTTTCCTACACCAGCTGTGTGAGAAAACAATTTGATGATTATACGCCATGTTAATAAAATTAAAAAAAAAAACATTATAATAATTTTATACTTTCAAGTGCTGATGATTTAATAAAATAAAATATTTCTTGCAATCGATCTCAATGTTTAAAATTTCTTTTGGAGCATAAATTATCAGCTTTTTAAAATAATTATAAAATTAGATTCAATCCATCAAAGTTTGAATTTTTTATTATTTTAATGAAGTAAAAATATACAAGGAGGAGCGTGACAGCTCCCAATCAGCACTGCAAATTATTATTTTTTCTTTTCAAATAAAACTTGATGACATTGATGACTTTGTAAAAAAATTAAAAGCCTAAGACAGCAGAAAAAATATTTGCGTAATTTTTATTACACAAATATGCAGTGAGCTGGTCTATATTTTTGTCATAAGAAATATTTTATTTTATTACCCACAGTGCACTATGCAATAATTGAAGTCTTGAATTTCTTCACTCGCAAAAAATAAAATAAAAGATAAAATATTATAAATTATTCGTATGTATACAAATGAATATACTGTTGTTAAAAACTAATTTTACAAATGAACAAAATGTTTCCTAGGAATAAAAAGCTTCGCCATCTGGTAACCCAAATTATCAGTATATATTTTTGCGAACAGTGTCAAATTTAATTAACTACCCGAGATGCTCGGCGGATGACGTCAGAGCAAGGGATCGTTTTTCAAGCTGATTGATTTCCTCCACGTTGATATTGCACTCGCGCATCCCGCATCCATCCTTCATTACATCGCTTTCATTTAATATCTTTTCATCTTGGCGGCGGCAGCAGCAACCAATCATCGATTACTTTCTATCAAAACTTTTCCGCGACATATTTATTTCCAATAATGCCACCGTTCTTTCCTTTTTCTCTCCGCTGAGGATCTTTCGAAAGTGATACCTGTGCAGGCGAGAGGTTGAAAAGAGGCCACAGCGATACAATAAAATATGCGAGTTTCAGGTAACAAAAGAAAAAAAAAATCAATATTTTCAATATTATATTTCAAAAAGCACTAACATATTTCAATTTCATCTGAGCAGTTTCTCCCTTTTGTGTTGCGCCAATTTTGTGATATTTTCCAAAGGTTATAAGGCCACACTCTGTTCTCTGGGGAGAAGTTCGTATTAACGACCCCATAAATATACTATTCTCGGAACAATTAGCGAGCCAATTTGCCGTGCACTGCGTATTGCGTAGCAGTGCGTCAAAGGACATTAGAACAGAAAGAAGGAAAAAAAGGTAAAAAAGTACTTCTAGGTTCCGCTAGGTTCTATGTATTATTCTTTTCCAGCACCCCTAATGAAAATTACTCCAGAGTTGGAAGAAATTTTTATTTCTTAAACGATAAAAGATATCAGTGTAAATAAGAAACCGAAGAGAAAGGAGATGAATATGGAACAAAGGAGCAATAGTTATACTTCAAAAAGATATTCATTAAAATTGTTTCTAATGTACGATGCATAAATTAATCATTAAACATGTCTATTGCTTTGTTATGAATATTAAATATTTTTCAAGGAATCTAACTCACCATCAGTTTGAATGAAAATTGCAGTGTGACGTAATTAATAAAATGAAACTTATTAATATTTAATTTTGTTCTTTGCATCGCAACAGAAAATTATCTTATTTGTTTTATTATGCAATTTTTTTAACAGCATACAAAGAATATATAATGGTCATCATCAAAAAGTGGTCTGCTAATTTACTCATTTGAAGGAATGATCAATGAAAACAGAAGCCTAGTAATTGTATAATCTCAAAACATTCTAAAAGTAATACAAGAATCAACCAATATTTATATTTAAAATTTTTATTATGATTTTATATAAATATAAACCAATTCTGAAAAATAAAATTATGAAAATAAATTCAAATGAGAAAAATTAAATAATAAACAAAATTAAATGTTTTAATATTTTAATAATATAAAAAGAATTATTACTAGTAATAAAAAAAGAATCTATAAATCACGTCTCAAAGCATAAACTTGCATTAAATTAAATTTTAAAAAGTTTAAATATAAAATTTGAAAAAAAGTAACTCATTGCTGCCTTGCACTCACGTTCAAGACTCATTTAACTAATTTTGTTAGCATGAGTATGTTTAGTCTTCCAAGTGTTCGGGAAAAATTTTCATTTTACTAATTCATCAAATAATTATATTACGCGTTTAGAATTCATAGGAGACTGGGTCAGGCTGTAAATTTCGCACCGGTAGAGGGAGGAGCAGGGAGTGGAAAAGCCGCAAGAAACAGGGTGGAGGCTTCGTCCCTGGAGGCACAATAATTTTCACAGCGCCGAACACGTAAAGCTTCTACTGCTTTGGCAATAATAATTTCACACCTTGGCTGGAAATTATGCAGCCGCAGCAATGACTCTGCGGAGGGCGCAATCGATCTGCCGCGGAACTGACGTCAGCTGGAGCAGCGAGTGAGTTGAGTGCATCCGAACGGAGACGCGACGGTCCCTCGATGCGGCATGACACCTGTCCGCCGCCGTTTTGTGTGCGCGCGAGTGCCTTTTACCGTGTCCATTAGAGTGTTCCCTCCATTAATATGCAAATGGTGCACTAGCAAAAGTTGCTGGCTGTTTTTACACCTGTTGGACGTTGATACGTGCATTCATGATGCCTCGTTACACAATTACAGCCGCACGCTGAGTTGAATGCGAAAACAGATTCCATCACAAGTTTCATGAAGCACAGGGTCTCCCGCAACAATTATAATTTAAAAAAAAAAAATCATCGCATTTATATAATGCGTAATGCAATGTTAATCACTATTAAACTTGAACTGCAACAATGTGTTTAGAAATTAAAAGTGTAATTTATCTTATTGAAAATAGGATATATTGTGTTTTTATACATTGTTCTCATACATGAAAATCGCATTTTATTTTAATTATGTAATTCGTGTATATTGAGAGGGATTTCCTCATGATATGTATATAAACTAATTTTGAAGCTAAAATGACTATTTTTTTGTAAATAGTGGTTTGAATTATAATTCATCTTTTCCTCAATCGGTTGTGAGAGTCATCTATTGTTGAGGAAAAAACAATATACTGCTCGTTTTTCCTTCATGGTTTGTGTGAGTCCTACACGTTGTTTATCGTAAATTATGAACGATTGACCCACTCAATCCATGTAGGATATGAAAACTATTGTAGATAAATCCTCAATAGTTCATTTACTTTTAAGTCTTTTGTAAATATCAGATCAGAATGAACGTGCAATATAATATAAAAGAAAATGATCTATTAAGTTTTAAAAAATTTAAAAATGCCAATATTTATCATAAATTATAAAAAATAAGGAACGTAAAAGTTCTTACACAAATGAAAATGAAATTAAAAAAAAATTAATTTAAAACTGCAATATTGCAATATTATCGTGATAATGTAATATGATAAAAATTAAAAAATAATTTTTTTTTCTACCAATAATAAACATAAACTGCTACACACCTTCTTGCTCTAAGCTTCCTGTCAAGAAAGATAACAAATATACTCAGAACAGCATTATTATGGATTGCAAAGTAATAATGTTTATTTGATATATTTATCTTACATGCATACTTGAGGACTGTTTTGTTTGTTCCACCTTTGCATTTTTGATGTGTAATTCTCTCTTGAAACAAATCAAATTTAAAATATTGAATTTATGCACACTAATGGATGATTATTTGGGCCGAGAATGCCCGCGGTGATACAACTTTATAGAAATTATATCATTTTTATGATAAAAACCAATTTAATAATATATACGTAAATAAAAAAATTTGTATTTTATTTAATTTGAAGTGTAGTCTCATAAAAAAAAAAACTATATATACTTTCTTTTGATTGCGTTTTTTTTTTTTTTTTTGATTGCATTCCTGATGTACTGAAATTCGCATTTGCAGGAGGAAGTTGTGTCAACTGGGTCGTGCAATTATTTACAAGGTCGCTTCCGCACTCTTTGAAGCTCGCCGGAAAACTTTTGCCGCTCGGAAATTCCTGTCATTGCCGCGCGCGCGTTCCGATGTTGTTTTGCTGTTGTGACATCTCAGATGCGAGCAGGGTGAAGTTTTGCAATCCCGGTTGCTGCATCTGCGTTCATCACAAAGAGAGCCAATGTGTACATAAATACGTAGTGCATATTCTCCATGTAAAGCGGCGTGTGAAGTTCGCTGCTTTTGACACTATATATTTGCGCTCCAAGGGCTCTGTGTTTTGTTGGTGGCGTTGCTTGATGTGAGTATTTGTGTGAATGGAAAATGAGCACGTATAGATATATCACAGGTACTGAGTAAATAGAGCATGGCAGCTTCCTCATTAGCTGTCAATGTCACGAGATAAAATAAATTGAAAAATAACAAACTGCAATGAAAAGACTCGTCTCTCTACGAGGGCAAAAAATCATTTCTCGACTATGCCACATGAGCTCATGAAAATTTATTATTGTGAAATATAATGTTCAGAATAATTAAAATAATAACTTTATCAGCCATCAGGCTTGTGGAGTTGCAGATGGGATAAATTTTAATCACATTAAATTTTATTTGATTTGATATGCACATTTTCGTATTTACCAAAAAAATACTTATGTTATCAAAAGGAACTTTCATGATTGTTTCGGATTTTTTTTGTGTAATTAAAAAATTCAATTGTCCTCAAATTCACCACTTTTTAATTGTTTAACAATTATGAAAGATTTCTTCATATTAAAATAAATACATGTAATTTGTTCATTTTGCTCCACCCTGGAGCGAGTGCAGCTTGTAGTAGATGCCTCCCTTTGCCAGCAGTTCGGAATGCTTACCTGCCTCAGCAATTTGTCCTTTGTCGACGACGCAGATGACGTCAGCGTCCTGAATGGTGGTGAGTCGGTGGGCGATTGTAATGCAAGTCCTGCCTTGGCGCGCTTTATCCAAAGCCTCTTGAACCACCTGTCGAAATTGTGTTATTATAATGACGGAGTTGCAAGGAGAATTCTGCCTCTCGTTCGATGTCAATGGAGCAGCGGCTTGAGAAAAATAAATAATGCTCAACTTTGCCCCACTCGCAATCGCTTGTTGTGGCCAAATCGGAAAGCCATTGTGAAAGCTTCTTTCACAAAGTTTCGTTCGCAATAAGCAATAATTCTTTGCCCTTTAAACGTAGTAGGTTTTATGTTATTTTTGAATGACAGTGTTGGCGTCTTTAAAAATAGGCTATGGAATTTATTTTTTTAATGTTTGATTCTGGAATATAATTTAATTTTATCATAATTTTACGTCAATAAAACTTTTTGAGCTTTAAAAATTTAATTATTATTAGAATAAAATTATGATTCAACTTTCAGATAAAAATATGACTAGCAGCGTTTTAAATAAATATTTTTGATTTGTCCCATTTTCAGCACTTCGATATTTAAAATTGCATTTTAAACATTTGGAAAATTTAATCAGCGCCTGTTATATTGAATCTCAAGAGGGGGGTCCAAGGAGAAGAGCATTAATTTTATTTTCATTTTCCCAATGGTATCTGCTTTCATACGAATATAAACGTAATAAAAAGTAATGGAAAGGCAAAGCTAGTGTGGAACAATACTGGGAATCCAATTTCACACGACTGTTTTCGCATTACTGAGCACTCCATCGTCAATAAAGCAGCTAATAAATTGCATCAGCTGCCTTCAATTTTTCACACTCAACGCGCTATAACGTCAACGACTTGTGCGATATAGAAATCAGAAGATGGATTTTTGCTCAAGTTTACTTGAGAGTGAGGACGAGTAGAAAAACCACTCTCACATCCTATCTATACTTGAGAGCGAGAGAGGACATGCGTTTATGGCACTGACAACAATCTTTAGCTTGTTTTTAATGCTCTCTCGTAAAATGGGGCAGGAACGAAGTTTCCCCGGAGTGCTGCTAAGAGCCGCAAGAGAAAATGAAATTTAACGCTTTTGTTGCAACTTCGAGGCTTTTGCACGGCTCAGTCTACTTCAAAACGCGAACGACTCTAATTTGCGAGTCTTAAAAGCGCGAGTACAAGCTCAACTTTCGAGCAAAACTTTCTGTTTATGTTCTGGGAACACAACTTTCCCCGAATAGTGAATCGCTTGAAGTGGAATCAGGTGTTCAGATTTTCATTGGAGTGGAAAAACTTTCAATTATAATTTGTATATTTTATTTTATAAACTGACGTCGGAACAGAAAAATAAATTAATAATTAGTTGAAAATCTCATTGAACTTTTCAGAAGTTTCAAACTTGCTAAAGAACCAACTAGTAGCTCTCTAAGCGTTGTGACCGTCTTCACTAATTATGTATGAATAATTAAAAAAAATATGAATAACTTTTAAGTGTGGTTTAATAAATTTAATTATGTACCTATTTTTTTTTGTATCTGCTGATTTTTTTTTTCAATGGCATTAAATAACCGAATATATAGCCAAGCTGTAAATCAGGAGCGGCGTTCGTTCCGGGGTTGTGGGAAAACTAATTGTACCGCTTAAAGCCAGCAGCCGCAATAAATCGAAATGCAAACAAAGCAAAGAGCGGTTCAAAGCCAGTTGGCCATTAAGTATTTATCCAGCACACCTGCGCTTTGACTTAAAGTAGGGCGCATTGTTTGTAAATCTGCATCGTACATACCTTCTCACTTTCGGTATCCAAAGCAGACGTGGCTTCATCCAGCAGCAAAACTCGAGGGTTCCTCACCAGTGCCCTGGCGATGGCAATCCTCTGCTTTTGTCCACCTGACAGCTGAGTGCCCTTTTCACCGAGCCTAGTGTCGTAGCCCTGAAAATTTTTGGAAACTTTTGTTAAAAACATGAAATTACAGTATTGGAAAAAAATATATAAGAATTTTTACAAAAAATTTTTTATTCCAATTAGAAAAGCGTTTTTAATCTTTTAAAACTGTTTTCATCTTGAGCTAATTTTAATCAAATGTCTTCAATTCGACAATTCACGAGGAATAAAAAGAAAATGTTGACATTTTTTAAAAAGCTCATTTTTAGTGATTTTTAGATTGTTTTCACCTTCATCCTTACAATTAAAAAATAAATAAATAAAAAGACGAAGCTTGCCATAATTAACATTTTAATTAATAAATCCCTCGTGGAACTTGTGATAAAAATGACGGATGCCGTTGAGAGCTTTTTTGTGTTACATTGCAAATTTAGTTTGACGCTGATTTTGATTGACTTTTTTTGGGGTGCCGACAAACGAGACGAGATGAAATTAACTTTGCCATGGAAAAATCCATGCGCTCGATGTCGTCAGCAGTGCTTGGTGGAAAAATTTAACGCAAACATTTTGTGCCTCAGGGGTAGACTCAATTCATTATTCCTCCCTGCTGAATTTCTTGCTCTGAGCAGACACGCGGCGGGTTCGGGTTTTGTAAAGAGAGCTCTCGTTCTCCTCATTGTGCTCGCAAACCGCGCGAGTTTTGTTCCCAGCGAATTCACGAGCGATTTTTCCCGTTATCAAAGAAATTAAACGCAAAGAGAGAGAAAGAGAGGAAAAGTGCGGCACAATGAGAGAGCGAACGTCAACACCGACCAGGCTTCTGATGATGAATTATTTTTAGGCTTCAGGTTTTTATGCGCTACGTTCACGCACTCACTCTCCACGTGACTGACTTGAGGGCTCCAGAATATATTATGGTTGAATTGAGATTTTATATGGCTTGAGGTCGCGGTAAAGGTGAAAACTTTTCAATGACTTATTTTACGATTGAGCAACACGTGTCATGTATAATAAAGGCAAAGAAAGAAGCTCATATCAAAAAATAAATTTAATTAAATATGGATCGATTTTTTTTTAATTTATAATGTATTATGTAAATAAATAATGCGAGCTAGAGCTGGTGGATGTAATAAATTTTTAATTTGAAACAATATATAATTCTCATCCTTACTCCTCGGCAAAGTATTTAAGCTAAAAAATTTCTAGTTTAACCAATGATCAATTGCGTGTATAAATGTTTTTCTTTGTGTGTAAATTATTTTAATGAAAAAAAATTAAAAGAAAATATATATATAATATATAAAAATAAAATAAAATAAATTTTTAATGTTTAATTTATATAATATAAAAACTATAAATATTATAAATTTTAATTATTTTTAATAAATATTTTTGCTAACATTTTCAGAATATAATTTTTATTATTAAACTAAATTTTTGGTCATTTTTTATATCTTAATTATCTAATCCCTTTTCCTCTTAATCCTCATAAACACCAAATATTATTCAATTAAAGTCGACCAATAAAATAATAAGCTTGAAGAAATCGAATTCTAAATTATTCAATAGTAATTGAGGACGATCCAATAGCTTTTCCTGCCCCTGACTTACTTAGCCTAGTCTGAGCTAAATTAACACACCAGCCAAATGAAATGGCGGGTCAAATTAGCCCGGGCCAGGTTAATATAGCCTGGGCTTGGATCACCCTCGTTATGAATACCGCAGTGTGCTTTTGAAAAGGTAAGAACTGTAAAATAATTTAGTGCAAGGAAATTATCTTCTTGACTCTTACCTGTGGCAGCGAAGTAATGAAGTTGTGGATATTGGCGTTTTTGGCCGCCTCGATGATTTCCGTTATATCCACTTCCCTCGAGGTATCTCCGTAACCGATGTTATCAGCGATGGTGCGATCGAATAGCACCGGCTCCTGCGACACGATGCCCAAGTTGGAGCGCAGCGCCGTCATCTGCATGTCGCTAATATCGCGACCGTCCAATTCCTGTGAATCGCGAAACCATCTAATTAGACTAAAATCCGACCAAGGGATCGTTATCACGGTGCGCTCATTTAATCCAAAGAATGAGAGCAGACTTTTCAAGGGCTTGAAATGTAATTTACTCTTTCGTGCCGTGGTGCTCATTAGGTATTCATTTACTTACAATTAAAACGTAATGACGTCTAGATAAAAATGTGTTAAACCCTGAACGCGAAATCAATTTTTTATTCATTTGAGAGATATGGAGTCTATTTATTTATGTTGCGTTTCGGGTACTACAAATTAAACTATTATAAAATTTATAACATTTAATAATAACATCTACTGTCTAATCTAATTCAAAAAAATCCTTGACTTTGCTTTTATATTTATTTAAATTAATTTTATATTAAAAAAAAATTAAAAAGAAATAGTTTACATTAATTTTTAAATATTCTTTTGTATCACAAGAGATAATTTTTTTCAAATTATTTTTATTTTTTTTTTCCAAATAATTATTTTTTATGCATTTTAATTTTATAGAGAATTCAATTGTATCGCAAAATGCCATGTGCCAACATCGCTTTGCCCTGGAAAATCACATGATATGTTCCTAGCGACCTAGACGAAGTAAGCTTATGTCTACGTATTTTAAGTTGAGGGCTCAACGTTTTATTTAAAAACTCACCACAGCGCCCGAGATTGGGTCGTAGAAGCGCTCAAGCAGCTGAATGCAAGTGGACTTTCCGCAGCCACTGGGCCCGACAAGGGCGATTGTTTGGCCTGGCTTAATTGACAAATTGAGACCCTTGAGCACAGGTGCGTTTGGCCTCGTCGGGTACACAAAGTGGAGGTCGCTGTAGTTCACGTTGCCCTTTGTGTCCTACGAATGTGTAGATTTTTTTTTAATTAGAGAAAAAAGAAAAAAGGCATTTTCTGGCCAACAAGACTGAGATTAAAGGCTTTCAGCTCTAATTAAGGAGAGACCTAATTCATTTCATAAATAAGTCAAAAGCGGTTGGGAGGTAAAGGAGTGTGGGTGTGAAGACCAAATTTGTATTTAATCTAATTCTGTAAACAAAATACTGAATTGTTATTTCAAGTGACATAAATAAAATATTTTTGTTTAAATAATAAAAAATCAAGTGAAGTAACAACTATTTTAATTTGCTGTTATAAAGTTTATAAAATATTTTATAAGATATATCAATGAAACTTAACATGTGACTCATCTTGTTGATGTTTAAATTCTAAAGGTATGTTAAAGTAAGGGGTTTGAAAATTTATATATTTATATTTATCTTTCAGTAGTTTCACCAATTGTCATTTTCATTCATGATTTTTGTGCCAAGTTTATTAAGGAAATGATAATTCATGCAATATCTAAAATCATAAATGTATCATCACCGTTTGTCTGTAAAATAGGTTTTGAAAGTTGATTTAATGTTGAAATGTATCTCTACATCGACCTAAATTTTTTTATTGCAACACTCACATCTACAAAAAGGAGCGAGGACAACAATTTAATTAATCAAATTAGCCTCCACCATGGACATTCGTCATGTAAATATTGAGTTAGTCTGCCGAGCAGCATTATTTCATAAAGGACGAGAGGATTCATCAAAAGAGGTAGAAAATAATATACAGTACCAGAGGTCCTTCAATGGCTCCTTGTTTATCTTTGATGGCGGGGTCGCGTTCAAGCAGCTGGAAAATTTTGGCAGCCGACATCAGTCCTTTAGAGAAGTTTGGCGCAAAAGCCATGGCCTGCGCCACCGACATGGTGCTCATGATGATGGCCTGGGCGGTCCTGCGAATGAAAAAGTTCCGCTACAATTAACACGTGCCCGTGTTTTTTTTTTAGCTCGCGGACGCACGCATCTCTTTTTCTTTCTGTCTCGTTAATTTGCACAGGTTGGACTCGACAGCGTGTCGTTTTTTTTTGTTTTTTTTTTTTAGCGCGTACTGAGATTATATGCTCTAAAGAACACATGCTGTTGCTTGAATGTTGCAACACATGGCACACGGCTTGAAAATATTGTAGATTTAGTTTCAGGATGATTATTCACCAAGTTTATATAGTAATAATTTACAATTAGATTTATTAAAAAAAAATTTATTAAGAAATGTAAAAATCTATTAATAAGCATAAATAGTCATATTTTTTATAAAAAAATTTTTAATTGAAATATAAAAAAAATTTAATTTTTTAAAATATTTTTTTATATATTATTAAGTTTTTTATATTTAAATTTAAAATTTTTTTTATAAAAAATATGAGATATTGTTATTAATTTTTATTTTTTAACAATAAATTAAAAAAAGCTTATATTTGAAATGTTTTGAGTTGTTTCTATTCTGTATAAATTGCACTAATGCTTGTAACAGAGCTACATATAGTATGAATCTCTCTATAATTCACGATTAAACAAAAAGGAATTATAACTTATAACAAAAGGAAATCCTTTTCAGATTCAGTTAATTTAAATAGATTGCAGGGTTTCACACCAAACAAGCGCCAATTAAGGAATGGAATGGCAATTATATACAGCCACTGTCGTAATTTGTCTTTGGCTTCAGCGGAGGTGCTTTTCGACCCTTCTGCAAATCATACCCAGGGGCTAACGCGATTAGAACCGGACCGTGAGAGCGTGTGTGTAATTATTCAACGACGTCACACCCTCTCCAGGTGAACATCAATCCCGGCAGTCTGCAGGAGTGACGTCGGCCATTGCTGGACATAATTAAATTAATTGCCCCTCCACTGGCGCTCCTTTCGCGCAAATTGCAGCCTGCTGGGTACTCATGAAAGCTACGCTTAATTGCACTCTATTGAGAGGCGAACGCGCTGCACCAAGCATCGTTTCGAGTGGTTCGGTGCAGTAGAAAAGACCCCTTATTCAACCGAGCTTTCAATTTTGCACAAAAGATTTTTTGCTTCTATATAAAGCAATGAAAAAATCCCATAGCTACATTTGAGTTGAAAATATTACACATAGAATTTATTTTTCTTCTTACGCTCTATAAAATATCTTTTTTTAATGCAATATACATTCAAGTAAAAAGTAATTGCCGTGAAATGTAAACTAGGCAACATACACGGATGGTAGGAAGTGCAGGTTGCATATAAGATGAAAAGGTAGGCGCTTTAATTTTCAATGTTTTGTTACCAGACAAAAATTAAATGTAAACATTTCCTTTTAAAAACTGGAGAATATTTCATAGCATCATTGAAATAATCCTATTTTCTTTTCAATTAAAAATACTAAGTAAATTCTAATTTAATATTAGTGGATTGGAGAAAATTATTTACTTACTTGAAAACACTAGCATATTCGACACCATCACTGACGATAAGGTGGCCACCGTAGCACATGCAAGAGGCGTACGCGAAGAACATGAGCGACCTGGCGATGCCGAAGACAACGCCGCGTGTGGCGGAGTACCTGAGCGACTTTCTGAAAGGCGCCTCCAGTTCTCGCATGTATTCCTCATGGATGGACCGTTCTCGGCACAAACCAGACACTGTGCGAATGTTGCTGACTGATTCGACTGCAATCTAAATTGGGAACGACAGCGAGAATTAAACTCTGGAATTTATAAAACGTCACAGGGTGGAGCAGTACCAGAGGTGCGAGAAAGTTTGTTTTTTGCAACACCACAAAGCGATAAATTCCCAAAGTGCCCCTTGGAGATACAAAAAGTTCTGGGGTTTCAGGGCAATAAAAAGTTAAAGAATTGTAAAGATCAAAGACGCCTGCTGTGTGGGCTTTTATGGCTCTTACATACGCAGCAATAAACATTTTCAATCCATAATTGTATATATTGCTAGTAAAATTCAGCATCAAAGATAGCACATGCAGTGCAGACACATTGATCCCCTTAAATTACAAAGAGTTTGAAACAAATTATCGAGTTATATATTAGAACTGTAATTTTAATTTTTTTTTCAGTGGTATTCAGCTTTTCACTTTTTAACTTCTGACGTCATAGACCGGGCAAACAGAAAACAAATTGCTTTTTCCCTAATTCATCCCACTACTTTGATCTCTGAGGCCTTTTCACTTTCAGCTCCTCTGACTCAATCAAATCAAGATTAAAAGGACTCACCCTTGACGCTTCTTCGATTCCGGTGTTTCCTTTCTGGTTCTTCTGGTTTTCTCCGGCCATCATTCGCCTCATCAAGAACATCGAAATCATCATGAAGGGTGCAAAGGCCAGAGCCACCAAACCCAACCTCCACTCGTAGAAGAGGCCGATGCTGAGGCCGAGAACAAGGGTGGAAATCGATTGGAGAACGGTGCCGATCCTTGTGCCCGTCGCCTGCAGGCAGGTAAATACTTAATGCTGGCGCCATATCAGAGGGACGCACCCGCCGCCAACAAATTTTCACTCAGCCAAGCCCTGAGGCTAGCGTCATTTTTGCATTACGACTGAATTCATTTCCAACTTTCTCGGGAATATAAGTTATGCACAGACGTTTATTTCCTGTACTTTTCCACATTCTTTAATATTATTCTTTTATCTCCAGATGCAAAATTTCTTGAGGAATAGACCATTGTACTTGATTATTAATCAATAATAGTTATTAACCATTCTTCAAGTGGCACAATTATTAAATTATGAGTTAAAAATATTATAATTATCAAATTAGCTTTGTTTAATAACAAAAAAATGAATTGTCACATTTTAAAAATTGAAAACTAAAAAAAATAAAATATTTTTAAAATATTTTTTTTTCTTTTATAAAACTAATGCTTATTTAAATCTATGATGAAAATTTATTTTTATAAGTTAATATAATTATTTTTAATTATAAACAAAAGAAGTAAAAAATTTGTAATGTGTCTTTTGTCGATTTTATAACTTAATGACAAGTAATTATAAAATTAACAATATGACGTGCATTGTGAATTATGTTATATTATGCATGTAGTATTTACTAACTTAAAAGTAAAAAATCTTAATTGAAAATAAATAATAGTATTTGCTAAACTGAATGACAACATAAAAAAATAATGATGGCAATGGTAAATGAGCCGTGTGTCTACTAAAATTTAAGGCAGTGGAAAATTTAATAATTGACCTTTTTATGCCGCTTAGGGCGCACAGCGGGAGCATTTGTGCAGTAAAAAGGCAGACGGTATACGAGACGAATAAAAAGCAAATAACAACTGACCCCCTGCACGTTGGCCGCGTCTCCGGAGAGTCGCGAGCAAAGGGCTCCGACGCTGTTAGCATCTGAGTCGAAATAGGCCACCTCCTGTTTCAGAATAGCCGCAAAGGACTGTGAGCGCAGTCGGAGGGTCAAACGTTCGCCGGCCACGCCGAATGTGTAGATCTGAAAAGAATAATGGATTGTCAGCACACGTAAAACGCGCAATTATTTCGATCGAAACGCACCTGCACAAAAGAGGATATGCCGATGATGATGCCCAATATCAGGAAATAAAGGCAGAACATGTTGGCCTCGTCACGCACCTCTTGGTCTACGGGGTTGGACAGGGTCTATAAAAAAGAACGACCGTGTGTTTAGTGCAAGAGTGAAATTGCCCAGCAGCTAGGCCGTGTCGGGAACTGTTTCAGTGGAGCCAATTAAGTTTTAAAGGGGATGCGAACACAAAGAACTAAAAATGTCTTTCAGAATTGATTTTAATTGAAGTTAATTTTATCATCAAAATCAATTAGGTCAGATTTCATAACATAAATTGATATAAAATTTATTATTTGTTCTATTTTATGAATAATATTTATATTTTTTTTAAATTTATTTCACCTCTTATACTTTTTACTTTTTTAATGAAATTTTACTGTCCAACAATTTTTAAATGGTTTATACGTCAAAGCTGGCCACTATTTTTATTTTCCAAGTACTGTAATGATCCACTTCAAGATAAAAAAAAAATGTTAAACTTAAATTTATCACTCTCGTATAAATGGAACGTGTTAAACTGCAGAAACACTTAGATTAATACACTCTCCTCTTTGTTAAGAAAATGTAATAAAACTAAGCAAGCATCGACTTTAAACTTACTCCAAGGATGTCGCCGAAAATGACGGAGAAAAGCGGCATGCTGAAGCCAACCAGGGCGGCCGTGATGCAGCCCAAAGTGATGTACAACCATTCCGGCTTGTTGGTTTGCATGATTTTTAACAAAGGCACCTTTGGCGCGACTTCTTCCTACATAAAGAGAGAATAAAGGAATGAAACGTAACCTTTTAGATTATCTGTTTGAAAACTTACCTTCAGTTTTTCTTCTTTGACCGGAATGTACGCCTCAACTTCCGCACTGTGCGTGCTGCTGGATTCGCTCACCAGTCGCCGTCTCAATCCTACGCCCTCTGCTTCCTCCTCTTTAATTGAATTAAAGGAAAAGGTACAGAGATCAAGAAATTAAAAAAAAAATTGTCAAAAAACCTTTAGCTCTGGCGTGGACCTCCATGTCGGAAGAGAGCTGTGCGGTGACCAATTCGTGGTAGTGTCCGTGCACTTTCATAAGTTCGGCGTGCGTTCCTTCTTCCACCACGTACCCTCCATTGAGCACAACGATTTTGTCTGCGTTACGAATTGTCGAGAGGCGGTGAGCAACGATGATGGTGGTACGTCCTTGGCTAGCCTGAAGAAAAAAAATTATATAATTTGCTTCATTCAAGTGAAAGAAGTATAAAATTTCAATTATGATTTTTTTTTTAAACTTCAGATTGATTTATATTAGTGCCGATTTAATTTTTTTAAAGTGAACTTAAATGAAAAAAAGGCATTACTGACTTGTAACTATTTTCTGGGTAAAATGTAATAACAAACTCACTCTGTCTAAAGCCTGCTGTACTTTAGCCTCGCTGTTAGTGTCCAAAGCTGAGGTGGCTTCATCCAAGAGAAGAATTGCCGGTTTCCTGATCAACGCCCTTGCAATAGCGACGCGCTGTTTTTGTCCTCCTGAGAGCTGAGCTCCACGCTCACCTACCAGGGTGTCATATTGCTAAAAAATAGTTGAAAAATAAAGATATTTAACAAAAATTAATGTTTATTCAAATTAATTAAACAGCGTGCAGTGTAAATATTCGCATTTAAAATTGAAGGGTCTCACTTTGAAGTTAATTGTCCAATCAGAATTTAAAAAAATCTCTCTTTTGTCTTATATTAAATTATTTCTTCAATTTGTGGTCTCAGTGATTTAATCCATTCAATCTTGTTGATTATACATCTTGATGTAATTGTAAAACGAGTTTTATGCAATTAAACCCTAAATATTATGTTAAATAATTGAAATAAACATCTATATTTGCATCTTCTTCTAAAATTAAATAGTTCAGACAAAAATAGTTAATTGTAAAAATTATCTGAAATTTTTTGCCAGATTTGAGGAAATATTTTTAATTATTATGTAACTTTGGCCTAAAAATAATCAGCAATAAACTTCGCAAGCACATGCAACATAAAAAAATATTTCCTTATCTTTGCCACAAATGACGCGTAAATAAAGCAATAATATATTTTCTCGAGATAAAGAGACACAAGCTGAGGCAGTAAAATTTACTAACGCTATTAAAATTCGAGATCAGGCGCTGTTGTTTCTCTGCGCAATTAATGCCCATGTATTTCTACAGCAAAAACTAAAATGTTTCTAAACAAACCTGTGGCAGTTTCATGATAAAGTCGTGCGCATTGGCGTCCTTGGCCGCCTGGATAATGTCCTCGTCTGAGGCCTTCTCGTTTCCGTAGCGGATGTTCTGCTTGATGGTGGCGCCAAACAGCACCGGCTCTTGTCCGACGATGCCGATGTGGTTACGCAGCCAGTTGAGGTTGAGCGTCCGGATGTCGTGTCCGTCCAGTTCGATGTGGCCATCGACCGGGTCGTAGAATCGCTGAATGAGTTGAACGCAGGTGGACTTGCCGCAACCGGAGGAACCGACCAGGGCGACCGTTTTGCCCGGTTGGATGGACAGTTCGAGGTCCTTGAGCACCTCCACGTCGGGCCGCGAAGGGTACTGGAAACGCACCCTCTTGAACTTGATCGACCCTTTGACCTGGTCCAACTTTTCGCCGGCGTCGCTCAAACTGTCAATTGGCGGCACTCGGTCGATCACCGAGTAGACCGAGCCGGCGGCACCGCAGGCGATGCCAAAGGTCTCCACGTAGGGCGACGTCATGCCGATGTTCATCGAGCCCATCATTACGCCGAAGAACACCTAAATTGCAACGGCGTGAAAAGTGGGATCGTATAAATTGTCTCTCTCTCTCGACACCCAGGGGCGGTTTTTTGTTGCCATTGTGCGGCGAGAGATAAATTTTGTCAAGAAAAAAAGTCGCAGCGCATAACGAAATAAAAATCCATCGACCCAAGAGCACAGACAGTATTTTGTAGAAAAAAATACAAGATTTTGAAATAAAACATTAAATAATTGAACAAATTACTACTCATTTAACGTTGTTCTAAAGTTTTGTTTCTAAATCCGACTGTATTCTCGGTTTTGTTTTTATATTTTATATTCCGGTAAGTCACAGTCATGGTTCAATAGATTGCTGGTAAATTTTAACTTATAGATGAAAATAATGGTCTTTTTTATGAGTGTTTAATTTAATTCTCAACAAATAAAATGAACTTACTGCTACCAAAGTCAGGAATATTTAAATTAATTTAGATTTTATAACTGAATAAGACCATAATAAATTACTTGAAAATTTAAATTATTAATTAATTATTTTTATTAAGATTAAGTAAACAAATTAAAAAACCTTGTAATTGAATGTAAATATAATAAAAAAAAATTGTGAATTAAAAATATCTTTGATGAGTTTTCTACTTTTAACTTTTTACATTTTCAGGCTCTGGTGGTTTTTACAGGGAAATTTAAAATCAAAGTTTCTACTTACGGTGACCATCACTGCAACAGTGTACGTAACCTCCTCAGGTGGTAGATTTCTTTCCTCTAGGACGAGACCGACTCCATACCAGAAGGAGAGCGAGTAGCTGGCGTAGATGAAGAACCACAGCAGGCCAAACCCTAGGCCAGAGAAGAAGTACCGCTTGATATTGTTGTCGCGAGCAAAGATTAAGTTTCCGTCGTATCTATTCAATTGGAAATAAAATATTAAATTACTCAATTTTTCTGTTTTTCCTTAAGTAATGTGAGTTTACCTATGTGATTCTTTTTTCTGGCCGTTGAAAGCAATCACTGTCCTGATGCTACTCAAAACTTCCTCGGCGATGCTGCCCGCTTTGCCGTAAGCTTCAACTTCCCTACGCGCCAGTCTCGTCGTCACCTAATACAAAATCAAAAGTTTGAAATGGAGTTAGGGGAGTAAGTTTGAAGATGTATGAATATGCTGCGGTTCGGAGCTTCATTTTCAAGCGTTTTTTTTTTCTAATTAAAAAAAAAATACATTCTATATTCTTATTTTTTAAAACTAAAAGAATAATTAACACACGAAAAACACTTTAATTTTATAAGTTAATAAGTAAAAATTCAATCACGAAACTAGGAGATTAATAGGACATTTGTTATTAACGATGGAATTTTATTAAATTCTTTAATTCAATACGTCATAAATTTTCATTGCTAAAATAAATTTCAAAATTATTATGACGTGATTATTTATTTACACTCCACATGAAGTCAAAAAGAATAAAACAAGAATATGCAATAATTAATAAACTTAATGTTGTTACAAAAATATTAATTCATATTTGCAATGAGATATTACAAGGACCTATTATTCCTTGCTAGATCTGAAGTGCTAATTCGTGAACGTGACACCGAAGATTTACGTTAGCAGGCGGTTGGGAGGAAATTGGATTCCCTCTTGCTGCGCTCGCCCCAATTCCATGCATTTGACAATGGGCTGCGAGACGACAAGACCAAGCGCGAAAAACTCCGACATATTAAAATAAAATTTAGTTCCACTCCGAGATTCTCAAATTGATTTTTCCGCCGCTAGCCACAGAAGGAAGAAGCGCGCGCCACACTCTGATATCCATTAGAATGCTTAATCCAGAGCGATTCCATTAACTTGTTCGCCGCACACGTGCTTACAAACTCACGGGCATGGAAAACTCCACACACTTTCCGCTCTTGAGAGCACAGAGAGCGAGCAAGGCAAAGGAAATCTGCGGCTTTGGCGCCCTACGTGACGCGAATGCCCATGCTTGGTTTCGTGTAAGCGATCGGCGCCGAGAGCGGAAAAGAAATTAACTCTTTAATGCCCAGAGTGAATATTTTGCTAGCGGCAATTTCCGCTCAAGAACCGGTCTCTGGAGGAATAAAACTTCTTACTCAAGCCGAATTACATTGGTTGGGAATGAAAGCTTTTAACTTCCTCTTAACACAAATCGGGTTTATCTTGATAAACACAGCAAAGAGTTAAAAAAAAAACTTACAACAGCGACGATTCCGACAGAAATCATGGTGACTGGCAGCGAGATGAGGCAAATCAAAGTCAGTTCCCAGCCGTTGATGAAGGCCAAAACCATGCAGCCAAGGAAAGCGGAAATAAAGTGGATGAACATGCCGACTTTTTCTCCAATGCCATCTTCCAATTTTGTAATGTTCCTAAAATTTCATTTAATAATAAAAAATTAAAGCTTTTACAGCATTTACTTGAATTGCTTAATTTTGCGAATAGCAAACCACAAAAAAATATATTATCAAATAAATGTAAACTTGAAAATTAAAAAAAAAAAATATATATATGGAGTAAATTTCTTAAACGTTCAATATAATGATCACGGTATTTTTGAATTGCTATATTACAGCCATTGGAGTGTAAAGGGTGATTTAAAATTGCGCAGTGAAGTATTTTTATTCTCTCCAGCACTGATGCCGAGTTGCAGCAGGCTTTTTAATTTGATGCGCAGCGCAACATGCTTGGATGTCTCTGGTTTTTTGTCTTTTTCTCGCTACTTTTAGAGAAGGCAACATGCTTTCAGTAAAACAATTTGGCAAAATTGCGAGCCGACGGCTCTTGAAGGCTGCTGCTTTTTCCATTAGCGGCAAATGGTTGACAACAGCAGCAGCCGAACTCTTCTCAAAACGAGACTTTGAGCAGAGCATTCAAAATCTCTGAGCCTGTGACACATCATTAACGATACAAAGCACAACAATTCCTTCAGACAAATTTCAAGGAATTAAAATATTTGCTAGCTCACGTCGCGTGAACGAAACAAAAGGGTACGGCTCTGCTATACTTACTCAGCCATCTTGCTAGCCAAATCGCCGGTCATATTAGTGTCATACCAGCCAATGTCTTGTCTCAAAGCACTTCTCAAGTACAAATCTCTGATTCGATTAACCTTAAGAAAATTAAGATTCATATTATCATGAAATAGTTATTAAGACTTTGGCTATAGCCATAAAATATCGCAAGATAGAGGAGTGAAAAATCGTACACACTTCTGTGATTTTTGGGATTTAACAGGATTTAATAAAATATTTTATTATTAAAAATAGAAAATAATACAAATTTATAGTTTGTATTATTTGGGGCGTTTTATTCGCATGCATAGTAAAAATAGGCACTTTGAAAATAAATGTGCACATTCATCTCACCTGACGTTTGGCCGCGTTATCAAAGCAGGCGACGGCGGTAAAAGAAAGCACCAACATCACCGCGCCCAAAATGGTGTTGTTGACGGCGAACGCGACGACGGCGTCGAGGAAAGTTTGCTGAATCGTTTCAATGACCTCGCTGAAATAAACGCGAACGCATTAAGGTTGGAAAAAGTCACAGGAAAGCAGCCATTTATCTTTGCCAAAGGGTCATTCATCACTCAAACTGCATTGCTTATGTTAGAATATATTTTCTGACAAAAGGGAATTTAAAACATGTAAATTGCCATTTAAGTTAAAACTGTGTATTAGAATAAAAACCTCACAAGATATGACATTATTGTGAAATAAAATATGAAAGTAAAATAAATTGGTATTCATTAACTAAAAATTGTTTTATATTCGATTGACTATCAATTGATATTCTATATTTTATATTTGTGTGAAACTTACGGAGGAGGGGGATTTGTAGCGTTCCATTGAGATCCATTGAGTGCTTGGTCGACCATAGCACCTGTGAGGTCACCCATGAGCAACACGTTGAGCGGCTGGCAAAGACCAGTGCAAATGCTGCTAACTATGCCGATCATCATCAGGAAAATGTCAAAGCCGTTGGCGAATCGAAACTGCAATCAAATTATTTGTTCGATTCTAAAACTGCCAAACGCGTCGTAATTCAATGATTTCCGCTGGATCAGGCCGACGAATTGAGAGAATTATTTCGGTACGGTGGAAATCTAATCAGCCGGAATTTCGAACTGCTGCTTAGTTAATGAACGCGCGGCGGGAGTTGTCAAGCACGTAATATTGTAATTTAGGGACAAAGGAAAAAGTTTTCGGACTCACTAATTGGAA
Organism: Neocloeon triangulifer; assembly: GCF_031216515.1. NCBI lineage: Eukaryota > Metazoa > Arthropoda > Insecta > Ephemeroptera > Baetidae > Neocloeon > Neocloeon triangulifer. Next base: position 14,600,327 of record NW_026775554.1, on the reverse strand, counting down.
AAATCCAACTGGCGGGACTGCTGAAGGCTGGTTTGATTTTTCTTCATCGTCGCCGCCTTTCTTCTTTTTTGACTTTTTATCTTTTCTGTAAAACGATTAAAAAAACAATGATTATTGCTCCCTATGAAGGTAAAGAGGGTAAAATTTTATTGAGGGAGAAGAATTTAGGTTTAGTTAGATTGTATAAATATACGAATTTTTTTATCAATTCATTATTGAAGATCTAACAAAAATAATTGCAAGAATTTGTGAAAAGTTGATTTTGATGAATAAAAATAAAATTATTTTATAGAAAAAAATAATCTTCATATAATTCTTAAAAATGCAAGGACTTAAAAAATTAATTTATGCTAATAAATGGAAGTTTGTTCAAAAATTTTTCAAATGAATTTAAAAATTAAAAATTTTAAGAAAACTCGATAAGTGACTTACTCAAAATAAGATTTCTCTTTTATCGGGGCTTCAATCCAATCTGGATCGAGTTGCTTGAGTTTGGTGGTGACGACCACGTCAGCTTGATAGCCGTCGTCTAGAACTTGCTTCTCCAGCTCCTTGGGTTCCTTCATTTTGACCGCCGTTCAATTCTGACGTCAAAAGTATTTTGATTATTATTTCTCGTAAATTCGGAACAAATTTAATAATCACAAAATTCGTTGAAAGAGACAAAAAATTTTGGGAAAATTCTTCCCTGAGGTAGAAAGACGTTGCGTAATTGCTTGTGGGTCGGACGGAAATAGGCAGGAAGAGCAAATTATCTCGTCCCTCTACTCACTCTTCCTTGCAAATAATATTGGAAACCAATGTGTGCGTGTGTGTTGGTTGGGCGCGGAGGGCGAAAAGGCCGTTCACCGTTTTGCGTAACTACCTGCCTGCCGCAATTTTTCTCGGACCAACAATTTATTTAACAGGACAATATGATGCGGCTTTCATGAGTCTATTTGCATATTTTTGATAAGGATAGAATTTTTTAATGTCATCTTTATTTTTTAAACATTGACCACTTCATGTATTTTTATCAGGCCTTATCTTCTATACTGTCAGATAATAATTTGACTGAAATTCTTTTTGAATTGGTCTCCCTGTTAAATTTCTGCCTTGCGCGTGTAATACAACGTGATTGATATAAACCATATTTTGCTTACTAATTGCCAAAGAACTAATGAACAATATAATGATAACTATTATCTATGTTTGATCTCTGGACTAGAATTGTAATTAATTACGTAATCACTTTTTTGAAATAATTATTAACTTCTTTGATTAATTTTTCTTATTATAGGCTAAAAATGCTAACAAATGAAATAAAATTAAAACCAGAATTTTAAAAATTTTTCTTTTTAGCAAAAAACGTAGCCATAATAAGGTCTGTACTTCAGCCTGCTTCAGCCTAACTTGTGGTAAGATTGCATCAGGTGAAAAAAAGTTATGCAACGCCATTATAAAATTTTTAAAAATTGCCCGTAAAAAATATGAGAATCCTCGTCATACAATCATTGCGATAACCATCTACTATAAAAAGTTATTATTTAGATTTTAATTCTTAAAAATCTATGATGAAAGACTGGAAGGAAATTTAATTGAGCAATTGTTTTGAGATATTGCGTTACACATACTTGAAATTAAGATTAAAATCAATAATGCCTTAATAAAACTTACTCTTTAGTTCCGTGTGCAACAATCCTTGACGAAATTCCAGTTTGATCGAGGTGATGGCAAACTCACCGATGGACATAAAGAGAATGACTTTATATCTGCCAAAACCCTCATTGACTAGGTCCATCCTTGGTGAGCTAAACCGAGATAAAAACGAAAATCACCGATTAGATAAGACGCGCGTCAAGCATTTTGCAGTAACTCCCTAATGTGCCGCAATAGGGGACAAAAGCTTATATTATACACGTGAGTGTAATATGAAGTTAGGTCCGTAAATGCTCAGTATCTAACTAAGCAGCAACTGCTCTGATAACGCGCAATACTCGTGACGTTGAATAAAATTAACGTGGATTGCATTGATTAATATGTGTAAGTGATAAAATATTGACAATCATTCCAGCCATTAGGCCGTAATTACAGCTCATAGAGTTATATAATTATTTGATTTTGGAAAAGATTGACACTTAACCTTTGATAAAAACAGAAAATTCAGATATACTAAGCTTTAAAAAAACGTATTTTAAAAAAAACGATTTTATTTAGAAAAATTAATTCCTAGAAATTACATAATCTTGATATTGCGCAACATCCTAAAAAATTCATAAAAATTAAAAGTGATATTATTTTATCAACCGGTATCAACTTTCAGATCTGTTAGTTTTATCTATAAAAAAATGAAAATTTTCCAATCGTTCTTGCAACCAGTCAGCTGAGAAAGTTGGCAGATTTCCCGCCTGGAGCGCACTTTCCCGGAAAAGGCCCTTCACAATAGGCCACCTGTTTGAACTGCTAGGGGAGTGGCGCAGTCTCGCGAGCAGAGTTACAGCTATAGGGAGGTTTGGCGGAAAACTCGAAAAGGATAAAAAGGAAATAAAATTAAACTCTGATCAAACAAAGCAAGTAAAGCAACAGTAGTGAATAAAAAAGCAAATGGTTTAAATTTAGTTGCAAATTGTGTTATATTTAAAAAACAAAAAAATAGTCGTTCATTTGGCGAAAAGCCACAGCACCATGCCCTTTTAGACGTAGCACTAAAAAACTCTTAAAATAGATATACAGTGGAGGGAATTATTCTAAATGATTGCGCTTCAACTGCGCACAAGGGTTCAAATTTAATTCAGTGTTTCTTCCTGCTGAAAAGTTTGAAAAAAGTGAATTTAGCTTATTTGCTAGCTGACCGGGTATGGATTTAGCCCATTTGAAGCGATCAGCGATTTTGCTTCGATCGCCAAAGTTTACGCAGCTAGTAATAAAATTAATATTATTGCATCCAGTTATTTATATTAATTTGTATAAAAATTGCTATAACTTTGGTTATTTATATTTCCTGTTGATTCATTTAGCATACATAAATCGCAAAAAAAATTTCTTTGATAAAAAAATAATACTCAAATTACTATTTGTAATCAACGAAAAAATAATAACTTTGTTTTTTAATTTCCTTCTGGTATTTGTAAAATTAGTCTATATTAAAATGGTATGAAAAGTTTAATAAACTTTTTTTTATAAACTTTTATCTCATCATTCTCATCATAAATTTTTTTAATTATTTAATTTCAACAATCAAAATACTTTTCTCATCAAATACTATCATCATTTTAAATCTTAACGATTTTTCAGAAAAATTCTCATTGTTGGTTTTGATACTTTCGGTAATTATTTAATTTCAAAAATCGAAATACTTTTTTCTCATCAAATACTATCATCATTTTAAATCTTCAAGATTTTTCCGAAAAATTCTCATTGTTGGTTTTGGTAATTATTTAATTTCAACAATCAAAATACTTTTCTCATCAAATACTATCATCATTTTAAATCTTAACGATTTTTCAGAAAAATTCTCATTGTTGGTTTTGGTAATTATTTAATTTCAACAATCAAAATACTTTTCTCATCAAATACTATCATCATTTTAAATCTTAACGATTTTTCAGAAAAATTCTCATTGTTGGTTTGGCCCATTCTTCTCTCACATTCGAAGTAATAAATCCGTCGTTGGTGAGATTAGATGTCATTTTCGTCTTCAGACTCGGAAGAATCTCAACTAGTTGACTGGGATTCGAATTTCGACAAAAAATTATCAGAACTACGGAGTTCAACTTTCTGACGATAACACCCACTCCGACGAGTCACCCTGAAAGAAATCCACTCAGTGACAACATCTACCACCAGTAAGAATTCTGAAGACTTCGGGCCCGAAAACCAGCCCGCATGAGTTTTTGAGACGGCGCCCGAATTGCAGATCGAAGCGTCCGTCGGAATTCAGTCCGTTCCTGAGCTGATTGCGTCTTCAATTTGCAAGGCCACGCTGGTGGAGGACCCGGATTTTGAGCAGGAAAATCTGGGAGTGGTATGTTCTTATTTATATATATTTATATAAGAGCTCATTATAACGATTTTAATTCGCTTGCGTTTTCATTTTCGACGTCAATTTTTGCCTTTTGATTTCATTTTAATTCCGCCTACATTTCGCCGTCGATTTATAATCCCCACTTGGGATTTCTTGTAACTGCGGCCTTATTCTGGGTTTACTTTTTCTATTTTAATTTTTAATTGACTACTTTATTGTTGAAATAAAAGAAATTAAGTTTTAAAGCTCATATTATGTAGTCAGGCTAATTATACATGGATTATTTTAAATGGCTATTTATTAATCTGTGAAATTTTTTATGTGACAAGTTGGAAGAGAGTGAATGAAAGAAGAAAAAAAAAAACGCTTTTTCAAGTGTTGGTAGTTTACATATTATGAAAGTTTATAAATTAATTTATTAATTTTGAAAAATTACTTATAATTGATATATAATTGAACGTTATACAGTGAAATATTTTTGTATGAAACATGAAACAGTTGCAAGCGCAAAGACAAAAAGAGTCCAGATGCCATTTTCATCAGCTACCTTCCCTTAGAACGCGAATCAAGCATACAAGACCGTTTTGATACATTTCTTACTTTTAGCCAAGGTTCTCGCTGTGAGCAACAACGTCGGAAATTATTTTGCGAAACAAACCAAAGTAATTTTAAATTGATTTGTTTTATTTTTATTTTTTAATATATATGTAATTGCATGAAGGTTCTTAATATGTCACGTGGATAAGGTGGAGACCAGCATTGATACAGAAACTAAACACTTGGAGCTCACAAAAATTATTTCTGTGCAACATAAAGAGTGGGTTTCATGAATAATTAATTTTTGTAACTTATTAACTTTATTTTATAACCGTAGCCCTGAGACGAACAAAACTTGTACCTTAAAATTCGAGCTGGTTGGATTGGGCCTCCACAGAGGTGGAAACGGTTCAGGGCACTACTATAACTATAGAAGACTAGTGAATGAGCAGAGATCCTGGTTATGATGACTTGTGCCTGGTCACCGACAAAGTCATGGAGCTTGATTCCTCTGAAAATATATGTCTTGCTCTTTTCAAACTGCTCAAGGTATTGTTGTAGTTGACATGATGGAATTAAAAGTATTCATGATTTAATTATACTGTCCAACAGCACGCTGATGGACTCCGAACTTAGCAGTCGACCAGTATTGTGAGCCACTACCGAGTCTAATGATTATTCTGACGCGCCTCTCCCTTTTGAGCCCTTTTGATGTACTAACCAGTGCGCAAATTGAACAAAAACACTTTATTTTAAAAGTTACTTGAAGAAAATAATTAAATTTATTAATCTTTATTAGTTTTAGTGCTAAATAAAATTAAAAATTTTAACTTTCAATTAATAACAAAGATTATTACTTTTATTTTTTTTTTATACTGAAAATTATTGACTTTAAAGTCAATAAGAGGTGCTGCGGTAAGGTGTCAAGAAGCCCTGAGCTTTGATTGCAGGATAAAATATTATCAAAATATTACCATAAAATTACAATAAATCGAGCAGTAATTTGATTGAGGGAGAGGGAAGTCACAAAAAACATAAATGAATTTAAATATCGTGACCGATTTTTACTTTATTTTATGTCTAGTATGTATGTTGTATACCGTTGGTATTTAATAAATAAATCAATCAATCAAATATGACAGAAAACATGAGCACCTGAACTTAAGTTCCAAGAATCACAAAAATTTATTTGACACTCGAAGGGTAAAGGAAGATAGCTGATGTTTTTTTAGACCTACGCGTATCTTTCGCAATCAAAATCAGGCACAAAGATGGTCCAGGTGGCGACTCCAAGGCTGGTCGCCTGATGTGGACTATGTGGAGCTGGCGCGCATCGCAGGTCAGCACGGCGCCCTCGTGCCGGACGGAGTCCTTTGAGTCTGAACTCGAAAGCTGCGGGCGGGTGATTTTGCCTTGTTCACATTTTTTGCGGCCTGCACTTGACGTAGGTGGTAGTGCACGGAAGGAACAGGGTAAGAGTGCGATGGAGCGTCTGCCGATTCGCGCCAGTTGGAGGCTGCTGTGGAAGGTCGTGTAGTTATTTCTATGATACGAAACAAATTAATAGGTTTTAACAAAGGAAATAATTTATGATTATGAGGAAAAGGTTTATTTATTTATTTTGTCGCGCACCACATTGAAAATTGCTTTGTAAAATTCTCTAACGTCAGCATGATTATTAAATTTAATTGGAGACATTTAATTGTATTTCATGTGTGATGCTAATTTCTAAATATAATTGCTGAACATAATTTTAGAAATTCACCTGCCCCGAAATAAATATTGTTTAATTAATTCTATATTTAATAATAATTTATTTTTTCATCAAATTTTTTCTTCTTCAACAACTGATTTGTAATGGCTTGTTTTGCAAAATTTAGGCATGTAAAACGAGTATATACATATAATTGAAAGGTAAAGTAAAAACGTAATGAATTAAATACATTTAATTTAATTAAATTTAAACTCAAAGGTAAAACGTTCAAGGCTGCCAAAGCTTAGTCTTTGCTAGTACCTAACCAAATAATCTTCTGGCACCCAGGCAGTTTCTCTATGCTAGTCTGGTGTCAGAAATTGCTTGTGAAAATATTTGGTCAACGTGTCGCTGGCGCTCCAAGGGGGCCAAACTCGCCTTTGACACGGGGCCGCCGGGTTGCAGACCTCAACTTGAAATGTGCCTTTGGTCCCGAGCCCACGGCGGCTAATATTAATCCCCTGCTTTCTCTGGGTGCAAATTCGCTTTTGTTTTTCTTTGCAGGCAGGTAAAACCATCAAAGCGCCTGCACCTTCAAAAACCGGCATTCACCGAGCTCGAGAGTATTGCGGCTGGCGCGCGCGACATCAAAGGCAACTGCATCTTTTGTGCTCCATGGTGTGCACGTCGCGCCATTGATCATGTAGACACTCTCTTTAGTAATTGAGCTAGTTCAAAATCTTGAAAAATCTGCCTCCAAAATTAATGAAAAGAAATGAAAAGAGCTTTTAATTAACATGTGAACATCTTATTTGTCCAGTTTGGATAAAAAAATTATTGATCTATTCATCCATATAGTATTGATTGTAAGCTTAATTAAAAAAAAAAACAATTTTTCTGGCTAAAAATCAAATAACTAAAACCAAATTTTGATATTACTGTAGCTGTTGTATCTTAAATATTTTGGCAAAAAGACATTATTTAACTCTCCTAACTTAAAAATTAAATATCATTTAAAAAAAAAAAAAATTGTTGGAAATCAAATTCATGATGTACATAAAATGAACTTTTATTTTGAACCAATCAATTATCTTCGTCATCTACATAAACTTTTGAGCCTACAGTTATTTTCATCGTCATAAATAAACATCTCAAATCAGCAATATTTAACATTTGATTAATCGATAAAACAGACTGGATTTTCAGGGCGTCTCGAGCGAATATGGTTTTGAGCACCACAATCACTTTGATTTGCTTGAAACGCCACTTACGTGTGTTTGCTTAACAAGGTGGTGACACAATTTTTATTACAATATCAACACCACGACTAATTTTCCTCTCTTTACATACGTAATTATAATTTTAACATTCTTGTGGATTATTGTGTGTTTTCTTGAGAGTTGTTTTTGTCTTGTAGATTTAAACATGTAAGTATGTAGATTTTTGCTCTATCGATATCACTAAGCGACTTTTTGAGAGAGTACCTTACGTGCATCAAAAGTTCATCTGATTTTGATATTATTACATTCGATGCAACGCCGCAAAATTCTCATCCAAGCTTATACATAATGACACAGTTAAAATTGGGCAAGATGGGTTTTATAGTTTGGTTTTAAATCTCGCGTAAATCATTCGTAATAATATATGCAATAAATTTTCTCCACGTCAAATATTGTGGATAACAACAACGTCAGACTTAGTTTCCGCAGCCATGCAAAAATACACTCACGTTTATTTATTTTTTTATTTTACACAGCTGTCTTATTTTTTTCATCCTTAACGATTTTGATGAGAAACGGCATAATAATGTTTCCCATTCACGATTCGTAGTTAGACATTTTATTATATAGACCTCCAGTGACAAAAATAACAGTGAGAGAGTGTTAATGATTATTCGACTTTTCGCATGCAGCAGTTGATTTAAACACCGGCGTAGATGATTTTCTGATTTGATATGCAACATCTATGTTGAAAACAGTTAGCGTAAATAACACATAGAGTGACCGAGATAACAGCAATCAATTTCCGTAATTAATGTACGTTTTCACATATCCCGTATATCCGAAGATTGATGATGAGAAACTGACTCCCATTTATATAACGAATTAATTCAAATGATAAAATCGCATTTCGCTAGGTTCCTACAGAATATTCACACAATCGTGCCGCTGTTAGGGAATTTTTATGGCGAGTATTTTATTTTTCCCGTTCATTAGCGAGGGGAACAATTTTAAAAGCATTTAAGTGTTCCGTGGGATGAACACACTCCCACCACTTGTGCGATAGACTTGGCAAATTTGCAGATAGTCTTGATATTAGTGATCGAATTACATTATTTTCTATACCGAAAGCTACGTAGCACCAATTTTTAGCTTTGGATTGCGATGAATCTCAAGAAATTTATTGTTTTTCTTTTTGCTCTAGGAATGCTAAACACTTGTATGCAGTGAAAAATTGCCACTCCTTTTAATCAACTTTCATTGAACGGATGAAGTTTGACTATAACATATTACCCTGAAATTTGACCTTTTCCACATTTTTTCCTTCTTTTATTCACACACTCACTATTTTCACCGATTAGAATTAAAAATAAAAATATAGGCTTAGATATATTGCGTTAATTGTGACCTTTTTGCTGCATGTTGTTTAGAATGAATAATATTTCAACTGAAAATTATTTTCAAGAGTTTTGAAAGTTTTTTGCCAGATAAATGCTTGAAATTTATCGGTATGGTGGGTGCGTCCAGGAAAGATTTGAGGGTAAATGTTAAAAATTTTTCTTGAAAACATGCCATTCCAATTTTCAAGTATGTTGCTGGGGTGGTCAAGAGGCCTCGCTCACCAAATTTTCAAGTCAAAATAAGGGGTGCTTTTCCGGGAAATCAGATTTTTCCAAAAACAAAAAATATGGAATATCTTTGCTCCTATTGAGAAATTATTAATGATATTTTCACTTCCAAACGTAACTTTTTACGCCCGACAACTTTTCTGTTGACAACTTTTGCGTAGGTCAAAGGTCAAGGTCACTAAATTGCAAATTTCACTTTCTGACGCAATTTTCGCAAAGAAGCACCCCTCAGAAATTTTTCGCAGTATAGGAAAAAATGTAGCCCCAAGTGTGTAGAACAACATCCTTGATTTCCAGAATGGCATTATTTTTAGTTTTTTAATTAATTTTAAATGAATATTAAAAAACAGTGAAAAATCGCTTTTCCGCAATAGAAAGTAATTTTCAAACAGCGATAACTCATTTTCTGTTAGAGATACGCAAATATGTTAAAGAACGAAAAGGATTTGTTTTGACTTTTTGCATCCAGCCATGTATTGTTTATACAGGTCAGGTCATTTGGAGTCATTGACCTCGGTGACCTGTGACCTCTAAAAATAATTTGTGGGAAATGAGCTTATTCAAACCATTCCATAAAATAGTTCTTCTTAACTACGTGCCAAATATTCAGTAAACTGCTCTAAAAGGTCACAGGTCACCGAGGTCAATGACCCCAAATGACCTGACCTGTATAAACAATACATGGCTGGATGCAAAAAGTCAAAACAAATCCTTTTCGTTCTATAACATTTTTGCGTATCTCTAACAGAAAATGAGTTATCGCTGTTTGAAAATTACTTTCTATTGCGGAAAAGCGATTTTTCACTGTTTTTTAATATTCATTTAAAATTAATTAAAAAACTAAAAATAATGCCATTCTGGAAATCAAGGATGTTGTTCTACACACTTGGGGCTACATTTTTTCCTATACTGCGAAAAATTTCTGAGGGGTGCTTCTTTGCGAAAATTGCGTCAGAAAGTGAAATTTGCAATTTAGTGACCTTGACCTTTGACCTACGCAAAAGTTGTCAACAGAAAAGTTGTCGGGCGTAAAAAGTTACGACTGGAAGTGAAAATATCATTAATAATTTCTCAATAGGAGCAAAGATATTCCATATTTTTTGTTTTTGGAAAAATCTGATTTCCCGGAAAAGCACCCCTTATTTTGACTTGAAAATTTGGTGAGCGAGGCCTCTTGACCACCCCAACAACATACTTGAAAATTGGAATGGCATGTTTTCAAGAAAAATTTTTAACATTTACCCTCAAATCTTTCCTGGACGCACCCTGGTATTATCAGAGTAAACCGTTTTCTTCTACAAGTTTTAACAGTAATCTTATCTATAAATAAATATAAATTCAAAAACCTAATTTAAAATTGATGTCATGAATATAGCTCGGGAGAGGGATACAAAAGAATCATGATTTTGCACGTGTTTCATAAATAAATTGACAGGATGATTAAACTTCTTTGTAAATAAAAACGTCTCTCTACTGAAAGTTTAACACCTTAAATGGATTTTTTTTAGCCAAAATCGCAATATTTTACATTTCCAAAGAGACTTAAATTTCATTCAATTTAAAATTTCTGGTTTAACTTTTTAAAGCCCTAATTGAACCTACAACCACTTCGTAAGAGCTTCTCTGATATTTATTCTTTCTCTTTTAAATTGTAGATCACCAATTTTCAACTGAAAAATACTATTTTCTTACAAAATAAAACTTCTTTTGGTTCGTTATCAACAGAAAAAAATCACATTTCCCCCCATCCAAATCAATTATTCATTTTTGAATGCTAGTTATAATGAAAGATGAAGAACTGCATCTGACTTTAATTTTTCTCATTTGCAGAGGGTCTTAAAAATCACAGATAACCCTCAAAGCTGGCAATTCTCTCTCGCGTGAGATGGAAGAAATAAATTACTTTTGCAAATTAATGCAACACGCTTGCACACATACACACTACCTATATGGGTGGAGCTAACAGGGCAATTGTGATGTGATTATATTTACATACATCGGAGCAGCATCTTGCGCGCACTACTAATCTTCCGAAAGCCCGTGGCGGCGTCGCCAGAACTAACTTTGCACGCGGAGTACCTTTGCAAGCTGGTAATTTGTCATGCACGATTTGCAACACCATTTAGTGTGGGGTTTGTAGCACCGATTTCAAACATGACCAGCTTTAATCCCTTCAGAGAGATTAAATTTTGTTTAATGTATATTTACACGCACACAGCAGTGAACAACAACATGTAATTTTTAAGAAAAAGGAACCATTTTCATTCTATTTTGGGGTTTTCAACCTTGTATGTTTTCCGCTAATTACGTATAATTATGTACAATTTATTTACACTTTCACTTTTCTGTACATTGGCGACTTGCAAAATAAGTTATGTGGCGAGCAGTGCAACACACTTTTGATTCAGACTCTGATATTGCACCGAAATTCACTTTTTTTACCCTATGTTTCACGGCTTTTTGAATTGCAAAACGAGTGCGGGCGCGTTTTTATCTCACATAATATGCAAGTGAGGCTCATACAAGCATAATAGGGAGATAACGATGGTCAACACGCGCTCTAAGTATTATAATATTTCGGATAAAAAAACCCATCTGCGATCCGGCTGGTGGTGTGTGAGCTCTGACACATCAAGAGGCGGATCACCGAAAAATTGTATTATTTTTTTGCGCTTTTTAATCATTAATTATTTACGAAAATAACGAGATTTAAATATAATTATTTATCTAAACTTACGCGGCCTATAATTAGATCTAGCGCTGGATCCGCACAAAATTCGCTTGAACGCTTGTCTAAACTCGGGACTAAATATGGTGTAGATCACTGGATTCAGCGTCGAGTTGAAGTAGCCGAGCCAGAGGAAAAAGCTGGCGATGTAGTCGTTCATGTAGCACGACTCGCACAGGGGCATCAGCAGGGCCATGATGAAGAAGGGCAGCCAGCAAATGACGAAGGCCCCAGTGATGATGGCCAACGTCTTGGCCGCCTTTCGCTCCCGCTTCGCCTCCATAGTCTCCTTCCGCTCGCGTCTCTCCTTGATCGGATCCGACTTGGGCTGGTCGATGATGGCCACGGTGGGGGTTGGAGGGGCGTCCAGCCTCCGCGAACTGCCCCCACCGAGGTCCTTCTGCAGGATTTCCACCCTGCTCATGTCGCTGATGTGGCTCTGGTGGCTGGCCGAGCCGTTGTTGGTCGATGACTTTTCAGGGGAGACGTTCGTGGAGGGTGGAGCGATGGAGGCGGGGGTGGCCGGCGCCGAGAGGGGCGGCACGCTGATGGTGAAGGCGGTGGTGCTTTCCTGAGGGTGCCGCTCCTCCTCAGGTCGCTCCAGGGTGGTCGTCGTGGTGACGGCCACCGTCAGGGCGGCCGCGGCCTCCTCCTTTTTGTTTTTCCGCTTCTTGCGTTTGGCCGGGGGTGTCGAGTTGTTGAGCGTGGGGGTGGGGGCCTTGCCTACCCTGTGACGGATCCTCTTGCGCGCCGTTTGGAAAATCTTCCAGTACAGGACGAGGATCACCAACAGCGGCACATAGAAGGTCGAGCATGTTGCGAATATCTGGTAGCCAATGTCCTGCGACACCAGACACTTTTGCTGCAGGTTTATTCGGTCAAGGTAACCGGGGTCCTTCCAGCCAAACTGCGGCGCCAACGACACCACTATCGCCACACTCCAGATCAGCAGGATCATGATGCCGATCCGCTTGCCGTTGCGGTTTTGAATGTAGTCCACGTTAGTTACCGCCCAGTACCTAAAACATTGAACAATATTTGTTAATTTTTGCCAATGAGTCCAAGTAAATTAACAAAGCGTTATAAATTTTATGGAAATAAATTATTATTAGAGGTCATTAGAGAGGGAATCCTCATTGATCAGAAATTAAAAATATCTATAATTTTATTCCTGAAACGAAATCTTCCCAGACTACTGCGTAATCTTGAAATTATTTATTTTTGAATCAATAGATTTTTGTTCCATCATTTAATCATTATCAGAAATCAAATTTCACAACAGCGATATTTGCCTGTCTGAGAGTTCTAGATAAAAATTACTTGATAACTGATAATTTTGGAATTCATAGGGGTTTGAACTCATTTGACTTATTATGATGCATCAATCTTCTGAATCTTCAATTAATTAGTCTTGGAAGTTTCACCATTAAATGAAATTGATTTTAATAATGTAATAAAATCTAACGGGAAATTATTCAAGCCTTCACCAAAATTTTGTGAGCATTCTAGCTCCTTTGTTGAAATAAACAGCACTAAACTGATAATAAATAATTCATGCAAAATTATTACTTTCAACAACTTCATAGATAAAAAAAATGATATAAAATTTAATATATAAAAGCGGCTCTAATATGTTATTGTTAGATAGACACAATAACTTCTTATCTCCCAATGCAAAGTCGAGTTATATATTATTTATTGTGAAAAGTTATATAAGTCCGTTGAAATCAATCTATCTTTCTAGATTGATTGACGCGGCTAATGCTGCCAAAAATATAGCTAAACAAATACATACATATTTTTATTCTAATCTTTTGTACTTCAAGGAAGACAAAAATTTAAAAAATAAAATTTATAGAAACTCTTTAAAACTAATAAACTAAGTTAGATTAAAAAAGAGAGAGAATTTCAGAGTGAGGACTGAACGGCTAAAGCAGCGCCGTCTTCGCTTGCAAAGAGCACAATGGAGCTGTCACACGCAAAGAACAAAAGCTGAAGCTAATTTGCATGAAAATGGCACTCGCTTACCTGTCAACAGCGATGGCGACCAGGTGCAAAATAGACGCCGTGCAGCAGAGGACGTCGCTGGAAGTCCACATGTCGCACAACTCAGGACCCAGGATCCACCCTTTGCTTATCTGCAACACGCGGCGCCGGATTAATTATACAGAAACAATGCAAACACCGACAGCAGATTTTTGCTGTTATCGCTCGGCCGCATCCATAGTGGAATTTTGCGAGTGAGCGATTTCACTGTGTCATCTGCGTACATTGATTCTGAACCGGGGAGGTATAAAGTCATAAATCGGATTTAGAATATCGCGAGTGGATTTATGAGAGAACGTAATAATATAAAAAGTTTGAACACAAAAAGCGAGATCGGATACTTTTTTCATTTAACCTTATTTCAACTCGATCAAACTATATCAATCTGACAGCTCACCCTTTTGAATGATTGGAATATTACTACTCTAGGATTGTTCAAATGAAACAAATAAAGAAAATTAGGTCACAAGTTTTTTTATGTTGAAAAATCAATGTATTTGATCATCTGGAAAAAAAGTTATGTATTCTCTTATTATTTAATTTTGAAGCAAAATTCAACAAATCAGAAGATAAATAAAATTTCATTTCATTGCAACTGTACTTTATAGACTTGTATGATAATTATCTACACAGTCCCCCCATTGATCCCATAGTTTGAGCATGATTGTCATTTTAATAACAAACTTTTAACATTAATTAATTCTTCAATTAAATATATAATTTTAATAGAAATAACTCTGAAAGAAATATAAGCAAGCTGCTTAGATACTTACATAAATGGTAAATTTGAAACAATTTATTAATAATATTATAAATTATAATGTAACAATTTGCAGAAAAAAATGGCTTTACTATAAAAATATTTTGAAAAATTTAAATTTTTTAACAATAAATAATAAGCAATAGATTAAAGATAATTAAAAATAATTGTTAAAAAAAAATAAAAATATTGGAATATTTTTAAAGAATTTTTTCCTGTTAAAAAAATTTTTGCTTTCAAGTTAATTGTAAGTAACGAAAATTAAACTATTATACATTTTTTTCTGCTCAAAAGACAAATTCCTGAAGCGGAATCTTGCATGCGACACGTTGATGTGCAGAAAAAAAATTTTCGTTATCAGCATGGCTGCAAGTACGGTACGGCTCAAGGTTTTCCTTTCGTGCTGGGGAGATGTTGCTGGGAAAAGATTGCATTTCAATTTCAGGCGCAAGGAGGAAATCGACTCTTGTAAATTCAGGGCTGCAGATATACAAATCGGGCATTGTGCGCGTGGTATGGGCTCCGTGTGTGTCAATCTCGAGTCAACCGCCGAGTACAGGCAAACCCCGAGAGCTGAAGCAGGGATCGATTTTTCCCTTTCATTTTGTCACTGCGAGCCAGATGACCCACCGACTATCAAACCGAACCATAAAAGCAGCAGCGTCGAGAAGAAAAGCTGCGCTGATGAGAGCGAATTGCTTTCTGAGGTTGTGTCAAAACGGGGCGCTCGCCGGAGCCGGATTTGCGAGCGGGCATCGCACACGAGCTGGGAAGGACGACACATGGTGCGCTCTGCGTGCCAAACGAAAAAACACACCCCCGGCAAAAAGCTGTTCAAAGTGTGTACTAATGCGAGCAAAAACTTGTGGCATTAATTCGCGGCCAGCCCCGATGTTTTGTGCGAATCTCTTACATTTTATTTCAAACCTCTGCCAAGAGGACACAGCGAAGCCTTCAATGGCATTGTGGGTTTTGAAAGATTATTTTGTGATGAATATTTATGAATTTATGAACAATTTTTATATATTATTATAAATAATCATAATTTTACTCAGAAACGGAAGGAAAGTAAAATTTAAGGTAGTTTAAATTGAGGACTGCAAAATAATATTTTTTATTTGTTATACTTTTGTCCTTTTTTATTATGGTAAGATTAAATTTAATCCCTTTTGATTGTTTTTTTTTATCTATGAAATAAATCTACGCAGAGTTTTCAATTTGTATATTTTTCCCTAAAATACGCAAGTTTAAACCATAAATTTAAATTTTCTTGGAAATTTCCACTGTGATCCATTATGAAATTCTTTGCGTTATCAAATATTTACTGACTTATTCGAAATTTCTTTCTTGCTTGAGAGGCTGTTATTTTCGTCTTTAGGCGGAGCTTTATTCTGGCACGTCAAGATTTATTAAAAACACCTAACTATATTTTAGCCTTCAGTTTTTTCCACAAGGTAATTTCTTTCTACACGTGGAGAAAAGGTAAAATTTGCATATATGCAAAGGATCAAGAGCGTGGCTTACGATTTGATATGGAAAATTCCATCTCTTGATAGATTATTTTCTTCCTCGCTTTTGGCGGGGGGTATTAAAAGTCACGAGGTTGTCGGTTTATTTCTGGCGTTAAAACAATCACATTTGCTACCTCTCGCTGCTCTCATGAATAATGCAAATCGACTTTCGCATTTTACAGCCGCTTGGAGAATAAAAAAGGTGAACGCTTCTGACTGAATGTTAGTGAGCAATAAGTAAGTGGGTGGCGGTGCGTGATTGGAATTTGAATATATCGAGATGCCATGCAAATGAAATGGTCGGGTGACTCAATTTGACGATTGTTTTGAGGTCAACAGGCTAACCAGTGTGGAACTGAACCATGAGAGAATTGTAAATCTTATCGGGGAATTTTTAAATGCATAATAATTGTCTTTCTTTTCCTGTCAAAAATATAAAATCTGTGTTTGTGATTTTTATTTCAATTTTATACTTTAACAACTACTTGATGATCATAGCTTAAAGAAATTTTTATATCGAGATTTTTGTCAGTAAAACAAAACAAAAATTGGAATATAATTGTTCTTTCATATAATGAAACTTAAGGCAGTTAAAGTCGAATATTATAATTATATAAATTAAATAATACACACGAAAACACTACAAAAATAAATGGTGAGTTTTGGAAATTTGATTTATATTATTTTGTATTACAGACGTGTTTAAAACCATAAAGCGTATTATCTGAAAAATTTTCTTATAGAGTTGCTAGATTGTCTTGCACTCTGGAGAGTCTAGAGTGTCTATGGTTGGTAATTGCGTTCTTCGGCGAGCGCTTCAATTCGATTGTATCGCTTTAATACGATCAAGAATGCGCGCGGCGCCTCTCGCCATATTTCCACCATCCTCCCGCGCGCGTCTTCCATTTCCAAATAGTAATCTAATCAGGTATAGTCGTCGTTCGGCTCTCTCCACGCCACGCCAGTCTAAGGCACAAACTCAATTAGCCGCAACACGCGCTCCCAGGCTGGTTGCATTTTATTCGGGCCCTTCACGTCACTCTTTCACACTGACGCGCATTGTCATCTGTCCTGCCAATAATAACACTAATCACACGTGGCGCTGCACAAAGTGTTTTAAAAGCTGTCTTGGTAAAAAAAATTCACTTTGAAAGAATTAATTATACTAATGCTACCCAAGTGAGCAATTTTTTCTTTTGCATAAAATTTATTTGAATGATAATTAGTTTCATCTTTGTTTTGTAATTTTTTATTCATTCTGCAGGGAATAATTTTATTTTGCCCTTGTTCTCTCTGCAAACAGCGTAAAATAAAATAAAGAATTTTTAGATCTGAAACTTTAACTGGTGCCAAAAAGTTTGTAAAGACACCTTGGGGATGAATTTCAAATAATTCATATAAATTTTTCACAATAAGAGTTTCATTGGAAGTTTCAGTTGGCGCTTGTAATATTTTTCTTACGCTCTGGCCTTCATACTCTCATTATTATCTGTAAAAAAAATGTGAAAAAGACTGCTGAATGGTTATATCAAAAGAAAGATGCAGCAATTATCGTATGTGTAAGATTTTATTCCCAAAGGAATCACCACATCGAAAGCACTTTCGAAAGCTAAATTTTTGTGCTTTTCAGAAAGACGGCTTTGACATAAACCTTCCAAGTTTTGTTCATTCCGATTACGGGCGAAAAAAGGGATTGCATTTTTATTTCCAAGCCTTCCACTGTTACTTTCATTCTTTTTTCATTCTGTTGATGGATTCACCACGCAAAATATAAATAGAATGAACATACATATGAAAAAATTCACCAAATATGTACAAATCCGGCAAAGGATAAAGAGGAAAAAACGGCGTTCACTCGAGCAGTTGCAAATCCCCGACGACTTTTTACCAAGCGACGCTTTTCTCGCCTACACGCACTTTGATCTGTTTCCTTTTCAACCACATTTTCGACGCAAATCCATGACTCGGTACGCCGAGAAATGAGCAACCGAGTGTGACAATGACAGTCTGGCGATCGGTGAAATATAAAAGCAGATGATGGTCACAATGGGCAGTAGTTTGAAGTGGGGCGCACTCGAACGCAAGAGTGCATATAAAACTGAGCGTGTGTGCCTGTGTTTAATTGTCGCTCGCAGCCACATTTTGCCATTAATGAATTTCATCGACGAGAGCTACCTGATGTTTAATTTCATCCGCGGCTTGGCTGAATTAATGAGACAGCTGTGCGGAAACAATATAACAAATGGCCAAGCGCAAGCGAACACCGCAATATTTTATTATTCGCGGGTGATTAATTTTGAGCCGCAAAAGGCACTTGAATTATTAACAGCAGCTGATTGGTGCTCTTTGATCAGCAATAATTGCGATACTTGTGTTGCCTCTCTAATGATTTCGTAAAAAATTCAAAACGACTACAATTCCAAAATATAAATTTATCTCTAATTATGTTCTTTTTACTTTTGGAAAAGCGGCATTAAAACATTAAAAATTAATACTTGAAAGTATTTTAGTCTTTACGAGTTCATCGAAACCGTTTATTAAGAATTTTTGTAATTGAAATTTCCTCTTGAATTATAAAAAAAAAGTGCAAAAGGAAAACTGTTCATTAATTTTTTTCACCACTTCGCAAACATTTCGTTTAAATATAAAATAGAAAGAAGTAGAAGCCTGAGGATAATTTTTTTTCAACTTTTTTGAAAATAAAATGAATGCTTATTACCTTATCCGCCATAAGTCAAGTTAATTTTCGCAAAATACAAGGAATGACGTGAACAATGCCAGACGCTTTCATTTTAAAAATTTGGTGAGCTTCTACGCGGTGACGGTTGGGATTTTTCTGTCACCATAGCAACCGAGGTTTGCACCCGTGGATCAGATTGTCTGTTAAATAAATACAAGCGCTTTCCTTTCATTAAAATCTATTTCTGGATTCCCTATATAAAACGTTCTCATCCTGTTATATTTGACGCCAGAGGATAAATTGGGAAATAATGGGTGAAGAGGAAAGGCGCATGACAAATAAAGGGCTCTTGGAGAATTATTCAATCACTTATCTCATTGTAAATGCTGACGTTCAAAGTATCAAAGTGTTTTAGCGCAGTTTGAAAAAGATTGTCTGATGCAAAATTAAATCAACGATCGTTTTGCTTTGTTAGAAGCATTTAAGCTGAATAAAATTAAATTTACGTCTAGCAGATCGCACTATTTTCTTATTCCAAAAATAACATCTATGCCACAAAGTTAGTCGTACAGAAAAACTACTGCATAAAACTAGAGATCACTCAAAAGGTATTTAGAGTTTATATTTTAGAAGAGTGTGGATATTGAGAGTAATATTTGCTTTGGGAATAACATGCAAATATCCAATGAAAAAAGTTCGCGGAAATGCTATGGTGCGATGATGAAGAGAGCTCTTGTATTAATTAAAGTGCCTCTTGAAACCACATGAGACCCGCCAAAACTCGGACGTCGCGCCGTGCAAACTCGACCGTGGGTCGTAATATTGTCTAACCAACATGTCGGAAGCCACGGCTGTTCGTTGGCCCACATACTTGTGCACGAGATTGCCTTTTTTCATTCACCTTGAGAGTTTTATGTGCCAAAACAAAGAACAAAGCTCAGTCGGTGAAAAAAAATCACCACTCGGCTGATTGTCTTGAGCGCGAGAGGATTTGTAATGAAAAAGCGCATTTTATCGCCCAGAATTATGAGTTCACGACTTTAAAAATAAAGTTGGCAAATTCATTGTTTTTCCGAAACAGCGCCACTGAGGGGATTAAGAAAAAATTAAATTATTGCATTCTTCTTGCAGCAGCATGGCGCCACAAACCAATACACATTTCCCAGCTGTTTCGGAGAAAAGTTTCATTGTGTGCAAGAGACTTGTTTAGCGAAGCTGTTGTTTATTTATAAATATATATCTCTGGCTGATACAAAAAAGTTTTTACGACGCTCTCTGCAGCCAGAGCTGTTATTATTTTTCGCTCTCTCGGAAAAACGCCCGAATCGCGCTGGAGAAGCAGTTTTCTTTTGGCAAATTAGATTTCTGGTTGGTTAGGCGTCAGCTTTCTTTGACATCAGGTCGTACGTGAAAACACTTAAAAATAACACAATGTCCAAAATGGGAAAGCAGAAAATAAAAAGCTTTTAACGGCCTTCATTTCGGTGAAAATGCTTCCTACTTTTTTTCTTTCCTTGCCGCCGGCGCCGCTGGAGAAACATCTCCCGGATTTTTTTCTAACGAAAGGGAAGATTCTTGTACCCAAACATCTTGAGAGGGATTTTCAATTTTCCTTCAAATAAACTATTTGTGACGTAGAAGAAGAAAGAAGCCTTTTATTGAAAATTAAACAAAAAAACTATATGGAAATTTTATTTGATGAGCTGACTATACTTGAGGCATTTTTCTTTAGCTCATTGGTGCCGGAAATGAAAATTGCCGCTTCTCTTTCCTGTTACAGCAATAATGTGCTATTTCTCTTTATGAACTCCCAGCAGCACCCGTTTTTATTGACGATAAAAGTGACTTCATTCCTTTCCATTTCAACACCGGCAGCTTGTGGACTTGTGGAGAAGGAAAATGCGAAAATTTTCTTAGCCTGGCTATAAAGAAATAGAACGCGAGATTGATGTGTCATAAAGCGTTCAAGCGCAATATTTCCAGCCGTTAAAAATAAAGAAAGGCAGAGTATGTTGACGCTATGAAATGGAAAGAAGGGAAAACTATCAGAAGAAAAGCAAAATATGTGGAAGGAAAAATATTCATCGGCCATGCAGAAATATTGAAGAATATTGCTGCACAAAAGTATGATTTAATGTGTAATTCATTTTTGAAGCCACTCGAAAAGGGGATTATCAAAATAATGGCATTTTATATTTCTGCTTAATTTTGCATACTATTTACAGTGAATGTGAGCTTCTCAAAATTAATAATAGAGTAGATAAATTTTTTACTGTCAATAACTGAGTGAGACACATAAAATATCCAAAATTTTCCTTCTACCCAAGGATTTAAAAAACATATCCAGGCAATTGATGATACCCACCCCTAAATAATTTATTATTCATAAAAATGCTGAAAAACGATCTCGTATCAAAATAGTATTAGATCTACATATAAGCACTTCAATAGAACCTCAACGGTTTAAATTGTCGGTAAGAGAAATTCTAAATAATAAATTATGTTGTTCTGACTTCCAAGTACATTTTATATATGATTAATGTTTCTGTTGATTACACATTAATTTAATTAATTATTTTTCTGACAATTATCGTCACATGACGTAGTTTTATGACGACTTTAAATTAATTAAACTCTGTGTTATGCTATGGCTTTAGTACTAATTCATTCTCTCCGCGATTCATAATAATAAATTAAATTAAATTATTTTTAAATTTAAAAAAATATTTAAAATCACTGAGTATGGAATTGAAATGATATGATTTACGCGTATACAGTGGTTTATAATGATACAAAATAGATTTCCTAGCTTCAACAATTTATCTAATAATGCCTTGTTTCAAAGGGAACAATGTCATAAAAATCAAGTCAAAGTTGTAAAAGGTGTGCACATTGTTGATGCCAATCGATTAATTGCAGATATAAAAGGTTGATTGCTAATAGTGCAGCTGTGCTCGGGAAAGTTTCTGAACGGACGTTTTTATGCAAAGAAAGTCATAAAGATAAATAGAGCTTTTACGACTTTCCAGGTCAGCTACTGCATAGCATGTAGTCGTCACATGTTTGCAATATTAGCACAACAGTGAGCGCGTAAAAAGTGCACACGCGATAAACTACTTTACGCGGTCAGCCATCTCTATGAATTTGTGTTTTTCGCACTTTTCTTATTGAATTTGACGCGCGACCTTAGACGAGAATTGCTATTTCTCTGGAGGTACAACTTTGCGACAGACCGATATGTAGTTCAGAGCAAGGAGATTGGATGCTCACCACTTTTTCCCTACGCGCGTGTGTTGAAAAAAGTGCACAGTGTATACATTGTGCTTACATGTCACTAGACTTATTACACGAACAAGAATTTCCATCCATTTGCTCTTGTGGAATAAAATAGAATCTGACTTGGAAGCGAACTATATAAATGTAAATTGCAGAACAATGATGTTAAACTCACTCCAATGTCATGTAATAACGCCAAGAAATATTTCATTTTACTTGTCCAGGAAAAGTAGGTGAAGCGAGTAAGAAAATATAATTGTTTTGCTTCGTTCAATCAAGAGAAGATTGATAATAACTTCATAATACGAACAAGATATTAAAAAATGAAATTTGATAAAGCAGAGCATTAATATTTTGGTAAATTATGCGTAACTCATTTAATAAGGGTTATATCTGGGTTGTATATGCAATTGGGCGTTAACTAATTACAAACGTTTCTTCTTTTTTATACATATATTTGAAAATTTTTAGATAGTATTTTGAAATTTAATACACCTGGCTGAATTCCCCTCTTTCATTCATGGATTCATGTTTTTTTTTAATACTCTCTGTATGATGGAAGAGGTCATCATTTCCTCTTCACTTCTATGAAAACTGGAGAATCGCAAATGATGTTTTAATTAGCAATCAACTGTATTTTCCACGCTTTGCTTTTGAAATAGAGTTTCACGGAATATATATTCTTAATTGTGCGTTGGCGGGAAAGGACGGCAGTGGAAGTTTCTATTCCTGAATGCTAATTTCGATTCACCGGCTCTGACCAACAAGATTATACCACCCAACGCACAACTCATTAACATGAAGCCTGTAAACACGCTGTTTCGTTGAAGCTATCAATTCCAAAGAGGCAGCGCTTTACTTTTTGTTTGTGTTTTCCCAGCCTTATACAAAAGCACAAGTATTTTGAATGGTACGAGTGGGTGGGCTACGTAATTCCACCTCTTTATTGCATGTTATTAATAGGGAATTATATGTAAATTTTTGCCTTTGTTGAAGTGTAAAAAGCATAATTAGTAAAATTTATAGAAATGATAATTAAATTAATTTATTAATTGTAAAATATTTTATTTTAACGATCGCGCACACTTTCACATTTAGGACCTAAACAAAATATTAGAAATGAAATAAGCGCTTAAATTTTTAACTTATTTTATTATACTAAAAAGAAACATGCAAGATTAAGAAATATTTCCTCTTTTGTTTCCTTTTATTAATTTTTTTATATATAATTAAATTAATATCAAATTATGTCTTACAGATTTGTTAAATACAGTATTTTCATGTTGTAGAAAACTTTGATAATTAATTTGGGATGATCCGTTGAAGCGAGAAACCACCATAGTTTTGCACGTCCCAATTCAGAATTAATCTAAACCACGCTACCGAAATAGCAGCAACCTGTATTTTCCGGGTGAAGAATGTTCGTTCGCCGCCGCCGCAAAAACCAGGGCGGTTGAACCGAGCGGACAGCATATGGTCGGTTCAGGCAGTGAGCGGAGCAGCTAGGCAAAGTCGGAGGAGCAAACACCCAACCGGCGCTATTAAATTGTTGCAGGGCGAGATCATAAAGAACAAACGTCACAAGACGTCCTACTTTTATAACGACAGATGTTGCAGCTTCCGAAGCTTTGCAATTCCCGCAGGCCGTTCTATATGTGTGTGGTGTGTGTGTTTTGCCGGTCGACCTGGCCTGCTTGTTTTGCCTTCCCGAGCAACCCTTTGATCCCGACCGCTCACTTGTGCATGCGGATATTGTTGGGCGAATCTCGCATACGTTGCGGCTCCGTCTGATGAATTAATTGCGGGCACTTCGTCAACTCGTCGGCACGTTTTCGGTCGCTTAACTTTAACCGCAACTTATGATTTATTTTATCAAGACTTAACTGTTGATAATAGCAGTGGACGAATTAAAAAAAAAATGTATCTGTATAAAATAATTCAACGTGATTTAATTTGCTTATTTTTCTTCTATGTGTGGTATACAATTTTTTTTTTAATAATTTCCAACATAATACCATAATCTGATGCTTATTCAATTAAAATCATTTTATTTTTCTCAAAACAAAGCAGTTGCCAATTGTTATTTACTGTCATTAATTGAATCAAACTTTACTTTTCATCAAAATACTCTACACAAATGCACCTCATCAGCCGTGCAAATTTATTCAGTAAGACTTTATCATTAGCGTTTTGCTTTATTAAATTTTCTCTTAACTATTTTCCACTAAAGGCTTAATGGAATGAGACCAAATGAAAATAATTTAACTTTATAGTTAAGAGCAAGTCGCTTGCTTTTCTCTTCCTCTGTCAGTGACACAATTTTGCAAGCCAAGAATTTCATCAGCTGCGAGTTTGCTAAAGTAAAATCTGCTTAAACCTCTTTTCTCTCTCTGTTGATTAATTCCCCGTTCGCCGGCTGCTTTTCCGCCCAGACGATAAGAACAACTTTGACGTTGTCACGCACATTAATCGTCGTTAAAGAATTTGCTGTATAATTCACAGATTTTCTCACGAAATCAGGCTATATTCTACCCTACGCTGGACCACTTCCGCCACACTTAGTGAAAATTGCATGCCGAGAAATAAAAATAAATATGAACAGGAGAGGCGCGTTTAAAGTATGTAATTTTGCAACATTAAGGGGAGAAGATAAGGGAAAAGGAAGGGAATTCAAAATAACGCCTCTTATTCAAGGTGGTCCACTTGAGAATTAAAGTTGTTTGTGCGGCTGCAAAACAGGGAGTCGTTAATATATACGACTTTTGGAATTTTGTTAGCGCTGGTGAGAGTGAAGCATAATATGGATAGCCAGAGTTGAAGTGAAACACAATAATATTTAAATTATTCCCTCACACTTTTCATTGCGTTAGACAATTATAAAATATGAGATTATATTGCATTAAACTTAATAAAAAAATGACATTAATATTTCATCATGGAAGCGCAGAAGTTCTCTAAGTTCCGAACCACAATAATAATATAAATAATTAAAAAATAAACAAGAATAATAATTCATAATATATAAATAAAAAATTGATGTAGATGCTAAAATTTCAGCTATTTTTTTTTAACTAATTATTAAGTAAAATGCAATGCAAATTTATAAAATATTTAAAAAAATTTTCAACATGCACTAAGTTTTAAAAGTTAATATAATATTAAAAGTGTTAAAACAACATGATTTATAATTTTTAATTTTACTGCAAGTTTTGAACAAAACCTAATTTTATAATTGCTAAATTTTTTGCTACTCTAGATATTTAAAAAATACAATTAGAAAAAGAGAAAAATTTTCCCTTCAAAAATAATATTCAATAACAATATTCACTAACAATTCTTGATAAATCTGTCCATTGGAATTAGAGAAATGCGAATCATGGGTTAAGAATATTTCAGCATAATTTATGTTAGCGAAGGCTATAGGATTTCATTTGAATTAGCGTTTTGAGAAGTCTCAAACGCAGCATAATTACTAAGAAATTGAAAATTTATAATTATAGGCAGCAGTAGAGTAGGAAATTGATTAAGAGCAAAATTTCCCTTTGATAACTCGCACTTGTGCGTCTAATGTTATCAGGAAGTGCCTAGAAGAGCGGTGGCGCATCAAATCTGGCAAAGCTTTCAAGGCACATCGAGCAAAAATTAACTATTAAAGAGGCTCTGGCAGCGCCAGCTTTACATGCACGGGAGGCTGCTGTTGTAGAATTAATTGTATCTTTGCATCTCTCCCGGTGGCGCTTTGTTAGAAGCGTGCCTTCGCTTCGGCTGCCATTAGAGACTTTCGGTTGCTATTATTCCCTGGAGTATTCACACGAGATAAAATGGCAACACATTTTCTGCAGGCCCTCTATGGCGAGAACATGTTCCCCAACGACACGTGGCTCCTCCAAATGAGTGTCCGACCGACCCGAAAACAAAAACGAATAGTAACAAAGGAGTGCTTACGGAAACCAGCATCCTACGTTTCAGTGCGCGCACGTTTATTTCTTGGCCGCTATATATTCCACGAAATTTCATCAAAAGTTTTAATTCGTATTTAAAAATGCATGGCCCATCGTAATGGATTTTCCACTCTCGGCGCAAATGAACGAAAGAAGTTTTTAATTTCCATACCACACGGACGTGCGGGGACGGCCAGTTTTTTTCCTCTGTGAGATATAAAGAGAATGGGTTTGCTGCCGAGAGAAATTTGTATTTCAAAAAAGGCATTCCGCTAAAAGGTTTTCTTGCTGATTGCGCTAACTTTTTCAGTCATTACCAATTCCAATGGCAAAGCGCCGCCGACGACGAGTGGTTTCTCTCACACTACGTGGGGTTGCGACAGAAAAATCTCTCTGAGCTGCCGACTGCCCTTTTCCAGAAGAGAGTAATGCACGCCCTCAGCCAAAGTTTTTTTTCTCGCAACGACCGCCTTTACGCTGCTTCGTGATTTTATTTCGCTGAGAGTTGCGTTTGTTTCTACGTCTAGTGCAATACGTTCGCTCTTGATCCTACATATACGAGAAGCGAGCAAGGGATTGGGGTAATAGAAAGCTACATACGTGGTACATGCATGTGATACCCTTACAATCTGATTGTGAACCCGAAATAAGGAAAACCGTATCGCGCATTTAAAAATTAAATTTACGTAACACAAGTTTTCATCTAATAAAGCAATCGCAATGAATAAGACACGAACCAAAATAAGTGTCTGAATTATTAAAATGCATTTTTTTTTCTTCTTTTTAATAAAAATGATCAATAACTTTTCCAGGCCCATAAACTAAAATAAATCACAATAGAAATTGTAACAAAATCCTGGTTTGAATTCCAAGAATATCATATTTGTTATTGTTTTATCATAATGTGAAAAAATTTTGTTATTTAATTATAAATTCGTCCACGTATGTTGACAAAAAGTTGGTATATTAATAAAAAAAAAAAATATGCACTTTTGTAAATAATTAATTATGTGCAATAGATGTTCTTATGTTTAAACTCGTGAAATTCTTCCACAAACTAAATATTAAAAATTCTCTTCAAAAAAAAAAAAAAAAAAAAACGCAACTGATAAAATGAAAAACTAGGTTGGCACAATTTTAAATATAATTCTTTGGAAGCATTTGATTATAACAAAGTAATGAAATTGGAATGAGCACAAGCCTATATAATTTCCAAATTTCCATGGTTTTATCAAAGCCTCCCACGCGATCAATGTTTGCAGAGGGCCCTAATAATACTGTTCCAATAATCTAGCTGTTTACAGCCCAATAATAAGTGTACGCTTGGTATGTTAAAACATAATCAATTTGGGCGAAATTTGCTTTGCTCGCTCGCCAGGTCGAGAGTAAATTTGCACCGTTATGTGAATGCACAATGATCGGATATTAATAAAATGAGGAGGCCAAAGGCGAAACGGGCCGAGACGTAATTGAATTTTGCACGGTGATAAGCAAGGCGAAGATTGGGGGCGCCCACACACGATGGCGACGGCCGACTGGGCGCGGAAATTGAAGTGGCATCTAGCGTTTTGCCCTCTTGTGGATATATTCACCCGTTTAGCTGCGAGCAAAGCGCCGTCAGATAGGGATAAATATAAATAAATAAAAGCTCGCGGTGGCTGCTGGTGACGGCAGTTCCTTCGTGACATTCAACCTGACAGTGGAGAAACGCGGATAGCCGGCAGCAGACCAGAAAATATTATTGTATTAACGCGCGTACAAAGGACTGGGCTGAAGGGGTTGCCTAGTGTGCTCTCGTTGAATAAATTCCATCCCTGTGCCGCGGGTCAGTGACGTCACGCGCGGGAAACGGAAACATGAAGGAGGCAGGCCTCGAGCAGTCACACAAATCTCGCACTTTTTCTTTCTTGCTTTCTCGCTCTCTTTCCCTCGCTGGGATTGCAAACGCCGATATGCGGCTTATTTTGTAATTATAAATCGGCCTGGAAGGGAGGCAAGTTTAATCGAGCTCATTAATCACGCTGAAATGGAGCGTGTCAGGAATTTGATTAAGCCGCCGCCGCGTGCAACAGTTTCCAGAATATGGACATCAATTTTCCTGACGTATTGGGCACAAAAGTAAACCAACTAACTCTCCCCGCAGACGCACACGGAGAATACATTCAGAGAGCTCGAAATTCGTGTGTGTATCCAAGGAAGTGGTCAAAGAATGCTGCCAAGAAATAAATCTCTTCTGCTGGATTGCGTCCATTAATGTGCGCACCATGAAAAGGAAATGAACAGAATTGATTCCTTTGCCAGCTGGAAACGATGGCAATTTTCTCTGAATGTGCGAGCACTGAGTGCTCTTGGTGTATTTTGAATGGAAATAGATGAATACTGGCTGTGCCGACACAAAGAGGGAAATTTGAATATGTGCGCTTATTCTTTGATGATTGGATTTTATTGAAGTGGAGGAGATTTGATGTTTGGCCGAACAAAAGATTGAGATTACTCAAATCGATCTGATTGATGTTAATAAAAAAGTTATTTAATAATCAATAAGAAATTAGTTCAATGAAAATAATCAAAAATAAATTTGCTAAAAAATTATTGATTATTGGTTTTAATTAACTTTACAGAGAAATGAAAAAGCACTTACCGCGATGAATATGTACGGAGATTAGCGAAAATTGTCTATCGATTGTGCGAAAAACTGTTCGATTCGAAATTTGCCCCGATGGCCTCTTACGGAATTGAAGTGATTTGGCAATATTTAAGTGAAAGTGATTTTGAAAAATTAGAAAAAGTGAAATCTCGCTTTTTATAATGCTCAATTTACAATTTCTCCTTGGAAAAATTCTTCTGAATCCACGTTGTTAAATGACTTCAATAAACTATAAAACGTTATGTAACCACAATGATTTTGTTATCCAGAACGGTTAATAAAGATTAAAGTATAATTATATTTATCTAAAATCATGTTGCTACTGATAAGCTTTGAAATAGCATTCAAATTAAATTTTTTTAGTAACATTTTTTTTTTTAAATAATATTTCTCAAATCGCTGATCTCTTCTTATAGAGATTTGTTTAAAAGGAGTAATTATTTACATTTACTTATTAAATGGGAGATGGCCGGGGTTTATTTAAAGATTTAAAGAATAATAATTTTCAGACATCTATTTTTTTTTTATAAAAGTCACTCTTATTGAATTCCTTGGATTGAAAAATTAAATATACGCAAATTAGTAGAAATTATAAAGGAAAAATCTTTTCAAGTATACTGATCAATGCTTTCGAAAAATCAGTGCTTTCATATATTTTATTGAACGCGAAATTTAAATATATATGGATAACTGCAGAAGTGAAATGATTGTGTGCCTTAATTCTATGGTAATTAAAGTACATGCAATTAAATGTACATACACACAAGGAGGGGCAAAGCTGACTTTGATCGACACTTACCTCATACACGGCGCCCAGAGGCATGACCAGGCAGGCCACCATCAGATCGGCGACGGCGAGCGACACAATCAAATAGTTGGCCACGCTCTGCAGGTGACGTTCCAATAGAATGGCAGCGATCACGAACACATTGCCTGGTAACAACATCACAGGGGAATGTGGTTAGTTTTCGTTCTCTGCTGCAAAGTCACGTAGGAGAAAAAAGTAAAAACTGTTCTCTATTGCTTTTCCCCAGCAAAGTCAGCGCGCGAAAGAAAGGTGTTTTGTATTTTGTTTGGTTTTTCGCACAGTCAGTTTCGCAGCAGTCGGAAAAATTGCACTTGAAGTGGAATTGCTGCTTCGAAAACGGATCTGCTCCGCCAAAGTTTTTCGCAGATCCAAACTTGCGAAAGAGCGTCAGCTGCGTGCTGATTTAACTTTTGAAGCAAGCGGAGAGCAAACTTAATTGTTTCCTATTCTTTCCATTCCTAAAGGAAATTGACTGTGGTGGCGTCTGTGTTTAAAGGATGGAGTGGAAGTTTGTGGTAAGGCAGTTGAGTGAAACTTAATGAAAATTACAAATTCTGACATATTTAAAAGAAAAAGATATTTTATATTTTTAAATACGCGTTGGTTATAATTGAATTTATATGTTACAGATTTGATGGCAATATTTAAAAATGTTAAAATTAATCAATGTAGCTTAATTCAATTTTAAATTGATCGAAATATTTGTTAAAAGTTTTTTTCTGCAGTGTAGACACTCAAGAGTTCAAAATAAAGCTTCTGCTTCTTCAATGAATATTAGCCTAGATTGAAAATTTTAGATATTAATAATTCTAATGAAAAAAAAAGTATGAACTTATTTTCTGTATAGCAAAGGCTTAAAAATATAGAATTTACACTGATTATTTATCTTTCCCGTTGCAATAAATTTAATTGAATTAATGAAATTGGTTGGTATTAGTTATTTTTCTGGCATTTTACAAATTTATTTTATTTGGGACATTTAAGATAATATAAATATCCTGTTGTATTTTAATTAATATTGAATTTATTACCAACCACAGAGGTGCAAACATATTGTATTTGACCACAACAATCAATACTGAATGCTAATTTAGCTCCAATATCAACCAATTTCACACCGCCTCAAAACAATAACAACATGCTATTCAATCGGATGCTCGTCATGACTGGAGTAACAAATAAATAAACCACGAGAGAGGCTATAATCAATTCGGCAGTGCAACAAACGCAATGTTCGGCAACACGAGTGGCGGCGGCAACCGTACATGGGTATTATGAACAATTCCAAGGTGTAAGCCGACAAATTCCCCGGCTTAGCGCCGCAGACCATTTTTCAGTCTGTGATAAATTGCGCCCAATAAAAGGCGTGACAATACAAATCCGCGTAAGAGAGACTGTGCGATCCATGACGTGTGGCAAAAAGAGCAGATTAACGCCGGGAAACAATGGCGGCGGCGAATTAATTCTGCCTCGACCCATTTTCTCTGGGACGCCAGAAATAGCTCGGATCGGTCCGGCTGCGGCGTGGCATAATGTCATGAATTCTATTCTGCCGATTCGTGCTCAATCTGACGGCGTAGAGCCCCAATAAGTCACACACAGCGCGTCCCCCGTTATTGAATTATGATGTTTGAATTCCAGGCCACTGAATTTCCATTGTGTCCGATAATTACTCCGCCTGGCTCGTCTATATGTATATAGGCCTCTGTCAATAGGGTCGGTCGTCATTTGTGTGGAAATGCATTTATGCCGCGAGAATCAATAGACGCGCATTAGCGCCAGTTCTTAGAGTTCTTTCCATTCCTATTATTAAATTATTATCTCTGTGATTTCTCTCACAGCGAGAATATAAAAATCTGAGCTTCAATTTACCCATTAAAGGAGAAAAAGTACTTGATTTGATTGACTTATACAGAAAGTTATCATGATAGGCACTTAATTTTTTTAAAGTGAATTAAGCTTATGCCAAGAGTATCAAGGCCAAAAGTTGAAAGCTCTGATGGTTTGTAAATTAACGAAAAGTTTAATTTTGCTGTATTAGTGGCTAGTGCTGTGAAGACGTAGATTATTTCAAAGTATAATCATCTGTGCATATCAATCTATCCATTTAAATAATTTGGGAATTGTTGGGAATATTTTATTTTCAAATATTTTAAAATTTTAATTTGTCGGTCCGGTTCAGATTTTGGAATAAGAATAATAATTTTATTATAATGCGAAGTTAAAACGGATTTTTAAGTGATTTCATTTTCTCATCATATTGATAATTCATATTTTAATCCATCATATAATTCCTCTCATGATAATTAACTTATTTTCAATTCATGAACTAAATATTAACCGCATATGACATGATACTAATGTGATTTATTTTAAAATTATGAATGAAATGTTATTGCTTTCATATAAATCAATAAAAATTATAGTTAGGTTTCTTCGTAAACTTTGGAAAGATTTTTTTAATTATTACTCAATATTCTACCTTATTGAAATGGCACGATTTTCTTTGTATGAACTGCAGCTACACGGCCTTCAGAGTTCGTTGAGAACAAACTGAGATTTAGTGTGGCACAGAAAAAAGAGATTGCACGTTGCTCTTCCGCAATTCGTGCGCTCACGTAGAGAGGCGTGATTTGAACCAACCCGCGTGGTATCACAGCAGCGCAGCCCGACGCAAAAGCTTGTCGTGTATTTTTATTTTCATTCTTATTTATGGGTCACACGAATTCATGCGCGACACGTTTGCGTCCTATGATAAATGCCGCGCGCATTATTTGCGCTTCGTTTCAGCAGTTTAGTCGGCCGTCGAACGCTTTGTTCGCGCTGAGTTATTGGCCTGAATTAGGTGCACGTGTGCACCAAAAGGAAGGACATTTCAATCCGGAATAACTCGGTATTTTCGGATAGTAAAAAAATATCCAATGTTATTTAGAGCAGAGTATCCGAGATTCCAAATTTACTTCCGCCCTTATTCACTGTCGGCAATAACTCGGCCCAAGACCCGCAATAACCCAAAACCGGCTGAAATTACTGTCGACAGGACCCTCGGAATTGCGGTCATAAATATCCAGCGGTGGGAGAAAAATGGCGGGAAAAGCGTGGTACTTGGCGGAGTAAAAAAAGGAAAACTCACCTATTACTGTTATTAAGATCATGAGGCCGAGGATGACTGAAGTGACGGCCATAAAGATGACGTCAGTGAGCGAGTCGGGCTCGGCTGGAGCACCCCGAGTTGAGTTTCCATCGAGCGACGTGAAATTCCCAAAGGTGTCGTTGGAGCAAACAGACGAAATCGTGCTGTTGGTCGTCGAGTTATCGCAGCTGCTGCTGCTGCTGAGCCAATTGTCCGACTGTTGGTCCATCGTGCGCAGCGCCCGCACTGTCGAGGTGGCCAGCGCCAGGGCAGCTGCCACGGCCATGCGACTAGAGGCCATTTTTCAGGCTATTCCTGCAACAAATCGGAAAATTCCTTATTATTAAAATATGCAAATAAATAAATCATACTTTGGATTACAGTTATCAATTTAAGTATTTAAATGTAATAAAAAAATTCTGTTTCGAGTTTATTTTTGGGGCTTTTCATTTCATCTTTAAACGACTGTTTTTAGCACGTTCCAGTTCAGTTAAGTAGAGATCAAAGCGATTAGATTATATTGTAATTTGTCATAACATTGTTAATACTTAATTCATTAGTTCTATGTTCTCGGCATTGTGATTTTTGTTTTGCATCAACCACTATCACTATTGGTAGTTTTGCCTTCTTGGTCAGCATAACTGATTGTTCTCGATGTGGAGGTGCGTTTAATTCATTAAATTGGTGAGCAACCTGGTGCACAGGTTTGATGAGCGGGTTGCATAACCAGAAAGTGGACAAAATTAAAACAAAATCTTTACCAATGGTTTTTCTATTTGTAGGGGTTGCTATTTTGGAGCTCACGAAAATTAGAATGTTTCCAAAATTGAATTGGTATATAATATGATCTATTTAATAGCGTTCTGTGAACTACGATGTTAGATTTGTTTAATTCAGAGTGGAGTTGGATTTAAAATATTGGGGGATATTTGTACTAAGTTAACTTATTGGAATTGTAAGTACTAAATTAACTTTTGAATATCCCCCAATATGAAAAATGGTGAAAAAATTTTCATGGAAAACTGGCAAAGGTAACATAACATTACCAAAATTCCATCCAACTTTCAGTAGCATTTTATGTTTTGGTCAAAAATGTGTGTTTTTTATTTTATTTGTTATTTATGTTATGTTACTGCAGGTACTCAGTTTCCCAATTTTCCCAAAATCTACCATCCCCTGACATGGCATTGGCAAAACATAAACCCGCGTCGGTGCTGTCGTATCTGCCACGTCTAATATTTATTTAAGCCAACGGCGTGTCGATGATTTGATGCATTAATGATGCCGGCAGACGGACGGAATGACATTTTTGCCAGGTAAATCCCCGGGC
Source organism: Neocloeon triangulifer (assembly GCF_031216515.1). NCBI lineage: Eukaryota > Metazoa > Arthropoda > Insecta > Ephemeroptera > Baetidae > Neocloeon > Neocloeon triangulifer. Next base: position 14,566,386 of record NW_026775554.1, on the reverse strand, counting down.
AGAATAATAAAATACGCCAACGGTGAATCTGCGGCGGAGCAGAGGACAGTTTACGGCCACTTTAAAGCAGATGACACGAACGGCCGAGCCTTCACTAGGGTCGCATTATCTATCTCTCTTGAGCGGATAAATTCTCGGCCAGTGTTTGCTTCGATAAATTAGCGTTAGCGGCTAATGGCAGGCCGTTTGAAAATTATGGCCCAATAACGGTGCAACACCCGCCAAAAGATTGGGGCGTTCCTTTTTTTTTACTTTCCTCTCTGTTTGATAGCAACTTTGGCCTTCATGGCCTTGCCTAAAAGCGGCTTTTTTCAATCTGCAACGAAAGAGCTTTGTCGAGAGAGGCAGTAAATATCGGCAAAGGAAACCTTTGATTAGGATTTTGGCAACATTTCGGAGTGAAAAATCAAATGTTTTAGGGAGGTCGTTCTCATTAGCGCAATGAAATTTCCGTTTTAAAAATTTCGTGTTTACTAACCACTCAAATGCAAACATCAAAAGAGGGTTAATTTGTGTTTGCAGATTTATTTTTTACAAGGGCTATACATACAGTTTTTATCGCTTTCATATGTCAGACGCAAAAGCATTTTCAATTAAAAATTTATATACCTGGAATGTTGAAGCGTTTGCCAACAGATATAAACAAACTCTTCTACTCATTCTCTTTAAAGCGATGGAAATTCGAAAAAAAAAATTCCTTCTCCTTCTGCATGTTCTGGAAAGACTTTAAATGAGTGACTAATTATGTTATTAATGACCAGCAACGAAATTATAAAAAGAAAAAAAATGAAAAATGGAAATTATGGCAATGTTTCAATAATAAAAAATTTTATTCTTTTTCGAAGATTGAACGACTCATTTTGAATAAATAAGTTTAGACCCGTCAGAGTGCAATAGTCTGTAACTAAGAATAATATATGGGATTCCGGAAAGTGGTTCTTAATCCAACATTTTTTTGTTCTATTTATGTAAGTTTTTGAAGGAAAATAATTAATACTTTGTGTGTGATAATTTCTATTCCATATAAAATCCAATAAAATCAACTTTGAAATTGTTATTATAATTTTACTTTGCAAAATTATTTTAAGGCGTGCCTTTTAATTAAAAAAAAAAATTAAAAAATTATCAATTGATAAAATTTTAATAATATAATTTTTTGCACATTTTTCACTTCACCTTGTCTGTCATGTTTCGTGAAAATTCATTATTTAAGTTTCTTCAATGCCTTTAATCACAAATGAGCTTCTCGAGACTAAACGTCACTCTGCAAACTCTCTTCAGGAAAGATTTATATATGCGACTCTGTCCACGACAGCAAACAACAAAGTTGAGTGAATGGCGCAGCTCGGCTGGCACAGAGTCCTTTGAGGCACAGACGGACCGGCATGCTAATCAGACAAGTGATAAATGCCGGTGGTTTAACCTCTACGGGACCGACTGGAACGTCCCCTTTCACATATCTGCGCCGCAATTAGCAGACAATCCTTTGGTGAGAAATCATCAGTCATTTGACTTCTCAAGAGTGGCGCAAGGAGCTCCTCTCTCCCGTGGGCAATTTCGCCAATTTCAAAGGCGCGTTCGTAATATTCCTCTACCTCAGAAGCTTTTGTTGTTGTTGTTGATGCTGGGGCGCTTTTGTGGTCTCCGCGTCTGTGGAAAATCCTCAAGAGCTTTGCACAACCTGATTGGGGAATTAAGCGGACTTCATCCATTATATAGGTAGCTAGGACAGCAAGGTTTCGCCCCATAGAAAGCGTAATAGTCTCGCACGGAGGAGCTGCACAGCCACGGCCCATTAACTCGTACAGCCGTTATCGTGTCTGAAAAATTGGGAAATGGTGTTGGCGCAATTTCCTTTTACTCTCATAGAATTTCAATTCCATCTCTTCTAATTTGTTTGTATTTATTTTTTGAGCCAAGAACTATTTTGTAAAATTTAATTTTTACAAATTCAGCAAATTGAATAAATTTTAATAATTAATTACTTTTTTAAATGAAACATCAAAATCATGTTGAATTTGAAGTTTCCATCGCTCCTAAAACATTACTCGGGAAACAACGGAAAAATTTGATGTAATTTATTCATTTAACTTGCACAATTAAAAATTATTAACGTGACAAAATAGTTAAGAACAAAGGGCAAGACATATTTGAACGAAATAATATTTCTTTAGATATAAATGCATTTAGTATTTTACTTTTTTTAAATTTATTGATTGACTGACGCTAACAATAAGAATAAAAATAACTAGAAGGTAATTGAGAACTGTGTATGTATATATATTTTGTAATTCAATATATTTATTGTTTTAGACGAATGTTTAAAACAACACTTTAAATCAATTGAAACAAAATTTATGCTGCTTGTTTTCTTGAGATTAGACGCAGGGACCCGGATGAACATTGAAAACAAAGGACCGGCGATGCAAATTTGACAACTGGCTCAGGGAATTGAGCAACATTTGCGTTTTGGCCAGAAATTACGACCGCAGTCCTGGGATTTTGCTGCTTTAATGCGGACGGAGCGAATCGTAAAGTGCGGAGCGAGCCTTTCCCGCAGAGTGCGTGCCACCCGCCGATGCTCACGTCAATTGGCCGAGCAATTTTCCACCAGCGGTTTGCGACAGAGATATTCGGGCCGCAGAGAGGCATTAAGTCATAAGGGAGAGCGAAACCCGCCCTGGCCACGTCCAACTGATAATGAGAGAGTGGAACGTCGATGCAAATGTGCGCACAATGGAAATCACTGGGCTGCGAAAAGCGTTTGCCCGTGATGGATTTGCCCCGAATTTCTGAAACAAAAAGGTCAATCAATCAAATACGCCGCCGCCGCCGCACACTATCGCTCACTTTGAAATTAGCAGCCATTGTGCGATTTGTGATTTTTGTTCTGTCCGCGCGTTGATCGGCAATTATTCATGCAAAAGCTCTTCAAGTCACTGCTCAAGCAAGATCACTTGTGCAATTTTGATACCATCCTCTCTCTTTCTTTGTGTTTGATTAAAGATTCAACTCGTTCCTTTTCTCTTGCTCGACGCTCGCCTTGCAATCAAAGTTGGTTGCAAAGTTGATTCCGCAGCCTTGATTTAATATTCAGCCTTCAGAGAGCTTTGCTTGATTGATTGGAACGGAGGGAGGAAAAACACGCAGCGGGCAGTGCCAAGACCAAATCGATTTGACTCGCTCTCAGCAATCAGACGAACAAATCTGCCAACACCAAGAGCAGAGAAATACCTGTTGTCGAAGCCAATTCCGTTTAATGCCCACTGCTACCTGTTTGTGTCTTTCACTCCGCCATTCTTAATTACATTCACAATCAGAGTTCCATGGTAATTATATGTCTGTATTTTCAACGTTTAATTAATTTCTTCTTTAAATCAATAATCTATTTGAAACATTATTTAAAACTAAACGGTTTATTGAAAATTCTTAAAATAGGAATAAAAAAAAAATTAATTTTCTTACAATAAGAACTATGAAATAATAAAATTATTTTATATTTTATGTGACAAATTGTTTCTTTTTAACAGCATTCATGGTATTTTAAGTTTTAAATTTAACATTTTAGCACTTCAAAATTAAATTATTTTAGAATTTATAAAATCTTTGTGCTCATTCTAGAAGCATTAAAATATCCACTTGATCCAATTACAGTTTATTGCTTTTATGATAATAAATTTATCTATCATTACCGCGTTGATAAATATAGCATGTCTGGCTTATATTTAAAAATCGTGAATTTGTATGAAAGGAAAATTTTTGAAAATATTATTGTAAAAAGAGAACGAATTAAATATTTAAAAATAATTTGACAATAAACAGAACAAACATAAAACGAGCAGTTGAAAAATATCCGTAGCAGTTCAGTCACTTTGGGGATGATTCTGTGAGACTTCCATGCTTTGACTAGCGCCTCTACTTGTTAGTCTGCCCAAGTCTTTTGTTTCCTCTAGTAAAGAATTTCATTAGATATAATTACCCATCCTGATTTATTACTCTACGAGCAAGTTTTTTAAGTAGCTCAATTACTTCCAACTTTTCGCAAACTACCATTTAAGCGGATCAATTAGTTTATTAGTCGAGTTGCTGCTCATCAACCAGCTACTTTACTCCATTACTTAGATTGCCAATTTACTTAAAAATGTTTTTTTTTCCTTGCAGATATCTCCCATTTGCAAGAACACAGAAATTAAGGTTTAATTACCAAAAGCAAAGAAGAAATGACGTCAGAGAAAGTGAAAGTACCTCGCAAAAGTATTATATGTGTGGTTGCTTTGGAAGATTATTTTGGAGAAAAGTTGCTTCCATTTCGCTACAACAACTGAGGAGAGAGTGCACAAATCAAGGAGTCCATTTATTTATCCGCACTCGCCTCCAGCTTGCCGATTTATCAAAGGGTTAAAACGCGAGCGAGTGAAATTTATTCCGCGCTGCTTCACATACAAATGGTGGTGTGCAAAAACGCGACGCCCGTTTTTATTCCACGGCGGCTGCTACACAATCACGCCATTAATGTTGCACAACATTTTTCTCGCTAACAAATTTATCACTCCGACAACTCATTGGAGTGCTGGGCTGAACCAAACTCTCACTCTTTTTTCACCCTTAAAATATCGACGGGGTGGTAACGCTGCTGAATACAATTTCTACCAACGCGTTGATCATTGGCCATTATATTGTTCGCTGCTTTCATCGATTTTTTTCGCTAGCAAACAAAGACGCTTTGCAAAACTGCGATAATGGCCGTTGGCGTTGGAAAAAGGCTGATTTATTCACGCCAAGGCAGTTATTCTAATTTCCGAGCAATAAAATGCGCGTTTTTGCTGCAGCTTTTTTATTTTATTGTGGTCGAATTGCTGTGCTAAAAAAAATGCTGCCGTATTGTTAAAGCTGGGAGGCAGATGTGTGCGTATATTAAAAGACACCCAGTGGTATTGCGGTTGATCGTCGCGCGACCTGATTCGGAACGAAGCGCAAATGGAGTTCTTAACGCATTTTCCGGCCCAGGCGTGAAATTTTTAATAATGGCTGCTGAGCCTCGCGAGTGGATGTTAAATTTTATTTTACACTGCGGGATAAAATTTTAGCCCTTTTTGAATGGCCTTTTATTCCCACAGCTCGCGAGTGCAGTTCTGACAGATAACTTGTATAATATTTAACAACTTCATTATAGGAAGAAAAATTGGCTTCACAAAAGCTATACAATAATTCTCTTTTCACCCTTACATATTATTCTGCGGAAATTTAATGGTTTCCTTTGTACTAACAGGAGCCAATTTAATGTGCATGTATATTGCAATGCCTCATCAAAGCTTTCAGTCACAATACACAATATCACCCGCTTATCATCAGCCTAAATTATCCAAAATTAATTGGTAAAGTTCAATAAATTAAAAAAAATAAAATAAGAGAAAGCATTAGACTAAATAAAATTATAAATAAAAAAATTAAGTTAAAAACTAAAAAACAAACTTTAAGATGAATTGAATGTAAATTTAATGGTTTTATGAGTTGTTAATTAACTCTTTGAGTTTGAAAACGATTTTCGCCCAAAAATTTCAACTTTTTTTCTTTGATAATCAACGTATGTAACATTTTTTGTCAAAATATAGAGTACTTGAATGTGGTTTTGGGAAAAAGCTAAATTTAAATCAATATTTATTTTATATAAACGATAAATTTGCTTGAAAATTTTATTTTTTTAATTCCAAAACATTTTTAATTCGGATCATAACATATTACGATAAAAAATATGATATCGTGCTTCAAATAAATTAAATTATAATTTAAAAAGTGTAGTAAGAAAATTGCTCAAAATTTATTTAGTCGTTCACTGCTCACTAAATCCATAGTGCAAATCAAAAAGCAATTATTTTAGAAATTTTGCAGGTGGAACTTTTGAGACGGTCGAAGTTCAACTTTTGGAGAGCCAGTTTTGCTCTAATTTCGCCAGCCAGACATAAATTTTCTGCGAAGTCGGCAAAGTTGCAGCCAACAAGACGGACGCTCAGAGAGTGAGTTTGGCTGGCAAGGTGTGGCTGGCGCACGTCAAGGACCAAACTTGCTTCGATGCCGAGATCACACTCGAGAGCTCGGCATAATTGGGCGAGCTCACGGCAAAAACAAACAAAGCCATGTGTGCACATGCCGAACCAACAAAGCCTCGCAGAAAAGGAAATTAGAAGTGCGAGAATTTATCGCCCAACTTACAGAACGCGCGCTCCAAGAATGATTTATTCCGCCTTATCATTCAGCAGAGCCGCGGCGTGAGCTATTAATAGAGCCAGAAGGAGAGGCTAATTTATCACGACCATTTATTTAAAAAAAGACCAGCTCGTATACCTTCGCCCGCACGCACCAAGAAGTGTTCGCGTTCAATAGATTCCAGCTCCACTTTTTCTCTTTTCTCTGGTGGGCGGCAGCCTGCATTTTGACACACGAAATTAATAATTCTTTCAAAGTCACCGGCGGTTTTTTATTTGGAAAAAAAATCGTGAGACGACTTTCTTTGTTAGCACCGATTAGTCGTTCCGTGATCAATATTTCCACCCGCGCCGGCAAAGTTTTCGCGTTCGTGCTTGTTCACAGTTTCAAGTAAAAAGTAGTGCAACCAATCTCAGCCTCATCGCAACTACCAAAACATTTTTATGGTCGGGTAAAAGGCTTGTGTATAATTTTATTACCTCGATCCAACCGACCATTTCAAGTTTCCTGGAGCTTACCGTGGTGGGAAATGTATAGATACATATTTTATTATCAAGAGAAACGTTTTATATTCTCCTTTTTAGCAAGATAGACCCCGAGAAGTTGTTTCAAACTATACCCATGTTTATCGGCAAAGTAACGGAATTTCATTAGCTTTTCATTTATTTACATATTAAGACTTTCATACAATATAAAAAAATTACATAGGTTTGAAAATTTGATTAAATTGGTAGTAAAAACTCCCAAAATTTCAAAGTTATCTTTATTTAATTTTTATTTCTTTAAAAAGAAATTTGTCATGCAGATACGGCGGATGGGGTCTTTTTTATCTCCCAAGTTTTAGCAAAATTCTCGCCAGTGGTGGTGCCGTTTTTTTTGCCAAACATGACTTTTTTTACATAAAATGTTTTCAACAATTGCACGTAAACAATGAATTTGTAACAATATGGATAAATACACTACAATAACAACAACAACAGTAATAATAACAAGATCTTCCAAATATCAATCACTATTTTCAGCTCAAATGAAGATTTATGATGAACCCGGAGCTAAAAAAAAAAAAAAATGGTCCCAACTGATATTTTTATAATAAAATTACCTGGAAAATTGTAAAAAATTCAGCAATGGAAATCTATTTATAGATTATTTTATAAATATTTTCTCAGCATCATTCTTTATCAAAACTTGTAGGCTGAACTATTATTTTTTTTCTTGAAAGAAATCATCAATCTCAATTTAATCTTCAAGGCGTTTTTCACCTGAAAAAATTATTGCTCTAATAGGCTAGAATTGTGAAAAAATTTACCTCACATTTAATTTGTAACTGGCATAACAGTATTGCCTTTCTTGATTTTTTGTTCAAATGTAAAAAGCCGCTGTGTACTTTATATGAGCGGAAATAACCTAAATGAAGCTTTAGCAGGAGTAAAGCAGAGCGTTTTGCTTTCTGTTTGAAGTGTCCTTTTATAGTGATCTCACCTTTTTTGCGTGAAACGGAGTTTCCCACTCCGGGTAAATTTTTATTTTTCATTTTAAAAAAGCTTAAAACAAAAAGCAATTTGAACAAGCTTCAAAGAGCGGCAGCCGTTCTCAAAGCAACCCTTTGCGCGTTATCGCGAGCGTGGAGGAGCGCGCGCCGCGTTTTGATAGATTCCTCGGAGGACGCACACTGCGGGCTGGAATTTCATCTCACACGAGACTGAATAAAGAAGACGTTTCGACGCAAGTGCCTGCCGTGGGTGAAAAAGTGCAGAAGAGAGAGAGAGAGAGGACGTGGCAAATGAGAATTTGAGACGATGCAAAAAGGTGGCGGAAATGAGTCCCGCAATTAGAGTGCTGCAGATACACAAAAGATGTATCACCCTCGCGCAGGGGTTGCCGCCACCGCTTTTTTATGGGCGCGGGAAATAAAGGCGAAATGAAAGGACTGCGGAGTTCGCCGCCGACACCGCAAAAGTGAGAGAACGCCCTTTTATCCTCTAGCAAGTTTTGTCGAGAAATTTCGCAGCTTCTTCTCTTTATAAATCATGGCTGCATCAAATTGATTTCTTTCGCAGCTCGCGCCGCAACACCTCGAGCACATCCCTTTCTTTTGCTCTTTCCTGCGTTCGGCTCGGCTAACCTCAATGGATTTTTAATGACTTTAGCACCGTGAGCAACAAGGCCTATAAATTATTCATGAATCATCGTCATCGAAATGGGAAACCGTTGGACAGAAGTAGGGTAGGGCTTCTTTTTACCCCAATATCTAGGGAAATTACCCCCAGGCCAGCGTAACTTGAGACCTAGAAAGGTCGTGAAGTCGTATTAAAAGTTAATTTTGAACGAATTTTTAGTTTGGTCTGAGGAGATTTTTCAGTTGGAAGGAAAAAATCTAAAAATCGGCAGGAAAAATTAAAACAAACAAGCAAAAGCAATTTAAAAACCCCTTGCACAATATATAATTATTATTATACTGAATTGCATAATATATATTTGTTTTAACTTTCAATAAACTACAAAAACAAACAGGGGACAATTAATTTGCATATCCACTCTTGTCACTTCTCTAGCGCGTCACAGCAATGATTTATGTAATATTTTTTAATTCAAATTTGAATTTCAGGTCTCCTAAAAATTAGAATTTCTGTTATAAACCAAAATAAATAAGTATAAAATCTTATAAACGAATAATCATTTTATTGTTGAAAAATTCGTTTAAATTTATAATTATAAATAAAATTAAAATTAAATATGAATCAAATAATTTATAAATAAAATTTTATTTCTAACAAAATTGATAGAAAGAAACCCTTAGTTGAAAATTTAAAGCTGCAATTAGAGAGCAAATTTCCCTTTCAAATTTTCCAAATTTTGGGAAAAATTTTCATATGATATGGACGGCATTGTACTTTACTCTTGTGCTAGAAACGAATATTTACAACTCCCCTGAGCTACTTATGGACGAAGAAGTGGCAGAGAACGCAGTTGTTATAACGAGAGGAACAATCATAAATTGGCGATGCCGCACTGAATGCGTGGCCGATTGCTGCGAACAACAATGGGACGAATCTGCCATAGTCACCGCCGCGGGTACATGCGATATGCTTTCAGCCGCCGCTGGGAAAACACACTTACAACACACACACACAAAAAACGGTCAGATATGGAGGCATTGTCGAAGAAAGAGCAGGTCTAGAGTGCCCGCCGCTGGGAATGTGTGTGCCGAGTAACGCTACCGCTGGCGGCAGCACATAAATGCTGAGTGAAATTCGATGATGGCAGAATGCTGAAAAATGGGATGCTTCATGATCCCTGCCCCTGTCGAGGATGGAAAATTCTATTTTCATACGACTGATCAAATTCGCCGTTCTGGGGCATCAAATTGATTTTCCGCCCCTGGAATTCTCTGGGAATATCTATTGAATATTTTATTTATTATAATTTTTTCAACTTATCCATATATCTTGTGATTTTTAATGTACTTATTTGTATCATGATTTCTATATTAAATATAGAAATAAAATAAATTTTATTTTATTCATCCTACTGTATTTACCCTATTCAGATTAATTGAAAATAGCACAAATAACTACGAAATAAATAAATTGAAAATCAAGCTGCATTTGCCAAATATGACTTAGCAATTAAATAACATTTTTTTTTAAATCTCGTCAGTGAATTTAAAACCTTCAATGAAAATTATTTTATTTTAAACCGAACAAAAGTTTTTTCCATATAAATTGTTGTTTTATTTTTTCTGCTTTTGATGATGAAAGGAATAAAAAACCAAACAATATTTGCATTCTATAAGTTTTTATAGCTGGTCGAGAAAATTCAATTTGAGGAGCACTATAATTACTATATCAAAGTATCTAATATTCAAACATTTTGCTAAAATATAGTACCATTCCGCACCATTCCTTACACACTTCTAGGAAAAGTTTAGATATAAATTTTTCAATTACGTGCAGAACCATGTCCTGGTTCATTAAAGTTTACGTCCACGAATAATTAAATACAGCCTGCTTTTATTTGCAGTTGTTAAAATTCATCAAAAAGAGACTCTGCGCACCAAAATTAATGTTAGCGCGGGTGTGTTTTATGCAAAAAAGTAAATAAATAAAAATATGCTAATTATAGCCGGCAACTGCACGAGCCATTTTTGTTTCTACGGAGCTGGCGGAAGAATTCTAACAAAGCAGAATTTTATATGTTGGTGCTTAGCTTTAGACTGTGTCGCATTCCTTGCTTTGTTTTTGCAAACACTTCTGTGTCCTAACAGTTGTTGTTTGAAATAAATTTCTGGACCTGATGGTGCACACGGAGGGGAAGGGCGCAAGCATTGCACATACATCTAGCTGGCATTCCAGCCTCAAGTTTTTCTTGTAATATATTTTCCAGCTCAAAAACGAGCTCCCTCAGAGCGTGCCTCATTGAATCAATATCCAAGTGCACAGCAACTGGGTTCAGGCAGTGGTACATTAATTTCGCGGTTTGTCTATTTATCTTCCTCGGGTCGTATTGCACATTTCATATTTGCGCAAGATCCCTTTCTGCTTCTGGCATGGAAAAATTCAATTTAGACTTTGATGCCGATTCAGTCTAAAAGCGCAAGTCAAGAGCATTTTCAAGGAAAAATAACGGCGCCGGCAAATTATATTTATAAGAAACAAAAGAGCCTATAACAATATAATAAGGGTAGTAAAATATTAATTTAGTAATTTTAATATGTTAAGCATTGTATGATATTCTATTTAATTAATATTTATATTTTATTTGAAGAAGCAGTTAGACCAAGTAGAATATTTCATAATGATTTTTTAAGTAATTGGAAACTATAGTGAAACCGCTGAGATCATCTTTGATCTTATTAATAATACATTAATTATCGAAATTGTGTATACTCTTAAATAAAAATATATTTTTTTATTCGCTTAGTATTTTTTTGAACTAACTCTCAATAGTTTGTTTCTATGGACTGGAGTAGAAAAAATAAATAAAAAATTAAAAAAATTGCATGAACATTTTTGCTGAATAAACAAACAAAAAATTTATGTAATCCTTGTTTTTGTAAGGAAAATAAAATAATTTTTACTGTCCCATTTATGTAATTAATTTTTTTCTTCTATAAAAAACCCCTTTCTCATGGACAGAGATCTTGCTGGACAACCGTTTTTCTTTAAAAGCTTTCCTTTCCACTAGATTGAGACGACCACTTTGCGCTGATAGGCGCAATTATCTTCGATGGCTTTCTCGGCAGCAAACCCTATTAATTAGGAAGTTACCAATTCTCTGGCAAGTTGTGTCGGCAAACTCGCTTACCTTTTCGTTTCGTCGGCTTTCCCGATGGGAAATTCCACTACGCAGACAAAAGGGAGAACGACGCTGAGAGCAAATCCCTTGATAAACCGATTTCCTGACTCGCTCAGTCGGAATTGCCGTCGCATCAGCGTGTTGTAATTTATGCTAAAGAGGTCGGATTGTAAACAACAGGATTCGCGTCCAATGTAATCAAGTTTTAAACGAAGAAACAAATGCAAACTAGAGGGTGAGCCGGAGCTGAAGAAATGAGATCGTGTACATAACTAGGGCTTAATCTGGCTGACGCTGATGAGTAAATAATTCAGCCTCGCAACGAGGCCAGAATTAGATTAAACGCACAAAAGTCGAGATTCAGCCCGAGCTGCACTCACTAATGACGCTGCGATGTTTTTTTTTAACGAAACAATTAGTGTGCTTTTGGCTCTCGGCGCCCCCATTTGCGTACCCCACCGAAATCACCCTTGATAAATTTTGATCACGTGTGCGTGCAAATCTCTAATTACTTTTTGGAAGCCGTTTCTTTTCTCGGCAAGGAAAAAGCGCGAGTGAAATTTACTCCCGTGAAAGCGGAGCAGCCATTAAAAGTTTTCGCCACCGCTGCCAGGCACTTTGGGGCAAAAACTTTTGATTTCACCATCAAAGGCTCATTGCCAACACTAATAAATACACACGCTCACACCGTAATTAATATTTCATTATTGGGGTTTGCAGACAAGTGAATGCGATACTAATTAACCCGAATCTATCCGCGCTGAAAAAATGTGCTAATTAACTTTTTACAGATCAAATGTGAAACCAAATAGCGTAAAATCGTGGAAATCTATCAAGGCCAAAGGTTCATTGCATGCCTGAGGTTAATTCCTTTTTAACCCAGCCAGTTTTGTAACGTTCCAATTGGAAAGCCGCTGCTCTTTTTGTGTCGATCATTCTGTGTACCGCCGTGATTAACCAACTGTGTGGCCTGTATGTTGTTGCCAAAAAGCGTTTTATGGACAAATTAACATGGAAACTTTTGTGGGCGTAAAATTAATTTTTTTAAATATTCAATTTTATGCGCAGATCGAAAAATTTTGAATGAATTTCATTTAAATGTTATGTTCTTTGCTCTTAAATTATTTTTGTTTTACGTTTTTTGATTTAAAATAAAAAATTTTAATTGGTGCATATAAAACTAAAATTTACCATTATCTAATATATTAGAAACGAAAAATATTTATAAAAAAGTGCAACTTTTCTACGGCAACTCGCCCAGACAGTATCAGGAACACAAACAGGATTCATAAACTTCATCATGTGGTCCTCAACATTATGCACGTGGATGATGCCAAGTGGCGTGTGATATAATTTGCTCTCGCTGCAGACGTAATCATTTAGCGCAATCTGGTCGAGTGAGAGAGAGGACGGCGGGTCCTGATCGTGTGATCCCATCAATCAACGCTTGATCACCCCTGCTTTTTATTATCGCACCAAAACACGTCCGCGTGTCGCACGACGGCCGGCGGGCTAAAATGAATGTGCAGCCATAGCGGTTATTTATTTTGGTTTGCTCGCACGTTTCTTGTTTTTGCTGACTCGCGCGAAACGTGCGCGAAATGCAGATGTGGAGTGCGACACCGTCATTGCAAAGCGGCGCTAATGAATTGTGTGCTAAAGCAAGTAAAGCATTCAAAAGGAGCCCAGAATAGTAGTAAAAAATGAAAGTTAGCATTGTTTCATTTACAAAGAAGAATGCTCCATTTTATATTAAATCTTCAAATATTATGGTGGCTTTCCAGCTTAATACGTTGTAATTATTTTTGAAAAAATAATTAATTTTTAAAAAAACATAATTTTGTTTTGTATTTTAAAACTGTTTAACTTTGAATAAAAAACATTTAATCTTTCTATAAAAATTAAACCACAATATAACAGGTCATCATTCTTCTGCAGACCAGCATTATCATAAATCAACAAGAGCTTGACTTATAAATAAACATGTTGATCATACGTGGGAAAAGCGGCCGCTTGTGCGTAATGAGTAAATATATTGCGTACGGATATAAACACACAGCCCTGCATGATATTAATAAAGTGTTGTGTGCACGTCTCGGCTGTGTCTGTCCTTGATAAATTTAGCCGCCCGATTTTATGACGTTAGACGAAGAGATCATAAAGCGGGGTTTATTGTGATTATTGTGAATGCGGTGGAGCCTCAAGGGACCAGCGCGAGTTCCATTATTATTGCATGCCCACAACGAGTGAGTCGAACAAATTTCGCTGTGGCAGCAAATAATAATGTGTGCGCACTTCATGTGTGGTGGTGCCGAGCTAGGAGGCGCTCGTTGTTAAGCCGCCGAGAAATTGTCATTACCGAAATGCGGAATGCAAATTTGTCTTCATTCAGGGCGGAAGACGTACGAGGATTGATTACTCGGCAGCTTAAGTAACACGCACGTTATAGATTGATACATGTGTACATATGTGCGCTCCCTCTCCCTTAATGGGAATTTCGATGGGCGCGTTCGTGATTTGGAGTCCTTACCCGTATTGCTATTGACTCAGTGACATGTGAAGCAAAGTGATTGTCGATTTGTCAACGTTGAGTCTAGAAATTGGAAAGCAAGGCGATGTTTGAATAAAGAGGTTTCTAGAAATTAACAGTGCTGTTTAAGTGATGCTTTTTTCAATTAGCTCCATAGATAACAATAATTGGTTCCAAATCAAATCACATGAAGTAAATCTCTCTTTTTTGTAAACAATCAAACTTATAATATTTAATTTCAGGATGATTTATTCGGGCAGAGAATGCCCGGTGATAAATTAATAAAATAAACATTAAATTCAAATATAAAATTGGCATTGTTGTACACTCACAATCAGAGAGCTTCAGAGCTAGACGTTTTTTTCATGCAAAGATATATATTTGACAGAATTCTATTTGAGCGCAAGCATGAGAAGTGACAGGCGACAAATTCCACTGCCAGGTCTCGGCGGAAATAGAAAATGAAACACACACGCACCCGATGCAAATATTGATACGCATACCCCTGCGAATGTCAACACGCGAGAAATGAAATAGATGTGGGCATTGCTCTCTTTTTGCCCAAATTTCGAGGCAGAGGGAAAATATATAATGTGTGCCGACGGCCGTTTCATTATTTGAACATGTCACCCAGCCATCATAATGATATTCCTTGTCGCAACGTTTTCATCGCCACGCATACGCTGCGAGTATATTCGCAAACAGTAATAATAACGAACTCATTCAGAAACTGTTGCCTGTTCCTGGCTGTTCGTTTCTGTCACCGCTATTTTGAGAAATTTCTTTGGGCTTGTTCCTTCATTATTTTCACTTTGCGGCTCAATTTTGACATATATTATGTTTATGGTAAACTGCGGTAAACATATTTCGTGGCAGCTGTGGGCGGTTGGTTAGAAATTACGTTGCCGCACGAGGATAAATTAGTGCTTTTAATAATATGATGCACCTGGTTTGAGAATTAACAATTAAACAGCAAAATTTGAACAGCATCAAGATAATTCTATAATGTTGCATTCTTCTTTGCAAAATTATAGAATAGTTTGAAAGTATTAACTAAATATTTTTTTCTGCGGTGTCTTTCACTTGAATTAGAGGAATTGTTTTACCTGTGCTGTTTTGAAAGAAAAATGCAACAGTAGGCAAATTACTTTTAATGCTTTATATAAATAAATTTGGCGGTCAAAAGTTGAGATGTAAAGCAGACCTTAACAACTAAATCAGCTGGATATGATTCAATTTTCTAAACTTGTAGAGAGAAGATGGCAAACTATTTCAATCAATAGAGATTTTTACGGTTGGAAATAAGATATTTAGTTCTTCGTCATTTCCAGGATAGATTGAATTATGTGCCACTTAAATTTGAAAAAAAAAATTATAACCAAAAGCAGGCACGGCCAATATTGCAGCAAGTTGCGCATAATGCAAGTTTTCCCAGAATTGAATTATGATCTGCAATACGCACTTCCAAACGAGTTACCATGAACGTCGAATTGCCGATGCATTATTAATTTATCACCACAAGCGCACGATTAACCGTGGGGCATTTTGCATGCATGTGTGAGTACCTTTTATGTTATGTGCCTCGCGCGGTTTGGACAAGTTTAAGCGGGCGATGAGCGTTAGTTGTGTCAAAGGGTACGGCGTACAATTGTGCCCGAGTAATAACAGACGAGTATGCAAATAATGCACGTGTACTTCTAAGAGCATGTTCTGTATTATTAACTAATGGTCTTGCATGCTATGGTCGTGTTGACAAACGTTATGCTTCGAAAATGAGTAAAATGTTCATATGCCAATTTTATTCATTTAATGAAAATTATTTTTAAATTTAAACAAACAAAAAAAAAACAATGACCAGAAAATCAATGTTATGTATATTTTTTGCAAACTTAATTTACTCTTAATTATTTTAAGGATATTCCCGGAAAAAATATATCCGATGTTCTCCCTGCCTTTATCGTAATCAGCGAGTGCGAAGGCATGAAATGAAGCGATAAAAAGAGGTTCATGCCAGCCTTTTAAAGAGCCAAATTAAAATTATTGGGGTTTTTCTTAAATTGCTATCTACGGGCAAAAATATTCTTAAAATATATTCAATCACATGTCATTCTTTTGAATTGAAAAATTATTTATTATTATAAATCTAGAAATTTTTAAAACAAATTTTCAAGAAAATCATCACTGCTAATCTTTGTAGCTTAATAGTTTAAATACCATTTCATGGCTTTCTCTCTTGAGTGCAATATCTATGAGTAGATGTAAAAACAAATATTAAGCCCATGCTGCCTGTTGACGAGCATGTGTTTGTTTATGGACGCGAGTGCCAAAAGCAGGTCCCGTGTGTTGTATTTGAAATTCAGATGTAGGTGTGTTTGTTCACTGTTCAAAAAGCAGCATCACGGCTCATCGGAAATCTGGTTCTGTCATTGGCCATGCTGCCCGTGTTGCTGCTTCATTTATGATTCAATCGACTGCTCAGCCACGCACGCACGCACTTCCAATTTCATTTATATAAATTTTGATGTTGATTTTAATCCAGGATCAGCGCATAAATTCAAATGACAAAATGAGGTATATGCTATACATTTTGAGCACTGGTTTGTAAATTTTTAATTTTTTAGTTCATTAATTTTAGATTGAACTTCTTTGATTTTAAAAACAGTGCGACACCATTATTCTCATCCCTGGCTATGTTACAATGAAAATTAATATTTTATGACAATTAAACAATTGAAAAAAAAACAGATCATCTAGTTTTGATCATGTTCTATGATTCCATTTCACATAAAATAGAAAGGATAGAAAAACAATATCGCAAAGTAAGATATAAAAACACATTAAAGAAACGATAAAAATAAAGATCTTAATTTTAGTTTTTTTTTGTTAAAATTCGTATTAAACATTATTTATATTTATTATTTCTAATCTTTCTAATAATATCTTAATTCTTTTATTCAATACAATATAAAGAATCGTCACAACTGGAAGTTACAAAAAATTCTTTTAATACTCAGCGGTTAGGAGCCCATTGTTTTAAACAACGAAAATTTTCTTCCTTTGTTTTTTTCAGTCTGTTTTTCTTTTTCAAAGTATTAGAATATGATATGCTATTTTAATTTTGCGAGTTTAACTTATTTACTATAGTTACCAGAATTTTCATTTACTTTGCGCTCCTGAATCAATGTGGGTGTTTCGGGAGAACTCCAATTTTTGTCGACTAGCCGCGAGCGATTGATGGCGGTAGAGCGTCATTACTGCGCAAAACTGGTAGGGTATATTTTCCTTCATTTAATCGCATTTCCAGGAAGACGCGCTTTCTTTAAAAGATTTTCGCCTAAAAGGGAGCGAAAGCAAGCGCGAATGGTGGAACGAGAGAAGGAGAAGAAAGGGCGCCGGGTCTCGTCCTGATTGATAGCAACTCAAGAGAAATCAATTCGACAAAGAGACGGAGGATGGATTTAGACTCTGGCTACAATAAATGGCTCCTCGGCGAAGAGGGAAAAGCGCCTCTTTTTTTACTTGCCCGAGCCCCCACGTGACTGCTGGAATGGAAAAATATGCATTGCCCTTTCCATCCAACATTTTCGCACTAAATATAAATTTGGCATCAGCGATCCGCAGAGTAAATATTAAAAATGGTCGGACGACACCGTTTATGGCCAGATTGTGCTTGCCGTTGCGCGTCGACTGCAACGGCTCTTTTCAAATAACTGTCAATATGTTCGGTGAAAAAAGCGAGAGACAAAATTTTTGGAGAAAGAATTCAATTCTGTCGAAATCAAACGACACGTTTGCCAGAAAAAGCTGACGGCTTCTCCTACAATATTTACTTTGAGCGTTACAATACGAAAAAAGATGTATTTTTCATGGCATGTGATGTTTCTCAAACTCCGTACGTTTAAAAAGAAACCTCTTTTCACGGTTAAATAAAATTATACTTTCTGCTAAAAATTAGCAAATAAGAAAAAATATTGCTCACCAAGGGAAGCCGCTGGTTCAACAAAGTGCAAGCGCTCCAATCAACCTGAAACAAAAGTTTTAATAATTAAGAAAGTATAAATGCAAGTGAAAAAAACTACACACACGCTAAACTTTTCACTATATTACACCGTGGTGACACTTCAACGATTTTTTCGTCAAAATGCACCAGAGTAGTTTGGGGCTCAGGACAAACTTTTTGTTTTACTCTCTCTTCTGGGAGAGTAACTTGAAACGGTCTTTTGAAGGAAAAGGATCAGCAAAAAGGGACGCGAAGGAAGATTTTTCCTACTTTCCGCTCGCCGTGAAAAGTTTGCGCGGCGATTGTGGCAGATTCTGTCGGAAAGTGTGCGGCGAGTGTGCAGTCGTTGCGATAATACCGCCGGGGAGAGAGGCAATTTATTCGCCTTCTTTTCTCTTTCTGCTCTTTGCATACAGGGCCGCATCTGCGCCTGCTACTTGTTACGTTTTGCGAGGGTGAAGGGGATTCTCCGCCGCCGTGCAACACAAATGCCAGTCGGCCTGTCAAGTGGCGAAAATTGCTCGGCGCGCCGTTTCAACATTTAAAATAGGCTCCAATTATTCAGGAGATGAGACTCGAGAAATCCCCGCTTTTCTCTTACCCGCTTGTGTTGCACTTCTTGTCGCATTCAATTCGTCGTCAGTTGCGAAAGAGGCAGGTGGAATTGGCCCCAATTACCGCTCATGGCATCTCGCACTCGACTCGCATGAGAGCAATTTTTGCAGCAATTTGCATTTACGTCAAAGGCGTGTGTACGTAATTACATTCGGTAGATGACGACGACACTTACCATATTTCAAAAGAAGCAGTTCTTGAGCTGTAAAGCATTCGCAGAAAATGAAGAATAATGGGGAATGCTTTACAATTTAAGTCTAGGTAAAAGATAGTAGATGCGCAGAAAGACGCTACCTTGAGTAACTATGCGTAAAAAGCATGATGAAGAAATAAATTGAAGAATAATAATAAAAAAAAATAGTACAAGGTATGCTTTAGAAATGTTACTACCCGTATTTGATAAAATTATAGTGAGCAATTTAAATTCCACTACCCTTGAGAGTTCTGGAAAGGCTGCTGTTTATAACACAGAAGATGTTTTTCTATTATAGACACGTATATAAAAGCTAGAGAGCCATCTTTGTAGATTTTCCGTTCTTCTGTACATCTTTTATGTAGTTTTTTTTTGCTGCATTTAATGGCTCTAGAATTTACATTCGATATTAAATAAATATGATGGTACAAATTTTATTCTTGTTGAAACATTCCAAGGTCTCAATAATTTTGGGCAAGTAAAAAGTATAAATTTTTTTCTGCATAATATTGGGATGACATATTTTAAAATTTAATTGACAAGTGGAAGGGACACAAACACTTTTTGCATAATATAAGAGCGACAATTAAAGCACGGTTTTCAATCTTGCGCACTTAGGACGAGACCCATTTACAATGCAAATGGGAATATGCGGCTGAGGTTGACCTGCTAAATTGTTTGCACGCCGGCCGAGCACCGTCACAATGTGTCCCTGGCTAACAAACTCGACGACAAGAACCTGGCGCGAAAATTGATTATCGCGCCGCTCACAACAACACCCGCCGAGAGAGCAGCGTATATGAAATTACAGCACCTCGCGCGTACGTACATACATACGTCACTTTGGCGTGCACATTCTAATTAATATTTTATGCAAATCCCGCTGCGAAACAATGACGTGTAATTATTGCTGGGCTGCCGGCGAGGTGCATCACGTGATAAAGAGATAGTCTGCAGCCAATGGAAAATTGCCTGCTCTAGGTTTGCAAAAGGGGAGACGAGATTAAAGGATTAGAAAATTTGTAACGTGAGGGCAGAAATTGACTAAATTGAAATTTAAAATAAAAATTTAAGTATGTTTTCTTTTATGTAATTTCTTTCTCAAGTAACCAATATAATTTATGATTTTGAATAAATGGATTATGGATGGTATATTTGGGCAGAGAATGCCCGGTGATACATATCTAAACATGGTTTGGAATTTAAATTACGTAAAAATTTTTATAGTGAACCTGTATAACAACATTTAAAATATTCGTATCTGCTTATGAACTTTTCAACCAAAATAATCTTAATTTTTTCTGACAATCAAATTTTTCAGAGTTAAGAAAAAAATTGAAGTTTTTATACACGTGACTTAAAAATCATACCTCCTTTACACAGATAGAATTTACTTGCCATTAATCACACATATGAACCTGATAATAAAGTTTGTAAGTTAATCACTAATCTGGAAAGTTTTCTGTAGAGACCGGCGAATGCTCTCTTTTAATGTAATTCTAGTTGCGGGCAGAAAAGTTCAACTTAACCTTTACCAGCAGTCCAGCATCAAATCAGCACAACAACCACTAAATAGTTTCTCAACTCATTTATTTTACAATGTAATGCCAGTTTCCCAGCATTATATAAGTGTATTGTAAATTTTTGGCTAGAGCAACCTGGGAATTAATTTCAATAAATTTTGGTTTGGACTAACTTGTGGTCAAATTTAATTTTTTCTTGTAAAGCTCCATAACCAGAGAAGAAAATTCAGTAGAAATTTCCTCTCCCATAAACACGGAAAAGTGGAAGCAAAATCTAAAAACTTGAGCCTGTATTATACACGTATATGTTTTTTTTAATATATTTGGGAATTTTAATATTCCAATTAACGTCAAAAGCCTTGGAGAGCAAAACGTCAAGAACAAAAATGTTCAAATATTGAGTTTTGGCTCTCTCGGGTCTCATGTTTTGACAGGAATGGCGTTCGTCGTCGCGAAAAGCGATTGATTGACAGTTTTATCAATATTTATCAAGTAATGGATGCGTAATTAACGGTTGCCAGGCGGATGATTCGTCGGAAGTAAGCGTGCGGAGGCGTTGAAACAAGCATGCCTGATGCTGATGTCTGCAGACTGAAAGACGTTTTCTTTCGATCATCGGTCACATTATCGACATTCACCTTAAATAGAGCTGAAGATAAAGTTCATTTTGGTATCATAAAATCAAAAGTTGGTAAAAATTAATCAATAAAAAATATATAAGATCTGTTCAATCAGACTTCATAGGTCACCAAACGCATTAATGCAGGGATCATCAATATATGACATGGGGATTGATTAAATTTATTAATTTTTAAATATAATTAATGACATTTTGTTTCGGAAATAAGTTAAACCTCCTGGTTTAAATGTTATTTGTTCAACTATTGAAATAAAATATGAATTATAACTTATTTTAAAAATAAGAACAACATTATTTAAATATTAAATAATCCTCAAAAATATAAATTAAAAATTTCTTAATGCAATATTTATAATAACTATTAACAACAATTGTTTGTTGTTTTTAATGCCTAATATAAAAACATATGCAAAAAGAGGATTTTTTTATCCAGAAAACCCCATTAATGTTATTTTATTTTCTTCATCCAACAATCAAATATTTCATAACAATATAAATATAATTTCTGATTTTCATCAGATTTTTCAAAAAATTCTCATTGTTCGTTTGGCCCATTGTTGTCTCACATTTGAAGTTATGAATCCGTTGGTGATTAGATGTCATTTTCATCTTCAGATTCAGAAGACTCTCAACTAGGCGGCTGGGATTCGAATTTTGAGGAAAATTCTCAGCCAGAACTACGAAGTTCAACTTCTGACGACAACACCCACACCGACGACGAAGGAAGACAGCAAGTTCGTTTCGCCAAAGTCTTCTCTAAAGAATTTGAAGCCCTCGACCCATCAGTCGCGGTCAACCACACTCCAGAGATAACTGTGAAAGAGATCCACTCAGTAACGACATCCACCACCAGTCTGATTTCTGCAGACTTCGGGCACGAAAACCAGCCCCCAGGAATTTTTGAGACGGCGCCCGAATTCCTTATCGAAGCTTCCGTCGGGATTCTGGTGCAGTCCATACCTGATCTGATTGAGTCTTCAGCTTGCAAGGCCACGCCGGTGGAGGACCCAGATTTTGAGCAGGAAAATTTCGCCGAGAATCTGGGACCGCCTTGGGAAACCGAAATGCGAGACAACGGACTGCAGTTCGACGACTCTGATGTCGACGTTGAGCCGACTCGTGCAGAGGTATTCTATATAAAAGCAGAGATAAGATTTTAGCTTTCACGCTTCATTTACCTCGGGAGCGCTTGTCACTTTCGATTTTCGGAGGTGGTGCATCATTTACCACGCCATTATGCGGCACTTAAATGCGGACTTGGCAAGCCAAGCGTGAAAATTCCAAAATCTTGGCTACATTTTATTGATTTTAAAACGATTTTACCATGTTAAAAATTCCAAAATCTATAAATTCTTATGGAAAATCGTTTAAAAATTTAGAGATATATTTTATTAAATATTTTAGAATTTAAAAAAAATTGTTCATTGGTAATTTACTTGTTTTATAAATGATTATAATGCTCAGTTTTATTTAAGATTCTTTATTTGTGTATTATTTAAATCAAATTCTCTCAAGAATGGAAGCCATCTATGCGATTATTGGGAATTTTAATCCTCATTGTTGCCCAGGCCTCATTTGAGTGTGCCAATGAGGCCAGTAAGGTGTCCATAAAATTCATAGAAAAATTTTAAAGAAAAAAAATCAACAAATTTTTACACCTTAAATAAGCGCATTTAAAAGCTAAGTTTTGCCATTTAAAATTTTTTTTAAGCCCAAAAACATTTAATTTTAGAAATAAAAATCTCACACTTCATGAAGGTACGCGACACAATCTAATTTAAAAAAAAATTAATAATAAATAAATAAATAACTTTTGTTTCTTTTTTTCTGGAATATCTGTACAGATAGTTTTTCTTGAAAATTATTGTTGTTTAAAAAATAATTATTTGCATTTTTTTTTTAACAAATATAAAACCACTTACCAAGAATTTTATAATGTGGCATTTCAAAATAATTAATTTCCAACTATGGAAAATTATGCTCATCGTTATCTTATTTTGCGGATGAAAAATGAGCACCCTGCTATAATTTAAAACCATTTTTGGCATGCGTTAGTTTGTCTTAAAAGTGTCACCACCTTATGAAAAATGCTCCTTTTCCAGACCTTCGATCCACGCTGGCTGCGCAACCTGCTCACCATCGGCATTCGCATCGTGTTGTTTGCGGCCGTGGTCCTGTTTGTGAGCCATCTGCTGAGGACAGTGGTTCACATCATCTATCACCTCATCTTCCCCACTGTGGCCGTCGTCGTCGGAGCGGTGATCCTCTTCAACAGTGCGGCCGCCGTCAATGCACTTGACCTGTTTAATCTGCTTTAATTTTTCGCAGACGGCATTTTGGACAACCAAGGCTACGCGGATAGCGTCGAAAACTTGAAGAGGATGGCCAGAAACACTTGGGACGGCTTCTGTGAATTTGGCAAAGGCGTTCGAAGAGTGATTTTCGGTTGAGAGATGGTCACTGATTACAATTAGAGTTCTTTTTCCCCAAACAATCGGCAGCCGCCTCTTTTTATTTCACGTCTCGAATGAGGTGTGACGAGTTGCAAGAACTGCTCAAAGGGACGCGACGAGTCGTCCCTTCGGTCACGTATCGTTCGTCGTAGAAATAAAGACAAAATGCCGTGGATGCTCCACGTAGCAGGAAACCTTTTTCAGAGGCATTCTGGCACTGTGCTAGGTGATGAGATGACGCCAATCACAATCGATTTTCCCCTGCACGCGGCAACTACTGTTTTTTTCCATCGCACACTGCGCGCTATAAATTTTCCTCTTATTTCGGGAGAACATAAAATGATTCCCTGACAGATAGTAAACCTCTCTCTTTCTCTGTTCTGGGGCACATGGTCCCCGAGGAAACAGATAGAAAAAAATAAACGATCAGCAGGTTTTGATTTTATTTTCATGGCGAACAAGCAACTTTGGGTGTTTGGATCGTTTTTCAATTACGCACCGGATTCTGATGTCGAGCCGGATATGAAGCGTCGTGTCTGTAAGACGAGCACTTTTTATTTGACGGTGAATAAAAAACTTATAAGTTAAGTTCTAGATTATATGTTCAGTCTTCAATAATGGTGCTGCGGATATAAAAGTTTAGAAACGTTTCTCATTTAATAGCGACTTATCTGGTGGTTTGACCTAAGTTTTGCTCGTCAAATAAATTATTAGTGGCGAATACAGAGGCTGTGACTGAATTGTGTGATATGTTTGTAGTAAGAACAAGTAACTACGAAATAAAGCTGAAAATTTCAATACAAATCTGTATGTATATAAAATTTAAACAAAATCTTTTTCAATTGAATAAATTGTTTTAATTTACCGTTGTTATTAAATATAATTGTCTTTAAATTTTAAAAGTTCGAGCATCATAGAAATAGAAGGGCTTTTGAAATAATTTTTTAAGTTATTCGTATAATAATATTAGTCTTATTATACATAATTTTGTTGCTTGAGATCCTGTTGTAAATACTTATAAATTAAGAAATGTATTTGAAATACTTAAATGCTATTTATATTATCAATGAAACTTATGTGATGTAATAAGCTAATAATGTTGAAAATTTCATAGAAATCTAGAATATTGTGAGGCTAGTACAATTATTATCATTAAAACTTGTTTTTTTTTTTCATTGTCTTGGTTCCTCCAATGATAATTCTGAATACAAATCTCATTTTGTAGAATGAATTAACCCAGCGAATGAATAAAGTTGAAGCTTTTAACTTTTGATTTCTTGAGAACTAGTTCCCTTAATATAAATGCAGAGCACTTTGAGTGTGTTTTTCACTTCGTCGCCTGACGCTGAGCCTATTCGGGGAAATTTAATCTTTGAAAGCGAATTCTTATCGGCCAAACGAGATCAGCATGTTTAGGAGGAAATTAAGTTTGGGCGGAGCAGAAGAGTTAAAAGCCACTTTCAGTGCTTGGTGCTTTCTCTATCGCACACGACTGCTGCCTGCCTGCTCGTCGAATGATATACATAGAATAGCGTATACGTGTGAGCTGTGCTGCACACGCAGTTGAACTTTGTGCCGAGTAAGTGAAGTTGATCTAATTAGAAACAAACTTACGACGCCAGCAGTCTGGAGGAGGAAATATAAAAGGGCGCACCAAACCGGTGAAACCGCGCGCTATTTACCGACAATAAAACTAGAGCAGCAAAGCTTCTCCCTCACTCGTGGCACACACGGGAGTGTTTATTTATCTGTGAGGGCAGAGGTAGGTATAAAAATATGCTTACGTTGTTTACCTGCGCCGGCATGCCTGGCGGATTTTGCCGGAGAGCGAATCAATACACACACGCAAATAAATGCACAAACACACACAAAACGCGGGTCTCTCTCGCCTTTCATGAATAAACAAAAATCCGAGCCAACAAAAGCTTCGCACAATAAAGAGCCGCCACACTCGGGCGGTACATATATATGTGGAAAGTAAAAAGAAACTGCGAACAAAGGAGTGTGTCTATTCATTTCGGAAACTTTTCTCAGCGACAAAATCGTGCGCCCGTAATGCACACAATATTATTATTATATCCGTCACGAGCTTGCTGGAGGCGTCCAGGGTCACGACAAGGGTGGTTTTGGTGCCTGCCTAGCGCTCGCTCTCTCTGCTGTTTTCCTCTCTCTCTCTGTGTCACGTCAAGGGAGCAGAGCAAAAGCCACAGCGTTTTACTGTTCCAATTCCAGAAAGCTCCAAAAATCAACTTCATTCCAGTCAGATTCACTGAGCCGACAGAAAGCGTATTATTGGTTTCCTCCCTGAATTTTTCAATCATTTTCCTTAAACTGTACAGCCCACACAGAAAACAATTGACGCGAAAAATTACAAATCTGCAACCTTCTGAACTAATTTCTAGCTCCTTGAAAAATCTTTCATTATTCTTCCTAGTTCCATTAAAAAAAATCAAACAATAATTACACAGATTAAAACTTGTGGTCAGTTAGAAACACTAAAAAATAAATGTCTCTTTTAATAATTGTTTTCTTATTGTGGCTTAATTGTTATTTAATGATTCTGCTAAAAATTGAATGAATGTTTTAAGTAATGTCAAAAAATACATTCATAAAACATTTGGGAGCGGTCATAAGTGGCCTTTGAAATCTAAAATTTCGCTTCAGTGGATCTGTTATTTTTGCCACACAAGTTGGGAGGTGCGTTCATACGTATAGGCTGCCGAAAGTGCTTGGTCATCTAGATGGTAAAACGTCTGGGTCGGTCAGCCAGCCGGCTGCTCCTATAACAATAGAGGGGATCGGTTTTTGCAACGCCATGGCGTTTGATAAGCCGTGAGCAGGATATGAAAGTGACCCATAGTTATCTCACATTTTCATCTAAAGCCGAGTGTCACACCAACTCTTATAAGCCCCAATAATAAAGATATCGAAACAGTACAATAACAGCAAAAATAATAGAAGGTTTGATTAAAAATTGATTTTTTTTCCTGTATCCACTATCCGTATTTTGCTGCCTCATTTTTGTTTGTAAACATTTTCCAACCCAGATAATATGTCTTTCCATTTGAGAAACGAACGCAGCTTTGCTTGATAAGCTAGATTGGCAGCTCCTGGTGATCTACTTTTCATCTACGGAGAAGGCGCACGTGTCTTCAATTCCTATGACCCCTCATTGCCATCTCGCACCATTTAACCAACTAACACCCTGAGAGAGCGTCCTTCTGCACAAAACCCGACTTCATCCCGTTCACGATAGACTTGCGATTTCTATTTTTATGGCCGACTTGCCGTTGCAATTGCATACAACAAAACGCTCTTTGTACTAGTCTGCAATGTTTGCTGCAGCTGTTGAGAGCAAACAGTCGGTCACCATAGAACTCGGAATTTATTGCAGCACGCTTTGATTAACAATCGACGTGTATGTATAATTTTCATCTTTTATTTATTTCTGTCAACTGGAGCCTTTTCATTAGTGCCAACATGATGATATTCCTTTTTCTCATTATGGTTGCTTGATGGCCGTTAAGGAAAATGTGGAACATCTCATTACATTATGTAAAAAAATTTAGCAAAATGATGTTTATTTAATATACCTCTTGATTTTGTTTCGACCAAACGTTAAGGAATTTGCGCTACTTTCAATAATTCTCCAAATCTTTCATAATTCATAAATATCCGAGCACAAAATAAATCAAAAAATTGATTATTTTTATGTATGTAATTATCATAGTAAATAAATATGCATAGAAAAATAGCCTAGCTAAATGTTGATGGAATAACGTTTAAAATAGAAAGTCATGGGAAAAGTATGTTTCTGCATGCGAAGACCGAGAGTAAATTAATTGATTAATAATAATTGACGATATTTATGAGGGAGCAAGAGGTTTTGAATTTTATGGATATTTTTGTAGTATAATATTTATTAATTAATTAAAATGGTGTCATTAAAAAGTTTTTATCTTCCTTGTTTTGCTTATAGTTTGCCACAAAGAGCCAGTGCGCAAAAGAGCCTCAATTTTTAATGCACTTCAAAGCAAGGGGTGCTCATGCATTATTAACTAAGCAACAACCCCGGTGCTCTCTAAGTTAAGCGCAAAGTTTCGTTTAATTTCAAAGTGCACGTAGGCCTGCAAGGAAGGATATAAAAATTTTAAATTTGATTACAAATTTCCCCCGCCCCGAGTTGCAAGCTTGGCTTTCGGGTAAAATTAAATTTGCCAAAAGTATAACATCGCGCTGCGCATATACATGGCAACTTTTCAATAAACAATCGCAACTTGGTTCGCCTCGTTTTTCCTGCAAAATTCATTTTAATACATCAGCGACGCAGAGAGAGCACGTCTAACCACATCAAAAGCGTTGATATCTGCCAGCGGCTGTGCGCATGGAAAGGAAAAAGTTTGCTTACAATGAAAGCAGCAGCGATGAATTCATTCGATAGTTGGCTTGTTTTTCGTTTGTTTTTTTTCAGACCAGCGCATTCCGGTCTTTTTGTTTCGGATTTCGCCTGTGCCGCATTACACAACAACGCATGATTTATAAATAAATAAATATTTGACGCGTCAAAAATGTACCCACAAAACATTTCACTGCCGCACCATTTACTTTTTTATATACCATGGCATTAATTCGTGGTTGGACGATATTTTATTGGCGCGTGTTCAATTGCGAGTGTATCATTTTTAATTGCCGCTGCAGCGAAAAGCACCCAAGTGGCAACTTTGCCTGATAGCAACAAGGCCCGGTAGCGATCGTTTTGCCAAATGTTGCGGAATTTCCGATTGCAAAAATAAGCGAAACAAATACGAGCACCAAGCGTGAAAAGGAGATACTATTATATACTTTGTTGTACTCGTTTGGAACGAATATTTTTGCAAAGAATTATATCAAGCAGAGTCATTCAAACTTCAAATACACAATGTTTTACTTGTCGGGCTTTTCAAATAATAGTGATTGCTTTTGAAACTCACCGCGGCGGTATTGAAAAAGAGAGACGGAAAAAAGCGATCGTTCTTTGACTCACCGTTAAAGGTCAAAGTTTATGATTGCTTTTGTGTACTGTAAAGTTTGAAGTGTCACTAGCACACAGCAAGGACTTTGCATGAGCTCGAATTGTTCAAGAAATATTCGGCTGAAAAATTATAGTAAAACTGTTTTGAAAAATAAATAGGAAATTAATTAAAATTGTTTGGAATTTGATACTTTGATGGAAAAATTTCCTCGTGAAACTTTTGTAGTCTTTTGTATGTCAATATTCAATCAGCGATGTTGAAAGAAAATAAAATGAATTGTCAGAAAATTTACTGAAATATCAGAAAATGGAATTGAGAGAAATATAATTACTGGAACATTAAAATTGTTATTGATATATTTACAAGCAAATAATGTTTATTTCATGATAAAAAATAATTTGCTTTTTTAAATGGTTTTGTTGCTTTTCAATTCGCGTAAAAAAAGTTAGACATTTATACTTATTTCTTGATATTGCATTTACAAACAAAAATTTGATTTATTTTTCCAGACACAATTGACCTTCACTTTATGTTGGCAATATTTATATGTTGGCATTTTTTCATTATATCTAAGTTAACTGTGAAATACACAATTTTAATTTTTATCTTGTTAATTTGAACGAACAAAAAGAAAAGAAAAGGAGAGAGTTTGGAGACTAAGTTTTGTCCCTTTTATCTGTTTGCTTTTATTTTGGGCGACGAAGTAACGGGAAGAAGAGCGACCTTTCTTTTTCCGCCTCTTTGGCCGAGGACTAATCTTTTAAAAGCTGCGATGCGAGTGACTTTGAGATATATGGTTGCGAAGAGGGTGGCGTCCCTGGGTTCGTCCAGTCAGGACAAGCAGGCCGGCTGATGCATTGTCACTATTCGATTTGGTGGCGACGCAAAGAGCTCTTTCATGTGCATGAGTCCGGTGGTCGTCGGTTCGGAAGGCATTACTTTGCATTCAGCTGCCGCGCCTTTGCGCCAGCCAGAGACTGCTCGCATTGTTTATTAGCAGGGGCTCTGTTGTACAAAGTTCTTTGTCGATCCGCTCACCATGCAAATGTCAGCAGCGGCACTGGGCAAAAAGGGTCGAGTTATTTATCGCCGTGCAAATTAGCCTCGGGACTAATCAAAATCAGGCTGTTGCAGCTCGTGGTGGCTTTTATTGCCCCTGCTGGAGCGTGCTGTCTCTCTCCGCTGCTTTGAGTAATTTATCGCCGAACTAGCGTGTGCTGTCATCGTTCCCCTACTCGGGCTTACAACGTCGAGTTTCCAAATTAATGGCGTTTTCGACCATAAAATTATTTTTGCTCATCTACAAGGAGCACAACCTCGCGGGGCACATTAATTACTCGCTGGTCTTGTTTACTGTGATTGGATTTTTTTTTTATAAAATTTCGCGAAGAGGGAGATACAATTTTCCACAAGCCTATGAACAGGGATAGATGAGAATAATATTTCATACATATTTAATGCAAAATATTTTTAAAGTTATTTTTTGTACTTGACAGGGAGCACTGAAGGAAAATGAACTCATTTTTTTCACGATCATTCTAAGCAAACGATAACTGCATTTTATTTAAGAGTCTTTTTATTATATGATTGGGAGTGATTTAATTGGAATAACAAAAGTCTAGATTGAAAATAGATATAATAGATTAGGCCTGGATTAGACCTCTTAAAATTGTTCTACCTTTGTGATATACCTGATGTATAACCAAAGGCTCAAAATAAGTGATTGGTTATCTAGTTTTATTATAAATAATTATAATATATTATATATTTGTATCATTTTTATATTCAAATATTTTTCTCAATCAAATCAGTGGCATAAAAAAATAAAGAAATTTTAGAACTAATTGAAGTATCTAACGTTCTGATTAAAAAAAAAAATGTTTTTATAAATAATTTTATGCAAAAAACAAAAATTTCCCCTTGTCTTGTTGCCTTTCTTAAAATTCATTACATACCCATTATTCTTAGAAATTTTAAATATAATAGTTTAGAAACTATTGTTATGCAATGAAACAAAAATCTTCTACTCTACGAACATGAAAGAGATAATTTTCTTCTATAAAGTTCTTCCTTAGTATAATTACATGATGTGAAGTTCTCCAGTGCAGAAGTACATTAAAAATAACTTTTTTATCGTTTCCTTTGAAACAACTGGAGAAGGGGAAACACAACTTTACACTTCTGCCATAGTTTGCATAGTTGTTAACATTATTACTTATTGCAGAGCTCAGAAGGGTCATCTTAGAAATAGGAAAGCACTGTGACTCCAATTCTAAACAGTTTCTATGTTTCTTAAAGAAGTTGTGGTGTATAAAGAGATGTTGAAACTTGTGGATTTCCTCAAATGAAAACAAAGCCCACTTCAAGCATTTTTTTTATGAGCTGCTGTGTTTGCATGTTTTACGAATGTATTTATGGCACCTGTATAGTATTTTAAGCCCATAAAAAAGATAGACAAAGAGCGAACAATTGAATTGAATTTTTTTATTGTGAAATAATCAGCAGAATAAAAATAAGAATGAAAAAACAAATTATAAATATTAAAGAACAAATTAGTAAAATGGTTATAAAACTTTTTGTTATCTTATCTCTAAAATATTTAAGGAAATAAATCAGTCATCTCGTCTGACCTTATCAAAGTTATATTTGCCCTCTGAATAATAATATATATAAATTTATGTTCTAAAATTTCTTTAATGATTGAAGTTAAGTAGATATAATTTTATGTTTCTAGCTATTGGCAATTTTAATTTAATCAGATGAATATATTTTTTATTTGGATGATTTATCAAATGTCTTAGTTCTTATTGCAATTTGAGTAATAGCTTTCTCGCACAGTGCACTCAAGCTAGATTTACAAGTCACGACTTTTTACGATTGCGAGTGTGCGCGCCACTTTTTGCCATCCTCGGCGAATTCGTCAGCAGCTTGATGTAGAGCGTTTGAATGCAACTTGTCGGACATAAAACGAACACACACACGCGAGAGTGAGTTGAAAGGCAGCGATTTTTCAAAAGCGCGAGATTGAGCGAAAGGAAAGGGCGGCTGCGTGGTAGCCATTACGGGGAAGCAGGCAAGAGTTGAGTGCATCAGCAGCAGCCGAGCCATGATTATGGCAATAAAAAGCAGACGAGCCTCAAACAAATCAGCAGGAGCCCATGCACTCGAGAAAAATGTCAAGGAGAAAAAGAGAGAGAAGAATCCTCGCAAATTGCACTATAATGATGGTAATAGTAGAAGTTACACATTCATTAGCAGCGGCCGCTTTGACTGTTCTCTCGCCACCGTTGGTGCTGCAGGAGAAAAGCCCCGTTATTTTAATGATGCCCAACCGCGTGTCTGTTCGCTTTTAAATGGAATCCATTTTGTCGAGTTTAATTAAATTACAGAGCACCGGGACAAAATCGGCAAAATACTGCAGCCCGTCGGCTGAAAAAGTGACCGTAATTAAAATTCATTTCCCGAAAGAAAGTTTCTCTCATTTTTTCCGCCCGCCGCCACTGGCGAAAGAGAGTAAATCACAATTTAGCAAACGGTCCTTGAAAATTGCTGCCTCTCGGCAAGGCTGCCTCGAAATTAGTGCCGCTCGCGGCGCATAAAGACAATTTATGGCCGCATTACCGTTTATTAAAACGAGAGCAAATGGTTCCCACGGAATAATCCGCGACTTGGTAAACATAATCGCGGTTTTGAGAACCAAGTGTTTGTGGTGGTGGCGGCAGCCGCTTCCTGGGATGCATCAGAGCAACATAAAACTTTTCCCTCGTTCAAAATTCAATTCAATTTCATATTTGATACAAAACTGGATAAAACATAATACAATTTCTGCTGGTAAAATAAATAATAAAATTCCTATTTATGCTTCTAGGGCATTTAAAAACGATGATAAGCAAATGTTTTTATTTGACAGTGTTTGGCGGACTGTGAGGTTGGCTACGAAAAGTTTGGAAAATTCCTTAAACATTTTATTCCATTTCTTTTTAAAGTTTTCAATTATTTAAAATCTTACAATTTACGTCGTAAATTTGTTAAAACCTTCCAAATTGCATCTTGTATGGTGAAATTTCCTTTAATGTGATTTATTTAGAATTATAGCTAAAATGTTTGTTTCAAAAGCTTTGACTAGTTGATTAATAAATTTTAGTATATAAAATCATTTAAAAGGTCATTTTTAATGCATTCACTAATTGAAATCAGTTTCTTCATTAAGTCGGTATTATATCAAAATTCTTGACTACTTTTATTGCGTTTTTATTAACCCTATGAGAGTTATAATATATAAATGAAATTTTTATTTATAACCAAGAAGACTTTCAATCCGATTGCTCAATATAAATATTTAATTGTAGGAGTTTTTAAGCAAGAAAATCCAGACTGACGACTCTTGTTGGTCCAATCCCCTCCATTTACGCTGGAGAACAAGTTCTCTCGACTGCTGTAATTAATTAATGGCAGAATCATGCGCTTCTAATTAAGAAGACTTGGCCGACTGGCCCACCAGAGACCGTGCGTTCAGAAATTACGCAAGACAGCGAGCGATAAATCCAGCGAGTGTCGGTTGGGCTACATACACAATAATTGGCGCCAGTCAAGTCGAGAGGCAGAGGGATGTCAGCAAACTGCCAAGCACTGGAATAGTTCATAAAATAATTATTGCCAGAGAGAGTCGGAGGCTAAATTAAAGCTCAGGAGAGAAAGGAGCAAACAGAGAGATGCAGAAACGCGTGAGGTTCACTCGCAGCCCATCTCGTTTTGGCACGGCAACTTTGTAATTGTGAGCCATCAGTTTTCATGTCACATCCTGGCGCTTCTTGCCGCCGCTCTCGCCCTTTTTCCAAGTGTTGTTTATAGCACTTCTTCCCAACAATGACGTCATTAGTGGAAAAAATAACAACTTGATGAGCCTCTCCCTTCACCCTGCCCGCTTTCTGCTGCGTGCCATTTTTGTGCCGGCCACGAGAATGGTCTCGCATTACTAACCATTCTTGCACCCCTCGTTTCTAATTCGGTTCCGAACCGAAATTACTCCAAAAGAGTTCTTTGAGTACATCGCTTCCAGTTCCCTTGCAATGTAGGAGATTCAAAAATAAAAGTTCTTATAATTGCAAGGATTATTATGTTCCTTAAAGCTTTTAAAACACTTTTCAAAATTTTATTATCCATTAATAATTAATTCAATATTTCAAGGCATTCCGTAATTCATTAATATTGTGGTTTTCTTCTGCTTAAATATTATCCAATATTATCTAACAATAACAATAATTCCAGTCTCAGACTTTGTTTGAGTTAATTTGTATCTATCATTTTTTTACCTGCAGATAAAACTCATCATATGCAGTAAAAAAATGAATCATTTCTTGGAAAAGTCGATATCAAAAAGTTGCCTAGGATTAAAATCATATATCCTGGAACTCACCAAAAAAAGTAGAGAACGCGAGACATTATTTTTTCCATCTAATTTACCACTCTCCAGCATTCTGCCTTTGGCGGTAAGTGAGAATTATTAATAACGAGCAAAATTTTATCAAAGGCGTTCAAAATTAACTTCCAGCGGCAACAATGACGACAGCACTGACGGATGATTTGCACTTTTAATTACCTCCCAGCGAGGGTAAAAAGTTCTGCTGTAGTCGTTCTCGCCCGAAATTGCCTCTCTTGTTTGTTTCTTCGTTGCAAAAAGTTTTTAATATCGGCTGTACCTTTTTTACAAGCAAATATTAATTAATATCGAGGCAAAATAGATTTTAATTTACAAAAAAATATGCTAAAACTTTTATTATATAGTTTAAAACAAAATTGAGCTTAGCTTAATTATTTTTTCGCCAATTTTGTTTGCTGTGGTGATTATTATTTTTATCTCCCACCAGTCTTTGGCAAACACGGTAATGTACATGTGTGAAAATGGATTAGCGAAATTGCTTGCTTTGACACATGATGCTCTTTTACCAGCACAAGATAAATATACTCTAAAGAACGTTGGTCGACTTTTCTCACAGACAGTTAATGTGGACCTTTCATACAAGCAGCTCTTTAATTGATGTTTAATAATTCTACCAGCCATAAAAAGTGTTGATTTTTTTTAAAGAAAAAAATTACAATATTTTTGCCAATAAATAAATTTAATTTATTTACGCTTTATTTCCTGCGGGCCTTTCTACTACAATATATATTTTTTACTGTTCCCTTTACTTCCTTTTCCTACCCCCATGCTAGAAGTTAGGCTTTCCCTTAGAAAAGCAATATGTCAAGGCTGTCATTTATTTGTGCAATAAAAAAAGACAACGACTGTTGACCAATTAAACAGGAACAACTTTTACCTGCGCGGGCGCAGTTTGCAATTAACGCGGGGGAGAAGAAATCCTCAGCGAAATTGGCCATCTCGGGACAATCATAAAATTTTTATGGCCGATGGTACAATATTTTTAATAGCTACAATACTCGAATGAAACCGAAAATGTGAAGGTATGAAAAAATATATGCAACCTCTTTCTAGAAAGCGTCGAGAGGTTAAAAATCAAATATTTAGGCGACTTGGAGGCTCGTTTGAGGCAGACGGCCCATTTGCAAAACCCCCAGCTCACATATAATGTCACCCGACCACACATCTTTGCCTGCACCTCTTTTGCCTCTCGAGTGCGTCTCTGCCTGGAATACAAACTGCCGTAATAAGGCTGCTCTCTCAATTTCCAAATCCTCTGCCTCTGTGCATTACTCTGTGAGCCGTCGGAATAGTTTTCAGAACTAGCCCCATTTCTGAAGCATTCAGCCGTCTTGCAGACGTTTCAGAAAAACAATCAGGAATCGCGTGAGCCACGTTTATTTGCATTAGAGGCACTGGAGACACGCAGCAACGCACGATTTCTCTTCAATTCCAACAAGAATATATTATGCTTTGCATATTACTAGAAACTTTCGATTTTCACATGAATTAATCAAAGACGCAACTGCAGAATTAGTTTCGAGATCAATAACAAACCTCTCAGCAAGACTGATATTACACTCCGTGATTATCCTTGACACTTCTCATCACGAATGCGTGTCTCAATTCCACACACGTATCTAATTTCATATTGCGACTTTGCGATGGGTGTGTTTTGGAAACAACTGACTCCCTCGCAACCCACTCGTGTCGTGAAGAAGTGAACCTTCTGATGGGCTCAGCGCACATCACAGTGACATGAAATTTGGCTTTTCTTACGTCATCCTAAATGATAGCTGGATAAGCCTGTTACATATAAATGAAGTCTTCTCCAATAGCAAAACAAGATTAAAACTTAATTAAAATCAGGAAAATAAGTATACAAATCTAATCAATAACAATTAAAATAAAATCTTTGAAGCTTAAATAAATTATAAAATAAATTTATGTATCGGTAGAAAATACTTCTGTGGAATAAAATTGGAATACTATTCTTTTTTAGAATATGCATGGCGGAGAATATATTTTACATTTTGTATGATACTTTTTTTAATTTTATTACGGTGGTATTTTTAGATTTATATCTGAACTGAAATCAACAGAAGATTCTTCCGACCGTGAACTGAGAAACTAACACGATAAAATTATCAGCCAGAATTGTTTCAGAGACGGTTTAACAGGAGTAACATCCGTTCAATTTAAACTTTTCCCTGATTTGGGAAAGTAGAAATAATTCTGTGTCACTGCTAAATAAATAAGAAAACTTTGTTCAAAAGGAAAGAACTTTTAAATTGGTGCAGCGAATGATTTTAAGCTGTGTTTTTTTTTCTAGTTGCGGATGTAAAAATTGAGTAACTTTCCTCCAATCAAGAACTTCCGCAACAAAATTATCACCAGTGAGAAATGCAATTATAATCCGTATAATAATTATTTGCTGAAGGCGATCTGTTCTGTTCATAGAACATTCATTGCTGAGAAGAAATTTTTCATGAGAATTCCGCTTTATCTATTAGACGCCTGCAGCGAATTTCTTTCAACTTATCTCTGGCACTAACAATAAGGAACTTCCCAAGCAACATGTTTCTCTGCCAGCTGATGGCTCTAGAGTTGATTCATTTCTCGAAAGTAAAAAATGAACTCGGCTGCCAGGGTCGTATTCATGCCTTCTCTTTCTCATAAATATTTACCATATTTATCAGCCAAGCTGAATTTTCTCCCAAATTGCTGCGATTCAATTTGCCTTAAGCGAGGCCGTACTTGCTTTTTTATTAAGGTCGAATTGAGTTTTCTGTGCTGTTTGAACCGTGCTCGCTTTCCATTCCACTTCTTTTGGTAACGAATTTTTGCTCCAGTCGGTCGGCAATTTTATGCAGTAGCCCACTTTATTTGGATAAGGCAAAAAATTTAGGTCGCTACTCACTTTTCTTTGGATGACGATGGTGCCAACGCGTTTCACGTAAATCTGGAAGAAAATTGAACATTTTAATTAGCTGGCAATGTACACAGAGCTTGGTAGAAGTCAAATAAAAGGGATTTAATTATTTTTAATCTGGACTTCGAGGCGAATAAGAGTTGTTTACACAGCTTTTTCTGCTTACATTTAAATTTTATTAAATTTCTGGAAAACGTAAAGAAAAAATACCGATGAAAAATGCTTGCAACATCTACGCCACCTCATCTTAAAATCAAATCAAATTATTAAAAATGAGAAGTAAGCATTAATTCACTTTTTTATTGTTCACTGGAAACAAATTTAAATGAGCTAAAAGTTATATATTTGTTGAATTGCCGTTAATTTTCAATAAAATTAAAATGTTTTTATAAAAGTAGTCAAAATCATCTTTCATTGATTCTGAATTCTGAACAGCTTCTGCTCTATTATTTTTAGAGCAGCGTGCTGTTAATTTAGTACATTAATGAGGAAGCGGAAAGATAAGAAACTTGATAGTTTCATGTCGTAATTTGCAGCATCAGCACCAACACACAATGTAAACACATTTGGCGCGACGCTGAAATTATAGCACGCCTGCAAAACGTCTGCTACACAACTCTATCAAGTTTCATCAGCGGCTGCACCCGTTCTAAAATAATTCCGCATCGACCCAACCACGGCGACAACGAGCTACATATGTTTTCTTTTTGTACATTTTCCACCCGGGCAGAGAGCGAGTCGGAACTACACATAGTGCAGGCAGGTTTTATTTATATTTTGTATTTATCTCGACCTGCACTGCAACGTGTTTATTAACAAGTAAAGCGAATGTTGTCATCAGCGAAAAGCTTTTGCTCTCGCGTGGAGAGGAGATAATAAAAAAATATATAAATGCACCAAATATATAAGAGGACGACGTGTGACGAGATCTCTGAATCTCTGGGCGAAAAGCTTTTAGCGCCCGCATCACGTTCAATTTGAAATGTGCAGCCGGATGAAAACACTTGGCGCGCGCGGCCCTTCATAAAAATATTTAATTAAATTTACGATCACCTCTGGAGGCCTTTCTTTCTCTCTGGCTGGCATCGCCACCAGACAATTGTACATACGGCTCTTGGTATGCTCATCATCGCACACTCTCCAAGAGCAATTCTTTCTCCAGGGTACTATTAATATCAAGAAAAATTATTCTGCAACTCATGAAAATCACATCAGAACAATTTCGACGACAGAATAGAAAGGTTTTGGGATATGAAATAAATAATATTATTGAAAATTAAAGAAAAATCTATATTACAACTAAAAATGTACCAACTTAAATTTTCTTCCATTTACCATCATACATAAAATTTCCATAGGATATTTTAAAAATTCATCAGTTTGCATTTACTATATAATATTAATTTCTCACTTGAAAACTTTAAATATTCCAAATTTAGTATTCAATGTGCCAATTTTCATAATATTTTTTACATTTTAATGCGTTTAATATTCATCTAATGCCAGGTGCGATCATAAAAAAAGTTAATTATGATTCTCAAGTCTGCACTCGCCTTCGTTGCTCTCATTTTTGTTTTTTGTTTTGTGCGTCATACCAGGTTGCTCTCTCGTTTCTGCCGCGAACACGTCACAACAACACACAGCTAACAATCGCGTTATTAATTGTTGGGTTTTTTGCTGCAAGACAATAATGTTGCTCGGCGCTCGCGACCACGCAAAAAAGGCACATAATTTCTCGAGCGCGCGAGCAGCTTCTTCCGCTCTCCTCGCTTCCGAGAGAGGAGCAAAAAAGTTGGCATCCCTTTTCCGCGAGCAGCCCAGAACACGTGTCAGCAACATTGTATAATGATTAGAAACGGCTTAACCGCGCCACAAAACCTCACGCCTGCACCAACGCAAATAAGGCACGAGTCTCGCAGCGGAAAGAAAATTGGGCCAGACAAGCGAATTTAGCTCTCCCTGGCCATTCTTTTGCCATCGCAATTATGGCCCCTATTGTGCTCGTTTTGCGGTTTCTTATCACGCTCTACACCGTGGCACAAGTTTTTTGTGTGCGTTAGTCGTGCTTTTGCTCAGTTTTGCTGTTTTATGAGGCCACGAAGATAAGAAACTGGATTTTTTTACTTTTAATTTATAAATGCACTTTGTAGGGAAATCATCTGAAAGATTATAATTGGTAAAACGTCAGTCTGATTCTGATTGATAATTAATTTAAGCCAATGCTGACGATGAATAGCATCTAATTCATGATAGATAAATTTAAATTACAGTGAATTGCAGAGGATTTTAAATTTTTTTATTTTTTTAAACCTAGCCAATACCTGATAATCACTATTTCAAAGAAAGACACTAATTTAAAAAACAAAAAACTTATTTATGTTCAAAATTTGCAACAATAAGGGCTCGTCATATAATCTCTTTCTATGCAGGTTTTTCAAAAGTTTGATAATTGCTTTCATAAAAAGATTACATTAATTTCTCCAACTTTCTCAAGGATATGTATTGCGCTGAAATGAACTTGCATAATTTGAATAATAAAGGAAAATACAAAATTAAGTTCTAGTCGATTAATTGTTTGCACAAGAAAACCAATTAAGATTTAAGTTAATTGAATTTAATCAAAACTTACTCGTTGCAGAACCTAAATATTTAAATTATTTCGCTCATCTAACCAAATGAGATTCGCAACTTTTGAATTGAAAAGGCGACGTTCCTTTATAAGTTACTCACGACATAATCCACCGCATTTAACTTCATTATATCTAATTCAGCAGACCAGCATCTAACTGACTGACTGCACAACGAGCAAAGCGGGAGAAATACACACGTATTTAATAAAGATGTAAATTGCAGACGGAAAACTTTGCGTGGAGAAAACGCTTGAGAGGAAAGTTACTGTCGCGCATATAACGAAATTCCCCCAACTCTCTCACTGCAGCGTAGCAGACAAAATGCAAAAGGCGTGTAATTAAAACTCATTTCTTTTGTCTCGCCATTAAAATTCCATTAGGCGCGTCTCCCTTGCAAAATTTCGTTTTGCCTGTTGCGGCGCCGTTGCCACAGAAAATTGCGTGAAACGAAGACAGGCGAGCGCCCACGCAGCTGCCAATCATGGCGCAATTTTTGCGTCTCTCGCCATCCGTTTCCGTCTCCCTTATTTCCCTGCAGGCTCGCCAGCGCGTTTTAATTTGCGTCGTGGAGAGCGGTGCTCGAATGAACGGTCCCAAAGGTGTTCTTTTTTTTATCATGCCGGGCTCAAATAAGAATATTAACAAGGTCTTTGCGTAGAGCTTGGAGAGCGTGAGAGAAAGCGCAGATTAATTTGTATAAAATTTACATACTTTTCGTATCAGCGAATGTGAACTGGTTGATGTGATTTTTAACTCAAATTTGTAAAACTTTTTACCGCTTTTTACTATCAACACAGAACTCATTAAATAAACACTTGTGAGTCCCAAGGTAGATGGCAAATTAATAGGAAAATACCAGACCCCCATATCATAGTAAAAGCAACAATTTTAGTCACGCAAATAGCGAATTCCTTCTATAAGTGGAAACTATTCCTGACTCCAACGAGATCAATTCTCTGGGGAAAACAATTACGTCTATTTCTGCCGTTGTTGAATGAACTAAGCCGAGGAGAAGGACTCGACTTGAGAACATAATAATCTACAGTACCGTACATTGCCTGAGCCGGACGAA
Source organism: Neocloeon triangulifer (assembly GCF_031216515.1). Classification (NCBI taxonomy): domain Eukaryota; kingdom Metazoa; phylum Arthropoda; class Insecta; order Ephemeroptera; family Baetidae; genus Neocloeon; species Neocloeon triangulifer. The sequence goes on along the minus strand of NW_026775554.1, from coordinate 14,525,865 downwards.
GTGCCGGAATCAAATTCTCGGCTTTAATTAAGTCACTCTACTAAGCCTTTCGAACTGACCGGAAACTAATCAGAACAGAGTTCTATCACGATTGCATTTCCCAATTCCCAATCGTCACCAGCTGTAGTCAAAATTAAAAACGGTGTGTTTTAAAGGTATAATCACTTTCTTTTTTAATTTTTTTACAGATTATAATTAACAAATCAATAAGCAAATCGCAAATTATAAATTCAGAAAATAATTTATTGTTTTGACTGATTTGGAGAAAACACTTGATATTATTTTGAATTTTCTTCTATACAAGTGACGCAAAATTATCAGAAAAAACTCAAGAGGATACTTTGGCCCGTCAATTTTCTCTTTAAAGGGAATTTCTTTTTCACGCAGCTCATCACACGCGCTCTACTTTGTTATGCAACCTGCGCCTTATCTATGCCGTGCACGTTGCATACCTTTCGAAAATGGCAGGATGGAAGCGACACAATGGCAGCCCCGGGGGTGTAGTGTGTTTGGCGTAGTCTCACCCACGACGAATTACTGACAGCCAATATCTCTTTACACCGAGGCGGCTCCATTTCCACGCATGAAATTTCAATTTTTGCTATCAGCGAGCCCAGATTGATGAAATTTTCAATACTTGGCCGTGTAAAATTCAGATTGATAAATGCATTCCGCTATAGTAGGTGAAAAAAAATAGCCATCAGTTGTATTCCTGCGCATATTTCATATTCATCGGTCAGCGCACTTTCCACTCGCATCCATCACGCGGCTGTCAAATTTATTCGCGAATGCCTGAAATGGCTATTTATATTCTTTCAAAGCTTCAATTTTGGGCAAATAGAAAATTGAACTCGAGCTTACATGGGATCGCAGCAGTTTTGCTTTCAATTGCGTGTAGAAAAGGTTCCAACTCAATAAAAGACTTGGAAAAGCACTTGCCACATTTTCTGACCCATGAATCAGAAAAATGCCCAAGAATTGAAAATAAGCGATGAAACAAAAGCACATTACCCAACTTTCTTCCGTGGGTCAGAACTTGGGAATTGCACCAATAAAAATCTACAGCGATATGATCAGGCTCGTTCAGCGAAAACACGAAAGCCGATAAAAATAAAAATAAAATATCCGGCCCTCTCTCTTCTCCGCCATAGCAGATTATCGACAGCTTCTTTCCTGGTCAAGCAATCCTAACCGCCATTGATTTCCAGTAAGCAAAAATTTATGACGCCCAGGGCAATAATAATAATATCTTTTCGCACACGACGCGTCATAACCCCATTTATCAAGAACTACTCTCGCGTTGGAATTAATTTGCGAGAGGCGGCCGCTCGCATCGCCAGAGCGGAAACATTCCAGCTCGCTCGCTTTGACAAAAAGATTGGATTGCCCTGTGCCGAGACAGACCGACCAACTAGTGCACTTGTAGCGAAAACGAATTCCCTACCCGGGATTTTCAATTAGCCCTCAAGGAATGTTGGGTCTGTGCGAAAATTGGGGGGCGCAGATGGCCGAAATTCAGGGCTTACTCGAGTAGAAAAGAATTTTACATGCAATCTGAGCTTATCCGTATTTTCTAATGTTCTTTTAGAAAAGCTAGGCTGGTCAGTTTGAAGAGCAGGATTTGTGATGAGTGATAATCAGCTTGCAGCCCATCTAGGCGCGAACCTCTCTTCAGCAAATTGTTCGCCAGATGTGTTGCTGATTTCTTAACGTTGAAAAATTTTGACTCGATTTGTAAAAAATAAATCAACAATAAAAAGTTGGTCAGTTTAAAGTGCAGAATTTAAAAACTTTCAGGAATTAGTTTTGCTTTATATTTTTTATTATTTATTAAACGCTTTTTGGATATTTCAATTTAATTACATTTTTCACTATTCATATTTGTAGTTATATTTTGTAATTGTATTTTTTAAGATATTTGTTTTCGAAGAAAAAATTTTCCAAGGAAAAAATAGAATGGAGTATATGTACTGTCCTTTTTTATTATAATTATTTTTGTTTATTTGTCCACATTGTTACAAATTCATTGATTACATTCATTAAGTTTATTTAAAAAAATATATATATTAATGGAGAAAACGGCACCACAAGTAGAAAGAATTTTGCTAAAAGTTCCGAGATTACAAAAGACCCCATCCACCGCAGTGAGCCTCGGTTGACTTGGTTTTTGTTCTTATCACTTATCACTAATATTGCCAAGAGGGTGGGAAACTGTCCCACTGGGCAGGTTTGCAGCGCATTCCAGAGTTATTCCAGAGCCCGACGAACTGGATAGCATCTTCTATTTATTATTTAAAATAGCAAATGTTTATTTTAAATGCTAAACACAATTTTCAAGGATATATATTATTTTCTTGCAACATAAAATTGCCAACTTTTATTTTGTCTCTTTTCCTCTGTCTTAATTAATATCCACATAATTCAATCAATATGCTAAAAAGGGTCGAATTTTAAGCAACGCCATCGGAGTCATTTCCTGTCAAAGGGCGCGTGACTCCACTTGTGCTCCATAATTTAATTCATACAGCCTGCGACATTCCGCGCATTTTCCATCAAATTGGAATTTCCCAGCAGCGGAGGCGCAATTCCGTTATTAATAGCGGGAGGCGCGTGTCATCGATCACCATCAGCACACGGTTTCTGCTGCGAACGGGAGTCAAAAATCTTTCACCCCATGATTTCGCAATTCATCGCGGAGCGGCGTGGCGACGGTGCGCTTTAATAAAAAGGGTCACTTTCCCTCTCGCCTTATCTATCTGCCACATTTATCTTAGTCGTGAGTGACAGCCTCGTTATTACATCTTCTCGCTCGCAGGCGCCAGTCCGATGCAAATGCGTAAATAAACAAGCTCAGAGAGTAATCCCGCACCTTTAAGGGGCGAGATGTTCTCTCGAGGCTCGTCCGAGATGAAAAACGGCGGCTCTGGGAAAAAAGTGCCCAAGCTATTTTACTTTCGCGCGCAGGCAGGCACATGTCAAGAGTGCGCGCGGCCGGGCTCTTGTTAGTTACAAAGGCCGCGTTCATTTCGGCAACTTTCACTTTTTTTAAGCAACCGCGTTGAAAGATTGGCGAACACAAACCGGGAACGAGGGGAGCGAGAAACATCCGCTCTTTCTAGAGCTCGCCTTGATTAAAAATTTTGAAAAACCAAAGCTCGTATCTCAAATCCTTGCTTAAGAAGAAAAAAATGAAAATTTTAAAAAGTAAATTATTTAAAAAAAAAAAAAAGCTTTTACATAATCTCTTTCGCTCTCTTGTCAGCAGCAATAATATCACCAGAATAATAATAAAATATTTCATTTTCAAAGAAGCAAGAAATTAAATAAAATTAGTAAAATTACGCTTTCTTAATTACATCATAAATCAAGTTTCGATATTTTTTAATGCCGTTTTTTTAAATCAACTTCCACTTTTGATACTGACTCTGTTTAATAAACTTTATTTATTTGTTATTGTCAAATAAAATTAAGATAAAAAACATCACATTGTAAAAAATATTTTTTGTCGTATTGAATAGTCATAGTTTTTTTTCTAATTCTTTGTCACAACTCACAATTTATATGATTTACACTTTTACAATTTTATTTATTTTTATGCGTACATATTTAGCTATTTTTCATCTTTTTTTTTGTTGAGCAAAGACAAATGTATTCTTGGCTTGTGCCCTTGTCTGAGCTTGCATAATAATTTTATTATATCTGTCAAGTGAATTCAGGACTTCAATTTATCATTGCACATGTGAATTTTTTTTATACAAAAGCACTTCCATATCTGTTGGAATAAATATAAGAAAACCTCATTTTATCATATTGCTTGGGGAATAATTCATGATGTCTATATTTATTATACACGATTGTACCAAAGTCAATTGGAAATTCATATATTATGCAGCTCGCTAACTACATGCCAGATATTCACACACACAAAATCGTTTTACGATAACTAAAATAAATATGTAAATAAATAAATCTCAAATTGACCCGTTTGCGGCATGTACTGCTGACTTGGCAATTTGGGCTGAGTTAAAAGTAAATCAGATTTAATTATGAGCCTCGGTAGGTCAATTTGCAAAGTTATAGAACGAAAAGAGAACTTACTTTTTCGCCGGCGATTCCGACTGGCTTGCGAGCCGCTCTGCTGCCTCTGCTTCGCAAACTTGGAGATCTTCTTCTCACGTTGCATTTCGGCCGATTTTCGCTGATTTCGGGCCGAATTTGGGCTAAATCTTGATCCCATCGAGACACGATGCACTTCATCAATAGAGTAAGCCATTTACTAATCATATGGGGGGGGCGTGTCTTGTGTGACAAAAGCGCGGGAACGACTTTTCAGCCCTGAGACCTCCTTGCCTGAGACCTCAATACGCATCCCCACCACCAGGCCAGGGCAGTGATTTCCAGCAACATTGTCGCGTTCAGGAGAATAATTCGCTTTGCTCCCACAAGACAATTGGACACGCCCCCACATTATAAGTAATTATTTTTGTTGACGAAGTGCATCGTGTCTCGCCGGGATCAAGATTTAACCCAAATTCGGCCCAAAATAGGCGAAATTTGGCGGAAGTGCAACGTGAGAAGAAACTCTCCAGGTCTCCAGTCAGCGAAGCAGAGCAGCTTGCCAGTTAGATTCGCCAGCGAAAAAGTAAGTTCCCTTTTCGTACTATAGCTTTGCAAAATCATAATTAAATCAAATTTACTTGTTTAACTCTCCAAGTCAGCCATACATTATCGTAAACGGGTCAATTTGAGATTTTTTTTCGTATATAAGATGCGGAATTTCAACCTCGCTCCTTTTTTACAACACATTATTTGCATGTTGTGGGCTTATCGAGCAGAAAAACCGCGCAGCTCGTGATGTGGAAAGAACGCGTGATTGCAGGTTTCACCGACAATCAGGGTCTTTAAGTGATATTTAGATTCCGGAGGCAGATACCGGGTGGAATTCGTCTTGTATTGTATAATGTGAGTGGCGTTCTCGTGCCAGAATGTGATTTCTTTAAGCGACCACACATGGCAATCAGGACGTTGCATGTTCATTTTGAAATTTTCTCTACTTGTAAAAAGCAACAGAGCGACACATTCCCCCATGGTGGTTAAATTTTAATCTTTACGGGATAAAATTTCCATGTTTTTAAGATTTGATTAATAACAGTAATTTAATGGTTTAAAAAACCTTGAACAAAACATTTAAAATGGGCGTTGAACATGTTTTATTTTCAATTCTTATTTTATTCCATAAACCTTGAATAAAATTTAAAGTCTGTATATTAAATTCATGAATTAATAGGTCATCATCAACAGCCCGTAACAGCCGTTGAATATGATCAACCACATCAATAGGCAGGTTATAGAAACATTGTCATCTATTATTGTATGTTCACGTGTTGTGTTTCTCTCGGGCGTGTTTGTGTATATTAATAATAACAATATTCGGCACTGCCACTCTCACTATCACTGTACGTAATAATGCAAAAGGACCTACCTTATCTCAATTAACCAAGGTCTACGTCAAAGGACAGCAATTATTACTAACTGGCGAGTGGTCTTTTGGGGCCACGGCATGCATAATTGTTCCGACTCGCAACAGAACTACTCTTACCATTAGCAGGTGCGAATTCTCTTTCGCTACTTTTTTTTTAATTTGGTCAGGGAATTACCAGATCGTCCGCTCTTTGTCCAACTTTTTCGGTTCGGCTCTTTTTTGGCCCTCGCGTGATAAAAAGAAAGAGTTGCTTTGGGAGCGATTTTTTTTTCCTGGCGTGTGTGCGCAGCGCAGACGTCACTCACTCTCTCTTTCTCTCCAGTCCTGACATACGGCTCCTCTTTTATTGTCAACCCGTTTATTTTTCCCTCCCTGAGAGACGTGTAGGGTGCCGTGCCGCTCGCTCGCTCGGAGCAAACTGTGTTTGCTTTTAATTTAAGTCCCTTGGATAAACAGCAATTTGGAATTACATACACCTTTTCCAATGGCGTGCGTGGACTCTCGGAATTAGCTTCGAGCGTGTATTTTAGCGTGCACAATTAAAGTGAGGGCCCTAACGATACTTCCGCAAAAAGAAAAGCGGCCTTAATTAATTGCCGCTCTTTAAAACCCACGTGTTTGAGACGTGTGCCGGTGATTAATTACAGACAAGGAGACGGACAAGGAGGAATTTTATTTTCAAGGCGCTAATTTTGGGGGAAATTTGCAAAAAGGAACGGAATTGTTTTACCTGTGCAAATCTGAATTTTTCATAATCACATTGGTCACAATTTATAAATTTTTGCAGAAAAATCTTAAACTTTTTTCAAAATTAATTTTCTTGATCTTTCACTGAAACACTGATCAGTAGATAATTAATTTTCAAGGTAGGATTTTTCTCCATGAATATTAAAATGGGTTCGAACAAAATTTGCAAATGTACTAATCCAAATGCGCTCTACTAGTTTCATATTTGTTAACGAGTAGCATCAATAAAAATGCGAGAAACAGCAATTTCTCATTAAAATGTTGCCAAATTAATCTTTTTAGCAATTTCATATTATTTAAACTGACATTGCTCGCTCTAATTATTTCGAACGTCATACCTCAGCGCAGTTATTACTCGAGTGCAGCCGACATCGGTGCTGCCAGAGCGGAATTTTCATTGCAATATCAGATTGAACGGTGGCGAACGGAGGCGACCTATTTTTTATCCTGCAATCTCTAATCAAATGCAAATATGGAACGGCGCAGCAGCCAGAGTTCAATCGCTTCAATCAATTCAGCAGATGTGGTTGAATTCAGCGATTTGACTGCCGCAGAATGACGAAATTACAGATAAAAATGTAGATACGCGTTTTAATAAAAGCCGCTGAGCGAATTTGGCTGCTGGAATGAAAGTGCTACACTCAGTAAAAAACGAATTTGCTTCGTTTTCCACGCAATCCAAAATTAACTTTGTTAAAGAATTTTCACTGTTTTCGCTTTTTTGCTTACAAATTGGCTTTGCTTTAGAAGAGTGGAATTTGTTCAGAGTTTCTTTAGTTGGTTTTTTTCGTTGAAATACAATAGAATAAAAACGTACAAGCAGTTGCTATTCTATAGCTGTAAAAATAAAACGTTGAATCCTATTAAACACTATTAAATTAAACACAGAAAATTTAAATATAGGTAAATGGAAATTTTAATTATTAGTCACAAATTAAGAAAAGCAAATTAACCGTAAATTAATTGAAATTATTTTACGGTGTTTTAAATTAATTTTAAAATTCAAATCACGGGTTAATAATTTGAGACATAATAATTAAATGAATGAAAAGATGGTGTTTATAAATGAGTTTAAAGTTTAAAGATTACATCTTCTATTAGGGGAATAAAGGCTCATTCAAAAAGGTCAACATTTTATAAAACAGGTTGATTGTGAATTTCGAGGCAACTGACAATATCTAACGTCGAACTTTAGTTTCCAAATTTTTAGTATTTTTTTTTTTTAAATCTTCTGCTTTAATTATTATTATTAATTTATTTGCGTGCAAAAAGCGGTTGAGAGTAGAATTAATTCTTAATCAATTTGAAGATGGTTTTAGGTCTCACGATTAATGGCATTGATTACAGGTTTACGGCTCCGTTGGGAGCAGGCGTCAATTACTCATGTGCTCAAACTGCACCAAGTGACTGAGTGGGTGGGTGAGTTTTCCAAAGAGGAGACAATGGCTCAGCTGAAAGATTGAAGTGGTTCGTTAGTTGGCTGGCTGGGTGGGTGGGTGGCAGGAGGAGGAGGCCTTTGGCTGTTCTCGAGAGGCGAGCGAACTTGGTCCGCTTTGTATTTGAACTGCCACCGAGTTTTAATGCCGACGAGGACCCGGTCGTCCCGTCTTCGCCGATTGAATCAATAGTACTTAAATGTGCCGCTGCTGCCACGTAAGCTTAATATTATGCAGGATAAGTGGACCTCTTGCCACCACAAGTGTTTTTCCTCCGTCTTTGCTCCGACAATCGATGCTAAATTAAAATCAATTTTCTCCCCTCGCAGGCGTTCCGAAGGCAACGAATAAAAAAGCATGATTTTGGAACCCTTCCAATGGCCATAACCAGCATGGCTTTATGCCCTTTCATTTTCCTAAATGGAAAGTCCATTGAGACGCATATGTTTCCATTTTTATATGTTTTTTGAGGTGAGTTTTTCGCGTCCCACATGCGCGGCAGTAATTCATTCCGCAGGCAAAAAAAGCAGCGTCCGATACAGAAGGCCAATTATTCCCTAAAGGAGAATACATAATTTTTTTTTGCAGCTCATAGGAGAGCAGTCAACAAAAATTCAAACTTTTTTGCTTCAAATCCTTTTTTGCTTTTGGCAAAAAATAAAACAAAAATATTTAACGCACAAATTGTTTAAGCGATGATTTAGGCACAGAATGTTTCATGGTAATGAACGTGATGTGTTTGAGTGTTTCCAAAATTAATACCTTTTGTTGCTCCGCAAACAAGCGGAAATGATTAAAAATGAGGCATCGCTTTTTAACATCTGAATTTTTGTTCATATTATATTTTTCATTTTTTTCCTTGGCTGCATTAAAACAAATCAGATAAAAAGCTAGAAGTATTTTTTAATGATAAACTTTTACGACAAAAATTTAACTTGACACTTTTTTATGATATTCATGATTGGTATAAAATATTTACAAAGGAAAATTGATACCATCTTGCAGTTTAAAGGTAATTTTTACCACACATTTTTATGATGCACAAAAAAGTTCCAATTTAATGAAACATGGTGCGTGTTTTATTCCCAGATTGCAGCTGAAAATCCTCTTGCTCATCCCTTGGCTTTTATCCTCTGTGATTTTATTTTTAAATATAACAGATGCTTGGACTTAATCTGCGAGATTGTTGGGAAGTGGGCCGCCGGCGGGGCATCATTCCAGCACCCTTCGGCCCATTATTATGATGCTAAAACACACTTTACGACGCCAGCAGGCCCACCAGCAAGTGGCCTGTTCTGTGCGCTGCCTTTCTTTTATCAACTGCCTCTTTCTTGTGTGGCCAACATGAGACGCCGAGGCCTGTTATTTATGCAAATTTCTCTCGTAAGTTCTAATTTGCGAGAAAATTGCTTTCGGGACGCCGGAGGAATGGGAATTCCACCCGCCGCCCGCGCCCACCCCCGCCGCTGAGCCACGATAATATGCATCTGCCGCCGCCAAGCATGTCATTTTGTATTCAGTCGGTTGCATCCCGTGGTGTTATCATCAGTGTGTCGCGTGGTGGACGATAGCGACGCCGCCAAAATCGGATTAACTCGCGAGTAGAACATATTTTGCTCTCAGCGAGGGCTTAGCCCACAAAAAGTAGCCGAGATGAAATTTCACAGCAGCCACGGAGATCGTCTCTCCCCTAAAAAGGCCACGAGACTTCAAAGCGAGTTTCGAATCCCAACGTCGCGTGACACGTGAAGCTCTCGCACGTTTTTTGCAAGCAAACCGACTGATATGCGTGAAAAAGCATGATGGTGGAGTTTTTTATCTGGTTTTCCTTAATTAAAAGGACGGCAAAATTGATCCCAACACATTTTTTTTTTGCAGATTGCAGAATAATTTAGAATCAAGAACTTTTATTCAGGTCTACTTTAAGTATAGACATTAAATAATATAATTTTTCATTTATTTATCATTTACTATCTTTTATTAAAATTTTCCTTTTTTTCTTTCAAAACGACCTTTGAAAAAAAACATTGAAATGTTTTCATTTAAGTTAATACAATTTGTAATTTATTTGATTTACTCCAGAGCTCCCAGGAATATTTTTAATCTTTGTATAAGTAAGATAAATATTACCATAGAAAGGAAACAATTATTTTTACTCTGAATCATTTCCATAAATCTCTCCACTGACATTTAATCTTAAACCAACATTATATTCTTAGCGCCCATCCAATGTTTTATCGCAGATTAAAGTTTTCATACTTTTGTTGATTCAAACGCTAAATTATTCAGAATAATTCAGATAGCTGCTCATGCACCATTTTATCAGCTATCGAATTCCTGCTCTTTATTTAGCATACCGCCAGCTCAATCTCTTTTCCTATAAAAACTTCCTCGCTTCGCTTTTTGTGACTTATGCACCCCGTGTTTTTGGAAGGGAGCTGATTATTTTATGGAAATTCAGCATGTGCAGCCGGTTCTGCGGGTTGCATAACATCCCAAAGTGCGACGGGCAGGCCCCGAAGAGCTACAACTATTTGGAGCTGAGAAAATTGAGTTGAAGGAAGTTTGGGCAAAAGCCCTGTGCACATAAGTAGCCACCCTTTATATTTTGTTAAAATTGTTGAAAGCAAACTTTGAAGCTATTTTCGGCCTTGTTCCAGAAACCTTTGTTCACAGACTCACTGCGCGCCTGACCTTAAAGTTGTGGTGTAACTTGAAGGAATTTTTATTGTGTTAACATTAAGAAGTTGCAGTGTTGCTCTCAACATAAAAGAAAAGTGTTCAGTAAATAGAATACACAATAAATTTTTGAATACTGATGGGCATGTGAATTTTTTCCGTATGAAAATAAACAGTAAAACAGTTTTCATCTCAAGTTCTATAATAAATAATCTATTTTTGAGTAAAAGATTAAACACAAATCCTTGCAAAGCCTCTTGAATTAAACTCATTTATTACTATGTTCATTTTTTCATTTCATGATTAAAAATAAATTTTGAGAAGATAAGATGTGTGTGTTCTGTTAATTAGTGAGGGTTCGTTGAAGGTTGGCTTTATTCTTTCTGTTTGGTCCATTGGCTCAGCGCTCATCCCTTAAAACGCCATAACAGACTGACGCGTGTGGGTGGCACTTTCATTAGCCCCTGAACGACCGCTAGACTCCTATCTACTGAAAGCCCTGTGCATAATGTGTAAGCAGACCGAACGAACGAGCCACCACATATAACAATTTGCCCAGAGTAGGCGCTTCCGTTTCGCTGAAAGTGAGAACAGGGTCGCCGTCAGGGGCGGATTGTTTTTGATGTGGAGCAGACAGCCAAATGGGATTTCTAAAGGCTCATAGGCGAATGTTAAATTGGTTTATTTTTATTATTTTAGCACGCGGTTTTTCTCTACTTGAATGAATATATGATTTTATACAGTTTGCATAGTGTAAGATTCCAGATTTGACAAAACCTAATTTGAAGTGTAATTTCATTTCTACTTCAATAAGAAAATCTGAATACAAAAAAATTTATGGATCAATCAATGACAGAAGCAATTAAGGAAATTTGATCAAAAATGTTTTAAAATAAATAATAATCTTATTATCATTTTTTTTATAATAAAAAGTAATTGATATGTTTTTAAATTGTTATAAATACATTAAAATATAAAATTGACAAAGTTGCATATAATTAACTGTTAAATTTTTTCAATTAATAATTTTTACAACAATTAAATACCTTGGAATCGCGGCCATTAAATTTGCCCATTCCTTGGATTACATAGGATTTCCAGTATGTTTGTTCCCCATCTTTCGTAGAGAATTATGGAATAGCGGCCTCTCACCACTAAATCTGCGTAAAAGCGGCTTGAGGAGAAAGATGCATTATTTCGACAGCACGCTCCTCTGCTATAATTATTCTCCGTTGCTCCAATTTAAACTCTTCTGTTCTGCCAGTCGCCATTTCTCATTAAGGGCCGAGCGCGAAGGTCGGTCTTGCTCGCGGATCGTCTCTCAATTAATTACGAGACGCCCTTTTATATATTATACTTGCACGGCTCAAAGGATTTATAATTAATCGAACGACGCAGCTTTGCGTTTCAGATAGGCCTTTGGGGATTCTGCCGAGTGCGAAATTTGAAATCGGCCTCGCACGCGAAATGCTTTTGAACCATTATTATTATTGTTTCGCTTCGGGTGGGAACCTGAGGCCGACTGAATTATTAATTAAAACTGCACTCGCCGCGGCGGCCGAGACCAAACTTTTCATCAGCCGCGGGAGGGCGATGAAAGTTTGCCGAGCTTAAATTCCCGCGTCTTCCCTCCCTGTGTGAGCCACGCACGCTTTCTTCAACCCTTCTTCGTAATCCGAGGGTTGAGCTGCTCTGAAACTCTCTCTCTCTCTCTCTTCGGCACACCTCCGAGAAAACGGCAGTTTGCGGGAGTGTGTGCTCCAAAGTGTGGTGCTCACATTTTGTTGGATCAAATGTCGCGTGTTCCGGAGTTTAAAAGCGGCTACGAGCTAAATTGAGGGAGTTGAAACAGGTGTGCTTTTTTTGCGGTGAAAGCGAAGAAGATAAACTTTAATTAAGAGCAAACGCGACGTGTGTCAAAAGTTTTTCCTTTCATTTTTGTTACGTCCAACACCAAAACAAAACTCTGGAAGGTTGATAAAGTTTGAAAGTTGGAATGTTTTGACCACAAACAAAACTCACACAAAACAACTTTTTCTACAAAAATAGTTCTTAATGTAGCAAGTTAGTTGTTTGCATTAATTACATACTAATTTATATAAAATTACATATATTTATCTTTTTTTATCATGAACTAAAAATCTCTTATATTATACATTATTATTAATTATTTTAAATAATTCGTTACAATATTGTAATGAATTTTAATATAAATATTTTTGGTGCGTAAATATCATTAGCTTGATTTTTTTTAAAGACAAAATGCAACTAAATCATACCTAAAACGAGAAAGAAGTGTTTGATTGAATTTTATAATTTATTTTTCCTTCCCCAGAATGAAAAATTTTAATCTTAGATTACATTTTAAAAATATTAAATTACTTGTTGTTATACATGATAATGGATTAATAAAATAGTCACACAATTGAAGACAAAATCCTGGCCATTGGAAACGGAATACAAACCAGGACAATTTAAACAAGTGATTCTTCTTCTTCTTCTTTTTGCTCATCCTTTTTACCTTTGAATAATGGAACCAAAAGATTTAATTAGAACTTGGCCCAACTTTTATAAATTTTACTGCTTAAAATAAAAAAAAAAAAAAAAAAAATGCTATTTTTCGCAATGAATATAATGCATCCAACATTTTTTTATTAAAACAGAAAAATTATTATGACATAGTTAGACTATGAAATAAACGTGATGCCATGGAGTTTTATTACTTTGTTAGATGCACGCTGCAAATTGCATTTTACTGCCATAGTTTTTAACCGACGCTGGCCTCATGGCCTCGGTAATAAAAACATGTTAAATGCAGCAGTAGGTTGGGATTTCCGGGGTTGAAATCTGTCGGGGTTGCAAAGTCGGAAAGATTCCTTCCGGTAAAACGCGAACGAGTCACGGAGATTCAGGTCAAAAGGCATGAAAAATCCAGTTTGCTTTCATTATTAATTATCCAGGGAGGTGCACACGGCGGTGGAGCGCAAGCAAGCGCGAGTGCTAATGAACAAAGCCCGTTGCAAGCAAGAAAGTGATGGTTTATTCATAATTCTCAGCGGCGAGTGCTGAGAGGATGAGAGTAGCATATAATTTTTGCCGACATTTTTCCAAAGCCTCAAGGGAACAAAAATCTTTTGCCTCGCGTCATTAGTCTGAAGCAAGCTTTTAAAAATATTACTCTGCGTCACAAAAGAGAGGCAGCCTTCTTTCGATGATTTAAAAGGCGCGGCCCGATATACATGTATTTATTATTCAACGTCAGATATTTCACCGCATCGATACTTATTATGTATCATACTCCCTGAGCTGCACGGCGAGGAAAAAAATACGCTATCTGCATAATTCCGCACTTGGCTTGCAGATCACTCAGCGGAACAAGCTCCTCGAATTGAATAAAATGCAAATGCGCACCGCCGACGAGATATAATCTACACGAAAACAGACTCCATGAAAAATAATAATTCCAGTCTGGGAATAAAGTAATACGGAAAAGACTATATAAACGATATCTATATGTGTGGTGGCGCCGGAATCCATATGAAAAAATCAATATTTTTCTTTTTCACCAGGGACTATCTTCACAAAACCAATCTCAATTAAGTCTGTTAAAAATAAATTGATGGAGACATTCTGGGCAAAGAAGGGGAAAAGTATATTTTGCGCCATCCATACCAACTTTGGAATAGGGATGAAACATTTTTTGCGCGTTCTTGAAAATTTAGCAGGAACCACGCTGGAGAAAAATCGGTGATCAAATTTTGGCCACCATAAATTGAGGTGCAGTAGTTAGGGAGGGTTGACAAAAACTTTTTTCGTTACATTTTTCCCGATACAATGGTGGACTTTTTAAATACACTTTTGTATGGATATTGTGCTTGTTGTGACGATCAAATAATGTATTTTATAATATTTGAATTTATTTAATATTTATTTTATATTTTTACATCATCATTGATCATCATTCAATTTTGGGAGAGAAATATCAATTTAAACAATGTGTAAAAAAATACAACACAATATTTGACCCTGAAATTCTACATAGATTATTAATAATTCAAAACGATTTGTACTTGGAGAAAATTGCAGGTACTTTTGAAATACAACGTTAACGAGACAGAATTAAATCGATCTAACTTAAAATTTTTGCTGTAGATACTTCTATTTTCCGTAGCAAGTTGTATTTTTTTATTGCAACAATAAAAACGACAGTATAATAAACAAATTTTGAAGCAATATCGGCCATAATATAAATTAATTACTCAAATAAATATCGTGTAATCAAATATTTATTTTTAATTATTTCTTTATCCATTACTTTTTGATTTGCAAAAAAAATTTAAATTTTTAAATTTAAAACACAATATTATGTTTTTGCATTCTGAAAGAAAATTGATGCAGTTCCCTTTGTAAATAGCACAGGCCGTTCGGTTTTTCTCTTCTCGGGCTCTCTCTGCACATAATAATGTTAACTAGGCGCGGTGCGAGAGTCGTATATCTGCCACGTTTATTGCCGTCTGAAAGTTCGCATGTACATACATATGGGTGGCTCTCATTCCGGAATTCTCCCCTTATACTCGCCGCCAATGAGCCGAGGGAGGCGAAAAAGAGGTAGCGCTAACCACCAGCTCGACCACATAAAATAATGCCTGGCCCCAAACTGCGCGAGCGAGCAGTCCGGCGGCGGCGCCCTTTCTCTCTTCCGCACAAAGCAAGCAAACGTGCTCCCTGCGGTGCACCTTGCAAATACTTTCGGTCCTGCATCAAACGCCGGGGATCGCACGCACTAATTGGAAAAGTTTCGCTCGTATGTTGCGACAAAGGCCGCTAGGCCACCTGCCTATTGACATCAATTAAGAGGGCATTTGTGACTCATTTTTGCGCCAACTTGACTCTCTAATTGCTAATTAGGTTCAAAGAAAATTTTGATATCCGCGCAACGGAAGTTTGGTGGAGCAAACTGGATTACAGAGCCATGATATACATTATGCTAAGGCGAGTGGAAACTAGAGTCGCAGCGAGCGAACTTTGGCCTCAAACTAACTCGGTGCGCACTTAATTGCGAGAGCGGCGCAAGACTTTCCAGGCACCCTTGACAACTTTGACCTGAGTTAGCGAAATATTATTTTCCTTGCATGAACAGACGCGGACGCCCAAGATAAGGAGGGAGATCATAAGCCCACTGCGTGACGGCCAAAAGCTATAATTTGTGTTTAATTAAATCTTACTTCTTGTAGGGTATTTTATTACTGCGAAAGTAAAGATATTTTATTAAGTAGAGTTAATAATAATTCTAATAATTAATCGATGAATGACAATCAGCTAATCAACCTCATTTTCAACCTTACAGGAAAACAGTTTCTTGATTTAAAAAAAAGACTATTTTTCAACCACATAAAGCTTTGAGATTTTTTTTTTATAATTTTAATCTTGAATCTTTCATAATTTTCCTATATAAAAGCAATTTATTAAAATTAAATATCTTGAGTAACATGGAATTTATTTTAAATAAGGAACACGGCAGATGATCTCGATCGCCTCCCAGCTAATCCAGCTCTAATAAAAAAAATCATTTACCGGTTTTTCTGTTTTTAGTTAGTTAAATTTATTCAGTTGCTTTAAATATTTCACCTTTAATATTTCACGTATTTTCCCCGTTGTAAAGGTTAAGAAAAAATTTTACGTTTTTTTTTTTTTTGCAAGGAAAGGTCATGTTTTGTTCATAAATAGAAGCCTAGTCAGCGTTTCCTCAATAGAGTTCATTGTATTTTGTTAGCATGTTCTATTTAATTCCGGAGAATTAGAGTAGGAAAGCTCCATATTTGTAATGCAAACACACCCATGCAAAATCTGGCAACATGGAAACTCTATATTTCAAATTATTTAAATAAAATCCATACAGAGCAACTTTCTTTCATGAAAAACATGGTTATTTTTGTTATTTGATATAAAAATTGTCCCAATTGATCTCAATGTATTTTGGTTTATTTATTTCCTATATTTTAGCTGAATTATTCCTTCCGTTGAAAAAAAAAACACATTTCAAAATCTTAGAAACATTTTAAATTTTAAGCTATTAAGCTTAATTTTCCAAAAGGATACTGTTTCAAATTATTATTCAAACGATATGATTTACCTTTTGATTTCTTTTAAACTATGTACATCTTTTGAGAAATAATAACTTTGTGACAAATTCATTTAATATTATAATTGGTTCGAAGCAACATTCAAATTAATGCATTTACTGGCGCTGCAACAAGCAATGAGATATTCTCATCCCATCCGCAGTTTGCTCGCGTGTGCCGCCGGATGAATGTTTAAAGGAGCCAAATGCGCGCCAATTAGGAATTCCAAAAACGAAACAGCGCATCATTCAAAATGGTACACTCGCGTTCTCCGCTCAACGCATGGTTGGCTGACACAATGTAAAGGAAAAAGGTATAAAAGCTGCTTAAAAATAGATAAATCACCGCAGCACCGTCAGGCAAAGAATGAAAGAAAGGGCAGCTGCTGAATCGGGTATTTGAACCGAGACGTATTTTTCTGTGCGCGGCGGTGGGAACGGATTTGCATACACACGCGACGCCATTTCCATAAAATATATTACATCCCGAAGCGGCAACAATCTTTCCATTTTCCATCTAACATCGCTCGCGCGCGTATAATAAGCCCCTGGTTGGTCTCGAACACGATTTCTGAATTAGACCGGCCGTTATTGCAGTCACGAATGCAGTTATCACCAAATCGACAGGCGTTTTTCTTTTTTTATTTCAGCTATGGAAGTATGAAGAATCAAGTTAAAGTTGCCGCTGCGCGAGATGGCGCGTTTAAAGGATGATGGAATAATTTGATTTTTGCGCCATCCTGCTCGTCTGGCGGTGCCAGCCAGTTAATTATACATCTGCTCTCGCACTTGCCAATTGAAACCGCCATTAATGCGGATGCGGAACGCGAAGGCAGATGAAAAAGCCCAAATCTGACAGCTCTCCCGGGATTCTGAAAATGAACGCCAGCAGAACACCAACCACCGGAGAGGAAAATTTGCATTTAGCAGGTATGCCGATAATTGAAGTTAAATGAACGTGTTCAATTTATTTTCACGAGTTAAAAGGGTGATTACTTTTTTGCTGATGAAATAATTACGCATTGATTAAGCTCTAGATGAGCAGGAATGAAAACTGATTGATTGCAGCGCTTTTTCCATGCATATTAATTGCTCTAAAAGGCGCTCTAGGATAAAAAGACATAGGCTGGACGATTTAATCCAAATCAGAAAATAATTAAATATGATTTGTTAAATTATTGAAGAAAAAATGTTTCTTATTATGAACCAATTTTATCTTTTAAATTCAACAGTTTCACTGCTGAAGAAAACAACTTTATTTTGTGCGAAGTTGTGATCTCCCTTTTTTACATTCTCTCTGAATTTGGAATAAACGATAAAAATTGACGGGAGGCGGTAAAATTTATTTCGGTGTCGCAATTTTTTTTTCAATCTATTCCATTGTTAAAATTCACTCGATGGTGAGCATTTATTGCGAGGAAAAAGGCTTTCAGAGCGACGAGCTTATCGCGTGTCAATTTCCAGCGTAATTGCGTATCACGAATTTGACGCCTGCGAAAAAGCAGCGCGTGTCCTTGGGGAAATTTCGCGTTTGCACAGAGAGAGAGGGAAAAATCGGCAAAAATTATCCGGCTGTGACGCGAGCGAGCGGAATTCAGTTCGCTTCATTAGACGCAATAGCATAAAAAATGTCTCATTCCGTCGGTGCCGAGTCTCGTGAGGACGCTTTGCACGCACAAATTGCGGATGACAAGAGCGCGAGAAAGCGCAGAGAGATTCAAATTTGGGGGCAGGAAAAGGCATATTATTCACAATTTGTATAAACACGCTCGTCGGGCCAGCTATAAATTTCGGCGGTTGAATTGCGAGACGCATGATACACATTTTTCGCGGTCGTCTCGAGGGCATTGTTGCCGCCCACGCCTCTTGCAGTAGCCGAATTTATGCTCATCACGAGAGCCGACCGCCGTCGATTCCTCTTCATTTTCCAGCCAAAACGAGAAGCTCCTGTACATTTGTCACCCCCATGCCCAGGTATTTTCACTCTGCAGGCACGTCGGCATTAAGGAGAAGGATATAATGGCCCAGCGTCCGTCTGTCCGTCCCTCGTAATTACATCATTTCATGCTGCTTCACCTCAATGGTGAGGATGACGGAGTGTTTTTGCTCTATTATTATCTCTGTTTACGCTCCCAGATAAGCAAATTTGATCTCTTTTGTCTCGGCACCAAACTTTCAGTGTCTTTTAATAATGGCCGGGACAAAATTAGGACTCTAAAAAGAGCGCGAGTCTTTCAGAGAATATTTCAACAAAGATATAAACAAAAGAAAAATAAATAGCAATGAAAATACAATAAAAATTGTCAAAAGCAAATTTAGATATAGAATTCCTGCTGGTATTAATTTCATATTTTTTTTTTATAAATAAAGTATTTCATATTTCCGAATGTGACCTTGAAAGGAAAAGAAAAAATGTCACTTTTACAAATTTGACGTTGCAATAAAATAGAATGTTTTAATTAGTTGAATAATTTTAAAATAAATACCACGTGTTAAAATGATTTGAATGTTATATAAATTGATATTTTTCTATAAAATGTCTTGCATGGCATGAAAAAATTTACCGCCCGCTAATTAGAAAAAAACAAAACTGATTCAGACCTATGAGCGACAATGATGCGGAAATTTAGTCATACCAACTCTCTTACTCTATAACTCATGTACTTTGTGAATCTCAAAGCAAAGCTATAGCCAATAATTCTTCAAACTTATTTTACATGTCAGTTTTCCATTCCATAAACCATCTTTATGTCAGATTTTTGTCTTTGTGGACAAAGTTTACCAAGTGCAAAGTGAATCAAAAAAGCCACGCGCTTTTCTTTTTCTGCAAAAAAGTGGCACAATTGTAGTCTGTCTCAGCAGCAATATTATTGATTGCGTGTGGCCTATTGTGAGGTTTTTAATAAGGCATCACTGAGTGCTTCAAAAGAGAAAAAAAATTTATTGAAGCCTCTCTCGCTATCAAGTTGCTTCTATTTGAGCCACTTATCGCTTTATGTGGCGTATTTCATTTCATTTCGGAATTTTCATTTCGCGTCGGGAAGCCATGTTGCGATTAATCACACAGCAAAAGCTTTTTGAGCCCATTGTCACAGACAGTGACCGATCTCTCGTTCAATCAAAATCTCGTTAAATTACTAATAATTCAATAGTTATTATTAATCGTGATTATCTCTTCATACACTTTGATGAACATGCAATTACAAAATTGAGTAATACAGAATCATACAAAATGAAATTAATTTCGATTCGCAAAAAGTAGATTAATTGTAAGATTGAAGTTTTATTCTGTAAAGCTAGCTTGTTGCATTTTCAACTTTGACGGAATTGTTCTTCTCTCTAAAAAAATTTTACTTTGTATCATTTTTAATTTTGGTAAGGATGAAATAATTTTTCTATTAAAAAAATTATTTCACCCAAATTGTGAAGCAAGGAGATTAAGATAATATTTAATATATTATGGCAGCGGTAATAAATCACCAGAAAATTAATTGCCTCAAAATATCGGAAGCTTCGTGGATTGTATTAATTATTTTATTGCTCCGAGATTTGATATTTTCATACGATTTTTCTTCCTCCGTGAAAAAATTAGTTGGCAATTAAATGCAGATAACATGCGTTGTAGAATGTGGAGCAAACGAATTTGAAAATTGACTTTCAATCATGTTATCTGCGTGCTCTCGGGTTCTAGGACGGCATCGTCACGCAATTTATTCCCTCAACTAAAGCTACGGCACGGGTGGGTCTGTGCCGTTTTAAAATTATAATTCACACTGCGCGGCATAAATATTCATCAAGTGCATTAAGCTGGGTGAGCTACACAATATATATATTCGAATAAACATAATTAAAGGCTACGATCTTCTCTGCATTATAAATGAGGGGTTTGAAAAAAATTCAGGCTTAGTTTCAGCCGTTTTTTGTAGAACGATCAGAAGAGAAAGCTCCATAATTCCATTCGCGTCCTTTTCCTACAGCAGCTCTCCTCTCTGACGAATATAATTGAGTTTTTCCGGTCTGGTTATTCCCTTTTTTGGGGCGGAATATTACAAAGGAGCTGGCAAATCCACTCTGCTGGGGAGCAGCGGAGGCGGACAAAAAAAATTGGAAGAGCAAATATTGTTCTCCACTTACCGTTATTGAAGTACTTTCATGAAAAGAGGTTGGACTGGTTGGAGGACGACTTGGAAGCGTTTTTTTGCTGGTTATTATTATTTGTCGATGCCAAAAGCGAGTGATGGAATTTCAACAGTTTGCCGCCGAAAACGTCCGCCCTGCTTTGTAAGAGTATTGGTAAAGGAGTTTCACCCGGGGCACAAACAAGAGTTCGAACTTGTTGACAATCTCGTTGCCTGTCTGTCTCTCTGTGACGAAGGAACTCCCTTTTCTCCCTTCGGTTCCGAGTTGAGAAGAAGAAAGGAAGAGGGAAGAAAGAGCGCGGCGGCCGACTAGGTCACCATCACACCCTTGGCGCCCTCCAATCGCAAAGACCAATTATTCGAGCGCTCTCCCTTTGGGGCGACGCACGCGGCCGACCGACGTACGGACGACGACCAGCCAGCGAGCAGACGTCTCTGATCGGCGGCGGCCCCAAGTCGAGTAGCACAAACGCCGAGAGAGAGCGAGCGGGTTGCCTGCTGGCCAGGGGGCGCGCGCGCACCCCATCGCATAAAGGCGCCGCGCGGCGCCGTTTATGCTCTGAGTGAATTATAATGCAAGCAGCTGCTGACTGAGGCACTGGGCCACCGACTTGCAGCTGCGGGTCATGGGGTTGCAACAAAAGAGGGCTGTGTATATTTTCGTAAAGGAAAGCAGAGACAAAGAAGGGCGACACCGAGGGGCTTGGGTTCAGCTCTGGTTTTGCACTATGTCTTTAATTAAAGTTGTCCCGACAAACTGTGCTTGTAAATTAAATTAGTTAGCTTATGATGTTTATTAATTTTGTATAATATTTATAAAAATATTGCCTAAAACCTGATTTTATTGCCTTTTTTTATTTAAATAATTTATTTTTTATTTTTTAAATATTCGGCATTCAAAAGAACCAATCTATTTTTCAGTTTCTTTAGCTATGTTGTTTGAATTTTACAATTTTTATGATCGTTTTTGAATAGGTTTCCGATTTGTGTGTTGTTTATACTTTCAGTAAAAATATCATAACTATCCTTCTCTTCATATTTTGACCACTGCAGGTAATGCATTTTTTTTTGCACAGGAAACAAGATATTAAGTATGATTAAGCAGTTTATTATCTTATCACACTTATCAGCTAAGCGATGGCAGGTTTTGAGTTTTTTCATTTCTATTTGTTTTGGGAGGGTAAAAATAAGAACTATATTATACTGTATAAGATACTTGAAATTGACTTCCCTTTATAGGAACAAGAAAATTGGAGTTGCATTTGCTTTCACGTACACAACTTCAAGATATAATATCAAAATATTCTTCTTTTGCATGGATAGCTTCTACTTTGAAGAAAAGGCAGAGTAGATAAAGGAGAAACTAGATCAACACTTTTATCCAACTTTATTACATACAACTATATAGTCTTTCATGATTTTCTGCACGACTGCATTCCTTCATAAATCTTGAACTTCATAAGAATCGCTTTTGTTGAGCGAAAAATTCACAGAGAAGGAGATTGCTTTTTCTGTTTGCTCTCGTGGGAAACAGAGAAATTAATTTTAAAATGGTAGAAACAGAACAATTCATCTGGACTATATTTATAATTTTACATTATATGTACAAATATTTCAATACGATGTTTTTTTTCTTTCAAAATTATGTTGAAATTAAATCTGAAGTGTATTCTATGAAATATTTTTTGCGCAGAATCTGCAACTTTTAGATTGCACAGAAAGAAAAATTTGTTTCGCTGATCAAACCAAAATCACGAATGAGTCGAACGACTATAGAAGGTTCTCTTGAAAAGCAAACTTTTGTGTTATAAATTCTTGCGGCCGCTGCACACGCTCGGGCGGGCACTCAAGGTGAATTTCTTTCCAGCTCATTACCTTGAGTCAGGCGCGTGTTCTTGGGGCCTTCGTGGCCAGCAAAGAAAATTTCCGATCACGAGTCTATTTTTCAGCAGAGCGTTATAAATTACCAAGTGCACGCGGCATCAATATTCCGTCGAAGCTAACAAGTTACAACATCTGGCCTGTTATGAATCAGTAGCATCATAATGCATTGGACGCGCGCCAGGAATGGAAATTAGACTCGCATTCATGCCGCCGTTTCGTTAAATTCTCTCCCGATATAAATCTCACGGAGCGCAACAAGAAGTTGTCGTGGAGCGCCTGTCGTTGCGAAGACCCACAGTATTGCCAAACAGCCACGTCGCGCCGGTTGCATAACTTTCCTTATTACAATGCGTCTGGCAATGCCAATTTTCGTCTCAGACTATTTCATATTGTACGAATGTTTTTTTGTCTCAAATTTCCAGGAATGTGATTGAAGTCATAATATGGACGAAGAGAGCTCCATTTAAGGAAAAATTTTCATAGAAATGATTTGATGATAACGTTTCTGTCAATATTTTTGTATTTTATCATTAGAATGGGAAAATCAAAACGAACTTGGCTCGAGTCTTTTTCCGTGAAGAAATGTTGCAATATCTTCATGTTGTAAAATGAGCCAATTTTTTAAATCCGTATCGGACAGATTCTCCAAAATAAAAATGCTTGCAGAATAGGAAGGTCTTTTGTTTTGCCTTTGATTAGAATGCATTCATCTGAATGATATTTTTAAATTAGGAAAGGAGTTTTTTGAACTTAATTATTTGCCTATTTTTTTTCTTAGGTCTCGTCAAAAAAATATCGGAAAATGTAACTTTCTCAAACTCTAAAGGAATTGAAATGTTTCTCATAATCATTTAGAACGTTCCCCAGACTAATTAAATTATACATCTTTGTTAGATTATATCTGCATCACAATTGCTAAAATGAATTTTTAGCATTTATGAGTTAGGTGAAAGTGACAAAAGGAAATTATGCATATTCTTATATAATCTTGTTAAAAGCTCGTAATGGCCGCGCTTCTAACAAGCACTAATTTTGTTAATTTTGACCATTTGGCCCAGGAAAGGTGTGCTCGATTTGCATAGTAAATTAAAAGACGTGAGGCGTGTCAGTCGCTCTCTCGGCACAAACCAGCCCATTTTCAACACAATCTTGTCGGCAGCTCTGCAGCCGGAGGTGTTAAGTGATGAGGCGAAACGCTCTTATAATAATGCCCGTCACCAAGGCTGCCTTGATGATAGCACTAGGAGGGCGTCGTTTTACCAAAAACGCCATTTTCAGCATCCAAATCTCATTTCCAAAGCGGATATAGACGCGGAATGAATAATCCCCTGCGTAAAAATGTACGTGCGTAATGTGCTTCCATAAATGAGCATTTTAAAAAATAATGTGTAGGATGCAAAAGATTTAAATAAATATTTTGTCCTTGCGTAAAAAAGTTAACGAAAAAATAAATTATAATGGTTTTACGCTTACTCAGGATAAACAGTGACAGTGAAAAACGTTAATTTTAAAATAAATCCTATTTATATTCTTCTATTTTCCATTTAAGCCTGATTTAATCCTGTTGTAAATCAATCCCCCTCAAATCCCAACAATTGGATGAATGACTCGATTTGTGACTTAAGAGGACGAACAACAATAATAATTTAAAATGAAGCTGCTCAATAATTCTGCATTTTTTTATAATAAAAATTTTATTATTTGGCATTGAATACTTTTTTATTCCAAATAAAGAAAAATTGCCAATTTAAATAGAAGCACAAAAAAATAAGTAAGTAATCAATTATGGAGTGAAAGATATAGTTCTATTTATATTTTATTTTTGAAAGATGATTGGAAAAGAATTTAAAATTTGAAAATAGGGAAATAGTATAGAAAGTATTTAATTTCAAATTAATTTGCCCTCCTAATCATGCTAATTAATAATTAAAACTTCGTGATTTGCTCCCTGTGTAACACTGTCCTGTATAAAATCTCTGGCGCTCATGCAAATTTTATGGCTAGTGGGCGGCTTGTATACACCGAAAATAACTGGGTGCGTTATCCCCCTTATCTCCTCGAATTGCCTAATGAATTTTAATTTTTAAAGCGAGTCGTTTGCATCATCGCGAGTGGCGTTTCCTGGAAAAATGGCGGAGCAGCGGCATCTTTTTCGAGGAGAAAATAACGTCCTCATTTTAGGTAACGACCGCCTCCCTATCTTATCTACTTGCGAGTAAATATGAAGTCGCTCTTTCAATTTTCTCCCCAAAATGCTGCTCGGCAAAATTCAAAAGTTTTCCCCCATTTCTGTGCATGTGCAAGCGTTCCCTAAGGTGTGAATTTAATACGGCAAGGAAGCTAGTGTTTTCAACCCATTATTTTTAATAAAACTCTTATTCAACTCACAATACATTACAAAAGTTTTCTTTTACACGGTCTTTCACTAATTAAATGGTAATATAACAGAGCTCTCGCAAACTCAGGTTGTGTAGAAACAAATGCTGTTGTAATTTATTCGACGACCTATTAATTTAAATTTTGGTGGAAAATATAAAACGTTCTTGAGGCGAAAATTTTCTCGTTTCAAAACTTTCAAAAGGAATAAATATAATAATATTAATATTCGGTGTTATCACTTAATTTATTGTTAAACGTGCACCTCGATTTGGGCAGAGATTGACTTGTGGTACACAAATAAACTTCATTTAATACCAAACAAAATTAAATTAAAATTATTGATGCTAAAATGTTATAGAATATTATTAAATTAAATTCGTCAACAACCAAAGTTTTTTATTTCATCTAATTAAAAAAATTGGATGGTTAAATTTAATTTTCTGATTTGCAAAGAAATTAAAAGGGAATTTCAGTATGTAAATTTCAATTGATTACACTAAATTTCACCAAAATCACATTGACCACGATTTTTCTTAGTTTATTAATGATGAATTCATTAACAACTTTGTAAGTGGCCAGGATTATTTTATTAAAAACAAAAAAACTAAATAAAATACCTTTTTATCTTTTTTGTAAAACATTTTTTTGTATGGATTTATAGGGGTTTGGTGGCACCAAGGTAAGCAGCGAGGCAACTATAGCCCTTTAAATATTTTGCTCTACATTTTTTATTGGGTCGCCTCTGCTTTTGTTAGCCCATTTCGTTCCACCGTTCATCCCGCCTTTTTCCTTGGATAGATCTTGATATTTATTGGATAAACACGCAGCTGACAAGTTGTGGTGCAGCACAGTCTATTTTATTACGTGAATGCTGGAGAGCGTTGCGGGGAAAGATAACAAAGGTCCGTGGGGATTTCCCGACAAAGATGGTTAACCTCGGAGTAAAGCAACGGCAGGTTTATAAATCCATTGTTGGTTGGCCTCTCGTTTTCTTTCCGTGTCTGTGTTGTGGATCGCGACCACACACTAATGGGCCGAAGAAGAAAAATTAGCCGCCCGCCCTTAGCGATTGTCGAGGGCTATATTTTGTGACCGCGGGGAAGAGGGGGCGAAGACGTTTCAAATTAGACCAGTGTTTCAGAGTCTCACAAATTAAATTCCGCTGCCGAAATCCGTTGAAATTAAATTTGTTCGGGGCGCTGCGCTGCTTTAATGAGCAAAACTTTTTTAATCCGTCTGTGTTTTGCCTCCCGGGTGCTTGATGTGCTCACTTCTCGAGCACCACCGAAAGTCAGTTGCCAAATCTTGTCCCGCCAATGAAAATTAAAATCGGCTTTCTTCTCCAGCGAACAGCGAGAAATAATTGCCACTTTTTGTTAGATTGAGAAAATTTAAATCATTTATATCCTCCCTTTCCTCTAAATATCAGCTCAAAATTCTTTTTCTTCGCGAACACACGCAGGTTTATCTTGTTTTTCGGAATTTTGCATGGCTAATTAGCCAAGTGTGACGTGCAGGATGGAGTGATGAAAATCCGCTTATGGATTATTCATGAGTTTGAGCAAAACATGACGTGCGTAGTATAATTTAATGCTTGTTTGATAGTCCAAACAGAGCTTTCACTTTGAGTTCGCCAGCCTAAAATCATTTATAGAAATAAAAATAATTATGCGTTCTCCAATGCTTTCGAAAAGAATTAGTTACAAATAATATTCATTGATATGATATTTCAGACTTGAGAGGCAATCGCTGCCCAAATCAAGATAATTTTTCTGTAATCTGTAAATATTTTATGTAATTATATATTATTATACGACATTAAAATATCTCGCATGATTCCTTAAAGTTGTATAATTTTTTCAAATCAATTTCATAGAAACTGAATTCTAGAACATTAAATTCCATAACCATAAATTTGAACTTTGAAAAACATATCATTATGTTATGTTTATTCTTTGAATTAAATATTTCAACAATATGTAATATATCTAATAATTTTTACATACTTGTCTTCAAAATAGAGAACATAGAATTGGAAATCGCTCAATGGAGAGGAAAAAGATTATTTGAGGATTTTTTTCCTTTTGTAAATTACGGCAATTTCTTCTATGGAAACTAAAGCATTATATTTTTAATTCAAAGTAAATACCTTTTGAATTTAAATTTTTATTGAATTAAAAAAAAACCACTTTAAGGCAAAAAAGATATAGAAAATAAATATAACCAAAATGCTTTTTAGAGAACCGTGTTTTCAAGTTGGAGTGAAGTGAAACCGCCGAATAATCCGCGTGTATTTCATTAAAGCGACTCTCGAAACGCAGCATCCCACTTGTGACAAAAGCAACAAATTAATCCCGGCTCGCAACAGTGCTCGTCGCTTTCACACGGCCGCTGCCCAGCCTCAAATCCCGCGCGACTGCCGCTTTCGCAAATGGAAAACACGGCAAATACGGATAAATCCTGCAATCGGCGGCACACAATTAGCATCATAAACTCCACTTACCGTTGGTCGACTCTAATGACGACAGCGTTGCGCTGGTCGAACTTAATTAATCCACTCTAATTGCGAATTATGCACAGATGAGACATGCCCTGGTGATTTCAACTTTGCTGCTGCTGCACTGTGCTCGGTCAGGGCTGTGCAAAACAGATTCCCGCATGACAGGGTGGTAATTTCTTTTCCCGCCATGCATTAACTTTTAATTGGCCGTGTTAATGTCGATGAAAATCATTTGGGCATTAAATCATCAAGGGAAAATAGCACAGAGCGGGTTTTCTTTGGTCCAGTAACCCCGAGAAGAAGTGGGGCAATGAAAGTGACACTTTAAATTTAGTTAATTAAATGCGGTTTTTTTTAAATATATAAATAGTCATTAAGAGAGTAATGAATAATTGCTTTTTTTAACCTTTCTGGCAAAAAAAAAATAAAAAGCAATATTGTAATACCATTCTTGCCTCCATAAATTAATTATTACCAAAAATAAATTTTATTTAATTTAATTTTAGTTCAATTTAAAAATGGCGTTGAAATCTGGTTAAAATTATCAACTGAGACAATTATTTAAATACATTAAAATAATGTTCAATAAAAAAAATGTAAAAACATTATAATTTGTATAACTTAAAATGCACAAATTTTTAGGTATTGTATAATATAAAGCTTATTTTTTTCTTAAATTTTGGAACAATATTTAACACTTTTTAAAGAGAATATTCTTTCATTTGTAAATAGTTAAAAAAATTAAGCTATTATAAAACCTACCTTGCTTGTTATGCCCAGCTGCCCCAGCTTCATTATTAAATCCGCCTCTTCATTACAAAGCGCACGATTTTGAGGTAGGACTTTGACGGGAGCTTTGATTCAAATTGTTCTCGAAAATGCACATCATAGTCGGAATAATTGCCAAACTATTCATGCACACTAAGTTAATATTCCGCGAAAGCTCGTAACAAGTTGACTAACAGGAGATGCAGCTCTCTGTTCGAATGTGGGCCCCCCTGCCCTCTCTTTCTCTCTCTCCAGCACCTGCATCATTCATGCGAACCCGCAAAATGCAAAACTAATCACGTGTGTTGCTTGGCATCCGTCACGCCCACAACGTGTTGTTTTCAATAATTATTCCTACTCTGAATGTGATTACCGTTGAATTGGTCGCCACCGAAAATTCACCCTCCCTTCCTCTCACTCGTCATAATTCAAAAGCGCTAATGAGCTTTGCATATGCGAGTGACCGACAGTCGACACGAGTTTTTCCTCCGATGAAACGAAACGTTGTTTTTATCCCCATGATGTATGGGGATGGGTTATTTTTGTATGGTTTTATTTTTATTTTTCGCTGCGATGAATTAGCCACAAATGTTTTTTGTGAATGTACATCAAAATACGCGTGATGAGGTACATATTTTTGCTTGTGAACACATGTCAATTGTATTTGAATTGCAAAATTTGGTCATGCTGCTCTTGTATTTACTTGTGTTGATGATAAATCAAACATTATACTAAATATTTTTTTAATAATATATTTATTAGTTCGGAATTTATAACATTCATATAATAAATATAATTAATAATTTTTTTCTAATTTTATTAGATTTATATTTTTTTCAATCGTGTTGGATGTTGGAAAATATTATTAAGGAAGTTATCAATTAATCGCAATTAAAATTTAATTACAAAATTCATTTATATATAAAAATTGTCAGTCTCCTTTATCTTAAAATTTAACACAAATATTTTGTAATGCTGAATGGTTAGGCAAAGGCTCAATTTCGAATTAATGTACAAAATAATATAACTATATGAATGGGTTCAGCTATTGTATTACATTGACAAAAAAAAATGAAAAACACTAATGAGCATAAACAATATTCTTAAAAAAAGTAGTTTCAGAAAACATGCTTAAGCTTTTTAATAATTGTATCATAACTTTTAACCTTTTTCTTTCAATTCGATTAATAGCATAAATTATTCTGGGAAGACATATTAACCGTCCAATTGTTACCAATTTTATTTTTGAAAATGAATTATGAATTTAATTTCTTTTGATAAAAATCATTCTAAACCTTATTTATCAGACCATTGAATGATATTAATTTGGACAGCCAATTTATATTTTATCAAAAACAAAAGAACACATCAAATAAATTTATAAATTTAATTTTATAGTCATTTCTTTAATTTTTTTTTACATGAAAAACCTCCCTTTGATATGTCCCTTTGATATGTCCTGTCGTCTTGCGATGATGAGATCAATGGTGCGCACATTGTGCAAGATTGAGCCAAGCCACACAGTGAGGAAAAAATGAACCGTGTATTAAGCCATTGTTAATCTATTGGGGCAGTGTGACGTATGCATCGGATTGAATTCTCGTACATCGCCCGGCTCTCGTTCGCTCTATTTCATTTATTGTTCTCTCTGTCGTTCTCTCACCAGTCATGGGAACGCGCAACATCTGCTCTGTCCATATTTTATTGCTTTTCTGTGTCACACTGGCGGCTGCGAGGGCAGGCACACGCCAGAGAGTGTGTCTATGCATGTCGCACATTTATTTTAAACCTATTTGTCCCACTGACAGAGCTCCGCATGTATTTTCCGAGTAATTTTCAACAGTTGGATTTCTTACCAGTAAATTTGCGAGGAGATTTGTGAACAACATAATGCATACATAATTATATAAACTTTTAATTTCAAATTTAAACATATAGTGGGTCTAAAAAGGGTATTTTTTCTTAAAAAATTTATGATAATATAAAATTTAGATTAATTTTTGGATAAAATGTTTCCCTCTTTAAATTGAATTTTTTAGCAGCCTTTTCCCAAAATGAAAATATTTATAAATTGCGGAATTTTCCTTGTTGTTTTCAGCAGAATTTAATGGTATCCGAAAACAGAACATTCAAAATTTCGTAGCGCTCAAAATATATTTTTAATGCAGAAATAATATGATCAATTTTTTCCTCAATTAAAACTTCCTTTTTTGCACAGTTGCACACACATTAATGTAAGCAGGAAATAATTAACACATGGATGCTTTATTTTTCTGCCTTTGAGGAAAATGTTTAGTAAAAATTTGAAATTCTCATATATAACCTAAATTTGAATATCCAAAGTGTATTAATTGCAAATACGCTCCACCTGTGAATTATGTGCGGTGAATTAGAAGCGGGTCTGATAAAAAGCAATAATTATTTATTCCGAAGATACTGCAAGTCAGACTGTCATGCGACAGTAATTAATAATCACCTCCCAATTTGACAAATCGTGTGTCGCCGTGTCAAGTGCACGTTTGCAAACGGAGCCTTCAGAATATTTGACAATGCTGGTGGTAATACTCACGTGTAAAACACTCGCACTCCGTTTGAATAGATAATCAATTTCTTCGCTGGCAGCTGGCAGGCGGAACACTTTTTGCGCGATTCCTCCGAGGAAACGGCAAATGAAAAATCGTGCATTCACACACGCTGATTATTAAGAGTTCTTTCTGCTGCGAGGAGCAGAGTTGGCGCAGCACGAGTCGCTCGCTGCCTCTTCTACTAGCTTCTTTTTATCATATTGAATCACATTAGAGACGTCACATCAAATGAGCAGCAACATGCCAATTATATCCAGCAGATATAACGAACGCGCCTCTCGTGTGCCGAGATTCATCGTTGCTGCTCCATTCATCTGGCGAAGGCTGTAATCAAAAAGCAAAGCGCTCGCGGGCGCCCTCGTCCAAAGTAACGAACGAACAAATGTCTGAATTATTATTGCTAGAGACCCATAGCCGCTATTGCCAATTAGCTTTCCGCTGCGAAAGTCCTGTGAGTTCGCAACGAGGCTGCTCTCATTAGCTTTGCCGCTTTATTCGGTCATTTTGCAGAGTTGCCTTTCAAGCAGTTTTCGCTTCTTTTGTGCAGACCCTTGCCAAACGCCTTAGGGACTTTCTTCTTGGCCAGATGGAAACAGAACTTTGTAAACAAACTAAATTTTGCCTCCTAGATATATGATTGAAACGCTAAAGAAAGATTTTGTGGTGGTTCATTAGTTTCAAAGAGAAATATTAGTCATGGTTTATTTTTAATTTTCAAAATCTCTGTAGTTACTGAACTCGCTTTTATATTTTTTTTTATACTTTCTGTATCTTATTTTAAATTTGAAACAAAAAATAAACAAAAACAATATACAGTTTACATAAACCTAAAGAAACGTTCAATTTAAATATAAAAGGACAATTTACTGTCAATTTAAATTCCGTTAAAAAAAAGGAATTACTGCTAAATTTTGTGATTAAAATTTTTGTATTGATATATGCACACAAAAAACACAAAAGTTATAAAATAAAAATGGAAGATGAAGCAAAAAATATTTTATATTATAATTTAGCTTTGAGATTTTTCAAACATTTCTAATTTAATGACATTCAGTGCAATGTTCTTGTTATATAGATTAATATTTTTTTTTTGCAGTTAGGACCCAAAAAAAAATGAACATAATTTGTCACACTCAAGTTGTTAATCAAGGTTCATTTTTTAATTAAATTGGACTATACTTGAACTTGAATTTAATTTTATTACATTTAAACGGTATACTTACTATAAAAGGATAATAGCAAGCGATGACCCAATTTCTGAAGGGCTTAAAATTGATAGCTGCTCTCAAGACCAATTTAGCTCATCAACCGATGCATGCCAATGCGAATCAAGACCCGTCTTTGTTTCAAGTGTAGATTTTAAATTGCAAAAGCGTGGCGCCCCATCGAGATCCGTCCATATTCACATTAAGCGGGATTTCTTGCTCGCTGCCTTTTTGTGCACGTGAGCGTGTGCGTGTGAACGGAGGAAATTAAATATTCATCACGGATAATGACTCGTGCGCCCGCTAAATACTTAATCCTTTTGAGCAAAGTCGCATTTAAGTAAGTTTTGATCTCTCCCTCATTTGCAGAGCGCTTCTAATTGGATCAAACGCAACGAAAAGCTCCTAAAACTTTGCAAATAAAATTTAATAATTCCACAACTGGAGCTTCGTTCAAAGTTATGTAGATTCAGCTTCCTTTTAGGTTGAAACTACTGCCTCAGATGGAAGTTTGGATTATTTTCTGCAATTATTTTTAGCCTTCCTAGAACAATAAAAGTTAAGACAGGTAAACTGCGAACACAATCTTGAAGAGTTTATTTCGGGTGCGTTCGCCGTGCAAAGTGATTCAAATCCTTCGGCAAAGAGAACTCGGCCAAGGATATTTTCACGGGCCCTTGAGCTTCAATTTCGTGGCTACACTGCTGGAAATATACCGAGTTTCCATGGAAACCTCACGCCAAGTGTTAATGGCTATTTCAGGTTCTTGCACGCGCACCAATACCAAATTCGGCCTGCAAGAGCCCTTGGGCATCGAGAGCCACGCACACTTTACACAAAGTCCGACTTGTGTTTGCAAATATCCAACGCACACATACACAATTCCCAAGTAATTGATCAGATAAAATGCGCTCCTGATGTGCTCTTAAATCGTTTCTGGATGAATTGTGAACAGACAAATTTTGATGAAGCATTTTATTTACTAATTTGCTATCAATTAATTTTTCATACGGCTATCAACTCCATTTAAAACTTTTTACTATTATTGTTTTTTCTTCTTGATCGCTACACAAAAAAATTTAAATTTGAAAAGAGCGAAAAGGGTTTTCAACTATCAAATGTCTGCTAAAACGCCCTATTATAACGTTTTTTTACGCTGTAAATTAATTAAACTCTAATTACTTTACTGTTTGAAGACAATTTTTTAATAGTTTAAAAGTTTGGATTTATTAACTTATCTTTATTAGTTGAATCATATATTCAAGGTATTATAGTAATTTTTAAATAACGTCTAAATTTAAAAAAAAAAAAATATGACAAATATCAATAAATATAAAATCAACTTCCAATGCGTCATTGTAAAATTAAATTCATAACCTAATTTCATGCAACTAGTACTAATTCAAAATTGAGTAATTAAAAAAAAAATATCTGATATATATTGTAAGAAAATGCTTTTTAATCGAATATATATTTCTAAAACTTTCAACAATCTATGAATAAAAACTGGAAATATATCACATGTGGCTTTATGTCAGCTTAGTGCAAAAGTTCATTGTAGTTCTTTTTGGCAACAAAGCTATCGTTTTTCCTGCCAAATTCACTTTGAACTTGTCTTTTCCAGAAAAATGCAGAAAAAGATGCAGCGCCCTCAGAATCATTATTTACTGCAGCATATTCACTGAAGGAGATTATGCATGTCCAATCCATTCTCATCTCGTGGCAGATTTATTGCGCACACCACATGAAGATATCGCTTTTCTTCGGCCATGAAGTGGCTATAAATAATCCCTATCCACTGTTCACTGCATATGGTCGGCAGAGTCCTTTGCTTTCCACCTTCTCTCTGGTGAACACATCCCTTTTTGCGGCCCATGGCGCTCGACCGGCTGCGAATTCAATTATTCATGGCAAAGAGACCGCGCTGAAAGCCAATACTGCTTTTGTTTGAAGTGCCTTGATCTCCATTTCTTCCTTTACCATATTCCTGCATGGGTGTCACTTTCAATTCCGAACAAATGCATCGACTTACAAATTCGGTTGGGATTTTGCAACTTCTTGCTCTCCAAAAGTTATCAGAAATTATTGTCTGTTATAAAACATCGCAATAATTAATTTAGCTCAAATAATTTTACGGTAATTAAAAATTATAAAGAGAAAACTTTTTAGTTGCAAATTTGATAAATATATATTTATTTATTTGTTTCAGAAACCATCTAAATAAAGGGAAACATCAGTAAAAAAATAAAATTAAATATATTTGATTATATTTTTGCAAGAGAAAAAATTGGGATCCACTAAAAATAAAAATCAGACACAGAGAAAAATAATATAAAATCAACTAACAAGGTATGTGTTTGAAGTAGAGCATCCGGATTTTGACGAAAGTTGGTGTGCATTTCTTGGATTCTTTCAGAAGAATTTAAATTATGGACTCTATTAAAGCATCATGATTTTCAGTACCAAATTTTTATTTTTATTGTGAATTTTAACGTGAATTATTGAGAAAAAATATCAATATTGAAAGTATGAAAAATACAAAAAAAGAAATATTTAAATATAATACCAAGAGGTTAATTGTAATTAAATTAGACTACAATTTTATGTTTTTAATCTAAAGTCAGAAGTCGTTGCAGAAGTCGGTGGTGCAAACGTTACACGCGAGGATGTCCATGCCCTCGCTGCGTGCGGCCATCCTCAGCATCATGCAGCCGTCGACGCCTTGGAAACTGTCTCTGAAGCAGCCGCGCAAAACGTGTCGGCGGTCGTCTGTTTCTGCGACACACAGAGGCAAGTGAGAAAAGGGCAAAAGTGAAATTCACCGGCTGCTGTCACCCTTCGTCCGCAGCTCGACCGTTTTGATGCAAATGTTGGACCACGAGGGACAGGTCTGCTGCATTGTCGAGTTGTCAGGTGTGAATGGGTCCAGGCACGCTGGGTCGTTGATCGAGCAGAAGTAGCACTGCAGGGCCGCTCCTGATAATTGCCATCATATTGCATATTGATTTTTAATGTGTGCAAGGGAAATGCTCGAAAGCGACAGTTTGGAATTTGCGGGCTTCGGGTCATGCTTTCAAAAGTCATTCATGCTTGATAAAATTTATGAAAATTAATTTTGAAACCATAATTACAACCAAGTAATGTTGGTGAACAATTTATCTTTAGGGACCCTGGCTTTAATTTTTTTATGATTTGTATTTTAACATAGGAAAAATTTGCATGAATGTAATTTTTAACAATGCAATTTTTAGTTTGAAAAGAGAAATAAGAATAGTCAGATCATCACTGTGAGAGAATCAATTTCTTAAACTTGAACCAGCCATTATTCATCTCAAAACACAATTTTAAGCATTCAATTCTGAGGATACGAATGACATAATAGGTGAGAAAATTATTTCAACTGTATGAAGCTGAAATTAGAATTTAGCTTAGATATATATAAGAACATTATTTTAATTAAAAAAAATATTATATATCATCTTATTTTTCCTGGCGGGAAAATTGTTAAAATGACTTTTTACATAAAATACATAAATCTCTCACGCAATTATGCTAACAATAAGCACAACATGCCTAAATTCTTCATGACTTACAGTTTATATAAAGTCAAATTAATTTAATATTGTTTATTAATAATATTTTTTTAAACATATATAATTTATTTTGTGATAAATTTTATTTTACATAAAAAAATATTTATTTAAAATACATTTTGTTATTGTTTTATATTTACTGCTTAGTTTTATTTACGTGCGTTAATATTATAAATTTTTTCTTGGATTTCAATTAAAATATTGTAATATAGTTTTTGAGCTGTGTTACATTGTACATTAGTTACATTACATACATTAAAAATATTAATAATAAATTCAGCTGCTAGCTCTTAACTTGTGCACGTGATGATCGTGAAATTATGAACTTGATAATTGAAATTCGGAAGTGAATTTGATAATATGCATCATCAGACAAATAATTATTTATTTACCTTGAGCTACAAGAAGCAAAAGTGCGGCTAGTATGAGAAGTGCCTTTTGCCTCAGCAGAGCTAACGGAGACTTCATGACAGCGTCCGTAGTGGAGCAAACTTCTCGGTAGGCGGTTAAAAAATGTTTGCGGTTAGATTAAAAACATGCGTATGAACGTAAATACACGCACGGCAGAGATTGATTTGACCTCGTGGTGACGCAGGAAAAAATGTATGGGTCGCCCAGCAGGCACTCGCCGCCACACGTCAACGCACCGCAAGGAAATGTCGGAGATCGGATGGACTTGTTTTGAGAGACTGTAATAGCAAGCGAAACACGTGATTTTAAGAGACCAGATGATTTCTCTCTGGTGCCCCCCGCTGGCAACCACTTGAATGGGGCCCCTTTGAAGCAATTGAATGACAATCAAAGGCAAATTGTGCTAATATTGTGTCGAGAATTGCAAAGACATTCTGGTACACGTGAAATGCGAAAGCATGTTTTTGGTTCGAGCACATTTTATTAAATTGCATTTTTTTTTAAATAAGTAAAAATGATTGCATGATTCTTGAAGAAAAAAATTATTTAATTACTTTAACGTTTTCAAAATTTTTTTAGCAGCAACACAAAATTTCTTCAAGAAGAGCAGGCCAAAAAATTGAAAATATAATATGTAATTTTTTCTCTCCTTTTTGTTTTATATAATGTTGACGTATTCAATTTTGGTTATTATTGTGATATAATTTAATCTTTCTTTGGAACTACGATTCGAATTATATTTTTATTTAATATTAAAAATGGAATTTGGAAAAACGTCAATAATTTTTTGCCAATTAAATTTTATTTATAAAAAAAAAATAGGACTTAAAAACTGTTTCATTTTTCATCACAAACAAAAATAAACTTTACTTTTTTTATTTTAAATTTTTTGAGATCTCGTTGTTTATAAAGCATGTAGAATTACTTTTTTAAATATTATACATATTGTTGTGTTGCAAGAACACGATTAATTATAAAATTATGAAGCTGTTAAAAATGGAACGGTATTTCCTTTAATAAACAACACTTTATTACATAGACTTAAATCACTTTTGATAGCAAACTGAATTTGCATAATCTTGAATTAAAGCGCGTACATATCGCCAGTGAGTGTAAGTGTGTGAGTAACGCTGATGGCAAATTACTCATTCAGGTAAACAAAGTGTTCCGCCGCCGTCCCAGTTGCATTAATTTCATAATTAATACGATCCTGGTATACATTGTGCCGTGCAAAGAGACCATTAGCGTGCCTATTATATTCCGGTTAGAGCAGCAATTCTCGCGGGGCGCCGACGGAAGACGTCGGTTGGTTTGTTGGGTCGACTGCCCCTTTGTGATGTGCAACCCGTCTCGTCCGTCGAGGCTGAAAACCACTTTCGAGAGAGAGGATGGGAGACCTGCACTTTAATCCGCGAGTGCAGCGGCAGCTTTCATTTCACTGATACTCATGCAGCGTAAAGTGCCACCCCATTCCAGCAGCCAGAAGTGTCACATACATACATACAATATGAATTGAACTTTGCACGCTTTTGTATAAAGTGTTATTGGCAATACGCAACCTGGAGTGAAGTACAAACACTTCTCAATTTTAAATCTTAAATACTCATAATCTCTAGTATAGAATTATAAATAAGCACAAAAGAAGAAGAAAAATGTTTAATTTTCTTGCTTTTTCTTCATTATAATTTTTTTTAATTTATTAATTGAATCAACATCTAGACCTGGATAGAACAGTAAAAAAAGTGTTTTTTAGCACAATGGTTCCGAGTTCAGTATCTTTTACTCGAATTTTACTCGTTAATTAAATTTTCTAAATATATTTAATTATTTAATACATAAAGACGCGTGCCATTTTGACCACATCCCATTGTCAGTTCTTGCTGATTTTTACGAAATATTATTCGCTTTTGACCCACAACATAGATGTGCACATATTCCCTCTCACTTCTTTTGCAGCAAAGGCCTTGCCCAGGATTACACATTGGCGCAACAGAGTGAGATTATGCGAGCGCAATGGCAACCAAGCGATGCCGTGGTCTGGGAACGAACGTCTCTGCATTGGCGTGAATGCATGTCTGCATCTCTCGTAGAGCCGCTTCCGCGGGAAATTATTGACTGTTGCACCGTTGGGAAATTGCTTCTCTCTCGTGTGTCAGTCGCAGCTAGGAGTGAAAATTATGTTACCTACGTGCAAATGCGTGACAGCACAATTTGTTGTTTTTTAGGGCATACAAATGTGTCAAATCATATAAAAAATTTATAAAGCGGTTTTAGTGAGAATAGTTTAATTAATGAAACGGCGAAAGGCTGAAAGTGATTAAAATCCGATTGCAGATAATTGTTTAAAATATTACTTTGAATATTTTTAAGCATTTATATCTTATGATCTAGTAATTGAAACGTTCTGTTTGTTGCACTGCTTCATTCTTCCGGATTTAAAATATCGTCCGTGTAACTGAACATCACCAACACGGGAAAAATCTGCTCTTTTCACCAAACTTACAGCGTAAAATATGAACTTAAATGTAGAAAATTTAAAACTTGAAAAAGAAAACATTAATTATATTTTTTATTGATTATAAATTTATTTAAACATATTTTGTTTGTAATATTTTTATATTCTAATTTATTTTTGTATTTTGCTGTTGATGTTTTTTACTGCACAAAATAATTTAAATAAATGATGCTTTAACATTGTGGAAATATGCATTTGAAATTCAGTCTGGTCATATATAATGCTGGTCAAGAGTACGTATTAAGAAAGTCTTCAACTCTGATGTCCTCGTTTCAGCGGGGTTGAGGGCCGATATAAATCTTGGCATGCAATTTTGCCAGCGAAAACGTTGAGAAATCGCTGGCCAAAGTGGACAATGATGAGAATAAACGCAAAAAGTTGGTCTTTCTCGTTTTTTAGGCTCTCCGTGCCTTGGCTGCGATTGACCGCGTACGCAAAGAGGAGGAAAAGCATTTCAGACCGACGGCACACAGCCTGCCGCACCGACCCTTATACCCGGCTGCGAAATCATTCTGATTGCCTTCTTATAACACAAGTCACGGCCCTTTAAAGATCCCAAAAGATGAGGAGCCGGAAAAGCGAGAGCGAAGAAAAATTGCAGGCAGGCGAGCACGGCACTTGTTAAAAAATGTATGCCCTTCCTATTGGCATGTGCGAAATTTCCACTTTTCATGCACGCTTGCCGAGCAAATTTCTGAGACTGCCAGTGTGTTGATGTGCTGAAGGAAAAACCCACCATCGCGTACAGAATTCGAATGTCGCGGCTATTTAATAAAATATCACAGAGCAGACTGCGTGATTTTCCCAAAGGTCTCCGAACTTTTTACTTTTTTTTTGCAAAGTTTTGCACCACTACTTATCTCGACTGCAGAATCTTGCGCCTCCTTTCAGTTTAATGCCCGCCAACTACTAACTTGAGCCGAGGCGGCGCGAAAAAAATCAAAATGGGGGAAAATTGAAAAAGTTTTTACGGCGGGCTTTTATTCTTTGTGCAGCACTGTTGTTGTTGTTGTAGGTTTTTTTCGCAATACGATAAACACCAACGGACCGACCGATCACTTCGTCTTGCTCTCCCAGTTGCTGTCAGTGGTGAATTTATTCCGCTGGAAAACACTTGTGATTGACAAAGAAATGGAATTGCATTATTGAGTCGTGAGCCCGAGAATTACACCCAGCTACGGCGGACGAGCATCCTTCTCTGCCCCCTATCATCTTGCATCTTTTCCATCTTTTCAATGCTCGCCGCGCCGAAAAAGGGTCCCTGAATGGAAAATGCACTTTGCCTCCCATTCTATACACACTAGGGGAATTCGGATGGATGGACGAGGAAAGGTTAAATTTATCAGACACACGCAGAGAAGAAAATATATCATGCAATTTCCCGGCAGAAGCGGTAATATCATCCCTCGGCCAGATATACGTGACAGACGGAGATGCTCTCGGAGAATGTGAGAGGATTTTTGCCTGTCGAATTGTTTTTCTTTTCTACAGTGAGGGAGGGCACACGCTGAATGTTCGCAACTGCGGCCCTTTGTGAATTCGAGTGTTAAAAGTTTATTTTATCCTCTCTTATATTTTTTGTGCTCCTCCACCCAGCCGAGTCGGCAAAGTTGAAATGAGTTAAAAATATTTCTCCTCTGAACTGGAAACGCTTTGTAAACAAGTAAAACCAAAAAAATTTAGTTTGAACTTCAAAAGCTTTTTTTACAGAACACAAAATTAAGTGAAAAGCTTTCCATCGTGAGAAAATAAACTCTTGATAGGAAATTGAAATTAACATTAATTTTGTGTATGATTAACCTTGTGCTCAATGTTGAAGGGATATATTATAATTTTAATAAATCCGTTTCAATATAATTTTGCTGAAAATTAATATTTTAATTTTTTATCATATGGAAAACATAATTAACTGACTTAATATAAATTAATAAATTTCAAATTTATTAAATCATAGCAAATAATAAAAATGTGTTTTTTTTTTCTATTTTCTAGTTTAAGCTTACTTCACAATCAAAGCCTGGTTCATGCAAACAAATTTTAATCATGATTAGGTCCATCGTTAAAATAATTATGGCTGTAAACTTACACTTATCAATTGAGGTAAAACAAACATTCAAGAAATAAAATGACAACCAAGCCTATTATTCAGTGAGACGAGCTCACCCAATAAACATTCAAAGAACGAGATAGGCAACCTGTTAAGCACCCGTGCGAAGCGGGGTGCGTCCTTTTTATCTGCATGCATGCGTGGAGCGACACTTCAATGTCGTCACTCTCCATCAGCTACGCGAGGCCGAACAAAACTTGGTTACTTCGGCCAATATGTGCGACCGTGTCCTTCAGGGGACGCTCGACGAAGTGCTTTTTTGCACGTTTGGCGAAGGGACACGCTTTTTTCTCTTTCAGAGAGAGGGAAAAAAACAACACGCGGTGCCGGAGCGTCTCCTAATCTAATTCCTCATGCCAGAGGAATCTCGACCCGAAGCCTGAATTGAATTTTTATTCGCGAGGTCTGCGTTTCAGGACCGGCTGAGCGTGTAAGACGATGGACAGAGAAAAAGAGACGGAAGAAGCGGGGGTTGGTGCACAAACAGACTGTGATATGTGCCGAGAGCTGCGTGATACACAGACAGGCTTCCCTTTGGCGTCCGTGTGTGTATTTACTTAGGTAAAGAGAAAAGCAGCCGGCCTTTGCTCGATGCAATAAGGAATGAGTGAGCATATACACATTCTCGTCGACCCTCTTTTTACTCTCAGTCAGACAAACGAAGGGTCGTCGTTTATACGCGGCAAAGCCACTCGCTTTGCGCGAAATAAATGAGCAAACAAGCAACTAGAAAAGCGTACATACTTGAGTAATGAAGTCTTTTTGAAGTGCACAGCTCAACACTAGCATTAGCCAAAACTGTTTTTCGCCTGACTTGCCCGTCATGAAATTTCCAAACGCTGCTGACACGTTTTCCACTCGGCTGCCTGCGTGTATTTAAATAGTGAGGCGTGATATCAAAACGC
Source organism: Neocloeon triangulifer (assembly GCF_031216515.1). Classification (NCBI taxonomy): domain Eukaryota; kingdom Metazoa; phylum Arthropoda; class Insecta; order Ephemeroptera; family Baetidae; genus Neocloeon; species Neocloeon triangulifer. Next base: position 14,484,409 of record NW_026775554.1, on the reverse strand, counting down.
TGCTTCAGGATTACAGCGGACACACGCACTTGCCTGCTCTATTTGCTCTCGCAAAGGGGCATTAACTCGGCTCGTAGCAACTAAGTACAACGTACATGAGTCCACTTTAATTAAAATGCTCCAAGTTGTCCGAGTGATGAATAGAAAAGCATCTAAATTGCAACGACTGAAGCAGCAATGAATAAATTATTTACTGTAAACCATAAAATTTATGCTATTTTATACTTCTTCTTTTTCTACTGCTTTTTGTTATTAATTTTTTTATTTTATTGCAGCACACTCAAGGTTGTGCAATAAAATTCTTCATTATTCAAAGACAATATTTTTAAATAAAAAATCTGTAGTGCAATAAAAAAAAACTGGTACACATTCGTTTTTAACGGAAAATTTGAAACATTTATAATTGAATTTGTGATAATCTTTGGAAAATTTTAAAGTGCTGCCATTTTTCGTCTTGATTTCCAAGAATAAAATTTTCAATGTAATGTGCCAGCAATCTCCATTTTTATCAATCAGGTCATACAAGATTTTCCCTGTTCCTCTTCCTTGACAATGTCTTACTTTCCTTATTTATTCTAAACCTTTCCTTGTTTTTCTGTATAAAATTTTAATTCAAAACACACTTGTATAATGCAAAAGCACTTCTTCTTGTCAGCTTTCGAGGATAAAATCTATTCAACCGAAAAACACTTGTCACAGCTCTATCAAAAGCTTCAGCTTTTCGCTTCCTCCGCTCCGCTGCTTTTGTTTTTCAGCGGCAACACCTGCCCTTGTCACCGCTGGCTCGTTTCACTCACAGAGCACATGATTATTTTTTTCCTTCCTCAAGAGAATAAGTCCGTACGCTTGCAAATAGGCCCAGATGCAAATATGATCGAAGGGTGAAGGCACAGGAGGCCCTGAAGTGTGCAATTTTTTATATATGCTACACTCCAAGCCGCAAATCTGCTACATTATTCAAACCCACGTGCTCTCGGCGACCAACGAGATTGATTTTATTCCGACGGGGAGAAGAGTTTGTCGTGTCTTACTTATTTGGCTCCATTTTCCCGGCGGAGTTCAAACTCACCCCTTTGGCATGAAAAATAGTTTGCCTTCGCCTGGCACATCACCCGGCTGTGTGCAGCAACAATTCATTCGCGACTTGCACGCTTTTGGAATTGCATCTACCGCAGGCGATTTCCCTAAGTGCACGACTGACTGGTTGACAACAGAGAGAAGCGGAGAATGGCAAGTTAGATTGCCAAGTTTGTTGGTTGCGACTTATTTGCTCGCCCCACTTTATGCAGCTTGATAGAATTCTCCGGTGAAGGAATATATCCATCCTGAATGCTACACTTTCAAAGGCGAAAAACTTCACTTGGCGCCGTGTTGGAGCGCTTCAAGGTTTTGAATTCTCTCGAAACAAGACTCGTGAGCTGAAGACGCAGGTAACAAAACGAAATTATCAAAATCGAATACAAACTTACTTGTTCACGAACTTCCTCTAGGCGGATGTGTCACACGTGAATGTGAAACAGTCTAAGCATGTGTAAAGTTTGATTACTTTTATGGTGTTGCCTACAGTTACATTTTAATTTACCGATCAAATATTATATAAAAATTGATATTATAAGTTTCAATGCACATTTTTTTAAATTCAATTACTTGTTCAAACATAATTTTTATTTCAAGCGTTTTCTATTTTTTTTTTTTTTATACTTTACAAAATTGCTCATCAAAACTCACTGAAAATTTCATAATTGATTTTGAAGTTCGAGTACTGGTATAAAGTTTTAATATAATTGTGCACATTTTCGTGTTTTCTCAAGATTTAATTATAAATTAATTATTATAAAAATAAAATGCCATCCATTGTCAAATTAGACACGATTACAATAGGGGCAAGAAAAGCTCTTTATCGTGTCTGTGCTTTATAGAAGTAGATTATGGAGCAAGAAACGCCGCAAAAAGTCACAAGCAGATCATTATCACCTCTTTGTCTGCCGAACTCTCACGCAGCTGTGCAACTTATGGGAGCTAGACGTCTGGGTTGGGTGCGTGAAATGGGGCACGACTAGCTACTTTTTCTCTCGGCCAGGGGCACACATCGTTCACACTCGCTTGCATAAGATAATCTCACGAGTCATTTAATACCGTCTTCAGCCGAGCTTGGAGATGGGCCCGAAGTGGTGAGAGTCGAGGGGTCCGCGGGCCTCGAGAAAAAGAGCTGTGTGCGAATGTGGGTGACGCAAGGGGTGATCCATCAAGAGCTACGTGTGACAGCTGAGAGCAGCGTCCATAAAATACAAACAGCAATAACGGATGGCCTTTCTCCGAGCCAAAGTTGCTCTTGTCAAAACCTTTTTAACTCAACTCGCCAATCACCTAATGTGATATTTTGTGGTGGATTTTTTCCTCTCGAAACGGCCGGATGTGGACTTGGAATTCGATTTGGAGAGAGCGAGTTGCGTTTGAAAGATTGCAGGCCGCAAATTTGATTGATTCGTCGGCAAGGGGGAAGGTAACCTAATGGAGAACTGAGGATATTATTTTACAATTAGCCTTGGGAAGAAACTTTGATCCGATTATTCGAGGGCTCTTTGATGTTGTTAGCTGTAACGTGGTTGTTGTTTGCAGAATGGACTGTGTTTGCTTTGTATTTTCGCATGTAGTCCGATAACGAGCTGGAGCGGAAGAGGGGTCGGGTCTACGTACGAACATAGTCATGTACCGACGGTGATTTTCAGGGAGTGGCAAAGTTTGTTAGTGGCAGGCTTTTGCAGTTCTGACAGTAATGGAGCTTGTGATATTTTCATATCAGCTTAATTTTATGCTTTAAAGAATCTCATACTCGTCTACGAGCCACATTGTTAACTTAAATTATAGAAATAATAATTTTGTTTACTTCACTTCACTTATCAAACAAATTCTATCTATACAGAATATACAGATTAAAAACATAAGTTTATTTTTTTAAGTCAATTTATAAATAGAAAATTATGGAATATGTGACACATGACAATGACTCCTGGTAAATAAATGATAATGAACCGCGATACTTTGCTTGTTAAAAAATGCGATTTTATTTTGTACATCAGATTGACTATTAAATATGCAACCCTATTTCTTGAGAGAGAAAATTACACTAAATTAAATTAAAAAATTAAACTTCAAACCATCAAGCAGTCAATTTATTTAGAAATAAAATCAACCTTTTCAACAAGGAAATTTCCAAGGTTTGAATAATGAACTATACACAGCACGTCATGTTATTATGCTGTATATTTGTTCATACATTTCAATTTCACAGCATTTGTTCTTGCTGTTGTCTTTCCTTTGTTTGAAGTTAAAATTGCTTGATCAATTATGAAAATTAACAACATTGCAGATAATTGGGCAAACCAAATTCATCAAACTGTCTAAGGGTGTAAAACTTTATCTGCGAAAACTCACGCGAGTTATTACGCCTGAAGCATGATAAATTTAAGAATAAATTAAAATTAATAAAACACGTTGACAAACATACTACAAATAAGAAGTCACTCGAGTCAAAATCGTGTCTTTTGGGAAAACACAAAGCTCTCGTGCACGTTTGAAAGGTTCTTGCGTGACGCTCAATTTCACACCTGAAGAAATGAAGACGAGCGCTATTGAAGGCAAATTAGATGCTGGCGAAGTGGTGCGTGCGTGTATGTGACGGTTGGAAATTAATCTGTGGTGAACTAGCGCTGCCTAGTGAATCCATTTGACGACGTTCGGATTCGCCGAATTCATACACTTTCCGCCTTCCCTTTCGCCAGCACGTCAATATTGAATTTACCAGCCTATTTTCACTTCTAATGCAGAGTCGGAGTTGCGCACCGGCGTTTAATTAAATTGGAATACTCCGGCGCCATACCCGTCCTAATGGAATAGATTGAATTAACCGCAAATAACAAGTAGTGGTGGAAATGAGAAACGTCTCACCGAGTGTTGATATGGCGTTCACGTGAGCGAACAAGCGCGTGGATGAATTATGCAGAAATATAAATCACGCCACTCGCGTCTTCACGTCCAAGATTAGAGTTTCGCAAGACAGACAGCCGGTTATGTTCTTCCGCAGTAGCATACCACGTGATAAATTCGCCTCGTTCGGGGATTGCAGACAAATGATTGATTCGACGGATAAGTGACGTGAATAAGTGTGCTTGTTACGCGAGTGGTCTTTGTGCCTGGCGTGGAAAACCGACAAGCTGTTGCTTTAGTGCTTTAATGTCGCCCTTGGAAAATAAAATTTTTGCAGAAAATATTGTATTTTTTGCTTTTTCTCGGAAAGGGCAATCATTCTTTTTCCACAAATATAACTTTTAATCCCAACATTCAACGACAAATATGGTTCAAAATTTTTCAGTACAATTGATTTAAAATTTATGAAAAAATGCATCATGAACGTAATTATTATAATTTCATTGTATTTTTTTTCATTAAAAAACAATAAAATTAAAATTAAGCTCAGAACTATTATGTTAATCTTGAGAAATCAAGCCAATGAAAAAAAATATTAAAACGTGTTAATTCTAGGCAACTAAGCCATAGATCCACAGTTCATTGTCAGACGATTTCGCCACCAAATCTTGCGGTTCCTTTCATATGTCACTCCCCAATCCCAAAATTCAATTAACCCCTCTGACTAAGGTAGCGGCGAGTGTCCGCAGACTCTGGTTTCTGCGTGTATGTGATATAATGACGTTGTTATAATGCCCAGTGACCGCCTCTATTTTTGTGCCTCTATATTATTAATAATGTGTTATCGCGCGCATTAATAGTCACATGCTTTCCGAAAGTGAGCATAGTCCGGCCACTCAAAGTGCATCCTTCCATATTTGCTGTACACATATTTGTGCCTATTTGCATTATTATGAGAGAAAGGCTAAAGCGGCTCGCGACCGATCGAGGACTCTCGCTCGCGAGCCCGCCGAGGCAGGTCGTGTTGCTTGAGAACAATAAAAGTTTACTTTACTTTTCAAGTGCCTTGTTTCCATTCCAAAATCATAACAGACTTTTTGGTGGCAGCGGTGGGACCTCAGGGAGACGACGCTCGAGGGCAATCCCTGGAACGGATCCTGCTGTAAGTGAAGGACGAAGGACGAGAAATTGTGCTGCATATACAGTTTGCGTTTTGGGGCGTATCGCTCGAGAGCGGTCCCCGAGTGACATATTGCATATAGCGTGAGTTAAGGACAGTATAGCATTGACAGTGCGAGTTAAGGACCGTGTAAGGACAGTGTACAACTTGAGAGTTTAAAACCGTTAGCTGCTTTATTGACTGAAGTGACTTGAAAGTGAAAAAGATGGCAGAGGGTGCTACTGAAGTGCCCACCGATATGGCCGAGCTACCACCACAGTTCTCTGCTGAGGACTACGCTAAGGAGTCGCGGGAAATTCGAGAAGCACTTCACAGTGTGAGCATTTTTGATGGAGAAACGCAGTCTGTGGAAGCATTTTTGCACGAAGTGATGAGCCTGTTTGCTACAGTGAAAATGGATGAGGAGATATTCACACGCCTTTTAATAGTACATCGACTGACTGGGAGAGCTCGTCAGGCTATGGATAGCGGTATCATCGTGAGCCAGCTGAAACAAGTCGCAGCAATTTTGAGAGAGAACTTCAGCCAAGCCCGATCGTACGAAGCTCTAGTAAGTCTTCGGCTGCGTATGGTCCAGAGAAATGATCAAAGTATCCTCGACTACACTACACGCTTTAAGAGGTTGCAGCGAGATATCATCGCTTCTATTCTCAACAATGAAAAGTTTTCTGCTGCCGGAAAAAGAGAAATGATTTTGAATGAAGAAACCATCAACACCTCACAGTACGTACGTGGACTCCTGCCCCAATATCGTGACCGCGTCCAGATCTACCGTCCGAAGTCCATTGATGAAGCCTTTGGATTGGCAGAGAGAGCAACTGAGGACCTTGCTCTGAACAAAGCAACTGATGCGTTGAGGGAAGAGGTAATGCGACCTAAATTTCGGTCAACAACTGCCACACCGCGACCCAACATTTGGTCAAAAACTGCCGTACCAATCTGGCGACAGCAACAGGCATCACCCGCTGTGTCAAAGATTACATCTGTGCCACGCCATAGCAACAACATTCAACATTCTGACTTTTATAGACCACACCCTGTGCAAAAGGGTTCCGTGAACTGTGTTTTGTGCTGCGGACCACACCCAAAATCCCAATGTCCAGTGGAAAAATCCATCAAGTACATTCCAGGTGACGAAATGATGACTGTGCCTAGACTAGAAGAAGTATTTTATTCACATTCTGGTGACGATGAAGTTGTTTTTACACTTGATTTACCATCTGGTACTAAAACTTTCTTAGTTGATACGGGAGCTAGAATCAATATAATTAATGCCAGCGCAGCTGCTGGCCTAGAAACAAAATTTTGTCCCTCGTATTTTCACGGTATATCAGGGGCCACAATTCGAACAAATCACATTGCCATTTTTGGGGGTCATGAATTTCATATTATTAATGATGAATCACTTTTGAAGAATGTGGATGGATTGGTTGGTCGAAATTTCTTACGTCACGAGCGCGTTAAACTTGATTTTGGATCTGCAGAGGTTATCCGTGTAATTTCAAATACTGAACTTGGGCGCGAAGAATTGTTGAAGCAAAATTGTCGTTTGTCACATTTAGACTCTGAATCACAAGACTCGATATGGGAAATTATTAAGCAATATCAGGATGTATTTTCTCTCACTGGGGATCCTTTACCAGTAACTAAAATTGCTACGCATAAAATAGATACCACTGACGAAACTCCCATTCAGATGAAGCAATATCGCCACCCACCGTTACATAAACAGGTAATTGAGGAGCAAACACAGGAAATGCTCGAAAAGAAAATAATTGCTAATAGCTCCAGTCCCTACAATCACCCGATCATAGTTGTTCCAAAGAAAGCAGATGCTTCAGGTAAGCAAAAATTTAGAATTGTTGTGGATTTTCGTAATTTGAATCAAAAAACACCACAAGACAATTATCCAATCCCAAATATTGAAGACATTTTTGATCAGTTGGGCAGAGCTAGATACTTTTCTGCATTTGACCTAGCATCTGGTTTTCACCAAATTGCTCTCGATGAACACAGTCAAGACACAAAACTGCTTTCAGTACTCCAGGTGGCCACTTTGAATACCTGCGTATGCCATTTGGCTTGCGTAACGCACCTGCTTCATTTCAGAGAATGATGGACCGGGCACTCGCCGGTTTGATTGGAAAAGGTATTTTTGTGTATTTAGATGATATAATTGTTTTTGGTCAAACCCTTGAAGAACACAATACAAATCTTTTAAAACTCCTACGGCGCTTGCGTGAAGTTGGCCTTAAATTACAACCTGATAAATGCGAATTTTTAGCACCTGAGCTGGCGTACTTGGGCCACTTGATTACACCTGAGGGAATCAAGCCTAACCCTTTTAAATTACAGGCTGTTGCTCGCTTTCCAGAGCCTACAAATAAAAAGCAAATCAAACAATTTTTGGGTTTAGCAGGATACTACCGAAAGTTCATTAAAAATTTCAGTAAAATCGCTACACCACTTGTCGCACTTTTAAGAAAAGATACAGAATTTAATTTTTCAGCAGCCTGCAGAGAAGCGTTTGAAAAATTGCGAACAGAGTTATGCAGTGCTAATGTTCTGATGTTCCCTGATTTCAATAAACAATTTATTTTGACAACAGATGCCTCTGATACAGCTATTGGTAGTATTCTTGAGCAAATAGATGAGAAAAATCAAAGGCGGCCAATTGCTTATGCCAGCAGAACATTAAATCCAGCAGAAAGAAATTATTCCACAATTGAAAAAGAGTTGCTTGCTATTGTTTGGTCAGTTAAACATTTCCGCCCTTACCTGTATGGCCGAGAATTCTTGATTCGCACTGATCATCAACCTCTCAAATGGCTTTTCAATTTGAAAGACCCTTCTAGCCGCCTTATGCGTTGGAGAATTAAATTAGAAGAATATCATTACAAAATTGATTATGTTAAGGGGAAACTAAATTCAAACGCAGATGCCCTCAGTAGAAATCCTGTGCTATTCCTGCGTTGGAAAAAACACTTCACTGAAAAACAACAGCCTTCCGATAACGCAATCCCTGTTTATTTCTCTCGAAGTAATGAAACTAAATTCAAAATTCTGCGCAGTCCTGAAGATCAAAGTTTGCTGGCTATGAGAATATCTTTAGAAAATGCAACTATCGACTCATTGAAAGAAATGCTTGAAAATGTGGTGCAACTCTTGATCAGCGAAGAGAAAAATATAGTATTCATTGAGTATCAAAAACTCCTTCGCGAGTCTCTGTTACCTGTACATGAAGTTCAATCTGTTTTAAAAGAAGTTTTCAATGATCCATTAATTACTGTAGAATTGGGAACACAACCCCTATTGACAGCTCACACCCAAGAAGAGAAGACCAATATAATTAAAGATTACCATGATTCTTTGCAAGCTGGTCATCAAGGAATAACTAAAACTTTGAAAATGATAATGAAACGCTATTATTGGAGGGGAATCCAAAAAGATGTGCATGATTATATCGTAAAGTGTGCCACTTGTCAAACTGCAAAGCATGATCGTGTTGATAGAAAAGCACCAAGAAAAATTGTTACCATGCCGGAGAGCAGAAATGAAAAAGTGGCTTTAGATATTGTGGGCCCACTTCCGGAAACTTCTGATGGTAATACTCACATATTGACCATGCAAGATTGCCTCACAAAGTTTGTACAAGCTTACCCTTTAAATGACCACCCGACTTCTGAAATGATTTTAGACAAACTGGTAACTCACTACTTTCCCTCTCATGGACTGCCTCAATCAATTCTCACTGATCAAGGAAAAAATTTCGTGTCTGAACTAAATGAGCAATTTTGTGATCTTTTCAAAATTAAACACATAAAATGCACCCCTTTTCATCCTGAGAGCAATGGTAGCTTGGAAAGAGTACATGGCAATATGAAGGAATTCTTGAAAGCAAATACTAAGAGCATTAAAGAATGGGACAAAGTTTTACCTTACTTTGTTTTGTATTACAACAATTCGGAGCAGACTTCAACTGGATATGCCCCATTTGAATTAACGTATGGCCAAGAACCCTTTCAATTAACTGATTTAAATGACACACATGGAAAAACCTATGCAGATTATTTGACTAGCATTACTCAAAAGCTTGACTTTGTTTGGAACCAGGCAAAATTAAAGGACCTTAAAATAAAAGTAAATATAACCGACCAATTCAACCAAGGCAGGGATAAACATAGATATCAAGTGGGTAAACGAATTCTTTTACGAGCTGACGAGTCAAGGAAATTGGGAAAGGGCATACGAAATCCATTTGAGGGGCCTTATCAGATTACAAAAATAATTTCCGATCAAAATATTGAAATTAACCGCAATGGCAAACATGAAACTGTTCATATCAACCGCGTCAGGCCCTTTAACGAATAATGTATTTGTAAATCATGTGAATACTAATTAATAACAATATTAATAATCGATAAAATAAAAAAATAAAAATAAAAATGTATATATATATATTAATAATCAATAAAATAAAAAAAAAATAAATATGTATATATAGATAGATATATTTAATAAAAATATCAACATATTGTGAAAATATTGCATGCTATTCAACTTCAACACATATTATTTTCAATGTATATTTGTATATTGTTAAAAAAAAAAAAAAGGTTTTTCTCACATTTAATATATTGAAAATATGTTTCCTTCCACATAATGATGAAAATAATAATATTAACATTTTCGTATTCTGATGCACTTTTATACTTGCTAGAAATTTATGTACAAATTATTAAAACTCCAAAGTCTGAGGACAGACTTTCATCTAGCGCTGGGGGTGTTATAATGCCCAGTGACCGCCTCTATTTTTGTGCCTCTATATTATTAATAATGTGTTATCGCGCGCATTAATAGTCACATGCTTTCCGAAAGTGAGCATAGTCCGGCCACTCAAAGTGCATCCTTCCATATTTGCTGTACACATATTTGTGCCTATTTGCTTCTGCACCAACGTCACGTTCCTCCTATTACGGCGAAATCCTCCTCCGTCGTTCGCCTTGTCGCCCTGCTGCATTCAAGGGCCTAGCTGCAGTGCATTAACGTTTATGCTGACGACCGTTCGCTAATTATAATTAGAGCGCCGCCCCGGTTAAAGCGAGAGCGAACGAGCGGGACGTAATTTGTAATTCTTTCAAATGGGGACCCGCCGCTTTGCCACTTTTCCGCCGGCACAATTAGTACGTGAAATACCTAACACTCGGCGTGTAGTGCTAATGGCACCCTACTTTTGACCCTTACATGACCGGAATTGGAAATGAAATGGAAGAGCGTAATATTTTTCAATGCTGGGTAAAGAAATCCAAGATCTATAACTTTTTGTGATTTAATTATAACATTAAAAGATTGTTGTTTTTAATTAAACAATTTTTTATTTAATGGAAATAAAAATAGCACAGAAAATATTATATAATTCTATATTTTAATCTTTAATTTTTTTTATTTTGTTCAACGAGTTAACTGTTTTCATATTTTATTTTTTATCTTTTTCATCAACAATTTCAAATTTTCCCACGATATTATTATATAATATAATTATAAGGCAGCCACTTCTCATATATTGGAAACAAATTGACAAATAATAATATGTATACCTCAATCTGCATCAATAGTATGTTAGTAAGTTATGAAATTTGTACATTTTAGACAGTAACAAAATCATCCAGCAATTTTTTTACTCATTTATAAAGCAAAGTTGTCATGTCAGGGTGGATTAATGTAAGGAAAAAGATTTAATCAAGCAAGCTGTTTCATTGAAGACTAACACCAAGGACACATTTTCAGCAAACAAAATGTGCATATTTAAAAAATAATACTTGCTGCCTACATCTCAAAAACGTAAAACAAACTCCTCGGGGTGTCAAATGGCACGCAACAGAACATTCGACACTCCATCTCAGCACCTTTTTTTCTTTCATTCGTGCCGGCTCTGCACTTTTTACGCCCCATCACGGGATACAACACTCGCGAGTGACGTCATTCCGAAACATCGCACAAAACAGCATGCACAATCACAATCGGAGAGAGTGTGGAGTCTCGTGATTCGGGTGCGATCTCTGATCAATAATTCAGCAGCTTCCAGTCGAGCAATCGCAACCAACCCTTTCAGAGCCTTTTCCGCGCACTGTGCGTCAAATCACATTCATCATCATGCATTGGTTTGCAAACGAAAGCTGTTGCAAACTCTGTGCTGGCGACCCAAATTCTAATATTCTGCAAACAAAAGAAGTTAATATCAGGGCGATTTATGGCTTCCATGTGCAACCTTTATTCACAGCACTAGTGACCTATTTTAAGCATTTATTTACTAATTTAGTTAACTTAAATTTTAAAAAATTCAAAATAATTTTTATAATATCGCAAAGACTTTTTGTCAGCTAAGTAAAACAAATAGTTTAATACAAAATTTTAAAAGAAAAAAAAAATAGAAAAAAACGCATAGTCCTTGATAATAAAATTTCCAATATTGTATCATCGTTAAATTAAATTTATTTAATTTATATTATAATAGTATATTTATTAAATTTAATAGATTATTTCGAATATGATAATTAAACGATTGCAGCACAAAGCAATCCGCCTCACGGCTCTGCCCAGCAAGTTGCATAAGGTGCTCCACTTTGTCCCTCGCTAATAGCAAAGCGGCGCTTTCTCTCTCACTCAAGACACACTTTGCAGATGCCGATAATTGACGGAGTTTATCCGTGTGGTTCGTAGAAAGCTTCCACAGAGTTTAGTAATGGCTCTTCAATAACTGGGTCGCCGAAAGCTCAATGAGTCGGCTTAATGCTCCGTCGCAAAATAGTTTACCTGCCGTTCATTATCGTGTGAATCTCGGGGGTTTTGCCGCCGGATATCATTAAAAGCTACTGTTAGAATATTCCTTGTTCCTATGATCGCGTAAGTGACATTAAAATTTTCTATGCTTCTGCTAGAAATTCAAGTCCATTAGGATTCGCCATTAACTACAGGAGCACGTTCAACCTTGGGCAGAATGTAAATTCTGGGAAAACATTTATTAAGGTTTATTATTTAATTTTATTAGAGTTGTTCTAATTACATTTTTTTTCTATGGCTGAAATATTTATTAATTGTAAGTTAAAATCAGTTATATAATTTAAACGTTTTTATATACAAATTAATAATTTAGCAAGATCTGATTTTTAACAACTTATGATTTAAAGTTTTAAGATTGTAGAAATTATACTTCATATTATTTTTTTAATGCTAATTTTTCTTATTATATCAGAATCAGAAACAAATAATTTTATTTAAATATTTTCATTTCTATAAAATTATTTGTAGATTTTAGTTGATTAAATTTATTATATCTTTTGATTATAATAATTTATTCAATTTTATCAGATAAATTTTAATAAAAATACAAAATTAGTTTTCCAACATGAAACTAATCATTCTGTAAATAGCTCTTTCAAAAAAGTCTTTTTTTAAATGTTTTTATTATTCATGACTTAATTTAACAATGTAAACAATATTTTATTACAATAAGCTATTAGCTCCTATGTTTGATATTTTATCTCACTTTTTATATCACCGTCCTCTTTTCTGATTTTTTTATTTGGCAGATTTCCCAGTTTTTTTTTTTTTTTTATAAAACAGACTTTTTAATAAAGTGAAATTTTACACAAAATAAAAAGACAACAAGCGCCAGGAGGCAAATTTCTTCCATAAGAGACCAAACAAAAGGACCGGCAATTTTCTAATCTCGGCCTTCTTTGTCCATATTACGCCTCTTCACGCTCTCCCGCGAGAACTTCAAAACGTCTCTTTCATTAATTTCAACCCCGTTTCGTTTTAAGCTGTGCATCCGCCGCTTTGGACGTACAACGTTGAGCTGATTCGTCGTAATCCTTTCTGATCCCCGGCTGCACATATGCGAGCACATTCCGCTCTTTTCTCACTTTGCTCCGCGTGCGAAAGCAGCCAGAACTCTTGGCACAATCGCTGCGGCGTGTGGAAGGATTACTTGCAAATCTAAACACATGCGCTTGCTCGCGCTCACACTTGCTTTAATTCCTTTTCAATTAGTTGGCAGCCAGCAGGTAAAACTAAGTGAAACGATTCACGCTTGAGCAACGGCGTTTTCCTCGCCCAACTTTATCGCCTGATCGATCTTGCGCTCCTGTGCTGGGTGCGTCTTGTTTGCCGAGAAAACAAAACTCGCCGAAAGTATTTTTATTTCGTCTTCCTTTCGCTTTCTTTTCCAACTGAATAAGATCTGTTGTAATCTCAAATATTGGGAAACAATTTGCCAAAGAAGTTTGCTAAAAGTGCTCCCCACGCATTGATCGCCCGTTGTCTCGAGAACCGTACTCTTGTTTATCTTTCTTTTGCCCAACTTGAATGTGCAAAGAGGTATGGCGGCAAAGTTTTTGCTGCTCGATGCTGTTTGAAATTGGTACATGTAGGCGAGGTTGTGTCTCTCATTTTCCCCTTTTGTGGTATTTGAGAAGGAAAGATGGAACATAAACAAAACAACTCGAAACCATTGATATATTGTGACGTCAAGCAATAAATAATATAATAACCGAATCGGTTTAATCAGATTGAATAACTTTTATTTTGATTCTGTGTCTTTAGCCGTGCAACGTAAAATTTGTTTATGGGTTTTATATAAACTTAAATGAGCTTTAAAATATTACAAAAGATTAAAGATGCACACAGTAAAAATATTTACTAATTAAAAAAAAATCTCTGTGTTATACCAGTCCATGTATTAATAAAAGAATTGAAAATGCGAAAGCTGGAGAATTAACAAAGAAAATAATTTTATGCAAACTGAGTGAGACGTAAAAATGTCATAATTGAAGTATCAGATATCGTCAGAAATCAGTTAAATCAATTTTCTGTATTAAATAAAAAAACATTTTATGTGCTCAAATACAAATTTTAAATGTTGCTGATATTTTCAAAGCTTACGCACTACTTTTTTTCATTTTAAATATTAAGGATAGTTGTTAAAAAATATTGCTTATGTATTTTATTAATATAGGAATATAATTAATTATCACGGTTGGCTGCATTTCCTAGCAAGGTTAAAAATTGTCTTTTTTGGCAAATATAAAAATGGCAATGAAAAAGTATGAAGGCTAATTGTGTGCTTTCATCCTGCTTTTTTTTAAAACTGATAAAAACCTGGCAATGAAATATGATAAAATTCTATAAAATAATTTGATTGTACTTTGCTTAAAAATAAAAAACAAAAAAAATCTTTATTTTGGGAATGAAAATTGAGGACTAGGATTCAAGCAAATTTAGAAACTATGAATATTTTATAATTTTCTCATGCAGCAAAAACGTTATTTCTGTGCAAGATTTTCCAGCCGGGCTGGTGAAACCGAGGTAGTGAGCTATAATTGCGCATTGCGGACGGTAATTTTGATCAACCTGAGCAAGTGCTCGGTGGGTTGTGACGAAACCGCAGCTCTTCACATTCGGATGCGTCTCCCGAAAGACAATGAGGGCCGTTGGGTAAACGGAGCTGCTTGCTGGAGCGAGCAATAATTATTGATCACCAATTAGACCGAACATATATCAAAGACGAGAGAGTCTCGCTCGAATTAGCCTGCTGACGTGGTGCAGGTGCTCGGGCGGCCTCCAGGGATGATTCTCACCGACAGGGAGAACTGCTATGCAAATAGAGTACACAGGTCTCCTTCGGGCGATGCACACCTACATATGGGGGCTTTGCACAGAGATAGCGACGTGTGTGCATAGGACCATATACGTACATCGCTAAATAGGCCTTGGCAAGTTTATCAACACCGCTGCTTGATGTCGAATATCAGTTCAAGTCGCATTTCAGCATTTACATATTAATACGTCGTTATGTGTCGCCCCTTATCAATCGTTGCACGTGCAATAATAATATAATATTGGAACGTTGCAGCTCGCGTATCTTTTGTGTTATTACTGTGGAGCTGATGATGGTTAATTCTAGAATTTCTGTCACTTAAGTAAGTTTTATCGACTGTATGTGAAGCCAGGATAATTATCGTAATATTATATATCAACAGCGTCGCTTTTGAACTAAAAAATAAATTGATTTTTTTATATTTAATAGCAACATCAAAAAGACCATAAGAGATTTGTATTAATATATTATCTTCTTGGCATTGGACACAATGGTAGTGAAGGGTTTTCATAAAAACTAGAATTTTACTCTGAAAACCTCGGGTAAAAGATATAAATTTGCCATTTATATGGGCGTGTACGAACAGTTGGCGTAACGGGGCATAACTTTTCTTGCAAAACGCGAAAAAATACCTGGCAAAAACTGGGTACAATCGCAGCCGACTTAAGGCCGAATCTGCTGCTCTGTTGAATATTATACGAGTGGCCGGGCTCACTCTTGTGAAATACAATCCATTAAGTGCAGTGATCCTTAAGAGATTTCCCTGCCAAATTTATTTTACTGCCTTGGGCTTAGGTTTCGGCTGCATTGTGAATAATTCACGAGCGCTCACTCGCGTTTCCACGGGTCCTTTTCAAATGTGCGCGTTATTACTTTTGTGGCCACGTGAACGTCGTCGGAGTCGAATGGGAATAAAGGTAAGAGAGACTAGTTGCGCCAAAACCATTTCATTGCTTTGCCTCAAATGATATGCAAAGAATAAATTTCGCCGAAAAAAGAAAGCCTCTTTAAATTAGTGCTGCTATTCAGCTGAAAACGTATAAAATGCTTCTTGGCTCATTTAAAAGAGTATAATTATTCTTTTTTAAAGAAAGCTAAGGCAATAAGATATAAGACGGCTATTGACATTGATTTAGTGGAGAACTGGGAAGACCAGATCTTTTTAAGAATAAAAAAAAAACCTGTGGTATATTAAATTTATTTGAACATAAAATAACCAATAAATTAATAATTAAAAAAATAAATTTATAAAAAAAAACAGAATACCTTAATTTTTCTAAAAGAAACTAAAATTTAATAACTTTGAACTTATGATTGATGTATCTTGATACATATGGGCAGTAATTGCCTGTGTGATAAATATAAAAAATATTATTTGCAACTAAACTTGTTATAATTCGTTAAATTTAGATATTGTTTTGTTTTTACGTTCGCATGATTTATATACTGGATTCTTATTGCATAACCAGATTTTATTATTGTTGGTTAAAAAACATATTTATGAATGCTTACTTTCAATAACATTTTAAATAAATAAAACTGCTATTTTCGGCAAGGAAATAAAAAAAGTATATAAATTCTATGCTTACGTCAGATGAATTGTCCCTCAGATTTTCCTTCTTATTATATTCTATCGTTCTGGATTTATGCCGTCCAAGATAAAGGAGTTGCTATAAATTCGGGCAGAAATCGCAATACAATATCTTGCCTCGCAAAATCCCATTATACGACCTCTCTGGATAGGAAAAACGTGACCAATACGGCAAGCTATAATTCTGCGAGTAAAATTAAATTCCACTTTGTCCACCGCATCGTCGTCATTTTTCCTTGTGCGCGCATCAAACGACGGAGCGCAAAATCAATATTTGACGAGTGTCTCTTGCGTCTACACCGTGGGGCGCTATAGAGGCATCACTAAGAAATGTGTAAAATTAAAATTTAATTTCAAAACTTTCACAAAAATAATATAATAAATTCTAGATTTCTTTATTGGTTTCCCATTTTTTTATTGGTTTCCCATTTTTTTATTGGTTTCCCATGCTAAAAATTTAGGTTTCAAATCATAAGATAATTTTTACCTTAAGAATAATTATGATACTTTATTTCTCTTGTTCATAAAAAACTACAATTTAAAAGAAGTTTTTTGAAAACATTAAATGTCACAATAATTTACCTTTTATGTTAAATTTTATATTTTTACTACATTTTTCATATGCAAAAATTTTTCAAAAGCTTTCAGATTTTATAAAAATATTGTGCTTGTTATATAATATACGTTTTATAAATTAATACAACGTTGCCTTCAGCTTTTTTTTATTTACTCCAGTGATTATTAAATATAAATACAAGTCAGCACCAAAACTATGTTTCAAATTATTTGGGTTCGAGGAATTTCTTTACAACTATTTTTTATTCTCTCTTTATTTTCACTTTTTTTGTACAAGTTAGTGATTGAATTTCACTGACAGCCGAACTACCAGAAAGTGTACACACCATGTGCAGACCAGAACTCAATTATACCTAATCCAATGTTAAAGATGCAGCGACCTTTTATCCTGGCCGACCCGCGAACTCTCAAGGGATACGCATCTCTTTTCACTCTGACTCGCCAGAGCTTTTTTCGCTGAGTTCAAAAGTCCTCATTTTTTTTCCTTCACTCTTCTCACCTTGGGGGAGGTGATATTTTTCCCATCACGCCGAGCGGATTCTACAGCCTGCTGCGAAATTATTAGATTATTAGTCGTGTATAAATCACGCGCAAATTGAATCTCCCCTCGCCAGGAGCTCGCCAAGCAAATTGAGATCGTAACGAACTCTGCAGCTTGCGTATTAAGATTTTTGCTGCGAATGAGGGACGTGAATATTCATGAAGCGTGTCAATTTCAACGCCGTTCATTGATTTCCCGCTTTTGGAGAGTCTTCTGGTCTTCTCTGCCTTGCATGAAATTAATTAATTAGCACAACCTTGATTGCAGAGAAAATAAAAAGTAGGCAATACAAATGGTTTGGTTGGTAATTCATTAATTTAAAAACTGGAAAAATGGATATTCTTTTATACCTGTCAATTGCTAGCGCTCTGTTCTTTATTCTGAATTGCAATTTCATTTATGAATAATTATATATTATTGAAAATATTTTTTTAAAACCTGATTCATGTGAACCTTTGCTAATTTTGTTGAAATTTTCTAATTTGAACAAAAAATATAATATGAAAAGAGCATTTTAATGATTTTCTTTTTTCCTTGTGTTTATAAAATTCCAAGCTTTGCAAGAAGAAAATATTTTTAAATTCACATTAAAACGGTTCAGCAAACATCAAGGCCAATCCTTTTCACTATATATTATATTTTATTTTTGAAAAGCAGCGGTCAAGAGAATACTTTTTTTTCTCACACTCCCATCGTGTTTTGGGTGAGTGTTGCTGACGTCAGTTGGCCACATCGTCTCGTCGACCACCCTTGTTGTGTGAGGCTGACTTTTGAGGGTGAAGAATGAGTTGAAAAGATTGCGAGCGCGCTCTCACACAGAAATAATACAAATTCAAGAGTGAATGTGTGTGAAGCTTGTGCCAGTCAGCTCTCGTCGAGCCACGATGTTTAATTCATTTTGGCGCGCAACCCACCTTTTCCAGCACACTCACTCGCCAAATGCAAAACAAAGGCCGTTTTCATGCCCTTTTCGTGCCATTTTTGCGCTCAAAATTACTTTTACAAGCGAACCTTGAACTAACTCGACAACAACCGGCCTAATTACGCCAGTTGTGCCAAGCACTTCTTGTATTTAAATTTTTCCACAGTCCTCTGTGTTTTGTACTTTTATTCATACAAAATTTAATTCTCTTTCGCAAGGCCTCGCCGTTAAAATGCATTTATTTACAATCTTAAAATAATGAAATATAGCCTTGGTTAATTAATTTTTTTGGTCCTTTTTTTATTCAATTTGTACAAAAGCATTAAAATTTTGTGTTTGAACAAAGAAATTTTTCAAGCACATCTTGCAATTCAATTTGAAGATTTGGAATAAATTTCCAAGCACCGACTTTTCAAATCTTGCTAATTTCTTGAAAATTTACACCCCATGAGAAACTTTTGAGCCAAAATAATAATTACGTTTGCATGAACTTAGAGATAATTTGAAATTAAAATATTTGTCAAAATTAACTACCAGAATTTACAATTTTACTTCGATTATGCGTGAAAACAAAGAATTTTGTGAAAGCTGTCCGAGTCAAAATGAATATGAAGTAAATATTTCCTTATAATAAAGACGCCTTATGTGACACTCGCACAAGACTAATGAGCTTCCCGTTACTAAGGAGATGACGCTCGGTGGTGAATTGCACAAAAAGAGGCGCTTTTCCCTGCAAAATTCGCATGAAGGAGCATCATACACCACCTACGCTCTCTCATTACCACTTTTGTGTGTTCACTCGGAAGAATGATGAGGACTTCAACTGTTCCACTGCATGCCCGTTTTTGCTCAAAAATATCTCTTAGCTGTCACTCAAAACACCATAGAGAAACTTGAGGGTGCTGAAATATATTGCAATGAAAAGAGCAGAAGATTTTATTTCAAAATTTCAATAAATTATTATTTGCTCTTAAAGAGAAGAAGCTTTTAAGATCTCTGCTAATTAATTTCCGAACAATTTACTTTGATTTATTTTAATATAAATCTAAATTTTGAGGGCCATTTTCCCACATAATAAATTTCATTTCACTCTCTGTGAATGTTTTATTGGTTGACTTGAGCGGAAAACAGGAGTTTGAGCAGGCCATTTCGTGCCCTATATGTCCTTTGAGAAATTAATGAGAGGAGCGACTTGCGTTTGCGTCGCTCCAAAAGTCAATTCTCTCGCCCTCACCTTTTGTCGACTTGTCTTTGGCATAATTAAAAGAAACTCCCAGCTCGTGAGTTCAAAGGGACTGACAAAGGATGACGGATCTCATTTCGCCGTTTCCCACTTTAAAGCTCCTGCTCCCTTCAACATTCTCTTGTTTACGCCTCTCTGTGCCTGCCATTCTTTTTTCCTGCCAAACTTTTCATAATTAACAATGGTAGAAAATCTGCGCAGGTACCGCTCTATATTCAGAGGAGAGAAATATTAATTAAATTCTAACTTTCAGTAACTAAACTGGAAATATGTTTGAATACATATTTGCACTGTCTAGCAATTAGCAAAATCAGTGCCATTAATAATCGCAGCGTGACCCTCTTTGATGTTGTATAGATCAAATTACACTTCTCATCATTCAGACCCTGTGGCTCTAATTTTCTCGGTAATCTTACAAGAGGCGCGACCTATACACCAGTATTTAAAAATTAGGTTGGTATGTCGCGCCTGCTGTAGTGGTTTTATGTCGCGCCTACTGTAGTGGTTTTATGTCGCGCCTGCTGTAGTGGTTGATAAAGAAAACCGGTATTTATAGCTCACAATCACCGGGACTGCAGGAAAGAATAAGGGCCTTTGGGATGGGTTCAGAAGGGGAAGACAATCTTAACTGATTGCAAAAGACGTGACCTACCACCAATGTACGGGGAAGGGGGTTGTTTTTATATGTCGCGCCTCTTGTAATGGTTCACTACAACAGGCGCGACATATGCACGCAACGCCTGTGGTAGGTCGCGCCTCTTGTAATCGACCACTACAACAGGCGCGACATATACAATAAATAATGCTAAAAAAAAAACGAAAGCAGCGAGATTGTGTGCACACCACGAACCAGACCACCCCACAAACCGGCAACTCGGAGGTGGGCAACCCCCCAAGATTAATTTTTGCAGAAGCCGCGAGCGAGGGGTGGAGGCGCAGCGAGGTCGAGGACGTGGGGAAGGCCGTGCGGAGGGCGAGGACAAAAGGGCGGCTGTGTTCGTGGGGGGGCTCCTCAGGAGCCCCCCCACGATCCCCGCCCTTTTGTCCCGCCCGGAGCCGGCCTTCACCACGTTCTCGGGCGAGCGCGCCTCCAGCCCGAAGCTCGCAAACCCACAACGGAGTTGCTTACAAAAGGAATTGTCTGCAAAAAGGGCTTAGAAAGCAAAAAGTGTGGTGCCCACAACTCCCTTTGCAGACAACACCTCTTGTGGGCAACTCCGTTGTGGGTTTGCGAGCTTCGGGCTGGAGGCGCTCTCGCCCGAGAACGTGGTGAAGGCCGGCTCCGGGCGGGACAAAAGGGCGGGGATCGTGGGGGGGGCTCCGCAGGAGCCCCCCCACGAACACAGCCGCCCTTTTGTCCTCGCCCTCCGCACGGCCTTCCCCACGTCCTCGACCTCGCTGCGCCTCCACCCCTCGCTCGCGGCTTCTGCAAAAATTAATCTTGGGGGGTTGCCCACCTCCGAGTTGCCGGTTTGTGGGGTGGTCTGGTTCGTGGTGTGCACACAATCTCGCTGCTTTCGTTTTTTTTTTAGCATTATTTATTGTATATGTCGCGCCTGTTGTAGTGGTCGATTACAAGAGGCGCGACCTACCACAGGCGTTGCGTGCATATGTCGCGCCTGTTGTAGTGAACCATTACAAGAGGCGCGACATATAAAAACAACCCCCTTTCCCGTACATTGGTGGTAGGTCACGTCTTTTGCAATCAGTTAAGATTGTCTTCCCCTTCTGAACCCATCCCAAAGGCCCTTATTCTTTCCTGCAGTCCCGGTGATTGTGAGCTATAAATACCGGTTTTCTTTATCAACCACTACAGCAGGCGCGACATAAAACCACTACAGTAGGCGCGACATAAAACCACTACAGCAGGCGCGACATAAAACGGGATACCAACCTAATTCTGAGAGAGTGGTGTATAGGTCGCGCCTCTTGTAAGATTACCATTTTCTCTTGGGGTTGGAAATCAGGTAATTGGTTTTAGAGTGGACAGGCTGTTATTTATGTGCTTAATGTAAATCGGTTAGAACGTATCGTGATGTTTACAGTGAAATGCAGATATTTGTTTTGTAAATTTATTAATTAATTAATTAACATAGATGGGAAGATCCCTTGACGTTTTATTATTTTAATAAATCTAAAAAAAATGCTGCACAATGCAAATATAATATTTGAGAGAAAATAGAAAATTAAAAAATGGGAAAGTAGTTTTTGTAGTCTGAGATACTTGGGCAAACGATGGATTATGATGAATTCAATATTCTCTATACATAATATCATCATCTAAATTTTTATACATTGGACAAATTTTTAGATTGTATTGTAAAACATAAACAAATTACTCTTGAATGTGCAGGATGTCTTTAATTAGGAAAAATTATTGCCACTTTGCATTCAATTTTTAATTTAATCATACCATATCAATTTATTTCTCTAACTTTTATGTCCAATAATTTTATGTAAGTATTTGAATTGTTAAATAAAGGTTAGAATTCCAAATTATAAGCTTATCCACAACTGCACACTCTTGCAGCAGCATAATTTCTACCTTGTTTTGTATTGTAACGATGTTTATTTTAATAAGTGCACTCGTTGATAAGGCCAACGTGCGCTTTAATGCACCCATTCATGTGCACTGAATGTGCAGTCACAGAAGTGTAGATAATGAACAGAAAGCACCGCACGTCCGCCTCGTTTTCCAAGGAAAAGTTAATTATACCGAGTCGGCGAATTGGTACGTAATGCACGTGCCAAGTTTCCGTGCATGAGGATTATGCACCTTGAAAAACTGTAAGTGGTGCTGGAATTATACAAATTTATTGTGATTAAAATTCATTTCTGGTAGTGCAAAATTAAATTTCCTTGTGCAGATTGTTTTGCATCTGGCTGGGTGTGTGGAGCGGATGGTTTGCTGTGGCGCAGCTCAGTCCCAGCAGCGTTGTGGAATGCCCTCCAAAATATTCAAAAAGTCTGGTCCGTTCTCAAAACCTTCCCACTATTTAGTTAAAAACTAGTGTTTATTGGGTTTCACTATGGACATTGATTGAGAAATATTGATCGTTTCAAAACATACCAACTCCAAAAAAATTTAAAACGCCTTTTAAAGTTTCTCTCCTTTTAAACCTTTTTAACATATTGTATTCTTGATATTAAGATAATGCATTAATGGGGGAACAAGAATATAGGTCCACATTAGTAGTGAAGAAAATTTAATTTATTATCATGTCTTCTGTGTGAAAACGTTGGTGTGCATCTATGTAATTTTTAATTGAAATTAACTTTTTTGAAGTAATTACAGCCTAAAATAATGATTAAAGCAGTGGCTGATATTAACTTGCCCTGACATTTGATTTAAATTTAAAAAATCAAAATATATTTTGACAATATAATACAACAATAACGGCAAACATAAAAAAATCTTACATTCCTTTTTTTCTTATTTTATGTCATTAAATTTTATTGAACAGAGGTACTTTTAATTTATTTAAAGCTAGCTCATTTCTATCACAATAAAATATTTTTTTTTATCTGGAAATGCCAAAACTGCTTTAAAGTTTTTATTATTTGCCACTAATTTTTAGTTATTCCGTGAATATTTTTATTTCCAAATTTAAATTAATTCTAGTTCCGTCGGCATGATATGTGCGTGATCAAAGGTCAACACTCACATCAAGATGCCCGAATATCAGCATATGTGTACAAATGCATGGACCCGCGCAACGAGACGCTGTTCGAGTACCGCAACATCCTGCGCGTCATCACCAACGGTGACTCTTTTAAGGGCAGGTTTAACATGTACATATTCACAGAGGACGATGAGGTTTGTGGCAAAACCAACATTCTTATTGGAGTTGCTAACTTGATCTTGCGCGATTCTGCAGCAGCTGCAAAATTACTACTCGTGCATCGCGTTCGACAGGAGCGAGGGGTTGTTCGTGGCCAATTTCACCACCCTCCTGCCCTCCGACTTTTATCTGGAAGTCAACTTTGAGCAAACGGCCGGCTATTGTCACCCAGACGTCATTTGAAGCTCACAAAGATAAAGACGCCAGCATCTGTCGCAATCTGCGATTTATCTTCATCCAGAGTTGGATACTTTAAGTCTGAAAGTCGGTCATAAAAGGACTGATTACTTTCTGCCGAGGGAAAATCAACTTTAGCCCTGGCATTAAAAAGAAATCAAACCGCTTTAATCTCTTCTTTTACCTTTCAATCTGATCCTGGCTCTTATAGGGAACATTGCCAATATCTAGTTACAAATTATTGTTTCCCAACTTGTACATAGTCCTTGTACGTCTCAATCAATTAAAATTATTGTGTATTACAAACCACTGCACACCAAATGCAAGACCGTAATTTTCATGAAAGTTAATTGGAATGTATTTTTAATTTATATTAAAATTTGTAAGATTTAAGATTAATTTAATTATTTTTGGATTAATGCACTTGTAAGTTTTCTTTTCAATGTTCGATTTTAACATTTGCATACTTTTTGTTAGAAATTATCTCTATAATGCCAAAAGAATACTGATTCCCTAGTTAATAATAAAACCAGGCTCGAAATTCTAAATTGAAACTCAAGCAGTGAATTGCCGCAGGTCATTAGGCAATGCTAAAGCTATGCGATTCTCCAGATTCCTCTGAATCAGAAATATAGACTCTCAAGATGCACACTCTCGACTGGAGATAAAATTTTACTATGCCCAATTACCTTAAACGGCCGTGCACAAATTTTGCTTAATGAAGTGCTAAAACCCGGTGTAAGTGCCACTTAAGCGCCTCCTCCAAACTCTCTGCTTTACTGCAACGCCCTTTTCGCAGCTTCGCGTGCGTGAGCGGGCATTTGAATTAATTTGCCTATATCGCCCGAACAGCACGATTTGAAGGAAATTAAAATCGTAAAAATCAATTTCAACCTTGACTATAGACGACCTGCTTTTCGTTGAAGGCAAGATGGTTGCCTAACGGAACGTTAAAATTATGAAAATGTTGGAATGAGGAGAATACATTTGCTCTCTATTTTTTAAAACTCGTAAAGAATTTAACAGTAAAAAAATTTAAAAAAACGTTTATGCTTAAAGTGATAATATGGGCCTAGAAAATTTTAGCATATGAAGTTTATGATATTGTTAATAGAATTTCAAAATTGATTTTGGCATATAATCTCATTCATCTCCTATTTGTATTTTCCAAAAATAGTAATTTGAAACTAATGAAATTCATGAGTTTTTTATTGAAAGAAATTTTTCAGTTCAATTAAATTATGATTTTTGCAGTGCCCTTACATTTACGAGCCCCCTTTTGTGCAGTATAAATTTCAAGGGCACTACAAAAAATAAATAATTATTTGTTTTTGCACCACGTTGGGATGTGAAAGTTCAAGTGGGCAATAAATTGTGACGCGCATAGCACGGCTAATTTTTATTTACAACCTGCGCTCGCCAATAAAACTCGTGCACATTCCATGGCAGTGAATTCCGCGCCATATTTGATGTGAAGCGTGATTTTTCATTTTTCGCTCAAGCCGTTGACAGAGCATGGAATTTAATAAATACACGGATTGCAATGGTGGAGCTCTCGATTTGACGTTTTAACTCCGGCGGAGCCATCGCGATTATTTTTCGCAATCTCCCTCGAATTTATTACTGGCGACTTAATAACGCCTGGGGCGGGCAAGACGGATCTGGTCACAAAAAGCAGCGGCCACTGCGGGAGCCACTGGAGAGCCGCAGAGGCACATTATATTTTTGATACGCGCCGCGGGTGGGTCTTCAAGTGCAACAAACGAAATCCATCATCCCGACAGACTTGGTGGTAGTAGCAGTTTTTTTTTATTTATAGATGATTCATGACGTCTGCCAGACGGAAAATGAAATACACTTCTCGACGATAATTCCATACGCAACCCACATTGCCTCGGCCCATCGTAAATTCTCAATCGCGAGTAGAGATATAAAAAAAAAACTGCAGAATCAATTGTTCGACTTCATTTCTGCTCCCACTGCAAAAATTTATCTAGCAGCAACAATCAAATAAGATGTAAAATCAAAATACAATTTCAATGCTAAATTATTATAATTTGTTTTTATAATTTAATATTATCAAGTCAATTTGAATCTGTGTTTGTACTGACAACTGAGTTATTCTTTTCTTATATTTATAAAATGGATTTATAGATTTTTTCAATTATTCAGAGCACTTTCTTCAAACATAAATTAATATTTATAAATCTTGAAAATATTATATGAAAAAAAATTGTGATTCAGCTTCTTCTAAATTTTAAAATATCAGCTTAAAAAATCTCAATAAAATGGAGCAGATAGATATAAAAGCATAAAATTAATTACAATTATTTGAAAAAAAAAATTAAGTTGTAAAATGGTGTTTTGTAATTGCCATTATTATATTCTTTCGCTTCCCTACAGACTTAAATTTCAGATGATTCGCTTCATACAATTTTTGCTCATGCATAAATCGGCAAGGAAGATTAACATATTTCATC
Source organism: Neocloeon triangulifer (assembly GCF_031216515.1). Taxonomy (NCBI): domain Eukaryota; kingdom Metazoa; phylum Arthropoda; class Insecta; order Ephemeroptera; family Baetidae; genus Neocloeon; species Neocloeon triangulifer. Next base: position 14,458,272 of record NW_026775554.1, on the reverse strand, counting down.
TTTTTTTAGTTCTTTTCATTACAATATAAAAAATGTAACGATATAGAGCTCTTAGTGTTGATTTTTTATACGGTGAAATGCTAACAATAAGATTGAATAAGATTATGATTGGAGCACGCACGATTTTTAGAAAAGTATGCCGTCTCTGAATGAATAAGCCGTGCGCAAAATAACAATTTGTATTTTTGGTGGATTTGACGTCAGTCAGTGCAGATAAAGATTAATGCTACTATCTCTCCAACGCGATTAATAATTTTCATATGAATAAGCTGGCTCATTTTTACCAATCACGCATAATATCAACAAAAGATGATGAGCATTTCAAAATTATTCCTCGTTGCTACATCGATCTGCTTGAGAAAGCGTGGACAAGGTTTTGTTTCACCAAAACGTGATTGCAACCATAGTTGACTATCAAGAAAATGCAACTTTGATCCAAAAGCTTGTGGTCGATGTCAGCAGTCAAGACGCTTTTGATGCCCTGGATACAATCGTCAACGAACTACCTTAGATTTTACACTAATATGTTAATTTTTCTTAAATTTAATTGATTTGCAAATTAGTTGCAATATTTTAAGTTTTTTATGCTAAAATTTTTATTGCATTATTTAACACATAAATCATTTATAACCTTACTAAAAACCTTTGACTATTATTTAAAATAATAAAAATTAATTAAAAATCATTTTTTTTAATGATTTTTTTTCCAATTAAATGTTTCTTAAATCGCAGACCTTTCCAGTCTGAGGATGAGGATAATGAGTTCAGTAAAGTTTTCTGGCTAAAATGAGGATATAATATTGTATAATTAAAAAAAAACCATTAAATTAAATTTATGGAGAGCATAAAGGGCCGCACACGCCACGGTGGCTTCTCCAGTTCCCCACACGTACATTACGCACATTACCAGCTTGCCATGATATATCTGAAAATAATAAAACCACGATCTCCGCAGAGTCATTTATCTCGACGACGCGGTTCATTTTTCATCTCAAGCTGCCTCTCTGACTGAAAGTGTTTAAACGAGTGTGCTGAAAGGTTCCCCTATGTCTCCAGTGTTTGGAACGCACATTTTTCCTTAAAAGCAAAAGCGTTCATGATTCTACTTTTATTTATTTTTTTTTTTTTATGTAACGAAAAAGCTTTAAATAAACTACTCTTTAAAACAATGAAGCATGCGTGGAAACTTAATAAAAACTCAATGTATGTAATAATTTAAATATCTGTTATCTGTACTAAAATTATTTTAATTAAAAATTTTGGGAAATATATAATTTTTTGAAGTACCAAGAAAAAGTTGATTTGATGTATCAGGTGTTTAAAAAAAAATTAAAAAGTTTGCGATCCTGGCAGGATTCGAACCTGCAATCTTCTGATCCGTAGTCAGACGCGTTATCCGTTGCGCCACAGGACCTGTTGGTAGACAAGCGACGAGTTACCGGTATTAGTATCGTGTAACGACTGCTAGAGGGCAGAGCCATGCCGCCATACGTGCAAGGCATGCTGCGCTGCTGCTGCTAATGCCACGCGCGATACATACCATTGATATGCGCATAAACGTATTATCTGTACGAATTATGTTTACAATCTCAGAAAAATTTACCAGTCAAATTTTCATTGCTTTTCATTCTATTGTCAAACATTGATAAAATAATCACCACGTCAAAAAATCAAAAAATTTGATATAATTTTATTATAATTACACAAATATTCTGTACACCTAAAACATTTATTTTTGCTTCTATCTTCACGGTATGAAATTTTTTTCTACCAAAATGATAATAAATATAAATATGCGATTAAAATTTAAAATAATCTTTGTTGATAAGATTTTTAAGAGTATTTTTATATGTTTTTACATTGTTTGTTGTTGATCAGAGAAAGCTGATCCTCTTCACTCCCTTTGAAATAATGCGGAGCGTAAGTCATATAAATCCCTAGCATTTTCAATGACCGAGCTTCTCAAGTGCAGTTGCACTATGACCACCAAGTTTGCTAGGTAATTGTAGGATAACTATTATTTTATGTAAATAAAAAACAAATATTAAAAAAAATAATTATTTTATATTTTGAACTCGTTACCGTAGAGAGTAGTCCTTTTCCCACGCGTATATATCCACCAAAGTTGACTTCTTTGAAATTCCGTAAAACGTGCGTCAGAAAATAATTCATCTTTCAACATTTTCAATTAAAAAAAAAAATCATAGATTAAGATGATTTTTCTTACAAGATAAATTGAACTTTTGCTCATTTTAGAATTCTCAAGTGTTTTTAATGCCAGTCCAATGTCCCACTTTAACTATAAAAAAATTTTATGAAATTTTTTATGCTAAATATTTGATACTTACTTAGCTTGATAAATAACTATACCTTTTGCTCCATGTCCTGAGCCGAACAGCAGATAACAACAATACCAAGCCAGCAGATCACCACGGTGGCAATCAAAACCACAAGGCCGTCAATTTGAACTTTAGAAATGGTCGTGACCACCATGTAGCCCATGAAGAGAGCCACGCAAAAGTCCGTAATTAGCGTGCTGCATATGGAGAGGTAAATGCTGCTCCCTGCAAAATCCTTGCTGGGTCACTTTTCAAAAGGATTAAATTTGGTTTATTAGGGGGTGGCACAGCAAACTCTCATTAATGAACATTTTTTTTTAAATAAAAACACGTAAAAAAATGTATCCCTTTTTTGTTTTGTTCTTTATTTACCTTCACAGGAAGTCAAAATTTAATTTATTATGGACGAAATAATTTTTCGATGATTTTTTCAACATTGTCATTCAATTGCTAATTTAATTTTTACGAGAGATCCGAATTGTAAACAAAAGAAAAAGATAAATAGCCTTTAACAAGTAAAAAAATGTATGCAATTGCTGCTCCAAACGGTTGTTGTGGTCAATCGTCGGCACTTTTCAAAAAACGTTGTCATATTTATCATTTATCGGTTTCCAAATTAAATTTCCAAACGAATGACCATATTAAACAATTTCAAAAAATTAATTCGTCAGTAATAAATCAAAATTGGACTTTAGAGTCCTGTAAAGGAAAATATAGAAAATTCTTATAAACGACAACAAAGAAAGATAATTATTTAACATTTACATTTTTCAATTAAAGTTTTTATTTTCAAAAATGTTCCTTATCGTAAAGAAATATATCATTTGAAAAAATTCCACACAATGCTTTATGACTCAGCTCCAAAATATATTTGTTTAAAAAAAAAAAGAAATAATAAATAAAGCATTTCATTAATGCTGCTATTATGAAGATTATTTTTGAACGCGTTAACACGCATTACACGCAATTATTTTTAAAATCGGTGCGGCGTCTTTTCTATTTTTCTGCCTGCCTCTCGCGACACGTCTCATTCGTGCCCTGACTTGTTCGCTCTGGTCTTTGTGCGTTCCAGCACCAAGCAGCAGCCGCCGCCGCCAGCAGGATGGAGGGGGAGGGAGAGTTTGTGCAATTGAGAAATTGTAAATAGAAGATGGTAAACAAAAACAAAATTAAAGTCGCTTCGCGGTGCCTCGGCGGCACGTATCTCGTCGAATTTGAGCCGACGGAGGACATGGCCGACCTGCCGAGGACCCCAATGGACCAGGAACTACCGCCTCGGCACCAAGGTAGGGTAAAACCGCGAATCTAATTTTATTTAAACGCGCGCCAGACATACGTGGCCCCTCTTGCGCTTCTGCCTGCCCAGGCTTTCAAGACTGCGTTTCTCTGGTTCAAAATTGAGCGAGTGCAGAGAAAGTCCAACGCTGATTTTCATTTCAATTGCCGATTGAGCCGATACGAGCGCCTAATTTTCACCCAGAAAATGATGTTCGGACTGCTTACAATTAATCAAATGCAACACAACAATAAAATTGTGACTTCAGGGGCTTTTTGTGGGCCGAGATCAGGAAGTTAAACGAGAGCCGTTTGATTAAGTAGGGATATTGAAGGATATAAATCCATGAAAAACTGAAATCACTCACCTGTTTCTTTCATTACCTTGATCAATTCAAGCCAAATTTTCCGGAAACATAAAATTGAATTTTCATTGGAGTCGGCTTGAACGTGGGCCTATTTTTAATTATTACACAACAATTTCAAATTATTTTGGCTTTAAATTCTGACCTTGAGCTCCATCAATACGCGGTCAGACGACGAGCAAACTGCCTTGCAATACGCGTAAAACACGCAGTACAACATGGAACAATAAAAGAAGCCGAGGGCCATAAGGAAGTCGACCTCGTCTGGCACGTTGCCCAATATCAGTGGGAAGCCAACCGCGGTGCCGGTGCCCAGAAGTATCGTGTAGATCATTGCAAATTTTGTCCATTTGTGAATACCCAATTCCAAAGCGTCGGAGTGAGTCAGTTTAGCCGAATTTATTGTTTGCTAAAGAACAATACATAATTAATTTAGGCTTCATATTTTTCATATTTGAAATTACATTATCTAAAAAAAAAACTTAATGTGGTAAACAAAAATTAAAAACTTTTGCTACCATTTGAAAATTACTTTAATTTGTAGTTTGTTAAATTACTAACAAAAATATGAGTATTAAAATTATAATATGTTTCGTATAATTTTTTATTAAAAAAAAAATTAATTTATTATGTATTCACCTCAAATTGAAACCAGGTGGCAAAAACTCTGCAGATATTGTTTTGTTGAACAGCCATTAGAGTTGGAACAAGAAACGGTCCAAAAATGGCAAAGGTCAAGATCAACGCCTGCAGCTTCTTACTCTCGTCCATTGTTTCAAAAGACTATTTTTTCAAACAAGGTTTTTATTATTAAATAATTTGTTAACACCTGCAGAAAAAACTCCTTTACTTGTACGGCCCTTTTCGCCACTAGAGCCACAAGCGTGTATTGCAAACAACAGACGACGACGGTGTACAGGGTGCTCCAGGATAACCACTTGATCCTCACGCTGTACCTGTTCGTCGTCGGGTCGTAATCCTCAACAAGTCTCGGCCCGCCGACCAAGTAGTACAGATTGAGGATCGGTGACACTTCCTTCCAGTAAGTGTTGCTGACCATGGTCGCGTCTGATTTTCGTTTGCCGTCTCTAGTGGCCCGTATCGATCGGACAGTGCGATTTTTCACGGCTCAGTCAGAGAGGTGAGAAAATGGGGAAAAGTAGTGGCGGTGAAATGAATGGTTCGCCGTCCGGTCGAGCTGACAAAGTGGAGCCAACGCACTTTGTATCGGCCACTCCAATCTTCTTGCGCTTGTCTTTCTCCATTACACGGCCGCTTTTCCCTTTGTTAGCGGTTTGTTTATACGACCCGTGCGATCCCTCCGGGCCATTTGTCACACTTTTGCCTCGCACGCCAAAAAGCAGGTATATCACACAGATTAAATGCACATCGATTTTTAAATTGGTCACCACTCAAATTTAATAACTTGCTGTTATAGACACCGTTGCGCGATTTCACCATGTGAGATAAAGCAAAATGAAAAGTCAACTACTTTTTTACCATGAATAATTATTTTGAATTTGTTGCCGTGGGTGAAAATCTTCCCGGGATCATTGTTTATATAGTTTATCAATTATTGTTAGTTGCGTCAAAAGAAACAAATCTCCTACCATTGACGTAAGAATCTAAGAGGGAGAATTTAAATTATTGTTTACTTTTTCTTCTCTTCAAATAGAAAATACCGTGGCCAGAAACTCTCTGTTTAATGGAGCGAAACTGCTGAGACTCAAAGGTGTCAACTGATTCATCAAAAGCGTATAAAGAATTTTTTTTCCAAAATGAAAATTTTCGCTGGAATTGAAATCAGCAGGATATTTCAAAAATGATTTTTCCAGAAAAATTTGTAACTACACTTATTATTTCAAGACGGAACACAGCACTTAAAACAGTTCGCACTTCAATACATCGTAATGTACCTACTGTTCTCACTTACTGAATTTTTCACCATAGCTAAACAGCTTTCCTGGATCATTATTTAGATCATCTCCGAGATTTATCTTCAATTGCGTCAAAACAAACAAATTTCCTGCCAATGACATATGAACCTAAAATATAATTTCGTGATTTAAGAATGCTTTCGTCTAAAAATATTATACTGTAGCCAGAAACTCCCTGTTTAATGGAACAAAACTGCTGAGGCTCAATGGTGGCATTTGATTCATCAAATGAGTAAAGAATTTACTTGTCTGCAAGAAAAAAAGTTATTACAAAATTATTTCCTTTTTGGTATTTTTACTGAAGTTTTTGTGGCATCTGAACATGGAACGTTCTTTAAAACCTCCAAAGATTTTTGAGCGCCGCTCACAAGCTGTTAAAAAATCACTATACTCATACGATATATGTTTAAAATAGTAAAAGATAAAAAGGAAATATTTATTTGTCATTCAGATTTTTGCATATAGCCTTTCCTGAAATTTCCATTAGAAAAGATTTAGTTATACTCATTAAATTCACCTGATTGTGGACGGAAAAAGATGATTGGCAAAAAATAATTATTTCCGCCAAGCTCATAACTACAACAAATAAATAAGAAGCCGCAATTGCATAGCTTTGGGTGATAATTTGTAAAATCGCCGTATATCCAAGCCACAGGGCAACCCAGTAAGCGGTTATCATAGTAAATCCAACACTTAATGAGAGACTGTTAGCTTGAAAGTGATTAAATTAAAATACACGAAGAGTCAATTTCTTATAGTAAGAGCATACAAAACGTTTGCGCAATTTTTATCAATTCCAAATATGCCACACAAATCTTTTTCAACTCTAAATCAACAATTTTCTTTGTTGGAACAGTGGTTTTTCCCAATTCTAATTTCTAGAAATAAGTCATGGTTACTTTTGATAGTTTAATTGATTAAAATAACTGTTGGTATACCTTTAATTCTAAAACCAGCAAGTCTCTTGCGGACTTAATCATTTTACAGGAAGATAGCCAAACAGCAAATCGGAAGCCAAAAGACAATGAGCCAAAAAAGTGCAAACAATTGTCAACATTAGGGGTAGCTCCAGTTGATAAAATCATTAAAGCGTTGGTGAGACCAAATATTGAAGCGCATATGAAACTCTTCTTCACCCAATTTGCAACTCCAAGTTTCACGTTTGTGTGCACTGTTTTTATTTGCCTCAAGTTTTGCTAATAATTTATAGAACTCAATTTAAAAGAGTTCAGAATTAACAGCACACTCAGAAATATTTTACCTCAAATATCATCCACAAATTGAAAACTTCTGCTTGCATAGGGGATTGAAGACCACACAAAAACGTAGAGATCTGATTTATAAAGCATCCTGTTATATAAAGAAAATCTTGAAGTTCTAATTGTATGCCGAATGAGGTGAACTGAAATTGCGAAATTTAATATTGAAAAAATCTTGAACTCTTAGAACAGATTACCTTTGATATTTTGGTACAAAACATAGTTAGTAAAACGCAGTCAATGAATCGGGAAACCACAAAGATCGCAAATTGATGGCCGAAAACTTGGAATGACGCCACATGCCTATGACTCTTATTTTGTACTTCGTAGAAAATACCACAAATGCTGCTTTGAATGAATAAAAGTGGACGCATTTCTTTTGCGTATAAACTTTGTTTTTGCTTCTTCATTTTTTTCAGTGGTGGTCGGGTATGGTAGCTTTGAGACGTTGAGTGTGTTATTGCAACAGTAAAATATTAATTTGCGATATGTTATTGATTCCATTCATATATATTACAAATTGAACGGCACTCACAAAATTACAAGTCTAATATACTCTACTTAAATTTATTAGATCAAGAAACAAAACTCATAAAAATTAATCAATTTTTGATATATTATCTCCCAATAAAATATTTTAAACGATAAAAACTCGTTTATTCCTTTAAATAGCTGAGTTATTTGGTATTTCCATATGTATCTATTTGAAAATTTGCTTGGAAAAATTTCCCAACCAAAACTAAGGCCGTTCCTTTAACTCATATTGGATGAACCAGCAAACCACAAAGAGTGCAGACTGGTGACCAAATAATTTGATTGAAGCCATTTGTTTTCCACTCTTAATTTGCGACGTCATAGCAAATACAAAAAATGCAGTTTTGTATCATTAATCATTAAAAACGGATACATTTCTTTTTTATGTAAAGTTAGTTTTGACTTCATTTTGGTAATAATTGTGAACTTTGCATATCTAAATGCCTCAGTGAAACGTGAAGCTTAACTCCTTATTGATCTATAAACACTTACAAAATTATTTTTGTAAGTCTTGAATCTTGAAGGCAACGTTCGAATTATTTTTCAAAGGCTCAGCATAAATTAAACTCTTGAATAATTTTAATCAGCAACATTTATTCTTCAAGCGTCAAAACTAATTTCAATTCTTAATGCATAGCTGGATTAATTGGAATAACATATTATTTCAAAATGGTACACAGCATTTAAAACCTCCGCATTTATATAGATCATAATTTAATATTCTCACATACTGAATTTTTCACCATAGCTAAACAGCTTTCCTGGATCATTATTTAGATCATCTCCAAAATTAATCTTCAATTGCGTTAAAAGAAACAAATTTCCTGCCAATGACATATGAATCTAGAATATAATTTCGATAATTATGAATGCTTTCATCTAGAAATATTATACTATAGCCAGAAACTCCCTGTTTAATGGAACAAAACTGCTGAGGCTCAATGGTGGCATTTGATTCATCAAATGAGTAAAGAATTTACTTGTCTGCAAGAAAAAAACGTTATTACCAAATTATTTCCTTTTTGGTAGTTTTACTGAAGTTTTTGTGCCATCTGAACATGGAACGTTCCTTATAGCCTCCAAAGATATATGGGCGCCGCTCACAAGCTGTTTAAAAAGCATTATATTCGTACAATTTTTTTTTTAAATAGAACGAGAAAAAAAAGAAAAATATTTGTCATTAAGATTTTTGCATAAAGCCTGAAATTTCCATCAGCTTGAGATTTAGTTATTCTCATTAAATTCACCTGATTGTGGACGGAAAAAGATGATTGGCAAAAAATAATTATTTGTGCCGAGCTCATAACTCCAACAAATAAAAAAGATGCTGCAATTGCATAGCTTTGGGTCATAATTTGTAAAATCGCCGTATATCCAAACCACAGGGCAACCCAGTAAGCGGTTATTATAGTAAATCCAACACCTAGTGAGAGACTGTCAGCTTTAAAAAGAATAAATTAAAATACAGGGCGTCAGAGTTAATTTCTTATAGTAAGAGCATACAAAACTTTTGCGCAATGTTTATCAAATCTAAATATGCCACACAAATCTTTTTCAACTCTAAATCAGCAACAATTTTCTTTGTTGGAACAGTGGTTTTTCCCAATTCTAATTTCTAGAAAAGTCATGGGTACTTTTTAATGATTTAATTGATTAAAATAAATGTTGTATACCTTTAATTCTAAAACCAGCAAGTCTCTTGCGGACTTAATCATTTTACAGGAAGATAGCCAAACAGCAAATCGGAAGCCAAAAGATAATGAGCCAAAAAATTGCAAATAATTGTCAACATTAGGGGTAACTCCAGTTGAGAAAATCATTAAAGCGTTGGAGAGACCAAACATTGAAGCGCAAATGAAACTCTTCTTCACCCAATTTGCAACTCCAAGTTTTATGTTGGTATGTACTGATTTTATTTGCCTCAAGTTTTGCTAGTTATTTGTAGAATTAAGTTTTAAAGAGTTTTGAATTATCAGCGCACTCGAGAATATTTTACCTCAAATATCATCCACAAATTGAAAACTTCTGCTTGCATAGGGGATTGAAGACCACACAAAAACGTAGAAATCTGATTTACAAAACATCCTGTTATGTAAAGAAAATCTTGAAGTTCTAATTGTATTCCAAATGAGGTAAACTAAAATTGTGAAATTTAATATTGAAAATAAATTTAACTCTTAGAACAGAATACCTTTGATATTTTGGTACAAAGCATAGTTAGTAAAACGCAGTCAATGAATCGGAAAACCGCAAAAATTGCAAATTGGCGGCCGAAAAATTGGAATGACGCCACTTGCCTATGACTCTTATTTTGAACTTCATAGAAAATACCACAAATGCTGCTTTGAATGAATAAAAGTGGACGCATTTCTTTTGAGTATAGACTTTGTTTTGGCTTCATTTTTTTTCAGAGTGAGGTCAGGTTTGAGAGCTTTGCGACGTTGAGTGTGTTATTGCTACAGTAAAATATTCATTTTCGATGTTATTGATTTCAATCATATATATTATAAATTGAACGCGGCACTCACAAAATTACAAATATAATATGATTAATTTAAATTTATTACATAGATCAAATAACAACTCATATAAATTAATCAATTTTTGATATATTATTCCCCAATAAAATATTTTGAAATGAGAAAAACTCATTTATTCCTATAATAGCCGAATTATTTGGTACTTCCAGCTGAGCCAAAAGGACAATTAAGGTAATGTAGGCACTTATTAGCTGAAAAAGTTGGATTTTAAAATCAAGCTAGGAATTTCTTTAGTTTTACATACATTGATCAGTAAACTCCGGTCAGTTTTCATGTATCCATCAATATTAAGAGCAGGTATTATGTTCACCAAAAAGACGAGAAATCCATTGATCTATAAATAAATTCTGTTGAATAATTTATCTTGAATGCAGAAGCTTCATTAGACCATTTGCATGTGATTTTCTTTTGTCTTGTGCTGCTGAGTTAATTTTATCGCCTCTATAAGGTCATTCCTAATCTTACAATGAGTAAACAAAAGATAACATTAAGAAAATCTTAAAATAATCTAATCCTCATTTACATTGCAGAGAACATTGTGGCTTGCCGTGCAAATTGCGACGATTCCGATCATTGAAAAGAGCACATATGCCATGAAAAAAATTATTGTATAAACTTCCATCGCCTTAAAGGACATTAATATCGAATAGCCAACTAGAATTGAAATTCCAAAGCTTATGGCAATTTGCCATATCAAAGCCAAGGATATGCAAGGCCCTGATCGAAATACATATTATTATTATTATTATTTTTTTTTTAATTATTAAAAAATAAATTTCCCTCTTGCCTGCGTATTGTAATACAATATTGAGCTGAAGCCAAATGTCTTGAAAAGCAAGAACAGCGTTTCCAAGTTTGTCATCATGTGTCCCATTTGCATATATTTTCATTATTAACTAAAATATTGAATCATCACAATAAGTGAAAAATAAAACATAAATTTTGACGCACTTTAAAGTCGTTTAGAATTCTTGTCGAGAGCGCCGCATGAGAATTGCAGGAGATGTAGTAAGAACTGTACAGCATTGAACTGTACGTAATTCCTAAGCCGAATACAATGTCAAAGAATCCGAATGGCGTCCCAGATAATACTGGGCCAACCATCATGCAAGTGAGTCCCAAAAGTATTGAATAAATTGATGCCCAAATGCACCTTTGGCGCATTCCCAAATCCAGCGGAGATTTATTGAATGAAACTCTGAGAAGTTTCATCTTCGGGACATTGAAAAAAGGAAGCATCTGCGGTTTGCATCAATAAAAAAGGTTTTAAAATGTATCATACCTCAACTTGGTACCACATGCAAACAAGCTTCATCATTCTGGGAAGCTGGATTCCCAAAAATATAGGGACAAGCATTGGTGCCAAAGTATTGAAAATTAAAGATAAGGCAAATAGTTTCATTTCATCTTCTATTTTATGAAGATTCTGTAATTTTAAAATTTTGTAGTTCAATTTTTTATAAATTAATTTGAAAACTTACGTGGAAAAATTTCCCAACCAAAACTAAGACCATTCCCTGAACAGTCAAGTTGAAACACACGCTGTAGACAGTCCACCATGACCAAAACATAATTTTCACTCTGTACTTTTTGGGGTCTGCGTTCCATTGCTCATAGAGACAAATCCCTCCCAACAATGAGTATGTGAAAAATAAGGGTTGAAGCTCGCGGAAGTAAGAACAAACAATCATATTCACGTGAAGGATATCCTGATGCGAAAATGCGATACGGGGGTGCTAAAATAGCGTGCTCTGTAGGCCAACTTCTCTTTTGCAACTACCCAAAGGCAGTTTCCTCACATTATATTGATTAGTGCCACAGTTTGATTGATTTCATATGAGGGATGTTGCGACAACGTAGAAAATAAAGTTATTGTGGAGAAGCTATTTTTATTTTGATGCACTGTGTATTTTTTCTACTCCAATTGCACTGTATAAAATCTTATTGATATTGAGAAGGTTCTGCCCAGTTCTGCCAATACCCTTTAATTCAGGTCTAGAAATTTTATTAAAAAAAAATTAATAGAGCCCCTGGTGACACTTTACTTGAAAATAGCAATTTTTAATGCAGGTTGGTGTAGATATTATTTTTGTGATTGAAAGTGGATACAAATTAAGATGCTTTTCTCAGTTTTTATTCTATACAAGATTGCGCATTGATTTTTATTTTGCCGATCGTTTAATTAAGGGAACAAAACCCCTCTGAGTGCTAATAAGTCGTTGATTCCTGTGATGGTTTTGTTTCCCATTTGCAACTGCATCAAGACAATGGTGATCGCGATTCCAGTCGACGTTAACTGGAACGAATAAACACAATTGCTTAACAATTTACTTGCAAGAGATACAAATACGGGTTTACTCACTGTTGTCATCAAACTCCGGTCTATCTTCATATAGCCATCTAGGTTAAGTGGCGGAGAAATTTCAATCAAGTGCAACAGAAACTTATTGATCTGCAAACAACACCGAGATAAAGTAGATGAATGCATAAATATTGCACGCGCCCTCTCACCATGCGCACCGTTGATTGGCTTGCCCTCAATTTCTTCGTCACGCCAATTGCCTCGACAAAATCTGTCTTTACCTGCCAAGAATAATAAAACATTACAAGAATAATATTTTGCTAAAGAAAAATAAATTTAAATTTTTTACCGGCCCTAAAAAGGGTCGCGTTTTTCAATCTAACAATGAATTTTAAAAATTATTCAACACATATATAAATTCAAATTGATTGCTTCTTTTCGCTTACTTTACATGAAAGCTGATGACTGGCTGAGCAAATTTCCGAAACCGTGAAAATACAAATAAATATAACACCCACAAGTGATGCAATCACACCCCAATGTAATGTTCTGATGGTTCTGAGAAGCATGTAACTCAGGTAGAGGGCTATTTCAAAGTTTACTAAGATGGATGATGCCAATCCAAGAGAGGAGCTTGAACCTTTAAAATTAATAATTTTCTTATTATTTTTAAAATGATGTATTAAAATTCTGTTTTAAAAAATTTTATTTTTTATTATTTTAAGTTTGAATTGTTACCAGATATTTTTAAGATAATATTCATATCAAGCCAAACTTCTCTAAAAGCCAGAACTACGTGGTCTAATTTTTCCGTGCTTTTCCCCTTCAAGTTCAAAACAAGCAGTTCCTGCTCTCAAACAAAATCATTGATAGAGATATTTTTTACTTATGAGAAAGTACTTTGTAGTCCTCGAGAACCCTGTGGGAGACTCTCCATGAGGCTTTGGAAGTGGCGTAATAAACTGAAAACATCATGCAACCGTAGAAACCACCCAAAGCTTGAATCACATCTAACGCTTCAGGTAGCTGGCCGCTTAACAAAGTGTTGCTGAGTGCCATCATGAGGCCCAACAAAACAGTGCAAAACATTGCTCCTCGGCACCAGTTTCGAATTCCCAGGTTAAAATCTACTCCCCTTACGGACAGTGCTTTGACTTTCCTCTGAAATTAATCATTCAAAAATACTCCATTTGAATACAAAGCTAAAAAATTTGAAACCTGAAGTTGAAACCAAAATTCCATCTGATGGGACACTCTCCTGTTTTGCAGCAAAACAACAATTGGCAGTACCATTGGAGCAAAAATGTTGAAACTGAATACGATTCCATTCAGTTTGTTTCCCTCGTCCATACGAACAAAGTTCTAAATCCATAAAAAAAAAGCATTTAAGATAAATATTTACTAGAAAAATTATCAAACATCGCTGCATTTGATGGCGATTTTTATGACGAAGTAGTATTGGAGACAGAGAGCCGCAAACGAATACAAGGTTGACCATGCAAAAATTTTGGTCCTCACTTTGTACGTCCTTGCCTCTTTGTCGTACTCCTCATGGAATCGTAAACCACCGACGGCGTTGTAAAGGTGCAGAATGGGTGAGAGTTCGTAGAAGAACGCATTTAGGGCCATATTTTGCGGGCGCGAATATGATACGCGAACGAAACCAACTGGGAGCTCTCACTCTGCTGATGGGGATTAAGTTAGCAAACTATTAGATTGATTGCTGCTGCTTGTGTTGCCCCAAGTCAGCAGACGCGGTATTGCGATCCATCACTTTAATGCGCGCCCGCCGCGATGGCATAAATCATGAGCAGGCCGAATTGGGACAATCGCGTGTTCTACACTATGCACTCTGTCTAAGGAGGTGTTGTGCTCTTGACAGCTCTTTGTGTTGCAACATCTTGGGCTCAGCTGCAAAAGATGGCACTTTGAAAAATAACCTAAGTACACGCTGCTCTAAAACTGTCGTAAAAAGGTCACGGACATGAGAAACAAATTGGAAGACAAATATCAATACTTAATTACTTCAATGATTTTAATAATGTAGAAGGTTGCCCTCTTTGATAAAATTTAAATATTATTAATCTGTCAGTGTTAATTAATTTTTTTAGCGTTTTATAAATGTTTATGCTAGAAAAGAAATTAAAATTCCATTAAAATTATCTTCTTTTGTTTTCATATTTTTTTTTAAACTGTGCAAGTCATGAATTTTAAATATATTTAAAATTAGCTTCGTTACACAAATCAATAAGTTAATAAGTGTATGATATAAATTTTGTATATATACAACCAATAATTTAGATCAAGAAATAATAAAAATAATTAATTGAAAAAACAACATCAAGGACTAAGCGTACTTTAATCTCAATTTATATTTAAATTGTCATTTTAAAACCACCGCCCTAGATTTAATAGGTTAATTACTTAAATTTCAATCATTTAAATGAAAAGATTGTTCTTGTTTTGCTGTGTTAGACATATTTAAAATTTTAGTATAAATTGTAATGTAGTCATTATCACGAGTAATACTTATAATTTTACTAGTATATAATATAAATTAATATAAATTGAAACATTTCTTTGGATCAAGAGGACACTGCACATTCTGTCATGTGTCTTCTTTCCTTTGTTTTTATTAAAAGCGACAGAGCTGTAGGAGAAAAAAGCAGGCAGAGTGGAATTTTTCATTATCGCCACGCGGCCACTTCTTGCGTCCTTGGAGAAAACGTCATCTTGTATTCTGGGGAGCGAATTTCTCAACCAAGACGACGTACATTCGCAGAACAAAAAAAAAAACAGTGCATCTTTCGCGGCAAGTGAGTCAGTCGAGTATCGCTTCTTCTTGCGTTTGGCAATCTTGGCCGAGTCGAAAGGTCACTCGCAGTGACCTAGGCTCGGGGAGAGAGAGGTCGGATTCGGCGACGCGAAGCGAGAGTCAAACGTGGGCCTCCGCTTTTCGCATATAGCCCGAAATGCCGGTGTGTTTGTGTGCCAGAAATTCCTACAGCGGGGAGTGAGGGAATGGCGAATGTGTGTGTTTAACTTGGACGGAGGGCCAGGGGAATTTTGTTCAAGTGGCGGTGCGAGGGACGGGAGGAGACGGCCCGAGTCTTCTCGAACTCCGGTGGCCGACGGAGCTAGGTGTCGCGGGCCGACGTTTTGACCTCTTATAATTAGAAAGTGATGGTGCGCCCATTAATTAGAGAAATGTGACACAAAAGTGCGATAACTCTCGGTGTGTGTATGTGTGTGTGAAGTGCACGCATGAAAACTTTGACGTTCGAGTTTGTCGCTTCTGAATTTGTGCGCCGGCTTTTAAGTAGGTAGACCGACCAACCCACCCAGTTCTTCTTCTTCACACACCGGCTAGCTGCCTTTGATTTTTCATCTTTTTTCGCTCGGTGCGTCGTGAAAAGCGAGCTCTTGTTGGCAGCCGTTCAAAATTTGTAATTTAAATCAGTTCTTAATTTATCTCTCACAAGCTCGCATTCTAACAAGTCGCCTGCGAGTCTCTTTTTCCCGACGCTCGCTCTGGAAGCGGCGAGCGAGATTTTCACAATGATTAATTAGCGCCTAATTATAATTAAACTCGCAAAAGGGCCACGCTGCCTCCCCCAACGAGCTCTTGGTGGATTTCGCACCGCTGCAATAGCACGGAATTTCAATTTTTGGCTTCTTTCATTAAGAAAACTGCTCTCATTTGGTTACAGTTTTCATTTTTTCCCTAATTACTTTTCATCTTTTTTGGAATTGGATTTGTTTCCTATTTTAAAAGAACAAACACAATTATCAAAACTAACGTATAGTGGATATTGCCTGCCATTTAGAAATCTTCTTACGGTAAATAAAATTTAATAAATTTGTAACAGTGTCTGAAAATATTAAATACGCACAGAATATCACTTCAATTAAGAGATTTTTCCCATTTGGTGCTTATTAAATTCCAACAGGAAGAAAAGTAATTTGAATCAAATTAAAAGCGTGTTGTTATGAATTTAAGAAGGAAAAAACTTTCAGAATGAAAAATTAATTTACGCAAGCTGAAAGGATTCATGTTTCTTAAAGTGCGTAATTAATCATCGCAGAGAGAACGAGGGAAGCCCGTCAAAAAGCTTCCAGAGGATGCTGAATAATGTTACCATCAAAAGTGCGCAGCTCGTTCTGGATTTTTTATCTCCATAATTTCCACTCCTCATCCTCTCTTTCTCTAATTGTTAACGAGCGAACGCACCCCTTTGGCTCGCGGACGCAATTAATTGCCAGGGAGATATTTAACCTAGTTTCTTTCCTCTCTTTGTTTTCAGACAAGTGATGAGAAGCACGGATTACACGTGACAACGCGAGGGGGCTCGGTTTCCCCCCTCACCACCCCCGTCCCCTGAAAGACTTTTCAACACTTGCCCCCGAGTTTCCAATTTAATTTCGTTTAAGGTAAGCATAAAAATTAAATTATTGGTTAATAGAGGATGAAATTGCACACTATGCAACACGCTGAGCTCCAATGTTAAGCGTGCTGCATAATTGTGGAAATTTCAGGCGATGCCCTGCTACTGTTTTGCTTGTAAATATTAATTATAAGTGCTCATGTTTTCATCAGAATATTTACTACCACACTCTGTATGGGAAAAAAGTACTAGTTTGCTATTTCACCAGCGTAGGCGGAAGCACTAATTGCATGTGTCTGAGTTAAATGCAGAGAATAACTGAATTAAATATTCACGCAAGAGAGACACAGGAAAAAATTAAGCTAAATTAAATTTCATGGTCGGTGCTGTGTTTTTTCTTCACAAAATATAGCAACTCGTTTAATGTTCTTTCAACTCTAAGAGAAAAATGTGCTGCTAAAATGGATAAACAGGTTAAAAGTCTTTGCTCAAAAGGCTGATTTTTCTCTGATAATCTGATTTTCGTCCCGTATTAAATTTTCTCTGCGAAGCCGGTGAACTCAATGCAATCGTGCTTTGAACTGCAATTCTAATTAAACGACTCTTCAAAGTGAAACGTGTGTTTAACTTTAAGAGCGGTTCGAGTGAATCAGACTTTGCTTAGGCGCAGACGGCAGACTTTTCGCGATGTGGTTGTGTATTTGCGTCCAAGAGGGAGCCGTTCGCAAATAATGTAATTTTGACCTCATTCGCCCACGACGCCGCCTTGTGTTAGTTGTTGAAAGATCAACTAGCTCAATGGTGTATAAATTTATATATATAGTTCTAAAGTCTTTTGAGTGCACAAACAAGACAAGGCATTGAGAGACAAGTTCCAATTTGCAACGAGTTTTGTCTGAACTAAATGAGTGGGCATTTCTATTCCTTGAACAAACGGATTGTTCAAGAATGCTTTGTCAAATTTAACAGGGAAATTTTCAGTCCAGGGGCAATTCTTAAAATTTGAAAATTTTTAAAATGTAAAAAAAAAAAATGACGGATTTCTTTTAAACAATTTGATCATAGAAAATTTGCAAAATAGTTATACAAATTGAAATTAAGTTTTCCAAGCATAATTTTTTAATCAAATATAGTCTGAAACTTTCTGTATCGTGTAAATCATTTCATATCTAACAGTTATAGCATAACTGTCACGAAATTCCAAATTATTTCATTTGGTAGGAAAGTGTGGGAAATAAATTTCAAGATTTACGCAAATTGTGCTGTGCTCATTGATGCATTTTGCAAAATTTGCATTTTCTTCATTTCTTCGGCCTCTTTAAGATTTAATGAGATCATTAAGAAGTAAAAAAAAAACATCTGGTGAAGAAATTAAATGAGGGCGAGCGGAAGACGAGGAAAATTAGGGGCTCTTGCAGCCGCGCTTCAGCATTTCTCTCTTTCTCTCGGAAGCACGCGGGCGGTTCCAAGTGCGCGTCGGCAAGCAAGGGTTAACTGTTGCAACGGCTGAATGCGAAGGCCAGAAATAGCGCGGCGTGATCGTCATCTCATCCACTGGCTCGCGGCCGCATAAACCAACACGCGAGTCACACGCACACTGTGCGCCGAGTACATTATACTGCGCGCCGCTTTTGCGGAAAACAACGACCCTGGTCGGTCGGCCGACGTAAATTTCGTTATTGAGGAATAACAATGCAGCAGCAGCACCACTATTATCACTGCTCGCCCCGGCAGCGCCAGTCGAGACTTACACGCGTGTACGTTTAAGCGCGGGATTTATATTTACACATTGAGTGGAATTGAAACTCGCCCGGTGCGGCCTAGTGTACGAAACAGGAAATACACTCGCCGAGCAACGCTTTGCTCTCTCCGAGCGAACCCTTTCGAGACACGCTGTGTGTTAGGTGCCCACCCATGTCGCGGTGAAGAGACGCAGCCTGCAGACACCAAGTAAGTCGATTTTGCTTTTTGTCACCCGCGCCACTCACGCCCGACTATTCAGTTAAAAGACAAAAGGCCAACATTGATTGGGAATTCTTTTTAATTTTTCTTTTGATATTAATTTACAAAAACTAAACAAATTAATGAGCAGTGATTATTCCCAAAAAAAAAAAAAAAATTGTATGCAAAGTTTTCAAAACATTTTTTAATTGTATTCTGTATTCTACACCAAAAAGGAAAGATCAAAAATATGTACAAAAAAAAGAAATTATTTGTAGTTTTTTTCCAATATTAATAAGGTTTGTTTTTAGATAAATCTGTATTTTTTTAAATATATATTTAAATTATTGTTAATTTTTTAATATATTTAAATATTTTGCATAAATCTGTTTATACTTGATTTGAATTTAAAAAATTAATTCCAACGCTCATTTTATTAAAAAAATCTTTTTTAACAATATATTATGTTGGTATGGCTAATTTGGTTTATTGTAAATTCAAATTAACTACAAGATGCGTTGATGTTTGCTTAAAATTATTTGTTCAAAGAATATGGTAATGTGGATATTAAAAATGAAAAATTGCAATTATACATCTATTTAAATATTGAAATTAGACAAAAATTTAATTTAGTTAAGAGTTAATTAAGATCACAACTTCAATATATCTAACCGGAATGCAATTATCAATTCATTTATTTTTCTCCAAACAAGTCAGTACGATAAAAAGTGAATTAATTGGAAGAAAAATAGGCGCACAGTGCCCAAAATTCATGTGTCAACTTTCAACCTTTTAAATAACTTTTAAGGGAATAAATAATTTATATTGTCATATAATTTTAAGTTACAGTTTCAGTTTCTATATTTCCTCAAAAATTTAAGAAATTTTAAAGAGCAACTCATTAAATAATGACAATATTGTCATCTTTTCTCATCGTTTAAATTTTTAAGGCAGGAATATTTTCTCAAACTTTCTTCATTTTAAAACAAATTTCAAGTTCCCTGATACAGAAGAAATCAGAAATTGGGTTTAAGAAATGTTTATCAGAAATTTATGCAACGCTAAATAATTTCAAGTCACGTTTGAACATATTTAACATTTCGCCCGCAAACTTGTTCTTTCCGCCCTGTTAAATTGCCCCTGAATATAAAATGCGCTGAATCACGTTCGCCGCTTGACTGTGTGCATATGGCGAAGAAATGTTTAAACTCCGCTTTCATCAAAACTCGATTGGAAATCAAAAGTTGCTCCGTCATCACCGCGGTTGGCGCGCGCGTGTTTGTGCAGTGATTTCTAAAATATTCCGCGCGGTGATTCAGTGAAAAATCATTTCTGCGCGCGAACGCGCTTCGAGCATCATCTGACTTGGTGATGATGTGGAGGATAATTTTATTGGCACACGCTCCGTGTGCGCCGTGCATGCACACTCACACACGATCTAAATGCAGCCTTTTTCCAACTGGCGAGTCTATTTTTGGCCGCGACGACTCGGCTCTCTCACAGCATTTTCAACTTTTTCAACAGCTGTGTCCGAAAGATTCCGGCTCGAAAAAGCAACGGAAAAAACTCACGCGTCACGGACGGCCGCTTTTGTCAATAAAATGGATGGCTTTTATTTATTTACACGTTTTTTGCATTAGGAGCGGTGACGAAAAAATATTTTCCGATGCCAAAAAGACGACGGCAAAATCCATTAATTTAATTTTTTCTGTTAAAAGTCTATAACCAAAAATCTGATGTTGAAAATTTTCTCAGCTGCGGTGTGAAAAGTTTTCACTCTCGGTGGGGCTGCGGATTATAAACAATTAACCATCTCGTTGGCAAAAGTTTGTCTGCTTGCGATATCTCTGAAGGATTGTTGCTAACTGTAAGTTTCTCTCTGTTTGCGTCTGCGTGCTTATTGAATTAATCTTTCATTGGACAAATACGCGGCGGAGAGGAACTCCCTCTTTGTTTGTGATTCCTTTTTGCCCAACGAGGAGGCTTTTAACTGCGCTCCCAATTAGCCTAATTAATATTGTCAGTCAAGTATGTTGTCATAAATGTTATCCACACGACGGTATTGTACGCATAACTGCGATTGCGTTTGCTAATGAAATAAAGGAATAACGCAATACGATGATATGCAAGCACAGAAGTTAACATCAATATCACAAAGGAATGATTTGTACTGCTCGCACAAAAACATTCACATAAATTATAAACTTTTTATAGACAGAATTTATGCAATAAAATTTAGATCATACGAAAATTCAGAAAAATATAGAGGGTAGCAATTTGAATGTAAAGTCGGCTTTTCCATGATGAGTTTTTTCAGTATAAATTAAAAGCTTTTGCAGTTTTAATAAACCCATTTGAATTTGAAGTTTTGGCGGGGAAAACCTGAAGATATAATTATACATATTTTTTTTTAAGTTCCATTAAAGGATTTGAGGTCCAGTTAGCAAGAGTAATGTGGGGTAATCCCGGTAAAAAGGGTTAGAGGGCGTTTTCATTTCCAACGGTGGGAATTATCCCTTGGACGGCTTGGACGTGCGTCCCAGTCAGGCGCTAGTGACCATCAGACTGGGCTCTCCCTTGAGAAATATATGTGTCGGAAAAATGGGGAAATTAATTTTCCGCTAGACGTGTCCACGAAACCAGAATAATTTGCACCGCGCTCCGTGTTGTATAACTCGCGCTGCCGGCTTTTTCGCAATGACAAACACGTCCTGCTACACAATGGACAGCAACAACGGCTACTCCTGCAGTACGTTTTATCCTGATTGAATTACTCGAGAGGATTACGGCCCAGAACTGCAACGAGCCGTAAATCGCGCGAGCCGCTCTCGCCAATCAACCGCAAATCAAACGCTGCTAAATATCACAGACTTTGATTTGCTAATGGAAAAGTTTAGCTCTTGCCAATCTCGGGAATAAAATCTTGCATTTTATGAACGTCGGACTATTTTTTCCTACGAGCCAGAGAGTGGGTATGAAATAGGCATAAATCGTGGATTTTTATGAAATTTGAGCTGCTGCCAAGAATGACTAAAATAAACTATTTCGTGCAACGTCCGACTACATACCTGAATAGGCAAAATTTAAAAAAAAAATTTTAACAATATAATCATTTTAAATTAACAAGTTTAAATTTAAATGCTTTCTTTAATAACTGTTATCAAAACTTGCAGTGATATAATATTTTAATGTAATAAAAAAAGTGTCTATTGACACAAAATTTCCGTTTCTTATTAGTTGACTTTATTGATATCTGATTTATAATTACGAACAATCCAAGGATTATTATAAAGGGGAAATTTTGCCGGGACAACTAACAATATTCAATTTAGTGACAAACTCTGTTGGGAGCAATGAGGGTCTCCCATAAATAGAAACAGTAGTTGAAATTAATTTAATATGTTTCAATCACTGCGTATTTCTAGTGCTCTCTCAATAGAAGATGAGAATCGCAAGCAGTGCATTGTTATTGCAGCCTTGAGCTATTTGTCCTTTAAAACCGCATCGAGTGCAATTAATTGCGCGCTTGGGTCGCGAGAGCGACGCAAAACAGAGGTCAAATAACTAATTAAACTGATAGCTGGTGGATATTAAGAAAAAGAGACCTCTGCGGGTCGTGCTGAGGAGGAGTTGAAATTAATTTGCATTCTGCATTTTGAGACCTTGTTGGCTTCCATGTGTCGCCGCTTCCGAGATGAGCCTTTTTCCTTTTTATTTTCTTTGCAACCTTGTTGGACTTGTTTTATGTATGCGGCGTTGGGGAACGGAGTGGAGTAAAAAAGCGGTCGACCCACTTACCTGGTTTCCAATTCTGTATTTATGGGCTGGCGAAAACACCCAAGTTCTCATGGTCGAAAAAGAGACGCGCGTCAGACACTCGGGCTTTATGGGGTAAACACCCACGACGAGGCAATCGTCGGATACTATTTCGGCCAGTTGGATGATTCTCAAAAGACCTAGAAGAAAGTGGATCAAAACACTTCTATGATACAATACTATTGAAGGATGCATTTAAACTCTGATTTGAAACCTAAAGAAATAAGGTTTTTTAAATAAATTATTGTAGTTTATTTACAATAATTTTTTAATTTCTTTGAGAATAATAGGTTAAAATTTACAAATGTTAAAAATCCGGTGAACACCACATATTCTGTGATTATATTTCTCTTTATTTTTAAATACAAACAAACGCTTCTGTTGGATAATTGATCAAGTCTCATTACTTTGTAACATTAAATAATTGAGCATGATTTACACATATAATTACATAGACAGTGTATAAAACTTAAAACATCTTAAATTTAACTAATTCACATCCATGATCGTTTACAAATAAATTAGCTATTTACAATTAAATTATTTTAGCTCATTTATTTGTTCTAATGTATAATATTATATACAACGTTAAATTTTAATCCCTTGAAGGATTCCAGAATATTTGTTTTTAAGGATGTAAACAATATTAATATTTATTTTAATTGAATGAAAAAGTAGTGACAATTTTTGTGCACTCAGTGGAAATCAGTAGAAATGTTTATAGTAATTTCTCAGAACAAGTACTGTAGGAATAAGTAAACGGTGCAGAACGAAAGTAATTTTAAAAAATGACATATCAGAATTTAATTATTTCACTTTACTGCGCCTTCGTACATTCAGTCACAAGGTTGATACTTGGAAAATATCAAACGTACGTTTACATACACCTCACGCTACCAGCGAAGCGAAGAAAATAATATCTTTTCTCAGGCGAATGTAATTAAATTGCTTCCTGGAGAAGCAAAAAGGCACTGAGCACTTGCATGCTGCTCTTGAGTGCAAATTGAAAATCTCTCTGGCGTAACGGATAGCAAAATGAGAAAGAGATCAAACGTCGCTGTTCGCCAGTATCTTTTCACGGCAAATTAATGCTGAAAGGTCTTTAATTGCACGTGAACCGTCGTATCTCGCCGGCCGTTCTCAATATCCATGCGACTCTCGGGACGGACCGCGTTACGGCAGGACAGAAATCCCACTCAAACTTGAAACTCTGACAGAATCAACACAGCAATCTGGGTCGGCAGTCCTATTAACCGGCAAGGGAAAAAGCAGATGGAGTTTGAAAATAGACGCAAAACGTAAACTAAAAAAGCAGAGTCGTCAATAGTGTGAAAGCGTCGATTTCACAAAGCAATATATGGAAGTGTGAACTCACGCAAAATGGAACGCAGCTTTTGATGTTACGCAAGGTCTGTTTGGGCGGCGGAATTTCAGGCTCCAATGATGCCGGTGCCAAATGTTGGTGCATATACACATCTTTCCATACCAATGAATTCCAGCGAAACCGTTCGAGTTGCGAACGATTGAGTTGTCAATTTGGCAACTGGAGCTGTGTAATTGTCCTCTCACAAAGGCTCAATTTTGCAGTGTTTGAAAAAAATTGGCGATTGCAGAGAATACCATTCAGGCAGATTTGCACGCATGCCAAACTGGCAACGGGCTTTGTGTAGGGCATGAAATATTTTAATCGTCAATATGAGTACCCTTAAAAATTGATAATTTTTCTTTTATTTCTTGCGTTTTGCAAATTAAATTAAATTTAATATTTCATCATTCCTTCTATTTTACGAAAGCAAAATTAAATTAAACAATATCCTCAAAATATATATTTTGGTTGATTTTATGAAATGTCTAATTTTAATTTTTGCAAAGTCTTTTTTGTAATATAAATTCATTAATTATCTTGAATAAAAAATTTTAATTGATTAAAATTTAAGTATCCAGCATGAACGTAAATTAATATTATATAGGTTTTGAAACACAACATTAGTTGGCAAGGTAAATCAGTTTTAATTACAAAATTGATTAAAACAGAGTTCATAAAAAAATTACAGAGATTTAAAAAAAAAACAGACAGTTAGAGAAGTCTAAAAAAAATTATATTACTATTAATAATTATTACATAAAACATAAATATATTAGATTGTTATGTAATTATTCAGTTCTAAGTTCTAAAGCAGCAATAAGAATTTAATCAGTGGATAGAAATTGAAAAGTCGTAATCTTATTATTTTATCTTCCAAGCCTATACACTCAGCCAAATATTTATTCGCCAATAGAGCAGAAAATTGGTGCATTTTCTCGAGGAATGCAATTAGTCGCAGAGATGACGACGGAGTCACGCACAATCTGCGCAGCACCACAGAAATTCGGCAAGAGATGAAACGGGTGCAAACGTTTGCGACACATAAAGGGTTGAGCGCAGTCAAGCGAGTGCGGCTTAAAGAGAGTAAGCCGCAAACATCGCCTGCTGAAAAAGTTTTCCCCTGCGAAAGGACCACCTAGTTAGTCAACCGCCGAAAGTTTGCTGGTTATTTGCACGGATTAGGCGCGGCAAAAGTGTGTCGATTTAAGGTCGGCTCTGTTTTAATGCAGAAACGTGACGTCATTTCGCACGCGTCAAAATCGATTCGCTGCGACGGTGATCGGCACAAAACTGCAGGTTATAACTAATTAATCTTTTAATCTGCAGTGAGGGAGGTTGATACAGAGGAGAGGGAATTATTCTTTCATTTGATTGATGAGAGCCAAATTTGGGTAGCGGCCATTATTAAATTTGCTCAGCCGTCGCATTTACTTTTGTGCGCCGAGGTGCGGCTGCCGCGTGTGTTTCCATTAAAAATGTAATTCATCATCCCCAGGCGCGGCTGCTGGAGGCGAAAAGCCGTGCAAAATAATTAGCTCTTTTTGAGTTTTGACCTGGCAGCCCAAGAAAAAGCATAGAAAATTTTCTTTGCTTGGCAGCAGTGACAAGTCGCGCTGTGATTAGACAACGCTGGATGACGATGATTTATGAATTTGTAAACAGCGCCAGTTATTAGAATATAAAATTGATATTAAATTTTTGAAAAGTGGCCAAAATTTAGTTTTAAAGTTGGTTAAAAAGGTTGCCCTGCATCAAATCCAAATCTTTGAAAATAAAAAAAAAACATCATAGAATGGAAAATACAAAGATAGATGAAAAAGCAGCGAAAAGAAGGATTGCCAGAGTATCAGAAATAAAAGTTTGAAGTAGAAAATAGCATAATGAGCAAATATATGCAATATGCATTAAATTTAATATAATGTTTTGTTTGCAATTGAACTGGCACTGGCAGTGCAAAAAGGCTAAACATTAATAAAATGATTAAAATTATCATGATCACATTCTTTTTCAAGAGTGGTGTGTTCTAATATATTTTTTCTTATTATTAATTTTTCATGTTATACAGAGGAAATTTAAAAGAAATTAATAATTTCTTCAAATTATGACGAGAGTTTAAATTATAAAAAAGGGAAACAGTAATTTATGGACTTCTCATGTGTATTTATTCCAGATGACTTACATCACTATCATAAAAAAAACAGCAATTATTTCTAATTTGAGAACAATTACTCTGGGATTTGAAACCCATTGCGGCATTCCCCAGAACCAGGAAAAACCTGCATCACTTTTGCTTTTACAGGAAATCCATACCTCATCAAGTGACAAGGAAATGTTTTTTTTTTTCACTTTATATTAAAAAAAATACGCAAAATAATTTGTTTTTGTATTTGAGTAGCTACATATTTCTTTAATTCTAACAAAATGAATTTCATTCAAAATAACAAACCCATCTAAAATAATTACTTTCTACATTAATTTAGAACAAAATATCCTTTCTGCAAAAAGAAATACATTAATTTGGAGCAGGCACTCATTTCACATGCATACGCAGGCACTCGGCACAAATTAATTCCGAAAATGAGGCAGCGCGCAAATTAAAACTCCTCCCAGCACGTTCCGTTCCAATTCCTCCCCCTTTAATTTAAAAATTGCTGTTCTTTTGTGACGCTCCACCGATTTTATTTTTACCAGAGAGAATCACAAGCGCATTTCGGCTGCCGGAAATAATGAAAAACGAAATGGCCACGCGCACAATTAACGTTTTGGACTTTAGGCCAGAGTTTATTATCATATCGTTTGCTGGCAACCAACGCCCCTTCCACAGTGCTATCGCAAAAACAAGCCATTTAACCATATTTGCATTGCAGAATAATTAAACGCGAAATAACATTGCTTGGATCGGCGAGGGCTTTAATTGCCTCGGCAGCGGCCATTTGCAGGGCCATTTATTAATTGGTGTATATCTCAATGGCAGGCCAAAACGAAAACCGAGGTGGACCGTCTGTATGTGGCATGCATTTTGTTTCAAATTTATGCCAAACGACAAAAAACAATCGCATGTGCTGATTTGGCGTGCAAATTTTTTGCCGACCGTTATTTTCGACTCGGTCCTGTTTTTGCTCACGGCCTTGTTTGTTGTTGCCTGGACAATTAGTCGACGTGCGCTTGACACTTTGCTTAAAATTGGTTCGTTTTTTGCCCCACATCACGACCATGTAATTTTATTTGCCGTGAAAATCGAGGCACAATAAATAAATAAAACCTGGCAAACTTCACCTCAAAATCATTTACTTTTTTATTTTATTTTGTTTTTTTTACTTTGACTGCTTGTTGACGTAACTTTATCAAATTCATCACCACCAAAGTTTCGGTCAAAGGGAAAGAAATTTGCAGATATATAAATTTGAATTTTGTATAAAATATTAAAACAAATTAACAGTAATTATTCTGCAGGGGAGCTACCTTTATTTATTTACTTATTTTTACCTAGAGACACTTGGAAATTTGTAATAAAATTTTTATTCAAAATTAAATATAAATTAATAATTAATGCAGCAATTTTATCATTTTGCTCCCTATTAAATTCATCTGTTGATTAAAATAAACTAAAATAAGCCCTTCATCATTTAAAATTATATAATTTTGATTTCATAGAAACGTTTGAAGGGATGAAGGTTATTTGGGTTTTCCTACGTTTATGGAAAAACTACATCCAAATGCCACTTTCCACTGTGTATTTTTTGGTCTAGAGGGTCAGTCAAAAGCCCTCGGCACTAATGGTAAGCTGCTGTATAAATAAAACATGCTTTTGGGGCAAAATCCAACTCCTACTCACGGGCCAGAGTGTATGGCAAATTCCAGCGCGGATTGCTTTCGATTGACGTCAAAACTTACATGAAATGAAAAAATAAACACACAGAGGGAAAAATTGTGTACGCGTGCATTACTGCTCGGAAAAGCACGTCGCCTACTCACTTTTATCCAGGCCGCGGAGTTTGCCAAAAAGCCGACGCGCCTTTGGCGCTGCCGGTTATTAATTCAGACGCTAATTCTCGGACGGCTTTCGCAACCAGGTGAGTTGGTCCATTTCAAGACACCGCAAGATACGGAACGGAGGCTGCATGCAAAGGCGTAGGTTATTTTCTCATTACTTGCGAATTCTACCCTCGGGCCTCATATTTCAGTTTCCTCTTGGAAGAGAGAGAGAGAGGAGGGTGTGTATTTTCAGACGGTTTTCGCGATGACGTGCGACGGCTTGCGTATGTTTGCATTCTGCAAACACACATCACTTAAAATTATGCTTTACTGTCTGGTGCGTAATTTTACCAGCATCATCGATACGCGCGCTCACTGATCTAGACGGCTTGGTGCTTTTTTGATCAAAATTTATGGCATGTTTGCGTTCCTGTGGTTTTTAATATTAACGTCGTTCACTATAGGTTTGCTCAATGCTACACATTTGTTTATTTTAGCCTGATACATGCTGAAAGTGGTGTTAAATTTTACTAGCAACAGACAAGATTGAAGATTTTTATTAATTTAAATTTACTTCATTAACTTTAACTACTTCATCATTAATTTTCTTTATTAAAAAGCTAAAATTACTTATTAAAATTAATTCAGTGTGGTTCATATTTTTTTAAATATTTATGTTATATTTAAATTTTGCTACTTTTCTTACGTATTATAATTTTAATAGCCCTATTTTTTAAATAGAAAAATTTCAATAATTTTTTTAGTTTTTTTATTTTTGCAAAATATTATTTTGATGTTAAATAATCTTTCAACCTTCATTATCAATCTTGAGCTGTATTTGGTCTATATCGGTAATGATTTAGAGCAAGAAACATTCACTTAATTGAAAAATGAATTTTGATTTTGAAACATGGTGGTGAAATAATAAAATATCTAAATCGATTTCGACTCCATTTCCAAAAATAAGCATACAGCCGCCATTAAAAAGCCATTGAATATTTCAGTCCGCGTTCGCTCGGGGCCAGGATATTTGCATGTGTCGACAAAGTGATGCCTCTTCTCTGGTATTGCGTTTGTGCTTTTTGTCCGTCCGCAGATTTATTCACAGCGAAATGGCACGTGCGCGCTCCAAACAAATGGTCACCGCCGGCATAAAAGCATTGCGGTGAGTAAATAAATGCGTGCGACTCCAAAAACTACTGAATATAAATAATCAGGTATTTCGATCGGACACAAAGCGAGAGAGAAAGAGAGTCACATGGTCGCGGGCATGATTCGTTCGGCTTTTCGTCCGACTCGCGACGGCCAGTTCGGGCTCGGATACACCGCGCCATCGCTATTATTAGCCATCCGGGGAGAGCCCCGACGAAGTTAGAACGCGGCCGCATCTCTCCTCGAGCCGTTTCTCTCTATCGCGAGGCGGCCAGTAATAATAGCGCCGATTCAACCAACTTGCAGAATCACAGGCGCCGTTATCGAGCAAATTAAATCGGCTTTGAGGAGAAAATTCAGTTAGCAATTTAACAGCACACTACATTAAACTTTGGTATTTAATCCACCATTAATTGAATAAATATCGAAGCTCGCTTTCAGAAAGAGGGGGGTCCACCCTTATACTTGGCCAAGTTTGTTGGCGAATTTCGACAAGAACTAGTGCCAAGTGGGTGGAGGACGCATTAAAAGTGCTGCCCGCTCATTACCATTTCAAGAGAGGAAGGAAGTCGTTTCGCTGGCGACGCAGATAATGAAAATTTTCTTTTACTGCTGCGGTGGCAGTTCAGTTCGTTGCTCTCGGCCGGTGAGTGTTTTGAGCGTTGGTGCGCCACGGGTTTGAACACAACATTCGCCAAATGAGCAAAGTGCCAACTTTGATTTTTTTTCTCCGTTTCCACCATGAACGCAAGTCCACTTTGAGCAAACACGAGGTTGAAGAACTTCCAATAATATGAGCTTAAAATCCTTCTTAAAACCAAAGTGGGTTTTTTTAGAAATAGTTGGTTGCGAAAAGTTTTGAAAAAAATCACTGTCAATCAAAGTATCGAATATGTTTTTAAAGAGAAAGTGCGATTCCAGATTGTAGCACAAAATTTTAGACATTGACCAAATTACGATTCATCCAATCCGTTTTGTAGAAATAAAAATTTTTAAAATTTAGCTAGAAAAGGAATTGGTTTGGAATTTCAAAAAATATTATGCGCTCGTCAAAACTTTGCTTTGTAATATTATTTTTCTACAATTTTTTTACTAAATCTTTTTTCCGTGATTCTCTAAGGAGCAGCTTAAATAAATTTTTTTCGATTCAAAAAAATTGGTTCGATGCAATTTGGAGCTTAGCCTATCACGTCGAATTCCGCGTTGCCTGTGTATTATGTATCAAACAGAAAAGAAAATCCTCTCAATTCGGGTCTTTCCAGCTTGATGCATAACGAAAAAATTCCCTTTGTCGTAACGCACACGCTTTAAGAAAAAAGAGAAATATGTGCGCGGCCCAAAATTGATTTTCCTCTGTCTCACTTTCTTTTCCGCGCCGGTTGTTCCTCAAAAGAAACTCACCTCGGCGCCGTTCTGCATAGCCGGCTGCTGAGATAAAATAAATGAAAGAACGCGCATGTATACATAAATTTGAATTACAAGTCTCTCGACATAAAGAGCTTTGTGCGCGTGGAAGCTGTATATCTAAAATTCCATTTAGCCGTGCAGCAGAAAGGGTTGTAAAAATGAGCAAAAATGAAATCCTCTTTCTCTTCTCCAGCAAAGGGCGCACAGTAGAGAGAGGGAGGCGAGGGCGCACGTGTTGCAACAATAGCCTCAATTTATCATTTTCGACGTACTATTTTAATGTTTGCGAGGGCGCGTTAAATTCGGCGCACACAAAATCTGCTTTTTTTTTATTCAGCGACGCTCTGTCGTCATAAAATATTTATCACTCAAGAGTTTAAGTGCGTGCAGTTTGATAAACTTTATATACGCTTCCCCTCCTTGGGTACATACCTGATGGATAATATTGCCACCGACGAGTAAAAAAATGAGCCTGCCGGTGATAAATGTGTGCCGAGTGCGCACTTGGATATTTCTGCAGAAATGTGACGTGTGCCGCGCTCACATACCATGACACTTCCGGCAGTTGGATTACAGTGCTGCAATAATTTTAAACGTTTATTAAAATAAATAAAGAACCAAATAGCATACAAAATAATTTCTAATCTTTTCACAAACAACCAAGCTTTTTATTACTTTTATGATTTAATCAGGATAAATAAATAAAAATTGTGGTTTAATAAATTTATATAATATTTCATTCTTTTTCTAGCAATGCAAAATTCAGTAATTCCATATTTGTTCATAATTTACTTATTTTAGTTGTAAATTGAATAGCATTTATATTTGAAATATTATTATTATTATTATTATTGTTTGAAAATGAATAAATTTACTCCGAAGTAACCTGTTTATGCATTAGCATCTTATAGGATTGGGTTCAGAATGAGAATACGTTATTATTTTTTTCTTTCATTTAAAAGAGAAAAGAAATATAATGAATAAATTTCAATAGCGAACATTAAACATAATTTATTATTCCTTTTGTTGTTGAAATATGTATAAACTTTTCAAAGGCTTGCACTTTATATTTTCAAGAAAAAACAGCCTGTTTGAAATCCACCACCCAAGCTGAAACGGCAACGTAATGTCTGCGAGCTCGCAGTAAAAGCCCGTTTCAGTCAGGCAAAATAAAAAGCGCGCAGGACAACAAGCAAGAAATTGCCAGAGACGGATCCGCGAGCGTGGAAATTTTTTATTCATTTCATCTCGAGCGAGCCTGCGGGAGATTTCTGCGAGACGTGCACATAGCGGCGATTTTGTTTTTGTGAATAATGCAAACGGCGGAAAAAAGAAGGAAGGGCGAGACCGCAAATAGAAGCTTATCATCTTTCTGGAAAATGCTACACGTGGCGCGCATCTAATTTTTTTGGGATTGTTGGTTAGAAGCAAACAACCCTCGAGGTGTTATTTTTTTGGTTGGATTATAAAATTGCTAATAAATCAGTGACGTGTTTGCTCACCCTGGTTGGCCGGACGCGGCGTGTGTTTGCCATTTAATTACAAACAACGCTTTGTTGGCCGCGAGTATACAATCTGCTGCGCGACCATTGTAAATTATGCGGCTCAGCCCCGTAATTATATTTAGATAAAGAGCGGCTGGACATCGATGGGCGCGAACGCTGCCACCGCTGCTTTAATAAGATGTTAATTTCACTAATGCTGCACCACACAGTAAAAACTCCTTTTTTTATTAGCTTGGATTTTTTAAATATTGCACAATCGCCTCGCATAAAGTGCTAAAACACTTGAATATATACTGAACATTTTGTACCATAATTCAGAATTAGAGACGGAAAAAGTAATAACGCAAATGTACTCGAAAAGCGGGTGTTTTAAATGCAAAATAATCCGGCAGATTTATCCTCGGAAATGAAATAATAACCAAAATTTACATGACAACGTGTTTTATCTGCGCACGTGTTTCGTCCTGGTTAAAAAGCTGTTGTTTGTCGTCGGGGAAATGGGGACATTTTGATCGCCACCATTTGTCATATCTCTTGTTGGGTAAAAAAAATAAACTCCGGCGTTGACAAAAGAGAATTTTCAACACGGTGGATGTGAGCAACACAAAAAAGAGAGTAAATACGGTGGAGCTCTTAATTTCAAAAGAGAGAATTCAATAGAACTTGGAATTTGTTAATAAATTTATCAAACCAACAAATATTTGACAGCTTTCAAACACCAAAAAATAATCACAATAGACCACACAAACGCAAAATACAATTAGTGGAAGCGAGTATATTTCTAGTTTTTCAACTAAAAATAAACATTATGTAGAGCATCATTATTTACTTTTAGCCAAAATTTATTAAAGGATCTAAGTGCAAAAACGTTAGGATTCTCATTCTTTTTTTTTATTACTTTTGTTTATTTGTACGTATAGTTACAAATAAATTGTATTAACTTTATTTTTGGAAACAATTTATTGGAAGAAAGGAATTTTTGGACAAAACGGCATCACCACTAGCAAGAATTTTTCTAAACTTCCTGGATAAAAAGACCCCATCCGCCGCTGTGAGCCTCGGTTGACAAATTGGTCAAATTTATTTACTTTCTAGTGAGAAATGAACAATTAAATTGCTTGAAAAATTAAATTTTAATTGAATTAATTAAAAAGAAATTATTTTGACAAAAACGTTGCTTTCTTTTAGTGATTAAATTTTTGGAATTATTTTAATGTAGGTTATACATATTTTGACTCACTTATTTCACGGTTAGAAAACTGCTTGTAAGCAAAAGGAATCAGAATGGCAATTAATCAGTCTTTATTGAAATCGCTCTACATTTTTACTGAAAATTAACTGCGTATTATTTCCGCATAAACCATCCATTTATTACTCGCAACAACGGGATTGCATTCCGAAATCATTTCAATTAAGGGTAAAACTTTACCTATGCAGAGTAATCCAATTACACGAGCAAAACATAACAGGGAGAGAGCAGAGCAAATGCAGCCGAGTGATAACAAACCCGGTAAACATGCATTACAAGTGGATTTCGCCACACGCAATTACTCTGCACATACCCTGATTAAACATTCCATTCGAATTTGCAACTAGCGCAGGTACAGCGGCGTGCTGCACGCCAAGATAAATTAAGTGCAGATTAATTCAGAGCTCATTATTTGTGTTTCAGAGAAAGCTGAACGAGGATGGAGCAGTTCGAGCAGCTGCTGACTTGTGCCATCTGCCTTGACCGATATCGGATCCCCAAGCTGCTGCCATGCCAGCACTCGTTCTGCATGGAGCCGTGCATGGACGGCCTGGTCGACTACGTCAGGAGACAGGTCAGTAAAAGATAAACATTCCGAAAATAAAACCACTCGAAAGCCACACCGGTCAGCCGCTCATTCAATTATGCAAAGTGGCCTGAGCAAAATTTTCTCGGCCATTAATTAAACAGCAGCAGTGAATCAGCCAGCTGGTTAATCACCGTTTGTTTTTACCGCTGTGGTAATTCAAATGGACGGACGTGATCGCGAAAAAAGGCCGCGCACATGATTTTACCCGTTTTATGCAGAATAGAGATTAGCACTCGGGAGCTCATTACGCCGCTACCGTTATCGATTCGGTATTAAAATCATAAAATGTCAATAACTCCGTCCTAATAGATCAGAGCTGCTGGTACGGCCACGCCATTGTGCCCATAAAATTGCCCTGCACATACGGTACAAGCCTTAATATCGGACGCTCGCGCTAAATGATTCCATTACTGAAATGATTATGTACATAATTGACTTTTCTCCCCTGTTTATATGTACATTATGAAGGAAAATTGATTTGCCTCTTATAAAAAAAGAAAATGTCAAAAGATCTAATTAACTTTTTCACATCATAAAATAAAAAAAAAGGAAGTGAAATAAAGTTCAAATGTTTAATATCTTTGGTTAATGAGAATGGATAATAATTTAATTCATTTGATAAATTTACATTTGATCTCTCTATAAAATATTTTACTATTTATTTTGTGCAGTGATCAGTGATATTTTCCAATTTTCCTATTTTAATAAAGTACGTCTAAAATCCATATTTTATTGTAAATGTAATGCCTTATTTAATATAAATCTAAAGAATAAGATGTTTATCAACAAATTTTTTTCACAAGACTATTCATAATTAAGATAAAAAATAATTGCAACATGCAGATTTTACTAATTTCATTCTACCAAGAATAAAATCAACTCCTTTGATAACGCCATATGCAACCTGCCGGAGTCGCCTGTCGGGCACGTTGCCTATCTCCATCTAACAAATTGGATGCACGTATGCAAGCTATTAATTCACTTTGATGCAAAGCAAGGATTAACCTAATAAACGGCCGCAAATGATATTTACATGCAGACGTCACCTCGCGAGCACCGCAAATAATCCGCCTGCTCAGAAACTGAATTCGAGATGAGGAAGCAGAGAGCGCATAAATATAGACGAGGGATATTTGCTCCGACGCCCTTATCCAGCGCCCGTTCTATTTAGGCTAGTTACAAGCGTGTTAACACTTTGGCCGCCTTCCAGCAGCATCCCCTCCGTTCAAAGCAACTCCAATTCAATGCGATATAAATTATAACTGTCGGCCAGGCCGAATTCCTTTTGTATTGTCCAGCCGGTGGCTACATTTGCTTTAACACATGTTTAGGATCGCCATAAATCAGATTGACTGATTTTCCATTTGGTTGCAGGTGAAGTGTCCAGAATGCCGCGCCGAGCACCGCATTCCCTACCAGGGCGTGCAGGGCTTCCCGACCAACGTCACCCTGCAGAGGTTCCTCGAATTGCACATCGAGATCACGGGCGAGCTGCCCGACCCGAACAGCAACCAGATCATGGAGCGGTGCAACGTGTGCTCGGAAAAGGCGTACTGCTCGCTCTGCACGCACTGCGAGAAGAAAATCTGCGCCGACTGCAAGGAGGCGCACATGGACATCTTGCGCCGCGAGATTTCGCGAATTAACAACCAAGTATGAATCGCCAGGGGGCCGTAATTAGGCGCGGCCCTGCATTAACGCGCGGGCTTTGTGTTTTATGACGCTGCACTCTGCGCTGTCACCAGGCTTTAAATATTTAATTGCAGGCAACTTTCTTAAGTTTGCGCCGCTGTAATTTTGTTTACCCAGCGCTAAACAAAGAACAAAGTGGAAAAGTCAGCCATGCTGTGCTAAATTTGCAAGAACGGCATAAATTATAAACACCAGCTGGGGCGCGAAGTTATTTAAATTTTTACACTCTCAAAAAATGTCAATTTTTTTAAAATTATATTCGCCAAAAAGGGTAACTTTGTCCCATAAATGTTTGTGCAGTATGGCAATGCAAACAAATTTTTTAAATCACATTATAATAAAATTCATATATTTGACCAAAATTTAGTTTTTAGAATGAATTTTTAAATAGAGACAAATTTATTACATGATTTCATTTATAACTTTTCAATTAGATGCATGGATTTTTTAAATATGTAATTATTTTATTTATTGACAATTTAAATCTTACTTTCATATTTCTCTGCCCAATAGTATAATTATTACTTCATTATAAATTTAAATTATGTAATAATTTCTAACTGGGTTTAACTGAATTTTTAGCCTTACATTTATTTTGGTTTTTAAACATTTATTAACCATAGAACTCAACTCTCAACTATAACTTCTTTTTTTAAATTCCATTTTAATTTTTAAAACATAAGAAATGTTTGCACCAAACTGATTTTTGTTTTAATTTTTCAGATTCGCCGCGGTCTGCCCAGAGTACAAGACGCCATCGGCATTGTGGAGAAGAACGCTCAAGGCTTAGCCCTGAACTGCGCGTCAGTCGAGGGAGAAATCGACGAGATCCACAGACGCCTGACCAAGGCACTAAAAGATCGCACCGACTACTTGAAAAACGAGATAGACCGTTATCTGACGACGGAGGCGCGCAACTTGACCACGCTTAAAAGCCAGCTGGAGCAAGAGCTGTCCAATATCCAGGCAAACTGCGAGCTCGCCGATAAGCACATGACGGAAAGTGTTGAGTGGGACGACTGCGAGCTGATGGACACCAAAGATATTTTCCTTAAGACTGTCGATTTCATTCGCAATTTCGAATACGAGCAGAGCGACTACACGCGCCGCGCCAGGTTCATCATGTCGCACGACCCCAACACTCTGGTGGTCAACGTGGGCAACTACGGCGAGCTGGCCATCAACATGCCCCAGCCCTTTGGCGTGATGGGCTCCGGAACCAACACAAGCGCCAGCACTGGCAGCCTGCAGCCTCCGTCCGGTCCAGGGCTGATGAGGAGCAAGAGCGACCACCGACTTGCCAGTCAGTTCAGGCAACAGGAGGAGCAGTACTATTCAAGGGGAGGTGGCACCGACCCTGACGATGCCCTGAATGGACGGAAGTTCGGCGAGCGACCTCAGGGTGGCAACAACAGGTACGGCCGAAGGGACGATTTTGACGAAGACTCGGAGAGCCGAAGACCGTCCCGCTACAGGTCGCGCTTCACCAGACACCTGGACAACCCGGATGACGAAACCGAGACGTCCGGTCGGTCTGTGCGTTTCTGTGAGGAGTCTCCGTCCCAAACGCACATTCCGCGGAAAGAGCGCGAAAGGGTGTTGGACACCGAGGACGTGTCCAAGGGCCCTCTCAGTGGCATCACGCGTCTGTACGACTCGCCCAGGGTCATGAAACGCCTCCAAGAGACTGAACAGAAGGACAAGAAGTCCAAGGAGCCCAAACCGGTCACCCCTGTCGTGCCGGCCGTTGGCGCAAAACCACCGGTGGCGGGGCAGCCCGCGAAGAAGACGTCGCGGCAGGTCAGCGAGGAGGACGAGATCGCCAAGATCAAGAAACAGAACAAGGCTGAAGCTTCTACTACATCCGCCGGAGCAGCTGCGGTTCCCGAGACACGCACCACCTCTGTGGACAGAGCGCCAGAAGAGCCAGCGAGGAGATCTAGCGAGGTGCGTGACGATTCTGAGTAAAACAGTATAAAATCCGTAAATATAAAAAGCAGTTAGTTTAATCGTTAACAATGTTTGTGAAGATGCGTCTCTTATATATAAATATTGTCCCTTGTCCAAAACAAACATTTAAAAACCACACACAAGTAAATTAATTTATATAAAAACAACACACCACCAAGTTTGTTTGAGCAGTCTGTGTGCAAGATCAGGTGTTGCAGGTGACGGCGTCCAGCGACGCAGAGGAGTCTGAGGAAGAGGAGGAGACGACGAGCCCTGTGAAAGCCGAGACGGCGGCCACGACGAACAACGCGTCCGACGACGAGTCCGAGTCGGAAAGCGACCGACCTTCCACCACGGCAGCATCCAGCACACCCGCCGCCCCGGCCGCGACGGAAAAGCCCAAATTCCAAAGCAGATTCCTGAATACCACTCGGTCCTCGACTCCCGCTGCGCCCGAGCCGAAAAAAGAAAGCTCTGAGTCCGAGTCTGAGGAGGAAAGTGAGTCCGAGGAAGAGTCCGAGGACGAAACTGCCTCCACGGCGCAGGCCAAGGGATCGAGCATTAACTCGCTGCTGGCGAGAAGTGCTCAGGCCAGAGAGTCTGCTTCGACGCGAACCCCAGCCGCGAACGACAGTTCGTACATGGGGGGTAGGCGTGCGTACAATGCTGGACGCGAAGAGCAAGCCAACAAGTACGGCCGCAAGCAAGAGGACGAGACGCCGTCGTCGCGGTACGGCACCTCCGGCTACACGAGCAGATTCCTGAACCGCAGCAAGAGCACCGCGGCCATCTCGCCAGAGGACGAGGACAGCTCTTCGACGGCCTCCAGGAAGTACTCGACCGAGGACAAGTACGGAACAGGGCGATCCAGGTATGAGCAGGTTGTTGAGTTTGAAAATAAGTCTGGGGGTTTCGTGAGCAGCTTGAAGCAAATTTTCAAATTCGTAGTGCGCGCGTACATGCTTTACAAAATTTTTGTTGCCATCATTGACACACTGTAGCTGCGTGAGATTGAGCATTATTCATTTGGCTGTGTTTTAATGTGGTTCATATTATTTGATCACACATTTTTCGCCCCCTATCGCCATGTCATCGTTTCCCCTTCACCCATCTTCCATTATTCCTAGGGTTGGGCAAACCGACTGACAGACTGTTTTTTCTTTAATATTAATGAATTGCTTATAATTAGATCAATTTGCTCAAAAAGGCCTAATTTAACTATTTATTGATTTCATAAATATTTTACGGATTATTAATTCCACGATAATTTTGAAATTAGATATTATTTTATTTTATTAATTTGAATTCCCTCATCTATTAAAATATGAATAGTTATTTATTATTCTTCATTTTGCGCATGATTTATATTTAATTAAATAAATGTTTTGATGAAAAAATTTAAAAAAAAAAACGATAAAAAATTATATTATATTAGGAACTTAAAATAATTTAAGACAAAGAAAAAAACATAAATAAAAAAATTACTGCTTTTGCGCGCAATTTTCCCATTTGCATTTTTGTCATGTAAAAATTTTCCGAACTGCATAAAACTAGATTTTACAGAAGAAATAAAATACTTAATAACTTCTCACTGGGTGGCATGAAAGATAAACTTTTTTTTTACTAA
Organism: Neocloeon triangulifer; assembly: GCF_031216515.1. Lineage (NCBI taxonomy): Eukaryota > Metazoa > Arthropoda > Insecta > Ephemeroptera > Baetidae > Neocloeon > Neocloeon triangulifer. The sequence goes on along the minus strand of NW_026775554.1, from coordinate 14,419,067 downwards.
AAAATTTTTGAGTAAATTCAAAAGCTTTTTAATCATTATAAGTTGTGTAAAATAATTTTATGCCAGCAATACAGTAACTCAATTTGCTGTTAATTGCGCTGGAAATGCTCATTTAATATAGAAAAATTTCAAATCCTCTTTATGATGTAACCACCCATTAACACAAGGATATCGTTTTTCGTCAAAATGTCAGTTGGGCAATTTGACACTTGAGAAAATTGACAAATTAAATGGGAAATTTCTTCAATGACGAAGATACAAATGGTAAAATTGCACGCACGAGCAGCAAAATTAGAAAATAAATTTACATGATTTTTAAATTAAATTTGTTCTTAAAAATTGGTCGTATGTATTGAAGACTGACTATTTACGGACTTTTCTATACCTTGCTAACATTTCGTCAAGACTTTATTCACTCCATGAAACGAATTTCACGAATTTGGCGCCTGTCTTTCCTTCAACCATATACGCTTGATTTTAATTTTTATTGGGCTTTATAAATGATGAAAATTTTCCAAACTTGTTGGGTACAAAATTGGCTGTGTATATGTCTGGCAGGTATGGAACGTCGGGTGTAGGCTCAAATTCGACGAGCGCCCTCGGCGGCACCTCCGAACTGTCCCGCAGCAGGTCGACGCACGCACTCAAGTCGAGGGAGAACTCGCCGGAGCGGTCGGGCGCCGCGGGTGGCGCGACCAACGGCGAAAAGGACGGCGCGGCCCTGAGCTCGTGGGCCCGGTACCTCAAGAACAAGTACGGCAACCGGGCCAAGGAAAAAGAAGGCGGCGGCGGCACGGCTGCTGGATCGGGTGCCGGCGCCTCGTCAGTCGGAAGCACGGCCGGCTCGGCGGCGTCGCGGCGCCTCTCGCTCGGCCTGCCCCTGCGTAACGCCAGCCTAGATCAAACTTCAGACGACGACCAAAAAAACACGCCTACCTCCCCCACTTCTCCTACAGTGGCAGCCGGTTTCGCAAATATCCCTAGAAACCAGTACCTGCAGAAGAGACGGCAACAATTTAAGATCGGAAGTCGGGGGAGCGAGCCTGGATGTTTCACTTGGCCGCGCGGGATTGCCGTCGGTCCGGACAACACGATTGTCGTGGCCGACTCGAGCAACCACAGAGTCCAATTGTTTGACTCAAACGGAATCTTCGTCAAGGAGTTCGGCGCCTACGGAAGCGCCGAGGGCGAGTTTGACTGCCTGGCCGGCGTTGCGGTCAACAGGATAGGGCAGTTCATCATCGCCGACCGCTACAACCACCGCATTCAGGTGCTCGACCCGTCCGGACGCTTCCTCAGGGCGTTCGGCAGCCAGGGCACCACCGACGGAAGATTCAACTACCCCTGGGGCGTGACCACCGACGCCCTCGGGTTCATCTACGTCTGTGACAAAGAGAATCACAGAGTTCAAGTATGTTTGCGCCACTCTATTTTAAATAATTTGCATTTTAATCTCGATATGTATCAATTTAAATGCGTCGGCAGGTTTTTCAATCAGACGGCACTTTTGTCGGCAAGTTCGGTAGCCCCGGGAACAAGCCCGGCCAGCTGGAGCACCCGCACTACATCGCCGTTAGCAATACTAACCGCGTCATAGTGTCCGATTCGAATAATCATCGTATCCAAATATTTGACGTCAACGGAAGGGTCTTGTCAACATTCGGCACCGAAGGCTCCGAGGAGGGCCAGTTCAAGTTCCCGAGGTAAGCGGCGGACAAACAGCCGCAGCGATTTACTTTTTATATCATTTTATAATTTCTATTGCAGCTTCGTGTGTGCGTTGTGGCCTTTGTATAAAAAAGTGGCACACGTGCTTTATCTCTCTATGCTCTTATTAACACTTCATCCTCATTTAAATGTCAATAAAAAAAAACTTTTCATCATACGCGCGCATTGCAAACTCAGCTCGCAAACGAGACCCCCCGCCGTGCAAACTCCACGTTTGTGATATTTTTTTTTAGAGTGATTTCTCGCTTTAAAGTATACACAATTAAAAAATGGTGCTCGATTAATTATTGCAGAAGAGGCGCAGCATCAGAAAGTCCATCACTAAAACCAAGTTCACCTCTTTCCCCAACATCGTCATGCCTAACTGAGCCCAAATTTTCGAGTGCTGCTGCCCACGTTAGTAGGGTCTCTGCGCCACTTCCGCCGATTCCGTCGTCCCCAATATCGACGGAGGTAAGCGGCACCTGCCACTGCCGATTCCTCAAATGGGCAACAGGCTGCTGCGCTCCCCCCAATTTCATGTCGTTCGTTGCACGCTTATTTTTATAAGTCAATTTTATAAATGGAAAAAAAATCCAAAATTCCACGTTCAAAACTTTGGAGAAAATACTTCATGATTTGTGAATTTCAAAAGTATTTTGTTAAAAAATAAAATCAACTAATCTCTCATTTTGCATCTCTCTAATTATGCTTATTAATTTTGCAGTATTTTCTCTTTCAAAAATATAACCGCATTAATCGTTTAACTCACGTTTAATTTGTAATCAGTTTTATTCAATTTATTATTACATGTCCCTTTAATTTCTCGTATTGGAATTAACACTAACAAGCTCAGTTGCAGATTACACCACTTGCATAATAACTATTAACAAAGTGAATCGTTCGTTAATTTCAAATAACGAAGCCAAACATAGAGTTGTATAGTTCATGCGCTAATTGGCTAACAAACTAGCACCGCACTTGTCAAATTATTCACGTTGCAAAATTCAAATCAGTGCACGTCCGTAAACTGCACAATTGCCTGCCACTCTTCTCAAAACCGTATATTATAGCAGCTTCAACTAATCATAAATTTCCGGTATTTTACTCTGAATAAACGGCTCCCCCGTCACGCTTCGAACGATTTTTTCACGTTAATCATTGTGTTATGGAACTAGTTCGGGAAATCACTGCAAATTGGTGCTGAGCGTGCCTACAAATTGGGAAAAGTTATTTTCCAAACGAATTGGAGCGAGTGAAGGACAAAAATTGCCTTTCCAGGGCGGGCGACAGCTGCAAATAATGACAATCATTATAGGTTTTTCATCACTTGCTGCTGCTGAGAGCGAACAAAAACCACCCAGACACATAGTGCCGGCCACCATTTAAAACGAATTAATGTCACTATGTATCGGTCTGGCGTAGAAAATCGGAAAATCTAGTTTGACTTGAGTGGCACAGCACGCGATTTCCACGGAGTCGATAAATTTTTACAGCCTGCTGATCGGTTTGCATCAGTTTTGTTTTCCCTCGAGTACTTGGAAATTTTCCTGTCAATCACTGCAATCACGCAACGCGCAGTCACAAAGAAATTGGGTCAAACCGCTGTTTTTTAACTGGAAAATTAACTCGCGCGTCGGAGCAGGGGTGGAATTCGGCGCACTTTTTTTTTTGGATTTTCCGCAGTCATTTGAGAGGCCAAACACGTTCCGCATTATGCGTTTTACGCACAGACACTCGTCGCAAAGCACGTCCTTCAAAATTAAACCCGAAAGTGCGGCGTTGAAATAATACAAATCAGGACGCCCCTGACATGCCCTTTCGTGCTCTAAGTACACGTCTTCTTTTTCACCGCAGACTTTTGCTCTCTTTTTCATTTTGCACAGCGTATATAAAAAAACAAATATCTCTTTTACTTTCCCTCTTCCTACTTTGCACTTTGCCGGAAAAAAAATGGAAATTTTATTATCATTTATGATGAAAAGTTTTTACAAAGTCCCTCTCCTAATGCGAAAAACCCCAGCTAATGACCCCGTTCCAACCCACACGCGGCGTGTAATGGCACCCCCAGTGTTCTTCTTCCTCTCCCGGTTTTTTACTTGTTGGCCGCAAAAAAAAATATAAAATGTGGTAATGGAAAAAGAGATCAATTTTAATATGAAATTCTGCAGAGGAGTGGCGGTGGACGACCAGGGCTACATCTGCGTCGGGGACTCGGGCAACAACCGCATTCAGATCTTCTACCCGGACGGGACGTTCCTTCGAGCGTTCGGGTGCTGGGGCTCCGGGGACGGCGAGTTCAAGGGGCTGGAGGGAGTGGCAGTGATGTCGAACGGCAACATCCTGGTGTGCGACCGAGAGAATCATCGAATCCAGGTCTTCTAAACAGGTAAATTTTAAATTAAAGCACACGTCTATGATGGATGGTGATTTATTTAGAGTTTAACGTTGAATTATTAAGATTTTTTTTAAATCTATGATTTGTTCATTTAAGAGCTAAAATATTTTACTCGGTAAAATCAACCAATTAATTAGGCTACTCAAATTTTGTCTCCATACATTAAAAAAACACCCTAAATGGTTAATTTACGAGCTAATAATTTGATATTAATTACTAACCAAGTCGTTTAAATGCAAAATAATCTATTTTGTTCAATATAACCGGAAAATTTTCCTGTCGGGGTTCACTTTTTGTTATTCATAGATAAAAAGCGTAGAGCTGAGGAAAATTTTAAAAATGGATTTTTTTAAACATGAAAATAAATAAAAAGAAACTTCCTGCACCTAAAATTATAATTAATCTTCGTCTGGAGAATGCTCATCAATTTTCCATTAAGGTGAATGAAAATCTGATTGAATTACCGTCTTGATTAATGAAATAAATCCCAAGAAGTTTGACAAAAAGTTAGCACATTGGCTTTTCCCATCAAGCAAACTTTGCTCTGCCCGGTGTGGAGGCGCAGTTTGTCGGAGGCAAATAATTCTCCGCGCTCCATAATAAATTTGAAGAGCTCAATCCGCCAGTAAAGCGCGAATGAGGAAATAAAAAAACACTTGGCCGCGGCCGGCGCCGGTTCGAGCGGCAATAATATAATGATTGCTAATCCATCAGCGTCCGTTCGGAAATAGAGGCGAATTAAATTATCTGGAAAATATTCCTCCAATATATATTCATGCACGTTTTAACGACTTGCTCCAATAAAATTTTACTGCCAGCACCCAATCGTAAAAAACGTACAACATTCCGAATTGACGACGACTTTTGCTTTCATCGGTAGTTTAACGTGCGGGGATGAATTTCATTTTATCGCACACATGCACTCTGCGGTTGAAAGTTAATTAAAAGTTAGTTCTCAAGTGGAGCCGAGAATAAACCACCAAGATGTGTTGCTCGCGGAGTATTGACGCCGACACCCCCACCAGTGTGTGTCTCTTTTTGCCGGGACAATTCGCAATTACGCCGAGTAATGAAAGCAGATAATTATGCAATAAAGGAAGCAAAATTAAAGCTCGTCGTGTTGTTAATTACCAACCGCGAGCATGCATTGCATTCAATTCAGTTAACAACCACTTTGGCTGTGCAGCACAAAATAAACTGTAATTGCATCGCGGTCGGATAGTTGTCGCGTGTGTCGACTTAATTAATGGATCCGAGTGTATATGACCGTAATAATAATGGCGAATATCGGTTGGCGCGCCGAAAGTGCAAACGTCGACACCGGTGAACGTCAACTTGGCCGCACCGTGAGGGAGCGCGTTACTTTTGCAATTTGTGTTTTGAGCTAGTTTTGAAGCGCCCTCGTGTGGCGAATTCCGCACCGGCAATGAGACGACGAAGGCCTTGTGAATTTGCATTAATTCAAGTGGAGTTTGAACGTGCAATGACAAAGTTTTAATTAGTTCTTGCGATTTTATATTTATATATGGTTTTGTCAGACGATCCGTTTTCGCTAAATAAACGAATTCCTAAAATTTCAGACGACCTCTTTAATTTTCCATAGATTAAAGAGTAATTCTCGGTTATTTGATTGATTCAAATTTAAAATTTGATCAGATTTTATTGATAATAACTCATGATTTTTTTTTTTAAATTTTGGTGCGCCATATTTAAGTATTTTAATCGACTGACAAACTGCCAATCAATGTGATATCATATTAAATTTCGATTTGGCAGAGTGATTTTTTTCTTTTACATATCATAAAAAATCGCATGCATTATAAATTAGCATAATCAATATAAAAAAATGTGCAAAAATGTTTTCCAATATTAACTTGATTTTCTGCTGGTTAGAATCAATCTTTTTGGCAACTTATGAAAATTTTATAAACAATTGGCTAAAAATCTTCATCGTTATTTGATCCTCTCTTGGAATCTGAAAATTTTTGCCACGTTTAGATCGCAGTAATTAAATTTCTGTTCAGTGGCCATGAAACGGGAAAATCTAAGGAATTCAGAGATCTTCATTATCTTAGCCGCTCTTCAAACCCATTGAACAATAATATCAGTCACGATTCTCGAAACAAAGCAGGCACAGTTCTCGGGTTCGATCAAAAACTTTTAATGAATCGGACCGAACGGCGCGCTTGTTTTTGTAGGTTAAATTTTGATCAAGGGCAAAAGTTTGCTGGGCCAAAATCAAATTAGACCAGCAAGATGCACAGTGGATTCTGGGGGCAGACAACATTGTTGTGGTGGCCGCTTGTTTCAAGTCTCGTCGCTCTCATTTCCTCCCAATTTCACCAAGAATTTTTCAATATAAACTTTCGCCGTGAAGTTCGTTGTTGTGCGGCGGCGAGAGTGGCTGGGGCGGCGCACGCCGAAATATGCAAACTCGCCAGACCATTTCTTTCCTCCGACAGCCCTCGGCACTCCCAGCTATGCTTGAAATTTTATTATTGTTCGCTCTCGCCGACTGACCGAAACTTTTTTAACGCGTCCAACACGCAACTCCTTTCAAGAAAATCCTTTAGGAAAACCCTTGGGCTTCGCACGCGGCCTAACTCCTCAGAAAACGCATTATCGAGGCTTTTGTTCTAAACTTAATTTATTCCAAGTTGAGCGATTTCTATGAAGCAAAAATTTAGCCCTGCTTTTCCGCTCGTCACAGATTTTTAATTTTCCCATCGTCTTCAGGCAGGGCGGCTCTGACTGACTTTGCATTCTGCTTGGGCTGCGCTATTTAACGAAAGCGAAACAAAGTGTTTACTCTGGAAGCAAAAAATCGCGACGTATATTCTTTTGTTTTCATCTCTTTGATTATGCATTCTCGTGCCTGGCGAACAGCAAGAGCACCGCGGCGTTATGCTCGGCGAAAAAGTTTTTCTTAACGAGCGTGCCGGAAAAACAACAGCATGAATAAACAAATTGAAACAAAGTGCTGCATGGAATTCTGGTTTCCGGGCAAAACCAGGCGCGTTGAGACGCGAAAACTTTTTTCCGCTCAGGGCAAACTCGTAATTCGTGGTGAGAAAATGTCTGTGTTTTCCACCGCAATAAGCAAACTAACAGATGATGCCCCATCTAAAGTACATGAAAAAGTAAAGGCCTTTTAATTTACCACAACTTCGCGAGCAATTCACAAATAATTAAATTTAAAAAAAAATATATATATATATATATTTTTTTTTTTTTTTTTTTTTTTTTTTTGAAATAAAAATTGTTGTTTTTTTTTTTAATTTTTAGCAAAGATTTTAGTAAATTAATAACATAATTTAATCCAATTTTTCAGCACGCAAACCAGCAAAATTAAATAATCAAAATTATGTGCAAATTTGGGACTTATTCTTCTCAGGCTTTTTGAATTACCGTCAACTTCTAATATACTCAAGACACTCAAGTTGATTTGAATTGAAAGTCAGATTTACTCTTCGACGGGTTTTGTGATTAATTTTTTAAGAAAAAAACAATATCCTACTCCTCATGTTTTGGCTTCGGGCTGCAGCCATAATTCAAATTCATGAGCTGTGAAATCATTTTGATACAAATTAGTACAAATATCAAACTTGTAAAATCTTTTTCTTTTAAATTAATAATTTTTCGAGAAAAATCATTTGAAGTTATACTTTTATACAAAATAATTTAATCACAAAATAATGCAATTGAATTCAAATCTTTTAAAAACAAATTAATTTTTATAATAATTTTGCTCAGAATGAACAGCTTTTCTTAAACAATAAACAACTCAAAAAACCTATGGAGGAAAAGCCGACTTAAAATTCAAATCACCATGAATCAACCCTCCATCGTGAAATTCTTCTACAAAATACTTTGTATTCGTTTAATTGGCCAATGTCAGGGTGGATAGTGTCGTAATCCTGTTTTTCTTTGTTCGCGCAACCTGCTGAATAATGCAAGACCTGCTTTTTGAAGGGCGGCTCTGCTCGCTGCTCAAAGGCAAGCGAGCCGTACTAATAAAAACGCACAGAGCTGCTGACTGGCTGATGGCGAATTCTAAAAAAACACGCTCGGCCTCGCCAATGTAAATATAACAGCGGAGGAAATTGGACAATAGCAGTGTGCGCGGTTTTGGCAAGGAGCCACCCCGTCGCCGCGCCGACGATGGCATTTTAGCGGTTTCTCCGCAGCATGCAAAATAAATGCTTAAAATATGGTGCCACGCTACTTAGGTGAGCACTCAAGAGAGGCGGAATTTTCCCAGCTCTTTTAGCGAAATGAGACAATGTGACAAACTGCGAGGGCTTATTTCGGCAGCGCCGCACGAAAATGGTGATGCCGCCAGAACTAAAGACCTCCAGAGCATAAAAATGAAGCAAAAAACAAAACAAAAAGATAAGACCATTTTTTCATAAAGAGGAACTTCAGTTTTTGAACTTTGTCCAAATGACCCAATTAACAAGAAAAAATCTTTGGTTCTTAGAAAATTGATGATAAAAAAATGCAACCAGCACAACTTTACTTTTAAAATTGATCATAAATCTAGTTTTAAAGTAAAAAATTTCAGAGATAGGGGATATAGATAAAAAATTTAACTTTAAACAGCTTGAAAGCTTACTATTATTATTAACTGAAATATTTCCATTTTCAAAGGATTTTTTTTAAACGGTACATTATTTTTCAATAATAAATATCTGTTGATGTATATTGGTTGCAGATTTGCAAAGGTCTCTGTCAATAAAAAGATGACAAAAATATTCATGATCTTCTAAACAGAATTAACTCCTTAGCGTTTTTCTTCTATTTATTCAATCTGGGAATATTAACAGACAAAATCTCTTGGGGCTATATCCGGTGCTTTTTAATTTCGCTAAGAAAAATAAATATACGCCGAGCGAGTAGAGTGAAAATAAATTACATTTCGCCTGTTGGCGGAGAAACAGCCTTGCTTAAATATTGACACAGTCGCCACTTTTTTATTCCCTGCTCTCATATCGGCGTGTGTTATTGCAAGGCCTGCTCGCTCATAAATCTCCAGCCCTTCATTTCTCTCTCACGAAATTATCTTGCGGCGCCTTTGAATGCACGCCGAGTCCCGAGGGGGGACAAGCCAATTTATTCGCTCTTTCTTTAGAACAGTCTCTTTGAGGCCGGATTGAGAGTACACATAGTTAATGGGAAAATCCTTGCTTGTTTACAGACCGTCACCTGGACGAGTGTTCGTGGCAGAAACGAACGGAATCGGCAGCGCACCGACGTCCTCCCTGGCCAAACGACGCGGCTTAACAATAGGTCAAAGGCTCCAGCTGGACCACGCTTTCAGATCGCAATCCAAGCACCACCACCAGACTCCCTCCCCCACAACCGAATCGTCTTCCGCCTCGTGGACCCTTTGAGATTGGAAATAAAAAAAAAATCACTTAAATTGTCCTTTGTTAGAAATTGCACAAAACATTGTAGATTGCCCAAAAGAAACCATTGCTACGTAATCCAGAGCGCTTCCACTAACGTGATTGATTTTTAAATAAAATTAAATGTTGTTTGCCGACGATTAAATATAGCAATTAACGCGCACGACTCCTGTGATCACGTGAATGTATTGGAGACGAATAATTTATATTTGTACGAACTGAACCCTGGTAACGACCTGAGCTATTTTAAATTTTAGCAAAGAGTTAGGTGCCAAAAAATATATACGTCCAACTTTCAGGCTTTTTTAAATAAAAAATAAAGTTCCTTTTGCTGATTGATTTGCATGCCTGAAAGTGAAAAGGTTGTGCTTTTTAATAAATTATTCTGACGTTTGTGTTTAAAGTTGGCCAAGTTCTAGTTTTTTAGAACATAAATTGGTTTCAAACTTTCATGAGTTAATCTAGTCGACGCGATTCATTTCACTCTTTTCCCTCCGTCCCCGTTTTACGTTCATCCAAACGTGCACAAAATTTAGCTTGTAGGGACAAAAACTTGCAAATATTTTGTCAATTTGTTTTGCAATCATTGTTTTTATTTCTTGCGATCCAAAATCCTAACTGAATGAATTCGATTGACAATGAGTGTGAGAGCTTCTGTAATTAATGAAAAACACTGCGCTCCGAAAAATAAATAAAGGCCGTCAAAATTAACCAAACTGAACTGAAATTTTACTTTCCATACTCCATACACTCAAAAAAAAAGAGAAAACTTGATGAGTTGTCAGACTTCTGCCAGCAACAAGTAATTTTCCCTTGATTTTTTGCTGACGCTCAAAGTAGTTGAAAATAAAGTAGGCGCCAGAGAAACTATCAATTATTTGATATTAGCCCCTGCGCACGTCAAGAGTATGCAGCCTGGAGTACAAACGTGCTCGCACAGTTGCCTACTTCAACGTCAGCAGCTTCACCACGCCCACATTATATAACAGCTGAGGTCCGGAAAGCAAAAAGCAGCTCCACCGAACCTTCACTTGGTAAGATAATTATTCGAGAAAGTTATAATGGATTTTATTTTTCGTCTCTGTCATCTTCTTGATTAATTACAGTAATTTATTCGCTAGAATTGTCTATCTGATTATAAATTAATTTTTTACTCCCGCAATTCTAAAGTGAATTTTTTTACCTTGGATTTTTTATCTAGCCTGTCTCTTTAATAAAAAAAAAAAAAAAAATGAATCGAACTTTGCACCATGATAGTCAGAATTTATCAGTCATTTATCTTCACTTAGTTTGATGGCCAAACTATTGTCATCTTATCATCGGCAAATTTTTAATGCAGGCCGCAGAAGTCTCAGGATGGCCGCAAAATTGAGTTCACCTATTGCAGAGGACATTGGCGGTAAATAATTTAAATTTATTGTAATTACAACATTAACAGTTATATTGCAGCCATGAGGGTGAAATACCGAGACAGGAGTGAGTTGTTTCTTGAGAAGGACTTGGTCAGCAACGAGCCGATCAGCCAATTTAAAAACTGGCTTGAGGAGGCTTGCAAAACACCAGGAATTTTAGAGCCCAATGCCATGTGCCTTGCAACTGCTTCCAAGTAATATAGATACTGATATTAGTTTCATTAAATTATTTTTAATGTTTACTTCAGGGATGGATCTCCCTCCTGTCGCTATGTTTTGCTCAAGAGTTATGGTTCAGAGGGATTTAAATTCTTTACAAATTATAGCAGTAGAAAGGCTCGCGACTTGGTATGCTAATCAATAGATTAGCTAAACAGGATTAAAAATTTGCTTTGATACACAGGCTGAAAATCCAAAAGCTGCTCTGACTTTCTACTGGGAGCCTTTGAAACGCTCTGTAAGAATTATCCAACTTTATGAATTATAAAAAAGTAAACCAAAATTTTTTAATTTCAGGTCAGAATAGAAGGATCGTGTGAAAAAGTGAGTGCTGCCGAGTCAGACAAATATTTCCACGAGAGACCGAGGGACAGCCAGCTTGGGGCTTGCACCAGTCACCAGAGCTCCGTCATCAAAGGTCGAGAGGAATTGGACGTGCGAGAGAAGGAGTTGCGAGAGAAATATGGGGAGGACAAGGAAATTGATCGACCAGAGGAATGGTGATTTGACTTTAGGATTTGTGAAGTTAAAATAATTTCATCTTTAAATTAGGGGAGGTTACTTGGTTGTCCCACACGTCGTGGAGTTCTGGCAGGGGCAGAGCAACCGAGTGCACGATCGAATTGTTTTCCGTAAAGCTGACGCTTCAGAGGCTAACGGGACGACTACTTTTGAGGGTGCTGACGGTTGGGTCTTTGAGCGTCTAGCCCCGTGATCTTAAGAGAAGGGTTGGTTTTCAAATTGAATTTTATTTTTGTATTATGCGATATTGGAATAAAGTGTAAGCATTTTTAGAAATGAGGTTACAATTTAACTTTAAAATTGCCGATTGTAATTATAACAAAAAATTAATAAATAAACAGACCTTATTCTGTCAGTCAGCTTCCTAAACTGGTGATTGCTTTTGTTATCCGCAAAATTTCCCTGTGAAGACCTAGCAAGAAGGTATTTAAGCATTAAGCCATAGAAATTTCACTGTCAAAAGCAAACTACCTTCATCACACTTCCAGACTTGCTCACTTTTTAACGTTGCCTCTTTCTCTAGAGCACTTTCAAATAGCCGTGTTCCTCCACCCACGCCAAAGTAGTATGTTTTGGCACCAAGATATCTATGGATAAATTTTTCAATAAGTAATGAGATTCTTATTAAAAATATTTTTTTAATCCACTTACATTTCCCCCGAGTCATTCAAATGATTTTTGAAGATTTTCAGCAATTTGGGGTAACACTCTTGGCTGTAGATGGTTTCAGAAGTAAATATGAAGTCGTACTTGTAGTTCTTCATAAGGTCAGCAAAAGAACTCCAATCCCCAGCAAAGTACTTGACTTTATCAGTTACGTTGTCACCGAAGAGGTTTAAGGTGACATTAGGTCTTGTGTAAAATTTCAAGACCTCTTCATTCTGCAAAATAGATAACAATGTAGATCAATAAACCAAAAAAGTCCAGATTTCTATAAATTTTAATGTATAAAAGGTAAATGTTTTGATTCATTACTTACATAGTCCTGAAAGTGGACTTCGGATGCACCTGAAAGCAGGCAATAAATCCCAATTGCTCCTGAACCGCAACCAAGGTCTAACACTTTCGAGTTTTGGAGTTTCTCTTTAAAAATCGGACGAGAAATAAAATCAAGGAGATCATCTGTACACTCCCAGATCTTCAGACCTCCTACAAAAATTAAAATTTAATTCAGATCTTTTGTTAGAAAATTTATTATCACTTAAAAAAAATTAATGAAAAACTTTCTAAAATTTGAAATGAAAAAATAAAAAAATTACCTTCGTAGAAAGCTGGGACTAAATCAGAATGCACCGAGTCAGCGGCTTTAGCACAGCTATTTTCATTTTCACTGACAAGTTTCAAAACCTCCTCCGAATTAGCAATTTCCAGCTGCACACTTCCTCTTGAGTGGAGGTACGAAGAAGGGAGCAGTGGATCCGAGTCAAAGGTCAGTTCCTTGGCAGGAAACCATTGAAGCTGTTTGTTGGCGCCTGAAAATGATAAATTATGTATTTTCACATTGCAAATATTACAAACAATTTAACCTGATGTTGAGTCGGATTTGTCAAAATTTTCCACATCATCCGTGGAAAATCCAAACGAGAAGCCTGACATGTCCACTCAAAGTGCTGCTTGTGCCAATAAAAGCAGTGCAACGCTCTCTCTTGGAAATGGAAACTCTTTTTCACTGCTTTTCCGATTTCCGATGGCAAATTAGATATCTTTTGCACACTAAAACTCGTCTTCAACTCAACGACGTGGCCGGCGTGCTAATGTTTATTTTTTGCAGCGAATGCGAATGAGGAATGAGTTTCTAAATTAGCCCAAAGATGGCAGCAATAAAGCAAAATTGGAAAAGCAACCGGTAACCGGCCAAAACTTTGCAATGCTTAAGCCATTGAAAATTTGAAACCGGTAAAGATAACAAGTTTTAACCGATTTCTCTTTCATAAAATCGAATCGAAAACAAACCAGGTGGAAGGTGGAATGTGGAATAACATGACAAAGTGAAGTGACATCACTACATCATTTTTTGCTTATGTTATGAACTCTTTGCAAAAACGGAGGAGATAAAACTCTTCTACTAATAAGAAATCTGCACTTATTCGAATTATGTAATTTGGCATCATTCCTATTCGCAGGTAAATAATCTGAAGGTCAATAAAATTGAACAGGACTTTTCAATTCGAGTCTCGTGATTTTGCAGAGAAAGTCGGCCGTCAACAAGAAGCGAGAATAGTCCCAGCTGTCACAAGATGTTGTCCATGACGTGTGTCACCGTGGCTAATGCTAAACGATTCTGACCATCCGCGAGAACTACAAGCCCATGTCGCGCTGATTCAGAGCTGAACGTGACTAGGAGAATGGCAAGCACGAGTAGTGGAAGTTCTTCCACCTCGGAGCCGTCCACGGCGACCCCTCTGAGCGCCTCCATCGCCGGTCTGCACTTGTCCAGAACAGAGGAGGACGTCGGTGCTGACGCTGGTGCCGAGGCCTCTGACAGCAGAAGTCCCTCGCCGACCATCAGGCACAAAACCTTTTTCCGCAATAGATGTTGATCGCTAATTTTCTGCCTTTACAGATTTCGGGGCATTGATTCGAACATGGAAGAACAGTTTACAACTTTGTCCAACTACAGATGTCCCATCATTGGACACGAAGTGATGGAGGAGAGGGCTAGATTTACAGTAGGTTTCTTGATTTAACCGTTGTTTTTGCAACCAAATTTAATTCCATGCAGGTTTATAAATTGAGAGTGGAAAATTTAGCTACCGGTGACTGCTGGTTTGTTTTCCGCAGATACACAGATTTTGTGCGCCTTTATAACAAAGTATGTATTAATTTAATCTTTAGAGTGAGAATTTTTTTAATTTTTTATTTGTTAAAAGTTAAAGACTGACTTTCCCGATGTGGAGCTACCGTTACCTAGAAAGCGCTGGTTTGGCGACAACTTCAACCCTTCCTTCATTCACGAAAGAACCCTCGGCCTGCAGCAGTTTGTCAACAGCATCTTTAAGAAGGAACAGTTGCAACTCAGCATGGCTCTGAGGGAGTTTTTCTGTCTGGACGAGCCGCCGACTGCAGCCGACGGGATGGACGAGTCAAGGGTAATATTTAATTCTCTGTCTCAGTCTCATTGTTAATGAAAAAAAAAACTAGGCCGCTCTTGAGGCCTTGATGGACACGTTGCAGCAAACTCGTCTCGAGTTGGTCGAGAAAGAGTTGATGCTGCACACAATGAAGGAAGCTCTGGACCACACAACGTTGGAGAACGAGCAGTTGAAACAACGACTAAGGTATGTCAATCTTTTTAACCTCAATTATAGTTTTTGATAAGAATAAAATTCAGGAACTGCAGTGAATGCAGCAAGATGAAGGTTTAAGAGGTGGCAGACGTCTTTGCCTGGGAAAACGTTGGTTGTGATATTGTAAGGATAAAAACGACTTGCATGCTTTCACTTTGGTTTGAAAATCAACTCCGGAAAATTTATCGACAATAATGCAGTTTGTGTTCACAAATCAGGATGGTCCATTTAGCTCAGTACTGAAAGCAATTTATTTTCTTAATATACGCCTGTTATCACTTCATGTTTGTGACGGACATTAACTGAATGTGCTTTTGCCTATTTCTAACTAAGATTAATAATAACATTCCACAGGATCAATATAATACCATTTTTACAAAGTAACGCCTTCAGTGTCATGCATATATTGCGAGTAATTTTTGTATAGTGGTGCTCTTTTTGTAAGACCTTGCCTGCTCGTGATGGACCTATTTACAATCATGGGCTTATGTAGTGCATATAAATAATCTAGTGAAACTTTTTTTGTAAACTCGTCATGCAGCTTACATCATGCTTTGACATAAAATAATTAAGAAGTGCACTTTTTAAATTGCTGGAAAGGAGTTAGTTTTCACTTGTTGTCAGTCTGCATCCACCGAATGAGTAGGAGACGCAAAATATAAATTCTAGAGTTTATTAATTAAAAGTAATTTTATTGTTTCTCTAATTTTATATAATTTAAATTTAGAATAATAATTAATACCGTATAACGCATGTCATGTGCAGGGATACCACTGTCCATCTTGTAAACTACTCAAAACCAATATTAAGCAATTAAAATCGCAGTTAGAGTTTACAATTTTAAATAACTTTTGCTGAAATCTGTACCATCCTAGTAGTCATTGAGGATAAACTGTTGTCATCTTTAAAGTCTGTTAAACTTCTTTACTCTAAATGAACTGTATTTATGGATAATAATTATTAGTGCAAAATATTGCAGCCATTTTATTTTTAATTAAGAAACTGTAAATCAATAAAAATATATTTAACTTTTTGGCACAAATAACTCTGTATTTTTGTCCATATCACTTTAATCACTTTCTTTCTTATTTAATGCACAAAATATCTTTTTATTATTTAAACCTTACCAATTTTTTTAATACAAACCAATTTTTCGGAATATAAACCAGGAAAAATAATTTTACAATCAGCATTGCTGACGGAAGCTTTTTTCGTCTTAGAGTGGCTCGATCTAAAATTTTATTTTGAGAGTAAAAGTAAACAAAACATTCAATGGAAACCGCGCGCTTAGAATGGAAGAAGTGGAGAACGCAGGAGCCATAAGGAAGCCCTTCTCCCAGTTGACTGTATAAGGGGAAGGGAGGGGCGCCAAAAGGCAGAAAATAAATAAACGTGATGCAGTTCTTGGCGAACTTTGGTTGCTCAAGGAAGTGGTGCAGACGGACTGTCCGTTATTGTTGAGAGAGTTTGAGCCAGACGGAGACAAAATTATACAACAGCAATTCTCTTTATCGATTAAACGGCCGGCCGCTCTCAAAGGAAGGTAATTACTCCAATTTATTGTCCAGTCTGCGCCGGTTGGCCACAATCAGTCGTTCAGTCACGTTTCTTTTATTCAGCATTCAGTATAGTCTATAGTGCGTATATAAAAGTTTTCTCAGAATTGAAAGGCGTAAGATCATATAAAGGTGTTTACATGAATCTGCTTCGGCTTTATAATTCCATGCAGCATGTTAAAAATAAAATAAAAAATATATTTTAAAAACGTTTAAAAATTTATTTAAAGGAAAAAAATAATATTTTACTATTTATGCATTTTTTTAAACAAATTTTTTTTTTATTTTTGACTATTTTTAATTATTCTAATATTAAAATATAATATTTCAAATCAACTTTAATAAAATTATCCTTTGAACAAAATTGATATTTAGTACAGAATTATTTATAATAATATTTATAATAATGTATTTGTTGGTGGCACAATTTCCAATCAAATTTATCAGTAAAATGTACATATATGAATAATAACGCGTTACCAAGACCTGTGACGCAAAATAGATGAGATCGATCAAGACCACTTGTTATCACGTCACCAATACACTCTACACCATCCTGTTTGCAATTAATTTATCACGCGGGGTCTTGTATCTAGTGTGTTGGTCACTTTTGTGTTGTTGATGCAGCTGAACAATGATAAATCGACATTGCCCCCACACTAGAGATAGCGAGAATTCTGACCTGCTCTTCTGCCGTGTCGCTCTATAATAAAGAATGCACCTTTTCTCGCTTGAGCAGCGAAATTAGCTCCGGTGAAACGCGCCAACCATTTTTTTGTTCCATAGGCCAGAGCTGCAAATCGGTGAATAGCCGCGAAATCATAAAGAGAGGCTGCAAACAAAGAAAAATATAAAAAGGCTGTAGCTGCAGGGACCCTTCGTCTTTATTCAAGCAACGCTGTTTCCCCCCAAGCCAGCCCCCTTTCTCAGCGCACAAAAAGAAGAGGCTTCACCAGTTCCATTGCTGCCATGGGCAAGAGCAGACCACAGAGTAAGAGCTTTTTGTCATTTCTGTTCGTATTTCAGTTAATTTGGGTTTTTTGCAATCATTTAATCCTTTCGTTCTACTTGCCGAACAAGCTGAGATTCGGTTGTTTTGCTTGCCGCACTTATAGGGGCATTTTTAGCTGTTTCCTTCTACAGTTGAATTCTCTTGCAGAACCACTGCTTGCATGCCAGTGGTTGTTTTTCGACCTGTTTTTCTCACGTGCACTGAAGCGAAAGGGTTATAATACGATTATTTGAGAGGCGCAGCAGCTGAAAAAGCGCGGTCATCCCGCTCCTTCCTATTCTCCACTCCATTGAATTTGGACGTTGAGAATTTTAAATATTTTATCATTAACCCCTCGATTTTTTTAACCATCTTTTAATGTTAAAAGAAAACGTCATCACTATCATCTAATGATTAATGAAAAATTGATTTCAACGCACGATTTTGCAGCTATAACAAAAAGAAAAGTCGTCTCTCAAGTAGTCGCTATTAATCTATCATTTTGGTTGTTGTTGATTGCTGTTTTAATAGCAAATGCTTAATAAACTTATTTATTTAATAATCTTTAAAAACTTACCGAATTACCAGTCATTTACTGGAAAAAGCCCTAAACAAAATTATGAATTTGACAATCATCTAACCAATATGATTGATTCTAAAAGATGATGTTACAAAATAAAATCAATATTATTTTTATAAGCATTCATAAAAAAGTGGAATATCTTATGCACATAATTTATTTTTAAATAACAAACCGTAAAAAAATAATAATAAAAATAATGCAAATAAATTGATGTTTCATTGTGTGAAAGGTGAATATATGTGAAAACTATCTTGTAACAAATCGTCGATTGTTTTTTTGAACAACATATTATTCTAACATATTATTCTGAGAAACATTTATTTTGTATTAATATAATGATGTTTAAATATGTTTGCAGTTGTGGCCACGGTTGTCCCCAATAGTGACGCAATGGCGTCGCAAAAAGCCGCCTCCGACGGAGGCGGTGGAGCAGACGGTGGAGGTGTCCAACTGCGTCGCGAACTTGGCCTCTGGAGTGCGGTCAGCCTGATTGTCGGGGTCATGATAGGTCAGTTAAGGAATTTTCACTTATTTGTCTGCGTGCATCAGGTTAATTACTCGGTCAGTCCTGGTCGAGTGGCCCTAGAAGCCTTTTTGCGCCGCGCCCTCACCATAGAGAAAAAAATGTCAGCACTAATGCACCCTTTGACTCAACAAGTAATTTTTACTGCGCAATTATTCGCAGATGATTTCAACCGGTCATTTTTAAAGAAGTATAGAATTACTTTAAACTGTTAATTTGCACGCATATATTTATTTTTTATTGTATTTGGTTTTTGAAGATCTGAACTCGCTTACAAAATGAAACCTTTTGATTTTTTTAATGGGAACGAAAGAATAATTTTTAGTGAATTAAAAAGGCTTAACTGATTAAATCTTTGGATTCCTAAACATTATATGGGAAAATTATTATTCTAAAAATATTGGTTCATTTAAATTGCTTTTTTAAAACTTTAAATCTAATCATTAATTTATTTATAATTGAACTCTGAACCAAAGTCAGGTGAAAAGGTTGGTCTGAAACATTTTCCTATGATTCCAATTTTTTTTTTCGAAAGTTTAAAATTACCTTGTAATTACTTCAAAATTTTGAGACTTATTTGAGTTTTTAGTCCTTTTTACAAAAGCTTTTTTAATTTTACTGATAAGAGCGCACCATATTTGGATTCTTGACTATTTCTTTTGCCGTAATTTTAAATTGCCATTTAATCATTCCGAGCAAGTCTTGATCAGGTTGCTGACTTTTTGTTCAAACAAGACCTTGGCCTTGGAGCACGTAACGCGTAATTTAATGGTGGTCAAACGATTTGCAAAGTAAATAACAAGTCGATGCCAAAAATCATAATCAGATAATTTTCGCAAACCAGTTTTTCATTTTAATAATTACGGAGCGGGATGTGAACAAAAGAGAAGAGATCGTCTGGTTGTGAGCCCAGATAGGAATCAAACAACATCTCGCCGGTGGCTATTTATTCGAGTTAAATATTTTACTGCCCGAGACGATCGAGAACAACAAGAGTCCATCCTTGCTCGCGTGTGCTCCTTGATCTGTAATTCGGTTTCGTTTCAGGATCCGGCATCTTTGTTTCTCCGACGAGCGCTTTGGAGCGGTCTGGCTCCGTCGGGCTGTGCCTCATTATTTGGGCCGTTTGCGGCGGAATCTCCTTGCTAGGCAAGTGCACGCACGTGATAAACACATTTGTAAATATTTCTCTTGGCTTTGTTAGGAGTATTTTTAACCATTTCTGCCTTGCCCAAAAGTTGTATTTAAATATGCGCAACCAAATTCTATTGTTCAACCCACACACTCATTTTTGCAAATTTTCACGCGTCCTATACGCCTGTCAAAATTATTACATCTATTGCTATAATTACAGAGTTCTTTTTTTATATTTTATGTAAATTTTTCCTAGAAATAAATTTTGATGCACACCTACAATGACCTACAATTAACTCTTACAAACACATTCAGCACAAATTTTTTTTTGTAACTTTAATTTGTTTTTCCATTTGTTTAATAATTCTTATAAGGGTGAAATCGGGAAAGGATGAGGTGTAATTGGCAGTGAAAAGTTACCATTTTGATTTTCACATATGTTGTTGGGGTTGTTGAAAGGTAGCTTCTCCTAAATTTTCAGCTTAAAATATGGTGCGCTTTTCCGGGAAATCGGATTTTTCCAAAAACAGAAAATATTGAATATCTTTGCTAAAAATGAGAATATATGAATGCTCTTTTCACTAACAGACGTAACTTTTCACGCCCGACAACTTTGCTGTTAATTATTTTTGCGTAGGTCAAAGGTCAAGGTCACTAATTAGCAAATTTCACTTTCAAACGCAATTTTCGCAAAGAAGCACACCTTGGATTTTTTTCGTGATATACAAATAAATGTAGCCCTAAGTGTGTAGAACAAAATACTTGATTTTCAGATTGGTAACTTTTTCTGTTTAATTGATATTTTTAATTGAAAATAAAAAACAGTGAAAAATCACTTTTCCGCAAACGAAATTAATTTTGAAACAGCGATAATTTTTTTTCTGCTAGAGATACGCAAAAACATGTAAGTACAAAAAGTGTTTCTAATGACCTAACCTATCGAACCATGTATCGATCATGTAGGTCGAGTCACTTAAGGTCATTGACCTCAGTGACCTGTGACCTTGAAAAATGATTTTGCAAAATATTAGTTCATTAAATAATGAAAAAGAGTGCGCCTGTTTTGAAACGTTTCCAATTTTTTGCAATATCGTTTTTCAAGGTCACAGGTCACTGAGGTCAATGACCTTAAGTGACTCGACCTACATGATCGATACATGGTTCGATAGGTTAGGTCATTAGAAACACTTTTTGTACTTACATGTTTTTGCGTATCTCTAGCAGAAAAAAAATTATCGCTGTTTCAAAATTAATTTCGTTTGCGGAAAAGTGATTTTTCACTGTTTTTTATTTTCAATTAAAAATATCAATTAAACAGAAAAAGTTACCAATCTGAAAATCAAGTATTTTGTTCTACACACTTAGGGCTACATTTATTTGTATATCACGAAAAAAATCCAAGGTGTGCTTCTTTGCGAAAATTGCGTTTGAAAGTGAAATTTGCTAATTAGTGACCTTGACCTTTGACCTACGCAAAAATAATTAACAGCAAAGTTGTCGGGCGTGAAAAGTTACGTCTGTTAGTGAAAAGAGCATTCATATATTCTCATTTTTAGCAAAGATATTCAATATTTTCTGTTTTTGGAAAAATCCGATTTCCCGGAAAAGCGCACCATATTTTAAGCTGAAAATTTAGGAGAAGCTACCTTTCAACAACCCCAACAACATATGTGAAAATCAAAATGGTAACTTTTCACTGCCAATTACACCTCATCCTTTCCCGATTTCACCCATAAATGAAATGAATCAATCAAAAGTCAAATTTAAGTCTGCTGGTTTATTTTTTAAGCTTTGTTTAACTAGTATGAACTAATATCATATTTTAAAATTTTTAAAATTACTTCAGGTGCTTTGGCCTTCGCAGAGTTAGGCGCAGTTGTTCCCCGATCTGGCGCCGAGTATGCTTATTTCATTGAAGCTTTTGGCAAACTGCACCCTTTCTGGGGACCACTGCCCAGTTTCGTGTGTGCCTGGGTGTATGTGATGGTGCTGAGACCGGCTGAGGTAGCCGTCATTGTCCTCACCTTCTCTCAGTACGTGAGCCAACCATTCGAGGAGGCTTTCCAAGTCGAGATGGATCTGGAACACCGGCAGCTCGTTTTGAAGCTGATCGCCCTGGTAGCTTTGGGTAATAAAAGCTAATTTGCTACCAACCGCAAAGGTGACACTTTTGAATACCAACAGGCTTGATGACTTACATCAACATTGTGAGTGTCAAACTCTACGTCAGGGTGCAAAATGTGTTCACGGCCTGCAAACTGATCGCCTGCTTTGTGGTTATTTGTGGAGGGCTCTACGCTTTGATAAATGGTAAGTTTTTAATATTGCTGTACATAAAATACACAATTCTTTGTTTTCAATTGTATAATAAAAAAATACTAGCTTATCAATTTAAAAGGTAATTATTTTATGGTTACTACTTATTATATTTATGAATTTATTTAATTCAATTTTAAATTAAAATTATTTTTTTAATTAATCCACTTTTTTAAATAAGATTTCTCGTGAAGTTAATCTGAAGAATAAACCCAACGTTTAACGAGACAAATAAATGTGAATTTATAAATTTAAACAACAATAAAATTTTAAAATATTTTCGCATGCATCTTCATGTCTATGCAAAATGAAAATTATACATATTATGTTACTTCTTGTTGTTATTATTAATATATCCTTACCAATTTCTTGCTAGATGTTAGGACAAAATTGGTCAAAATTAATTCAAAGCATTTAAAAATTGTTTTGGAAGGTATTGTAATACTTGTGATGCCATAAAAATGATATCATCACTTTCATTATTCATTCACTTTATTCAAAGGCTTCAGTAATTTTAACCACACCGCGACGTCATACATCTGGAAGAAACTGGTTGCCTATCCACTTGGCAATTTAATTGATTCTCTTTCTTTCTCTTTTCTTTCAGGCCAAACTCAAAATCTTTCAAAAGGTTTCGAAGGCTCTTCAACAGATCCAAAGAGTATTGCTTTAGCCTTCTATAGCGGTCTCTGGGCATATGATGGATGGTAATTTCAAATTACTAATTTGTAAATTCATTTAAATTATAGAGACAAAAAAGCTTAACTTTATATTTTTTTTCCTTTTAAGGTCAACTGTTACATCAGTCACAGAGGAAGTTAAACGGCCAGAAAGGTGACCTTCTAATATTCAAAATGAGATTTTTATAGTTACAAATTTTAAATTAAAACAGGAACATTTTGTGGAGCATTGCAATTGGTGTGCCAGTGGTTACAGTCGTCTACTGCTTCATGAACCTCTCTTACATGACTGTCTTGAGCATCCCTGAAATGATCGCCGCCCCAGCAGTGGCAGTTGTAAGTTTAATGCACGAGTTACAAATAAAATTTCAAATTATGCTCAAACAAAAATTTCAGGAATTTGGAGATCGAATGCTAGGAGTTTTTAAATTTATCATTCCACTTGGCGTAGCTTTATCAACATTTGGCTGCGCCTTGAGTATCCAGTTTGGAGTAACAAGGTGGATTTTTTTTTATCGAATTTGCTAAAATAATTATATTATTTTTGTGTGTGCTCAGATTGTGTTTTGTGGCTGCTCAAGAGGGTCACATGGTTTCTGCTTTATCGTTCATTCATTTTCGAAGACTTACGCCAGCACCAGCAGTCACACTGCAAGGGATTCTGACTGCGTTTTTCATTTTGGCCGGAGATATTGTAGATCTGATTGATTTTTCAAGTTTCCTTATTTGGATATTTTACGGTGGTGCAATGGTGGCATTGCTGGTGTTAAGAAAATCGCGACCCAAAGCGCACCGTCCATATCGAGTAAAACTAAAATTGAATTTATGAAGTTTGCCATTTATCTTTTGAAGTTTAGGTTCCACTCATCATCCCCTTGCTCGTGATGGTCGTGGCAATTTTCCTGGCAGTAGTTCCTATTGCAATGGACCCCAGTCCTAAATACCTCATTGCAGTGTTTTTCATTTTTACTGGGGTCATAGTTTACATTCCGTTTGTATATTACAAAAAACATCCTAAAATTCTGGGTAATTTCTACCTCGTAACATTTATATTTGTTTTCAATTGATTGAATTTGTATTTTTCAGGACGATTTACGGAATGGATACAAAAGCTAATGGAGGTGGTGCCCGCTGACAACAACACAAGTTGAATGAAATAAAAAGGCATCAATTTTGTTACAAGTTCAAAGGCATCTTATGGACAATAATTTGGGAAAGATGAAAGTAAGTTTCGCGCGGGTAGTTTATGAAACTGGCACAGCAACAAATTAAAAAAAAATATGTGATATTTTTAATCCCCGTGTACAAAACTGCTATGCAGATTTTTTTTAATCACAAAATCTAGTTAGACAATTATAAAAGAAGCATTCCTTTTTAATACTCTGAAGAAACAATAAAAATTATTTCCTGTTTTTAAGAAGCCTTTAACAATGCTTACACACTCCATATTTTATTTTTGTGAACAGCTACTTTAAAATAAAACTGAATATTAATTTTTAATTGTTGGGCTTGCAAATTTTAATCACCTATAGATGACAGAATATGATAAACAAATTTCAGGAAATAAAAAATTATTTAAATATTATGAAAAGCAATAAAACCAGTTAGAGTAGGGAATCCCAAACCAGGAAAAAGCGAAACAATGGACGGGCTCATCTCGCATTGTCAGGGGCGTTGGATAATGCTGGTGCAAAAAGCCACTGAATACCCGGCAAGGCCGACGAACACAGATGTCAGTAGCATCGGGGCGCGGGTATCCTTGCACATAGAAAGTCGCGACCACGAGCACCAGTTGCCTGCCAAGTGAGAATTATCTCACTACGGATGTAATGGCTTAGCACACCGAGACGGTTAATTTATTCCGAAAAGATTTAAAAATGTCGTCGGAAACAAACTTTGCTGTGAATAGGACTGGCTTTATCAACTCTGCTTTGGCTGAAGAAAGCAGCAGCGAGGATTCGTCCGAGGAGGAAGATGGCCAGACAGTCAACATTCAAGTGCCATCGACGCACTTCTCAAACGTGCAAGTGAAGCATTCCAGCAATGTGCATTTCGGGAACAGTGCAGTGTACAATGGGGACGTGACTGTGATAATGAGTCCGATCGAACTGTCCCGAGCGGACACTAGTTTGCAGCAGTTGAAAGGGGTCGCAGAAAAAACGGTGCTCGTTTCTTCAGGGCTACCAAATAACCTGGACGATGACAGCAAATCCAAGCTGGCGGCGGTCGAACAAATTCTCGGCAGAGTACGACAGAGCCAAGACCAAGTAACTTCAAATACTAAAAGAAGTAAGATGAACGTGGTTTTAAAATATAATTATTTATATTTTAACTAATTTTTATTAAATAAAAAAAAAATATAAATTCTATTAATTTATTTGAAAACTATTTAATAATTGTAATACTTGACCATTATTTTACAGCATCCAAAATAATTGTATAATCTTGAGAATTCCTAACTGTAAGAAGTATTTAAAAATTAAAATAATAAATTTTATGTTCCAAAATGCTTTTGTAAAAGCAACGAGAATATTAATTAAATATTTAAGAAAAAATTTACATTAGAAGTTATAAGATAATTTTGAACTATTTCTTGAAAGTAAAATTAGCTGCAGGTTTTTTCCTTAATCACAATAACATTTTTGTGAGAATAGAACGTTCACGAGTTTTAGTGACGCAAAACGGATGCAACGCGGTTTTGAACCAAGAAAAAAGGAAGTAATTTTGTAGTGCATATAGGACTAACTTTTGCGCGCCAACACATTTTTTAAAATAAACTGGAAAAATTGTCTTATTTTTATTGAAAAACTGTTTCAGACCAGCGGTCCACGCTTTGTTTTAAATTTACACTGAGGAGGCTGATCGCCTTCATATCAATGTTGACTGTCATCGTTGGTCTCATCATAGCCCTGGTTCTGATCTGGAATCTGAAGGGCAGCCAATCTAAGATTTACGAGAGTGAATACCAGTGTCCCGAATATGGTGAGTTTGAATTGCAAAAAATATTCATGCGAGGGGCTCCGTCAAGTGATAATTAAAATTCTAGAGCGCAAAGCGCTCAACTCGCAGCGACAGAGTATATATTTTTATTTGTCATTGTGTACTTACAAACGGCGTTAAGTAAGAAAGCAAATCGCGTGAGTGGAATTCAAACTTTGAGTTTATCGAGGGCAAGAGCAAATGACGAGCGAAGTATCAAAGCAAGAGGCGATGTTAAGTTTACACTTCGCTTTATCTCTCTAAGTTAATACTTTTACATTTTATCTTTACGATAAACAGTATTCCAGGAAAATATATAACATGTTCGCAAGAAATATTTAATGTTGTACACTTTACATCATTCGTAATTGAAAAGGGAATGTTTACGAAAGATTTTGAAAAAAAAGCTGAAATCTTAAAATAATAAAACGATATGGTAAATTGAGAATAAAAAAGAAAAAGGAATTTGTTTGACGGCTTCAACTTTGTTCTATTAAATTTTGATCCAATACCATAATTATTTAGACTTTTTTGAATATTTAAAATTGTATTTATAAAAAAAAATTAAAAATTTATTATATTTTGATGCGGATGCGAGTTACATTTGAGCTTGATTTTTTTTTGCAGAGCATTTCATCACAGTTCCATATGTGTGCTCTGGTAGCAAGTGAAAGCAATTTTGATAAATTTGACATGTAATTGCAGATAAGGAAAGCAATGTCATAAATGGAACGGAAGGTTCTGCGCCATATTACTCGAGAATAGATTGGCTGGCCCAGCCTGTGGATGTCTCGGATCCACTTCATCATCCAGTCGAGTTTGTGATTATAAGTCACTCTGCGACCAACCCATGCTACAATCACACGCAATGTGTTCTGCAAGTGAGAACTTTACAATTTTTTTAAGTATGAAAACAAACAAGTGTTGATTTTTGTTTTAAAAGTGGCACAAAAACAAAGAGTGATGTCATGGAGCACTTGAGTAACTAATTAAGTGCTGTAAATTTTCAGGTCCGAAAAATTCAGATGTTCCACATAGAGAGTTTTGGCTGGGCTGACATAGGGTACAATTTCGTGGTCGGAGGAGAAGGAGGAATCTACGAAGGGCGCGGTTGGGACAAAATTGGTGCGCACGCCAAGGGCTACAACAACCGCAGCATTGGTGTCAACTTCATTGGCACATACGTCACTGTGCTGCCGTCAGAGAGACAAATGATGGCGGCAAAAATTTTGATTGAAGAAGGAGTGAGACTTGGAAAAGTGAGTCCGGAGTACAAGCTCATAGCGCACCGGCAAGTGTCAAAAACAGAGTCTCCCGGGATACGATTTTTCCTAGAGTTGCAATCTTGGCCCCACTGGGCTGCATTTTACGATCTGCCAAAATTTCCGCCATAGACCGACTATATCATACAATTATATTCGAAATCGAAACTGATAAGTGCAATTATTATTATGTATTAAGGAAAATAAAAACTT
Organism: Neocloeon triangulifer; assembly: GCF_031216515.1. Lineage (NCBI taxonomy): Eukaryota > Metazoa > Arthropoda > Insecta > Ephemeroptera > Baetidae > Neocloeon > Neocloeon triangulifer. The sequence continues at coordinate 14,391,877 of NW_026775554.1, read as the reverse complement.
TAAATGCAAATATTTGGGTTTTTAAAATTTACCATATCAAGATGTCTTTCGATTTACTTTATTTGAGATAGAGAAGTTATAAAAAAGTCCTACCTTAAGGTTTGGTCGTAAGGTGGGACTGACAAAGCAGTAAATGTGGAATTAATCTGCTGTAGATTTCCCGTGGAAGTCTCGAGCAAACGTTTCTCCGACCAGTAGAGGAAAAACAAGACTAGCATCAGCATAAACCTAGAGATTAAGTATGGGGTTGATATTGATACAAATTTATATTTTCCAAATCTACCTTCACGGGTTGAGCGTCCTTTTTAATTTTACCCCAAGAAATTGCTTCGTCAGGCTGGGCGCCGCTGTCTGACCCGTCAAATTCACTTGCAGTATTCACAAAAACCGAGTAATCAGCACCGTTTCTCTGCAAATGCATTAAATATTAAAAATGTAATTTAACTTCAAAATCAAATTACCTACCATCAAATTAGCATTACAAATGTGATGTTTTATTACTCCACCGCCCAAAATTATCATCCCTGTGCTAACAGCCTTGACCGCCATTGTATTAATTCTCCTGAGATCTAAAATATTTCTTTAAAATTTTTTATTTTCCTCTTTGGTTCAAACCGTTTACCTTGAATAATGTCGAGGATGAGTCCTGGGTTTCGTACCGAGTGGAAGTACATCATGTCCCCAAGGCTTCCGTCAGTCAGTGCAGGACTGAAGATTGGAATCTTATTTTTTGCTGCCCAATAACAAATAGACGAAGGATCGTCGATTGCCTCGCCAAGGTACGAGATCACTTTCGAAGGAGTCCAAACTTTACCCTAAAAGATTTAATTATATAAAAAAATATAAAGTGTGTTGGAAAAATGATTATAATTAACCGTTTCTTTCTGAATCACTAGCATTTCGTCTAACTTAGGCATGAGCCAATCTTCAAACAGGCAATAGTTGTTGTTGGGAACTAGTAAATTTCCTATCCTGTTGATGCCCTGATTCCTTAGAGTGCGGCCATCTAGTCGGAAGCTCCCCACATATGTGGGTGCTAAGCATTTTATAAAATCTTCTTCTACTCCTCCCGCTGTGGTCACAATGCAATCGACCTGAAACATTTTCCTTTTAGTTTTTCAAATCTTCCTACGGTTGGAAAAAAATTACCATTCTGTGTTGAACCAGGAAGCGAATTGAGTCCCGAACGCCACACGATGACATGTTGGATGTGTATCCAAGGAAAAGTGTGCAGCCAGAACGACGCTTGATGAATTCGTCATCTTCCAAATCATCACTTTGATCTTCATTTAGAGGAATTTTTCGATTTTCGATCTAGCGCAGAAATTATGCTTCAATTATCAACCCATGATTTTAATTTGAGCCAGAAAATTGTACCATTCGATTGATTTCGTCCACTGCCAATCCAAAATTTGTGGCTTGGAAACCCGAATATTTGAAAACATCAAACAACTTGTGATAGTCAATCCCTTTATTCCAGTCGTAACCTAAAATAAATTTGAATTTAATACGTAAAATTTTAGATGAAGAGATCTGGAACTGACCTTTGACCTCGGGTGTATTTTCGGGCAACTGCTCACTTTTGACAAAAACAGCCTCTTCGGCTCCACTGACAGATGAATTCTGGTCCATTGTGCACTCTGCTCTGATTCAATATTCAATTCCTTGATATGTTGAGATCTGCAAAAAATGCACGCACAATTTATTAAAAAACGATGTCGAACTGGAAAAGGGAATTTTACCTACGGTCTCTAATAATTTTTCAATGGTTCAAAATCTGCAGCCGACAAAATATTGCTTCAAAATTTTAATATTTTGCGATATTTTGTTTTCATTTCTGAGCACATGGGTAAGGGGGCGTACCTGGGCCACGTTATTTCTGCGCAGGCGTCAGGCGCTTTTGGTAGAGAAAAAGGAGCGGGACTTGGAGCGGGATTCGGTACACATTATATAATGAGATACGCGTATAATTAAAATAATATATTATGTATAATTGTCAATTCAGAAATTCATGCTTCAAATAATGAAATTTCTTGCAGCTTAATCTGCCATGCAAAAAGTATAATTATTTATATAATAAAAATTAATTTATAATAACATTTTTTATATTTTATTATTTGTGTATTAAAAAACTTATTTTAAAAAAACATTAAAAGAGGACTGGCCAATAAAAGTTTCAAAATTAATTTAGGACATATTATTCAATTTCATAAAAGGGATAAAATTAAAACAAAGAAGATTGTCATCACCATTTTTTTTAATTCCATATAATAAGCAAATTAATAAAAAATATCGTCCCTTTACATGTTATAAAACTGTTTGAATAGCGCTTTTGTGTCTCTCGGTGTTTCTCATTGTGAACATATATCATTTTCGCTTTTCAAATTATAATTTATAATTATTCTCATATCATAAAACATTCATTTATTTTTTCATCTGTATATTTTTAATCAATACCTTCACACTTGTCATCAATTGGCAAGAACGTCAATAAAAAAGTGGTCGAGCAACTAACAATTACATGATGTACAAGACTATTTAAACGTTTAAATCAATACAACACAGAACAGTGTATATGTAATCATATTTTATTTAATAATCTTTCTCCTGTCAATTAAAGTAGGCGAGAAAGACAATACCTTGAATATTTCCAGCATTTTTAGCAACAGCTGATGTGCAGGCAAGAGTGGGTTAATTAGTGAGTGGAATGCAAAGCCCTTTCTCATATGATCTATACAATTTGAGTGCAATAATAGTGCTCACCAAAAATCTCTACACTTTTGCGCTGCGCTGGAAACATTTAAGGCCTTTACGTATAACAAACATCACTTCTGCTGCCTCCATTCAACATGTATAGTAAGACATTTTCGCGCCTGCTGAACCGCTGCACGGCATAAAAATATTTAATTCTCATTTTTTGTGTGCTCAGATGGTCTATAGTTTGTATATTCATTTGCTCTCGTCTCTAGATTTTTGAGGAAATTTTTCAAAATTTGTGCAAAGTTACCCTCGTGCAAAATACGCATGCTTCTATACTCTTGCGTGCTCTTAATCAGTTTTCATGGAAAAGACGAAAGCCATCTAGGGCAAAATAAGGCGAGGCAATTTGATATTTTACACAGTTTGTATAGTTTGTTTTCAAGAGGAAGGGGTATAGAGATAAAAGTTTCACGCTCGATTCTGGACGATCGAGAAGCTGATGGGTGAAATACAGTATAATATGTTTAGAAAAATGCACTTGTTAACAGTGAAACGTCGAGCTCTAAAATTAAATGATGCGCTTTATATTTTGTCTCTTCTGGCTGTCCAGAGGGGGGAAAGCCACAACCCTGAAAAAAATAAATATAAATTTAATTAACAGATCAAAAATTTAAATATATCTATTAAAAAAAATTACAGACCTGTTTATTCGTCGAGGCACATAGTGCGCACCAGCACTTCAGAAACACTGTACGGGTCACAGTTGGATGATGGACGCCTGTCCTCCAAGTAACCCTTCTTTTCCTCAGCAACCTGGCGAGGAATACGAACGCTGCAGCCACGATTGGCAACTCCTGTAATTGAAAATAACTAAATAGTATAAAAAGTTCATTTCCTCTCTCCCTAGCTGTTTTCGAATAAAAATTATAAAAAAAGAAATCATAAAATTTTACTGACCAGCAGAGAAATCGTGAATGGAAGATGTCTCGTGGTGACCAGTAAGACGTCTCTCGTTGTCCTTGCCCTCATGGGGATCGTAGGCCTTAATGTGGCGAATGTGCTGCTTGGAAAGCTTAGTGATGGCTTTTTCAATCTCACTGAAATTCATTTCCAAAATTATTCCTTTGCCAAATTTGCCAAAACGAGTTTATACATGATGCCATTTTCTTCTCTCATTGCAGTGGTTGAGAAGTTGGTGTGAGCACCGGCGCCGTTCCAGTTTCCTGGCACTGGCTTAGGGTCCAAAGTGACCACAACTCCAAAATCTTCAGCAACGCGGTGCAAAAGGTACCTGGCGACCCACATGTCATCGGCCATCTTCACACCTTCGGCGGGTCCCACCTGGAACTCCCACTGCGCTGGCATAACCTGAAATGAAATAACTTTGTTATTGAGTGGAATCATCGAGATATTTATTTAAATTAAAAGCGCTATAAGAAAAATTGGGCCAATCGTGCCATTTTTTTATAATACACAGAGTGAGATTCATATTCATTAAATAAACGCAAATAACCAGCATAATTATATAGCTTGCAATGTGCTAAAATTTAGTGTTAATTTCTATTATGAAGGGTTTTAAAGTTTAATTTAAATTTTCAATTAAAAATTCAGAATGATAAATAATATGTAGTCAGTCATTGTACCAAGAATAAAAGGTTTCTTTGCCTGAAACAAAAACTTTGATTCAAATTGATGGGTAATTGTATTTATATATATTATTAATATTAAGAACTATTTCTTGCATTAGATTTTTTTTTTCAAATATATTGGTTAATTCAAGAAAAAATAATTATAATGTTCAAAAAGTTTTTTGTAAAATAATAAAAAAATTAAAATTTAAAAAAATCTTTAAATAATAATTATATGTTTTGAAAATGAATATAAATTAAGTATTATATTTTATTATAAGAACATCCCAATTTTTAACTTCTTTATTATACACAAAAGTTTCTTGCTAGTTTTGAAATGAATATAAATTAATTATTATTGAGAAGAGTAAAAATAATTCAAAGACAAACGGATGAAATAATATTACCTCAGCGTTGGTGCCGCAGATCATGACACCTGCATACAGGCAGGCCTTGTAGTGAGCCTCAACAATGTCACGGCCAAACACCTTATTGGCGCCCACGCCGCAGTAGTAGGGACCCTGGGGACCGGGGAATCCATTCTTGGGCCAGCCAAAGGGATGCAGGTCCTGGTCGAGAAGGGTGTACTCCTGTTCGAGGCCAAACCACGGGTGCTGGTCCTTGGCGCGGTCCATCACTTCGGCGCAAGACTTGCGGTGGTTTGATTCTGCAAAAATCCGCAATTAAGATGAGATATTTTTAATAAAAATTTCTTCTACCAGTGGGCTTTCCGTTGTGGCGGTAGGTTTCACAAAGGACAAGGATGTTGTTGCCGAGGAGGAAGGGATCCCTGTAAATGGCACAGGGGTGGAGGTAGATGTCTGAGTTGGAACCGTCGGCTTGGTACGTTGAGCTGCCGTCATAGTTCCAGATGGGCAAATCTGAAAAACAAATAAAATGCAAAATTAGCATAACAAAGAAATAAAGTTATAAATTATCTTTGTATTCAAATCGTTCAATTACAGCTCCATATTTTTCTATATCTTTTGTGCAGCTTCATCAGTATATCTTATTTCAGGAACTTCTTAACTACAATTTACTACATTGTTCTTTGTTATTATCAATGTGCTTTATTCTATGACAACTATGACACACCACAGTGCAAAATATTTGATTATATACCATGTGAAATATGTCATAAATGGTACTTTGAAACATATAAAATTCAAATATTATTGCTCTTGACTCTTCCTGTGGTTCGTTTTTACTATTTGGCTGTCAAAATAATTTGTTCATCAGCTTGAAATTGCCTTTGTTGTTTATTCGTGTACAACAAGAGAATTCTTTTGAAGATCATGAGGCATGGAGCAAGATTGTGGCGGGACGCAAATAATACAATGTTCTAATTTTGCAAGTGCGGCGTGTCACTTTCGCGCTTCGGACGCGTAATGAGAGAAACTTGGCAGGAGAGCGCCAAGTTCATCGTAGGCCACACGTAGTGCAACGCTGCCACGCGAATGTAAGCGTCCAAAATAGACCACTGAGGACAGGTAGAGTGGGCGAGAAGATGTGGAAATTATCCGACACCGTTCTCGAATTAATATCTGACAAAATGTCTTTCTTTGAAATTTAATGCTGGCTTTTGGGTGCGGCAATTTTACACCAAACAGTTTGAAAGAGAGTGGCTTACATAGACTACCCTCACTTGTACAATACATATTTGTCATATTTTTATTTTAAATTTGCAGTAAATAATTTTCACTAATATGACTAGTTACAATTGTTGTTATACAATTAAATTTTTTGTATGTGAATAATAATAAAAAGTAAAAATAATCATCTTGATTGGTTTGTCTCAATTAATGTTGAAAAGTTATAGAAAATCATTAAAATAATTAATAAATATTTAAAAATTAAAAATAAGGTTTTTTTAAGACATAAAATGTTTTTTTTTTAATTTTAGAAGATTTTACGTTAAAATTTAAAATGTAAAAGATCGTTTATTTATGTTATGATGTTCATGGTGTTACGATTTCCAAGAACACTTGGTTGACAATGAAAAGAATGAGCTGAAAACTGTCGTCTTTTTCAACCCGTTTTCTTTTATTCTTTTCTGTTATTTTACCTCTCATTGTCAGTCTTTTGTTCTCTTCCCATTATACAACTTTTATATAGAGCGAAAGTTCTAAAATATTATTTTTTTCTATAGATGAACGATTATGTATTGAAAGTTCAAAAACTTACCCTTTGGGCTCTTTGGAATGGAGTCGAGGGTTCTGGTCTTGGCGCGCACATTCTCGCCGGTGCCGTCGATCCAAATGTAGGTAGCCATCACCTTGTCGGCAGGCTGTTCAAGAGCCAGGTAGCGGTCCAACACCCTTTTGTTGGTGTAGGCGATTTGGTTGGGGGCCGCCATGCTGGAAGCGCCAAAAAATTTGTTAGAACTCTCAAAATTCATCATTTTTTTCTTCAGTTAGGGAGTTTAAAATTATGAGTGCGCCGAGCAGAAGAGTGCGACCAGCTGCGAGTTAATTTGCTTTGTCACTGGCGCACAAAGAGTGCCAAGGCGAATGTACAAAGAGCAGCGAACCAGATTGGGCTTTGTGTTTGCTGTGGCGGAACTGGCTGTTTTTCAAAATGTGACAAATATTATTCACGGATCAAATAAATTTAAGTGGCTTCAAGTCCAAACAAGCTTGTTTTTATCAACAAATTAAATTTAGACTTCAATTGCTCAAATATTTTAATTAGAATTAATTGTAGAATTGTAAAAGGCGGAACTCTTTTGCACTCTCGCAAATCTTGCTCTCTACGGCCGCTTTGATGACGCACGAACTCGGAGCTTATTTTCTTGACAAGCAAGAACAACTTTGTTTTAATGCATATGAGAGCGGCGGCTAGTCTTTTTATTTTCTACAGCCGCCACTGATGGGCTTGCTAATGTAAAATGTCAAGATGGGGAATGAGATCAATTTCCATTAAAATTTAATCGTCTTAAGCACGCTCAGGTTCATATCCTACTGGAATCAATTATTTTAATTGCAAGATAAAACGCTTAGCAAATATTTTTCAATACTATTTTGAGTCATCTTAGTTCTATTAGAGTTTTATAAATAATCTTTTTTAAGCATATTATAATAATTATACTACGCATTATATTGTTTGTGATTCTGCAATTAAATAAGAAAATAAGTCAAATCATGACAATTTCAGGAAGCAGGAGCCGTTTTTTTAAATATCTAAAATTTATTATTTTGAATCTTGAGGCCAAAAAATTGAGAGCCGCTGCTTTCCTTGGCCCTTCGGATATTTTTGGCTGCAGAAATTTCGTGATCGTGATCGCAGTCTCTCGATTCTGTCAGAGCGCTAATTTGATCTGACAGCTTGTATAAACAGGTCAGACAAGTTAAAGAAAAATTTTAAAACAAAAGTGTTAAAAGTTCAAGGGCCGCATTTTTTAATTTAAGTACCTTCCAACTTAATTTGAGGCTTGAATATATAAAATATATAGAATAAAAACCAATTCCAAATTTTAAATTTATTTACTGCAATTTTAGAATAAAATGTAATGCTACAATTTGAATTATCAGTTTACCGCTGTGGAAAATTTAAGAGAGACAGTTCATTGAACTCTCGTAAAGCGAGGAAATGCAATTTTCTTTGCCATTGACTAAAATAGCAGCGCGCTGTTGACAAAGAACTTTGTTTAGAGGAGCGAATATTCTCGGAATCTAGGTTCTAGTCTAGAATAGAAGAGTCAATTAAAAACTCTTGAATTAGTATAATCTCATTAAGCATGGTGCACATAAGGACATTGGTCTCTAATCATCCACCAGTATAATGTTGTGCCTGCCCTGGTATGCCTTGTTCATGACTAGTTTATTATGGGTGGCTGCCACTTCGCTACTCCAGATTGAGTTCATCGCTTTATTGCACTTTGTCGTAGGAAAATTGCATGAATGTGTTAATGTTAATAGACCGTTATGTTGTTATCGTTATCAGCAGTAGTCTGTTTGCGAGAAATGAATGCATGGGAAATGAGGAAAGTAAATTTTTCCCGAGTTTCATTTAGTTGAAGATTAACAACTAATTTCAGTGAAGAATGAGATATTAATATGGAATTAATTTGTCGTGGTTGAAAAACTTTAAAATTTGATTAATTAATATCAATTAAATCGTTTAAAAAATTTCACTGTGTTATCAGTCCACATTAATCTGCCAAATTTCCTGGAAAGCGAGCAATAATAAATAAAAATTTAACTAATTAAATTCTATCCTTTTGAGTTTTTCGTTTTGTGCCATTCAAATTATTAAACGTTTTGCTTAACAAAAAAAGATAAATTGAAGAAGATAAAACATAAGTTTATAACTCATAAGTTCACCAGTGTCCAATTATTACTTTTGAATTTAAACTGTTTACTATTTCTATTTTATATCATGCTACCGTAAATTTTTTTATTCCCATTTTAATTTAAGGGCTATGTCTTCGTAAGAATTTATATATAAAACACTCATTTACACAAAGAATAACAAGAAGTCTGATTTATTCACTGCCTGAGTAGACCCAGGAACTATTTCCATATAAAGCTCACACTAATGCAAATTTGACGACGGACACCTGAAAGTCCAGCCCACGTCACGCCAGTTGTGGGCGAGAGAGGGTGCCACGAGGGGACGAATATTATTATCAACGATTAAACCAGGCCGACTAGATTATGATTATTTGATGCGTCGCCTCCGTGATAATGGAATTCATTAAGGTGGACGCCTAGATATTGTCCTAGGAGTGACGACGGTAAAGAACGGAAGGTTCTTGGGCAGACAGACGCTTTGATTCAATTATTGCCAGACACCTTCGGGCTGAGACGTGCCGTTTGGAATGAAAATTGCTTTTGCCTTGAATGACGGCTGAAAGAATTGGGTAATAACGAATTCTAGAGGAAAGCAGCCACAAAAAGGAAAGCTCAAAAATAAAATTGTTATTCATCCAGATTGGAAATTGATGCATTCATGTTGGTGCTATTACAGAGAGGATAATTGCAGGGTCGGTGAAAACAGGTTGGAATAAAGTGAAGGTCCAAGTTGAGAGAAATTTGATTGGGTTTTATGAATATTTTATTAACTAATGTGAAAAGGATAAAAAAATGAAATTTAATCAGCAAAAGTATATTTTTGAGTGAATTAATATTTTAATCTTACTAATGGCTCCTGATTGTGCAGTTTGAATTATACATTGTGAACGTTGAATGAAAGGAATATTAAGCGTTTCCATTAGCGAAAGAAGAAGCATCTGAGCGTTGAAATTGTCGCGAACAAAAGACGCTCTTTTTATAACATGGTGAGTGGCAGAGTGTAGCACTCGAGGTTTGAGGCTGGTCAATAAAACGGTAGGGACGTAAAATTCCACCCCGACTTGTGCAAGGGTTTCAAAACGCGTTCACGTGAGTGTGGGCGCTGGCTTCACGTGATTCGGCCGAGAAAGAAAAAAAAGGAGAAAAAAGAACATCACGATAAAAAGCGGAAAGTATTTTTCCAACAACTCTCTAGGGTGCTTTGATTGGAGGACTCGAAAGAAAATTGCTTGACAGCTTTAAAAATATTTGTCAATAATTAAGATTGTTCGTATTAAACTGAAAAGAGAATTATTTTTCATACGCCATTTTAAAAAAGGTTTGATTTCTTGAAATAATTTTTCAAAGTTATTGTATTAAAAAAAAAAACAATCTATGAAATATTAAAAAATAAAATAATTTATCATGGAAAAGACTTCCAACATCACCAATATTTAAATGTAAACCAGATCAAACTAGGGCGGTGCCATTCTCTTCCAAATAAATCCTGCTCTCTCGTTGTGAGTAAGGGTTGCTGGCGCTAAAATTTTCATGCCATGTTGGAGTGCCGTGCAAATGGGCACCAAGTTAATATTTGCACTGCTGAGCCTCCGACTACATAATATTATAGCGAGTGCGCGAACGGTGCCTCCTACACGACCCAGCCAAATAAACACGCGCCCGACGCAAACACAATGCTCTGGCATTAAGCGAGTGCGACGGTAAAAATATAAACCATGAAATTTGCATAACTTGCAGTATTTGCACAAACACCGTTTTAATTTGCCAGAGAGGCTTCCATTCATAAATCGCGTGACAGCGACACGCGTAAATAGTGAGAGCGAAAGTTTGACGTAAGAAAACGTTTGCATTTATTTGGCTTGGCGTTTAGAGGCTTGCTAATTGTGCTATTAATTATCTATTTATATTGCCTTTGGTTAAATGTAGACTGTTAAAATATAAAGCTATGAAAAAAAAAAACGCCCAATTAAATAAACAGTTGCTTTTCTGCAAAATATTTTAATGGATATATCGCAATAAAATAATAATAATAAAAATATTATAATTAATTGGCAATTGACGTTTCTACCTTCTTTTTTTTTAAATAATTTACTTTTTGAAATTTGTCGAGGCAAATTTCAATTCAGCAATGTTATTCTTAAATTAGTGATATAAAAAAAAATATTTTTGTGTGTTAATTAATCCTCTCTGATCAGCGTCTGCGAGCAATTTTGCAATCGCGTGCTGCTGGTCCACTTATTTATCAATACTCCTCGCCATTGAGCCGTGATTAAAGCAAGCACACTGATAATCAGTGCGCCAGATAAAGAGAGCAGCAGCCAGTTTCAAATGATGACGGCAGCTTGACGACCCACTTCCTTGAAATAAACACTCGCGGTTGAACGTGCGTGGAAAAACGCCGGAGGAATGCATATGAGGCGAGATAAAAAATGAATGGATAAAAAGCAACTTGAAGTGTGCAATGCGAAATGTGTGTTTAATGTGCTCGTTGAGGTGTAAAAAATTGCGGCGGAATGGTCACTAATATACATAAAAATAAAACTCTGCCTTGATGTGAAGAGCAGAAAATGACCCCCGGCAGCAAGGATAGCCACTTTTGAGTGAGCAAGAAAGAAGTGAACGCGTCGCCGTTTTTGAGTTGGAAAACCTGAATTTATGCTGCTGGACGCTCACACAGACAGAGCACACGTGATTGATGATTATAACAATATAAGTGAGCTCTCGTTTGAACAAAATTTTTATAATGGTTGCAAATTTTACAATGTTTGTTCAGCTTGTTCAACTCAACTATTTAAAGGGCGTATAAATGAAATTTGTTTATTTGGAGCGTTTAAAAATTAAAAGATGAGTAAGACTTAAATGATAATATTAAAATTGCAAATTTACTGATTATTTTCACTCTAGTATTTAAATAATTAAACTTACTAGTTGAAAAACTAAAATCAGAATATCAAGATTTGTATCAAATATATTTTTTATCTTAAAAAATTCACTGATATTAAAATTTTATACGTTCCTAACGTTCCATTCTGCTAGAAACCTTAGACAGTAGTTTCAACAAGGAAAAGTGTTGTTATGCGAATGCGAAGACCCTCTCAAGTCTCAAATTCGACACTCATGCCGCCGACAATAAACAACTTGACGCGCGCGACATTTCGCAAATAAAAGCAAGATAAAGCATAAAAACGAGCGGGGTCTTTGCACGTGCTAGAGTTTTTCTTTTCTCTGGATTAAGACGTGGAGGCTGTGCCCATGCTATCCTCTGGCTACGACGGTTCTCGGAATGCATGCAGAGGTCATCACGCCACTTCTCTCTGCTTTCTTCACGTGCCCATTTCTGCCCGGCTTTGTCTCACTTTTGTACCGGATGAATTAAGCCCAGCATGTCCGCGAAATCGCGTGTCTGCTGCCGACTACACTAATTGCAGCCGCCTCGAAAACAGGTGTAATTGGGGTAATTAAAAGGAGGTGTGTTCGGATCGGTCATCTCACCGAAAACCCGCTGGCAGAGCAAACTTTTGCTCAACTCTCGTGGGGAAACACTTTTAAGATTTCTTTTTGCCAACAGGATTTTTTTCCTTCAGCCTTTGCAAAAAAAAAAAAATATAATTTATTAACACCTCTCCAGTTGATATTTCTGTTTATAGCTTTGAATTTAAAAAAAAAAAATTATTGGAATGGTAATTCTTTTGATTAAATAAAAGTAACCCATAACAAACATAATTTTATAATTATGGTAAAATTGTCGTGAAAGGTGTAGAGAATAATCATGCTTGATATTTTTTACTTTATTTTTTTCTTGGTTTACAAATCAAGAATTTCATAAATTCTGTTTTGATTTCAGTTGAGGAAACAAGTTTTCCGTTTTCATATTTATCTCGCTGAAAAGGAAATGATGTTGAAAGATTCAACCATCTGTTTCCAATTTAATCAGTGAGTAAACAGAGACCAATTTTCTTTTTATCCATTTAAACAGCTTTTGTCCCTTAAGAATTTTTTCTCTTAAAAGAGGGAACGTGCTGATTGTGATTGGAAAAATGGAGGTCTCTAGCACGTTCAAATGAAATCGCACATCACTAAAAATAGACCGAAGAAAATAAATGGACCCGACGAGAGCCACCGCCATCCCTCTGCAGCGCTTTTTGACTCCCTTTCGTCTGCAGTCGCACCGCCATGAAAATGGATGAGAAGCACTTTCGATTTTGCTTAATGTCGACGCCGTTCGATCCTTGGGCGCTTTTTATCTTATTGAGCCTGATGGCCTTCACATTGAATTTGCCGAGTGCGCGTCTTATGCGGCGTACATTCGGCTCTATTGATCATGCTAATATAATTGGTGAGAGAGAGATTTAGATCTATTTTGCTGCATTATTGAAGCAAGCGTCTGCTTCAGTGGGTCTCAAAAAATCTTTAAGCCGCTTGCAAATAATTTAGCGGTTTTTTTTATTATTATTTTGCCGCAAATGATAGCAAGGACATCAGTCAAGAAGCTTCAGATTATTGTAATTACAATAAAAATGAAAGTATGATTTCAACAGCTTTTATTTACTTAAATTTGATTTATTTGTGTTTCAAATTTTATCAGTGCTGTTCATTAATTCAATTGGGACTATCAATACAATCAATAATTACAGTTTTAGGCCGCCTGTACTTAACGACTCAAAAAATATGCTAACTTTAAAACACAACTTGTCATTGTCCTGTATGAACTGTTAGCAATAGTTTTAATAAAAGAAAATATAATATATTTTAATACATAATATTTGATTTGTTGAAAATTAGGAATTTAATAAAAGGCTAAAAATTATAATAAAATCATTTAACAAATGCAAAAATATATTTTACTTCAATAAGTAAAATGGTATTTAATTGGTTTCAATTAATCATTTTAATCACCAAAAGAAGTCCAACGAAAGTATCTGCAGTTTGTTGCAATATTATGATGATTGAGGATAAATTGTGGCGGAACATCAGCAAGACCTCAATGCAATTTCGCCAATAGACTTTGGATTCCCCCATGGCAGAACTGCGCAAAAATAACCCGTCGCACCCCTCTTGAATGTGAAACGAGCCGCTATTTTCTAATTATTATGGTTCCCTTCTAATTCGCAAACAACCTCAGCGTCAAAATCCTCGAATCGCGGACAGAGCAGGAAAAGACAACTTGTTTTCAAAGGCGGCTGCGATTTTGGCGAGCGACAGCAACAACAGGTACGCTGCGAACGCCGAGCGTTTCTTGCCGAGAGCTGCGTTGGTTTATTCTCACCCTCGCGCGCGCAGCGGTATTGACCGAAATAGCCAGGCGAACAGCTGATGTTGTTTTGCTCGATGTAGGTCGTGCGTGTGGAAGAAATAGAGAGCGTTTTTCCTCCAAGGGTTGATGTCGGATTATGATTTGCCGAAATCGGTTCTGAATAGGTTAATTGAAAAAATTTGAGCGTGAAAATTTCGGTGCTTAATTTCATCGATTTATTGCCGATTAATTTTAGCTAATAGAAAGTTGCTTGTCCGTGGGAGTTTTGTTTGAATTATTAATGGCTTCAATGTGTCTGGTGTACGAATGTGTAATAATAATTGTTGTATTTCGAGAATGCTCGTCCTCGCGCCTGCTATGTAGGAATGTGCGCAGAAAATGCAACTTCACGGTGCTTGGCATTGGTAGGACTTTTTACAAAACGCTTCAAGACGATGTTAGAAAAAAGGGTTTCAAGGAGATAAGTTCAATTTAATTATATAATTAATTAGCTACAGGTACTCATAATTAATCATACAAATTTAATCTGTTTTTAAGCCAAAAAAATCTAAAAAAATTATTTTAAAATTAATAAAATTTACAAAGGTCAAAATTTGACCACGAAGATTAATTAAAAAAAAAAATTTGAGGGCAGTAAATTTCACCATTAAATTTTTTAGAAATAATTTTTGAGGATATTTTGTAAAAATTAAATTTTCAAATTTATTTATAATCAATTTCTCTGGCTGCTAGAATTGATTGGCACTGTAGCTGGGGTTGAAACCTTTTCGAAACAATTTGTTTTTCTGTCAATATTTCCCAGAAAAACAAGACGCAGAACAGCCAGCCCGAAAAAAGAGCTGTGAAATGGACTCGTTCGCACTCGAACTCGCGGCGTTTGAGCGCCTTGATGCTCGGAAATGAAGTTTTGAATCGAAAGGTACTCACTCGAATTGCGTTTGGCCGAATAAAGTGTCTTCAGTTCATACAGAAAGGTGCTGGAAAAGCCGAGAGTGCGACCTGCAGCTTGGGGCTGTGCTCGCGATCGGTGTGCAGCTGGTGCTAAACTGGTGGTCGGCGCGGCTGCGCTCACTGGATAAATATCAAGGGCCCCCACTTGCCTCGGAGGCGGCTGCGCGCAGCCCCCACGATGGATGCACCACTCTTTTCTCACTCGTTCGCCACTATTATCGTGTCACCTCTTGGACGACGTAATTGCCCCTTCAAAATTTCCAAAACAATTAAGTTTCCCACAAGATTATAAAAAAAAAATTCGCAGGCGCAGCTTTGAAAATCGTATGATGATCAAAGAGTAATTTTTGTTCTCCTTTCGCGTGACAGGGAAAACCGTACTTGGAGGAAGTGGTTAGGTGCCTATTTAATGAGTTTAATGTCGGTTCTGGGTCGAAGGTTCTGATGATGCAATTGTAATTAGAGTTTCCAGGAAAATCAGATTTATTTTGCGTTTCATTTTAGAAGAAAAATAGGTTATTTAAATTTTTTAATCAGTGTCATGGATGTTCATCGAAATAAAATGTTGCAAATATATAAAATAACTTCTTGATTTATTTTATTTCATTTTATTTACTTTTTGCAAATTAACTCATTTTCTAAAATTATAAATATTTTTTTACACAATAATTAAGGGGTTATTTTAAATTAAATCATTTATGATTCATTGTGTATTCAAATGCAACTTCCTGTTTAATTTAATTATGAGGGATTAATTGAGGACTATAGTAATTAACAATTTATATAAGTCGGTCAGCGCAATTGAAACAGCTCTTAATTCTAAAACTGGCAAGATCAGTTAGGCCGTCAATCTGGTCGGTAATGAGGGTCAAGTGCGAACATAAAATGCAATATGAATCTGCATAATCTGTGCAGATTTCTCTGAGCAGGCGTGAGTTGAGATGAACTTGAGAATAATATGGCAGATTGATTAATTGGAATTTTGTTTACATCTCAACTTCAGAGTAGGAGTGAAATTTGTGCTTGAGCAAGGAAAAATAAATATTGCAAAAATTACAACATATTTTTGTGCAGTATAATTATGGAGTGCTAGAAAAATTCTAAATTTTATGGAAAACCTTAACCTTAGTATTTTTTTTTTCAATTAAAAAAAATCACGATACTCTTTAAGAATTTCAATCTCCTATAAAATATAGCATTCTATGAAAGTTTCTTTGAATTCTACACAATAAGGCCTCTCATTGGGATTAAACGTCAGTTGTAAAGTTTGGTGTTTGTGTGGTCTGGAGGCGCATCCTCCTGCCAGATGGATCGAGCCCCTCAATGAGCTCGAAAGGCAGAATGAACGTCACTTCCAGCTCATCACCACTTGCATAATCAGCGCGAATGGCAGCGGGTCAGAAGGTTTCTTTCTCCACAGCGACCCAGGCAGATGCTATTGGCCGCAGAGATTTCCAAACAAGAAAAAATGATCATAGATGAACTTTAATTACAGAACTAGGGGCCGACGAACCTAAACTGCGCGTTTCTTTTTTAAAGCGTTGCGAAAAGTGTGGGAAAAAATCCATCAATCAAGCAGACCCAAAATTATGCTATTGTTGTTATCACTCACGAGGCCGCATCGTAGTTCAGAACGTGGGCCCCAAGAAACTGTCTATTTAATTTTGTTTTTCCTTTTCGAGAGATGCGCACATTGAGATTAATGATGCTGTTTTCTCTTCCGATGCAGCAACATAAGAATTGGCAAAGCCTAAATTTCAACCTTGGGTGTTCTAGAATTTATCTTATATTCCGTCATCTCTAAATCCAATCAAAAATTAATGAGCTTGTTCACATTTTTCGTTTTTAGACCTCAGGAGTGAAAGTGAAAACAAAAACTATACCCTTAATTTTTTTTTTTTTTTTTTCACTGGTGTTCAGATAAAGACAAATTATTAAATAGAAAATAATTCCATAACATCGTTCCCCTGTCTTGTTTATTTAAAGTTTCATAATTTTTGAATGCGTGAATGATGAATTTCGGCACTAATTTCGTGATGACACAATAAAGAGATGCGACTTAGCAACTAATTTAATTTTTGTGCGACACTCTTTTCGACACTTTTTTTATGCATGATTTAATAATTATTTTTGAAAACCTCATAAATCAAGCCAATTTTTTATGAAAATAATTTGATTCACTTTTAGTATATTTTTATTAAGACAGCATTAAAAAAAATTGTTTCAAATGAGTGACTAATTAATATGCAAGCGCAAACAGATTGAAAATGAAAAGTCAATCAGGTTTGCACGGATGAGTGATGAGTTCCTCACACGCGGCGTCAATCAGTGAGATCAGTTGGCATGAAATAAACACTACCGCAAGGAGCGACCTACTCATTGCAAAAACCATACACCACAGCATTAAATTCCATTATTATATATCGCCACATGCAGATGCTTGCGAAGCGAATCGTAGATTGCAGTTCGCTTTTGACTCATTGTTATCTTTATGAGAGGGATCCATTCAAAAACATCGTGATCTTGTTTTTTCGAAAAATACACTCTAATCAGTTCGGTTGAGTAAACAAGTCCATCGAAAAAATGTAACTTGTTCTGCAGCTGCAGCCTATAGCGAGCGAAAATAAAAAAGGGCTTCCTTTTCACGCCCAAAAGGACGCAAGAAAGATATCAAGGAACAACAAAACACGCCGGCCGTCCGTCAATCCATATGTGAACGACGCGCGGGGAAAAGCATTATAAGATGCATTTAAAAGCTAATGAGCAAGACGCGTTTAAAACGCCTTGGTGGCGGGCTCACCGCTGCTCTGATAAGATAATTTGAAGAATCGGCGCAAAATTAGTATTGGCAAAGGAAAAACTAAAATATTTTGAAGAGCTTCTTTGTTTAACCTTAAAAGTACTTTGATATTTTAAGTTTGATGTATTTTAACTATGTTTAATGAATTTTCTGGAAAATTTATTACATTCAATTATAGTAATATGATAAATACATTGTAACAAAGTTTAAAACTGCTGCTGCTCAAACATCTAGATAACTTATTTTGCAAAAATTAGATCTCCAATAAATAATGCGCATTAAATTAAGCTTTATAAACATTTTTTTTAAATATATATTATTAATTAAAAGATAAAACTTATTAAACTCATATTACTTTAAAATTTTAAAATGTTATAAAAACTAAAAAAAAAAATCTTCCAATTTATATAATTGCTATAAATATTTTTTTTCTCATCAACAAATTTATAGAACTTAAAATCAAATATTTCTAAATTTTAAATAATTACTAAAAGTGAGTGGGTGTGCGCATTCTTCATTTTCTTTCGTCACACAGATAGAACAATTTAAAGTGGAGCAATTAGCTTTAATGTAAATTATCTGCGGCACTAATGCTGCACGACCAATTTATCTTCTGTGAACAAGTGCTTTGCCGACTAATTTCGGCCAATAGCAGCACCGAGAGGGATGTAGAAACAAGAATAAAATCTGCAAGTCAAACGAACGAGGAAGTAAATTGTGTGATGTGCAAAAAGTGCGATTAATTCATTACGATAAAGCAACACAAAAGAGCTTGGGCAAGGTGCGCACGGTGTGGTAATGGGCGCGCGCGATAGAGGTGCCGATCGGCCTTTACACGTGCAAGGCCACCCCGTTGGTATGGTTTTGCTGCAAATACACGTGTGTGCGTTCGTCTGTCGTCAACTTGCACTCAAATGCAGCAGCATCCTATATATTATATAATGACCTCTCCTTTTTATAAAGTAAATTAAATTTTGTTTTAATGTGTTCATAAAATAAAATAAAAAGTTAATCAAAAATAGCAAATTTGCATCACAAACCTTATGATAGATATATTTAAAATTCAAAAATAATTTCACTCCCTTAATTTTCTTCACCCAACTTGCACATAGACAGAGAGAGTGTTCCAAGTACTCATTTTAGACATTTCAGTTTTTAAGCACCGGCACAGACTTAATAAAAGACAGTAAAGGTCAACTCAAACAACTTCAGATCTCATCTGGAGCCAGGACAAACACTTCCACAAAATATAACCGAGGGAAAACACCGTATTAATTTTAAAACGTGAAACTAAAACTGCATTTTTTAAAGTGAGTCAAGGACGTGCACGGAAATAAAAATGCAGGGAAAGTAAAATTTCTGCGATGAATCCCGTGAGGCGTGCGTGAAGTTTCCTAACGCCAAACGCAAGCAGAGCAATTTGTCTCGGAAGGATTTGGCTCTGGACCAGAAAAAAGCATCGGCCACGAGCGGTAGCATACTCTGTTTATCTTACATAAGTACTAGTTTGTTGGTTTTTCTTTCGCATCTGCTGAGCTTCCACGTGATTTTTGATCTGCATTCCGTGATTCACCATCACCACGCGTATATAGGGTGACTGAAACTTGCGCCACTCGGAAGAAAAGTATAAAAAGGTCTCAGTTTAACGTAAGAATTGCAATAAGTCAGTTGACAGAGAGAGTGGTGGACTTTTAATATAAATTCCAAACGGCACTTCTGTAAATAATTAAATTGTTCAAATATTATGTATTTAAAAAAAAGAAAACGTATTTGAAAAAGCAGGAAAAAAATTTGAGCGTTTTAATTATTTTACTGATGAGACACCAAAAATGAAGCATTAAAAATGAAGTGCAGAAAATCTTTCTTTGCACCCAATGAATCAGTTACATGCAACCTTGGTGAGCAGCAGAAACTGTAAAATCTAAAATCTGCAAGCACTCTGTGCAGCCTAGAGATATCATAAAAATAAATTCCTGCTGGATTGCCGCCAATGTCAAAATTGATAATTGATTATCCCGCAGAATGAAATGTGTGTTAGAAGAATATTTCAAAGAAGCTCTGGCTGTCGTATCTTCTGCCATGGAGGCGTTTGTGACATTGCAGGGTCACTGTTTTGACATTCAACGCCCCTGGCAAGATTCCCACTTTGTTTTGCGGTCGAATCTGAAGCGACTAGGACAAAAACTTCTGTATTTGCTCAGCAGCGCATCACGCCACGACACAAAAAAAGAATTTCATAAAAAATACATTTGTATTAGATTTTGGATTAAAATAAAATATTTTAAATTTCAACCGTAAAAAATGGCTTAAAGGGATTTGCTCTAATTGATTTTGACAGCGGGAATTGTAGAATGATTTTTTTTTAAATTTAATTTGTACACACCGTTAATGACTCGCTTGTGTAAAATATTTAAATCATTTGCTTAGCCAAAGTGTGACAGTGACAAAGTGGATTGAAATTGATTTTTTGTGAGACAGGCAGTGCTCGCAATCGATCTCCTATCCTGTCTGTTAATTTGAGCTGAATTATAACAACTTGTTTTGCTTAACGGATAGTCACATTCATTTTAAGTTTCTCTTTTTGATTCTCTAAAGTTTTATTTGTAGAAAACGTTTTGTCGTCTATACGAGAGCGCGGCTCTTATGCCCAGGACGTCTCACTCAGCTCTTATCGGGCGCTCCTCTATTTTATCAGCAAGTGCTATCGTAAGAGCTCGACTAATTTAACTATATTGTGGACCCTACTTAATTAACTGCATTTTTTCAAGCAGAGGCTTTTGCATACCAATCTGTTTAGATATCATATTCAAACTTTTTAATTTCATAAATTATTAAAATAAAAAAATTACAATATTGCAATTTTTTGCAAGACTAAGCCAAGATTCAAAACACTCGAGTTTTTAATTTTCCATTTTGTGATATTTTTGGCAGTGTTTAAAAAAATGATTTTAATTTAATTTCCAAAAAATGTTTATAACAAGTTTATTTAGAGGTCACCATAAAATTCTGAGTTTTTATTTTTATTTCCAAATGAAAATAGTATTTTGTCGTTTATGACAATCACAATTTTTTTAAATGTTACAATTTTTTTCTTTGCAAGATACTCATGGACCAATGGTAAAATACTCAATATTTCTCTCAATCCATTGGCTAAAGATCGCAGAAATTCGCAAACTGGAATTTGCCGGTTTTTCTGAGCACAAGCGGCGAGATTTGCGAGTTTGTAGCCTAGCAACTGAGAGTGGGCTCTTGTGAGAGGCTCAAGGGGCGTCTCTCGTAATGCAAAATGCATATATGTGCCGTCCGCGGGGGCAATTATTGCGATGCAGCTTGTGCAAATCCGCCGCGAGTGCACCTACCGCAATGAAAGGGGTAACGAGACAGCTAGAGTGGCTACTGGCTAGTGGCATTAATGGGCACAATCAAAGGCGCAATTAACATTCGGTGGGTGTGCTGTGTGCATGAGCACGGGAATAATTGTGTTCCTCCGTTTCAGTTATTAAAAAGTCGTTAGGAACAAACAAAGGAGAGCCAAGGCCAGGGCGATTTGGCGTCATCATCATCGAGAGATCACATGTGGCCTTGGGGGTCAACTCGCGCCAACCCAGCCGCCCAAATTTATCGTGTGATTCTGATTGCAAGTCGCCGAAATGATAATATTCAATTTGACACCATCGCCGCGGACCTTAATTGCATTACGCCCAATCGATTTGACCCGCCATATACCAGGTCATACTCAATTTGGTAGTGTCGGGAACTTGGCAACTGCGAATTTTCTACGGGTCAAAACACGCACTGTTGCTGCCCATTAGACCGATTGGGTTGGAGTTTATGCTCGTTAAGCCAGACAATTTAATGACCTTTAAAGTGTTTTGTTCCCGTTGACGATGGCTCCATTTGTGGCTGAATGAATAAGACCTCTTAAGCTAAGGGTCAACAAACTTTGTTTGGCACAAAATTTTGAATTATTTGTTTGATACTGAATATCTAGTCGAAATTAATTAAATTCTTACAAAACATAAAAGAAAACCTCTTCTTATTAGAGAGAAACTACCAAAGCTAAAAATTGGTTTAAATTACCAAAATAAAAAGCTTTATAAATATTCAGTTACTTTAGGTGCAACATAGAGGAATTAATAAAAACAAAGTGTATGAAAAAATGGGCAGTTAAATTTTATAAATTTATTATTGCATAATTTTATTTCTATATAATAAGTGCAATAACAAAGAATTGTTTAAAATCAGTTTACAGAGATAAATTAAAATAAATCCGAGTGATGTTCATACACTTACAAGTTTTCGCTCTTTGAATATTCCAAATCAATTTTTTTTTAGTAAGAGGAAAAAATCTGCGACTCATTTTTAATGCTAATACAATATAGCAATATTGAAGGACATGCAGAGTAATTTATCGGCATTCATATAGGTGGGAAGCCAATAATTTTCGTCTAAACTCAGCGGCGACAGAGTAGAAACGGCGTGAAAGCGAATCGTGCCTCTCTTCGGTCCAATCAGACGCCGCGCGAGCCTCTGACCATTGGACAGGTTTGATATATAATGAATAAATTATCTAGGGAATCTTAGTCGGAGTAAAAATAAAAGAAGAACTTCGGCTCAAGAAAAAGCTGCTGGGTTGGGTATCTTGTTTCTTGTATGGCAAAATATAGGAAACCGCTCTATAAATTTAAAAGCTCTCTGAAATTTCACGTTCTTACAAAATGAAACCTTTTAGCCGTTTCCAAATAAAACGTTATGCAAATTTACGTGAATAGCAACAGAAATGATCAAATCATAATTTTTTATCACATTCACGAGGACAGGGGAACTTGCAAGTGGAATTTCTATTCGAGCAAATGTTGAATAAAAATTAAAAAGCACTTGAAACTTGAATCCTGGAGCACACGTCAATTACGTTTTAATTGAAATGGTTTTCATTATCAGATGTAAGGCAATGATGTACGATTGATATCTTTAAGAAGTACGACAAACACAAGCGGCAAAGTTGGAAAAAAATCTGTAGATGTTTGACCTTGTTAATGGAAAAAAAATATTCATTCTAATTGTATGTACGCGGACTATGTTCTATCTGATAGAGCTATACAGCATTAATTTATCATGCTTGTTGGCACGATTAGTGATTTTGGGTGTGATTCATTATGTGTGTGTTTGTCAGCTTACGCGCCCATAAAAGAGCTATAAAATTCGATCGTAAAAATGCAACAGTGGCACGCGTCCTCCTCTAATATATGTATAATTTGAATATGTCTCACTTCGCGCCCAATCTGTTTTTTGTTTTCATTCCTGTGACCGCCCCGCTGCATATACAGCGATCAAGTGACCAGCGATAGTAAAACGTATTTGTTGTGGTGCAATAAAGGCAGCCACAAATGCCATAAAACGGCAGTAAACGGAAACCACTGACCTATCTCAATAGGACACACAGAGTTAATCTAGGATCACAGATTGAATTTGAAAAAAGTTCAAAATGAAATTACAAGGATTCAGAAATTGATATATGCTTCAAATGTAAATACTTGGAATGAAACTATATATTACATAAATATTAAATTATTAAAAATTTATTTTTCATTTAAAAAAAAAATGGTAATTAAGACATTTTATATTTTAAATGGTATAATTCAAAAATCAATATTATCTCCATATTTGTGTACAGTAAATTTCATCATGCAGTGATTGTGATTGATTGTATAATAATCTATGAAATTTTAAAATTATAATTAATTTTATACTTGAAATAAAAAAATTTACACTACAAGCTTCAATAAAATAATGAAAAACAATGATTAAGCGGGAGCTATAGTAAGAATAATAAATAATAATTGTTAACAAACGTGGAACTGTTAATTTACAACATACAAAAAAATCGTGAGGGCGATGAGGGGCGAGTGTTGTAAGAATGAAGCCGTTCAGCCAAGTCCGACATCTAGGGCCATCATCAACGTGAAACCCACGATTCCACCCCAAGTCGCTAATCGGCCGCTATTCCCCGAGTTAGCCTCGGGCACAATATCGTCAAGCACCACGTAGATCATGGCACCTGCTGCGAAGGAGAGGGCGTAGGGCAGCAAAGGGGAAGCGACCTGGACAGTGGCCGCACCCAATATACCCGCCAAGGGCTCCACCATGCCACTGAGCTGACCGTACCATAAACTGCGTGCAATGGAAACACCTGCACCGTGGAGTGGCAGACTGACAGCAAGGCCTTCAGGGAAATTCTGCAGGCCAATTCCAATGGCGAGATTCCTTGCATTTTCAAAGGTTGCAGAGGGAGACTGTCCAACGGCTCCAAAACTCATTCCCACTGCAAGCCCTTCAGGGATATTATGAACTGTAATAGCAATAATAAGCAGCACAATCCTTTTCCACCTTTTGTTTCCAGATGCTGCAAGAGTTGCCTGATCAACTTGGTCTTGAGCCACGTCAACAATGGATGCTTCGGATGGATTATTGTCCAGGCCACTTGTGACTGGTCCACTTGCTTCGTCACAGAAGTCGGCAGGCTTGAGTATCGGAGTGCCAAATTTGGCCAGTAAGAGATCGGTACTGAAGACGAAGAATGCGCCGATGAGGAAGCCGACAACCACCGGCACAAACGTCCACTGACCATCAGAGCCGTACAGTCCGGAGACCTGGGCTATCTCGATGGCCGGCGCCAGCAGCGACCAGAAGGACGCGGCCGTCATCACGCCGGCCGCGAAGCCCAGGGCGGCGTCCAGCAGTTTTCGCTGCGCTCCTCGGAAGAAGATGACGAGAGCAGCCCCCGCGGCTGTCATTCCCCAGGTGAAGAGGGTGCCGAGGGCGGCTTGCGCCAGTGGATCGAGGCCCTCGATCATCGCTGCTGGCCAACTGACACCAATTCTATTCGAAAACGAAGATTAGAAACTGGCCATGCTGACAACGTGATCAGCACTGATTGTGGCTATAATGGTATCATGCCTATGTTTTTATACTAATTATAAATTTTTTAGCACCGTTCCTTTAACCGCGGCACTGGGCTTGTTGAAATTAAAATAAGGAAAGTCTGGAAGAGATTTAATCTTTGTTGCGCTTTGTTGAAACGAGATAAAAATCTCTCTTTGCTTTTACGAGATTAAATAAAAATAAGGAAGGCAATTGTTAAAATGTGTTCGGCACTTTTGCATTGGAAGCGAGAAACCAGTCTTTAAAAAATAGTTGTTTGTGAGCTTAGCATTAAAAAAATAACCAAAATGTAAAGATTGAGTGCCGAAAGGCGTCACACAATAATAAATTTTGTTCGAAGGTGAACTGGGAGATCAGGGTGAAAATTTAGCTTTTTTTTTGCTTCAGGTTCAGTCTCTCTACACAAGTCTCGTTTTATGCATAATAATATAATATCAAGTAGGCGTATAAAATATAATCGAAGCACGCAAATATATTTTTTACGTGGGCTGCTTTTCTCATTCCGTATCCGCGGTGCCTTTGTTTATATGTTAATAAGACATTTTTTTTTATAAATCTTGTACATAAATAATTAGAAATATAATTTTCTTCCAGAAATAAATGTCAGAAATTTAATGAAAATTTAAAACAGTCCGTTTACTATAAACTCTGCGATTATTTATTACTTCGTAACACTTCGTAAGTTTTATTTGTCTAAAAGATAGATAAATTCCGTTCAGGCTGAGGCAGGCTGAGGTGCTGCTTTTATATAAGGTAAAGACTCTACCCAAATCTCGATTTATGCAATTATAGGCGTAATGAGACTATAAATGGCTAAAATAAATTATTCCCACATTCTTTATTTGATCCTCCCGCGGAGTCTGTTTTATTATTAATAAGACATCTTTTTTAATATATTTTAGCATGAAAATAAATATATGAATTACTTTTCTTCCAGGAAAAATGTCAGCAACTCATGGCTATTTTACTGAAATACTCAGAATTCTATATTTATTTTATAGATTTAATTTTCTAATGGCCAAGTTCCGTTCAGACTGGCGCTGCTTTGATGCAAGTGCGTTAGATAATGAGCACGTAATTTGATATGGCGCGTCGATTAAGGCTGCATGGGAATAATGTGCGTGGCTGGTTGCTCAACCCTGGTTAGCATGCACAAGAGAAGCAGCGTGTGTTGTTAGTAGGAAATCCGCTATCAGGCTATTGTCAGCGCCTAATCATTCCCGCTGGGCAAATAACTCGCGAGCTATGGTATATTTTAAATCAGCCTGAATTGGTCCACTGCACAAAGGGTCCCCCAATTCAAGAGTTGCCATTGCAATTTACACGCCCAATTTTGTTGGAGTGAATCTTTTTGTGAAGCTTTCAATTGCGCTTCGTTGGTTGTGACGCAGTTCGATTTGATGAATTTTTTTTTTAATATATTGCAATTAAAAATTGTATTGCTAGTCATTTTTTTTCTGAAATAATATTTTGTTTGTATTAATAAATGAGTCTTTTAAAATTAAAAAAGCCTTTTTAGCCTGACTGCAAGATATTAAAATCAAATTAATTTATTTTTAGAAACAATAACGAGGAAGAAAAGCTTTAGTAAAACATGTCTTATGTTGAGCTTATTTTTCTTTGGTGTAAAAATATGACCATGGTTTATAGTTAATAAAATTATATTTCCAATGTAGCTGTAGCTCGCCAATAATAATTGCACATGACGCAACAAATTAATTAACACTTATGATGAATAAATACCTTGGCATTTGAAGACTCATTCACTCCACCCACTCTTTCAAAACTACACACTGTTGTCCTTGGGGGCTGCGTTGCTATGCTGACTTGGGGAAGTAGGCCGAGAGAATGTCAGACCGCTTTACTGCTGGGGTTGTTGCCGTAGGGTTGTATCTCGACTTGGGGGGCTCTCTGGCCTTTTGGGGCTTTCTTGCATCTCCAGAGGCACTGGAATGGGATCGAGACTCACTCTCTTGCTCCAACAGAGGAGTCAAGGGAGTTTTCTCCATCGGTCGATATGACCCCAGAGGATCGGTGAGACCTAACCTAAAAATTAAATATAATTTAGACACAACAGCATTTATTAATAAACGTTTTATAATTATTACTTCTGGCGAAGTTCTGCTTGAGTTCTGATGTTTTCCTTCTGTCTCATTAGGAAGTGCTCAGCGCTGTTTTCCATAGGCTGCACAGAGCTGGTACCGAAAAAGCCAGATGGTCCAGAACCACCCGAGATCATAGGAGTCGAAGTCATAGGGGCCATTAGGGAGGTGGGCATTATGGACTTGAGAGTTCTTCCGTCTGCCTCTTTTACTTGTTTTGTCAGATACCCAATGACTGCAATGATTCGAATAATAATTTATGTTTACAAACTCTTCGTCACTCACCTTGCTCATTATTCCTGATAATAAGATCCTTTCCTTTCAGATTTTCTGCAGCTTTTTCCAGCTCCTCTTTGAGTTTGCCAGTTTCTTCCTCATGTGTAGCCAAACTAGATTCGAGTTTTGTAACTCTGTTCTTCAGATCTGCAATCTCTTTTTCCCGAGCCTCAAGCAAACTCTCTTGTTTGAGAGCCACTTCTGTCCTCAATTTAACTTTAGCACTCAGATTTTGGATCTCGTTCAACTGCTTTGTGATAATCTCATTGGCTTTGACCATTTCACTCTGTAGCTGCTGAAGAGAGGCCTTCTTGGTACCGACCGACGCTTCCATGTTTGCAATTTTTGCTTCCAGTTCGTTTTTCCGTTCTGTCGTCAACTGCAAAACTTCTTGTTGCTGCTCCAGCAGTGCCAACTTTGACTTCAGTTCCTTCAAGCGTCAAAATAAAAAAAAAACTCAGTCAATAAATAAATATTTACTTGTTCCAAAACAGCCAGTTTAGTTTTTAAAGAGTTCATAGATTCATCTTTTTTATGGTAATCCATGTCAATTTGTGAATTTTGTTTCCTCAGCGTGACCACCTCCTTTTGTGCAGCTTTTAATTCTTTTTGAGTGCTATCCGCTAATTTAGCAAGATCCCTAATGAAAGTTTTTATTAGTTTTGGTTCCATTTGAACTTATTAATAGAGATGTACCTGACATTGTTTTCCGTGTTCATTAATTTTTCTGAGAGCAGGGTGTTCCGCAACTTCACTTCAGACAACTGGTCTTCCAATATTTTGACCTCTTGAACCTTGGTTGCCTCCATCTCTTGTCTCTCTTTATCCATTCTGCTTTGCCACTCCATGTGAGCCTAGATATAAAATTCCTGAATGTTCGTATTACTTTTTAAATTGACTAAAATATTCACCCTTGTCAAATTTTCACGAGCCTCTGCTGCTTCATGAATTACTCTTTGCTCTAAACTATCCTTCTCCTCTTTTAGTTGTTGCCGATTTCTTTCTAACTCCTGATCCTTTGCTTCCAGCTTATCGTAAGCCACACTCAGCATTTGCTGCTTTTGCTCCAAAATATTGTTTATATTTCTCAATGAATCCTATAGAGTTGAGAATTAATATAAAAACAATTTTCCAATTAAAAATTAAACTTAACATACTTTTAAATTATGAATTTTTAGAGCCATGTGTTTCTTGATGTCAGCGCTTGAGCCTTCAATCATTTTTAGCGACAAGTGGCACAAGTGCTTGAACTCATTCGTCTCCATGAACTCGAGTCTCGTGTTCTTCAGGTCCTCGTTGAGCACTAGGCTGAATCTGTTGCCCTGAGTATACTTTGAAGAAGACGAACACTCATCGAGTAGTCGCACCACTTGGTTAGCAAAGTTGTCAAAGTCGACAATAAGACCTTGTTCCATTCGGAGAATTTTGAAATCTTCAACTGTCAGCGACAGCAGGAATAAAAAGTATGGGTCATCGTCATCTGTTATTTGCAGACTCAAAATCTAAAGCATCAGATTTAAGGACAAAGTTGAATGAAAAAAACGCACAAAGACATAAATTAATCAACCTGTCTACCCAAAGGGCCATTTCCGGAGAGCAGGTCAAGATCTATGCGCAGATCCCTCTGCCGTTCTTCGGAATCCCTGTTTTTCACGTATACCCTTTTTATCTTAGAATACACGGAATAAAATTTTCCGTCTTCTCCTTGAAGCTCAAGGTCCATTTTAAATTAATCTCGTCAAAAATCACGCGGCAGAGTATCAGCAGAAACAGACAGGAGTTATTACATATAAATGTAGTTGAAGATTTCTTGGAAGATCTAACAATTGAAAAAAAGATCAGATTATACATTAATCATGCAATTAATAAGCTTATTAAGTTTCATGTAAAATACATACCGGCTCATTAAAGGTTTAACGTCACTTTATTTGGAAAAAACATTTTATTTTCAAATGATTCTTCAACAGGTAAACAAAACCAACAACAGCTTGAACAGCTGCTGCTGCGGTTGACATTACCCTCCCGCCAAAAATGCGATCATCCAAGCCAGATTCTTGGTCAGATTCAAGCGTTTGGCAACACCTTCAAGCCACCTATTGGTGTTTTTGGAACTACCAGGTTCTTTTTTGCAGTCCAGAGAGTTAAGAGTTAATTAATGCATAATTGACGTGACCCTCCCTTAGGCCGGCCATTGACCTGGCCGTCTACGGACCGCCGAGAGACTGACCGCCGCAGATTCAACATCGCGAGCACTACGTAATTAATTAAAGGCCATTCCATATTTAAATAAAAATAATTTAGAGAGTCCTGTATATGTTTAAAGTCAATTCCCGCCGAACATTTGTAAAAACCGCGTTGTAACTGAAACACTTAAACTCAAAAAGTTCTCGAGCGCGCCTACTTCCGCGGCGCCACTGACTTCCGCGTCCCTACCTGGCGTGCTGACGCCAGGTTGGGCGCCAACGGACAAGTCAGACAGCCTGGGAGACTCAAGCCGTTCAGACGTATATCACTTTTGCTCTAAAACCGCCATATTGCCCAACCACACTAGCATCACAACTCCGGTAATAATTCTCAATCAGCCCAAATCACCCCTTTTAAAGACTCTCTCTCATTTAAATTAAGTAATTTTAATTAATCAGGCCTATTTATTAGAACATATTTTAAACTTAATTAATAATAAACTTGTAATTGTTAGACTTAAGAAAATATAACCTTAACTACTATTATTAAATTTAAACCCTTTGTGTAGTAATTGAAGTTAAGCAACCCTGAATTAAGCAATAGAGAATAAATTAAAATAAGAGAATTAACTTGATTTAATTAAAAGATTTTAAGATAAATAAGTTAAACTTTGGCCAACACGTGTCCCCACGTGTTGAGGTTAAGATCTTAAATTAAAGCCTAGAATAATCTCAGATTAAAGCTTAACTTAAGGATAAATTAAGAAGAACAGGATAATAAAGATAAATTAAGGAATTAGTTATTTAAAGTGAAACTCAAACTAGTCAAACTTAAAAGTCAAATGAAGAGACAATTAGATAAAGACCGAAGGCCAATTATTCCCCAAAACCCAATAGTAAGCCGAAACTTAAATTAAAACCCAAATGAGTTCTCCCCGGCCAGTCTCCAGCTCTGGTTAAATTTTGACGCGCTCGGATGGAACTTGCTGATTAATTCAAAGTGTCGTGTGGTTACACGACAGATTTGGTGTCAGGTGTGGGGTGCTGAATTGTGCCCCAAGAGGAACGTCCCACTGCAGAAGGACTCATCCGTACCAAAAGCTCCATCCGACCTCATCCCGTTCCGGACGCTGGTTCCGCATCTGAAGTCAGCCGTTTGCTCTCACCCTTAGGACGGGACGCCGTTGCTACCCTGGAGGCACCTGCCGAGCTGACTTGCCAGAGCTGTTAAAGTTAAGTTCCCTTTTGCTAGAGACTTTAACCAAGTTGCATTTTTTTTTTCTATTTTCGCGAGTATTGAATGAATTCACACCGAATTAAAGATAAAATTTAAATTCAGGGCTCTGATTGAGAGCATTTTATTGCACTTGGGTAAATCTCACCTCTTTTATCTTTTGTGGCTATTCGCGCGCGCAACTGTACCTACTCACCATCAAGATGAGCTCGCTCCTCATGGATTTCGACCCCTTCCTCGTCAACACGGTCGATGCAGACAAGGCCGCAGATGAGGCACACGGCGCCTCCGCCGCAGCCAAGGCAACCGCCGCCATCCTCAACAAGCAGTTTGCTGGAATGCGAATCAATCACTACGGAGACGAGCATGGCACGACCTTGCCGCTCTTCATCCAAAGCATCAAGCGTACCAAGTACAGCTGCCCTGGCATCACGGAAGGTGAACTCGTCAATCTGGCCATCAGCAACCTCACCGGCGCAGCTTTTGACTTTGCCACCGAACTGAAGACCGAGGGGCTGACCCTCGAGAAGCTGAAGAAGGCCCTCGCAGACAAATTCGAGCAGGCAGCCGACTACTTGAGCCTGAAGAGCTCCTTCGAGCGCCTGAAACAGGAAGAATGGGAAAATGTGAAACAGTTCTACCTTCGCTTGGAGGCAGCCGCCAACAGAATGCTGAGGGCTCGCAACCCACATGCTGAGGAAACTGAGAACGTCAAAAAGCACTACCTGGAGGAGGAGATGAAGCGCCAGTTCTTCGCAGGTCTCCACGACAACATTGCAACTGCCCTCCAGATCAGCAGTGCTGAAACATTGGAAGATATGTTGAAAACAGCCATCAAGTTTGAAGCTGGAAGGAGACAGAGGAAGAGCAGGAGCCAAACAACTGACCTGGTAGCCGCAGTCACCGAAGCCATCCTTGCCGCAACCGGCACCAGCTCCGTGAGCCAACAGCAAACGGCCCCAGCCTCCGCTGCCTCCCAACAGCAGCAGCAGCATGTCTCTCTTCAGCAGCTCCTCCAGCAACAGGGAGCCCAGGCAGCGCCCCAACTGCCCCAGAGCGTCCCCAACCTGTTCAATCAGCAGCCGCAGAATTTCTGGCCCCAAATGCAGGCACCTCTTGCGCAGCACTCCGTCAACTACGCAGGCACACCGCCCCAGCAGCAAGGAAGGCGGAACTCAAATGCAGGAGGAAACCAGCCTCGGAACCTGAAAGGAGGAAAATGTTTCAGATGTGGACAGTTCGGACACATGGTCAAGGACTGTCAGAAGCCCTGCTCGTACTGCTTCAAGCCCGGCCACAGCCTGGGTTCCTGCCCCTTGATGCCGTGCCGTCTTTGCAACCAGCTGGGACACCTGCCTAACAACTGTCCACTGGTTCAGGCGCAGCAGGGAGGACAAGGAGCTCCAATCAACCAGTCTCAGCCAAAAAACTCGCAGCAGTAGGCGGCGCTGACGCCGCCCTCCAGTCCTTCCTCAACATACATGCCGTCCAGCCACGCCCTGGCCGCATCCTCTGGGTCCAGAGAGGGCGCGTCCGCATCCCCATGATGGTCGACAGTGGCAGCGCAATCACCATCCTGCGCTATGACCTGGCGAAGCGACTGGGGCTGGACCTGAAACCGTGTCACATTAAATTTGGCTGCGCAAATGGCACGGGCATGCAAGTTAGAGGGAGCACCGATTTCAAGTTCACTGTTTTGGGGAGAAATATTACACACACCTGCGTGGTCGTAGATGTCACTGGCGTTGGCTACCAGGCCCTCCTCGGACTCGATTTTCTGCACCAGCACCAAGCCGTCAGTGACCACGCTCACAACAGACTCCACTTCCCATGGGCTACCGCTGAGCT
Organism: Neocloeon triangulifer; assembly: GCF_031216515.1. Taxonomy (NCBI): domain Eukaryota; kingdom Metazoa; phylum Arthropoda; class Insecta; order Ephemeroptera; family Baetidae; genus Neocloeon; species Neocloeon triangulifer. The sequence continues at coordinate 14,359,667 of NW_026775554.1, read as the reverse complement.
GGACGCCAACACCGGCCATCTGGAGGCGCAAGTCACTATGGTGGACAAAAGACCTGAGCGGGACAACGAGCACGAGCTGGAGTTCTTTCCTGTTGTCGCCCCGCGAGATGAGCTGGTTCGAGAGCTGAGCTGCACCGCCGTAGAAGTTGTCTCCGGACTGGCCGAAGGCACCGACGTGCTCGTTCTCACTGAAAGCCCCGGAGTCAGCTGTCCAGCGGTCCCGATGGTCACCAAGGTGGAGCGCGGTGGCCGAATTTCAATCCTGCTCAGCAACCCTGAAACAAGTCCATTTCTCGTTAAAGCAGGAAAAATTGAAGGAATATTGGTGGCTAAAATTGGCACAGATTACAAAATTGAAGAAGAAGAAGTCGAGCAAGAAAAAGAGCCAAAACCACCTGACCCGCCAGCCGAGTGCGAAAATCTGATCAATTTGTGCACCGAAGAGGAGAGACATGAGCCGCCTTTCCTGCCCAACCCTGTCGGTCAGCCACTCACAGACGAACAACGCCTTGCCCAGTTCGATTTCAACGGCGTTGACCCTGAGCACCTGCCAACCCTGAAGGCCCTCATCCTCAAAAACATTGACGTTTTCGCCTTCAGTGACTCACAGCTGGGCTGCACCGACATGCTGACACACAAGATCGACACGGGCAACGCAGAGCCGGTGAAAATTCGCCCATATCGAGTGCCGATGGCCATGCGAGAAGTGATGGAGGCCGCGGTGCGAGACATGAGGCGCCAGGGAGTCATCGAGCCTGCCAACAGCCCCTGGAGCGCACCAATGATCATGGTGGCAAGGCGCGGTCCAGACGGAGAGGTCATCAAGTACCGACCCTGCATTGATTGGAGAGGATTAAATGCGGTGACGAAAAAGAGAGTTTACCCTTTGCCGCACATCCAGGACGTCTTGGACTCTCTGCAAGGCAGCAAATTCTTCTCCACTCTTGACCTGGACAGCGGCTACTGGCAGATACCAATGGACGAGGCGTCCAAGGAGAAGACGGCCTTTTCAACGCCCTTCGGACAATTTCAATGTCTTCGAATGGGGTTTGGGCTTGTTAATGGACCGTCTGACTTTTCTGCCCTGATGGACGCAGTCTTCAGAAACAAACGCAAGGGGGTGGTCAACTACATGGACGACGTGGTGGCCGGGACAGCACTCCTCTGCGAACACTGGGACGTCCTGCAATACATCTTTGACCGACTGAGAGAAGCAAAGTTGAAGCTCAAACCAGCAAAGTGCTTCTTCTTGCGCCAAGAAGTCTCAATTTTGGGACACAGAGTGAGCGCCCTTGGCTCCAAGCCAGACAACAAAAACGTTCAGGCCATCGTCCGCTTCCCCGTCCCAACAGAGAAGCGAGCCCTGAGGAGCTGGGTCGGCATGGTGAACTACTTCCGCCGCTACATTCCCAAGTTCTCTGGCCTCATCAAGGTCCTCACTGACCTGCTGAAGGAGGACGAGCCCTTCGTCTGGAACGAGGAACGCCAAACGGCCTTCGAACACACAAAAGCCCTGCTGCACAGCGAGCCGCTCCTCCGCCTGCCAGACATGAGCAAGCCCTTCGTCCTCAGCACTGACGCCTCTGGCTTTGCCCTTGGCGCCGCCCTTGAGCAGGACTTCGAAGACGGCCGCCACCCAGTTGGTTTTGCCAGCCAAAAACTGAAAAAGGCAGAACTGAATTACCACACAACAGAAAGAGAATGCCTTGCAGTGCTCTTCGGCGTCCGAGCCTTTGATGTCTACTTGAGAGGGCGCCATTTCATTCTGCAAACTGACCATGAATGTCTCAAGTGGCTTTTGAGCACCAGCAGAGTCAAAGGAGGCAAACTCGCAAGGTGGGCAGTCGAGCTGGCGGAGTATGACTTCACCGTCCAAGTCGTCCCTGGCAGCAAGAACACCGTCGCCGACGCTCTCTCCCGCGTAGAAATCAATTCAGTCATGCAGACCACTCAGGAGCCAGCTGTCAAGGACGAAATCGCAAAAATCTGGGACAGAAAAACAATTTTGGCGGCTCAGAAAAGTGACAGCCACTGCTCCAGAGTGATGAGCACACTGAAAAACGCACCAGAAGCTGAAATCAGCCCATACTTTGTAGACCAGGATGGCCTCCTCTACTTCAGAGACCTTGAGGGGCCACGCCTTTGTGTACCAGAAGAAATGAGGCCACGAGTGTTGGAGGTCTGCCACAATCTGCCAACTGGTGCACACAAAGGAGGCTTCAGGATGTTCTACGACATCAGAAAACGGTTCTACTGGCCTGGATGGCACCGAGACGTTCGCCAGCACTGCGTCCTCTGCATGTCCTGCGTGCAGAAAAAGGGTAAAAATATGCAGCCTGTGCTTAACAGACCAGTAGCCCCAGTCGTCTGGCGCCTGCAGAGAATCGCCATCGACGTTAAAGGTCCACTCCCCTTGAGCAAGAAACGCAACAGGTACATTCTGACCTTCGTGGACCACTTCACACACTACCCTGAAGCAGCAGCAGTTGCGAATACTGATGCCCCAACCGTCGCATGGCACCTGGTGGACAAAATAATATCTCGTTACGGTGTCCCACTTGAAATGCTTACCGACAGAGGAACCAACTTCACGTCCGCAGTCATCGCAGCAGTTGCAAAACTCTTAAAAATGAAGCAAATCTTCACTTCACCTTATCACCCTGAAGGAAATGGCCTCCTAGAGAGGAGCCACCAAACTTATGGAAGTTTTATCAATCAGTTCTGCAGCAATGGACAGGGAGACTGGGAAGAAAATCTGCCATTTGCTCTCATGGCCATCAGAACAAGTCCGAATCGCACCACGCAGACAACACCAAGCATGATGATGCTGGGGAGAGACATTGAGTTACCATGGGAGGACATAACTTACCCAAAGGAGAAAGTGTCTTTCCATGACGCAAAAGATCCCAGCGTCGTCGTGGACCAACTGAGAGCTCGCCTGGCGACCACTCATGCAGCAGCATTGCAGTTCAGCGAAGAGGCAAAAGAGGCATACACTTGCCGAGGGCCTCTGCCTTCCTTCTCACCGGGTGACTTGGTCCTGCGCAAAGAAATGCGCCCTGGAAAGAAAGGAAAAGATGGTGATAAATGGCGAGGCCCCTACGTAGTTCTCCATCGGAGAAGTGACGTTACTTACGACTTAAAATTATTGAACCCAGATGAGAGAGAGCAAGTCGAATGCACAGTACACGTCAGCCATCTCAGACCAAAAGGGAGCCTTGCACAACTTGTGATCGGAGCACCCTTTGCTTTTTCTTCTGACGTCACACCAGTTAATGACAATGCTGGAGCTTCCGGGAGTGCAGCTGATCCAGCGAGCACAATCACAGGGAGGTCTGACACAGGGCCCGTGTCAGGTCAAACTTCCAGTAGCACTCCTGAAACCTCAAGCCAGTCAGAAACACAGAGCAAGAGAAATGCAAGTGCCTTACCTCCAGACGAGAGCACCGGGGAGGCGCCGACACACAAAGAGTCATCCATCGAGGAGCACCACACAGAATCTGGCTCTTCAATTGCCACCAGCAGTCCCTCGGACACGGCAGACAAAGGCCAGCAGGCCGACCTCCTCGGCTGTGACGAACATGCCATGGATGGCCCACCTCCGATGGTGCCAATTCAGTCTTCAACTGGTCTGCAAAATAAATCGTCGATGCAGCCGGATAACCACGAGTCAACCGGGGGGCAACGACAGCCCCAGGAAGGAAATCCCAGTCTGGCCAAAAAGACCGGACACTCTGCCTCCTCTGATGATAATCCAGAGTCCACCAGGGGGCAGCCACCGCCTGCAGAAAATTTTCCAAACGCGCCAGCTGGCGCAGGAACCAGCAAAGCTGCCGAGCAACCACCGCCGCCCACACCTCGAAAGCGCGGCCGGCCTCGGAAGGGCGAGGAGAAGGCAAAAGTGCCTGAGCCATTTGCTGAACTCGCCGAATTGGCAGGCCTACACCGTGGGCACCACAATCTGCGAGAGCGCCGACCGCGTCTCCAAGATCCGAATTTTGCTTGGAACCAGTGACGAGGACCTGAAACAAACAAAGAAGAAAAGAAAAATCAGTAAAAGAAAAGGAGCAGTTCAAGAGAGAAGAAAACGCGCCGAATTCCGAATTGCAAATCTGAGCCACATTAGATAAAAGTTGAACCCCTTAGTTAATAAGAATGTATAAATGGAGCGACATTAGCTGAAGTTCTCGCTCAGACTGAATGCGAATAATTAAAGTTTGGGCGACATCAGTTGAAGTTCTCGCCCAACTTAAGTAAATGACTGCGCAAGAGCGAAGGACAAGCGAGTCCGAACTGCAAAATTTGTCGAAAAGATGCAGTTAGAATAATATCAAAATTGTAAATTAATTGTAAAATAGCTTAAAATTTTCAATTGTAAATTCAAAGAAGATGAATTTTTTTAAATTAATTAATAAGCGTATTTTATCTGTGTGTATATAACTTTTGTCAAAGAAAATTCAGAGAAAAATTTAAAATTAATTCTGCCCGCAATTAGCAAAAGAAAATGTTTAAACTCTGAAAAGAATGAATTGATCGTCTCAAACGTGATTAATTAATATGTAATTTAAGGAACACAAACAAATACTCACACTCACTTGTACGAGCAAAACTCTGCCTCCGCCGCCTCCACCCAGCGCTGCCGCCAAAACCGCCATGTGCACCAAATCGCCTGCGGCAATTCGCCAAAAGTCGGCACAGCAGCGCGGCCGCCGACTGCCAGCCGTCGCCCGTCGTCCACAGCCGAGCCACACCGGTCAGACGCGACGCGCCTGACGCCTAGAATCCGCGAAAGTCACCAAGAATTGCGAAAATAATTGCGAAAAAATTTGCATCACTCACCTGTTCGCCGGTCATGCGAAAATCGTCTGCTGCAGCACTGCCAACACAACTCCAAGGAAGAGAGCATTGCTACCAACCAACTCCGTAATGTGGCCGCATGCGACCACGCCTCCGTCAGACCCAACAAAAACAAACACCTCGCCGCTCGCCAATCAAACTTTCCGTCCATCGCTTCTCTTTTGCTCACGGGACAGTGTCCGAAAAAAAAGGCCAACATGGACAACATGGACCTGAGGCGTCTGGCCGACGAATTGGCAGCCCGCATCCAGAACAGACTTCTCGCAGCCCTCCCATCGCGAGAGGAAATTCACGGCATGGTCCTCTCCACCTTGATGACCGTCCAACAAGAGGCACCACCACAGCAACTTTGCTCAACCATTGTAAATGTACATACACACACACACACACACACTTAAATTTAAGTTAAATCAAAATGTAAATAGTCTCAAAGCCAGAATTGGAAAGAGACAAAGAAAAAAAAAAGAAATATGAATAATCTTTGCAAAATGTTTTACTTTGATAAACTGCATCTCTTTCTCACCCATGTGGCCCCTACAGGAACGCCGCCCAGACGAGAGACCGAGGTCAAGGTCGACAAGCCCCTCCAGGAGGCCGAGCCCCAGACGACACTCTAACAACTCGCTGCAGAGCCGGCTCGGGCCCCGGAGACGGAGAGCTTCCCAGTCCTCGGGTCACGTCCGGAAGAGAACCTTGAGCGCCCCGAGGACGGGACGCTGAACCAGGGGGCACTGACGTGACCCTCCCTTAGGCCGGCCATTGACCTGGCCGTCTACGGACCGCCGAGAGACTGACCGCCGCAGATTCAACATCGCGAGCACTACGTAATTAATTAAAGGCCATTCCATATTTAAATAAAAATAATTTAGAGAGTCCTGTATATGTTTAAAGTCAATTCCCGCCGAACATTTGTAAAAACCGCGTTGTAACTGAAACACTTAAACTCAAAAAGTTCTCGAGCGCGCCTACTTCCGCGGCGCCACTGACTTCCGCGTCCCTACCTGGCGTGCTGACGCCAGGTTGGGCGCCAACGGACAAGTCAGACAGCCTGGGAGACTCAAGCCGTTCAGACGTATATCACTTTTGCTCTAAAACCGCCATATTGCCCAACCACACTAGCATCACAACTCCGGTAATAATTCTCAATCAGCCCAAATCACCCCTTTTAAAGACTCTCTCTCATTTAAATTAAGTAATTTTAATTAATCAGGCCTATTTATTAGAACATATTTTAAACTTAATTAATAATAAACTTGTAATTGTTAGACTTAAGAAAATATAACCTTAACTACTATTATTAAATTTAAACCCTTTGTGTAGTAATTGAAGTTAAGCAACCCTGAATTAAGCAATAGAGAATAAATTAAAATAAGAGAATTAACTTGATTTAATTAAAAGATTTTAAGATAAATAAGTTAAACTTTGGCCAACACGTGTCCCCACGTGTTGAGGTTAAGATCTTAAATTAAAGCCTAGAATAATCTCAGATTAAAGCTTAACTTAAGGATAAATTAAGAAGAACAGGATAATAAAGATAAATTAAGGAATTAGTTATTTAAAGTGAAACTCAAACTAGTCAAACTTAAAAGTCAAATGAAGAGACAATTAGATAAAGACCGAAGGCCAATTATTCCCCAAAACCCAATAGTAAGCCGAAACTTAAATTAAAACCCAAATGAGTTCTCCCCGGCCAGTCTCCAGCTCTGGTTAAATTTTGACGCGCTCGGATGGAACTTGCTGATTAATTCAAAGTGTCGTGTGGTTACACGACAATAATATATGATGTAGATGTAACCATACGTAATTATATATATTGCAAATTCAAGAGAATAATTTGAATAAATTGAATTTAATACATTTTTTTTTTAAAATTCTTGTTATTCATACTTCCAAAATAAAACAAAAATTAGCCAAATTTGGATTGCAAATTTTTATATTTTCAATTTAAATTTAACTTGCAAAAGCAATATTATGTATATTTATATTATTATGATACATATATGTGAATAATTTGAATAAAACATTAAGGCTAGGTACAATGGCTAGCTGCTGCTGCAGTTGACAAAAGAAACGCTTGCCACCACCTTGCAGGTGCTGCATTCAGAGGCGGTTCCACTTCACAGCTCCGAGGCCATCTGATCTGTGTCCTTTATTCCTTTGTCTTCGTGCCTCCCTTCCTCGACGTTGCCCATCTTCAATTTACAGGAAGTCAATGCAGCAGGAGGTGCGAGCACAGTGGCACAATGTTGTGACGTGGCGCTGGAAAAAAGGGAATATTAATGTTTAAGTTAAATTATTGTCAAATAACTCTATAATACCAGCTGTCTTTGATCCTCTTATTAGCAGGAGCCTCTTGGTCATTGCTCTCTTCGGCAGTGCGCTTCTGAGACTGGACGTTGCGGTGGTTATTAGCGGCAATATTCTCCAGGCTCGGCACGTTGGCTGGTTCGGCGATCAGGTGTGAAGAGGTGCTGGGCAAAGGCTGAGACATTGGGGGGTGACGCTACCTGGCATAGTAGATGTGTTGGAAGGCAATGCAGCCAGCGGTCCAAGCAAGCTGAAATGTTATTTACTGTGTGAAACGATTGAAAAAGGGAATAATTAAGTTTAAGTCATAATATTTTCAATAATTCTATATACCATGAGCTGTCTTTATTCCTCTTTTCAGCAGAGCGCTTCCTAGACTGGATGTTGCGGTTGGAAATCAGGCAATTCTCTCCAGGCTATAGGTATGATGGCTGGCTGCATGCGAGAAGAAACGCTCATCACAACCTTGCAGGCGCCGCTCAAGCTATAGGAATTGTGTGCGCCATACATCTGCTCTTCAACATTTAACTTTGCCACTGAAATTTAATTTATGTATTATGCAAAACAATCAAAGAGGGGAATATTAAAATTTAAATTATCTTATGACTGTCAAATTTTATTCAATTTACCTGCTGTCCTTAGACGTTCTTCAGAGAGAATTCGGAGATATTTTCACTCGTAGGCCACTTGGAATTCTCCATCTCATCTCAGTGTCCATTTTTTGGCCTATTGGCTGGTCCATCGGTTCCTAACAGGCATTTTACCTCCCTTCCTCAAGGTCTCCTAACTCTCCTGTCTTAAATTTGCAGGAAAAGAATCTATCGTTGTTACCCGACATTTCGTGATCGAGAATTTTGTTTTCAAATTTTGTAACAGACTTTTTGTTCTCTTCTCTGTATTAGTTTAAATTATTGATTGTTGTATCTTTTATCTGTTGGGACTGTTTTGGCTTTTTTCTGTATATGTTAGGTCTCTCTCTTTTAAAGGACACCTTATTGACATAGTAAAATCCAAGTCCTCACAACAATAGAAAGATTTTTGCGATTGTTGGAAGACAATTGAAAATTTGAATCACCATTGTTGTAAATACTTGATTTGACTATGCCAGTAAGGAGTCCTTCAGGATAGTAGAATTTTCTACAATCCTTGTTCTCTTTTTGTGAAGCTTTGAATTGTGCTTCATTTGTTGTGGCACAGTCTGATTTGATGCGATGTTTGTTTGGTTTGTTTAGTTATTGCAATTTAACTTTAGATCTTTGGTCGTAATATTTAGCTAAATTTGTGTGTTTACGAATTTTTTAGATATAAACAAAATAATTATGTTGTCCATTGAGATTTCAAACTTCATTGATTACTTCAATAATTTAGTAGAAATTCCTAACAATTAAAATGGTCTTTTTATTGAAAAAAGCAATTTTTAAATTTATAAGCATCACAACTACAACTTATATTTTTAAATATCTGCAACAAAACACATTGGATAGTAAATAATTACAAACACTAGCAATTATAATAGACACCGTGAAAATGAAGAAATGGAACAATATTTCAAAATAAGATAGGTTAGTGAGGAGGAATGCAAGCATAAATCAATTTGACTAATCAATGGGAAACCGTTTGATGAATTTGACACCCAAGAAATATAAAATAATAATGTGAATATCTTGATTTTCTTGAACAAAAACAATACTTATGCTGGACTAGATAACTGCATTTGACCAAACATAGCTTCAATAGCAGCAATAGGATTCTCACTGGCCCCTTGATAGCTAAATTAACAAGGTTAAATCAACGCCCTAAAATTTTCAAAATATCTTACCATTCTTGGATATGCTTGGAAGCCCATGCCGCCAATTTAATGTATTCCTTCTTTTTGCTAGGCACTTTTGCATTTTGAGCCAAATTATTGGCACTCTATTAAAGTGAACAAATCAAATTTTGTATTTTAAATTAAGCAAACCACTTACTTGAAGAACTCCAAAAAGGGCCCTCACATTGTTGGGATTCAGCTTTGCTGCCTGGCAGAAATGTGCCTTGGCCAGTTCCATGTTTTCAATTCCACCCTGGGTGTATTTGATTTCTGCAAATCGCTGGTGGTACAAATGATTGTGGGGCGAGTTGAGCAGAAGCTCCTCCATGCAAAAGGCAGCTCGTGAGAATTCCTGGTGCAACAGATACAAATCACACAGCTCTTGCCAGCCTTCTTGGTCACTCATGAAGCTCTAAAATTTTGAGAAAAAAGTTTAATATTTCTACGCTTTTTAATTTCTAGTAATTGAAACCTTCAAGTATTCATTGAGCTCGGAAATCGCTTTGGCGGTGTTTCCGCGAGATTTGTACATAGCGATTATCCTCTTCCTAGCAGCTACATTGGTCTTGTCTTCGTTGAGAATGTATTCAAGGTGGTTCAATGCCATTTGCTCGTCTCCAAGCACTTCACATCGCATGGCCAAAAGTCGGCGTACTCGAAGGCTCTGTGGAAACTCTCGCCCAAGGATGGTAAGGCAAGAATCAGCCACATCCATTTTGTGACAATCAAGAGCGGCCAAATAGACTTGCTCCAGAACTAGAAAACCTTTAGAAATTAATGATTTTCAGTCTTAATATAAATTAAAAATTGTTGCTTTTGTTTACGTTCATCGCCAAGTTTGTGAGCCATCGGCTTCAACGTAAGAAGCCACATGTCAATTATCTCTCGCGATTTCCTCTCTTTTTCTTCTCTCCATACACGGAAAATATCTCGAACCTCTGAAATTTAAGACAAAACAGTTAACTTCTGCCAGTATCAAGCATAATTTTGCTAATTTTTGTACCCGTCCAAGACAGATTCACATCATAGGGCGCCATGTTTCTCGTTTTTTAATTAATCAACAACCGGTTACCGGTTATCTGAATTTCTTTATGAAATTTTAACCGGTAGTTTGACAAACCTACTACCGGTATTAGTGAATCCTGAACAAAACTAATCGTTTGTTTTTTGTTCCCATCCCAATTCCTCTCAAAATCCATGAGGAACTAGAGATTTTTCTAAAAATATTTAAATTATAAAAAATTGAAATCAGGGAAGGACCAGGTTTGGATTTACGTATGTATGTATTATCAATATTATCATAATTCATAGACGTGGACTGGGCTTTCAAGTCGGTCAGAAAATATTTTCCTTAAAGTTATGTATTTAAAAAAAAAAATTTAAAAATTTATTTTGTTCTTATTAGTTTTTTGCTTGTAGCACACACTGATATCTATGAAGGATGGAGGATTACTTCTGATCACTGAAGATTGAAGCTTATGTTTTTTTCCTAGAATGGAGAGTTAAAACAATGGCTGACAGGAAATCAACTCCTCGAAAGGAATCTGTTGCTTCTGCAGTGTCACCTTCAAGGACAATTTATTCAACACCATCCACTTCAACATCTGGATTTAATTCTGGCAATGACTCAAGTCCACCCTGGGATCAGGGTTGGCAGCTTTTCATTCCAGCAAGCATTCAGGACGGACCATCGCGTTTTGGATTTATCGAGGTTATTTTTCCATTTATAATTAATTTCTTTTCCTATTTTACCGTGGGTTTTTTGCCCATAATAAGGATTTACATCCACTCCCCTGTCCTTGGGATGTGACCGATCGGGTTGATCCTGTAAAAAATATCAAGCAAAAATGTTGTTTAATTGCCATAAATTTAATGTTGTATTGATTCTAGTTATATAGGTTTTTTAAATTTTCAGAATGCTTTGGCTGAAGGTAATGAGCAGAGGTTGCAAGAGGTTGAAGAGAGATGCAAGACTTTGGTGAGTGAGAGCCCAGATGGATCGGACGAGCGCCGTTGGCTTGTGAGACAGTTAGTAGAGGTGCGGCTAAAGTTACAAGAGAAAAAGGATGATGACATTAGCAGCAAAGCCACAGTGCGACTTGTTCTTGGGCATCACATGCAGCTGCAGGAAAATAATCTGCACAACACCAAACTGCAGTGCGACCGCTGTTGTGCCGCGATATGGGCCATGATTCACTCCTGGTTCAGATGTAGAGGTACTTTATATTTTATAAGTTATACTATATTCGAAGAACTTTAATATTAATTTTCAATTACAGACTGTGATTTTGTGTGCCATACGAGATGTTTATCGCAAGTTACCAGAGCCTGTGTTCATGTAGCAGTCAGCGAAAGACCTGAGTACGAATTGAGAATTTGTCCAGAAGTTGGTTTAGCGTCAGCTCAAAGATTTAAATGTACAGAGTGCAATACATCTGTTATATTTAGTAAGTTTCATATTTATTGTAGTTTTTTTTTTCAGATTATTTATATTGTTAGTTTTTTTTTGTTGATTGGATTTTTTAATGAGATAATAAAATTACAATGGTGAATAAATTTTATTATAAAATTTTTGTTGGATATGATTCTTGGATAAAGTTTAAAATTTCTCGTCCTCCAGCGACCCCGCCCATTGTGACCTGTTTTGGTTTTGCTCCATCAGGTATTTCCTCTTTTAAGTTTTTGCCTGTCGCTTGCCGTGCCGTAACAGGCAAGAATGTAAAATGCTTCACTCACAAATTTTGTACAAGTTTAGAGCACGCAAATTTTATTTCTTCTTGGTGGAGGTTAATGAAAAATTAAGCATCACTGAAATTATTTAATAATAACTTACTTTTTTTTCTTCAGCTGATCACTCCTGGAGTGAGCCTAGAATTTGTGACTACTCTGGTTGCTACTTTTGCCCAACATGTCATTGGAACACTACTGCAATAATTCCAGCAAGAGTGGTGCACAACTGGGACTTTGAGCCGAGGAAAGTTTCCAGAGCTGCTCAACAGCTTCTCAAATTAATGGCCGAGAAGCCAGTTTTGGTGCTTAAAGACCTAAACCCTCGTCTCTTTGGTCTCGTTGAAGAGTTGAGCGTTATTCAGGTTTGCTCATTTGGATATGTCATTAAAAAAAACTCATTTTCTCATGTGAATTTTTATAGGGATTAAGGGAGGATCTTTTGCAAATGAAGAGATACTTAAGTACCTGTGACTCGGCAATTGCTCAGCACATAATGTGGCAAGTAGGCAGCAAACAGCACCTCATCGAAAATGCCCACTCTTACTCCCTGCAAGATCTCATTGACATCTATTCAGGCACTATGCTTCCTTACATAAACCAAATCCACGAGTCTTTCTCAAAGCACATTAAAGAGGATTGCAAGGTGTGGCTCCAATTTTTTTCTCTATCATTAATTTTACAGTATCAATACCATTGCAGGTCTGCTTCGGGAGAGGCTTTGTCTGTGAGCTTTGCAACAGTAAAAAAGTTCAAGTTCTTTTCCCCTTTGACCCAGCAGCTTACAGTTGCCCGTCGTGCTTATTTGTTTTTCACAACTCCTGCTGGCATAAAAGGAAAAATTCTGAATGCCCTCGATGCTTGCGGATCAAAGAAAGACAACGAAAACTATCAACCAACTGTGATGATGAAGAGGAGCCCTAGAAGATGTCAAGTTATCTTTTTGCCAAATAAATAATACTGTTTTATTATTATTATTGCTGTGAATCACAACGACTTGTGATTTTAGAGTGCAGAATAATTGGTACTATGTCAACGGAGCACAAATTAAATTTCAAAATTTGGTTTTTATTGAACGAAAAATATATTATGTTTTGTATTAAAAACTCATTTAATATTCTCATTAAATGGAAACTAATCTAATCAAAACGTCAAGATGATCAAATAAATTTTCTATTATAAGTGATTAAAAGATTTGACGACGATTTTATATGCCCATGAAAAAATCCCTGATAACTGGACTGTGCGAGTCAAAATTGATGCTGGCCAGTTGAGTTTTGGAAAATGCAATGCTCCTTTGAAGAGCATCAAAGTTCAAACTTGCGTCATTTAATGACGGGTCTTCCACATTTCCAGTCTTGCAAACTTCGAACTTCAAGATGCGGTATCCAGGCAGTTTTCTGGTGCCTGAACTTTGGATGAGATTCTGAATGGTGGGCACTGTGATTCCAAAGAACTCTGGTCCTTTGAGCCCGTCAGCCTTGACCACTTCTACACCAACAGCTTTGTTAATTCGGCTCTGAAGGGTTGCCAAACAATCGCTCGGTGAGCTTCCGACAATAGGGTTAGCCAGGATGTTGTCCGCAGCTATCTCAAATCTAGAGAAGAACTTCAATTAATTTATTTTGAAACCATGTAGATCATTAAATTACATTGGATAGGGTCCATTGTCTAAAATTTTGCATGTGTAAATGCACTGCTGCTCTGGATTGAGGATGCTCCCGTAAACTCTGCAAGAGCAAAATCCAACTGGGAAGATCATTTCCTCAGTGTGGTACCCGCTTCTGTCAGTGATGACATCGCCTAAGCTGTAGACAGACAGGTTTCCAACGTCGATGGGGAAAATTGGTCGGCCGGTACCGTCAAGTTGTATGGGGTGTACCAATTTTTTCACCACCTTTCCTCTCGCGGTTGCAGACTTTCTTCCTCCTTTTTTGGCTTGGACTTCTGGGACGACTAAAATTAATCAGAGTTACTTCAGAAGTTTTCTTTGTTAACGAGAGAAATACCAGGACTGGCTGCAGAAGAGCTAGTCCTTGATCTTTTTTGTGCAGGAGTTTTCTTCTGGGCGCTACTAGCAGCAGGTGCAGGGAGATTTTTGGGCACTGGAGTTGTTTTTGGGTTGCTGGCTGCTCTACTTCCATCAGCTACTTCGTTTTAATTTAAAAATAGTCTTAAGGATCTGTATTTTTGTTACTAAATAATGTATAATTACCATTTAAAGAGTTAAATGATTCGAGTTTGCTGTACAAAAATTTGTTTTCCTCATTGATGACCATGTATTTCTCTTGTAAGTCTGATATTTCATCACAAAGTGCGGCATTTTCCTAAAAACAATTTAATTTTTAGAATTATGTAAATATGTACAAATTTTAGCAAAAGAAAGCATACATAATGTAAATAAATAATTATAAATATTAATGCAATTATTCGTGAAGACTTACAAACACCAACGACTTGACAAACTTTTTTGTCTTCTCATACTTCCGTTTGTATTTCTTAATTTCAAGACTCATTTTGTTGAAATGAAGAATTTTCACTTAATTTTCCCGTTCTTAGTATATTATGTGAATTGATAAATTTTCATATGCAAAAATGAAAAATATAAACAGAAACTCTCAACTGCAAGGGGGTGTAACTTTTATGGACCCCGCCCCCTTCTACTTGTGTTTTGTTTTTGTTTCATTTGAGGCCGATCCACGATCCACGTGTTTTTGTGCGTTGTGCGAGCACCTCTCATTGACGTTGCCCAATTTCTCTTGATTATTCTCGAATTTATCGTGTAAAATGGCTAAAAGCTTGAGGAGCAAACACAAGAGGAAAATGCGAGCTGTAAAAAGAGTTCGTTACGGTGCCAAAGAACTCGTGAAGCTGAAAGAGACCGTGGCGAAACTCAACGCTCCCGATGGCCAAGGCGTGGACATGAGCCAACTTTCAGACACTGTGATCTGTAATTATTTTCTGTTTGTCTTCAAACTTTGGTTTGAGAAAAATGTTTCTCAATATTTTAGTGGCAAACTCCAAGGCTGTCGTGGAGGCAGTCAAGGCTCAGGAGACGACTGACCAATCCATGGAAGTCGACAGCAAGAAGTATGACAAGAGGACATTCAAGGATAAGGACGGAAATTACCCACCTTGGTTTAATAAGAGGAAAATCAAGCAACTCCAGCTGAAGCACAAGAAGGTGAAGCAAAAGCAACTAACAGGCAAGAAAAAGGCTGGGGGAAAGCGTAGACACAGATAAATTACTTCGACGGTTATAATTTTTATTTTTCTCTCGACTAATTGTAATGCTATGGAATTTAAGATATGCTTGAATTAAAATAATGTTCTTCTTAAATTTATCTGATGGATTTTCTTTTTGATCTCATGCGTAATTTTCTGGTTGTAATAAGAAAAATATAATTTGCTGCAGTTATTTCTTCATATTTATTTACAAAAATTACAAGAACTTAAATTAACAAAGAGTATGGCAGTGATATTGTTCACGAAAAAATGCTGCTCGGATCTTGATTCACAAAAAATAGGGTTCAGTCACGTTGTTTCTGCTCTTATTCAACCTATGATATTGTTAGCAGCTCCACAAGCACCTGAAAATTTAAATTTGATAAAAAAATTATTTTGTTTTGAGAAAACTCCTACAATTATCCAGTCTTTGGCTCAGTGCAGAGATTTGCCTTGTGATGTGGTGTAGTCTCATTTCCTCCTCTCCAGCAAGCTTTTTCTTTCGCCTGTTCATTTGTTTTCGTGACTGATCAATCTTTTTCTCCTGAAATAGTGAATCAATGAGATGCAATTCTTTAACTATCAAATATTTCTCACCAAATTGTCAATTCTTGACTTTAAAAGTTTCTGAGATTCAATCACTGCATCCAGTTTCGCAAGAACATCTAAACTATTTCCACCAACGGTCTCGTTGAATGGTTGCGTAACAATCTGGAATAAAATATAAAAAATTTGTAATCATAATTATTATTTTTTTTTTTTTAATAAAATAATACCCTTTCAATTTTATTGATTCTCTTGTTGAGATTCACAAACTCGTAGGTGAAGTCGTAATCCTCGAGCTCCTCCCGGTCCCTTTCAGTGGTAGTGGGAGGCGCCGTAGTCGTGCTAAGGGTTGTTTTGAAAGTAGTGGTTGTTGCTGGGGTCGTTTCGATGTTATTGTATTTTGACTGGCAACCCTTTCCATCGGGTTTTAGGACGTAGCCAGGGTGGCACTTGCAGTAGTAGCTGCCAAATGTATTGACGCACATATGGCTACATGTGTGCTGCCGTAAGCTGCATTCGTCAAGATCTATCAAAAATGTTTTTATTAATTATTGAATAATCAACTTCAATTTTTGCAAACCTTTCTCACAATATTGCCCAGCAAAACCTGGTCTGCAGCCGCAAAAGTCTGGTTTCAAGCAAGAACCTCCATTTTCACATTTTTTCTTGCATATGGCTACAATTATTTTAAATTGTTATTTAGTAATTACATTCAATGATTTTAATTTTAAGTTGGCGTCTACCACAAAATTATATTTAAACTTTTCTTTATAAAAATATTATATAAAATAATTAATGAATAAAAAATGAAGTTTTACCTTTGGAGCATCCATTGCTGGATTTTGGGGATGGAGCCCAACCAGGGCAGCAAGAGTAGGAGGTCTTGTGTGATACCTGATATTTTACCACATCTCTGTAAGCCGTCTCATAGACCACCCTGTTGGAAAAATTCAAGAATTTTTTATTGCTCTTTATTATTGATAAATCGTTGAACAAGTTGCCCTTTGTTTTAAATTTGATTATTTAGTCTTCAATTTTTCAATGATTTTTCTATTAAATTTGTTTTTTCCATGAGGCATTTATTGACATGACATAAAATAATCAATGAAAACCTTTTACAACAATGATCAATGATACACAGAAATGCGCTTAATAATACTTAAATTTTGTATCAGAAGTGATTATTTTTAATTGCTAGTTTTAAATTTTTCCACTGAAGTTTTTACCTGATTCGTCTGCAGAGCCCACTTTCACAGGGCATGTAGTAGGACTTATAGGATGGGATGCAGTACGACTCTCTCGTCCGCACAGGCTCAGTCACTGCCTGTTCTTTGGTACACACGTGGCGCCTGAAATCAGAGAAGCGGCCAGTGCGTTTAATCATTTTTATAGGGCAGCCTTCACCTATAAATATTCAGAGAGATTAATTAAATTGTTTATTATCTCCAGGAACTCAAGTGGTGAAACCGAAAGATAAATTTAGCTGAGAAAAAGAGGCCACAAATTAAAAATTCCTCAAATAAATGAATTTGAGCCTGAAAGAAATTGGCCACTAAGCCAAAATTTACTTATTTCTATCATACTCGCTGATAATTGGGGAGCGTTTAGCGTCTGGGCGCGCAAGTTCCTTTGCATACGTTAATTGGCACCAAGCACATCAATCAGCCGCTTTTGACTTTCAATTTTTTTTGCAAGAGCACGTTTTAATAATTATTTTCATCTTGCGCTCGTATTTTCCTCTACAGTGGACACGTGCTGACTTTGAATCAGCGGTTGGTCCAGAAGAGACCGTCTGACGCTTTTTAAAGCCTTTGTCTTCCAACAGAAACAATAGGTCTTTATTTGTTTCCGCGCTTCATTTGCATACAACAAGTGTCGTGAGAGGCAAACCTGCCCCTCGCAATTTAGCAGAAACTCGAATGGAATTTTTATATTCCTTCTCCGCCGGAGATCGCCAGGTGTCTGTAATTTTCCACCGTCGGAGCTGGAAAAAAATATCGCAGCAACTCTGTTTTGTTATTTTGCAGTCGCGCATTCTCCGCATTTCGAGCAGAAACCGAGAGTCTGCGGTATGCGGTGACTTATTAATTAAAAACGAGCACCGACTCTAAAAGATACGCGCTGGGATCTTGTTGCGCGTCCCGAAGCAGCGTCTGCGAAGCGTCTCTCTTTCTCTGACAGCCAGATTTCCTTGAATGTATCCACCTGGTGCGGCGAATTAAAATAAATATTCTTGCAGCGCGATCGTAAAAACGGCCACTCTTATCAGCCACCACTTAATGAACCCTAAATTCTTGAATTAAAAAAATCTATTTATTCAAGGCAATACTTTTTAAAAGCACAAAAGTCGGAATTATCTGTGGGAGCCCTTAAGGAGTTGAGAGAGATACATGCTTAAAATGATAAATTCGTCTCAAGTGCCAATCGAATTTGCAATTCAAACGCAGCATCAGCAGTCTCGGCATGCATAATTTTTTCTCGGTCAATTGTTCTTCGTTTAGTTTACCCACGTCGTCTGATTTATTCGTGCGGGATATTGAAGGGAGATGCGCGCTGTTTGAAATGGCTCCAGAAAATAATTCTCAAAATTATGATAAATATTGCTCAATTGAGATCGTTTTATTTTGAATGGCTGTTTATTACTCCTTTAAGATTTTCTAAGGGTTGATGTTCTTTAAAATTAATTATTAAAACCATCTTATTAATTGTTATCTTCATTTTTGTAACAATGACGATGTAAATTTTTCCCTTTTCTTGTTCCATATCACAATTTACTTGTCTCTTATGGTTTTACTCCATGTTATGAGAAAATAAAATAATCATAATATATTATTATACAATCTCAGTTTAAACAAATTTATTAATAAAAATGTGCATATTGATAAGATAAAATTAAACGTTATTTATTTTTAGTAGAAAATAATATTTTTTTTTTCTTCTTTAAATTCAAGTCTCCTTCCAAGAACTCGATTTTAATTTTAAAGTTAATTTTGAAGAGAGGTTTATGTAATACACGTACTCGCGCTTTATTTCTTTGGCTCGCCAAAGTTACAAGACGTCAAGAGAGCAGAGCCGGTCGGCCACCAAGTTAGTGCAGAGATGCGCGGCTCTTTTTTACATGAACAGCATTCAGGTCCAAAACAAAGCCGAAACCAGTTGATCAAGCGGCGGACGACTTTCTGTCGGCCTAGCTTGTAATATTTATAAATAAAATCCGCCCAGCTTGTCTCTTCTCTCTCTATATAGCTTGTTCTCTGAGATGCAGTAAGGTGTTTATCACTCTCAGGGTAGAGCAACTCAGTCAGCCGGCGAGAGTCGTGACCATCAAATCCTTCGAGCCGGTGCTGATCGCGCTCAGATAACTTCTGTAATAAAAATCTGCACTCTACGACCGAAATTAACGTCTTACTCGTGATTTTATTTTTATTTATTTACCGTCTTAAATTGTATAACTACTAAAGATTTCCACGTAAGATTAGTTAGAACTGATTGACAAAAAGATCAAAGTCGACCTCGAGAATTCAACAGTGACCAAATATTTAGACAACGTAATAGTTGATTCGGTTTCAATAATAATAATGAAATAAAATTAGTTTACAGACCAATTTTGTTTCAGATTAAAAAAAATGATTAATGAATTTATTAAATCTTACTTTGTTTCTATCAGTTTGGATCGAATCAATTGATGTGCATTCATTTTTTTTTTTTTTTTTTTTAATTTTGGAACTTTCATAATATACTTCATTTTAAAAATCTGAATTTTTTGCATCAAAAGTTTTATGAGTTCTATCAGGATAAAAAAGTTACGAGAAAAATGTCAGGAATCGCATTCTGCATTATGTTTGAGCTCTATAATAAAATTTAAAAAAGCTTTTGCGTGGGCAGATAATATGCCAAAAAATGTTTTTATAGGCTCTAAATAATTTACACCCACGAAGTCGCGGCAGCATAAAAATGCAAGTCAGTGCTCGTAAACGCGTGCACGATAATAAAACGCAGCTCATTAATTCCTCAAAAGCCTCTTTCATATTTTTCAAATCCATATTTTATAAACAGCGTGTCTGTTTGCGGTTGTCCAGGGGCATTTATGCAGCCTTTGAAAAAGTGCATCTCGCAAAACCCAGGAATAGCAGCTCCCGAGATGTTGCAACGCGATATATCCGAGTGAAGTCGACGCATTTATTTTTGTTTGGCCGTCCGTTTTCGCGGGATAAATACACCCGGCTTGTGGTGTGAATATTAATTAATGCCACTTGGTGCGTCGTCTCGAGTTTTGACAGCAGAGCTCATGTGTTTACTAGCTGCATTCAGTTTGAAAGCAACTAAGTTAAAAATGAACCGCTCAAAACGTGATGTTTTCCAACCCCTGCGGCTTTAATCGAGCGCGAATTGCGCACCCGAGTAATCCACAATTAGAATTATTGCAGAAATAATATGCAGTCTGCTTAGCATTTTTGTCCAGTGGTGAAGTATCGAGGCCGTTTCTGTTGAGGAAACTGCCTGTCAAACAAGCCCTCTGATTTACTTTTTAGCCACATGGATTTATTTCTTTGCATTTGATTGACAGTAAATCAAATGAGCTTTATTTGGAAAAATATCGCAACCTGCTCTAGCTGCATTTCACTGTTGTTATCTATTGAGGTGTTGCATTATTAATTCAAAATAAATGCTCAAAAATCTTTACACGCATATTTATATTATTTTTGTATAAAACCGTAGATACCAACACTTGTTCATCTTTTATGTACAAATGCATTTGATTGATATTTTGTATTCTTATTTGGCATTAAATTTTTCCGAATCAGTTTTTCGATTAAAAAAGAGACACATTTGGTTAAAGTTTTTAAATCTCAGTAATATTTTGGTTAAATATTTGGTCTTGTCTTTATCTTTCAAGAATTTATTTTTCAGTCCGTTTACATACGTTGTTTATTTTGAAAGCTACAAAAAAATTTGATAGAAAATAAAATAATAAGTGTAAAAATCCTACAAATAGCAAAAGTTGTTGCTAAAAAAGACCCGTTTTATTTCACATATGCGTTTTAAGAGTTAATAAAACAAGCCGATTGTCTCAAATCTCTTTTTACTGTGAGCAGACCAATGCCGTGTCCTCTGCTTGACGCTGTGAATCGACGCAAAATTTACAACAGCGAGAATGCCTGGGACGCCCACAATAAATAGCTAGATTCCGTCGTCGACTGGCAGTATAAAATCGAAAAAACAAAACAGCCATTAAGTACCTTCAAAGAGTTCAAACGATTCATTGTTGTTTCCCTCTCCAATAATCGCACGCCGATATTTTCTCGAGCTTTAGCCAGTCTCGGTTTGATGAGGGTCGAGGCGCCAATCGCGCTGCCGCTATTTCAGGGGCCGTAAACGAAGCGCCGCGTATTCGCGAGCGAGCAAGAAAGAAAGACGATTATTCCCACAGGAACACTTTGAAAGTCGTGAGCAATCAGAATGATTGGTTTTAGATTGAAGCAGCCAAAGGAGATGAGATACAAAATTGGTTTTAAATTGAAGATTGCAAGAAACAGATTTAGTTTTATTGACCAAAAAGTCCAGAAAATTATTTTAAAATAAAATTTTGATATAATAACTAACTTTCTATTGAAGATTTTACTTAATATAAACTAGGTTTTCAAAAAAAGATCTTATTAAATTTTTGTTTGTTCACAAATGCAAATTATAAAAAATTTATTTTTTTGTTTAAAATAATCCTATTGTAACCGATGAGTACTGTTTTGATTAATTATTTACAATATTTTTCAATTCAGGTGGCACTGGAACCAATATCCTTTCAGACTTAAAAAATTATTCGCGTGTGTGTGGGGGACCTTTTAAGCGCTGCTATAGCATGCGGTGCACGCGTTTAAACGAGCCATTAAATTTTCCAGCGTGAGAGGAGGCTGGAGCCATAAAAATCGCATTCTGCCAGTGATTTATGCTCATCCCTGTGGTAGCATAATGATGATTATCCTCGGCTCTCTCGGCTGAAGAAACCCGAGAAAATGCAAACAGCCTCGGAGCGGAGAGTGAGCGAAACAACACTCGCTGCTTATTTCCTTCGCTGCCAAATCAGACAACACCTCATGTAAATTGCAGCTTACGCAGAAATTGCTCAGCGATTCTCACGCAGCGTTCGTGGAATCAAAACAGAATTCCAAGAAGTGAAATTCAAATTTTCCTTCCTGGCAATTGGATATTATGGCAAGAGATGTGTTTGCGTTAAACTATACTGATTTAAAATGTGAATTATGTGGAGAAGAAAACAAAGAAAGGAGGCACGAAGACAATAAATTATCATTTGAACAGCTTTCGACATTAGAGTGATTTTTAAATTTATAATATATTTATAATAAAGTTTGATGCTAGCACACAACCACTTATTGTATTATGACTTTATAGCTAAAAAAAATTTATTAAACTTGATTAAAATACTCAAAAATAAAATATTATATTAAAATTTAAATCTATATTATTAAAAGAATGAACAATGAAAACAATGGTAAAAAATTATTTAATAATTAATTAAATAAAAATTAAAAAGAGTAATTTAATTTTTATATGACGTATATTTGTTTTGAATTTTGCTAACTCAATTTACAAATTTATCATTGAATATACCATGTTTTGCTTGTTATAATTTAATTTTTATATATGCTGCTTGGCTAATTCAGCTAATTGTGAATTTATCCAGAGGAAGCTGCAGGTTGGATGAGGTGATTTGAATACGCAAATATCCGTCGCCGCGTGGTGCCATTCCATCTGAATTGGGCCTTTGATATTTTTTATCTGCAGCTGTATTAGAGGAGTAGCGTGCGATAATAAAAAACTAACAGCCTCCGACACCATAATATAGTATACATTTACAAAAATACAAGCTACTATTTTTACAACAAGCACTCTGAGAGCGGATCTCTGTCCGACAAAAAGTGGCGAGAGCGCGCTGTCGAACGGACAGGCCGCCCACGCCGGCACCTGAAAACAAATGTCCCCGGCCGAGATTACTTTCTGCTGGCGTAATGAAATGGTCGTCGGACGGGACGGCGACCGGGCAATAAATAACAATTAAAAGCAGTCACACCTTAGTGCAAGGAAAGAGGTGCGAGTCGATTTTATTGTTTTAAGAGCTATGGGAAAAAAATATACCGCCGAGATAAACACTCGAGCGGCGCCTTTTACGGCCCATCGGCGAAGTTTGTCTCAAAACGACGAGTGCTGCCGTTGAAAGCTCTCCGCGGCCGAGATAAATTTTGATTCACGGCGATGCTTGGCAAGCCGGAATTTGCGAACGCGCGAAAAATTGTTGTGAGGGAATAATCCTCCTACAGAGAAAGACGCTTTGATGTCTGCTGAAGAGTTGTTTTACAACCTGCATGGGCCATTTGCAGGTAAAGTGCCCGCTTCCCACCACAATCATCCATCCATGGGATAAATTTATACGCAAATTCCGACACCGCGCTGCGGTGGATGCGAATTTATAATTCACAGCTGTGCGCGTACTTTATTTAATCGCATGGCAGTTTCCACTGAAAATCCAGTGCTAAGCCGACTTTTTTTAAGTCGTTTGAAAATGAGTGATTTTGACGTTTAAGGAGATTAGGGATTTTTAACCAAATGATATTTGTTGCTGTGTATTTGGCAAATAAATGAGCTTACACAAAAGGCAAACAAGTTTAGTGCAAAAAAGCTAAAAAGTATCTTACGAGTAAAAACTGTATCTTAGGCGGATGTCTCTTTTTGTAAAGAATTAGGTGATTGGTACAATACTTTATAATAATTCAATGAAATCGTTTTATTAGATTATGTTTAAAATTAGCAGTAATTAAAGTTGAAAAATTAATAAAGAAAACGTTAAATTTAAGAGCAATGCGCTCGAGTAAAAAATAAACTGCAAGAATAAAATGCTAATAATTACAGTTTAATTAATTAAATATGATAATTATATAATAAATTATTCATCCCAGAGGGACCTTATAAATTTGTTCAATATTTGCAGGAAACTTAAAAGAAAATAATAATACATAATAATGAATAAAATTTATTAATTTTTGTGAAATTAATAATTTATAAAACAGTATTGACCGATGTACAAGAGATGAAAATATTAAAAATAAGCCAAATTTATTTAAAGATGTGAGTGTTCAATTAAATAGTGATTATAATTAATTAGCTGGTTTTTTTACACAACACAATGCAATTAATTTGAATCTGCTATCTT
The DNA here is from genome assembly GCF_031216515.1 of Neocloeon triangulifer. Lineage (NCBI taxonomy): Eukaryota > Metazoa > Arthropoda > Insecta > Ephemeroptera > Baetidae > Neocloeon > Neocloeon triangulifer. The sequence goes on along the minus strand of NW_026775554.1, from coordinate 14,335,971 downwards.
TCTTGTATAGTTTCAATTATGAAAGTATCAAATTGTTACGAGCGAGCAAAGAGTATTTTAGCGTAGACAATTTTCGCATGCCAACCTTTGCACAGATGTCTGAGCAAAAGCTATTTTTTTCTTTATAACAAATCGGCCTTAAACAAGCACCAGACTCTTCTCGTGTCTGAGCCAAATAATCAGATTACTTGCATTGTTTCTCGCAAAAACCAACAAACAAAATAGATCAACGCTCACTCGAAATGTCCCACGCGAAATAAAATCGCGCACGGCGTTTATGTACACGGCGGCCGAGCAGGGGCGGGTGTTGTGTTCGCGAGCCCACACCGATTCTCGCCCAACTAATGTTACCTTTAGTACCACAAATTGGTCGCGTCTGCTGCTTTGCATTTAAAAAGCAGTCCTGCCTGCTGCGTGCATAAATATGTAATAACTCAAAAGCGGCGCGGCAAACGAAAATTAAAGATTGCGCCCGTTGCCTGAGAGCGTTCAATGGGCGGTTTGGGTTAATTAGCGATGTGACCCTGTCTTCATTTGGCTCACCGAGACTGACTCATCATCCATCCCGAGCGTACCGGCAAGAAGCGCGATTTGAAAGTTTAATTGTCCTTTAGGGAGCGCGACTTTGAATACGGTGCGATTATTAAATAATAGGCGTTAACTTGGCAAGTGAAAAATACGCAGGCCGAAAAATAACGCTCGTAATTATAATAATGAAAAGGGCTCTTGGCTTCTGATGAATATTCATTAGGGTTTTCTGCATCTCATTTCAGGGCAGCATCTGACTTCATATGTAATTACCATGTCTTCAGTTTCTGAACAGTTTTCATTTAAATCTTTTACAGTGCCAAAAAGCCCGATCCTTAATTAATGTGTTGATAAATTAACTTTTAAATTCATTAATACAATCTTCGCTAAAAATCTCAAGAATCGATTATTAAACTCCATTAACACACTAAGAGTTATAAAATAATTGAAAACTTAAAGATTTAAATTAAATTATTTTTATTGATTTAGAAAAATTGAAAAAAAAGGACAATTGCGTAAATATGACAACTTGATTAAGTAACTCTAGATCTTCAGAATAAAACCAATAGAACATCTGCTTCACATTAAAATAAAAATTATAAATTGCTTTCATGTGTTTGCGTTTATGATGAATGGCAAGTCAACACATGAGTGTCCAGGCGTGACAACTCCTGTAATATTTTGTGTACGACGGTCGTGACAGGAGTGTGACATCTCGTCTTCAGCAGAGAGTGACTATAACTTGGCGTGAGTTATTATATAAATTATTCTTGGCGCATCAAGATTACATTACGCGAGACGAGCACACAAAGCGCGCAGAGTGCAAGGGTAAACATGAGAAAACCAAGAAGAGCAGCTTATCTCGTAAATATGTAATTTCATTACTCATGCATGCAGACAGCAGAGACCGCAGTAGTTGGGCAACGCACGGTAATGTCACGCACCCCTATTACTTTAATGGGCTGCTGGGAAATTGAAAAATAAACATGCATCTCGTCGCGACAGACGGGGCTGGGTCAAATGTGCTTAATGACAAAAAGCAGCAAAATAATTGTTTTCTTTGCGCGTCTCCGAGACGCCTAATTACACATAATGTCTCAATAAGAGATGCTGGGAGAGTGTTATTGACACTCACGAGAGAGTCCACTTTTTGTATCTTGCTGGGGTCAATTGCTTCAAAGGCGGAACAGATCGAGTGCTGTCATGTATGCAAATTGTGCGCAATAAGTACTTTTAAATGTGCTCAAATTAATTTATTTATTTATGTTTGAAATGTTTATAAACATTTTTCAAATTAATTTAACAAAAGAACATTAAACGACATTCTATCCTGAAGTTACAAGAGAAGCATATTAATTTGCATCATAATAAATTTATCTAAAATCCAAATTAGTTAATTGATATTTAAATTGTGAAAAATATGAGAATTATGACTCGCCTCCATTCCCTTTTTTTATTCTTACATGCAATTCTTTTAAATAATGATTGAAGTGAATGGCAAGCAAAAAAAATTGTTAAAAATCTGTAAAATTTTATGAAATAAATCTGTAGCTTTTTTTAAAACACACATTTAATTTTTTTAATGGTAATAAATAAAAAAAAATACCAAATAATATAAACTTTTTTTAACATATTTTTGTAAATTAAAACTGATTGTTTTTAAAGCATTTTAAATGTAAGCTTCTTACCCTGAATGGTGTTTTGTGGCTGGCATTTCGGTTGTGGTGGTCGAAGTGATGGACTCAGGACTCCCCTCAACCAGGTAGGCAGCAGCCGAAGGGTGCGTCAGGGCAAGCGTCAACAGCAGCAGACGCCAAACGAGTCCCCTGCCCAAATCACCTGCGGTCAGAAACACAGAACTGCTCATTTCTCGATCTTCACTTCTCCAGTCGCAAACAGTGCGCTAATGAGAAGAGAGCAAAAAGCTGAGGCGCGGTGCAGTCATGTACTGGCTTTATTTTATTTCTGCTGCAGTAATCACGTTCGCAGAAAGTTGAGCCGTTCTCAGAAGATGCGGTGTTTCAAAACGGACGCCGAGCTACTATTGTTTCTGCTTATTAGGGTAGGTTGGCTTTCAATGCCGCGACGGTAAGAAAGTGTTCCAAGTTCGAGTTCGCAGGATGTGCGAGTGTTAAATTTAAGCTTCGTCAGCCTTTGGCTTTAGCGCAGATCTAAAAGAATGTGATTACATTGGACAATAATTTAGCCACATCCCTCGTCAAAATAGAAAATAATATAAATTGTCTTAAATTTTTTTATTTTTTTATTATATTAATTTTTCAATATTATTATTATTTTTCAATATAATATCCCTTTTTAACATTAATTAACATATTTACAAATTATTTTTGCTAGAACTGTAAAAGCGAGACCTGCATAAAAAATTTAATTTTCTATAGGCAAGATATTTCCTGCAATTTTTGATATAGAACATTTTTATACGCAGAAAGCAGTTCTGGATATAGCGTGCAATAATCATGCTAATTTGAATGTCTTCTTGAAAAAAATAATTAAGTAATTAATGGCTCAAATTAACTTATCCTTAATAAGACTCTGTTTGTTAGGCAATGCCTTAAAAATTCTGAATCCCCGAGGCCAGTTTGTTCAACTTTCCCCATTTAAGTAGAAACGATTAGTCGAGCGAAGCAGACTATAAATTACAACTGATATTTTGATTGAAATGCGGTCCTGAGGGGGATTCGGATTATTATGACGGAAAGAAGACGGCAATTTTACCGCGATCAAAATATGTCGGTTTAAGGCCAGTTGGTCATTGTTTTTTGTGTATGCAATTTATTCCGCAGTGTAACTCGACGACGAAACTGTGGTTTTATATCAAGTGACAAACAATTCCATTTGTGAACTTCAGAACACGTCGCTAAATGCACGCTCTCGTTTAGTCGCGAATTTCATCTTGAAAGCTTAGTTTTCTTGAAATAAAAAAAATACCTCTCCTTTTGATTCCAGGAAGAATAAAATTTCATGAAAACCCCTAGAAAAGCGAATTTTATGAGAGAATAGTGAAAACCACCTTGCCTGAATAATAAACAACAAAAGCAATCTTCCGCGGTTGGTTTCTCAGAGATAAATCAGCGAATTTATCCGCATCTTCCAGATGCTGCTTCTCTTTTTGGCCAGGCTGATTACGTTCAGTGTGTTTATTTAATCTCTCTATCAGCCGAAGCGAAACATTAGAGGCCGCATCTCGTGTGCGATTGCCATCTACCGAGCATAGGGGGCCTAATGAATTCAATAAGTGGATCCCTTCGCCCCCAGAATAACCTGCGCGTATATTAATATTTTTTATTTTTATTTTAATTCAAAACGCCGGCGGCCGACGAGCAGGAAGATTTCATGGGCAGATAAAAAGCACACGGCTCTCGCCGATTCAATAGAAAAGCTCTCCGAGCTCTTGCAAAAAGCGTAATGCTTGCGATTTATAATTTTATCTGCGGCTATTACTCGACCCAAATGATATGGTAGCACACATAAACTCTCTCGGCCAGCAGTAGCAACCCGTGATGAATTGCCCGAGCGCGCACAGTCGATCTGATAAAGTGGATGTGCGAAATGTGTGGAGAGCTTGCTTGGCTTTTGCAATGAAGAGGAGATAAATTTTGCCGAGCTTTGAAAAAAATTAATTCATGGCTCTTGTTCATATCGCATGACCAAATTACGGCTGTGATTTTTCAACAAGATGTAATAGGGAGAACATAATATCCGCCTTGTTTTACTTTCACTTACACAAAGCTTACTAAAATAAATTATGATGCAGTTATGATGAAAAACTCAATCAAGCGGTTTGCCATAGAATGAAATTGTGGAAATCTGAGGGAGTTTAAAAGTTTTTGGTATTGCATAAATGGGAGATTGGAAATTGATAAAAGGAATCGATATTTATTAACTAACCTTGTCTCAAATTTTTACAAACAATTATGCACACATAACTATATTTTATACAGTTATAAAAGGTGTCCCACATGCCATTGTTACTACTTTTTTAATTCTTTGTGCTGGTCGCTTTTGACTTCAGAAAAAAATGACTTTTTACTTTATTCTTCCTTTACGATTAGAAGTTGTCAAAAAGCAGCAGATGAAATGTGCATAAAATAATATTTTTTAAGGGAAAAACTTTAAAAAATTGAGCACAAGGTTTCTTGTTAAATTTCAAATAACTTTCTTGCGAGTCTATAGACTCTTATTGTTATCAACTGATTATTTACTATTCAACAAGAGCTTCATTTTGTCAGTTGAACTATTAGAGACATATTACTTGTTTTCCATTGTGAGATATTTTAATTCAAAATTTGTGAAATTGCGCGCACAATTCATCCTTATTTACTGTATTAATTTTATAAAAAATTTAATTTGCATAGAATATGCTTATCAAATTTTGTAAAATTATTAAAAATAGAGGACGGTCGGTAAAGCATAGAATATTAATATTATTTTAATTCTTTAAACTTGTATAACAGCACGTCGAGCGGAGAGTCGATTCGGAAACCCGCGTAAGGTGTAAATCGCTCCATTCACACTTTCCAAAGTCGGCTGTGTGTTGATTTAAAGCGGCAAAGAAGAAGTGGCGTCTCGTTAATTTGTAAACACCTCATCATGCAAGGCCTCGGGCCCAGCAGCATTTACATTATTTATTACACATTTTTGAGCCGCGTTTTGGAATCGCGGCCGTTTTCACGCCACATTCGGCCGGCCGGCGCAGCCACGCGATCCATCCACGCAAAATTCCTAGAAACGGAGCGCATTTCTCTTGCTCGCGCAGCAGGTGGCACTATTTTGACGCATAAATTTCGCTTCTACATTTGCATACGGTTGCAAAAAGAAAAAGGGTTTTTAACTTGACAGAAGCTGTCAAGCGCATGTGTATTTTTTACCAGAAAGAAAGTTGAAATTTCTGTTTGACTAATTGCAGTAAATTGTTTCGGGAATTTTCATCATTATGATTTTATGCAGTGCTTTGTCATTGATTGATAAGAGATTGATGTTGAATAAAAGCTTATAACAGTTTTAAAAAAATTATCAAGGCGATTTCCCTATTGTCTAACAAACCATACATCAGAGCTCAAAGTAATATTCTTTTTTATTATCAACATCATAGTTTTTGAATCCCAAATTGTAGCTGAAGGCTAAAAAAATAAATAACAACAATGTAAAACACCTTCATTATGAGTGTTGTTCTTTCACTTGGTCATGCTCGAGCAATTTTTAAATTTGTTGCCTCGCAAATCAAAAGTGCCACACAGCTTCAGGAGAACGTGATTAATGATTTTTATAGGAAATAAAAGCATACACATTTTGGTGGTCTGCGTGCACAGGGCGTGACTCAAGCTAAACATTCGTAAATTTATTATTTGTTCGTGTAAATGGCCTCATCATAACTCATAAGTCAGTCAAAGCTGCTGGCCAGTCAGTCATTTGACAGGGTGTGCGCCTCGACGTTATTGCTTTTTTTCTTTTGATTTCGCAGACCAAGAGACGAATGAGAACCTCAATGCGGCCATCAGTGAGCGATTATGTGATTTGCTCTGGAATTGTTTATTCGCCAAACTACTCTTCACTATATAACATTGGATATGCAGTGAGGACACTTTTATTCTTTAACTTGACTGAAAATAATAACAAAAACTGTTTTTGCTGAGAGGTCTAAATTTACATGAATGTAGGCCGTCCGCCAACTACGATATAAATTTTATATAAAAAAACACCATCCTGGATGATCCTGATGAAATTTTGAATTGACAGGCGATGACAACGGGGAAATCAGAGGATAGATGTTACAAAGGGATGTAAAAATAATAGCATTTACCACCTTATTCCTCTGGTTTAAAAATAAATTAACATTATTTTCTCAATATTCAACAATAATGTATCAATTTTTTGTTTTTGCAGAAATGAAAAAAGAATTTGATTTACATGTATTGAATTAGTCTACGAATGAATAAAAATTGCCCGTAATTGAGTCCAAAATAAACACAATTGGCCAATTGCACGGTCTAAAATTTGCAAAATCGCAGATGATTTGGATGTTTATTTTTATAATCAAAATGGTATTCTTTTGATTTACTTTACAGTTTTTAGTTAAACAAAATAATAGGAAACACAGATATTGCAATATAAGAGATTTAAATTATTTAGTACATAGTCCACGATTCTTACAAAGAGAATGCGCAAATTTAATTTCTTGACTATTTTAAGGAAAGATTTACATAACATTTATATGCGTTTTTCTCCCTCTCAAATTTATGAAGATTTCATTTAAAATTTTTGAATGTATGGATGATGGACCTCAATTTGCCTGTGTTACTTCAATAAACTCTATGAAACTTTATTTGCCACTAATTCAACTAATGCTTTTGTTGTTTCATTCATTTTGGTATTATTCTTTTTTCTTGTATTGTAGGATTAAAGGAGTTTTTTCGGTTTATGGGAGCATATTGTTACAATTAGCGAACATGGTAAAAAAAAATTCCACCAAAATCGTGCACTTTGACATCCACAACAAGATATTATTTCTAGTTTTAAAGAAATATTAGTATGTAGTAAAAATAGCTAAAAGATTAATATTTTTGTCTTTCACATGCAAAATAAATCATAATAATTACGATTTTACGATCATATATAATTAATTATTAGGAATTTTGATCAATAATTAAGTGAAATCTCACCGAGATAAGAGAATAATACCGATTGATTTTTAAATCTTGCTTAATGCTTAATAATCATTCTCATGGCAACCGGGTTTATTTATTTTAATAAATATATATTAATAAAAATTATATTTTATATTTTTATTGAGTTTATTATATAAATTTCTTATTAACTGTTTTTTTAATAATCAAAAAATGATGGTAAATAAATTAAAGTAATTAACATTTATTTTAATAAAAAAAAATATATATGTTATAAAGAAGTATACTTTATATATATAATTTTTTTTTTTTTTATTAAACCCTTAAAATAAAAATTTCTATCTAATATTAATAAGTCTATTCCCCTCACGGACAAAACTTGGAGCCTTGTAAATCTATAGTGTAATTTAAAAAGTTCTACCAGCTGTTTTTTTATCATGTCATGATTGTAATTAATTTAACAGTGTCTATTGCCCATTTCTGCTATGCTAGAGTTAAGTGGACGCGTTTTCATGGAAGGGTGAAAAGTATGCAAGGAATCCAGGACTGGAGTAGAGACTCGTGTGTTCTAATCTGGAGATCGAGAATGAAAAGTGCTGACAGCAGTTGTAACATTTTTCATTTCGCTTCTCTCACACGCCAGCCGCAGCAATCGAGAGAGGAACCGGCTCGCGACTAATTGACGGCGCGATCTCTGCCAAAGAGTGTTTCCTACATGATTCATGGAAATGAGTTTGTTCTCGGCCGCGTGCACGAATTTTACTCAAAGGCTCGCCTCGCAATATAATCGGCGCGTCATCTCTTTGTTTACACGCGCGCCCGAGCAGTGTGCGTAAAACAAAGTTTTGTGAGTGCTCTGCCCTATTCTAATTAGGTTACTCGACTACACTTAAAATAACACACACGCCTATTGGCGAATAGAAAAAAAAATCGTAAAACGACGTTTCCCATTGAGGTTTTAGCCGCCGAGCGATATACAATACAATGGACTTAAGTGCCGCTTTAGATTAGCGTGTGGCTAGGCTAATTAGGGGATCATAAAACTTTCAGGGGTCAGTTGGTTCTATAGCGACAAAATCTTTGATTTCCCCAAAATTAAAGCGAAGGAAATTATTATTATTTTTGTTCTTTTTATTCTTCATAAATTATGTATAAAATTATTAAAGACAGACACGAAATTAATAAAAGCCAGATAAGTTTTTGTCCCTCAATTTTATTAATCCTTATAGTAAAATATTTAAAAGGCAAATGAAAAAAATTAAAGTAAGACAAGAGAACGATTCATTTCTTATATAATATATTATATACTTTTTAAATTTTAATATGTTTATCCCTCTTGGGGAATTTCTTTTAAAATTGTTTGTGTAAAAAAATAGTACAAAAAAATTAATTTTAAAAATTAAAAATATGGAAGATAAAACATAATTCCTTACAAATTACTCAATAATAAACATAATTTATTTTATTCTTATTTTTCAAACAGGGACTTTATTCTTGAATGAAATCACTTCACACTTCAAGAGAAAATCTGTGAAAAATAATCTGAATAAAATTGAAAAAAAAAACAACTTTGCTCTATATCTGCTCTACATACTAATTTATAAAAAATTAATTTCCTAATTTAATCTTATAATTGATCAAAACTTAAAATTTACCTAGAAATAAAATATTTTAATTCTCGAGTGATAACTTTACTAGCTCGGAGATAAGATCTAGTAATATTTATAATTTTTGTAATTGGCAACATTGATTGGCAGTATTAATTAATTTTTTTGAATTATTATACATTTCTCATTTCTAAATTGCTTATATTGATGCATCCTTGGGAAATAAATAAAAATTATATAAATAATCGCTTCAGGTATTTTCAGAAAGACACAGCTGAAGACAAATGAAAACTACGGAATTGTGCTTCTCTCTCTTGATCAGGTTTGTACTAAAATCGCTCACATGAATAATCAATTAAAAGGAGCTTAAATATGTATAAACTTGATTTTTGAATAGCTAATTAATTGCGTGGGCTCAAAGTGAGCGTTCTCACCTGAGGCCTTTCGTCCGGCTGCGAGGTCCAACATCGCGTAAGACGTGCTGAGCAGACTGACGGTGAGAGAGACCTGCGAGCTGCGCTGCTTTCCGCTCCACTCGCGGTGCGCGAATGTGAGAGCGAGTCTCGCGAAACAAATAATTTTATAATGCTCAGGCAGCAGCGCTCCTCTTCTACCGCCAGTAGACACCATCGCAGTGCATCGCAGTGGGTCTTCGCGCACTTTGCAGAGATTAGTTCTTGCACTCGCACCTGAAGATCCTCTGCATTCGATTGAAATTCCAGCAACACAATTAATTCACTTAAATTGTTCTTTTATCATGTATGTGGTTTTTATTTTAATATTTTGTTTTCATACTTTAAAAAAATTACAGCTTTTAAAAATATAATAATTGGAAAGTTTAATATTTTTAACTTTTTGGAACAAAAATTTAATTTCAATAATAAAATTGACAATCATAATATCATATAATATGTATTTTTTTATTTGAATGGTTCTTTTATATTTGCAACTGTTTATAACGTATTCTTATGCGGAACAAAATAATTTTTATTGATTTAATCGATTTAATAAAAAAAAAATCACTAGTTAATAATCAAGGCAAGAGCTACTTTTTATCAATCGGTTAAGCTTTGAGACTTGATTATACAATTTAATGATTTAATGCAGCTACAAACTTGGATTTACCTTCGATTTTAAAGAGGCAGATTAACATAAATTGCTATTTTGTTGAAAAATACTTTGGACAAATAATTGAATTATCTCTGTGGTATTTATGCATGCTTAAGTTGTGTAACTTCCTTCGTAGTGTATAAGGAGTGCGAAAATATAAATTTATGATCAATATAAAGTAGTAGTCACCATGCTATTTAAAAATCAATAATAATTTAAAATAAAATTTGATTTATGCTAAAAAATTACCTTCGAACTGAAAATTAAATTATTTTTGTGGTAGTCCTTATGACATAATACAATTATTTATTGTAGAAGGTAAGAGCAAGAATCAAGACTTCACAACGAAATTCAAATGTTGAAATTTTTCTATTGTGTTAAAATAATATACGGAAATTTTCATCCATTGTTGTATCGAATTATAGATTCGATTTGAATAATATGCCAAGAAAAAGTCGTTAAGTGGTGTGATATCTTTAATTTTTTTCTTGTGCTAAATAATTTATTATCAATCTCGTGTTGGCGCAAGTTCGCGGGTTGAAAAGCCAGTAGTTCGTCGCTTGGCCGCAGGTTGGCAGCACTGCACCGAACACAGAGTCCTTTTTGTTTTTGTTTCGTTTCGCCTGCCCTGCTGCCGTACTTTTCGCCAATTTTCCCGTCAATTTGGCCAGGTGAGCTGGATGACAAAGCTGTGCAACCTTTCGACCCGTTGATAAACCCCCTTTTCCTCTTTGCAGAAGGTCGAATCGGCCAGTCACGCAGAAAATAATGCGCCGCACGTGATAATATACTGCATAGACGACGGTGCTAAGATGGATCCTTCAGAGGCCCAAGGCGTGGCCCAGAGTTCCACCGGGACGGTGTCCAAGGCGACCAACCTTGGGGCCCTCGGCGATTTGTGCCAATACGACAGCGACTCGTCGTCCGAGGGGTCGGTCAAAGAGGTCAGCAGGACCACTGGTTACCGCGAGGTCACGCTGCGCGACTCGTCCGATTCTTCCTCCTCGTCCTTGTCTGAGGCCAGCGAAGAAGAGGATGACTCGAGCACGGAGACCAGCAGCGAGGACGAATTCCACTGTGCCAGGTGAATAATTTTACTGCGAATATATTGCTCAGCAATATCAAATATACGTGATTGAAAGGTTTCTTTTGGAGAACCTAAATAGTTTGAAGCAAGTTGTAAGAAATAATAACAAAAATTTTACATTATTCTTATGCAGATTTAAAGTCGTAGTTATTGAAAAAAGCTTAAAATATGTATTTATCAGAATTTAAAAAGAACTAAAAAATTTATAATCTTAAAAGTTGAATAATATTTTACATTTAATTTGATGGCTGATTTAAATAGTTTGTTTAGCTTCATTTAAAATTTAATTTGGTTTTGTGTAGATATAAACAGATAAAAACAGTTAATTTAAGTTGTAATTTCTGTTATTTGTTTTAAGTGATTTCAACTTCAGTCAAAATATTTCTAGCATTTTTTTTTTGGAAGAGTAAAAATTCAAGTTCTTGATTTTCTTTTAATGTCAATCAACCCTCATTTATAATTTAAATCATCTCGCTAAATTTTCATATAAACACAAGACTGATGAGCTCAATATTTTTTTCAGTGGTGCTCAAGGTGGCCAAATAAAACCACCAAAAACCAAAGGCGAGATAGGCCTGGACGACTTGCCGCCCATCGAAGATCTCGCAATTTCTGTGGCTGAACAGGAGTGCGTGGAAGTTGGCAAAGTCACCGCCATCATCGATAAACTAGGTATAATTTTATTTATTTAAATAAAAACGGACGTGTCTGATGTTTACGAATTACAAAATTTGGTTATTTTTGCAGTGGTTGTACAAAGCTTGAAAAATAAGCCGCCTTTGGACTTGGACAGCGTTTTGTTTCTGGACAAGGGTCAGCGCACCCTTGGCCGCATTTTTGATGTGATTGGACCAGTGAGCGAACCTGCCTACTGCGTCCGCTTCAATTCCGAGGACCACGTGAAGGAGAAGGGCGTCGAGAAGGACATGCTCGTCTACTGCGCGCCTCAAACCAACCACACCACCTATGTCGTGCTTGATGAACTCATGAAGTGAGTTGTACAAGTAACATGTGTTTTAATGTCTTATTGAATCATTTTTTGAATATTTAGATTGAGAGGAAGTGATGCGTCCTGGTTTGGAAATAACGAGCCTCCGAGTGAATTCATCGATTTTTCAGATGACGAATCGGAAAAGAGGACCCGGAGAAAACGAACAGTAAGTTCAACTTTGGTGTTTATAAAAAAAAAAATTATGAAAAATTAATTTAAATTAGGAAAATTAGGTTTCAATATTTTAACGTTAACTTTTATTTTAATTTTAAAAAAACGAGGTATTGTGAAACAATTGCAAAAATGTAGTGAAATAACTCAATTTCAACCATTTTTGAATTTTTATAATTAAATTTGCCATGCAAATCAGTCCCATTCTAAGCATAAATTATAACATCTTCTTTATTTATTATAATAATTTTATTTTATGTCATTTTTCTGTAAAAGAATTTATTTGTCATATTATTAATATGAGATCATTGGAATTTTTAACCATTTTGAAAAATTACTTTTGGACTAAATCTGTTATAATGACTCGCAGGTCGATGGGAGTAGCACAAGTGACCAAGCCCGAGTGGAGCCGAGTACTTACGAGAAGCACATGAATGCCAAGAACCTTGCCCGCTCGCGGATGCCCAACCAACACCGCGGCTACATGAACCGCGTTGCTCCCCAGTCGTACGTTGCGGCAAATGTGATTCCGAATCTGCCCCCGCCTCATGCCTTCGGCGGCCAGCCTGTTTGGCCCCACGTGGCGCCCGACCGATTTGTTCCTCCGCCGTATCAATTCGGAATGCCTCCCGGCCCGAGATACCCCATGCCCCAGCAAAGACCTCCCATGCCCATGAGGGGCCCGCCGGGACCCCATTCGCCCTGGTCCTATAGGCCTAGGTACTGAGCTTGCCGCAAACTTAAAAAGAGACGAGCCTCAAAGTGATAAGTTTGTGCATTTCATCAAGATTATATATATTATCCTGCAAAAGAAAATAAGTAATTCTGTTTCTAGAAAGTAATTAATAATACTTGTAGTCAGGAGAAAAAATACAAGTTATTTTGTTGATCCGAATTAATTTGTTGGATAGTAATAATTTATTTTAATGTGCGGAAAATCATGATTTTAATAAAGTAACCATAATTTCAATGGTTGTTTAATGAACTGTATAATGTGATTTTCTTTCAAACTTTTTAAGTGAAATTTGTAAAACGTGACTCAAATTGAAGTTGAGTAATTGTGCGCAAGAAATAAGATGAAATGGCAAGTTTTCCAGACAGCAGACTTCAAAAAACCCACGAATTCACGATGATAAAAAATTATGCTCTTTGCACCATGATATGCAGAACTTTAAAGTCATCAATGGAACTATCAAGGGGGCTATTATCAGTTTTGTAGTTTCTCGATTATGTAATAACCACTCCGCATCATGTGTGACAAACTGGGGCCGCCCAAATAAATAGGACCAGCTGGCTTCCAAAACAAGCAGTACAACTTTTGCTCCTGGTCTGGCGAGTTGATTGTACCCAATTTAGCACCATGGTTAAAGCAAGGAAGTGGATTATTGCCAAAAACTTTGAGGGAGCGCCCAAGGAGAGCAATTTCAAACTTGTCGAAGAGGAACTTCCCGCTATAAAGAATGGAGGTTTATTTTTAACAACACAAATATTAACTTGTATTCTAAATGATTTTTTAAATCCAGAAATTTTGCTGGAGGCTCTGTATTTCAGTGTTGATCCTTATATGAGGTATTTTTATATTTTCGATTGATTGAAATTTATAAACTTAATTAATTTATAAAATGTTCAGAGCTTTTGATCTCTCTGGCTTGATTGGACAGCGAATGGTTGGGTCTCAAGTCGCAAAGTATATGGAAATTTAATTTTTGAAGATTTTCACAATAATCCGTTATTAAATTTTTGATAGGGTTTTGGAAAGTAAGCACCAAGGCTATAAACCTGGTGACTTGGTGATGGGGTACTTTGGGTGGCAGAGCCACTCAGTGCACCATGGAGACGAGCCGTGCAGTCTTGGGCTTGACTCCAAAATCAAGCCCTACGTTATGCCTGATTTCCAAGGTTTAAGTCCATCGCTGGGACTTGGTGTCCTGGGAATGCCAGGGTAAAAATACAAATTTGCTTTAAAAAAAATTACATGAATTATGTGTCAAATTTTCAATATGGATGAGATGATCTGTTAATTTAAAAATCTTTCAAATTGAGTTTAATTGCTTTGTTTTAAACCATTTTTCACATATTAATTTTCGCTACAAAATTTTCTATAGAAACACGTCATATTTTGGATTCCTTGAAATCTGCCAGCCTAAAGCAGGCGAAACTGTGGTGGTCAATGCTGCTGCTGGCGCGGTTGGAATGCACGTCGGACAAATTGCCAAGATCAAGGGTAATTTTCCAAATATTTATAAACACAGCAAAGGCTACATTGGCTTTGCAATTAGGTTGCAAAGTAATCGGATTCGCCGGGTCTGATGACAAAGTAGACTGGCTGAAGAAGGAGATTGGCTTTGATGCAGCTTACAATTACAAGAAAGTCGACATTGACGCGGCTTTGGCTGAGGCAGCACCAAATGGAGTTGACTGCTACTTTGATAATGTACGCTTATCAAACTCTTATCTCGTATAGTTGATAGCCTTCCCCTCGGTTTATTTGCTTTAAACAAAATAAATATCCATCCGGTCGTAATCGTAACTCTAGTATTATATGCAAATAATTTTGATTCCAAATGGATTTTTTTTTTAAATCGCACAATCATAATATTAAAATAAAATAAAAAGCAATAAGCAATAACATAATAAAATTTTAGGTTGGTGGAGAAATGAGTTCAACTGTTATCAACAGAATGAACCATTTTGGCAGAATTTCTATTTGCGGTGCGATTTCTGCCTACAATGATACAGAAAAACCAAAAGGTATTTTGAAGTTTAATCCATTATCAAATGAAGTAATTTTTTAAATGTTTTCAATGTGAATCCAGCCACAATCATCCAGGGTGCGATGAACAGAAGTGAGCTGAAAATGGAAGGTTTCATGGTGTACAGGTGGGAAGACAGGTGGCTCGAGGGCATCAAGCAGAACATCGCTTGGATCAAAGAGGTGAGCTCGTTTCTTTTGACATAAAGCAATGGATTTTCTAATTTTTTTGGTACGGAAAATTATTTTAGGGAAAACTGAAGTACCAGGAAACAGTAACCAAAGGATTCGAGAACATTCCTAAAGCTTTCATTGAAATGATGGAGGGCAAGAACTTTGGAAAGGCAGTTATTAAAGCTTGAAACATTTAAACAAAATGTATTTTTACCATTAATAAAGCATTTGTTTACTGATTTATATAAAAATAGTTACACGCTTGTTTATTTTCAAAGTTCCGAGGGTTATTTTGCTATTTTAATAATAAAAGCGAGTGCTTTTGATATTTTATTTAGCCATTTATTAAAACATATCTATTTCACTACTTTATATTATACAGTGATTTTTAACGTTTTTCCTTTTAAATTTGTTTATTTCCAAAGTCTTGTTGCGTCCATGGAACAGCCCTTTGTTGCTAAAATTCCTGCTCTTCCATGCACGCAAAAGGCTTTGGCCTCTCCGCTACAATTTAACCATTTAATATGTTTTACGAGTTAGTGTGTAGACGTGATTTAAATCATTTAATGTGTGGGTTTGAGAGTGAGAGAGGTTGAGTTAGAGAGGGCGATAATGGACACACGCTGTTAATGGCGAGTCGTACATGCACACGCACCTCTTTCGCTAATCCCCTCTGTACAGCCACTTTGACACATTCAACGGAGGAGTTGTTAGCCGTTTCCAGCTGCGAGAGAGACGCAAGGAGCACACAAAACAAAGTGTCAATTAATCAATCCGGTCGACAGATACAGCTGGAACTAATCAATCAATTAATTATGCCAATTATGTTTCGCTGGCCAAGGAAATGCGTTTCTACAGCAAATGGGGTTGTACATTTAATCAACACATGATAGGGAAATAGCCGTGGTTTTCCAGGTTTAATATATTTTATTGCATAACAATAACAGTGCGTTAGAAGTTTTATTATATAATATTTTTAATAACGCAATCCGCGTAATTAATGAAGGACAAAAACACATTTTCTGATTCGCGACGGTGAGAAATTCTGTGCTCCAAAATCATCTGGTTCGGATTTGATTATTACTTAATTACCTCCAGGAAAATAAATGTGGCAATGAATATTATGAATAATAAAATTGTGAGGTACCATAATGAGATTTTCCCGGTTTTTGTACTTTTTCAATTTATCCCTCGCGCGTTTCAAGAGATTTTGCATCAATAAAAGAAGCACAAAAGTTCTCATCTTTTTGGCAAATTTTTTTCTCAACACAAGTCTTTAAATGTTTAATTTTATTCCAGCTTCCACTGAGGCTAGAAAAAATTATAAATATATTGAGCGATACCAGAGGGAAACATTTAAAATGTTTCACTTCTTATAAAAATTATGCAACCAAGGTTCAACATTTTGCACCCCGAGAAGTCTTTTGCAGCACCAAAACCGAGTCTGAGAAATAAGCCTGTGCTGCTATTTTGCGCATTTTCGACGCAGCCGTTCTCACTTTAACTACACAGATTTTTTCATATCTCTCACGATTTTATATAAATTATTTCACCTGGGAAAAATGCGTTTGTATGATCAATATTTGTTTTGAAATAAATGTGAAGCCGCAACTTTTCACATAAACATGATCCCACAAGCACATAAATTACAAACACAGCCATTATAATAAGCCCTAGGATCTTTTTTCACACAGCTTACTTAGTTTAATAGTTATGATCAACAAATATATATATTTTATTTTTGGCACATCCACCTTTTTTTTAACAAGCAATATAACTTTTTTTACTAACGTAAGTTTAAGAGACGACAATAATTTGTATTTATAGATATCAAAAGCGGATTTTGAGAGCCATAATTAACAGAAAATGACGGTTTAGATGAATGCTTGGTTAGTTCAATTACATGAATAGAAGGAGGGATATTGTTTGGCAAGTGGATTCAGAGGGATCAGTTAGGCAACATGCACGACTTCAACGTCCAGCAAACTGCCTACTTCTCCTTATCTCCAGGGGGTGGCTGCTGAATTCATTTAATGCTATTCAGTAGTCAAGTGTTTTTCCGTAAAAATATTAAGGAACTCAAGATAGGATTTCAAGGAGAATTTTTGGCACTGCAAAATACCGCGCGACGTTATTAAATTACTTTTAAAAACACACCATTTTTGTTATTATTGTTTTTTTTTTTATTTACCTTGCTATTAGTTATGATTTGACTCAGCATTTTGTTTTTCCCCCATCTACATATTAATTAAATTCACAAACATGAGATTTCTTTTTAATAAAACGGTGAACGTCCTTGATTTTCTTTCTAGATTTAGGTCATAGGGTCAAAGTTAACTCTGCTTCTATTTAGACAATTCAAACTTTAGAAGATGTGCTTTTTAACAGCCAAACCGCGCTCTAGGGTCTGGTTCAACAAGCGGACTAATAGTTTAGGAGTTTCAATTTATATGAATTATATCAATTTAAATGTAACAATTGTTCATTTTTTTTTTTTATAATTTTTAATATCTTTCGATTTAAAATTGGTTAGGCCAGATGTGACTCTAGTACTTTCACAACATTGATGATTGATGCCAGCAGTCTTTGTAAAATGACGTGTGGATATACTGCGTGTGTGTGTGTGTGTGTGTGACGCTCTATGTAATAAATGCGGGGCCAACGCGCACGACGTGTTTGTGATCAATTATTAACGGTTAGCCTCCTCTTTTGTTTGTGAGTATAGAAGAAGAGATAAATTTGCGGGAGCGCAGCGACGCGAGAGACAGTTTTGACCACCATTGTTTTTGCAGGCAAAAGATTTATGACGAAATTTTGCGCTCGGACCAATCGGTTAAGTGATGAATGAGTGGGAAAACCACATGAAATATTGGTTGCAATTTTAAAACAGACGAAAAAATATTTGACGCACACAGAACTTCGTTCAGAGTGCTGTATTTTTAACTGGTATTGTAGGGGAAAAATTACATTTGGTGGTCAAATACGTCCCTAACGCTGCTCATGGAAGATTTTGACAACGACAGGACACCACTAGAGGTATTTACACACAATTAATTACACATGCAATGGACAAAACACAGAGCAAAGAGAGTAGAATGCAAACAATCAGTATGTAATTTAATTTTCTCCAACATATATCTGCTTGCATTTTTTACTTTGCTATCATGTTTTTGTTTTGTTTTATATTTGTTTTAACTCTTTTCTTGGCTCGTGTGGCTCGTTTGAGAGAGTGAAGTACCCGCCGATTAAGATATCACAGTCTCACATACTCCTCCTTTGTCGTACATTTATATTTTGCCAAATATGCACCCCAGCACTTTACTGCTTTCCCCATTTGGCAAATTAATAATTTTTTAGTGGATGCAAATGTTTGTATAATTTAAAATTTATTATAATTCTGCAAACGCGCTTTGTAGACCCGTTTTAATCAATTTCTCTGAATTCTGGCCTGTTTCAAGTAATTCGCGGCAAAATACACATTTTTGACGTTTTCTATTATATACAATGCTGTCTCTCCTTTACGCTAATAAGTTCATGGCTCTTTGCACCAGCCCGCCACTACATAATCACTCCAAATAGTTTACAAATTTGTTAAAAATTATATTTAAAAAAAAAATCCTGTGATGCGGTTACTTAAAAAAATATATGAAAAAATTGTCATGTTTAACATGATCTGGCAGCTACTTATTCCTCCAACGATTAAGTGTTAGATATAAGTATGAATTAGTGCCCTTAAGCAATTCTAATAACATTATTACTTGATTTTACACAAGCATTTAATTAAAAGAATCAAATATTCTTAATTTAATACAACTTTGAATACAACTTTGATCTGCCGATTTTTCAAATTACAGAAATTTCGAAATTTTTCTGTTTCTTCAATTTTTTGTACGTAAGGCTGGTGCAAAAGGCCATTGTCACCCTGAAGCGGTGGATTTGTGGACGCTTATCTCGCTTGAGCTGTAAAATACGGCGCGAGCCTTGGTCGCCACACCTTCTGCTTCCACTCTGAACATTGAAAGACGTAATTGTTTTACCGCAACCTGCGTTCTCAGCGCACCATCCATCTCTAAAAAGACATTTTCTTTCGTACATACGTGTGGTCTCGAGTTCCATTGTGTTGGTTTAAAACTGTTTTCTTTGTTTGTTTTCCTTCTTCTTCTATCTTCTTTTTGTCTCGCATCTACCTTTTGCTCTCGTACAGATCGAGTTGTTTTGATTCAAGCCCGCGCTAGCTTCAAAACCGCCCCTGCACTTCAGTAAGGGATGGGGATGAATTTGCGGTCCTCCAGTTCGGAGTTAGGCGAAGCGCGGGCCGAGGATCAGAGAACGGTTTCCATCTCTGCGATTTCCGTTCGACACTGCCTCCTCGAAGGACTGCAATTTGATAATAAATAAAAATAAATGATTAGTCACATTCAAACTGAATCCAGACGTCTTGTTGCATTTAAGTTTAATTTATTAAAGGAAATGAGACGTCGTGGATTTTTCAGGGAAGTTTAGGCACAAAGGTATACAGACCTGTTGTAGTAGCAGGCTGGATAAAAGGCGGCTGAGTGGTCTGTCGTGGAAATGTAGTTTCTTGGCACATCTCGATAGTCTCTTTGCACATTGAGCGATTCCACGCAGTCCAGTAGTCGACTGGAAATAAGCGAAAACAGACCCCGAAAAATATATTTATTTGCTTTAATTTCAATTATATAAATATAACTTTTAAAGGTTGAAAATTTTCAACGGTTCTATTTGAGCCATTATTTTTAAGTCATAATACTGTATATAAAGTAAGATGGAAACATAAATTGATTATAATTTTATGTTTAAAAAAAGTTTTTATCCAACCTTTATAATTCTGATTTCTACGAATTTAATTTCATGATTGAGATATTGGTTAAATTTTTTTAAATATTATTTACCCTGGCGAGGGTCTTATTCCGTTGGCTTCCAGTTGCTTTTCTAACTGCCGAATCCTAATTCTTGCTAGATCCAGTTCGTGTTTCACTTTCCACAGATGAGTGTCACAGATAGGATCTCTGCACCTGTGGTTTCGCAACATGTCCTGGGCTTGGAAAACAGCACCCCTGAACGTCAATGATTTTCCCATGCTCTGTTGAACAATTTTAAATTTTTTTATCAACAAATATGTTGAATATAAAGTTTTAATTCAATGTTTACATTATTAATTACTCAATAAAAAATTCTTGCATTTTAAAATCAAACTGATAATTTTTATTTTTTAATTATTCATTGGTATTATTTATAAATTAAATGTGCACTAATGCACCTATTAGGTGTCTGCTTAATAAATAGGTTAGTGACATTATTTTGATTATTTATTAAAAAAATTAAATTAAAGATAATAATAAAGCGGAAATTGTTTTGAGGAATATCAAATAATTTTTTCATAAAACCAAAAAATATGTAGTGGAATTAAATAAAAGCAAAGAATCTGTTATTATTTTGGTCATACCAAACTAATAAGGGCGCAGCAACCAGGCTGATCGTTTTTCGCAAAGTGGTGTCGCACATACTTGAAGTAGAGGTGTTCTAACAACAGTAAGACTGCTGCTAAAAGTATGCCAGACATGAGCAGGAGAAACGCAGACAAGAACTGTTCCAGGGCTAGCGGGTCGCTCGATTTATGCTCTTGTTTCCCAGGCTTGCACGATCCGGTCATCCAATATCTTCTTAGCCTTTCAAGATCGCCTATGGAAAATTTTAAAGAAGTTGAAGTAGATGCAAGGTTTCACTATTATGACTTGTAACTAATATATCATATTTGATGATACATCATGAGGAAAAATATTTCATTGTTTGATTGCAAAAAATATATTTAAAACCCTGTTCGTCATATGTTATTTCACCAAAATAAAATATTAATAGTTGGTTACAATGTATAAATCAAGTTTAAAAATCAAGAATATACTAACCATTTTCCCGAAAGTCGAGCATCCGCCTGTTGAACATGCCGAGATATTTGGAGTTGCGACTGAAGGCGAGGCCGTAGCCCGTCATTGCGTACCATTTGCCGGCCGTGAGCAGGCGACAGTCTTCATTCTGGGACACCAAGTACTCAAGCACAGTACCGTCGTAAATAAATGCGTCCAACTCCCTGCGGCAAAATTGATTTTGATGGTAAATTTATTTTATTTTATTCTGACAATATCAGAATAGTTCAATAAGTGAATTGAATATTTGAATTGCTTGCTAAATAAACTAAATCTTCCCTTCTTTGAAAATTTGCTTTCCTCTGAGAGATTAGCTTTCGTACGTTCGAGCGCTGTGGGAACAGTGGAGATAAAAATCGAAGGTTGTCTACTCTAAGTAAATAAGCGGGAAAGGCAAATTTTAATTAACTTCAAACAGAGTGTGCATCGAAAGTTCTGCGCTTCGTCATGCAGAAAATGCGGATCCACCGTTTCCACGACACGCCCATGGAATATTCAGCCTCGTTTGCTGAAAGTAGACAACCCGCTGGGCACGGAATCTCTGCGGGTAGTCTAATTCAAATGACTGCAGGGCCACGCGCTGGCCCGCCGAGGAAGGATAAACGCAAATAACTTCTCGAGTCCCTTTCGCCCGACCGTTTCTCACTGCCCGACGACGACGGCATTTGTTTTCCCAAAGTTTTATCTCGGCAACCCTACGCAAATAATGCATGCAAATCGTTTTTCTATGCGCGCGTGACTTGGCAGACATCGAAATCCGACGCGATTTGGCAATAAGAAAGTGCTGGAGGAATTTACCCGGCGAGGACGGCGTCTATGCCGGAGGTCACGGAGGTTTTGTTGTAGGTCTTCATGTAGGCGTGCATATCGGGGAAGTAGCGCTTCAGAGTTGAGTCTGTGTGGCTCCACGGGATTGTGCCGAATTTCAAGCTGGGCTTGTGGCTGAACGGTTTTGCTAGCTGCAGATGGAAGAAGAAAAATAACGAAAATGGAGTTCAATAAAATATTTGGAACTATAAATATACTCAAATTATGTAATTTGGAAACTGTTATGATTATAATTGTTAAATATTTGTAATTTTTCTATTTTTTGCAGTCAAAATGGGTTTGTTATTTTTTTTAAATTTATTTATTAAATTGACTTCAAGTTAAAAAATCATGCTCATTTTTTTTTTAAAGAATAGGATAAAATTGATTGAAGAATACTCCCATTTTAATTGAAAAATTTATATAATTGTAATTTTCTTAGATTTGTCTTATTTTTCAATTCAAACTGCCTTAAATATTTATCTGCTTATAAAATCTTATTTTCAAACAATGAAATTTTCTCGAAAAAAGTTGTATAAGAAATAAAGTGGAACTTACTCTGTGATCATCAATTCCAACAAAGTCGTGGAACTCTTCTCTGGTGATCATGAAGGCGGCCAGGTTGGCAGTGTAGATGGCAAGGAACACGACGGCGAACATGGCCCACACGTTGGTCATGAAGCGGGCAGTGAAGCCCCTGGGACAGTCGACGTGGACGGCCGCCTGGAAAAGGACGGCCCAGACGAGCCAGTAGGTGCGGAAGAGCGAGAAGCGGTGGTTGTTTGTGTTTTTCCCGTTGACCGGAGGCTGCAATCGATACATTTCAATTATTCCTTTTTTACCTGGAAACAAATGCGGCTCACCGTGACCGGCTGGCTGACTTTCATGTTAAATCCCGAGGGGCTCAGCCACTCGAATAGGAAGATTGTGAACGCCGAGGCCTGAATGGCGACGACGCCGACCAGCATCCACGAGGCGGTGTCGAACGGCTCGAGAAAGGCTGTCGGCGAGATGATGCCCGTCCGCTTGGCCACCACGATCGCGATGCCCGACTCCATGAACGGCACAGAAAAGTCAACGACGTTCTCCCGGTCTGAATTGATGACCAGCGACGTCAACACCATGTCCGTTTTTCGGTTCACCAGCTCGGCAATCAGGCCGTTCCACTTGCCGTGCTGGGTGACAAAAAGTGAATGAAACGAAATTCTATGAGATGAAAAATTGCTTTTAACTTTATGCAAAAATGTAGTTCCCCGTTAATTTGAAAAAAAGTAATTTTAATTTTACATGAAATAATTTTATAATTTTACTGAACTCAAATTACAAAAATTAATAAGTTAAATTATTTTGATTCTTAAATTCATTTTTTAAAAGTTAAAATGTATTTACTTGTTAACAATCAATCCAACAGATTGTGAAATTCAACAGCATAAGAAAGAAGTAATTTAAATAAATATTAACAAAATCAATATTATTAAGAAAAAAAAATTAATTTCAAATTAGATTTATATATAAAAAAAAATCGTTTTAACGGCGTTTTTCCTTTTTTTAAATGTTCCATGAATGGTTTCTACTATTTATTTGTTTTATGCTGAATTATTTTTAATTTTAACAATAAATAAAATTATTTTTTCATAGAATTAATTGAAAGAAGTCCAAATAGTTCCCACAAAAACTAAAGTAACTCCTAAATTATAAAATTTTGCTAGACTTTCACTGTGGTAAAGTCCCTTTCTAATGATTGAATGTGTAATTTTTTTATTTTTAAACATGAGTTTTTGATTAAATATTGTGCACATAAGTCAACTCTAAACTTTTTCCCAGAAAATTAAAACGAAAGATCAGAAAAATTGTAATATTAGTTCATTCAAATTAGCTGCCAGGAGGTAGGACCGAAACAAGGAGCGATGCTAATTAACCACTTGAGGACGAGATCAAAGAGTCTGTGAAGCCGACATGCCGGCGGATACAAGTGGCAAAGAAGAGCAGAAATCGGGCCGTGAGTGCAAGTTGTACATGAGTGGACGATCACACCCGGCTTGAATTTATTTTGCCTGAGGTGAATGTCAACGAGGCGCCAGTGAGAACAAATAAAGCACAACCGCGTGCCAGAGACTTTTGTCAGCTTACCTCAAAAGTGCCCCACTTTCCGTCCTCGACACGTACAAGTTCGTATGTGAAGCCCAGGTCGTCGGCAAACTTTTCCAGCAGGTCGATACAGAAGCCCGAGCAGCACTGGTACATGCTGCCGTTGTGGTAAGTCTTGGGCGGCTCCGACCTGAAAGGCACAAACCACAAGCTAATTACTTTGCGTGCCGACCCAATCGTGTATCTTTTAAGCCCATGCAAAATGCAGTCTGGTGTGAAAATGATCCGCTTTTCAATTAGCTCTCTATTAAGTGTGCATTTTTCACGACGAAAGAATGGTTCAAAAAATGCTGAAGCAAAAATAAAAATTGTGTTTAATAGTGAGGATAAAAATAAAATTGATAAATACTGTATTTTTATAATAATGACTTTTTTGACGATTTTCATGACAAAATAATGTACTTTGAAAATTACAATGCCGTTTTACGGGCAATAAAAATTAAATATCAATTTCACAATCTCTTTAAAATTCACTCTAATTTATATATTAAGATTTTATTATTATTTTAATATAATATTTATTTTTTACAGCATTCGTGTAGTTGTCATTATTTTAATATTTTTTTTTTTTTTAAATGCGTTTACTTGTTTGAACCAATTTTTAACAGGCGTCACTGAATTGATCTAATTGTAGTTTAATTGCTATGGAGTCAAATTATTGAATTTTAATCAATTTCATATATAAACTATCTAGAGCTTTTATTTTGTCATATGAATTTAGAAATATCATTAATTTCCTTCTCATTGAAAAATTCCTATCATAATATATGAAAAACAATTTCTTGTAAGACATCAAAATAATGCTTGCTTGGATATTTCTAAATCCAATGACTTATAATAAACGAGAAGCCAAAATTTATATAATGCCGTAAATGATTTATTAATAGAAAATCCTGGGAAATTAATTTAAAATTATTGTTGTAAAATAATAATAACTGCTAGTAAATACATTAATTTACTTTAATTGGTAGTTGGTGCATTATTTTTCATATATGTACACTTTAAAAAAGTCTAAAATCTAATTTTTTCCCTTGTCGACATCAATATTTCTCCTTTTTAATAGACGAAAAAAATAATGCCATCAAAGCCAGCAGAAAAATATAAAAAGTCACAAAGGACTTTTTGCAGAGGAAAAAGGCACCTAATTAATTAATGATATTGCCCCCATTTTTCAGTTAATTAGTGTCTCATCCTTTTATCTTGGCGCTGAGAGACATTTAATTAGCGTCTTTCTAGCTTTGTCAGTCCGCCGAACCAACAATGAAAATCTGTCTCTCGCTGCCATATTTAACCTCCTTTTTAGCAATTCCATTTGCATTTAATATTAAAGGCTAAAGCATTCAGAGTTTATATTTCTTTATTTTTTTTTCGCCCGACGAAAGAAACGGCGAGTAAAAATTGCACAGTCAAGAACGTGCTCTCCTAGTGAGCACGCGACACACAAAATGTTTCACAAATAAAAATTCAACTTGCCGAGAGCAAAAGAGAAGAGAGCAGGGTCTATACTCCTCTGCCATAACAAAAGCGGGTCCTTTGACTGCCTCTCAACAATAAAATCCATTTTACAAGCAATTTGCTCTCCGATTTTGTCTCAATCTCAGCGTCGAAAAGGTTGGCGAATAAAAGGGAAAACAAGCATTGGGAATAGCTAAAGTTACATTGGCTTGGCACAAGACCAGGGAACAAAACGCGGAGGGAAAATATCATTAAATTGATGCCTAATCTTATTTAAATTTCAAAAATAATAAGATAGTGAGTTTAAAAAATATAGTATTTGAATTTTAAAACTAAATCACGAAAATATAGATTGAAAGACCTTCATCAATTTACATCCTGCTGATTGTAATTATTGAATTATTTACGATTTTTTATTAAAAAAAGTAAATATTGATTATTATAATTAAAGACTCACCCTGTCGAAGGTGCCAATTCTTGGTCAACCCCAACTCTGCAGAGAACTCCCCTATTCATGGAGCACTTGCCAGTGACAGGGTCAGGTGGGGTCAGGGTGATGTACGGCTGTTCTTCGAGGAAGGTGATTTTGAGATGGAATTTTTCAGGTACACCCTGAGGAGGAGTGTGGCTGTTTCCAGGCCAGACGATGTCCTTGATGTCCAAGCCGTCCTTATCCCAAGACTTCCACACTCCAATCTACAGGGGAAATTATGCAAAAATTAAAAAATTTTAAACTGTGCAGACGAGAGTAACTTTTTTTGAATTTTCTTTTTGAGAAGGAGGAAAAGTGGTTGTAATTGTGCGGGTCTTTTCACCAAGGTGAAATTTTATTGGCAGGAAGCTGTTTTTTTCTTGGCAATTTTATTACCCAAGGAGACGCAAAGTCCGCCAAGTTGAGCAGTAAAAAGCGGTAATTTTATGAATTTCGGCCCTCATGTGGCCCAAAATTGGCCACATAAACAGTATCTGTTTTGGCTGAGCGTCTTCCTCCCTTAATAAAGCATGACGCCTAATTTGCATGCAGCACGCCGAGGAAAACAGTAAAGAGGCAGAGGCGTACTGTGCCTGTATCCTTGGGCGTTCCAGGGAAAAAAAGAGGAAATAAGGCCGAGCTCGTATACAATAATAAACTGCCGACGAAATAACTTTTAATAATTCACTCTTTCTGTCGTCAGCCGAAGCCTTGCTATACATTATTTTTGTTTATGGCGAAACGCAACTGGGGCAAGGAAATGGAAATCGCAGTTGCTGGTATCGTAAAAGCCACCGAAAATTTGAACGAGAAGAGTGAAGAAATTCACCGAGATGGATTTGAAAGGAGAATAAAATTCTGGCGAGGCAATGGAGTTATTCAATCGCCGAATCTCGTGACGTGAATCAACCTGCCTTTATGAAGCGGTTTGGTATTCCTTTCAGCGAAAATCACCGTAAGGCTCGGTTTATTGAATAATATTTGCGTGGAATTTGTAGTGTAAAATGAAGAAGAAAAATCAATAATATGTAAAAAATAAAAATATGTATATTTCAACCTTAAAAATTAGACTTTGAAAACCAACAATTCAGAATTTTTGATGGAAATATCATAAAATTTTATCACTGAAATTGAAAAACAAAGATGTTCATAAAAAATAAAAATATATAAAAAACAAAAAATAAATATTTGAAAAAAAATTTGTTTCAATTTGTTTTTGTTAAGCTAAATTTATCACAACTTAATTTTCCAATGCAACTTCTTGCGCTTACTAAAAAGTGCAGAATCTGAAATCTTCGTTTATTGTTAGAATAAAATACAGAATAGTTTATTTTAATTGCTCTATAGACAAAATAGCAGATACTTATTAATAAGAGCAACTAATTCATTAATAAATTTTGTTAAAAATTCAATTTTTTAATCGTCTTTGTTGTATGAATTGCCGCTTTTATTATATCATAGATTAAGTTTACTTCCATTTTAACATAAATTTTACAAAACAGCACGATGCAAACTTTTAAAAATTCCATTGCTCTGTGAGTATGAAGATCGATGAAAACTTAATCAACCCGCGGGGAAGGAGAAAAATTAAAAGCGCGAAAACTCTCCAGCAACTTGAAAGTTAAGTTGATTAAGAGGCAATTTGCGCCACCACTCGCATATTACTTTTCCATCAGCGAGTATAAAATTTGAGAAAGCGCCGTGATCAAAGGCACGAGTGCTGTAAAAGTTTTGGCTCGACAAATCGCATTATAGAGTTGTGCTATAAAGTGTCATGTGTCGGCCTTTGACGAATAAATTGATCGCATGCACCTAGAAGCGGGGCGACGTGATTAGCAATTTGCTCACCTCCTCCCAGACCAGTTGTTTGCTCACACCCGGTCGCAGATTCATGATTTTCAGCTCGGCCGCCTTCAGCACCCCGTCGGCTGTGAATTCGACGTTTGGCTTGCCGTGCTGGTCCGCCTCGACACTCACGTTGCGCAAATATCTACGAATTAAAATATAATAATTCAAATCTTACAATAGGTCATGTGTTAAAAAAAATATATTCTTATCAAGCA
This sequence comes from Neocloeon triangulifer, assembly GCF_031216515.1. NCBI lineage: Eukaryota > Metazoa > Arthropoda > Insecta > Ephemeroptera > Baetidae > Neocloeon > Neocloeon triangulifer. The sequence continues at coordinate 14,308,017 of NW_026775554.1, read as the reverse complement.
ATTAAAACCTTCACTATATAATTTTAGTAATGGAAAGTGGATTTTAAATATCAATTATCTCACTTAACATTAATTTTTTCTAAGAATATTTACATTAATTAAAATTTTTTTATCAACCGTGTTTTTAAAAATTTTCACTAAATTGAAACTGATAACTTTACTTTTACGATTTCAACATTCTAGATTCCCATTTTCTGAAGATGAAAAAAAAATGCAATTAAAGAGCTGAAATCTATGTTTATCAAATAATTTTTATTTTGAAGGTAATTTATTTGAATTTATTAATAGAATTAATTTATTTGACGACTCCTTAAAAAAAGGTCCAAAATAATGCCAATGGGTCATCGCCATCGGTTAAGAGCGCGCGTAATGCAGCGTCCACAGAGGAGGGCCCTTGTGAGGGTCGGAGTATTGATTTTCGTCGTTGGTCCATAAAGGATAACGTGCTAATATAAAGCTGCCTTGGGTGCGAGTGTGAAAGAGAAAAAAATTGCCGACAGTGCCTCTTTTATGTGCATTTAAGAGGCGCATCAATTTTACTTTTTTTTCTTACTCTTCCTTATATAATGTGCATAAAAAGTAGGGTAAAAACGCTTGGCGAGCGAAAAACGTTGCGCGACGATAAGGGAATTAAAGACACGTCCGTGTTAACACACCGTCCTTCGTTTTTTCAATTACGAAAGAAAAGGTCCTTGAATGTAAAAGATCTTAATTGAGATTTAACTGGAACAAAGCCGAACACTTCGATTTCCTTCGTTTCAAAGAGATCAAAGCAGAAAATCATCGTCCGACGGAAAGAAAGAAGAAAAAATATCGGACACACTATCCTTCTTTAATCAGTCGCCTTCTTTGGAAACAAAGCCTGAGTAATCTCTATCTCAAGTGCAAATAGAGCCGTCATCTAAAAGGTCGTCGCAATTAGTGGATTTTCGTCATCAAAGTGTAATATGATGATAGCCTCTCTCTCTCTCTTTTTAATCCGCTCTTTCCACTTTCTCGATCGGATGGATGATAGAAGAGGAAGTTTCAATTAGCCCCCGAGTTTGCTCTCGGTCATCTCTGGTTGGCCAATTACCTGAAGAATCGATCGCCGACCCGCCACCGCGACTCCCCCATCCCCTCGCAGGACAGCTGTGTGTTCAAAGAGAGATTCTTGTTTCGGTTGTCGTTGACGAAGTCTTCCACCCCGTAGGCGTACACTTTGATGGCGGTCGTGATCTCGCTCACCAGACTGCTCATGCTTGTGTCGAAATGCACACCTGAAACCAAAGCCAAACAAAACGAGTCAGATTAGAAATAGTTTTGATATAAATTTTGGCAGTTTTTTGCAGATTTGCTAACTTTGGAGAATTATTCAAACGTGGTTTTCTAGTGGTTTAAAATGTAAATATGTAATTCCTAGAAGAGGCATTATTTCCAGTTTGAGATAGTGAATCAAACAATCAATAAATATAATTTTGTTTCAAGGCTAAACAGTTCATTCATCCTCTGATGCGTTACTTTTTAAAAGTGATAATATTTTTTTCATTTATTTTTCTGTTCTCAGCCACAATAATTGGAATTCCATACTTTATATTAATGTTGAAAGAATATAATATAAGATCTCTATTGCAGCTTTGGTGCTTGCATTACAATAATGGTAAATCGTAAATACCAGCTTTAATTAAAGTTCCACCCTCTCATACAAGCCGCAATTTAGAGAAGTGAGAGCTCGTTAACTGGAGTAAACGCCGGCGACCTCATTTTCAAATTCATTTTCGAGTTATTCGACCTTGGCGGCTTCATTTTCACTGAGTGCTGAAGTGAATATTCAATTGCGTGCACAAAATACAAAAACATAGTCTTTAGTAATTTAACTCAAGAAACTAGATCTCTTTACTTAAAAAAGGATAAAAAAAATTGCTTAATTAAAATTATACTTGCATAACAACAAAAAATGTTAAAAAATCATAGACATTTGGTAAAAGATGCAAAAAAAAAAGAAGAAATTGTTTGTCAAAAATAAATGTGTGTTTTTCAATTTGCTGATTTTCTACTGTATTTTTCCTGCTCATGAAATGGAGTCATTGCAGAGTTGCAGACCGTAACCAAAACTGGTAGGGCCGTCTTGTTCTCGAATAAAAACAATTTGTTCGACGAGGAAAAAGCACGAGTTATTCATTCACCTAAAAAAATTAAATTTTTTTTTCTTTTGAAAATTTCAGAAGTCAGGATTGTAATTAATTTTCAAGATGCGTTATCACCTGATCTGATCCAATCTGAGCGTACATAAATAATAATAAATTGTTTAAACACAGTTTATATGAACATTTCTAACTTTTTACTGTACAGCGGTTAAAACATTGTTTAAATTATGCATTTTTTACTATAAAATAAAGCATAATGTTTGCTTATAAATTATATAGCCAAAATTACCTTCTCTTTTTGCACAACGTACGTCACAAATTTACAACCGAAGGCGAATAATGCACAGAAAATCCACTCAAGAAGCTCACGTTCCCCGGCTATAAATTATATGCAAAGGATGTCACAATTTATTCAGCAGCACGCGAGTACACATACGGGGAGGGAGCTGAATTTTTATATCGGCTGGCGTGCGTGCAGCAGAATTGATATGTATGTAGAACACACACACGGCCGCTGTTGTGAGCAACAGTCTTTCTTGTTGGTAGGTAAAAAGTTAAAAGAAAAAAGAAACGAAAGAAACGTTGTTTGACTTTGTTGTACTGTGAGTGTGGTCACTGCTGGCAAAACATCCTGGGAGAATGTTTGCCATCGCGGATAACGGGTGAAGGGCACTCTCACCGAATTCCACATTTTCCGGGGCTTGTATAAAACCGGTTGTTACATTCGGAAAGCAGGATTCTCGACGTGTGCGCTGTCGCTACGTAATATGGGACGTGCCCATAACACACACGCTGAATTCCAACGTGTGTGTGTTTGCCCAACTTTTTCACCCCGCCGGATGCAAATTAAAAAAGTTTCCACATACTCTCGCGAGCGAGTGGCACAAGTCGAGATTTTATTGCCCAACTTGCATACGTGAAACTTTTCGCAAATAATGTAATTAGAAGGCCAAGCAAATGCTGCACGAAATGACGCGGGCAAATAGGTAAGGATCAAAAAGTTGAATAAGGTGGCTATAAAAAGTGTTTCCGAAAACGGTATGACAAAATTTACTAGTACGATGGTGAAATCTAAAAATATCACATCACACATCTTATTTTAAAATACATTGTTTGTCCTGGTGAAATTACTCAAGGGAGTCAAGGGTCTTCAAAAATTGTGCGAAAAATGTACTACGTCTAGTTGAAGTTGTACAAATATTTTAAAATGAACGACTAATGTTAAATTCAATTCATATATGTGATGTAGATTTTTTTAGAATATGAATACAAAGAGTGGAGTATTGTGTCATTTTAAAATAATCGCAATCTGCTTAAAAAATAACCTAATTATAAATAATTTTCATAAACGTCTTTCTACATTTTAAATAGCCTATAAAATTTTAACATCTTTTTTATTGTTTCTGATCAAACTGTACAAGGGAAAAAATGCATATTAATAATCTGAATGGTCATGATTTTTTTTTACATCTTCTTTACATGGATCTTAAAAATGTACGTGTCCCGAATTTTGTAAAGTTTGTCTAATGTGCAACCTTAAACATTCATTTATTAATTATGCAAGATGAATCTCTCTGTATTTACAGTAATTAACTTTGTAATGGATCTATGTAATTTATCTGCAACCAAATGGACGAGACGTATTCTAGTTTTCACACAGACGGAGGGGAAATGAGATAGCAGATAATTATCACAATAAAGCAGCGTTTCCTCTGCGCTAATGGCTGTTTGGAGACGAGCGAAAATTCGAGTTAATTTGAGACGCGCAGCGACAATTTCATAACGAGCGCCAAATTAGGAGTGAGCAACAAAGTTGTTTCGACGAATAAAAAGACCAGCAATGCAGCAGAGGCCATGAAATTTATCAGCGTGCTGCTGTGTTTGAGTGCGTGTAATTAACACGAGTCTCGTAATTAAACTGGCTGACGCTGCTCAGGCATAATTATAAGGCAGCCAGCAACAAGGTTTTATTCTTTCAGCGCGCGAACGAATTAATTTCCCCGCTGCTCCTGCTGGCTTCTCGGCAGGCGCGAGAGAGGAAATACAGGCAACTCGAGCCCAGGCCCATTTGTTATTGGGATTCGCCCCCCATCATCTTGGTGCATGCGAGAGAGCTGAGCACTTTAATTCCAAATAAGGTGAGCAGCGAAGATCCGCAGTATTTGCATAGGGGAGCCGCATGAATTATGATTTCCCTCTTTGCGAGTCTTATGCACGCACCCTTTTCAGACGCACACCGAGAGGGGGATTTTCGAGGGCCTCTTGAAAAGCGAGTTTTTTTCGCGGCTACGCAAACCGATTCTAAATGAAGCGCTCGCCTCCACTCACCATGCCGAGGGCAAGTTCAGTTTAAAATAATTATGGTAATTTCAAAAGTGTGGTTTACTTTAGCAAAAAAGCCAAAAGTTTCAGAATTCATTTTACATTTTGGTAAATTAGAAATTTAAAAAATTTGAATAAATTGATTTGGATTGATACAATGAAATTCGCATTTTAATATAAATAAAAGCTCATAAACCTGATACTGTTTTGCGTCACGAAATCATGAAACTTTCTGATAGCATAAATCACGAATAAGCTAAAGTTTCAAAGTGATGCGTTACGTAATTTAAGAATGTCAAGACCAAGGGATTTAACCCTTTGGAAGTTTTAAAACTTGATCGTTAAGAGAGTTTGATGCTAAAAAAAGCTCGTAAATAGGAACTAAGAACAATAATTGTCATTTTATTATTATTGAAAACAATTTTTCTTCTGATCGACTCTCCATTTTCTTTAAAAAAACGTATTGCAAAAATGATAGCAATTTTAATTCTTTTAATCTTGTTATACAACTTAAAAAAAATGGCATATCAGTATGGTTTCTCTAATTTCAATTTTCACATTTAGTTCATATTTTCTCACCATGTATGAATACCGACCGATGGTATTTAAAACAAAAAAATAATTAATTAAATTATTTTCTCACCATCAGTTCAGGCTATCCCAGCACTTATATATAATATCTTCCAAAAACCACTTGTTAAAAAAAAAATATGCAATCAACAGCTTGTAATTGATGGATTACAAGGTTAAAATTTTAAAACGGTGGCAGTTTCAAAAATTCATCAATCAAAGTGAATCAAAGTAAAAAGAAAAAAAATACGAAAAATACTTGAAAGAACAAGAAAATAAGAAAGTAGATTAAAGCCTTTCAAACTATAATAAGAAACCGCCAAGTCATCCACGTCAGTTGCAGCCAACAAAAGAAAGCGACTTTTTGACCAGCCGACGAGTAATTACTCGCATCTCTGGATTTGAATGCTGCCGCCGCCGACGGTCGGTCCGTCTCTGGACCCTTTCCATCGCAGAGAGCAGTTGTTTGCTCTTCCAATAAGACCGGAATCGACGGCCCCTGTTTTGGCAACGAAGCCAGTGGCGTGGAAACGCACCCAGAGCACTGCTCTTGTCTAAATGGCGAACGCATCCCCTATCTGCAGCCTGTGGTATGTTTGCTCGCCCGGTTGCTGCTGCTCGTTTAGTCCTACACAACTTGCACAATGGCTCGCGAACCAACGCCCCTGAGGTGTTTTGTTCTGCGCGCTGCTCATCAGGTCTCGTCGATTTTTGTTTGTGTTCAACTTCCAATATTTGCCAGCCGCTAGGAATAAATTTTATTTTCGTTCCGATGAGGGCAGGCGGACGGAGCACCACACAGATTTTGTTTGAGCAGCGCACGAGCAGACCAGCAGAGGATCCCTGGAAAGCGAAAATAAATTGAAATTTCCCACTCGCCCGCTCCATGATCACCAATATATTTGATCAGCAGGGATCAAATGACGCCTTTCATGGGTGCTTGGCGTGAGGGTGGAAAAAACACAATAGCGAAAAATATACTTGATATCTAGGGATACAATATTTTAATCTCCGTTATTTATTAATACTGTAAAATTCAAAATTGTTTTGAATAAAAATTAGAACAATTGCAATGAAATTGTTTAGTTAAAATGAAGTTGTTTACGGTATTAAATTTAATCAATATAAAAATTCGAAAATAGTTTATATTTTACTTGTATTTTATTTCTATGATAAATTTTTTAGTATAAAATTTTAATATTCATACATTTATAAATTTTGAGATAATTGAATTACAGTTTATTTCAATAAATTATGTGCTACGCTAAAAGCTACAACTAATTCGTAATTTTTATTATTGAGGTCAAGAGGTGGCAGCTAAGAGCAATGATAAGAAAGTGGAGCGCAAAGGGTCTTATCTTAAAGTCTCATTCTTACCATTGCAAAACCAAGATCATTACACCAAAATCGATTAAGATGAACTTACTTTGCGTGAGTTTCGTCCACAGATGCGACTCGGAAGCCGTCGAGCCGGAGATGCGCCGCAGCGGTTCGAAATGGCATGGAGAATTATCAAATTGGAAACATTTCCGACCGCGGTACGCGAACTCTTGTTTTCCCTTCTGCGTAATCTGATTGAGTCTCGCGATAATGAAGAAGGAGACCTTGCCAAAATCGAGTTAGTCAAGCAAGACTTCTTTTTTTGTGGGTCTTTGCGGAAAGAAGTCCACAATAGGACCAAACGAAGGGATGACAATCGTCCTCCCTCTTTTCAAATGGCGAATTTCGATCTCCGTTGCGTTGCACGTTGGGCATTGTGAGATAAGGTTATTCCCAGCTGGTAACGTGAAATTGAAATGTGATGACAGGAGAAAAATTGAATTTGCTTCACCGAAAGGACGAAAGTTGTGTTCAATTAATATTGATGGAAATAAATGCGACGCTGGAAATGACGAGACGACGCTGACAGTCCTACACACAGCGCTAATACCATCCACATCAGTGCTCTCACATATCGATTTGGACAAAAATGTAGCACCGCGGCGACACAAAGTCAGACTTTGCAATATTTGTCATTGTGGATAAAACAATAGTAAAGATGGCACCAATCCTGGATGAAAATCCGGCTTTTCCTTTGCAAAACTTTGAAATATATCTCTTATATTTTTAATTGATATCCTTTTCAAAACGCTTAATTAGTCCTAATTACTGCAATATGAACATTTTTCATAAATCAAAAGAAATATAAATTGGCTATTTTTGATTGCATTAAGTTCCATTCTGTGATGAAATTTTTTATGTTTCTCTTTTCAGATCGTAAAATTAAGAATTGTAAATTTGAATTTTTGTTTAAAATAAATGGCGCGTGACTGAGCTCTGCCTACATTTATATAGTAATTTTTCAATTACTCGCGCAATTAAAGTTGTATTTTTCCTTTACATGAAATCAAGTTATACTCTTCTCCAGCAGAATAATGTTTATAAATATGTAAAAAATTGTTTGATGCGAAATATTCCAAATGTACATACTAGATATTTCTGATGCATAATATCATAATATGTGTGCTTTTTCCTTTAAATTTAAAATTTAAAAAATTTTCAGTGAATTGTTTTTAATTTTTTTTTATCCTAGAAGTTAATACACTAATTGCTTTGAAGGTAAGGACATACTTTTTTTACACGGCACGCAATTTCCTCCAAAAACAAAATGTCTTTTATTCAAATACTGTATAAATCCATCTTTCAAACGGACAGACTGTTGGAAAAAAACTGACATGCGATGAAAGAAAAAAACGATAAATAAACACACATGATAAAAATGCGTCCGTTTCTCTCCATTTTCACTGGGGGAGTCTGTTGTTAAAAATAGACGAGCGGGTAAAAAACTGAAAGGTCCCGGAAAGCATCTTACACGAAGGGAAAAATGAGCAGCGCTGCATTTGTCACGCCTCGCACCGCTGTCGGCTGAAAATGAAATCTCGGGAGGAAAGTTGCACACAGAACACAAATCCCCGGCTGCCAGGATAAAAGCTGCTGGGCGATATTTTATTTACCCGAAGCTGCTACTCTTTAATAATGCAGCGTGTTTTCGGAAATATGGGGCCAAAGAGAACGTCTGGATCGCGGCAGGCTTTCAGTCAAAAGGTCGGCACTCGGCACTGCTCCACCGGGGCCTCACGTTTGCGGTCGCCGAATAAATGATTCAAAAGTCAATTACGGCGTGACAAAGAGAGAAGGAAAGTGGGAGTTGACACCTCCGAGAACATTTGCATGATTGCCTGCCTCTTTATTTCTGGCACCGTCTGCACTGTGACAGTTATAAGCTAATATTTCCTCGGCATGGGCGTAAAAAGGGACAGTTACAGTGAACCAACAAAAGTTGCAGCTCTTCGCATTTTTACAAGTGTTCTTTCTGCCCCCACGCAAGCGAAAACTTGTTCCTTTCTCTTGCGTCCCTCAGCGGCAGATCTGCGGAAAGTTTTCATCGCGCATTCAATCTGCCGAACATTGATTTCATCCCCACGCGCCGCGTGAGATGCAGAGAAAAGTTGCCGAAATGCCCAGGATGATTTCTTTTCCGCGTTCTGTTTTGTTGCCTGGTTTGCGGAGAAGTTTCTTTCGCGACCCAGAAACAGCACGAAACAGCTTTCAATTTATCTGAGAAAAGCAGCTCACGCGCCCAAGGAAATTCTGAGAGCACGTGCTGCCAATTTTATCGAGCCCAACTGCCTCATAATAGACTAAATTTTAAGCAAATCTTTAATTTACTAGTTGGCATTAAAAATATAACTGGCAAAACTCTTAGAAATGTTTTTTACATCATGAAACTTTTAATTCCCGCAAGCCTATTTTGAAAGTAGAGATCTGTAAAATATTTTTGCATAATATTTCTAATTTTTTGACATTAATGAATATTTTTAAAATTTTCATTCTTCATAATTTTAATTCATTTAATTAATTTAAAAAATTAATCATGGCTTTGAGTCATTTCAAAATAATAAAATTTTAATCAGTCCTTGAATTTTAAAACGTTTCTATTTATCAAACAATAAACCTTCCAATTTTTTTAGTTGATAGATTTAAATAATATCTTCTTATTTGTAACTTTCTTAACAACAATGTTGTAGTGTGTTTTATGCAAGACAGAGTAATAAAACGTAATGTGTGTGGTTTGTACTCACCAAGCATGCCGACTGGAAACTGGGACATGGTCTGTCTGTTCTCGATGACACTCTGCGTGACGACCCAAACGTAATTCTCTCCTGTGAGCTTCAGGTCCCTCGCCGCGGCCAAAATGTGCTGCGCCTCTTCCCGGGTCGAGTACAGCAGCATCACCCTGGACTCGGAGTTCTGCAGCTCTTTTAGGTCAGCCGACCGAGTGACAACCACAGTGTTGAGAATGGTAAATCTGTTTCATACAAATGGAAAAATCGCTAAATAATATAAAATGTATAACATAATAGTACATTATCATTATTATTAAAAAAAAATAATAATTTTTTTTTTAATTAAACAATTTATCATATTATTTTCTTTATATTTTAAAATTAATTTAAAATTATAAAATCAAAATTTTCAATTTTTTTTCAATTTTGTGTTAAATTCAATTCTAATTGTTTGACATAAAGCAATTTAAAAAATAATTTAATATATTTTTGTTAGAATTCAGAACGCACAGTCCATGATCAAAGGATATAACAATAAATTATATTTTGCATTTTGTCTTTATTAATATTATTATACATAATTGTTAGTTCAAAATTTAAGTCACGCCAGATGTTAAAAAAACCTGTCAAAAAATTTTGCACTGAACAATGTCATACATAAAATTGAAAACCAATCAGGGTAATAAGAAATGCAACTCGCTATTTCTGGGCTTATAGGGTCTTATGATAACTTTTTCAAGTGTTATTATGCGTTTACTTCCAAAAATATTTCATATCATAAAATAGACAGTATTGATTTTTAGTTATTTTCATTGCTCTAAGGAAATAGCAGATGTTTAAATGATTTAGGATGGGAGATATTTTCAGAATCTAAAATGGTTGCACCTTTGTGACATTTTATCTTCCAATCTTTCAAAGTATTGGAATAGTTGCAAAAAAGTATGTCACGAGTGATTCAACATGAGTTGCCCTGGGGAAAATGTGTTCGCTGGGTATTGTAAAACTTATAGCACTAGAAAAAGAAAGATACATTTATTGACAATCTAAAAAAGAGCTCCGAAAAGTAAAAAAATATTGTAGCTTCAACTTAAAGGCAAATTCGGTTTTCCCTTTCCAAGAATTTCTATTCGTCCGGAGCTCGCGGATCAATATTTCCTCATCCAAGAACAAGCAGCACTTTACGCGTGTTTAACTGAAGAGATAAGCGGAAAACACTTCTTCCTCAAACTTGGCAGACAGAAATGTGTGGAGGGATCAGAGGAAGGGGCAATGATTTCGTTTTAGCTTTGAAGTGGTTGTACTCACTTGAAGCGGTCTTGCATTAGGATGATCCGCTCGCGGACGGCCTGCACGAAATCGTCATGGCCGGCGATTTGCGAAGTGACGATGGAGAACTGGTGCCACTTGTAGCGTTCCAGGATGCTGAGCATGGCGGCCGTCTGGTGGTCCAGGGAAGGCGCCAGTTGCAGCTGCAGACTCGACTGCGACGCTCGCTAAACACACATTAACAACACGCTTGAGTGGCTGCGCGCCAAATTAGCCCTTGTGCATATTTGGGGTTTTGACGCTCACCCCTCTTTGCAGAAGTTGTTTATCGGGGTTGCACTTAATTGCCGGATTATGCATTGTACTGGAAGGGCAAAGGGGTTACTTTTTGCTTAGTGGCTAAACTTGATGCGAGTCTTAGATAGTAATTTTAGTACTGGTGGTGCTTGAGATTTTGGAACGGTATCTTTCAGAAGAATAAAATGATCTTATTTTTTTTTAAATTATTAATAAAATAGTAAGAGTTTAGCAACATGAAAACAAATAAGGATTTTTAAATAATAAGGTTGATTTTTTTTTTTTAACGACTATCTCTATAGCTGTGTTGGTGAAAGTTCTTCAATTAAAGAGCCATTAAATACATTTCTATTGAAATAAACATGTTATTAATCTAAATCTGTCAAATCCCTGTCAGAGCTTGTTGAATTTTTAGTGTGTGTTTATTTGAATTATTTTTAATTCATTAAAAGACAGGAAATTTATTTCGGCCATATCTGTATGTAAAAAGGTTGAAATTATTTATCGTTGCTTCATTGGTCCACCAGTGACTAGTGGTATGTCAGCAAATTTTCATGATTTGCACCCTTTGGCATATAAAATTGGAGGAGAGGAAGAGCCGCTCTTTCTACAAAGTTATTTCTGGAAAAATTATCTGTGTAAGTGTGGTCTACTTAAAGCCTGGAAGCAGAAAACCATTATCGAGAGCCGAATTCCGACCGAGTGGAGCAAAAATAATGTGAAGCTTTTAAATACTTAGGCTTGCTAATTATAAGCTTGCTATGCCGGTTTGTTTAAAGAATGAAATATGCTTGAGCCTTGAGCGCTTTTCCGAGAAATGGGCCGCGAAATAACTCTGCAGTAAAAAGCGCGAGGCTGCGTTTTAACGCTTTTCTGTCCGCGAGTGCGGAAGCAGCTGCCGTGGCGTGTAAGATGTTCATGGCAGCAAATCAACCGACCCCGTTCCCAAGGTGTCCTATTCCAAAGTTAAAAGCTTTCCACAAACATCAATGAAGAAGGGATGCTTCGCTTCTAGACTTTTATCAAAAGCTAAAAGTCTATTGATGCCAACAATAAATGTAATGGAAGAATTCCTTGAAAATAAGATCTTCTTTAAACATACTGAAAAAATTTAAGAGAATTCCACTTTAAAGTTAAGATGATAATACTATAGTTTGAAGGTGATAGCTAAAATTATATATTCATCTTAGAAATAAACTAAGTATGTTTTATACTATTTTTATAAAATATCTATCTTGCCACAAAACTTGCCGCATTTACAAATTCTTAAAAAAAAACAACACAGTTTTAAGTTTTGGTTTTTAATCTTCTTACCGATTCTCTCAAGATTTATTTAATTTTATTTTCTTGCCCATAAATTTGCAAAAGGAATCACTAAAGCTCTTTCACAAGAGAACAAATTTTTAGAGGAAAATAATGACTCGGCTTTTTATGATTTTTACGTAAATGCCTTCCAGTCCTTCCACTAAATAATTCATAACTAAGTCACAGCTTGCAAGAGTTTTGAATATATTTAAGAGAAAATCTAAATCTTCCGTTTTTGTTGGAAAGTATTTCGTTAAAAAATGGCCTAATAATTTTAATAATGGCTCAAAAGTAAGAATTATTCACTGCTCCACATGAGTTATGTGCAAATTAAAAAAAAAACTCTTTTGGAGTTTTTCAAATCTGCTGCTGATGCCGTGACTTTTAAGCGAATTCCAACTTTAAGATGTTATCGTAGTAAGATGTATCTCGTGTTTGAAGGGTATTTTCTGAAGACACGGTTGTGGAGTGCCTGATAAAATTGGCACTTGAACGAAATTCAATTTACACCGACTGCATTCAGCGCAGCCCTTGATTAGCTTACAAAGAGCGTGGCACCGACACCAGGAATTTCATTTCTCAACTCTCACTATCTCGAAGCAAACGCCTACCGACAATGAGTTTATGTAACTTGCCAAACACAGGCGCTCGGCGCGTTGCTTGCATCCGTTTGATCCTTGGTAACAATGACGCAGTTCATACTAGACATCTAATAATATAGACGTAACAGGGTTAGACTGTTTGTTGGGTGCAGTGCGAAATTTCAGATGTTCCTTCAGGCTAAGGAATAAATACTATTATGCAATAATGAGTTATGATATAATTAATGTATTCAATTCTCGGTTTCCAAATGTTGGATTTTTTTCAAAACAACTTTATATGGCTTATAATTAATGGAGAGGTGATTTTTAATTTTAATTTTCAAATTTTACATCTGTTTTGAATTACTTAAGAATTAATAATTAAAGGAAATGCAATAAGAATGTCTGTTGAAAATATTGATAGTATTTTTTAACCATAAAAAAACCAATTAAATTTTGCAGGACATACAAATTACTGGCAGCAGCTCAACTACAAATATACCGTATATGCAGTAAAATTATGTAAATAGATTCAGAAGGGGTTCTGATTGATAAGGAACATATAAGTTACTGAAGATAGATAAATCATTACAAAATATAGAAAACTGAAAAAATTACAACTGTGATTTGCCAAGTCAAAGACTTGCAACAAAAACGATCGCGTTACGAACGCTGATTCTTTATCTCAGATGGGGCCAGAGCTACAAAAAAGCTACCAGACCAAATTCCAGCTCATTTCTTGTTCCGATAGCGGATAAAGCTGCGGGAGGCACGTTCTGCAAAATGACAAACTTTCGCATAATTCTTGCCAAGACGGACGCAAGTTGGCATTCCGGCAAAAAGAGACTCAATCAACTTTCGCATTATTAGTTTTCCGACTACGCCGTCTGCGTGACGAATATGGCAAATAAAAAAAATGTGATTCAAGGACAATAGAAAAGAGCCAGTTTCATTAATTGGCACGTGACGAAATGCGTCGGCGAGAATAAAGGGGTGGGTCGGAGGGCAGAAGAAAAGAATTGTTTGTTTTGCGGTCTGCCCGGGGCATTCGCATCGATCTGAGCGGTGCCGTGCAAATATTAACAAAGCAATACTCACCCTCTCTAGACCCGAGTTGTCGGCGTTCCAAGCGATCACCGGAATGCCCAAGTAGCCGGCCAGCTGCAAAAAGTACTGCGCCGAGGCCGTCGAACGACCGTACTTTTCGTGGTTCATCAGGTAGAGGATCGCCGACACGTTCACGGAGAGGAACTCCTTGCACAAAGTGCTCAAAATGGCTGAAACAGAAATTCAAATAGGGTCAAATGAGGTCAATTAGGTGAACACTATTTTTAATATTTTTCGTTTGATCTCCGTTTGAATATCAACAATGGATACGGTCGGATACAGTCATAAAGTAAACAGAAAACATCTTGCGCAGAGGCGCAGAGCAAAATTTTCTCTATTTTTTTATTTATTAGAAAATATATATTAACGGTAATGCGGATCAAAGAAAAAACCTTTTTTACAATTTTTACTACACAAAAATTATTTTTCTGTTTCTCCATCTTGAGATATGCCTGTGAATTAAGTTAGAAAAAGAAAAAATGCAGTCAAAGAAAATCTGATACTGATCTAATAAGCATTTTTACTTAAATATATTAAATTAAAAAAATAAAAAAAAAATAAAAATTATATCAAATTTCATTTTATAGCTCTATATGCTCTTGATAGTTATTTATGGAACACAAAAAAAGTATCCTATTGTATAACTATGTTATCAAAAGAGCTCTTAAAATAAATTCTAATTTGATTTATAACGGTTTTGTATGACCAGATTAGCTGCATTTGTATAAAATGAATTCATTCTGTTAACATCAAAAGCTTTTAATTCTTGGTCAAACACATTTCCCAACGCTCCCAGAGCGGAGGGTCCAGCTCGAAACGATTTTCTTTTTGCCTCTCGACAACACAATCCCAGCTCGCTCTCGCCTCTGAAGCTGCTGCCAGTGGATTTTTCGCATTTCTGACCACACTGGCTGCCCCACTGGATACAAAGAAAGAAGGATTGTTGAAAAAAGAACAAACAAAAAACGGCCGGTGGGAGGAAACCGCTAAAAGCGCACTTTCCACGCAGCAATTTGACTTTTAAGAGGCGTCCATTCCGCGAAGACAAAATTGAGATTTATTTCCTTGGATGAAAAAGAACGGAATGAAAAGAGGTTGCTTTTTGAATTCCCGCTTGTCGATATCCTTTTCAGGGAAAGGAGCCAATAAGAATGATTGATTCGGCCGAACAAGCTTCTTTTTAATGCTCAACGGGAGGCAGCATTCAAATTAAATGCCTCGTCTGATGGATTGACAAGATTAGGCGGCCGCAGCTTTTTCCGTCCGGAATATCCTCCTTTTTCGATCAACGGACGATCTTTTTTCTTGCAAACCGAATTTGCATCGGGAAAGGCAAGGGTGGAAAGAAGATTAAAAAATAAATAATGAACCGCTCCAGCAGATCCTGTTAAACCGGCGAAGGGGTCATTAGTTTGACTCTCCGCATCGCATCAATACGCCCGACGATGGAATCCTCATCAACTTTTGAGTGCCTCTGACGTAATTGGTTCTACTTTTTGCAATTAATTATCCTCATAATTCCTACACATTTATTTTATTTACGGTAATTTCGGAAGTAAAAATAACAATTAATATTTTTAAAGCTTAATTTTTCCCCAGCCTTTAAATATTTTAAATGAAGCTATTTAATTTCATAATATTATGAGATCGGTTGAGACTAAAATCATTCCACTATTTTTAATACGTTAAATTCAAAATTTAATTGAAATTCCATACCCTCTGTTGTCAAATACAAAAAATATAGAACGTCTCACGTATAGCAAGCATTCTGGTTGTGAATATATTTGCTCACTCTGAGGCGCAATCTGGATCGCTTTTAGCAGCTCAGCGAGCGAACAATTCACGCGCAAATCATTTCCATCTCATTAGAGCTCAGCGGCAGCTCGCGATTCGCGCTCGTCATTTGCCGAGCAACAAACAATCTGCGAATTCCCAGTGAGTGCAAATCTATCTCGCGAGAGAGCAATACCGCGAATGGCTTCGTTCAATGTCCAGATTACCATATGGAGCGATTTGCATTAGCCTCTCGAGCCAGCAGTGCGTGTGGCGTTCCCGACGTGTCCGCCCGCCCGCCGACAGCGCAGCTCGCCGCTTTTTAGGGAAACATTTTCCGAGAGCTATTTGATGGTGTTGCTGCAGACTCGCCCGAGTCGCGGTGCGGCAATTAAAGCAGCGCCATTTTGCACACCAGGATAAGTTGGTTAACAACCGTTATCGGACAATCGATGCAGAAAATGAGGCAGGCCGAGGCAGGCATTCCGGGCAAATACTTGATTTTAGTGTTACAAAAAGTGCAAACAGTTTTCAAGGTCCCTAGATTATTTAATCTCGTGTTCTGGCTAATTTGGTTAAAGTGGCATTGGAATCAAATAATTTTTCAATATTTGCTTCGCTAGTAATTTAAACTTCCTGAAAGGATTCACATAACAAGTTTTAAAAATAAAAATAACATTTCCGCAAAGTAAAACAAACAAATCATGTTTACATATTTTCAGGAGCAAGTTTTGGCTGTGTATATTTTTCAAAATTTATCATCAATTGCAAAAAATTAGCGAAACAATTTAAAATTATAAATTTGAGTGAGAGAAATAATTTTGCCCAATTTCAGCAGACCAGTGAAAACGACGCAGCCAGCCAAAACGAAATTACATGAAAAACCACTCGGGAATTTTCTAAATATTCATTCAACTTTCAGGCGGCGGCGAAAGCGGATTTTCACAAGCTGCTGGGTCCTTTGTGGTGCTTTAATTGAGTTGTATTTATTTGCATTTTAATTGGTTTTGTAATTATCCAAATTAAAACAGTCTTTTCAGGGGAAAAACGTTTTTTCCGTCTCTTTCCTGGCAAAAATCAATTCGTCTAGACAAAAGAAGTTTACTTTGACAACAGAAATGTGAAAAAATTGTATTATTCCAGCCGGTGCTGGTTATGGGTCTTAAAATAAAACTTGTTGCCAACTCTTGTGCGTTCTCCTCGGGTTGCGTGCCAGCAACGTGCAATCGGTTTTATTGAGCAACATTTTACTGCGTTTAAACACAAGAAGAACAACACAGTAACAAGCAAAAGCCTTGTTTTCCCAGAGAATAGTACCAATTGTGAAATTCTAAACCTTGCAATTACAGAAAAAGAATTTCATTTTTATTTCATTTCATGATATATTTCCAGCTATGTTAGCATATTATTATTCTGGGAAAAAGTTATTTTTAAGTCTTAATAAGACTTATACAATCGAAAATTTAGCATTATGCACCAATTCATAATGTTTTATAATTTAATTTTTTTTAAATTTAATTCCAAAATACATGCATGAAGTTTATGGAAGTTAATAAGTTTTCTAAAATTTGCTTGTATTTAAAAATATACGTCTCTAGAATAAATTTATAATGAATTATTTGTATCAAATTAATCTTAATTCGCTGAAAAGAAAGTACGTCCTTTCCATTTGCGAGTTTGATAGTCCTATAAATTAAATTTAGGTTTTAGGAAACATTTTTTATTATTTTATTTTAGCGATGAAGAATTTAACAACCAAGCAAATGATTCATGATTAACTTTTCAAGGTATATTTCGCTCAAATCTTAATTGAGTGGCTTAGATGAAGGCAATTGGCAGCTGCTATTCGCAGGATAGCCTGCTGGGGGTTTATTTGCATTTGATTGCGGTGGAGGAAATGCAGCACGTTCCAATCGGAATGCCGCGCGGCCACATTAATCAACTGGAATCCCGGGCGTGTTGTTGTGTAATGAACTCTGCGTGTTCTGAAACGCGAGTGCGCTTTACCCGGCCGGCAAAGCAGGTCGGCGGTGTTTGCGCCCGATTGTTATTACCTTGATGCACAGCCGCGCGAGACGAAATGCTTGCTGTACACAATCTAGAGTAGTCGAGCAAACAGCCGTAAATAGAGTTGAGAATAATCCCTGCGAAATTGGATATCCCGCGCGCGCGTTCACCTGCATTCATTGTCGGCATGCGGCTCAAGCCTCCGTGTTTTATTTAATTTTCCGCAAAAATATTTTGCTTATTTTAACTATAGAAGCTTAGTCCGAAATAATTTTCCCAATCAGAAGTGGTGAGAACAACTTTTTCTAATTTATAAAAAATATTAAAAAAAATCAAATTAACATCTGGTAATCTAACTGATTGAATCAAAGATTTCACCACTCCCAAGGTCCGCTCATCAGCAAATTTCGATTGTTGCCGAGCTCTCTGATTGGGTACAACTTTGCTTGTACCCAATCAGAGAGCTTAAGCAACAATCAAAACTTTTTTCATTGTTGCTGATGCACTTGACCATTCCGATATGAAGATTTAATGCAAAATTAAAAATGCCCTTAAATTGATCAAAAAACTGTTTTCTGTAATGAATTTTTAATTCTGGTGAGTTTGAATTATACATTTTTTTTTAACTACAAAAATATGAAAATAAGAAAAAAAAAAACATTTAATTATAATTATTCCGTTTTAACCCCCAACCCTTTTTGTCAGTAAATGCCCCCAGTGTTATGGCCCCGTAATCGTGGAGCGGCACACCACTTTTATATCCTGCCATTTCGAGGGCAACAGCTAAATTTTGCAAACGAGCAACGATGGTGCGATGCGTGCCCTGTGTGTATTTACTTTAGAGGAGGAAATTAGCGTGGCAGTTAGACGGCCAGCAGAACACACTGGTATAGTGCAAAACACACACGCGCGGGGAGCAAAATGTCCGCAACCCGCAGGGGTCTCCCCGACTAAAGGCCACTCGTACGTATCAAGCCATCCGCGAAAGTTCAACTGGGTTAATTGACTAACAACCAACTTCATGCGCGGTGCCGACAATTCGTCCCATTTATATTGGGCACCTCTCCAAATTACCCTTGCAAATTCTGATTATAGCCTTCAATTAAATTTATTTCTTGTCCGTTCGTTTGCAAATGGCACAAAACGCGGGTTATTTTCGTGCTGCTGGCATGAAAGCTTTTCATCTCCATATCCACCTGTTTGACCTACATTGCAAGGATCATTGTGGGCGTTGAATGCATCCATCTAGAATTGTGTTAATCGTAAAAATGTAATTTTTCTTGCAATCCTTGTCAAAATAAAATAATATTTAAAACTACATTTCTTTGTATTCAATAGAAATACAGACTTAATAAATCCTATTTGAAGAATTTGCCTGAAATTTTGCAAGAATGCAAATGAAACCATTTTTAATTATGACTCATCAGTGATAGTGAAAAAAAATAATGAAAATTTAATTAATATGATGTGCTTTGATATTGATATTAGTCATTATAAATGGTGAACTTGCAAAAAGAAATTTGCAATAAACTTTAGCTTTTCTCAATCATTACTTATGATACCACCATATGGATTAATTTATTCAAAAATGAATATCTCCTATTTGTACACAAAAATTGCATTTTCAAAATTTTACAAATAAAAGACTGCAAAAATTAAACAAATAAAATAAAAATTAACTGCAGAAGTTTAGTAAAAAAAAAATAATTTAAATAAAAAAATATTTTAATTTTATAATATCTAATTAAATACTTATTAATTGTAAAATCTAAAATTACACTAATGGATGTATCTTAATATAAAACTATTTTCAATTCAATTTCGCTTTTCGTAGTTGCGTATTATGGCACTCCACTAGTAACTTTGCTAAATCACCCATGACGTGTTGGAAAATGGAACCTAATTTGCTTGTTGACATCCGAGACGCGTCACTTACTTTATTTGGCAACAACTTCGACAGCCTCCGCTTTGTCTCTTCGATAAACAACAGCCCCCGTAATTTGGCACGCGCTCCTGCGTCTCGCCCGTCGACGCCGAAGAGTCAGTCAACTCCTGTCAATTTCTTTTGTGTCACCGCGAGTGCACTTTTTGGTCCACTGGGCGCGTCTGTCTCTCCCTATCGCAAGATAAAGGAGCGGAATTTGCGCCGTCATTAGCCATACGCGCGTAATCCAACCGACTGGGGTACGTCATCTTTTTCTCATTTTCAAATTTACAGGCGAATGCTTTTTATGAATGCCGGTGTTTTTCATTTCGTCTTTTGTTTCCTCCGGCATAAGAATGTCTCTTTTCTCCTCGCAGCGACTGAACCCTTAATTTATTTTGCATATCTTGGATATTGCTTTTGTTTGCTGGAAAAATTTTCTTTTATTTCTTTCAGATGAGATATTTTTTGTATGAACCAAACCATCCAAAAATAACCGGAGATAATAAATTGCATTTCTTGTCTTGTCAAGCAAATAAATGGGGAAATTCAGATATATTGTAAAATTCTAACGTAGTCTCCGATTTTTCAGCTCTTTTACAATTTCTTGCGCAATGAAAATTATTATTGATTGAGAAAAGGTACTAGATACTAGAAGGCCTAATTTTTTATAATATTGTAATAATTATATTAACATGTGTGACAGGGAGATATGATATTTTTTCTTCTTCATGTGTTCAATGTATTTAATTTTTTTTTTTATCCAAATCAAATTTAAATTACTTGTAAATATTTAACTTTTTTATTTCAGGGACAGACCTGTCGGGCTGGGCGTCAAAGTCATGTTGATCTGCCTGACCTGCTGCGGGCCGAAATTGAAAGTCTTGAGGAAATCGAGTTTCCGCCCGCGAGACTTCTGAAACGAGTTGAACACCGAGTTGACCGCCTTGGTGTACTCGCGGCGGCCGAACGAGGTCTGCGGCACAATGAGGCCGATGTTGAGTTCGGGGTCGATGGGCGAATGCTTGGCAAACATCGTCTCTCTGATCGGCTCCTTGGGCTTGCTCTGGCCCAAGGTGATGCCGCCCTGGCGCTCCCTGCTGCGGAAAGTGGTGCCGCGCTCCCCGGCGGCCAGCAGGCCCAGGGCCAGGAACAAAACGGCCGCCCGAAACGACATCACCACCTGTGTCATCCAAACCGAAATTCGTTCAGGACCAAAAATTTTGAATGAATTTAAAAAAAAAAAGTTGGAACTTTTAAGTAGAAAACTGTTTTTCAAGTAAATAGATTGTGATTTCTATTTTAATTTTAAGCAGACGGATGTGTAAGATTTTAAAAATATTTTATGCTTTTTTACCAAATTTTTTAAGTAAAGTATTAACATTTTTTTTTTAACTTCATCATATCTTTGAAAAATTTGTCAATTATGAGAGCAGTTTTTGAATCCTCTTAAAAAGAAAAATAATTGACTTTTCCTAAAGGAAAAAAAAACAAATTGTTATTTATTACACATAGGTTTTCCTGCTTCTCTTTTGGAAAAAAAAAAAGGAAATTTGTTCTTCAATTCCTTCTGGGAATGTAATTTGAGCTTTATTTCTTTTGCAATAAAACTTTCCTGGTAGAGGAAAAAAGTAATAGATTCGTTTCCACGTCTCGTTTGACCGACAGAGAGTGTTCAAATTTGAAGAGAAGGACAAAAGATTCAAGCGTGCGGCAGATCGCGCGCCTTCATTGAGAATTGCAAAGAGAAAGTCGAGCCTTTGAAACACAATCTGCGGCGCGTGGTTGGCGTCGCTCGCTCGCTCGCGCGCGCCGATGATCAAAAAACGGCAAAAACCGTCTGCTGCAGGGATATCGCGCGCAGTCCTCCCCAGGGACGGTGTGAAAAACAGTTTTCATTTAAAAGGTCTGCTCGGAAACACACGGACGCTCTCGCACACAAACACACAGCACGGCTATGGGACATGCAGCCTAATATCAGAAAAAACGAAAAACACACGCTGGAGAGAACACGAAGATAAAAAGGAAAAGCGAACAAAAAGTCTACCAGAAGACTGTGCAGCACTTTTGAAACTCTTATTTCCTGATCTGATTGATTTAAAAACACATAAAAATAAATGGGATTTATTGTTGATATAGTTTGACAGAATGACAAAATTTGAAGTCGCAATGCATTGAAAGTGACAAAAACAAATTAAACAGAATTTTAAAACATTTTTTCTTTTTTATATTTTAATAAAAAACTCATATTATTAGAAAAATAACTTAATTTAAATAAAATAGTGCCTATTTAATGAAATTATTAAAAATAAATACAAATAAAAATAATTTGATATCAATGTGGAAAACTAAACAAAAACAATTTTTAAGCTGAAAAATTCTATAAATCCATGTGGGATGAAATAGATACAATTTTTTTAAAACCTTTCTTCCACTTCATTTTGTGGAAAATTTGTACAATCAGGAAATTTAAAATTTGTAAGTTTCCGCTTCGAAACAGATTTATGTTATTGCTAGCAAAAAATCAAACATTAAAAAAATAGACGAACAAACACAGTAAATATTATTGAGTTGCATGCACTCCTTCAAAAATTGTGAGTTTATAAATGATCTGAGAACTAGAATTTTACTAACTTTATTAATTTCTTTTATCCTACAGTATTGATGCATCATTTAAAATAGTAACATTGGTATCATGGAACAGTTGAAAATTCATGGTCATATTATGCACTGTCACCTGCATGATAGGGGAGTGAAAAAAGTTTAGTGCGTTTATTTTCTTTTATTTCTTTTGACGTGAAAATATTGTTTTTCAAAAAATTATAATTTCAGAATAAAATTTAATTCTTTGTTTTGTGCCTTACTTTTTCATATTTAGGTTTTCAACACTTTGCACGTTTGAAAACTTCACTTACAATATTTCCTAAGTTTTCCAATAAAACCTCAACAACATTAAAATGTTTTCTCAATTGCATAATTCTGGCGAGTTGAAAAGTAATCAAGGTTGGCCATTTGAAAGTTTGCAAGGAAGCAAACAAAAAGCCAATTCGCCATAGTTTTTTGCGACTCCGTTAAATGCCAGCGCCCAGGCATTCGTGAGCAAACAAAGGTTGAAGGCCAATTATTATAAATGAACTGACTGAACAAACAACGTTTGTCTGCACGTCGGCGAGTGCCGCCAATTATTAGCACACCACTGACGTAATATGCAATTGGGGGCGGATTAAAGTCGGAGTGATTGTAATCAACAAGCCGCCTTGCTCACTTGACGCCAGCCCAATCAGCCCATCCGTCATGCGTCGAGCCGCATAAATTCGCCTCACCATCGTCTTTGACACACTTTCGTCATCAAGTGGAAAATTAATCAGCATTTCCCGCGTTTAACCTTAAGGCGATATTTCCCCTGAGCCAATAAAATTGCGTAAGTTGTAAAAGGGATCGTTGAATTTATTTCTGTTTAGTTGCTTTGTCGCTGCGAGCGATAAAAAGCGAAATAACGCGCGTTCTCTCAGTCTGACGCACAAGTTCTGTCTCTCACGTCGAGGGCCTGAACAGGACGGAGTGTTAAATTATTTTTATTATTGCTGCCGACGTTCTCTTTTTGCACCTAAAGGCGAAAGAAGCTATAAGACAGCGTCGGCTCCTCGTGTTTCTCTCAAGCGTCATCATTGGTTGTTACAAACGCCTATTGAAAAAGTTCAAGAAGTGATCGATAAAGCTCTTCAACTAATGACGTGAATTTTATCCCATTTTGATCACTATTTATGGTCATAAATGATTTGAAATTATCGCAAGAAGGAGCTAGAAACGATTTCTTTTCCAGAAAATGATCCAACAAATTATGAGAACTTCTGATGAGGGTTTACTTTTTATAATCAATAAAAACGCATATTATATTGTAAATGTTGTAAAATAATCTATGGTTTTACCGATCTCAAAGCTGCCAATTTGTTATGAAAGTGA
This sequence comes from Neocloeon triangulifer, assembly GCF_031216515.1. Lineage (NCBI taxonomy): Eukaryota > Metazoa > Arthropoda > Insecta > Ephemeroptera > Baetidae > Neocloeon > Neocloeon triangulifer. Next base: position 14,284,670 of record NW_026775554.1, on the reverse strand, counting down.
ATAAAGAGAAAAAATAAAAAATAAAATATTAGGAAATTTTCGCCACAGACGCGATTATTCTCCCAAACGAAACAATATTAAATTGTGTCCGTTATAACTGCTTTAAAGCTGAAAAACATGTGATTTACATTTTTAGTTTTTTTTCAAAAAGAAATTCAAATTTTTTTTTTTTTTTTGCTCGCAGTTCAAGCAAATTGGAATTATTTTATCTAGCTCCGACCAGCTCCGACGACGATTATATTATTCAAATAAGATGTTAATTATGTTTTTATTAAAAAAAGAAGTTAACAAGGTCACGCTTGCAAACGATTCAAAAGTTCATAAGGCAAAATTAAAGGAGAGAAATCGAGTCTTGAGCAAATTTCCCCCTCATGTCCATGAAAAACTTGTTTTCTGGCAAACGATGGCTATAACTTGGAGCAACACGCAATCATAAAAAGTTACAGCTGTTCAGACAAACTCAGTTTAGCATCATTTTTTTTAATAGGAGATAAATCGCTATTGACGTGATTCGCAAAGAAGAATTCTCCTTCAGATCCACCGGTATAAACTATTCCCCCTTTTTCAACAACCATTTGCATTTATACGTCAAAGAAAAGTTTCTCGTCGCAGACGACGAAATGTCATCAAAATTTTTTCGTCCTTTTACGTGAGTTATGCATTAACGCCCCGTAATATAAGAAGGAGAAAAGATTTCCGTGTCTTGAAGAGTGAGAGTCGTTTCGGGCAAAAGGAAAAACAAGCTTGAAGTGCCAAGCTGTTGGACCAAAAAGGAGTTGAGAGAAGAGGACAAATAAAAAGGCCCAAGAAACGATTATAAAGTGGAACCGTTTAATTGCTTTCGAATTTGTGGAAAGATCTCTTGAAGCTTATTGCATTCTCAAAACACCACTCTCTGAATTAATTAAAACACTAAAAGCGACTCATCTGATTTTGATTAGAGAGGAAACAAATAATTGAATCTCCCAGGGAACCTTATTTGCAAGTTCATTGAGCAAAACCCTTCAGCTAATGGAAAACGTTTTTGCTACTGTAAAATAATCAAATATAGAAGTCCTTTTCGTCCTTACCTTAATTAACAGTACAAAATGAAATTAACAAGCGTCTCACGAATTAAGCTGAAATTTAACACCCAAGTAGGATTTCACGAAAAATATAAACAAGGATGAACCAGAAGAACCTCAGTAGGAGAAAAAAATTAAATTAGACAATTACACTGCGGTTTGCTGGTATTTTAAAAAGTAGAGGGTTTCTTGCGTTAATCCTAAATACAAAAGGGAGGAATTGGTAATAAAAATGGGAATTTAAAAACAAAAATTTCACTATGTATTGGTATTGCTTAAATAGAACCTTGCAATCGTCATAATTTTAAGATTTTTGGAGGTTTATTCATTTAATTGATCTTAATAAATTTTACAAATTAATTTATCTTCAGATGATAATAATTTTTGTATGGTATATGGAAAATTTAAAGGTGTTTAACTGTTTAAACTTCTAATAAAATTTTGCTCAACACACAGTAAGTAGTGAACATATTTTTTAAATTCATGAATTCATGAAAGGCACAATGTTTCCGTTATTTTCCTTCAGCGTGAAAGGCACATCAACATGAGCACGTGTGCTGCCTTGAGCAAACACACCCGATCGCAATATGCATAGAATCAACAGGGACACACGGCCTTGTAGCGGGTGCAGGTCCGGGAATTGATGGTCCAGGAGAGAGTCAACAAAGGGATTGTTTGCCTCGCGTATAAATAAGCAGGGCTCAACGGGCGACCGTAAACGAGTGTGCGTTTTATGGCCCATTTTTCCGCAGTTTCGCCAGCTTAGCCTACTTATGACACCCGCGAAACAAAGGGCACCTGCGGCCTGCGCGCCAAAACCGATTGGAATCGCCCCGACAAAGCACAACAATTGAATTGCGCGCGACTTTCCTCTGATCCGCTGGGAATAACTACTTGGCCTCTGTTCTATCACAGTGGCCTGGTATCGGCTCACGCTGATTGTAAATGGGAGGTCGCAGTTGGAGGTACTACATGCATAGAGTGCGCAACCAACGACTGGCTGAGACAGGCTGAGAGAGTAATGAAATGATCCCGGGCGCCAGATAAAAGGATGCAAGCGGCGCATGGTCTGGCTCGGCAGAAGAGCGAAAGGGAAATGATGAAATTGATTGCCGGCTTCTACACTGCGAGCGGTTTCTTTCAAATTAAAAAAAGTTTGTGAGCGAAATTGAAGTTCTGACACAATAAGAAAATGCATAAGTAGAAGCAAAAAATTAGCTTTGGATGCACATTTTTCTTCCTCTTAATTTTAAACATACGTTAAGCATTACAATAATTTATATATTATTAGTTAATCGTCAATAAGTAAATTTTTAAATTGATTTCCAGACATTTAATTATACGATTATAGGTTAAGAATAGCGATAGAAGGATTTGTATAGAATGCTATAGAAATAATTATTTTATTTAACTCGGTTGGTCAATTTATATTCTTCATCTTTTTTTAGCATTCATCATAGTTGTGAAATCAATAATTAAATATATCTTACATTTATGAAGTCCTAGGCCATTGAAAATCTATTAATATTTAAAAATTGAACGTTTTATTAATAAAAAAGTATTTTATTACAATAATGGTTGTTAATACTAAAAATATTAACTTTGCTTGATAACTTTAATAAAAAAGATCTTGATTTCAAAACAAAATATTTTCGTAGAAAACAATTATTATTGATTTTGTGTAATATCCCAGAAAGGTGAAAAAAGATTATTAAAACACCGCTTTTATTCAAGGCAGTGGAGCAAACTTTGCAAACAGTTCTGCGCAAAATCGGCTCAGCTCTTTCTAATTGTCCAAAGAGACGAATCGAATTTGCAAGTGAAACGCATTGAAGTGGGGAGGAAGTCAACTTTTCGATTCAATTAAGGCAAAATACTTAAGCCTCCAGATGAAATTAAATTAATTACACGCCTCCAATCGACAAACGTGGTGATAGGGGGCGAGTGCAGACGTCTGATATAATATATTCCGCGCACATTCCATTATCTTTTGCTTCGCAGGCGGCTCGAGAACAACACCAGAGCAGCCGCCATCAGAGTTCACGCAGAATAAATAGACACAGTCATCCATCGCCACGCACAGAGCGGCGGCGGTGCTGCTAAATTTAAATCAAGGTAGATTTTAGGCTTTGTTTGCTCGTAGAATAAGTGAGGAGTTGGTGGTGATGGTGGGAGAAATTGCCTGCGATTCTACCCCGTCAAACGCTGCCTTACAATGGAAATAGATCGGTTTTGAAGCCCAATTTGCATTTCAAAGATGCCAAATTGATTACTGCTTCTGCTTTAATTCAATTAGTATTACACGCAAATTTAATGTAATAAAGGATTAATGAGTCAATTTTAAATTCTATGTATAAGATGAGACTGTGTAAAAATAATCATAAAATATTTCTTTTAATTGGCAAAACAAAATATAAACAAGGCAAATTTAGCAAAAAAGTACAAATTAAAAATTTGAAATTGCTATAAGGGTTTTAAATAAATAGTGTTATGACTATGTGTTTAATGTATATCCTAATATTTACGATAATTTTTTTTTTTAACTTTATTTGAATTTCTCTAATTTATGCTGTGCAAATTCAAAAATCAAACCACGTTATTGCACGTGTACCAAAGTGACACACTTTCCGACTAACAGAGATGCATAAGTAATGGCGTCGCTACTAGAGACGTAGGACAGTGATTTTTTCCTTTAGTTATGCACACAGCTGTTGATATTTTTCTTTCTACAGTACTGCATTTTATTCCGTATAATGTACGTGTGCATCTCATTGTCGCTGTGTATTAATGGCCTGCTACCCGCGTTGCACGTCTGCTCGACGGCACAGCATCGCAAGTTGAGCCAGGCGCTCTCCCTGCCCCATTTCCCGGTGATGCTCCGCACGCTCGAGCTGACTGAACTTTGCTCAGCGAGATATTTCGTAGTAACTAAAGAAGTCTGTAGCAGAAACTCCGAAACTGCTAATTAAAGTTGCTGAGATTAATTGAAATTTACTATAAACTCTCATACACTGAATATTCGTGAGCAAAAAAAAACACAATGAAAACGCAGTATTTTTAAGAGGCGTCCATCATCAGATTTATAATCATGGGATTAATTTGGGTATTTTAAATATTTATTGACACTTTTTCACCAGATGGTTCCGTAATTTAAGGAAAATGATGAAATATAAAATTTATCTACAGTTTATCTTAAATTAAAGAATTATTGGTTGGTTGTAAATTGTTTTTTCTTCTATAGAAATAAGAGTAATTATTTAAGTGATGCACCAATATTACCGCAAAATAAATATTCTCTGCTCAATAAACACCCCTGCTCTACAGAATTGTAAGCTATGCTGAAAAATGGCAGGTAAAATTCCCAATTTATAAATTTACTTTAGTCCTAAACCACTTGTTAATAATATATTATTGTAAATCATATCGATAACACCCTAATCAAAATTTTTGACCTAATTAAATTAAGCTATTTAATCATAGTAATCATACTAAAATTGCTTATTTTCTACGAGAGTTTGGCAATTTATTTTTATTCAATATAAATGCCTATACAATTAGTCTCTCCACAAGCAATGAAAGAAGCACAAAGATTATTTAGCAAACGAAAAGAATAAAACATCAATAGTAATTTTGACCAAATAACATCGACACCAGCAACCGGTGATATTATGTAGGCCGCACGTGTAATTACGAAGCGGCCGCAAAGCATGCACTCAAATTAATCCCATAAACGGGGGTTTAATTAAATCAAACACATCCATCTATAAACGGCGACAGCACAACACGATGGGAACGGACAATAACAATAACAACAACGACATTATAATATAGTCTTTGGCGCAGGTGGCTCTATATTGCCGCCCGCATGCATTTAGATCCAACACCGAGAAAAGAAGAGTGACCTGCTGGCGCGTCGGCGGCCGAAGAGAAGAGGCAAACTCATGATGTCGACAGCATGGTCGGCCAACACACAGCTAGGAAGGAAGGACAGAGAGAGATAGGGACAGAGAAAGAGAGAGATGCAGAGCACTTTGGCAGCCAGCCCGAGATGAAAGACCCAACCCTTGCGCTCGGCACCCCCGGACCCGACGGTAGGCATGCGCCCCTCGCGGCCCCGAATGTGTGCCACACACCAGCAGCCCAACTGGCAGGCCCCAGCGGTTTCCATGGCGACGCCAAGCGGCCCTCTTTCGCCACCAGTCACGCCCGATTAACGCGCCGACTTGGACTTTTTCTCCATTCTTTTCGGCGGCAAACCGACGACGCGTCCACCCCGACCGACCGCGACTTGAGCGATGGCAAATCGCTGAAAGGAGTTGGATTGATTAGGTGCGACAAATTGCCGCTCAAACTTTCCATTTCCTCGTCTCGCTTTTTGCCTGCCACTAAATTGATTTGTTGAGAAGCTGCAAGACGCGTGCCGACGGAAAAAGTTTTTTGGTGCCGGTCACTCTTTTATTGGTTTAGAGGAAGTTTTTGGTGATTGAAGTTGATTTCCTGATTCACTTTAGCTGATTTAATTTAAAATAAAAAATATTGATTTTTTTTTCAAATTGATTATAAGTTCAAAGTTTATAAAAATGGTTATATTTGTTGTAAGTAATTTACAGACGTGTAATTTTATGGTATAATTTAAGTATAATTTTTGTCAGAAATCGCATGTCAACAAAAAAAAAAATTGCATTTCGATCCACATAAAATTTATTTAATTATTTGTAGAAATTTTTAATAAAATTGAGTATCAGTTATGAGTAAGCTACCTCAAATAAAGTATAATGTGTTAATTCTAAACTACACGGCCTCTTCAATTATAATTATGTTGCGTACATTAAAAGTAAAGAGTGAATATGAAAATTAAAATTATTTTTTTTTTAATTCTGATGAATCTGATGTTTATTCAATTATTATCATTCAAATTATGGGGATGAATATCTTTCATTTAGGGGTGCTAAAAAGTATGTTTTTAATTTTAAATAAAGATATTTAAAAAAAATTAAAATAAGTTGTTAAATTTTAACAATAATTATTAATATGAATAAAAAATATTTATTTACGCAAAATTTTGTTTCATAAAAAAACCAAAATAATGTTGAAAAGAAAAAAAAAGGAATTTAAAAGTGTTTTATATTTTCAATTCACAAAAAAACATTATGTTTTAAACATATAACACCCTTGAAAAAGTTCTAGTCTACAAACCCTGTATTTCTGGCGCATGATTATTTATTTCATTTTTCGCCACGTTTAAATTTTGTCAACTTCGCTTCAGTGCATAGACAGAGGAGCACCGTTCAAAACAAGGCCGGCGGGTGAGCGAGTGTCATTTTGGGCAATAATCAGCAGCGGGGAACCAATTCGATTAAGTGGAAAGCGCCGTGTTGCGGTGCTCGGACGGGCTGCGTGGATATTTGAAGCATCATTCCAAATTCGCAGCAGCCGGCGGCGAATCTGCACGCGCCGGCACACAGAAGGGGTAGTTCGCGAGTTAGTGCCGAGAGCGGACGCACGCGGCGGCAGCTGACGACCCACCCCGCCTTCATTTTCAGAGAGAGCGACATTTAACTTTGGAGAGAAAATTATCCTCCCGCTTCGCGTGCGAAAACGACACCCGAGAACCGGATCGTCGTTAAATTGCTTGCTCTCGTAATTAATTGCGACGGAATCAATCCCTCGCCAACCATTATTTTTTTTTCAAACCTTTAGTGCGCTTTTTATTAGATTTTTGCAAATCCCGTCAGCGCCCGTGGTTGAATTGAATGGCAGGTGGATGTGAGGGGATATTATTTGATACCCTTTTCAACGCGGGGTGGTTTTATTACGAGCCAAAATTTAACGTCAATCAACACAATATGCATAATAGCCCGTGAAATGGAGGTAGAAAGTTGAATTTTGATGGGGAGAGAAGAACGATTTAAAGCTGTTTCAACTCACGGGGGATTAAATTGTGCCTAGCAGGCTGATTTTTTATATTGCGCATAAAAAAATTAATTCTCTCATTCAATAAAATTTGCCGTGCACTTATATGATATGTGATTAATTATTTAAATTAAAAAATGGTAAAACAACATTAAATTTGAAATTAAATTTTTATATTAAAGATGGAAAAATTAATTTCTTATTGTGTCTATCAGCTTCGAGGATTTAATCAAAATTCAATTCTCAAAATTTGGGCAAATAAAATACCTTATCCTTATTCTCTTCTTCCATATTTGTTCATTTATTTGCTATTTAGAATATTTCCGTTTCCTCAGCAAAATAGCAGTGAATAAGTATAATTAAATATTCAACTAAATTTAAATGATTAAAATTGATCGCATTTGGTGAAAATATACATTGATGCCTAATAATTGATTAATTGTCCATATTTAATCACAACATGTTCTTTTTAAATTTTTAAGCAAATTGTTTGAAATAAAACACAATCAAAATTTGTATAAACGAAAAGCATGAAACATTTTAATTATAAACTTAGATTAAACAGACATTAAACTAGGTAGCTCGAGGGCAACGCACCAAATTAGCCAAACTTTGGGCCCACCCGTTGGGAATGGAGTCGTTCGTGCGACGAATAAAAAGCAGTTTAATCTACGACTTCCGCACATATCAACAGTTCCCCCGACATCCTGCTGGGGGTGAAAGTGCAGTTCTTCTACACTCTACAGAGACATTCAGTCCAAACTCTCCCCTAATCAAACGCCACATCGGCGAATCCAAGTCAACATTAATTTGATTGCCAGCTCGAATCACTCCAAAGCTCCATCAAGCTAAGTTTTTGGCCAAATAAATCCGCCTCAAATCCTTCTTCGTGGAGAGATAAAATTGATGACGATGACCTCTGGCAAGGTTCACGGATCGTCGATGGGGCTAACCTTTGAAATCCGACCCCTTACTAATCTCTGAGCAACTCTTAATTGCTTTGTGTAATTGTGAAAGGAGAGAAACCAAGAAGAAGGAAAAAGTAAAAACTGTCACGTGCGCACCGCCCTTTTTTGCCATAGTCACCCAGCACGGAGCTCCTTGAAAATTGAGTGGAAGATATTGTAAAAATGCTTCTTGGTGTAAGCAACTTAAATTCTTACAATTAGTGTTGGCGTAAGGAGTGAAAATTAAGCAATCTTAATATTCTACTTAAAATATAACATATCTATAACATAATAATTTTAAAATAAACTACTATTTTTGATGTTACAAAAAAATTAATGTAATGTTTCTGATTAATTTTGAGTTGCACACTTTACAAAATGTCATTGATAGACTGTGCTAAATGAATTGCGTTAAATTTGTTGCGTTGTGTGCTTTTTAGTTGTAAATATGTCAATCTAATTTAATTTACGCATACGATTCACAATTACAAATTTGTATATTTATATAAAATGGTGCAAATAACATAAGAATGAAATTCATTTGCTACAGATTTGCATTGATTTACATGATGCATTTTTTAAGAGATTTGTAATGAAAATGCATTGCAAATAAAAGAGTGAAACTATCCTATACCGGCTGTATTAAAAAAAATGCCAATCTCAATCTTTATGTTTTATAACTGAATTAAATATTTGCATTACAAAAAAGAGAGATTCAAAAATTTTAAATTATATTTATGATATTTATTAACTGTGCTGCAAAAGAAATCAAATTTAATGTTTTGATTTTCAAATTAATGTAAATCCTTAATAGGAAATGAAATTGTTCTTCACGCATTGAATCAATGCTCCAAGCTCTGTGCGTGAAACGTAATAATACGGCTGCCAAGCATATTAAATTTTCCATTGTTGTTGGCAGCAACAGTTGAGGAGCAGAACGGAAAACGAATTTGTTTGCGAGGAGGGTGCGTACGCCGCTATTTATGAAACAATATATCTAGTGTATAAATGTGGCAAAACTCGGCGCTGATGAGCAAAACAAAGTTACGTCGTCGACAGAATAAAAGGGAACAGGGTTTCCTGCCTGACTGGCAAAAGCGATCCCGTCGCCGGATGATAAATGGTTCTCAGCACTCATTAATATGAATCTCGGGCATCAATTTTCCATGCGCGCACCGTGAGGAGCTCTGCTTTCTCTCTCTTTTCCGCACTCCCTCTCGGGGCGACGAAATACCATCTTGATTTATGGGGCAGATATTGATTCCGCTGGCTCTCGTTTTTTTTTTTAATTATCACACGAGCACACGTCTCTTTTTTTGTGTTGTGTGCATAATGCACATCAAGATGATGATTTTTTTTTCTCTTGATGCGGAATTATTGCGGATCCATCTCTCACAATTCTGGACACCAGCCTGACCTAGATGGATGATTTGTGATGAGGGACGTTGAATGAAAATCCGCTCTACTCATATTTCTCTCTTTTTTTACCAACTGCGTCAAACAATCATCTTGTTGACGGCAAACCATTATTTCTCGAAAATCTGACGTTTAATATAATCTTGAATGCAGTCAATGCAGATAAATAACTAATATTTCCGGAATTTCCCATTGTTATAAAGTAATAGGAATTATAAATTCGCATCCCTTATGCTATACCAATTAAAAACTGTGATATTTTCATCAGCTTTAGATCGACCCAAAGGCAAAAAATATTTGTATGCGGTAATTAATAATTGATGCGAGTTAAAATAATTGTTGCGCAACAAATTTTGTAGGCTTGAAATAACCTGAAAACCAAAAAGCCTATGTTTAGATCCAGAAATAATATAAATTAAAACCAGCCTTCTTGATAAATAAATAAATAAATTGAATTATTTTTTCCCGGTGAATTGAATTTTCATTGTGAAACTACTCTTTAAAACATTTTATACCTTTGATTTCCTTGAAAGCCATCATCACGCATTTGGTTAAATATTCCGAATATTCCCATTCTACCGTGACCACCCAAGCACGCAAATCGTTGAAAAGAGAGAAAAAAAATATTATTTCCGATTAAGCCAGGACCATGCCTGGTCGATTCAGTGGCGCGTGTTATAAATGAACAGCGAGCGTGCGATGTAATGCTGGCAATTCATCAAGAGTCAATTAGGGCGGCCACCAATTGAATGGAATCGAGGCTCGGCTTTTTGTCTCTTTCTCGCTCCGTGTCGGGCGCGTTGACAAAGTTCAAAGTTCGCTCAAACGGTCTCCTAGGCTGGTCTATCTATTTATCGATTGGCTGCAGACGCGGGTGTAGACAAAGAGGGCTTGTCAAAACCCTTTGTACCTGCTGCTTGCTCTAACTTGATATATCTTCCTTCAGCTGCAATCGCGTCAGAACAGACTCGCACGATTGCCCCCGTCAGGTGAACCGAATAGCGCAAGCATCCTTTGAGATGCTGTGACGCATTCGGCAAGTGAGGCAAATATGCGGAAATGATCCTCTCATTCCGTTTCAATTCAGTCACTTGCTCGCGAAGGTTATTAGTCAATTAGAACTTGTAAGTTGAGTTGCAAATTAGGTTTATTGGTGTACCACAAGGCATTCTCTGCCTATAACGAGATACATCATCCAGATATTTACAAGTCATTTAAGTGTGGTTTGGAATTTTTGGGATGGTCAACTGAAAACGTTTAAATTTTTGACAAGTAATTTTCACTTAATTAGTCAGTTCAATTTATTTTTCTTTATGTAAACTATAGCCTCATATAAGCTTGGAAGACGTTATTTGAAATCAATTATAAATAAAAGGATGCTATTTATAAAATCAATAATTAATTATAATGCTTATTGCAATGAACTGAATTTAAATCTTTGTATAATAGAAGCTAATTTTTTTATTTCAACCAAATTTACCTGAAACACACAAAACGAATTGCTATTTTGGATTCCCCTTTGTGCGTGCAATTTCAAAGTAATTGAATATTTAATTCATTACACGCCATTTTTAGATCGCACTCGGCAGTCCGGTTATTTCCGAACAAACACTCCTCTCACATCTGCGTCCATTATCGACCTCGTTAATTATTTGTTTGAGCTCAATCGGTCGTAATGGTTTGCGAGCACACGGTTCACTTCGTTAGACTGCTCAAGCGTGCCAAATTAATAGCCGAATTTGTGATCGTTAACCTCTGACTTATAGTTTTGGGTACTCATAGAGCAAAACTATCAAAATGGAAAAAAAATTTAGTTTGTGTCGCAGATGCTGCTCTAATGCTGATTTTTTTACTTATTATGCTAGCCAATTAAATCTAATTTGCAAAAACAACGTTTTGTGAGCATAAAAAAAACATCTGACCGAAAAACTTGCCAAATAATTTTCTATAAATAGTTTGAAAAATGTAAGCTCTATAATTTTTATGTTATTTGCAGACGTTTTTTATAGTAAAAATGTTATCTTTTGTTATGAGCTCGATTTAGCCAATTTTTCCAGCCACGTGTTCAAACTTAACAGTTCCGTCCTGCGCTCTATAAATAAGCATAAAAGCAAATAGGCTGCTGGCTATGTTTTTGCGCACAAAAGAGGAAACATGCTGGTGCTGAGTGCCAAAAAAAGGAGTGAACTTGGAAGTGGAAAGCAGCGTTAAGAGACACACACAGAGTTCGTCTGCCTTTTCCGAGCAAAATAAAAAAAGTCTCGCACGCTATTGTGCACTCTCGCCCGCCCGTCTGCTGCGACGAGACACATTTTCTTGTTTTCGCGACTCCTAATGACGATCTGCGACGCCTGTCGCTTTTTCCTGCTGGCAAACAAAACGTGCACCTTCGCCACTTCCACCCGCGCAAATATGCAAATCTTGTGTTTTCCATGCACGAAATTTTGGCAAGATCGCGCCTTAAACGAGGGAGAGATGCCTGCGATCTGGCCAATTTCTCTCCAGATTTCACTTGGCAAACTTTGCGCGCTCCGTGCCAAAGCTAACCATAAGAAGCTCTTCCTCTTCATCATAGAAAGTCTAACTTCATAATGGGAGCTGTCTTCTTTTTCGCTTTTAGTTGGCGTCTTCATTGCCAATTTTGATATTGTTGATGGCTTTTGTGGGTATAAAATCGCAGCATTATTAAAATGCACTCTCAAACTTTGAGATTATGTTTACTTTCCCAAGTAAAATTAATACACGGAGTGTTTTCTAAACTCTCAGGACAGACAAACTTTTGTTTCCTTAAGCATAATTTATTAAAAGCAAAAATATACTTTAGTCTTGTCAATGCACATTAATATTTATGTTATAATTTAAAAGATTCCAGGCACATTTATCAAATTTATTCCTCTTTGTCAAACAGTTAATTACCCGATTTAATTCAAGTTAAGTAGTGATATACTGAAAATAATTCACATTAATAGTTTTTTATTATTTTCGTTCGTAACCAAAGCTTTAAAGAGGCGCCATGGCAATTGTTTAAAGACATTTTAGAGATATTTTTTGGCGATGGAAGACTGAAAATTTTATTATATTGTCTTTGGCTACAGGTTAAATGACTTACGGCTAGCTTATTGTTATTAGAATGAGGCCTTATATGAAGGAATAAAAATGAAAAATGTATTTTTGCTTCATAGGCGTAAATAAACTAAATACGGTGCACATCTAAAGAAAAATTATTTTGTGTCAAGGAATTTTTTAAATTTATAAAGTAAAAAAAAACTATTTATTTTAAAATAAATTAAAATTTCAAAATGAGCAAAATTTTTTCAGAATGTCTGCTGCTGATTTACAAATCAACCATTGAAATTGCAATTTACAAACAAAATCAATATTATTATTAAAGTGCGAATTAGCCTGATCGGTTTGTCCCAGTTCCGGGTGAGTTACTCGCGGCATGAAAACGACACCTGCATCAGCCCACTTGCATAATTGGCCATTAGCATGCGAAACAAAAGACAACTCGGCGATTATGCAAGCGACGCGCTGCAGGCGAGGTGCGATATCAGGGGCGGTCGCGGCCCCCAGCAGTAGCGCACCCGCCCTAATCAGGCCAGGCAGGCAGCCAGCACTGCGGCATCTCTCCCGAGCGGCGCAAACAACGCTTTTCCCAGCCGCCGCTGGAGGATGCTCGAACCGGCGCAAAATCTTTTGCCCCGAATGCCTTTCTTTGTCTTTGAACCTGGAGTTATTTTTCATAAAGAATGAAAGCAGGCCGCTGCCGACAACGATCCCTCCTTTCTAAGCAAAGCAATGAATTCCTCGGCAGACGCTCACTTCCTCAACTAACCAGCTCGCACTGAGAATTTGTTATATTAATCTTTTTTTCAAAGACAGACTTCTTAAAACTTCTTTCCTCTTCGTTTCATCTGTCTATGCCAAGATTTGTGCGGGAAATCTATATCTTGCGAACTATTCCTCCTTTTGCTCAACAAAAAGAACTTTTTCCGTTAGCGTGCAGAGGGAAAAAGAATATTTTATGTATAATGCGATCGTTCTCCATCTGTAAAGAAAAACTTCTTAAAATTCCAAACTATGATGTGGCGTAAGAATTCCATTATGTATGTTAACTTGTTGTAATATAATTACAAAAACATTGAGATTAAAAAAAAAATTAACATTTCTAGCTTCCATTTCTTTAAAAAGTGTACAATCAAATTAACCATCCTGACAAGATGTTTTAGAAATATAATTTAGATTTACTTCAAAACTACTTTGCTGATTTTTACAGTTGAATAGCTTTTGAATGCATGGTGTGGTAGTAAATAGTAATCGATAAAAATCTTCTTAATTTGGCTTCATAGTACACTTTTTCCTGCTTTTTGGATTAAACTTTTTTTAAAGTTATATATGTTTGAGGTTTAAATAATGGAAATAATGAAAATTTTATAATTCATAAATGGCCTAAAACTTTGAAGTCATTATGAATATGAATAATTTATTATTTCTGCCACTCATTGTCAGCTCATTAAAGCTGTTTTGATTATGAAATACAAAGCATGTTTTTGATAATGCCACTTTGGTGGTGCTTTTTGATCATCCCCAAATTGCTCTCTCGTGTGTTTCGGTCTGTTGTTATGAGAGAGCAGATTTGAGATAACCTGTTGAACAGGAAAATCAATACGAAAGGCCGGCGAAGGGTACAGAACGAGCAGGTGTTAATAATTAAAAAGGTGTTCCAAGACAAGATTTTTAATCAGCGCATCGCCAGATTTAAACTGATGAAAAAGTAACTTTGTTTACAGGCAAGTTTTACGACTGTGCCAGCATTTCCGAATGATATATTTTGAGCGTGTGGGGGAGCGAATCGACTGCGTCAAATGAATTATGCAAAACGATTGCAGGGATGCGCAAAGTGATTCCTTTGTTGCAGCACAGAGAGAGAGATTTGACTGATTTAACATTCACGTCAGACCGATAGTTCTTCGATGTAGTTCATAGATTTACATCTTATACGTGTTTTATTCAGTGAAGTTTAAAAATACCAGAATACCAGATGATTCCGCATATTTTTAATTATTTTCGAGCTTCCTAAATTATTTTCAAATGACTAAAAACAGTTTTTATAGACAACACCTTTGAGATACCATGATTAAATATAATTCACAACTCAATTAAAGCACATTTTACATTCTATTAAAAAAAGTTAAAAGTGACAAAAAATTTAATTTAGATTGTAGTTTTAATTTTTCATAATTGATTAAATAATCATAAATAATAATTTTATATAATTTTTTACGTATATTTTTAATTTAACTAAAGACTTAATAATTTTATGAGCAAGCATTGCCATATCGAGCCCTGTCGGTAGAAATTAGCCTTTTCCTAATCCAATTTGCGCGGTCTACTTGACGCAAGGTAAATGGCTAATTAATTAATCCTCCATATCCCCACGTGTAAAATCATATTTTGCTCCTTCCTTCTCTCTCTCTGACAAGGTTGTGTCAGTGACGATTACACAGTACGTTCGCCAGAGACCTGGGAGCCATAATCTAATTAGCACGCGAAAGTCGGATTAATAGAGAACAACGCGCGCAGAAGCTTTTTAATTGCTGGGCAAATAATGAGACTGGAGAGTATGGCGAACTATAATTCGATTGCCAGGGGGAGTGCAGTGTGTTCATTTGAATTGCTCCGGAGCACAATGGCCGCAGAAAATAAATATAACCGAATAGAAAAGCACTCGGCGAGAGGCGTTTTCCATTAAGTGTGTGCTTTTAATGGAGCGGCTCTTCCGGCGTCTGCTTACAATGCGCTCTCTCTGTGCCCGATTCGAAATATCCTCTCAAGTGGCGGATCGATAGATACACGACGGATATGCAGCGAGGTGAAAATTCCACGGATGGCGTTGCGACAGATTGCCAAGGTATATGCAACCGGATCGGCATGAGATCAAACACGCTGCCCATATTACATAAGATCCGATTTAGCCTCTCGAATCGAATGCCGGTGTTTGCCCTGGGAATTTCTATTTTGGCAACGCGACCCTGCCAAATAGTTTACAAATAAGGTTGGTCGCAAAAGTGGTGCTGAATTTTGGATCGTAAATTAATTAGTTAGAACATATAAAGTCTGGTGTTTTCAGTAAAATATAATTCTTGTTTTGTTTTTGTGTAATATTATTTTTTGAAGGGAAAATTAAAACAAATAAACCCAAACTAAAAATTAGCGTCATTATCTAAATAAAATAAAACATCAATTTATAAAAAAAAATTCTACCGCTCTTTTATAAAAAAATATATATATTTTTTGTAGAATTTATTTCAATGTTTATTTTTTTGAAATAATGCAGGCAGGGTATTAAAAATGTAAAGTGAACCCGAGAAAATACCATAGCATGTCAATATTCCCCAATTTTCAACTGTAAGTTTGGATCAGTCTAGTGTGTGCGCAACCACACAGCCTTTCGATCTTATTTTTTCCCTCTGCCTTTCTTGAGAGGGGCCATCACAACAAATAGAAATGGAAAAGCAGAGGATCAACTTTCCGCGTGCTACCAGCAGCATCATCCCGTGGGTTCGAGAGGGGTATATATTCTGCTGGTCAGATCAACGAAGCGTCCTCTAACTCGACTGCTTCTTTTCCTCTCGACGCACGTGCGACTTTTCTACAGGGCGAAACTGCCGAACTTTGACCCGTAACCGCACACCCGAATGTACTCACGCGCCGCGCCAATTGCGGATAATTGCCGAGCGGGTCGTGCTGCCTCATTTGCGGTCCAGTCTCAATCGCTAGCCCTGCCTCCTCCATGATCTGATTTCCAACCCTCCAGAATTAATCTGTCGTGTCAGAATCGATCAGAGTGTGATGCGGTTTCGTTTCATGTGGTGCTTTGCCACTTTGCCTATACCAACATGGGTCCAAGTATTTACACTAAAAATATCCTTTTCGCTAAAATTGCTGCTCATCTGAAATAAATTTTATTTAATCATACTTTCAATGATTTTATTTCTAGGAAATATAAAAAAATTCTTATTTACATAAACTTTTAATTTAATTATATTTAAATCACTTGCAAAAAAATATCTCTCTTCTTACTAAAATGTTTTCAAAAGTTTCAAAATAATATTCATGAATAAATTTTCAAAAAATGTCTTTCTTTGGAAATGCAAATAAATAAAGAATGAATTTTTTCGTTTCGTTCTCCTCATGTATGTAGTGGTCTCGCATCCAGACAGGTTGAGTCGAAGGTGCGTCTCGCCGTCTGGGGGCATCACCTTCGTCACAATCGCGCTTCATCAGTATTCATGAGAAAGTCGGTGGAGAGCTGAAAAAGTAGCGCTTGCTGACGGCTTCAATTTTTCACTCGGAAATCGCCACCCAGATGCTTTCAGCCTCAATTTATGCAGCACTTCTTGTGCTCGGCGCCTCCCCCGGCCAGCAACGGGTTGCATTTCTCAGACTAGGTCACACGGACGGACGCGCTTTCACGGAAAATACTGGCATAGGACTCTGCCACGATCCGCTTTTTTGCGCTGCGAAACCTGCCGAGGTTAATCAGCGCGATTGTTCGGACCGCCGAAAATTTGAAAGAGGCGCCGGCGTGACACTATCGCCTCACTTTCGACTCATTAGGCGCACGGCGTCAAGAGATTAAGGTTGAAAATTGCTATAAGCGCAGGGATAGTGGAATAAAGCGGCTCCACTTTTGAAGTGTGGTAACACAAAATTTCTATAGAAAACGGAGTTTTCTTGTCTTTAAGAATGCAGTGGCCCCAGATCAAAGAATGAGGATTAGCAAGAGCTAAATTTTAAGCATTGTGTGAAAAGCCTTCAAAGGATCTTCCTTGTGTAAACTTTTCATGCCTACAATAAAAGATTAAAATTTAAATACGTTAAACCTCACACATTTCAAGCGTTTCATATTTAATTGATTTTATGAAAAGCAATAGTTGCTTCCATATCGATCTATAATATGCTTTGAGATTTTGAATTGCAAATAAATGTTTATTGATCTATCACATAGAGGCAAGGCAATCATAAAGAGAGTTTAAAAACATTGTACACATACACAAGATTTTTTTAAACAAAAAAAAATCAG
This sequence comes from Neocloeon triangulifer, assembly GCF_031216515.1. Classification (NCBI taxonomy): domain Eukaryota; kingdom Metazoa; phylum Arthropoda; class Insecta; order Ephemeroptera; family Baetidae; genus Neocloeon; species Neocloeon triangulifer. Next base: position 14,267,244 of record NW_026775554.1, on the reverse strand, counting down.
ATTTTTATACGCAATAATTTAAATGAATAAACAACATATAATGTGAGCAGCAGAGTAGGCGAGTCAGCGTGCAGGCAGGCAGGCCGGCCAAGCAAGAAAAAGCAAGAAAACAACATTGTAGCTTGTTTTACTCCTCCTAATATCAGGAGCGAATGGATCGCTAGGAGGTAACGAGACTTGCTTTCAACATTTTTGCGCCGAATTTTAAGCTTTTTACAGATTATGCTCATTTATTTGAGTTCTTTAAATTAAAATTAATTCTTACGGAGAGAGTAAACTAATTACTAATTTTATATCAATGTATTAATACGATTAATACAAATAATAAACTATCGTAAGCTCAAATAACAGGTGTATTTTGTATCATTTTGTGCAAGAAGGTAAATTTAAAATTAAATTGTAAGTTTTAAATTAAACCTTTTCATTGATTAATTTTGATAATAAATGTGAAATATTTATAAAAAAAATTATAATTCTGGCGATGAATTTTTGTTTTAAACTTTGATACCTTTTAAATTCTTCTCTTGAAATTATTTTTGATTAAAACCTTTGTGCTCGTACAACAGCGTTGTCACGCTTAACCCTACATACTACTTTAATCAAGAATAATTGGTTTGTTACGTCTAAAACGGCGTTACACAAACAGAGATTATTCAAATTAGCTGAGCGTGGGTAGAGCAAAAGACAGAAACTAATTACAGCGGTCAGCTCTGCACCGAGATCAAAGAGTTCAAAAATACGCCGCAGCGGAACGGAGAACTTGTTCCAACGTGGCGCGAATAATAATTAATAATTACATTTGAAAGCACACAGAAAATTTGCTGCTGTGCGCGCTGAGGCCAAGGTGAGACTAACGATTTCAATTAAAAATGAGCAAGCAACAGGCGCGTGAAAGAAAAACAAAAACAATGCACGCGTGCAGCCCACGGCGTTGTGGAAACGCGCAATGTGAATACATATAAAACGCGAGCACATTTTCTGAATAAGATATTCTCAGGTGGTATTTTCCTCAACCCCCGCGAGAACGTGAAACTAATTATGTTAAACTAGAGTGCAAATTTCATCTTGCCAAGTGAACAATTTAAAAGTAAAAAAGGGGGTGAGAAAGGACTATAGTATTGTTTTTATTAAACAAAAATGTGTACAACGTCATGAATAATTGCCGATGACGCCAAGGACGCCGCGGTCGCTGCGGACGCCGTTAAAAAAAATCGAGATTTTCATCTGAAATCAAGCAAAAGAAAAGAGGAAAATGTTTTACCACGAGAAATAGGTTTTGCCTCAAGACTCAGCCACGCCTAATACCCTTCATTTAAAATGTGCCATATACGCTAGAACTCACCGAGTGCTGTTGCCTAGAGGATTTTTGCAGTTGTGCAACGACTGCACGCACCCTCGCATTTATTCAGAAGAGGAAATTTTTATATGTGTGGCACGGTGCTTGCTATTATCTGAAGTAAAAAATCTAACCGTGAATGCTCCAAAGTTTTTCCACGTAATCTCATATTACGTTGCGTTTTTCATCGTACCGCTTAATTTTATATACTTTCCTCTTAAAGTCACTTAATCCGTGTTGATTTTTTTAACATACAGCATATATCCGCTGAAATGAATGCAAATAGAATTTTATAAAAATCCTTTGCCTTTGACTACGCTGACCTAGTTTCTGCTTCATGTTTAATAACAGCAGTATAAGTAAAAAACGCACATTTTTATATTTGTTTACCATTAAATGTAGTAGATTGCACAAGAGTTGTATCTATTTTCTGAATTTATGCGAGCTTTTCCTTCTCACTCGACTCCAATTCATGAGCTCATATAGTAAATTATTTTTTAACCAAAAATTTCTTTGTTCCCCATTCAGTTGAATTTAAAATACACATCTACATGAAATTAACAAGTCAACATATTTTAGCAAAGGAATATAAAAGACGAGGTTTATAACAGCAGAATTATTTATTAGACAGCAATTGAATTTGCTAATATCTGCATTCCGTTTTTTGTGTTGAAAAATCGCTAGGCAAATATAAAATATTTCACTACGGAGTCTCTCTAGTGGCAGAGCGGTGTTATAATTTATAATCCATAGAAAATTATTATTTTGCTTTGATATAAAATTGATTCTGAAAAGGCCTAAGTTTTCACATTTTCTTGATACAATTTTCCATGCTTCTGCAAAATTTACTGAATAATTATAAACAATTAAATGGAGACAAAAGGCAAATATGTATATTTGCAACATTATTGTTATTATTATCTTCAAATTCCAATTAGTTATTCCTTCCGTCTCTATCTCTTCTTAAAGTTAGCCACAAGTTGAATAATTATGCTAATTGCAAGCTATCTTGATAAAAACTCGTCAGCTCAAGCATTAATTATTCGGCTCCAGCGCATAGAAGTTATAGGAGGGCAAACGAAATTTGCCTAATGCATTCAGAAGAAACAAAGCAAATTTGAGGAGGAAAACAGACGAGCGGGTCGTTTCTTTTATTTTTAGCATGCGCATCGCGTCACACGCACGCTATAGTTGCTCACAAAGAGAAACACAGGCTGGCGAAACGCGAGTAAACAGAATGATAATTTGCTATGCAAACTCAGTGCGAATCAACAAAAAGAGAGACAGCGAGGCTCGCACGCTTCGCGATGAATGCAACAGACTATAAATACATAGGGGTGGAAAACAAAAAAACAAGCAAAACTCTTGTCGAAGAAACTTTTGCAATTTGCCTGCGTAAATATAGGTGTGGACAGAATAAAATTTAAATCAAGTTTGCTGCGTCCACATTGGTACTGACCACTTAAGGAAATTAACTCTCGCCACTTAAGTCTTACCAAGAAAAACGGAGAGTAATTTTTGCTGAGGGAAATTCAGCCTTGAAAGTTCATTTGAAGAGAGCGCCACTTCCTCTAAAGTTTATCGTCGTTCCATAATGCTGATTAGTTTTGGGGCCACTGAAAATTAATACTTGCGAACGCAAGACGAAGTCAACTTTTCTTTGGGTACATGGAGGGTCTAAACTGAAGTTCTCTTTTTCTTAATTAAGCATAACGCATTTCACATCATTTCTTTCAAATAATTTTCGCAGCAAAAATTTCGCTGCTCTTTTGAACTTTCAGGATTAGGAAAGATGAAATTTTGGATATTATTCCATAGCTAATTAATCAGGCAGAAAAGAACTGGTGAGTTACATAATGTAAGATAATTATTAGGTTATATGAAAATATAAAATATATTCAAACTTTTTGATAAATTGTGGAATTGTTTTTTACCTGGTGGTATAAATATAAAAAAATGTGCTTTTTACATAAATATATATTTATTTTGTACATTGTTTTGTGTTTTGTTTATTGGATTTAACTGAATTTTAATGACTCTAATAAAATATTTTAGCAATGGATAAATTAAATAAAAAATTGTTCAACGTTTACCAAAAAATCAGAGATGAGGAGCACGGGTGTGTAAATTGCACTTTAGACGATGCTTGAAATTGAGACTTTAAAAGGAAAAAGGCAAAGCAAGAGGCATTATAAAAATTAAGTGCCGCGAAATGTCTGCCAAGAGCAAAAATATCGCCACTCGGCGGCAACGGCGACGAGGGTCTGCGCCCAGCTCAGCGTGTTTAATTTGCGAGCACTTTCCACCCTCGTCTTGTGTGTCCTTTCAACAATGCTACTCGTTCCACTCCATTTTCCTTCTTAATGCTTCCTTTTAAAGCCCCAACATTTCGTGAGCACCAGACAGGCACTTTTCCTGTTTAAATAATGCAGACTGCCGCTCGCGAGTTTTTCCCGTTCCAAACCAACCAATCTTTTCACCTGCACCTCCAAAACTCCCAACCTCGAGTTTAATTTTGCAAATCTTTGAAAGAAGCATTCATACTTAGAAATATAAATTTGCAAATATACATAAATGTTCAAGGTTTCATGTGAAGCCTGTTCATGATATTATGGTAAATTTTTTTTTCATTTTAATTTAATTTAGAATCCTGTGATTTCTCTATATTAAATCATTAATTAAAAAAATTATGTATAATTATTGATTTTTGAACCGATTTTAAAGCGAATTATTTCAGATTATTGATTGAATATTTGTTCAAATTTTTACTTTGGAACAACCTATATAGAATTCTTTATTTAAAGTTAAAGAAAAGGAACTATTTTTAATATAGTTCTACTATGAGCTTTGCATTTTGCTTTAAAAATGTTCATTCAACCATGAAAGTTCATGGATGTCACTATACAACCAGTAAAAAAGAGCATTGTGCAGTTTCCTCTCCAGCACTGTAATAACAAGGCGTTAGTTTCCATTTGCTTATTCCATCCTTGTCAGCGTTATATTTTTTCCATCCGACTACAAATCTGAACGCCTCTGCGCTGTGTGTAATTTAGCGCCACGCGGACAATAAAGCTTCAAAGGAGTATACAAAGTGTGCTGCTGCATTCACGCCCTTCGCATATCCAGGCGGCTAATTGAAAATTTCATTAATGCTGCACGTGCTAACAGCTTTTGATGCATCTAATGTAAACGAAAGGAGCAATTTAGTGCCAGAAGTGTTTTAAGAGAATGGAGGAGAATGTAATTATTTCTCAACTATATTTTCACCGCTAAGAGAAGGAAATTGTGTCAGTTCCAAAGCCTTTCCTTGCTACAATAAAAGCTCGTCAAACACAAGCATGATTAAAAACTTAAGTTGAACTGCGAGAGGGCCTTAAGAAATCCCTGTAATTTTTATTATTCAACAAACTAGAAAATAATTATCTGTGTCTAAGGAATTTGTTTTCAATATTCAATTTTGTCCATCCTTGTTCTATTTATATTGGTTTACTATTTACTATTTATTTTATTTTAATCATTTTTTAATTGAAATCTTTGTCAGTTTCGGTTGATCAATAATCATAATTAAATCGGATTATAAACGATTATTTTACAAATTTAAAGTGAAGTTTTTAATTAAAATTGTCAAATTTTATTTTCTTTCAAAAAAGCAAATGAACAAAATTTACTGTTGTCTTCAATTTTTATATGATAATTTGTCCAAAAGCTGTGTGTGTTTTGGATTTGGACGTTGGTGGTGGGTGTGAACAATTGCAGGGCTTAGTTAGCAAAACGTCGCACTCATAAATTCAACATGTTGTCAAGCCACTCGCAGATAACAACTACCACACGAAATTATTCCGGCGAAATGTGGAGCGTGATTAATTATGGGCAGAAACATCTGTAATTAATCCCCGGCAGAGGAAGGATCATTTTTCAGTCTCACCTGAATGCCTAAATTGCCGGAAACAAAGAACGGTCGTTACGCGGCGTCCCATTTTCGCGGATCTTCTGCTTGTGCAGTCGGAAAATTATGTGTCTTGGCCGCAACCCAAGCTTTTTGCCTCCACCCTCACGACGCAGGGATGATGATGTTTTGCGGCCCCTTCGGAATTCAGCGGGGAAGCCGGCACGGAGAACAACAACTTACTCTCTCGCAAGCCCTCAACAGCTCTGCGTTAGGGCTTTCTGTTGGCTGAACTGGAAAAGTTTTCTCACAACTGGGACACAAAAATAGTCGGAATGAGCACATATACGATTCTAAAATTTTTATTGCGCGAACAAAACTGTACGCTTTGGTTTGGCAAAAGTCTTAGATTAAAAATCAACAAATGTTTAATCTTATTTGAAGAAAAAATAATATGATATGATAAACGATGTATATAAAATTGATATCAGAGTTCAATGAAAATTAATGAGAATTACACATGAAAAATTCAAAGGACTCCTTATTGACATAGGCAAATCAAATCTTTACAACAATGGAGGCAAAAATTTTCATTATTTTCCAATAATTGATGAAATGGCTCCAATTTTTGCATAATTTGACTATGTCAATAAGGAGGCCTTAAAAATTAATTAATATTTAAACTTTTAGTAGATGAAATAGAATTAATGTTGTGCATCACAATTTAATGATGTTTTCAATAAAACTTCAGAGACTTCTTGTTTAAGAAATTTATACTTTAAAGGTAAAAGTACCAACTTGTTTATTCAAAAACTGATAAGCTGGTAGAATTTATTATTGAATGGAGTTATGGCGTGTTCTTATTATACTATATTTTTTTATCGCTGAACCAGAAAAGCACTCCGCTTTGATCAGATTTGCTACTTTTTCATGTTTGAAGGGAGTTATGATGACTTTGGAAATTGCCTTGTTTGTTTGCGCTTTCGCCAAAGACCGCGCTGGCGCGAGAATTCTTAGGATTGCCACGCATTGCCGTCGATGACGAGGAAAAGAAAACGAGGTTTATTTTCCTGGGCATCCTGCTCCATTTTCTCCGCCATTACTCGATTCGCTCTGCTGGTGTGAGAGCTAGGAGGGACTGATCCTTTTTCCTTTTTCAATGCCGCCGACAGCATCTAGCAAATCTCCAGCGTGCAATTTTCCACTTCCCACAGCTCGTCACTAGGAAACCTCAGGTTTAAGAGCTGGGAATTAAAGCGTAGGCGTGAAACTAAAGCTGTAGAGAAAAAATCTATACTTTCATTACAGTTTCACAGTCCAGTGAAAATTGCACTGAAATTATATTAAGGGTTTACAATTTTAGGCTTTTTGTATTCATCATTTGTACAAATTGATTTTTAGCACAACATTCCTCTATAAAGCTTTCATGACAGCCCTGTCATCAAAGGAAAATTATTTTTCTATTTTTACTTCCCTCTCTATTGCTGGGAAAACTGTACAATAAATATAATGCCATAGACAGGGTCTCACTTATATGGCTGTCAAAATGAAGTTTACTTTGTCCCTTATCAAGCAAACAAACGTCACACGTTGTCTAGTTTGTCTTGCACTACAACCAGTCGCCAATCGATCAGAGATGCAACTTAATTGTGGACTTTATAAAACGTTAGTAAATTATTTAATAATGTTTTATTTTCCACATAATAATTAAAAGAGTAAAATGATGAGAATTTTCAATGAAATAGCACAACTAATTTAAAGATTAAAATTTCAAACTGTCAACAGCAAAGTCTTTTGTCTAATATTTCTTTTGGCTAGATTTTTTCCTATATATTCGATTTTGTATCTCGATCGGACAAGCAATGTTTATTTAGACCAACGGACGAGTGATACAAATTCAATTACGTTCTCTTGGAACAAACCAACAAATCAAATCTTCTGGAACATTTGTGAGTGGCTCCCGGTTGAAAAAACGATAATCCAATTGCTCTCGAGATTGCCTAAAAATTGGCGATAGTTCGTTTGACCTAAAAGGCAGCCCCGGTTTCCCCTTGGGCGCTTCATTGGGGATGGATCTGTTTGCGATGCTGCAACATTCGTTCGCAAGAGGAGGACCCATCTGCGTCCCTGCCATTAGGCGATTAGTTTTGCACCAAGCGTAAAAGATATCATCTCCGGCCGGCCTCTTGTTTTTCGCTCGCAACAAAAACAGCAATCGAGGTGCGGCGGCTTTAATTACGGATTGGCCAGAGATAAAACTTAATTTGTGCTTTAATCAGCGAGTCGGAAAGCGTGCGCGTCTGGAATGAGATTTTGCCTCATTATCTCGATTGGCGCGTAAAATCCGGCGCTACTCACTTTGTCTGCCTCAAGTTCCTTTGCAGATTAACTTTGATGGGGCGAAGCGGCTTTCTGCACAGGAAGCGATGCACGGATGCGTAAATTAATCGGTATTTAGCTAAGTAAGTCTTGCTTTAGTTAGAATAGGAAGAGACGGTCAAGACGGTGCAGCGGATTCTGTCGTTTATTTTATCACATTGTGAATTTAATTCTGTGTGATTAATTTGGTACTAATATTACTAATGAGATTCATTTCTTTGCAAAATCATAATAAAATAGGCTAAAAAATTTAGATGATTTATATAGCTTAATAATCAAGAGTATAATTAAAGTGCATAGAAAGTGTAGATAAGAGAATTTTTTTAGATGACGATTTTTTTATTTCATTACCAATTTTTTTACTAAGCGACAATTTTTTTATTGGAAATAATCATGGAATCTGTTATCATTATCTGTCAAAAGGATCATAAATAATCATTCATAAATTTATTTTATGCATAGATGCTATTTATTTTGCCTCAACTGGCAATACTAAAATCATTTTTATCAATCTGAATATCTGATCATGTCAAAAACAAGCACGATGTAAATCTCTAGGATTTTTTCCGGTTTTCTGGCTCATGAGCTTCAATAATAGTTAACGGTCCTTTGAAGATAATAAATTTTCTGCAATTCAAAATTTCTATTTTTTTAATAAGCGGGTAGAACTCAAAGAGATAAATCTCCGTCGATAATTAATGACTTTAGAATTGGTTTAACCTAAAAATAAAAAATAAAAATAAAAAATCAGCTGGCACCGACTTTTGGAGTGAAAATACCTAAACATTATTCCAACTGTTGGAATTTAAAACTGTAAATTTCAAAGGGATTAAAACCTTCTCCCCTCTTTTCTTTTAAAGTTTGCCACAAATCCTCTTTTTATCTAATTATAATTTTTAAAAAAAAAATGATAACAAAGGGTTTGAAAAAAAAAGATTAATAATTACTTTCAAACTAATAGCTTCACTAAGCGATTAAACTGCCCTTTTTGCAGAAAAAGACAAGTTTGTTTGAAAAGAAGTTTGCAAAGTGCGGCTGATCAGTTTGCTCCCATCTTTTGCAACTCGATGACTAGAATTAAAAGATACCGCACCGTAACGCTCTGGAATGGGAAGAGGAGTAACTTTGAAATCCAATTTATTCAGTGCTCCAGCAAATTGGATCTCGCATTGCGGCGTGTGAGGGATCAAGTTTCCAGCGGCGTCAAAGCCAAAAACTAAAAGCATTCGAAAACGCACCCGTCGACGAAACGAGACGTGACATTCGATAAAGGCTCTTGAGACTTTTGACACGTGCTAAATTTGATTTCGCCGAAAGAAAAACGTCGGCGAGAATTTGCCACCTTTGAACACTTTTTTATAATCTGCTCGCGACTAATCGGCGTAATCCCCTTTTGCATTAACTTCTGAACCGTATGTTTTTTCCGCACCACCATGTTTATGTAAAGCAAAAACCATTCCGGCTGGAAAATATTTTCCTTGGCTTTTATCCAGACTCGTAAACTCTTTGCGTTAAGACGCGGTGCAAATTAAATTTGCCCTAATCTAATCCCCTTTACCTGCCGCTGCGGCAAGGCCCAATTTACTTTCGGCATTAAATTCATTACGGTCTCATCCCACTACCGCAAAACTCCCAGCACTCTATTAATTTTTTTTTCACGAGCCAGAAAATTAACAGAAAAGTCACGTCCGTGCATTCTCCGCAGTTTTTGGTGCAGCGCTGCACAAAATCGTTCTTCCGGAATGGTGCATTATTAGAAAATATTCTTACATGGTAGTGAAGAAAAGTGTGTTATGCAGCCGTAGGCATGGCACGTGGCCAACTAATATCAAAGTGAGGAAGCCCCGAGTTAAATCATACGGCGGATCGACCGGCGGAGTCGATGCGAGTCGCTTCTTTATTTTTCAATTTCTTTGGTCTCAAAGGGAATGCTTATTAGAATGGACCTCGGGGGGTTTGTTCGAGCGGCACGTTCTCTAATGTCTTTTTTGCAGACGGAGCGGATTGCGAGCAATTCCGTTAGCATGCATACGTGCTGGAAGAGCAAAAAGCACGCCCCAAGACAAAGAGAATAGAAGTAAATTAGTTCTAAGTGGCTTAAAGTTTTTCTGCTAAAACTCGCGTTCCGAAAGTTTTTTAGGCACACAACCAACAGTGGCAAGAGAAAAGCGTCAAAAGAGCTAAAAACTTTTATTGCAGTTTAAATTGCTTTTTATTTTTAATCCCCATGGTGCGATTATCAGCCATGTTTTTAACTTTTCTTTCATTCATCATATAACTCTTAATAATTTAAAAAAAATGTGTCTGAGTATATTAAATTTTAAATCTTTCCTTTAATTGATTTCACCGCAAAGCTTTTTTGAAAAAATTTGACTGTATTTTTTTATTTTTTATATATAAAAATAAAATCATTGCTTTCATTTTTATTTCTGCAACGGTCATGCATAGATAACACGGATAATATAAAACGCCGCTACTTTTACGGCACTTTTAATCAGTCAAAATGATAAGTTATGTTTATAAGTTCATAAACGTCGCTTTAAATCAGTAATGGCGAAATAATGGCAACAGGAATCGGCGTGGAAGTTAACATACATTTGATTTGCTCCCAGCCGAGACATAGCGCGCTTTATGACATTTTCATGGCGCAACTTTGCGACAATTGCTTTGGGAAATTTCACTTGGATCAAAGTAAATAAAGCGGCTGCAGTTATCACTTTATGGCCCGCCGGCGAGAGACCGTCGTGATCGCATTCACGTGGCCATTTATCTTTATATACGGAGGCAGCCAAAAGGAAATTAAATCGCTGTTCAGTCTCGCTACCGACTGAAATAACAGTAATAACCGTCATGCCGTGAAGGCAGCAGTGATGTCGTCAGCTTAATAAAAACAAATGCATGGGAAAAGAAGGAAAACGGACCCGCAGAATAAATTGAAAGAGAGACCGATTTGCCTGTCTGCGAATTTGCATTGGACCCCCAAGGAGATGAATTGGAGACTGAGTGAAGTCTCTTTGCTGCGCTCCAAGAGGCCCATTTTTATTCTTGCCGGGATAGGGCAATAGGGAAAATAAACTGAGAACCCAATTATTCATTTCTTAAATAAGCCAGGTTTCAAAGCTTTCAGAAATTCAAATACTGTACTGAACAGCTACTGGCAAAAATTTAAATAAATACGGTTGTAAGTTAAAAATTAACTATGCAAAATAATTATGTCTTCATGTTTTTTAAAAACATAGATTTCATAAGCTTTGAAAGCAGACATTAAACATAATTATTTATCACTAAAATATTGAGATCGTATCAATTTTTGTTAGCTGATAGTTTTTTCCAAAATTATATTTCCCCTCAGGTTTACTAAATCTCTGTCTGCAACCTTGCACAAACTTTTGAACCTTACTTTTATTGTTAGACAAGATGCCTTTTAGAAAAAAAATTGGTCCTTCGGTTACAACAATTTTAAAGTTACAAAAGAAATGTTTATGCATTGACAGTTTTTAAACAAAACTATTTTGCGGTAAAATGTGAGACTTACATTTTTTATATCTTTTATACTAAGGGGTTTAACAACATTTTTATTTAGGGCAAACGACGGTGACCAGTGTGACCAGTCAATTTAAACGCACGCTGTGCCCAACCGGCGAGCTAAAAATGGGCCACTTCTTTTTATCTGAAAAAAGGGGAAGAATCGCAATGAAATAAACATACACCACATAAAATTCGGAGGATGAGCGCTCCATAAAGCCGGAACGACTCATAAACGGCCGCCCGAGAAAACTGTGAGGCGCCTCGAAGGAAAAATTCAGACGTTGGCCTTTTTTAAGTTTTTGCCAATTACGGCGCTGCTGAAGGATTTTGTACCACTAATGAGCACAGGACGTGAGAAAAATTGCCTTATTTTGCAACTTTCCTTCTCAAGGAGAAAAAAGAGCGACATATTGCCTTGCTCTACTTTTATCCTGACGATTGCACCAAATTTATGAGTAATACAAATGCGACGGTTTGAGAGTTATGAAAAGAGCAGAACTTCGATGGCCGTGCGTATAAATTTCCTCCTCTTTTTATGCAGGAAAAAGTTTGCTTCTCATAAAATAAAATTTCTCTGTGCACATACAGAAAACGCGTATCAAAATTAATCACTCTCTGGTCTTGCTGAAAGCGTGTGAGTTCAAAGACTGGCGTACTTTTTTGATGAAACCACTTTTTATTCAAGAGAGCCTCTCTCTTTTTTCACCCGAAAAGCATCGAGCGATTTTCCGCTCGTCTAATTTAGCCAAGTAACCCGTGCGAATGACGGCATATTTTTCATACTTGTATCTTTTTTCCACACACCAGAAGGGGTCATCCGTCCTTCAGAGTGATTGGCACGTGAACCGGAGGGCGTAAAGATGCTGGAAAATGGAATTCGGACTATTTTTCTTTCCTTCGCGTTCTTCAGTTAATCCATAAATCTCTTGCTCTTCTGGCTCTTTTACTTTTTTTCTTTTTGTTGGCTTCTCCAGCGCCCCGACTTTCTTTGCGCTATCTCATATAATACCGAGGCTAACCGCCGCCTCTCTTTATTTTGGCGTTTATCTCCTTCGCGATTTATCGCGCACGACTTTTTTACTGCGGCGGCGTTCGCTGGCAAATCTTTCACTCTTCAGATACGCGTGAGCTTTCTGAATAGGAAAATTTTCTTTTGCCGACTGACTAATCGAAAACTCAAGAGGGTCATGTCAAAAGCACCAATTCACTTCAATGTCTTCGGATGCCAAATGAAATTTCGTCGAATTTCCATATTTATTTATCTCCTATTCATCAACTGTCAGATATTCAGCTGCGAATTTCCAAGAAAATCTTTCATTAATTCTCAAAAAAGTTGCTCTTGTGAACTGTTCAAGCAGAAAGGCTAAGCTGCTTTTGAAATTGGGACTTTATTTAATATGCATGAAAAAACTTACTTCAGAGATTTTTTTCAATTATTTTTAGCAGTCGAATTCAATTTATTATTTTTCTCTGATTCAATTCTGACGAAAATGAAACATTCAGTAAAAGGTATTCAATGAAACTTCACATTGTAAAATATATTGCCAAAAACTTTTTTCTAATAGATGAACTGCATACTTGCAGGTTTTATCTCTTCACTGCTTTTTAATTTGTGGTGCATTTAAATTTAAATTAATTTATTCTCTTATCATACTTTTGCCGCTTCAATAAATATATTTTGAATTTTATTTTATCATTTAAAAATTTTTATGGTTCATATTTTACTAAGCCTTATAACTCTTATAAGGCCTGAATGACACAGTATCGAGATAAAATATCCGATCGTTGATGCCACAAAATTTGCAGCTCTGACCATCAATCTTTATTCAGTAACGTTGAAAGTACTTTCCACATTTATCACTCTTAAAAAGAGATTGCAAAAACCAGATGGATCAAAAGTTTTATGGAAAAGCAGTTTTTCGAAACCCTGCTTTACTTCACAATTTTTCAAGTTCTTAGAAGGCTAAAGACCTCTGATCCATATCAAAATCCTTTCTGCGAAAATCCACCCACTTCAAGAACAGCCAGGTTTTATCGAGACACGACTGAATACCAATGCGATGCCAGTTTGCAGGGAAATGAGTGAGGTGATTAATTTCCCAGCGGAATTTGCGCGCCTCTTGCATCATAAACTAGAGGCCTATTGAAATCAGGGTCTTGATTTGCGAGCAGCTCAGTCGAGATTATTCTGAAATTATTCATCGTCAGATTGCCATCGTCGGTAGAAAACAAACTCGGTCGCAGCCAGCAGCAGATTTGCATTAATTTCATTCTGCTCGCGGAGGAAACCCAATTACGCAGCAGAGACCTGGCTTTTAGCCTTTGCGTTTGAATTACCGTCACATATAATATACGCTCACCGCAGAACAAAATTATTTTTCCTCTGCACGACGCAACGACTGCTATGAATATAAATTAAAAGCCTCATACACGCCGTGACTTATCTCGGAAGCCTGTAAAAAATTTAACCACGCGCTCATTTTCCCCAACCACCGCCTTCAAGACAAATTTTTTCTCAAACTTTTCACCAAAGGAAAGAAGGGCTTAATTTCTCAAAAGTTGAGACAGCAGCTGGCTTTTCGAGTGTTCCTCCTTTTTTTGCTTACTTTTCATTAATTACGAAATAAAAGCTCGGGGGAAAAGTTTTATGCTGGCTAAAGGATAACATGCAAAAAACGAGCCGATAGCCTTGCGGAATTTGCGATCATCAATTTCGGCGACACATTGTGTTTTCAGGCGGAATTTCTTGTTCCTTGTTCGCAAACGAGCTCCGGGAAAAAAGGAAAGGGCAAAAGTTCGCACATATAGGCTGATAGGGCATCAATATTTATGAGCCGACCCTCTTGAAAACTGCGCTCTCAACAATTCATAAACAAAAAAGGGTCATGATATTCACACTCTACAATTTTTTTGAATCAAAATACATGCCCGGCATTTTTTTTTTGCAATCACAATAAACAGAGTAAAGATTCCTGGAATCGTCAAAAAGTTTTTATATTTATGCTATTTGCAGAGTATGATAAAATGAAGAAAGAAATTATAAATTTTTTTACCATTGTTTTTCAATACCTTTAAAACTTTAAATCCATTGAAAATTACAACTTCTTTTACAAACCTCCAGGTGTCAAAAGCACAGATTTACTAATTTACTTATTAGAAAAACAGAAAAAGTAACTTTTTTCCTATCAAAAAAGCGTTTAGTATACCCACTTCAACCTAAAACTTATTCAAACTCAGGCTAATCAAATTTTAGTTTTACTAAAATGAATTTGCAAATAAATATTTCCAGAAGTAAATTTTAAATCAAATTTATATATCATATTTTTTTATAATCTTCTGAAAATTATAAAAAGAAATTAAACTGACTTGCATACTTTTTGTATCAAGAAATAAACTAAAAAACATGGGTTTGAATATATAATTTTCTAAAAATCGTCGGCCTTTGTGAGTTCCAAACGAGGATGGAATTTTCCAATTTTCCATAAAAAACGGATACACTTTTTGAAATGAATACCTCTGTATGCTTTTATATTCCCGTTGAAAATATCTCAATTAGCAAAACCCGCCTCTCTGCATAATAACCAATAGCCAAATTAGCTCTCCCCGTAATCAAACGGGCTAATCATCCCACGCTCTTTGATGATACCGCCGAATCCCATAAAATAAATACAAACCGATTTTGCCCGACTGCACTCTTTTTGGCTCGCTGCTCGTGAAAGCAGATACGGCGAAAAATAAATAACAAACAGGAAGACTGGGTGTGCCGGAATTTCATGTCCTCAGAGAGAACAAAAAATCTGCTCTTCCGCGAGGAGAGCCGTATCTATTTTTGGGAGGTGGTCAGGGCTCATAAGGCCACTTGCTTTCTATGACGCAGTTTCATTGCCTCGCTCGCTGATATGAAGTAAGGGTGGGATTTTTTCTACAGTCGCGGGACTCCGGTGTAATAAAAATAAACCGCAGACAACATAAAGGCTTCAACAAGGCTTTCATGGTTTTAATTTTTCCTTCCCACCTCGCGGATTAAGCTGTGCGAAGCGAAATTTTGCGCAGGTCAAATGACTGAAACAAGTTTATGCGTGCATAAATTCGGTGAATATGGTTTTATTCTTTGCGGCGTTAAAAGCACTTCATGTTTGAACGCCACTTTCAGGAATCATGTTTTCCAACAAGCATTTTGTCAACGCTTGTACAAAGTGGAATTTAATCTTCAGAGAAAGAGAGAGGGAGGGGGGGGGTAATATTTTCGTAGCAAGCGTACTTCACTTTTTGATTGAAATGCCGAGAGATTTTTTTAGCAAACAGCGGAAATAGAAATTGCATTTCTAATGAAAATGAAAAAAAAACAACGATAAAGCGAAAACATCAGACAGCTTCATCATTTCAAAATTTACATAAAAAGTATGGTTGCGCTAATGGCGTGTCACAAAAGAAAAACATTGATATTGTAAATAATGAGGTATGAGGCAGATACGGGAGTTTCAATTTCAGCTGCACGCAGACACAGTTTCTCATGGTATTCCCAACAAAAGTTGAGAGGTACTTTTTAATTAACATTTCACTTCATTTTTTTTTAATGAAACCGTTAAAAAAAGTTTGCATGAAGTTGCAATGTTGTCAATAAATAAATAAGAGGAAAATAAAAATTTATAATTAAATATTAAATCTTTCAAATTAGAATTGAATTTTTACTTATATATTATTGTAAAATCATCTTGCAGTAAAAAAATAGTTTTAGCAGCATCTTAAACCAAATTTTGTGTTACAGTACCAAGATAATATTTTTTCAGGTTCAGATCCCTAAATCATATTTAAAATTACATTATTGTTCCCAAAGAAATAAAATAAATAATAATATTTGGAAAAGTTGCTCCATTTATTTTACTATTAATTGTTAGATCCATGATTTAATTTGCATCAGTTGTTCAAGTTAAAAAAAATTATGATGCAACGTAAATTTTAACTCTTTATTGTATATATTCTAATTTTTTTCATTTTTCTACTATAATTCATCAAACAGATAAACTTTCGGGTGCGTAAAAGACATAAATACTTAAAGAAATTTTTGATTAATTAATTAATTTTGAAGTTTAATTTTCTTGGAAACAGAAGTCATAATCTGTTTTGGAAAAAAAATTAATTAAAAATTGAAATTTGGACGTTTTAATACATACATTTTCCGAGCAGTGGTTTTCTCGCTCAGTTTCTGAATCCACGAGAAATTTATTTAGAAAAATTACTATTTTCGTATTGAAATTAATTTTAAAAGGTGTATGTGCAACCGAATCTTTCGTGATTGCTTCTTTAAGGACAAAAACAATGTAAATTTTAAGTCTTTAAGTGGTACTATTCAAAAGTCGACTGCCTCCATTAAATTCCTACAGCCCATTTAAGCCTGTCGCTAAAGTCGTTCTCGCGAAAACACGACATTCATTCGGTTCGACAGCCCCGGAGAAAAATACACGCCACTCACTCTCGGTGGAGCGGAAAAGCAGAGGACGCCCGTCGCGTGGTACCAACACGGAAAGGGCATTAAAAACACGCTGCCTACCTGTAGGACTGGGCGTCATTCCCAGCATGTCCTGCTTGATGTTGTCGAAGCCGAACTGGTACTTGTTGAGGAACTCGAATTTGGGCCCCCGCGACCTCTGCAGCACGGTCATCGCCGTCTTGATGGCCTTGGAGTACTCGCGCTGGCCGAAGGCTGTGTGGGGCACCAGGAGCCCCACGTACAGTTGCTCCCTGGTGGGGGCCACCGTCGGCGGCGGGGGCGTCCGCGGAGGCGGCGTCGGCCGCGGGGTCGTGTTTCGGTCTGACTGGCCCACGCGGAGGCCGCCCTCGCGGCGTTGGGCGAGGGCCCCGGGCCCCCGGGGGCCCCAGGGACCCGCGAGGAGAAGGAGCAGCAGCAGCGAGCGAGAGCTGAGCATGGCCGCCTCCGAGCGAGGGGCCTCCGACTGCGGCTGCCGAGCGACTGCAACTCCCGGTCGGCTGGCGGGAGGAGCTTCGCAGGGTGGGCGCCCCACGTGACCAGCTCCACCCTCGGTCAGGGTGTCTGCGGCGCCGTGCGGGCGTGCACCACTCTTCCTTGCCCAGAGGCGCCCTTGTGCTTGCCCCGGTCCCTTTCGCCAGCTAGAATTCAAATTTCCGGCCACTTTTCACGCGCTCTTGACTCGCTCGAGAGTCGACTCGCAGCATTATTATTGCAGCCGTGACTTCTCTATTTAAGGGGCTTGTACTCGCACCATGTAGTTGGTCACGGAACCCTCTGGTGAATTGTTTTCCCTTTTCGTCTTGAATTATAATGCTTTAATAGCAATTTTTTTCTAAGCCTTTTATTATTATTTAAAATAATGGAGCAAAAGTTTTGCAAAATTTCCATATCTTTTTTTGTAGAATCAAGATTGGTTTAAGCAAATAAAACCACATTATCTACCTACAATTTAAATGATTTTTACTGGCAGCATAATTAAAAAATTGTCATTGTTTTATTATTTTTTCCATCCTGTTGAAATTATAAGACAGAAATTGTTTTTTTATTATTATGGGGCTCAATTTTTTTCCTTTATATCACTTTATATTAAATCATCAAAAAATAAAACCTATATACTCCCAATTTTATTTAAATTTTTAGGTGAAAGTTAAAATAGATCAATAAATTTCTAAATCTTTTATTTTTTATGCACACAAATAATTTATTTTTAAGTATTAATTTAGTTAAATACAATTATTTTACTGTTTGTTGAAAAAAACTTTTGATAAGGTCATTTAATACTATCAATATCTAATGTGAATATAATTCTAGTTGCATCTAAATATAAATTTTGCTATTGATTTATAAAATATTATTGAAGTAGTTAATTAAGTTATTATAGTTAAAATATTTCAGTGGACTATAAAATCATAATGTTGTGAAAAGTAAGCATTATTGATCTGATTGCTTAAATTTACACATTAATTAGGGCATGCATGTTATCATCCTTTATTTACATATATTTCAAAATTCTGCTTAAATTGAACGTTATCAAATTTTGATGCATCAGTGCTTTAGCGCAAAGTTGCCACATCAATTTGCTGATAACCCGACTGCAGAAAAAAATAATATTCGACGTACGCCATTCAAAAGGGAGGGAAATCAGACAGCATTCACTGCGGTGAACGGCAAATTCGCGGCGGCCTTTCATCTCCGCACAAAAGATGATGGAGAGTGATGGAATTTGCAATTTATACCTCTGCCGTGGCACGGTGCAATCGGAAAGGAAGAGTGCCGGCGCGCAATGAGTGAAAAGCCAATAAAAGGGAAAGAAGAATTTCCGTCTCCGGCGGAAAATAAATCGAATCCAACCAGACTGGCTGCGGAGAAAAGCATGTCTTTGCCTTTTCCGCGCAAGTAATTGGCTTAGCCTTCGATTTGAAAAAATTATAGCAGCAGAATTTGCGGAACATATTTTGTGAACCGGGTACAAAATTTTGATCGCAATATTCGCACCCCTGAGGCACCGACAACGCCTCTAATATAATTTTTCATCGTGCAATCGAGAACCAAGAGCAGCACACGTCATTGGGGGAAATAAATGGCCCTCGAGCGACAAAACCTCCGCAGTAATTTATTAAATTGTTATCTTCGCTTTAATCTGAAATCTTTGTCGCCAGGAGGAGTTAATCTGCTCCGACTGTATTTGCAAATGAGCGCAAAGAAGGATTGTTGCTGAGCGAAATGAAGTTTGCAGTCGTAAATGTGTGGTCGAGTGTCCTCTCGAGCTAGTGCTCCAAAAACTGGTTCATTTTGCGGTTTGGTGCCAGCTGATTTGTGCACTCAATTGTGATATTACAACTCTAACTTAACCACCCTCTGAAATGTAATTTAATGGAGGATTGAAATTACAATGTACAAAATTTGTGCCAAGCAAATTGGATGGTGAAACATTTATTTTCTTGGTTTGATCAAGAGGCTCTTGATGCTTTAGTATTTTGAGATCCTTAATTGGTAATGAATTAATCAATTAATAAATCAAAATAATCTAAGACTCAAAGTTCAAAAATATTCTAAAGAACAATGCAAAAATCAAATATATTTTTTTTTAATGAAAATAAAGTATTTTAATTTATAGCAAGCAAGCGTGAAATTTTATGACTTGGTATTATGCTCTTTTCTTGAAGAGTGACTTTGACCTGATTTTTCATTACAAATCATGATAAATCACATGATTTACATCAGAGTACAGAAGCTCTTTAATTTTTTTGTAAAATTTAGCCATAAACAAGCTGCAATAAGCGATAAATTGAGTGAACACCAGCAATGAGATTTTTTCAAAAAGCAGCCGTGGCTCAAACAAAGTTTTGAGACCTCTAGGGTACAATAAATTTCCGCAACAGCATTTTTCCGATTTAGCCCACGCGCGCATTTTCCGCCACAACGAGCCGGTTGGTGAAAATTGGCGCCGGCTGGAAAAAATCTTTGCATTATTTTGCACTCCTGCCTGTCGAATTCCCAACTGTTTTCTTTTGCATATAAAAAAAGGAATATCTCATCTCGCCATCATAAATTCCGGCACAACAAGGACGTGCGAAAGCAGCTGTCGTTTTTTCGTTGGAAAAGGCAATCTTGCAAATCGACCATCACGGTGACAAAATGGTCTACAGAGGTGCATTTTGGGCCAAAAGTGGGGCAAAAGTAAGGCTCTTGGAGTATTGATTTCTGCAATGCACACGCGACGCCGGCCCTCTTCACCCACCCACCAACGGTGCGATGCCCTGCAGTCACTCTGAATTCTCGGCACGCCAATGAATCCATCGAGTCTTGTGGCGAAATCAGCGCCGCTCCACAGAAACGCCACCAATGGCATTTTTAAATTGCAATTTGCCCTAAAATTATATTCTCAGCGTGCGACTTCCAGATTGCAGAATCATTTGCTCTTGGGGTGATATAAATCACAGTGAACTTTTTTACAACCACGCGAGTAGTGGCGAGAAAGAAAGAGAAGCAAAAAGCTTTCTTGTCTGTTTGTACTCCGGGTTTCATTCTTTGATGTTGCCGGTGTTTGCGCTAGACTTTGATGTAATCTCTTGCCACATAGTCACACTGAATTCCATTCTACTATGCGTTTTGAATCAGGAAATTCAATGTAACATCTTTCAAAAAAGCACTGCATAATAATGAATAATTAATATAAATATTAGTTGACAGAGAAGGCACCTAAAATTATGAATTCATTATAATAATTGAATATTTAAAAACTGGAAAAGAGGCACTTAATTCATTTTAATATAAACTTAAACACCTGAAAGAAGTAATTCTATACTAGAGGCATTATAATTTTTCCCCCCCGCTATTTTTCATTATTTTTTTTTTTTAAAGATGAAATTTCTAATTTAATTTTTCATGCTCCTAATTTAAAATAATTATTACCCACAGCGAATTGTACTGATTTCTGCACCACTTACGAAGTACTCAGAGAGCAAATTCTGCAGACAAATTCAGTAATAGCCGCACGTGCCGGATAAATTCTGGGAAGAGTTAATTTAATCCGAATTTGCTCCACCATAAAGCAGGAGCAATTTTTATCGCGTTGCCGCAGCAGCCGCGATCCAATTGCACTGCTCCATTAACAAGAAACGCGAGAACTGGTTTGCAACCCCAACAGAGGGTAGGTTGAAATAAAATACACGCTCGCATTTCAGGGAGGAAAGATTGAATTAGTCGCTCCACGGAGATAAAAGCAGGTTATTTATCATCATATTGCGAGCGAGCGCAAGAATAATTGTTTTGACAGCATGAACTAGCCGGGTGGAATGGCCTGTGCGCTTTCTCTTCCTGCGTCCATATACGTTTTTATTTCACTGCAGGCTTCAGACACAAAAAAGAAAATAGACTACGCTGTCACTTGCTGGGCTTTACAGATTGCTCTTTTAGTGTGGTGCCTTATTTTATGTTAAAAAAAAATTACAATGAAATATGTACTCTATAGGTCTATAATCATCCATACAATATTATATTTTGATCCCAAAAATTACCAAATAAATGTGCGAAGTGACATATACTGGACGCACAAAATTAATTTATGCCCAAGTAGCCAATATTTTAGTTTTTCTAGTTACACTACAACTGATTAAAGTATTTGACTGATTGTTTGTACATTTTTTTCACTAAAATGGTTAATTAAATGCCCTATTAGTAAAAGTTTGGGCTCCTTTTTTGGTGCATATGAAATTTTAACATGACATTAATAGTTGGGAGGAGCGATTAATTATTCAGTGTGTAGGGCCAGAAAAAAATTAATTAGTCTACAATTGTTGGTAAAGGCTGTAATACCAAATTCGCACAACTTTCCTTACACGTGATGGTAACAATTATTGAGCATTTCCTGAATTTCTTAAGTCATATGAGCAAGACTGTTCCATTTTTCTTTTTCAACGCTATTCAATCAGTATAGTTCATTGAGCATGGCATATTTAGTTGCCAATGAGATTGCACAAGGCAATCTCTGCCCAAATCAAGATTTATATGCAATTGAAAAAGTTAGTGATATTATATTAAAAATTTTAGTGTTGCTTCTTTCTTGCAGTGATAGAAAATCAGTAATCAGTTACTCCTTGAAGCACTTTTCATATTGTTACCTGTTACTTGCTTTCATCAAAACGCTGTTTAGCAAATTTAAGAAAATGTGATTCCGAAATTATATCAAATGATGAATGATTGAAAGGATAAAAAAAAATTATGGGTCATTAATTTTACTACAAAATATTTTAAGTCTTAAAGATAAAAATCAATTGCTAATTATTTCTTGCATCAATTAAAGGTTTCCATTTCTTCAACAATATGGATTTTGAACAATTTCACAAACTTACATTACCCATCATGCGCCTTTCCGACAATAAGCTCGGAAAATAATTCACGAGCCAGATTTTACGATTTTGAGCAGAATTGGGGTCGGCAGTGGTGCCAACAGGGTTGATGGTGCTGGAGAAGACGTGGATGGGGTTGAGGAGCATGTGACTGTAGCCAGAGCAATAGAATGTGTTGCTGGCCTTAATTTGCACCCCCAGGCTGGCTGCAATATCAAGGAACCAAAATGGCAACATGTACCTGCAAATTGAGCACCATATTATTACAAATATAAATTTTGTTGACGGCAGGAGACTCACTCTTCAAGGCCGTGGATCTCAATCATGCCTAGGAAGGGGGAACGCAGCATCAGAAGCTTGCCGATGGTAATGATGTTCTCCACGTCTTCATTGCTTCGCATCTCATTAAACACAGCATTGAAGACCTTCACCTGGCCCAGGCAATTAGGATTTGCTTTCAGGAATCTGGCAGTCATAAGCGTAAGGAGCTTGTTTTGAAGATCAAGAACCTGAAGGCACTTGGAGCCTCTCATCACCATTTCAAAAATCTCAAAGAATATAAGCACACTCTCAGCATCAAGACTGAAATTTTTAATTTTTTAGCAAACATGTATCAAGAAAACAAATAGCCGTGAAATAAAAGTAACTCACAAGTTGCACTCCCCATCCAGCTGAAAGCTTTTCATATTGGCAAAGTGTTGTGGTGTGAGATTGTACTTTGGCTCAGCCTGCAGAGGCATCAGGCAGTTGGTGGAGAAGTGCTCAAGGGCTGGGCACAGGGACATCACTCTGAATAGGTTCAGGGTGCATGAATGTTGTGTATTGATGTTGCTGGTGATCTTTTCCCAAAGCCTGAGTTTCTTCAGTTGAGGTCCCAGCTTTTCTAGTAGTTTGTAAAGCAGCTCGGGGTCGGCAAGATGAAAGAGGATGAGCTCCGAGACTCCACAGGGTATAGCGCAAAGGCTACGGAAGCCAATGTCGGTAGCGTAGGCCGAGGGGTACAAAAGGACACTGTTAACACGCAGGTTTTGAGGCCAAAGGTATGTCAGCGGCTCAACCACAGTCACTTGATGCAGGGTTATCTCTTTCCCAGGGAAGTATTTGCCAAATAAACTGCAATATTTGGGTATCAAGAAAAATTACCTAGTTGGCACAGATTTTTTTTTCTAATTTAAACATTTTTTCAGCTTCAGCTTTTCAATTTTTGAAAGAGCAAACAAAAATATGAGCACTTACTCCACAAAGTCAGTAAAGATGTAAGGACTGTCGTCAAAATGATTGAGGTGGATCCGTTGCAAAGTTGGATGGATGCCTGGAATCATAATCAGCAGGTTTGCAAAAAAATGCATGTGCAAATCATATTTTTGCACAGAGAGCTCCAGGTCAGTCAACTTTTTCAACTTGATGAGGAAACCAGCACCTGCTAAAGTGAACTTATCCTTGCAGAGGCACAAGTTGATCCTCCTGTTTAATTCAATTTTATATACACACAATAAAATATTATTTAGAATTAAAAAAAAACGTACTGCAAGTCGGGCAACTTCTCACTGATCAATTTGATGGCAGCGTCTGTGATAAAGAAACCCATCAGGTCAAGCGACCTGAGTTTGCTCCACTTGGTGACGATGGACTGGGTCAACTGCAAGGTTTTGTTGGCACAAGCAGAAGGAAGCAGAGGACAGGGGGCGCTCACATGCTCCAGCTTAGGGCAGTTCTTCAGTGCCAGTTGCACGAAGACTTTGCAGTTGTCCTCGCCCAAATGCGACATGCTCAGAATGTCCAAGCTCTTGACGTTGCTGTTTGGAACTTTAAGTAGAAGTTTTACCAAGGATAAAGTCTTCTCTCTATCTTCTTCTTTTGTTTCATCTTCTTCGTCTTCATCAACAGGCATGTCTTCGGACACACAAAGAGCAAGCAGATCTTGCACCAGGTTGAAAGCTATTAAAAATCCAAACAATAAATATGAATTATAATTCCGAAACTGTTGGGATCAAGGTTGAAAGAAGTTTTTAAACATGATCTTTTATGCAATTTGCAACTTAGGAGCAAGGAGCAATTGGGAGTTTATTTCATAATCTGAGATTTTAAAAAGATATCAGATTTACAGTTAAAACTTTTTCATTTTTTTTCCACTTGGCTGCGTTCGTTAAATATGTTAATGATAAAAGCATGCAAAACAAGGATCCGGAATCCGGACCGTTGCGTATGACTGTACATACTTACGCAGATTTCCAAAGTAGTTGACTTGCTCTCTGGAGAAGATGTTTGCATTCTTGAAGATGAACCTGATGCCCAGTTCGCGCAGACTGGGCATGGGCTTGACCCTGAACCTTTGCTCTCTCAGCCCCAGGCTGGCAATTTTCTCATCAACCTCTTTAGAACTCCTGCAAAAACAGATTTGATAAGAAAATCAAAACCGCCGCATGCAGGTAGGAAAATTTTGATTAATATTTAATATGTAAACATTATGATGCCACATGAGAAAATTGTTGCATAATATATTATGTACATAATAGCTTTGATTTGAATGTAATTAATAATATATCAAGCGGAAAAATGCCTAATTCTGCGTACTTCAAAGATTGAAATGCATCAAAAGTCGCCATGGTTTACTTTACACCAGATCGAGTCCAGATGATAGTCGTCGCAGCTGCGTCGCGTCGCGTAAATCTAATGTGAATGCCCAGTGCCCGACTTTTGCTGTACATACCGTTTTGTACAAACTTTTTCTTCTCCTGTTCTCTCTCTCTCTCTCTCTCTCTCTCTCGGCGGCGGCGGCGGCCGGCGGGCATTCCAACTTCCAACACACACATTACATTATGTATTTCCTCATTTTCCTCTCTTTCTCTACTCACACCTCACAGCCAGTGATGACAGTCTCCATAAACCTCCCCCCACCCAAGCTGGCCAGAAGAATTAGAGACTATTCAATTTTTCAACATAAAGACACCAAGTTTGATGTTAAGTCAAATTAACATTAAGCTTAATCTCCAAATTATTATATTTTGAAAATATTTTTCCAATTTTCAATTTAATTTAATTTTTGAATTTTATAAAAAAAAGTCTCAAATTATTTTAATCGTGACGTTTAACTTTAACATATTCTGTCGTATTTTTTTTCGTAATATTAAATATTATAAATTCTTGCAGAGGATAAAAAAAACTCATTTTAACCGAACGTCATTTAAATAATGTTATTTCTCTGAGGGTGATAAAAATAATTTCAGAAGAAGTATAAAATTTTTGCTTTTTTTGGATACTTTGGCATCTTGAGAATGTGAATCAATCAAATAAGCTATCTGGGAAATATTTTTCTCACTTAACCAAAGCTTAAAGTTTCGAGTCTTTGAAGGTAGAAAAGCGTGGATTTATACCATTTTCACCCCTCGGACCTCACTTTGGCACCCTGTTAAGAAGTGGTGAGGCAAAAATAAATTATTTTCATACTTGAAACATAAGCACACAATAGTTCAACTCATAATCTGAATACTTTTAAATCCATCGCAGAATTTCAAGTTTCTGTCAAGCCCCGTAAAAGAATGAGATTTTAACATGGCTGCAGCTAGTAATTTTTTACTATGCCTTAATGTCACACAGATTAAAATAAATATATAGTACTGATAAATATATATACTGAATTAGACCATAATAATTGGATAAAGCGCGATTATGTTAAGCAAAATAAATATTTATAATTAAATTTCTGTATACAGAAATTTTTAATAACCTTCATAATTATGCTCTCTTCTCTTATTACGCTTATTACCCCTCACACATAGGAAGAATGATTTTTTGTGCTCTATGAACATAATTTGGTGTCATGTATTCATGTGCAAAATGTTAAAGAATTCAATTGCAATTCTACATAATTATTTATTATTTATTGCATGAGTACAACACAAAAAAGGAAATAATTATTTAATTTTTTTTGTTTTACTTCTCTTTCTTGCAGTGATAATTTATTATATTTAATAAAACTGAATCATTTTGAATATTATGCTTTCATCTAAGCATTTCGTACGCCGGATTGGTTTGCTGTTTGCTGAGCCAGCTGCCGACAACAAGCGTTGCTCTTATAATTAGAGAATAATTATGTGATCTATAACTTGGATGCAGGAAAAATTTTGATTTTAGCAATTTTGCAAATAAAGGTTAATGCTGACTGAATAAAAATATGTGTACGAAAAATGGCAAGTTATGTTTTGCATCAATTCAGCTTAAGGGCAAAATTCACTTTGTTAGGTTGCGAAACTCACAATAGACGATAACTTATATTACTATAGGCGAGTGTGCACCTAGACTTGCAACAAAGCTCTGTAATACTTTGCGAGCCAAATTTTGCGATTTTCTGCCTCAACAGAGGTACCAACAAGGCTGGAGCTGGAGAAGACATGAATGCGGTTGAGGAACACATGACTGAAGCCTGAGCAGTTGTAATGGATGCGGGCCTTGATTTGCACCCCCAGGTTAGCTGCCATGTCCAGGAACCAAATGGGAAGCATGTCCCTGCAAAGTGTGCACATTGATATTAAAAAAATTAATTTTGCTGGAAAGGAGACTCACTCGCTAAGGCCGTGGATTTCAATCATGCTGAGGAAGGGGGAGCACAGCATTAGCTGTTTTCCAATGGTAGCGATGATTTCTTCAATATTGCTTCCAGTCTCATTGTAAACAGCATTGAAGACTTTCACCTGAGGCAGGCAATTAGGATTTGTTTTCAGGAATTTGGCAGTCATCAGCAAAAGGAGCTTGTTCTGAAGATCGAGCACATAAAGGCACTTGGAGCCTTTCATGACCATTTCAAAAATTTCAAAGAATGTCTGCACACTCCGAGTGCCCATGCTGAAATTTGTAGAGAGAAAAGATTTAATCATACGTGGTAATTTTTATTTTTTAATCAAGAGGTAAAGAGATATAAAAAGAACAGGAAAAATTCTAGTTTAAGTCTCGGAATGTCGCTCAAAGGGAATTTATTTTACTTAATGTCGAGCAACTCCAAAAGTTTTTTATATTTAATTGTTTAACACCAGTATTATGAAGTGGTTTTTGTATTCTGCCTTTGCCAGCTTTAGAACATTTTGGAGTCCTTTCTTTTTTGGAGTCGTAAAGTCAACATTCAACTCACATTTTTTCTCATAATTTATTAAGCCTTCATCCCCCTCAAGTGCATCCCTGATAGACAATATTATCCTTATTTTCGATAAGAATTGCATATATATTTTTAAATCATTGCTTTCAAATAATTATTCAATATTAATACGTAAGTTTTTTTACATTTTATTCCAAGACTCTTAAATTTGCAAAATTAGACATTTTATCGGCAAAAATTGTAAATTTGTATTATTGTCGGCCCTTGTATTTAGTAGGCCTGACTTCTACCGCTTTTGCCATTCCACAGAGGGATCGACAGTTTAAAAAAAACTGTGTTTTTAATTTAAAAAATTGAAGCTCAGCATTTAGCCCTACGGAAGAAAATGTACCTGATACACTAGATAATTATTTTTGACAAGAATTTGTTACGGACAGGACACAGGAGTTGGAACAAAAAAACTCATAGTTAAAACTTTGTACTCACAACTTGCACTCTCCATCCAGCTGAAAGCTTTTCATATTGGCAAAGTGTTGTGGTGTGAGATTGTACTTTGGCTCAGCCTGCAGAGGCATCAGGCAGTTGGTGGAGAAGTGCTCAAGGGCTGGGCACAGGGACATCACTCTGAATAGGTTCAGGGTGCATGAATTTTGTGAACTGATGTTACTGGTGATCCTGTCCAACAGCCAGAGTTTCTTCAGTTGAGGTCCCAGCTTTTCTAGCAGTTTGTAAAGCAGCTCGGGGTCGGCAAGATGAAAGAGTACAAGCTCTGAGACTCCACAGGGCATAGCGCAAAGACTGCGGAAGCCTATGTCAGTAGCATAGGCTGAGGGTGACAAAATGACACTGTTGACTTGCAGGTTTGGAGACCAAAGGCGCCTAAGAGGCTCAATCACAAACACTTGATCCAGGGTCAACTCTTTTTCAGGGAAGTATTTGCCAAAGAAACTGCAAATTTGTTAATAATCAAATCATTATAAGAAATATGGCTTATCAGCTTAAAAATTATTTCCAGCTAAAAAAGGTATGGCTATATATGTAACATTTTTTTAAAAAATGTTTTTTTTTATATATATATATGTATATGAAGATAAAAATGAGGACGCTTACTCTACAAAGTCAGTAACAATGAAAGGACTGTCTTCAAAATAGTTGAGGTGGATCCGCTGCAAACTTGGATGGTTGCCTGGGATTTTAATCAGAAGGTTCGCAAAAAACTGCATGTGCAAATCATATTTTTGCACAGAGAGCTCCAGGTCAGTCAACTTTTTCAACTTGATGAGAAAATCCGCACCTGCCATAGTGAACTTATCCTTGCAGAGGCACAAGTTGATCCTCCTGTTTAATTCAGTTTTACACACAATAAAATATATTTAGAATTTAAAAAAAAACTTACTGCAAGTCAGGCAACTTCTCACTGATCAATTTCATGGCAGCGTCGGTGATGAAGAAACCCATCAGGTCAAGCGACCTGAGTTTGCTCCATTTGGTGACGATGGACTGGGCCAACTGCAAGGTCTTGTTGGCACAAGCAGAAGGAAGCAGAGGACAGGGGGCGCTCACATACTCCAGCTTAGGGCAGTTCTTCAGTGCCAGTTGCACAAAGTTGTAGCAGTTGTCCTCGCCCACATGCAACATGCCCAGAATGTCCAAGCTCTTGATGTTGCTATTTGGAACGTTTAGCAGACGTTTGACCAGGGATACAGTCTTCTCCCTCTCTGCTTTTTTAATTTCATATTCTTCATCTTCATCATAAGGCCCCTTAGCAGACACGCACAAAGCAAGCAGATCTTGCGCCAGGTTGTAAGCTGTGAAAAATTTGCAAGACAAATTAATAATTACATAAAATTTGGGATTAAGATTGAATAATGATAAAAGTTAGATAGGAGCAATTATTTCATTATTATTAGAAGACTAGATTACATAGGGTAATTTTAAGACATAATAATGTATGTAATAAAATAATACATAAAATATATCATAATCCAATTGATGTAATAAAATGATGATTGATTTGTTTTTTAAGATAATTTTCCTCTCTTTATGATTTAAATTGATAATTTTTGTATGTATTTTGACTGTACTGGGCAGCAAGTTTGTAAATTGCCTTATGATAAATAAATTAAGACACTTAACAACCTAAAACTGATATTATGTACAATAAAAAAATGATCGAGGCGGACTTACGCAGCTTTCCTAAGTAGTTGACTGGCTCTCTGGAGAAGATGTTTGCGTTCTTGAAGATGAACCTGATGCCCAGTTCGCGCAGACTGGGCATGGGCTTGACCCTGAACCTTTGCTCTCTCAGCCCCAGGCTAGCAATTTTCTCATCAACCTCTTTAGAACTCCTGCAAAAACAAATTTGATAAGAAGATCAAAACCGCCGCAGGTAAGGAAAATACATATTTATGTAAATCATATCGGTAAATAAATTATGTACGTTAATTGCCATTATGAGAAAATTGTTTGCTTATGTTGTTAATTAGGTATTAATGTACATAATTAATTTCGTAATACACCCGGAAAAAGTACTTCAAAGATTGAAACGCATCAAAAGTCGCCATGGTTTCCATTTGTTCGAAATTTAAAAGAAAGCATCAAAGTCTCAGGCAAAAAGCAAAACTAGGAGAGATCTTTTGTAGTCGTCGTCGGTCGTCGCTTCCAACTATTGCTGCTGCTAGATGCTAGTTGCGTCTATCCCTCTATCGTCTGCAAGTTCTCACTCGCACAAAACTGTCCAATCGAAATTCTGTTCCTTTTTCTTCTCCTTTTCTGTCACGGCAGCGGCTGGTCTTGCAAACTAACTACATAAACTAACATTACATAATTATGTATTTTCCCTCTCTCTAGTTTCACTTTCACACTCACAGCTCACAGCCAGTAAAATATAAAATCGGTGCTCTCCTATTATACCCCCTCCCCTCGCACCCACTCCAGAAAAATTTCGGGTTTCTAACCAACTTCCTCTGCAAAAAACAAGTTTTATTTTTTAAACACAAATTTATCATATTGTACATGCTTTAATTAAAAGGCGATTTGTCACACAATGCAGGACTGATGTATGGACCATTTTCATATTTCAGATGATTTTTCAAGTAAAAAAATTTTAATATAAGATAATAAAACAAGGCAAATAACAGGACGGCTGGGGACTGGAAACAAATTTTATTAATTAAGGGAACGCAGCTATATGATAAAATTGAATGAGTTTTTATTTTATAACCTTACATTAATTAATTAAATAAGTTTTTATTAATTGTTACTATTGTATAAAAGATAAAAAAGACTACGTTTTTGTGTTGATAGGAAACCTTTTTTATCTTGGCTGACAACACGTACCATAAATTACCTAGGTAAAAAAATGAAAAAGTCGCATAATTCATGGCGACTTTTTGACAGAAAAGCGGCAAAATGCAAACATATGATGGGAGGATGGAGAAAAGATTAGAGCGGAAATTGTACATATTTGTTTAAGGCGCAATCATATGCTTTTAGCAACGCGGGTCGCGCAAAAGCCACTCTCGGCGCACGGAGCGGCAAGCCAATATTGGAAAAAGCAGGTCGCTTCTGTAGCCGAGGAAAAATTGGCTCGATGAATTATTTACCCAAACAAGCACAAGCACCGCTCTGTTTGCGCGGCTTATGGGGAAAAATGAAATAATAAATTATCAACAATAACAAAACTCGATCATGAAATAATTACATCAGCAGTGGTCATCGGTGCATAATTTACTCTTCCATTGTGCTCAGTAGGAAATTGATCAAATTGATGCACCCAATTAATCTCGGAAAATCCATTTTCCGCGTCACGTTGCTACTTTCGAAGAAAATTGGTCGTTCAAACTTTAGATAAAAACAAATGGATGTGTAAAAAAAGAGCGGCGCAGAACGACAAATCAGCAAAAACCAATAAATTCGGCTGGCAGATGTGGTATATTTGAAATGGGGCCAGCGGTCTCGCTATTGATGCAGAGAGGACCAAATTCTGGTCACACACGCTAGCTCCAAAAAGCCTATTGTTGCAGAACAGGCGCAGTGAAAATTCGCCGCCGCTCCGAGGGGAACCCAGACGGTCCTTTACGACTGCCAATCTTCCCTAGGGGAATTTTCATCGCTTCTTGCTACTAAGTGAAAATTAGCCCTTGACCGAGCAAAGGAAACGGTCCCTTAAGTCTGTAGAACCTGACTTGCGAAAACACTTTGGAAAGTATGGCAATGGGTTCAGTCAGATAAAAAGGATCTGATCAGTTGGAGTGGTGCCACGCAGAATTTATGTATGGGTGTTGAACAAGATAGCGCCCGGAATGAAAGAGTTTTTGCACACGCGGTAATAAAAAATCTTTATGCAATTTTGTTTCGCAATACGCTGGATGAATGAGAGAAGAGGAAAACAAAAAATGTAAAACACGGCGGTTCGCTCGACTGTTGCGCTGATGCCAATATGTCGTTTGGTGCAAGTGTTTGGTTGAGTAAACACTAAATTGGTTGTGTGTGCCAGAGAGGGAAAGAGAGGTAGATATTATTTTCACTCATTCCTTTATTAACCTTTGTTTGTTATAGGGGTAGGCAGATTCTTGACCTTTTTCACTTTTTTTATTATTTAAGAAAAAATTGGTACAAATAATTCAGATAATTCAGATCTAAGAAAATCAGAATCAAATTTACATTACATGATGTATAAGTATTTTAATTTATTAGGACCCCGTTGTTATAACAAAACAATCTTCGTAGTGGCCAAAGATAAAGCATAATGTTAATTCATTTTTCAAGTTTTGTTTCAAAAGTTGCATACAGGTAAAATTTAGAAAATCTCCTAAATTGAAATTACAAAAAAATTAGTTGTTTTATATTTTTAAATTTAAATTCCAATGAATTTTAATCAGTATCAAACCTCATGGTTAATAAAAAAAAATGCATATTCCAATAAGAACAACGGCCCAAGTATCTACTCTTACAGAATTTCGACCCAATCTTCGCAATCTTCATTGTCTACATATTCCATTAATTTTGTTTTTGTTATTCATCTTGTATAATCAGCATTTTGAAGCTTGAAATACGGGTTGTCACCCTCTGTTCAAATCCATTAAGCATTTAGGGTACATTTTCGATCAAAAATAATTAACTAAATGTGAAGCTTTCAATTTCCAACTTGCCCCAAAACACGATTCCTCACTTCAAACGTTCACACCACATCAAATTCCCCAGGGCACTATTTAAATTTTATTTTTACGTTGTAACACTTAATCATATTTTAAATCAAACTCTTTTGAAATAAATGCAAACTTCAAAGTTCAAAGGATTATATAAAAACATAATGTCTTATAATATTTAATTCAAAAGTTTGGCGCAAAGGCAAGCGAAGGAATGAAAATACCTTTTTTCTGATTTTCCAATGGCTCCGTGAAAGCGCTCAGAAAATTACTCTGAAAGTTGGCTGCGATCAAAAGAAGCTGAGAAGTTGCTTCCAAAAAAAGAATGCGGGAACATTAAACTGGTGTTCCGACGACTTTCCTTCCCTTTGGGCCTTCTGCGAGGGAGTAGCTACTTGGGCTGACAATTTTCTGCGTGGTATATAAATAAAATTTGTATGCACACATGACGTGTAGAGTTTCAGTAAAAGGAAAAATCTATCGCGTCTCTACCCCGAGCAGAGGACCTCTTTTTGCAGCCTCTTCTTCCGCTTTACTTTCGAAAAAAGCTTCTGCTGCTTTTTTAATATTTTGCGACGAAACTCTCGCTTGCGAAAAGCTGGCTAAAAGGCTGCCTCTTCTTGTTTGCACCAGCAAAATAAATGCGCGTGCCGCGCGTGTTGTTTTATTTTTCTCTTTTCACTCTTTGTTCGCGTCCTCTTTGTGAAAAGGCAGCTAAAAAAAATGCGGAAAAATTTTCCTACACGACAGGAGATTAAAATTATTTTGAAGAGAGTGAAGTGAAAATGGGCCCTGTTGGCCTCGATGGCCGTGCAAAAGAGCCTCTTCTCAAAGCGGTTCGGCATTCGGAATTTATCGAACCCTCAGACTTCAGACAGGAATTTCGAGGAGAGCTATATAGGGCATACAAACAAGTATAGTCCTCGTGCCTTCTATCTGCACGAAATTGAGTTTGTCAAAACTCTCAAGAGCGCCCTTTCGTTATTCTAGAGTGAGGGCCGCACATATCCGCCAGTCAGCCACCCTGAGTTGTATCGAGCTTACGGCGCTGTCAATCCCTTGACAAATGTTTACACCTAACGGCTGCACCAATTTCTTTATTTCTTTCCTGCTTTCGACAAGGAAGGGCTTCTTTCTGCACCGAAAACTTTGCTTTTCGTCACGGTCCAGCTGCTGATTGGACAGGTAGTAATGTGAGTTGATTTCCCCGTCTTCGTTTCTGAGAGAAATAGAGATACTACGTCCTGTATTGGATATCAATAAACACCCAAAATCCTAGAAGTGTCTTGTTTATAGAAATTTATTCGAGCAAGAAAATAAGGAAAGGATAGAAAGTGGACGTTGTACGTTTTTAATGTCAAATTAAAGTTGGCTTTTTTTTCAAAGTTACAGTGTCTTTAGTTACTCTAGAAGAGTTAGATTTTTTCATTTCAAAGTTTTGCTAAATATGGTCAACCGGGATAGTAGGTTTGGATAATTATTACAAATTAAAATTACTTGCCAGGAGCTTTAAAGTTAGAATATTTCGTAAAGAAAAATCCGGATTTTTTTTTCATTAATGTTTAAAACTCTGGTTAGTATGACTTAAAATAAGGTTAAAACATAAATAGAAAAGTCTGCATTTTTTTTTTCATTTTTAATCATAAAGCTTGGATTTTAAATTTATATTATCAAATATTGGAGAAAAAAGGGTGTTTTTGTCATCATAAACATGTGATCACTTTTTTAATGAACTTTTTTAGCCACGACCTGTAACAAGATTGTTCATCGCCTGCGGAACACGCATTTTCCTATCTTTTTTTATGTCATAAAATCCAGATTTACCAATTTGGTCGCTTTTCATTGAAGTGTAATATGTACCTCTATTTATAAAGGGGAGCAAAATCATGGTGTCGCTTGCACTCATCACAGTGGCAACCCGTAGTTTGAATGGCGAAAGGCGTTAATTTCCAAGTCACTTTCACTCTCAGGGGTAACAATTTCACAAAAGGCGCGCCGTAATTAATCACTGCCGACGTGAGGCGAGCGCTAATTATTGTTATTTAATCAGCGGCACCCGAGCGCGCGAGCGGGGCCAATTTGGCCAGCGCTGACGTAATCGAAATTTAATGCCGAGCGTCTCTCCAACTCCAAAGAATTACGAGTCACTTTTTGATTTGTGTTTTGAGGGTCCGAGCTACACTGGAGAAAATCTGGGGATTCTTGCGATGCGTTTTTTGTTCGTTCAAGACGGTGACGAATAACTAGTCTAGACGCACAGAATGGAGATTTACTAGTGTCCTCCCAGACAGGGTGAAAAATTCAAAATAATAGCCAAAAATATAATAAAAAGAGCTACGCGATAAATCGAGGAACCGCCCACATGTAAAAACCAGGACCCCTTTCTGTCGCAGCGAATGTAAATATAAATAATGGACGCAGAATTTTTATGGCCGGCGGCTGGTGCGAATTCCCGGTGCCTTTGTTGCCCTCTGATGTGCTTTCTGTGTCTCTCTCGGTCGTTGTGTTTTCCCTCCTGCAGGGAAAGATGAGATGCCGAGAGAATCTTTTTGCTCTTCTCAAAAATATACGCACAATTGCAAATTTTACTTCCCCTCGAGCTTGTTTTGGTTGAAATTAGATTATTTGCTCGACTCCATGTGTTTCTTTTTATGGCACCTGCTAGCGCCGCGCCACTGTAATTGATGCTATATATCATTACACTGCGAAATTATTAAACTCACTCTGCTCTTGAATAAAACAAATAGCGCTCCATTTTACGGCTTCTTTCGGCGGTTTGCTCGACCTCCGTTTGCTAAATAAATTAAAAGTTGCAATGCCAAAGGTAACTGCACAATGTGGCTGTTGATATGGCAGATAAAATTAATTGCTGATCATATTTTGTATAAAATAGTAATATTTAGATTATCCTGACGAAAATACACATAAATTTACATAAGGGTTGGTTCTGTAAAAATTATTAAATAATTTAAACTGATTTAAACATACACAAAATCGTTTTGTGGTTTAAAAAAAACGTATATTTTCCTCTTAACCTATTCTTTTGAAATTCAGCAAAAATCTGTAGATGGAAATAAAATATAATAACTAATTTATTTATTTACTAACATATTTATCGTTCATACTTTATCACTCTCATTTGTCTAATCTCATTTCACAACAAAAAGTGAGTGAAATATGTTATGCAAATCGTTTAGTTTTAGAAAGTCCAAAACTATGAGCTTATTTAAAGTTTTAGCAAAATAAAGTTTCATATAT
This sequence comes from Neocloeon triangulifer, assembly GCF_031216515.1. NCBI lineage: Eukaryota > Metazoa > Arthropoda > Insecta > Ephemeroptera > Baetidae > Neocloeon > Neocloeon triangulifer. The sequence goes on along the minus strand of NW_026775554.1, from coordinate 14,231,776 downwards.
TTTGCTTCTAATGCAGTTTCAACAAAACTAGGTTTGCATATGATATCACAGTTGTTGCTCGATAATATATTCATCGTTGGTTGAGCATCTGTATTTATTACCTCTAACAAGCTGAACCTGAGCAAAGTTCATAATATAGATATTCAACCCAGCTTTAAACATTTGCTTTGGTAAGGACGCTGCTGCCGTGCCATAACAAAGGCTGACTCTGGCCAAAAGTCAGCCACGTACTCTCCTCTCGACGTAATGAAATTTATGTCTTCTTTTAGTTGAGGTCCCTTCCTTCATCCGCCCAGCTACGCACGCAGTTCCGCCTGCGCTTTTGAATTTTTCCCCAACGAGAAAAACGGCAAAAAGCGTTGCACGCGCTCACATTAATTATTCAGTCGGCTTTAAAAATGTCATCTCAAATTCAAAAGCGCAAGCGACTTTTGCAAAAGTGGTCACCATTGCAAGTGCAAACTACTGCTGAAGCGCTGCTCACATAGCATCTTTTGCGTGTCATATTTCTGGCTTTACTTTTAAAGGGATTACACACGCATGACACAATTTATATCGCTTTGTTGCGCTGCAAGCTTTAATCTGCACGCAGCAAAACTTTCTATGAGTCTCTCTCTCTCTCTCTCGCTCCAATGTAACTCGCAAGTTGGAAAAACAGCCACCATTCATCATTAAATACCGTTCGGAGGGTTGATATTGCGGAGCCTGGTTAATGCTGCGTGACTAGCCTTTTAATTATAAAACTTATATGAATTTTATTGGTTCAATTACAATTCCAATATGCATTGGTATTACTAGAAATCGTGAAAATTTTGCTTCATTTATAAGATAAGTGTTCAACAAAGTATTTTTCTTTCCATCATATGATAAATACATATTTAAAAGCCAATCACTAACACCTTAAAATTTATTTAAATGTTCAATTATTGCTGCTATTCATTATGTAAATATTTAACATTATTATTTACTTAAAAAAATATATAATTTTGATTTTATATTAAACATTATATTGCTGCACTAGATTCTTTAAAAATTTTTTAATTACAATGTTATGATTTTCATTAAATAAAGAGTTAACAATTAATTAATTTTTATGTTTTGTTTTAAAATATGAAAAAATATTAATATTGTTACACTCTCATACGCCTGTATAGTAACAGATTGTTAATTTGGTGACTGCATTAAAAAAAACTTATGGTCTGAAATTGCATGTGATTAAGAATTTATAATTACACCAACTCGAAATAATTTTGCAGAAAAATTTTTAGTCCGATGACGTTAATTTTTACTTTATCACAATAAGAAGTTGAGAAAAATTTAAAAGTCGTAGGTAAAAATTCAGTCGCCAGACTCGTGTGTGTCCTCGAGAATCACAAATTCACGGCATGTGTCAGGCGCAGATTTGAAAGTACGCGAGAGTCGGACTACATTACGCAACACACCGTGCACAGGAGAGTTCACACAGTACATGGAATGGAAAGAGCGAGTGGCTTCTAAATTAAAATATGTCAGTCCGCACTCTGTGGTCAGTTGGAAAGAGCCATCGCTTTTTATTTACCGACAGCTTTATAGATAGCCGGTGAAAAAAATAACAACAAAAGGCAGCGCGACCGCCCCGGGGAGTGGCGAACTTTGGATTCTCTGAGATAATTCATCGGCCCGATGAGATGAGGAGGAACAACAACAATGAGAAAGGACAATTTTCTTCCAAGAGGCATCAAGAGAATGCAGAGGACTAAATATTTCACATCTCTCTTTCAATGTACACAGTGTGTGGCTGCCTGGGAAAATAACTGACAGGGCAAACACCAGCCCTGCGTCAGGCGCCTGTGGCTCGATCGTCGGCGCACAAGAAAAGCTGCTGCAGCATCAAATGCCGCGTCAAATGAACTCTTTCGCGCAGCCAGCACGCCCAAGCAATTTTCCTCCGACGATTAAAAAGCCGAGGGACAGGAGGAAATTGCTACGCTCGTCGTCTGCCTTCCCCAATATTAAAATATACTCCCTCTGTTCCGGCCAACGTTTTCTTTGTCACGGCTTTTCTTTCAATTTCCTCCTAGTGTCAGTCTTAACACCCATCTATAACGAAATTAATGCATCAAGCAGCCCTTCCGCTTTTATCAATCGCCGGCTCACGGAGCACAAACAAAGGATCGTGGAATGAATTATCACGCTCGCTGGAAACTTGCTTTTTGCTTGCTTTCAATTAGTTTTTGCAGCCTAGTAGCACAATGGAAAATTTACTAATTACATCAGGTAAAGATTAAAATAAATGTAATTACCCCTGCTCAATAACTCCGCCGCGAGTAATAGCAACAATAAATAATTCTATTTGAACTGTCAAAAAATTTTTTTTCTATAATTCAAATTGTGATTTTAAACGTTTCTATATAATCTTGAACTAATGAAGAATAAACTTTTTTATCTTTTATCAGATATGAAGATTAAGAAATCATCCAATTCAGTATTTATAAATTTGAAAAAAAAAAACACATTCATAAAACAAAATTTAATGCATTCTTTATATATTGTTAGTCAATTTATTTTATGGAATAAAAATCAATCCTTTCTGTCATTTTTTTTTCCAATTTTGATCTCTATTTCTTTCTTGAGTGTTTATAAAAATCATTACTATGGTATGATGTTTGATGTATAAATAAATTTTCTTCTTTTACATGACTTATACATTAAATTTATAATCGGACCTTTGGAATTGTTTTGACTTTCGCTGGTCTTTAATAAATACTCAACCACTAGGCATATCGATATTACAGTTTATTTTACAAGATTTACATTGAAAACCGATACCGTTCGCTTCTCGGGAAATATATCGCATTTTCGTTCCGATCCATCAAAAGGCACCTGCACGCAGTTTCCTGCTTCCGTTACCCGATATTCGGCACCCACCCACAGGATGATCGAGAGGCGGTGTGTCGGCGGGTGCTGAGTATGCAACCGTTGCAATCGATGTGCCAGCCGGCACAACATAACCTCGAATTCTGCAGGCTTCCCGGCAGCAAATGGAAAGTTATTGCTCACATTTATTACGCCCTCGTGCCAAGTCATGAATATTCAATATTTCCACTTTCGGGTGTTCCTCCGAGTGCGGGGCAATTTCGCCTACTATGCAAGAAGAGATCGAGTTTAGCCACACGAGACACGAATTGTAAAAGTTTTTCAATATAAATATTATATCAGCTTGTTTTGCAACAGTTTATGGGAGGTGGGAGGCGGACTGAATTTCAATAACTGGCAATTTTGTTTTCATTTGATGGTTTGCAAGTTGTTCGCCGACGAGACTCTCAAATTCTCAAAATATTTAATAATTAACCTTTTCTTCTTCTTTTTAATCGTTAATTTAATTTTAATAAAAAAAGTAATATTGATCTAGATAGATTAATAGACAATATTTGCGTAATAATGTAGGTAATTTAAACTTAATTTTATCTGTTCGCAATAACTTTTATTTTTCTTATTGCAACTTTTACAATCAAAAACTTGAAAAGTGGGTATTCAGAAGTGGTTGACAAAAACAGTCTATTATTCCTAAAATAAAGTGAAGTTCATTTTGACGTCATCCGGCGCCTCCTAAGGGAATACTCGCCCAGCGAGCTGGCTCTGTTGTTTCAAACTGGAAGTCGACAACAACTTTTGAACAAAGCCAATTTTCCACTCTTATAATTGTCCGTTTCATTTCTGCCCACTGTAATTCCCATCAGCTCAAAACTCCATCACAAATTGTCATTAAAACCACCCTTCCTTGATGGCCGGTAATTAATTAAAAGGTTCTCAAAAAATTTCGTTTAAATTTTAGTGGCTTTGTGAAGTTATTTCCAATCAAGAAATTCGGTGTTATGTTTTAAAAATATATGAAAGCGAGTCAAATTCTTGTGTACTGAAATAGCTCTTGGTTAATGGAGACCTCATCCCGCCGCTCCAGGAAAGGGAAATAGCTCTGGTGAGAGGAGTGTTGCCAAAAAACGTATATTATATAAATTAACGTCATTCATCGCATGTGTCTCTAATTTTCCCAGTGCGTCAGGAAGCGCCGAGTGCAAACTTTGCGTGAGACCGCGCCAAACAACGAATGTTGTTTCGCGGCTCTCAGATGACGAAGTTTATATAGGGGGGCCGAGGTTTCCGAGGAAAAGCGAGAAAGCCTCTTGGCTTAAATGGCTGAGCCAGAAATGTTTGCCACAATAATTCACGTAGACCCCTCTTCCAGCGAAGCTCGTGTATAAAAGTAAAACGGCGTGCTCTGGCACAATAATTCAGAAAAGAGGAGAATTGGCGACCCCGTTTTATGATTCAGTCCGGCGGCTGGCCGCAGGGTAAACACATTTAACATAGCTAGCTGTTTAGTTTAACCCCTTTAGCTCCTCCGCAATCCGCGGTTAATATGGAAATGGGCCCCAAAGCATAGAATGCTAGCGACACTGTAACTGAGCAAACAGACGCCGCCACAACTCGCTCACATATTCATGAAAATTTAATAAAATTATTCGCAGCACCCGCGGCTGTTCTTTCGGGCGCGCGTCTTGCTTGCTTTGTTCGAGGCATGAATCTTTAACAGCTTCTTCTGAGAGCAGCTCTAGGTTTACTTTGTGCATGCTCGCTTCGCAGAAGCTATCTTTGCCTCGTCTTGATTTCGGATTCACGCAGGCAGAAACATCCGACCCAAGAATCAAATTGTTTAATGTGTAACTGCCACAAAGATACATTTAATATTCCACTCGCTTTTTGCCCTTGGTTGATGAACTGTTTGCAGGTCGGCTCAAATTACCAGTGGGATTTCATATACCCAGATCTTACAGACAATTACAAAGTTCTCTGTCAAGGCTTTGTGATTTTGATCAAAAAGTTCGCCTTTCTATGAACCATAAAATATTTCTGAACCCTCTTTATCAAACAGGGTCGGAGTTTAATTTTCTCTTCTTATTCGAAGAAAGCTGCTGGCTGAACTTTTAATTAATTTTCTCAGCAGAGTTGATCTGCACATGATGCAAGTGGAAGTTTAGACTTATGGCTTTCACACACCGACTTTTCATGGTTGATGTGGGAAGTTAGGTGTAATTCCCATTTGAACGCGGATATATCGGCCAGGGAAAGAAAAAAGTGCACGGACTTTTGCACCGTTAAACTCACAACTTCAACTGCAAGCGCGTGGGCTATAAATCCGCATCGCCTCCCTCTGTCAAGTTCTAGAATTCACAATAGCGTGAAATCACTGATATTACGGTATTGGCAGAAGTAGAAACTTTTGAAATTATAGTTACAAAACTTTAATATTTCTACATTTATATTTTCTCGTCATCTCATACTTTCAAATTAACTAATCTAGTTTTCCACTCTTCTGCAGCTGTTCTATAACCATAATCAGATTGATAAAGTTGGATGAGGAAAATCTCAGAAAGAAAAGTTTTTAATTACTATTGCACCTTCTTAGTATTTGACCCAAATATGACAGAATTGACAATTTTACAGACAAATTAAAATAAGGAACTGCCTAATTTCAATTCAAATGCCAAAAACCTTTTCTTGATTTATCACGTTAGATCTTACAAGAAAAGCGTAAGGCCTCCAACACGCACAAAAAGATTTTGTTTTTATACCATTCATTTTGTCTCACTTCCTTTATTTACAGAACAATTATTTTGAGCCGATCTTGCATGGGTCGGCCGCAGCTGGTAATCAATAATCAAATTTTAAATTAAGTGCAACCTGCACTACCTGCTTTTGAAGATATTGCCTTGCCTAATATGATAATATCACGCTTTTTGTATTGATCTACGCAAATTAATAGACAAGCCAGTTGCACAGGTTGCATTGGGTTGCATTTGTAAAAGCTTAAATGATCTGCTACAACCAAACCATGCAAGATTGGCTCATTTTTTCTGTTAATAAGAGAAGTGAGACGAATTTAATGGATCAAAATATCGACAAATTTTTTTGCGTGTTGGGAGTTGGGAGCCTTTCCTTGTTAGGTCTGACATTTTAAATAAGAATAAATTGGACAAATTAATTAAAATTTTAACTTTTTAAATTGGATAAAGAACCACACCAGAAAATACAGAAAAATTTCCTATATATGCATTTTGATTTTGTCATTAATGGTAGCAGATAATATGTTATATCCCTCTTTAATTAATTATCCAGGTGTTACAACAATTTCTGCGCAGCTCAAAATAGCACAGAGCGTCAGGCACCCAGATGAGGCCGCTCACCGTGCTCCAATGATTATTCAAGGGCCAGGCTGCTTGTGCTTATCGCCAGCAGCTCTCTCGCATAAACGGCAAATAAAATAAATAATTCTGGCTGACAGACGCAGACCACGACTCCAACCGCGGAACCCAAACACCGTGGCGCATTTCGCCGGCATTGTATTATTCTAAAAGGTTGATGCGTCGCCTCTGGTGATACACAATACAGTCAATCCCTTGATATATTATCTCATTACCAAGGGTGGAATTTATCGCTCCACGTCAGGAAAATTTATGATTCCTTATTCCACCAACCGTAAATCTGGCTCTTTTAAAATAAACTTGCCGCCTTCAATTCTCTCTCAAATAATGAACGTAATTTACGCCTGCTTGGTAATTAGGAAAACAACGCTGCTGTGTGTCTGCTAACTTTAGAACCACCGACCATTGCTTTTTATCATTGCTGTTGTAAAGTTTGTCAGCCGTGAACTTTTGCAAATGGCCCTAGAGATAAATTTGAGAGCGCCGCAAACCGCAAAAAGATTGTAAATATAGAAGAGAGACCTTATTCTGACACCGCTCATTAAAAGTTTGTTTTACGTGTGCTCGGCAGACCGTGGGAAATTTTAATGTACTGCACATACTATTCCCTCGTTTTTATTGCAATATAAAGGGAAAATAGAGCAAATTTATATAAATGCAAAAGGTTTCCTGTTTAATAACTTGGGTATATTTATTTTAGGATTTGTTGAAGATTTAAAAAAGAGAAACAGATACAAACATGCCAAATATAATAATTATTGCAAGAGACAAGAAGTTGAGTTTAAATATTTTTATAGAAGTTACAGATCAGCTAAAAATGTTGCAAATATTAACCACCACTGCTGGAGTGTTACAAAAATAATTCTACTGCAGGTACGGGATGTCCCAAATTCAGTCATTTGCTCATGTGTAGCATGTTAATGATTTTTGATCAGCCAATCTGACAGGCATCCAGCATAATTGAATAAATTTACATGAATGCGATTATAGGTTTCATATTTGCTTCCATCAGAAAAATATAAATCTATCGTAGCAAACATCATACTTTTTTTTTGTCATTCCTCCGACTTGATGTAGCTGTTGTAAATCTCACTAAGAGGACCATAAAAAGCCACGAGTAAGTTAGCACAGAGAACCAACCTTCAGTCTAATTGAGACAGTCAGTGCTCCAACAGACCAAAGTTAATACTATCATAGTGCGAAGGAACTGTGATTAGCGCCTCTTCTTGCTTGCGGAGCACCGAACAGTTCTATAAGCACAAATATTGACATAATTAAGAATGTTTCTTTGAAAATAGAGCAGAAAACAATTTACCTGTGGCTTATGTCTGTATGTGTCTACACACTCTATGGGAAGACGAATCAGTTCGAATGTGCTATCATTGCCATCAGTAGTCAACTTCATTACAGTATGGAGGGGTACATCAAGATAAGGCAGCTCGTCTGTGAAAATTGTGGAAAAAAAGCTGATTAGAAAATTTCCCACTGGGTTTTTTTCTCTGATAGAATTATATGAACTCTTCTTCCTGTTTTAGTAAAAACAAGAGAATACCCTATCTCAAGAGAAGGTAAACAAAAATCTAATTAAGAAACTTTATGACTCAATAAAAATCCCCGACATTAAATGATGTATGCTATACCTGGCAGCTTTCCCAAGAAATAGCCGACAAGGCAGCGCAGTACCGCCTGGTGGCTGATGATCAAGACATTGGAGGCCCGTTCCAGTTCCATTATGACTGGGGTCACTCGGGCCATGATGTCCACATAGGACTCGCCCCAGGGATAGCGGTAGCGCAGCTTATCTTGGTCTCGCCAGGCAAACTCCGTTGGGTATTTTTCTTGCATTTCCTCATATGTCAGGCCTTCACAAACACCCTATAAAATTATTGACATTGATTTAATAAAATTTTTGTTTATTTTGCCCTAATTAAGCCATTAAAATCTTATTACTTATTACTTCCGCATGGATTTCATTAAATTTTTATTGTGGTTTTTGACAATAAAATTAACATTGCATTGCTATTGAAAAAATTATTCTCATTTCTAGTTTCTACTAAGAAAATGCAAAAACAGCATATCAAAAATTAAAGGAGTGGGTCATAAATAAATTCTTACAGCTTCCAGTTCGTTCAGAGCTTCCAGGCTTTCCATGCTCGCCTTGATAAATGCGGCCGTTTGTTGAGTTCTCTTCAGCTGGCTGGTAAACACCCTGAGTTCAGGGATTTCCATTGAATTGATTTCTCTGCCAAGAGTGCGAGCGTAGCAGTGGCCTCGGGGAGAAAGATCAGTGTCTCCGCCAATACGACCCAAGACGTTGTTCTCACTCTCTCCGTGCTGAACGCAATCAAAGTTATAAATTAACAAAACATAATTGCTAGAAAATTTATATATTTAAATACCCTGGAGAAGTAGATTGTCCTGGTTCCTGGGACAACCGAAGAGACAAAAGAGAGCACTTGGCTCTGAAGGTGGCCGTTTATTTGACGAGCCAACACTTCCGGGCCACACAGCTTGATGCTGCTGATTTGCAGATTTAATCCATTGAGTTGCTTTGATTGAGTGGGTGAACCCGTAGAAGAGGATGATGGCAATTTTCTCTCAGAAAAAGGGCCCTGAAATTTTCAATAACCAAATTAATCAATTTAAATAAATGCGCTTTTATTTTAATTGTTTGTACAAAAAAATATTGTCACATGTATGTTTTTTTTTACCTTTGAGAAGAAATTATCACAGCTTTCATCACAAACGCTTTCAACAAACAGCACCTTGCATCCTTTGGCGCGACCGGTAAGCATTTCACTCAATTGAGGGCGGTGTTCCTTGGTGGAAGAACTGCATTCTATCACCTGAAGACATTATTTTCCGTTAAAAAAAACGGTCTCCAAGTTTTAAAATATTTTTGACTCACGGCTATGGCAGGTCCTCCTTTAGAAAGCCAATTGCAGATGTCCTCAAACTCGGCTGGGCACTGTGCCAATTTCTTATCCTCAAACCACTTAAGGTTTTCGTCTAGCATGGTGAAATCTGCAACATTCAGAAAGCGCGGCGTGATTTACGATTTATTGTTGTTCCTCGATCTGTGGAAATTATCATCAGTTTGCCTTCCGCGAGTTGTGCAAATGGGGTCATGCTAATATGTTTGCACACACACTCACTGAAGCGGATTGTTTGATGTGTACTTTGTATTCTGTGACCAGCAGTTTGTAAGATGCGTGGGGATCTTTGCTCATTTCAGTGAAATGAAAATTTTCCACTATTGTTCTATATAGTAATATAAGCGATAAGTAAATTTCCACTTATGATAAATTATGCAATACAAGTATATATGCAATAAAATTATGCAAAAAGAAAAAATCATAAAAAAATTCTTAAAACGATTATTAAAAAAGGATTCACCACTCGTTGATTAATTAGCTGTCATAAGTTGAAAAAAAAACTAGAGTTTAGAAAAAAGCAAAAATTTAATAATTTTTTTCAAAGAATGATAAATTTCATCTTGTTTTTTCATTATTTTTTTTATAATAACTTTTTTTTATATTACACTAAAATATTAGACGCAATTATTGTAAAAAACTAAATTTATTTTTAAATATATTGCAAAACTTACGTTTAGCCTGGTGGCCGGTCCAGTTGAGGAACTTGCCGAGCTTTTTGGCCAGGTGTGTACGGCCATAGTCTTCGACGACGACAGCCATTGGACCAAATTGCGGGCCAGAGGAGCCTGACAACAACAATGATATCTCATGAAAAAACGAGAACGCGGAAATGAGCTGCCAGTGATGCTCAAATGGCAACAAGAAATTAAATGAGAATGAACAAAGCTCTGCTCCTCGCCATGTAAACAACAAATCAATCGCAGCCAGCGACAATTTGCTCAGCTGCCGTCCTTATGCGAGGCCATAGCGCGCGTTGCATAAATTATATATGTAATAATTGACCTCCGCGAAAATCTAGCAACTATAACTCTTATTACGTTGTTGATCAAAATATAATCCACGCAACAATGTTTATTTCCGGCCTATATGCTGTGATTTCCCTAGGCTGAAAGCTGACGTCAAGCCCTGGTAACTTCAGGACTTGAAGCAGGCGCTAGGTTTGTGATTGTAGGGTCCAACAGAGTGTTGAGAAGGTCGTGCCTGCAGCAGAATAGCAGATCTTGCTGGCCTTCTCGCTCACCTGTCAAATGACAAAAAAAAATGATACGGCCGGCGATCGCAAACAAGCTAGTCCACTTTATTTTGCGTGCCAAATCCACACAACATGCAATTAGATTGTTGTGTATAACGAAAACTTTTACTGCGCAATAGATTTTCGGCCATGGAAATTTGAGAGCGAGTTCCACCAAGCGCTTCATTACAAATGAATTGAATAAAACTCTGAACCCATTCGCCAATTGTATTATGGTATACGATTTAACAAATTTCAAAGTTCATTTCAATTGGAAATAAAATTCAATTTCTTATTTTTGTGCTTTTTATTTTATTAAAGACAGAATTTTAATCCATTTATAATTTTTTTATACCTGTTTCGTTTTAACTGATAAAATCCAACTTGAGATTCTTTCCTGGTACCAAAAAATTAGCAGAATATTAGGTGTCAGGCATGCTAATTTTTATTCGAAGAGAATTTAAGTTTTCAATTTAAAAATCACACTAATGTATAAAACATTTTATTTGTTTATAAAATTGGCACTAGTAATTTTGGGCTAGAAAATGAAAATATATTATTCAATTAAAATTAATAAGCAAAAATCTTGTATATTATTTTTTATTTTCTTATAATTACTCATATCAGCTCCGGCAAGTATATTAAAATTTAAGTTGCTTTATTAAAAAATATTTTTACAAAAATTTATACCACGTAAATTAATTAATTCCATTATTGAAATAACCAGAAATATCTGTTTCAAGTGAAGGGTAGCAAAATAATATAATATTGTTATCACCACGATTTATTCAGTTTTGTCTCTGCTGCGTAGGAAAATAAACGATTAATTGGAGGGCTAAAATATTAAATTATGTGCAAATGTTATTGAATCATTTTGCAAATTTAATTTCTACTAAAACAAATGCTCCTTATTAACCAGCCATTAAAACTGCTCTCTTTCTTCCGTTTTGATTAATCAATCCAATTAGTAGGAAAATTTTCTCGAGATTCCCCCTTTGGTGTTCATATTCAAGAACGAGATAGTCACGTTTTTCTACTAACGTTATTTCGCATCTCCGTATATTCGCGGAGCAAAACATGTAGTGGCGAGAGCGCTAATTTTAGCAACTGGTAAAGCATTTTGGCAAACCTCCCAAAAAATTAAACCAACTGCCAGGCAACCTCGTCAGCAAGCGTAGCTACCCGGTAGTGGTCAGAAAACGTCACAATCAGCAGTGCGATAAAATAAAATTGAGGTCCAGCAATAGAATAAGTGACGAGGCGTACGCGTCGCAAATTGCTGACATTTCACCCCTATGCTCTGAAGGTCACAGAATCATAACAAGCTGCTTAATTCGATTCAGAAGAATATAATTATTTTTAATTCAAATTTCCATACACACAGATCAAAATTAGCAATCAGAAAAATTATCATTTCGGGAAATAATATAATTAATAAAAAAAAAAAAATGCCAAAAAAAAACACACCTTGTTTGACGTCGGCAAGGTTCAGGCGGAAGGACAGAGGGCTGACGATTGGGGCCATTTTTTGATCTCGTCGGAGACGTTGGGCTAGGGCAGCCGGCAGCAGGGACAGCAGGAAGGCTTCAATCTTGTCCGCGAAAGGCACCTCACATGGAGACAACACGTTTTTGTTTGCGCGGCCGAAGCGGCGAGAGCGAGCGCGATGAGTGAATTAAGTAGGGGGCTCGTCTCGATCGATCGACCACGCCGAGCAAGCGGACTTGCGCACCGTCAGCACCGCGAGTCACGTAGCCCCTCCAGAGTGGGTGACCTGTGCAAGGACGCTACCTTCGGAGGACTCACGGTGCCACACTCACACAACCAGAAATAATAAATTTATTAACGTTCTCTATTGCGGTTCCCCCATTAGAGGAAATCTGCAGCTTCCGCGCTGCCGTTTATACGTTATTTTTTTAACCTTATTATTTTTGAGATCAAACAAGATAAACGCGCAATAAGTATTTGCGGTTTAATTTCATGGCGTCAATTAAATCGTGCGTCAACACTGGTTTTATAATTAATTAGAACTCGTGAGGGGGGTTTAAATAGATTCGTGGGACGTGTTTGCAAGCGCGTGTGCCGCTTTTCATTTGGCTATGGACGTCTAATTTTGAACTTAAGCTAAATACCACTTCACACCCTTTGCAAAATTAGACACCATACGCCATTAATTAATTTTCACAGAACATTAAACTTCAAAGTTTCTTAAATAATTTTGACATCATCCCAAGCTAAAATATGCTATACAATTAAAATTAATAAGCATTGATTTTCCTCTATAACATAAATTTTTAATTTACCCTTTAAATTCTTGTTTAAAAAGGGAACTATTATTAAACAAAATTTTTAGGGTACACCATCCAGATATTAAATAAATGACTTAGCTTAGAATGCATTTAAATGTTTTACTATTGACTCTTAATGTGTAAAACCCAGAAGATAACGCAAGAAATTAATCACAAGTCACAACACCTGCTGATAACAACCCACATCTTGTTGAAGATCGGGGTTCCCAAGCGCATACCAAATTTAGCATGTAAATGCAAGATACTTTTAAGAAAAAATAATTTCAATTAATTGAGAGCAATATTATTTAATATTTTGCAATAATTTTTTTTACCAATCAATTTAAAAAAGTCTGTTGAATAATCCAAACAATCACTTTAGAAAATTGATAATCATACATTTCACACCCAATGCATGCAGCTGAAATAAAAAAGTGAAGAGATACTAAGCAGACGGTTTTATTGAAATCAGGAAGTAAAAAGAGACAGAGTTATGTTAGTCATTATAGCTCTAAAATTTCTTTTCACTTGCGCCAGAGTTAGCGCTGGCCCGTCAAGTGAATCAAAGCAGGATTTTGTTTGGAGGTCAGTCTGGAAACTGCTCCAACAGTATTTGCGCTTACAGGGGCTTGCATTGCAGATTGCAAGGGCACAGACACAAGGTTTCGTTGAGGTCCACTGGGCCTCGTTACACCAAGAGCCCTGTACACATTCAATGTGAGAATAAAATAAATCAAGCTTAGCACTGTAATTAAAATAAGCAACACCAATTACCAATTCTGCTGAGGGTAGTAGCCATAGGGCTGACCACCATATGGTGGATAGGGTGGATACTGCTGGAATGAATTGAGCTGCGGCTGTGTCGGCTGCGATGGAGGTTGATTGAAGCCAAAGTACTGATCTACATTTTGAGAGGAGGAAGACATAGTCGGCCGAGTGACAGGAGCGGTGGAGGGCATGTCCCCAATTGGTGGAAGTGGCAATTCGGTGTTGATGGTCTCAGACCTCCTGTCCGGCCGCTTGTCCATCAAACCAGCCATCATGGAGTCAGTGGCTTCTTTCACAGTCTTCGCATCGGCAGCTTTCGGCTTGATCTGCTGCTCAACATTTTTCTTGGCAGCATTAAGCACATCGGAGTCCAAGTAGTCCTCCTCGTCAGAGTCAATTTTACCAAAAAGCTGATTTTGTGAATTCATTTCAGTACCTGCGTTTACGTACTTCCGCAGTTCCTTGACCTTTTCAGGGTCCGTTTCTTCCAGGCGCTGAAGCTGCATAATGATCGAATGTTTTTCATGCTCAGGTAAAAACTCAAAAATCTTTAGACATGAGATGAGGTCATCTTCGGACATGTCTGCCGTGTTCACCTCATCATCAGGGACGACCACCAGTTCCTCCATCTTGGCCATTTGCTCTTCCTCTTTTTTCTTCTCCTTCTCCGAGGCTTCTTCATTCTTTTTCTGGGCCATCCCCACTACTGCTTCGACCAACTGCTCCAGCTCGTCGTTGGTGATGTCAGTCTTACCTTGCGCCAGAAGTGCGCTGGCGATCTGCAACGCAATGGCGTTCCTGTCAATATTTCCCACACCTGGCACAGAGACGGCCTCCTTCTTGGGTTCTGTAGCCTTTGCAGTACTTGCTGGAGCCAGAACGTTTGAAGTGATAATTTTTTCGGCAGCAGCTACCTTTGGTGCCTCTTCTGCTTTCTGGATCTGTTCCTTGATAACAGGTGGTGGGGCATGATCAAGTAGCCATCCAATGTTGTTGATGGCATTCTTTGTGGCGCCAACGTTAAATCGCTCAACGATGCCTGCCATCAGTTGGCCCCTGAACTTTTCCTTGATCGTTTCAAGCATCACGGTGTTCTCGATCTCTAAGAGAATGTCCTCTGAAGAATCCTTTTTTACCTTTTCCATTGCCAGAGCTCTTCCGAGGAGTTTGTTGACTGTTGGGCCAAGTGAACCAAGCTGAGGCTCCAAGGCTGTCAAATGTCTCAACATTCCCAAAACTGTTCGGTAGTCAGGCTTAATAGGTTTTGGCTCTGGCTTGGGCTCACCTTTGATGTCACCACCTGTCAGGGCCTTCCAGGTATCTTTGATGTCTGACACAGACCCTCCTTTAGAAGCAGACTTTGAACCCTTAGAGGATCTAGGTCTGAGGCCTTCTTCTTCAGTGAAACCCAACTTTCTCCTCAACTCTCTCTTGTGGTCTTGGAGCTCATGAATGTACAACTCCTCCACCCTCTCATTCCAGAAGATTTTCCACTCTGGTGTGTAGTCATACTTGGCCGGATTCCTGCCACTTTCTTTTACTTCTTGCTGCTTCTTGTTCCAGAAAATCTTCCACTCCTCGTTGTAAGCTGGATGCTTCTCAGGCTGGGTCTGATAGTGGCGCCGCTTTTTCTTGATTTCCCTCTCTATCTCATCACACTCACTTTTGAACAGATCCCACTTTTCCCGAATACTCATTGTCTTTGTGCTCCTAGAGTCGGACAAGCGAGACCTAGGGCGGGGTGAGCGCGAACCACTCCTGCTTGAAATAGGGCTACATGACAAAGACCTACGATTTCTGCGTGGACTACGTGAATGCCTTCTACTCTGATGCGCACGTCTGCTGTCTGGGGAGCGAGATCGTTTCCCATACTCTTGCCTTCGGCTCACTTCCCTACCAAAATTATCTAGTTTGGGCAACCTGTCTCGATTAGACTGTCTGATCCCGACTGGGGAAATGTGTCTTCCTGGAGAGACTGGTTCAGGTGACAAGGACATGTCAGAACCAGAGTTGGAGATTGGTGTTGTGTCTCGAAGTGCGTCATTTATGTTCAGCGTTTTGCCTGAAACACGTTAATTTTTACAATAAAATCTTTAAAATAAAAATGATCTCACACCCTTAAGTAAATTAAATAGATTTAACATTCATCAAAATAGCGCATTATTATACATATCTCTAAAATAAATAATTACCACTCAGATACAATTTGTATGCAAATATTTGAAAATTCATAAATTAGAATTAATGTGTGCTTAATAATTTAAAAAAAGGATATATATTTTTGACAAAAATATTAAATAGCAGTACCATTAGCTTTTTTGGGAAGAATCTCTACAACTTCTTGGCCAGATTCTTCTTCTTCACGCACTGGTGGAGGTGGATGACTATTCTGTTGAAGTCTGAAATTTTGAATCATGAGGCAAGCTCATCAGTTAAAAGACAAAAAAAAAATCATTATATTATAAAGTCAATTAATTAATATAGACAATTAATTTTGTAGAATGCTTGAATTGTTGTTGCAATGCAAGAATAAAACAATATTTAGTAAATAATTGCCACTTTGCTATATTTAAATGGTTTGTTCCCTTTCATTGAATCTATAATTATATGCAACATTTAAATTATGTGTTAAATAAAATATCAGTCTAATCAGACCAATAAATTAAAATGCAACTATAACTGACCTTTCATCAAATGGAGACATCCGGCTAGACCCACCTGTTTTATTTTAATTAATTAAATCGTTCCAAGTTAATTAAAATTAGGTTACCCTCAGGTGAAATGCTGTCACTTTTAGAAGTATTTTTTCTGTATGACTGGCCTCGCCTTCGAATGGGACTCCTCCGTCTACCTGGACTCGAACTTCTGCCTTGCACAGGACTGGGGTTCCAGTGGCTTTCAGGACTTCTCAATCTCAAGCCAGGACTACGACTTCTTGCACTCGGTCTTGGACTTCGACTTCTTGCCCTTGACCGAGGGCTTCGACTTCTTGCACTTGGGATAGGACTTCGACTCCTTCCTCTTCTTTCCCTCCGACCAGGACTTCTCGGGCTACGATCCAAGCTCTCAACAGATGGCTCCCTTCTCGGAACGCCAACAAGCTCAACAAAAGTTTTGCTCGGAGTTTCACTAAAATAAATTCAATAAATTCAAATTCAATTCTAAATTTAAAGCAATATAACATTAACCTACCAAAAATGCCTTTGCTTGTTGGTTGCCTCTTTGTATTCCTCGCATTTTGCTCGGAAGGTGCGGCCAAGAACTAGCATGGGCTTCAGTCGTCCATATTCCCTTTCAATGCTCTCAACAACAGTGCGAACAAAGCGCCCCATTTCTAGTTTCAGATCTTTGCTGTTTTGAACTAAGAGAAGAGCTTCATGTGCTTTTGCAAAATGTCGCTTCTGGAATTTTAATATTTGATATAATAAACTCCATAATAATATAAATACAGACCAGATAGTTCATACGGTGAGCAGTGCCAATCATGTGCGAAATAATGTTTTGTCGCACATTTTGCATTAGGTTTTCACCTCGCTTATCGCATAAGAAACACACAACATGACAATTTTCTACATCGTCGTCCATTAACTCGACCAAATACTCAAGCCCTATAAATCAACAAACCAAAAAGCAGACGATTTAATTGACTAGATCAAATCAATTTTATTTCAAACAACTCTTACAGAGTTTTGATTTTATAGGAATAAGCCAACACCAGTTTTAAGTTTGAAATTACCAATTATGGGCGAATCAGTAAACTTATCCAGCATAGTTTGGCACAATGGCACTCGCCGCATTTCCATTTCCATGCCAGGAACTGCAGGTTCATCAAGATGAGCAGTTTCTGAATTGTTAAAATTGAGATTAGGAGTGCAAAGGATTTCAAAATCAAATACCTTGCTCCCTCCTGTAATCAATTATATTGATGGCAATCATATTTGCTTTGTGTTTTTTGCCATTGTTGTGGTTGACGATGTCATTATCAAGGACCTTGAGTTGGCACACATGGCAAGAATATAGGTGTGCGTTTTTGCCTGTGGTCTTCTTGTAGAGGGGTCCTCTGTAAGAATATCGGCCTGGCCCTGCCTCGTGCGATATCTCAATTCCGAGGGCCTTCTGTAACTCCTTTTGCTTTTCAGCGGCAGAAACAAATTTCTGCTGCAAATATAAAAAATTTTAAGTTGATGGGACATTCACTTAAAGCAAATTATTTTTACTATCTTAAATAACATTAAAAATTTTAAAACAAAAAGAGCCAATAATAAATTTGACAACTTTGTACGTGAGACACACCTGCGCTTCCTGTTTTGTTTGTTCTGCCAAAGCTTTTTCTGCAGGGGAAGGACCAGGTGTGGCTATAGCTGGAGTCGGCAAAGCCCCTGGAGGAACAGAAAGGTTGAAAGGCAGTCCAAAACTAGGGCTACCCATGGAAGGGTTGGGAAATCTTGCTGGCGGGGTACCAATGGGTATGAAACCTGGAAGAGGAAAGGCCCGAGCAGGGGGAGGAGCATTTGGCCTCGTTTCAGCTAAAGGTTTGCTATTTGTGTGCAAGTTAATTTTGATTGCCGCCCCTTTCTTCTGGCCTGTAGGGGCGAGCAGTTTCAGTCGCAGGTCATTGTCCTCGAGTTCCTCGGCATCGCCAAGCTGGCTGCGCACGAATTTCTTCTTCTGTGGCTTCTCTAGGTCCAGGTCCAGGTCATCGAAGTTGTCCTGGTTGGTTTTCTGCCGACCTCCTGCGTACGCTTCCATTTCTTCACCTGCAAGAGATTCCAAATAAAACAGAAATCTCCAAATTAGGATGAAATTTTTTTTAATCGATGCATTTTGCCGAAGAAATATCAATCCTTGGGACGAGAAAACTTTGACAAGATTTTCCCTTACTTACCAATTTACATTCATTTGCAGACCCTCCAGAAGGTATATAAGTTACAGAAATGTGCGAAAAAACAACAACTAATTTTGACAATTTGAACAGCCAGGTGAAACCGGCAACGCACTTTGGCGCTGAATATCAAGTCGATAGTTTTTCAAGTTAATTTTCCTCTCCGTTCATAGCTTTCAGGTGCATGAATGTTTTCGCGCTGTATTGAAATTTGAAAATATTCTTTCTGTAAAAAATTAATAGAAGAGAAAAAAACTTTCACTGTTCTCTATAAATGCGTAAGTAAAACAGGATTTTGATATACACGATTTTTTTAATTACCTCAAAAATAAATTATTAAACACACCAAATAAACACCGTAATTAAAATTCCCTTCTATCCTGTTGTTATAACTGATTCTACTTAGAGAAAGATCTTACCAAACCAAATATCCCAATTAAACCATTTTTATTTTCATTTTTAACTGGTCGCTCTACAAGAAATTTTTCTTAATAAAATCAGCTATCAATATTATGAAAAACGGCTTTTCATGTGAATTCCAAAAACCCGTGTATGAAATTAGAAGAAATTTAGAATTTTTATATGAGGTTTATAGGGTGGCTTTTTGAAAGCCCCTCCCCATGTACCACCTTTTTATATTTATACCACCTGAAGTACCGAGACGCGAATAATATGAGACGTGTACATCAAGGAATTATCATTGTGAAAACACTTCCATTTGACGTCAAACACTTTTCTTCTCTCAAACCACTCACAGAGTTTGTGAAAAATTTAAGAAGCATTGTACGTTTGCTCAACGATATGTAATCGTATTCACAGTTTATGTATGCAGTGCATTTTTTCGCAAGTGATAAAAAACACATTATGAACCCGCGTTGGCACTTTTAAATTGACATATACATACATAACACGAAATGGCACGATGCGAATTCACAAAATTCGAATTCCGAACATCTTTTCAACGCAGTTAGGCTATACGAAACCTGCTGAAATCTGTAGATTAGAATGTAATTAAGGATATAATGTATTATTTATTAACACAATAAATTTATCTTGCTCGAAATGAAAAACTCAGACAACAATATGGCGAGGAGCATTTTCACGAAAGGGCGAGAGTTGCGGGTTATTAAAATGTCGCGAATTCTGTCAAAGGAAATGAAAAACTCACCAATTTCTCATTATCCGATTCTTGATGAATTGAAGGTCTGTTTTGTATGAAAAAATATGAAAACTTGCCACGGAAAGCTACGAAATCTCAGTAAATAAGCTTTACAATCAGCACAGCGCAGTCTTCCATTGGAGAAAAGCGATCAATTTTGTTATTTCGGTTTCGGTTTCCTAACTTTAAATCTACCGGTTTTAAAGTTATTGCAATTAACAGTTTTAACAATTTCACTATTTATTGAAACATTGGTAGCAAATAAATTAATGATATAGTCATTTTGCTTTCTTTAAAAAATTTATGAGCTATCAAAATCATACTAAATCGTAGATTGCATTAATTTTGCATTCATTTCTTGATGGTATCAAAAACCGGTGTTCATAGAGCGCAATAAAAAAAACTGGCAATAGCCCTAGTGGGAGTGACCGTAATTAAAAGTGGGCTGAGGCTGAAAATCAGAAATCAAAACAAAAATAAATCATTTTCGTCAGGCGATTTGACGACTTGTCCGACATGCATTTCAACGAAAGTTTTTAATTTCGCAAATCTTGCTCCGTGGAACGTCCGAGATGAGACTTTTGCGTGCAGGACACCTAGGTGGGACACTGCTGTTAGTGTCCCAGCGGTCGGTGCACCTGGACGCAACCAGTGTCATCGGCCAGGAAAACCGAATCCGATGTGTCCAGGCTCTTAGGCAGATCAAGCCTCTTAGACTGAAAGGTGGTGAACCCGAAAAGAAGGCTGCCGTTTTGGTGCCTCTTTGTATTGTCGAGGGGCAACTTTCCCTTCTTTACACTGTTCGGTCCACCAACCTCCGGACCAACAGGTGAGACTAATAATACTAAAACCTTTGAAACCTTTAAAAATTATATTTATAATAACAATATGTTTTTTTTTTATTGAAAGATTTATATTTATGTGATTAAATATTTTTTAATTAACAGCAACAAAAATTTACTTACGCATTATAATTTCTTGCATTGGCATCTTTTGTTGTGGAATTTAGGGGAGAAGTTTCTTTTCCTGGAGGAATGGAAGACTCAACTGATTCTAGTCTGGTGGAAACTGCCCTTCGTGAGACTGAAGAGGAACTGGGCATCAAAGCATCTACTGTTGATGTTTGGTCTGAGGCAAACTTTGTCGGAACATATTCAGGCATGTTTAAATTATTTCCACCTAAATATTTGTGTGTACTATCTGATAAGATAATTTCTGTGAAGTTTTTTTGTTATATTTATTGTTTTTTAAATTGTGTACATGCTAGATATATAAAGATAAAAAATCGCTTTGTCCTATATACCTTTGAACTTCGCTCTGTCTATACAGAATGATAAAATTTAATAAATTTTTTTCTTATATTGGGAAATATCCTTTGATATTATTTTTTTAACAATGTAATATTTTTGCAGGAAAAGTTGCGGTAATGCCCGTTTTGGGATTTGTTGGCACTTTGGATCTAAAGAACCTGCAAGTGAATGATCAGGAAGTGGAGGCTGTGTTTTCGTTGTCCATAGAGCAGCTTTGCGATCCCCTTGTTTGTCGGCACACCCAGTTCCGAAGCAGAGGGATGGTCTTGCCTGTTTTCCAGGCACCTGGCCAACAAACGGTCTGGGGCCTGACTGCCGTCATCTCACACATAATGCTCAAAGCCCTTGTGCCTAAATTGTACAAGAAGCATCTAAGAGCAATCCCTGCAATCAAAGTTGAAGAGCCAAAGCTGTGAGTCCTAAGCAATTGGTGTGCAAGTATTTAAGGTTTTTATTATTTCTGACAAATATTAACATCATTTAATAACTTTTAAAATTAAATTTTATTAAGATCCAAATGTTAATTAGAAGCTTTTTTGTTCCAAATGAGTTAATTTTCATAATTTTTAAAATGTAGACTTGGGAACTAAGTTGATCTTTTGTTCCTTTTTGTTGGGTATTTTTGACATACATTGAATATATTTTATTTTTCCTCTTTTATTGAAATATGATCAATATTTGATCAGTGAAACCATATGACAATAGTGAGACACCCAAATTGTATAATATTTGTGGAGCAAATTTTTGTGCTTTGCTATTACAAAGTTTTCCTTAAAAATAAAGTGTGACAAAATGCATTATTTTAACTTTTATTGTTGTTAATTTTTTCCGCTAAATTTTGGTAGCGCAAATTCAATATTTCCTCTAAACTGATTGCTTATAATCATTCTTCATTAGATAGTAGCAAAAAAATTATAAATATTTAAAAAGCAAGAATTTCTTAGTCCTCCTCAGACGCTGGGGTGACAACATTTCTGTGCCTCCTTGTGTGCCTACTGGGTCGAACGTAGGCCAGACCATAGCAACTGAATCGGTGGCCAAGATTTCTCAGGGCTGCGCACAAATACGGCTCAGCAGCTACACAGAACAAAGGAAGAAGAGCTGCTGGAAGGATGGCCAATAGAAGAGACCATGGCAAAACTGAGTCGTGTCTTGCCAGCCATGCTAGTTGTAGCAAAACAGGTTGTTGGTTAGTCAGGACATCAGAGTGAACCAGTACGGCCAGGAGCATGGGCAGTGTGCAAAGCAGAAGTACGAGAATGCACATAAGCCGTGCTTTGGCCTCCCAGGGCGGAAGGACGTGGATCGTCGAGTCCTAGAAATACAAACTGGATTTTAAATTTTAATTTTGATTTCAAGTCTTTACTGTGGAAGGTTTTTCGTCTTGAGGGGCTGATTCTTTTCCAAGTCTGCTATGAATGAACATTCCAAGCAGCAGGTATGCACAGGCCATGGCCATGAGAATGTGCAGCATTGATAGAAGTCCTGAGTATTTTGTTGTCCACACGAGGGGTATGTAGCAGAGACCTCGCCAAGAATTCCATCTTTATACGAATTTTAGTTCAATTTGATTAATTTTAAATTCACTTCTCACCCTAGCAAGGGCATAAGGGCAACGAGGATCACAAGTAACCATGAAAAAGCAGCCACTGCAGCTAAATGCTGCCACTCGAGCAGGCAGTCAACCAACGGAAGGTAGAGGTCGAGCGAGAGGAGCAAGGTGTGAACAGCCGGGGCTAAGGTGGTTATCACCAGTGGCAGCGAACCTACACCCAAACAAGTGGTTGATCCGGATAAGACTGAAACTGTTGCTGCAGATGGGCTAGGCGAATATCGAAAAGCAGCTAATTTGGCAGGGTACAATGTGGAGATTGGAGAAAAGATGAGTAGTCCGCAAGATTGGCTGAAATTTAAGGAAACTCATTGTTAAGCAGAATTTTTACTTCTCCAGTTGTTATGTACCTAAAAAATAAGCTGTTCTTTGAGGTCATCCGACAAATACGTCGTGCATTCAAAGAAGCGGCCACCATTAGGCCGTTTCCTACTATACAGCAGGTTGCCAAAAGAGCGGCAGAAACTTGGAACACCCATAAATCTTCAGGATGGTGGGAAGGATGCTCCACTGTCATAGTCATATTTGCTGTACTTGTGTGCATTTTTTTTTAACTGAAAGTACTGAAACATTGTCAAAAATTATTTTTATTCTCAAATTGAATTTAAAACTTATAAGATTAAATAAGAAGTATCAAAGTCATTTTTTTTCATTACACTGCCTTTTAATAATTATTATGGATCGAGTTAAATTCAAAAAAGGTCTGCAGATTTTAATTGGCTGAATTATGATATAAAATGAGTAAATCATATATGTATGAAATGGTACACTCTTATAAAATAAAAATGTCATGGTTTGGAGGCCAAAGCAATAATCGGCACGCAAGACCGCGCGGCCATACATAACGTTATGGCGCTCTGGAAATTATATAGCTGCTCTACTTGCTATATTGTGGATCGGAAACTCACAAACCCTGCGCGCCTATGTTGTAATTATAATGTAATTTATTATTTTTGTAAGCACCAAAAAATATAAATAAAATATCACATGCTAATAGTCCTCAAAATCAATTTTTATTTTGCAATATTTGTATTTTAAACAAAACAAAAAAATTATAATTAACAAGAATTTTAACAATATATCCAATAAATTATTTCGAGATTTAAATAAAGCGCACATCTTATTGTAAAAAATTGAAAAATCAATGTGGCGGTGCTGAATTAAAAACTGGAACTTAGAAATGGAACACCAATTCTATCACAAGTTCCGTGATTGCAAGTCTAATATATTTAATAATTAAATTATATTCCTACACTTTTTTTTACAAACCTTAAGGATATGATTGTGAAAATTCCCTAACATTTCTTAATTAATGCTCATTAGCAAGAATATTACCTGGGACTGCTCAATGTTTTGATGAACACTACTAAAAAAAGCAGATATATTTATATTTATAAAAACATTCTGGAGAGCTTGCCAAGCAAGAGTTAACAGCCTCAGGTCCAGCTGCACATTGGGCTACATAAAGGCGAGACTATTGATCCAGTGCCAGCGCCGCGCATTGCAGGGAATCTAGCGAGAGCTCTGGGAAAGTTTGTCAACCAAAGGACTTTTTTCCATTGAGAATTACCACATACACAACTCATTCCGTGTCGACAGCAGCGATTGCTTTTTATAGTTTATGATAATCTGTTGTCTACAGATTTGCATACATTTAAGGGGTGTTTATTTTATTTGTTTAAAATAAAACAAGAGCTAGTGTTCTTCACCAGTAATCTCAATCAAATGGGTTTTTATTGTTTTGGATCTACATCAAAACTTGACTTCTTTAAACAGTATAATTAATTTTTAGTTGACTTGAGGATAGCGCCAATACTTTTAAAAGGGCCGACCCTTTGCACCCTATAAATGCTTGAAGCTAAACATTGAAATTTTTCATTGTCAACAAAATTGCTCTTTTAACATATCATTTTAGGTGTTAAATGATGGGTGTTTGATTTAGGCATCCTTGGACTGGATGTACTTGATGAGGTCAATCACACGGGTGGAGTAGCCGAACTCATTGTCGTACCTGCAAACAAAGTAAAAAAATTTGTTAGAGTATTTTTGCTTAAATATTCAAGATCAAGATTTTCAGTGTTAATAATTATTTTCAAAAAAGAGAATATAATATTTTAGAAAATCTGATTGATTCCGAGGCTCACCAGGCAATGAGCTTGACGAATCTGGGGCTCAGCTGAATACCAGCATCAGCATCAAAGATGGAGGAGGAGGTGGAGCCAATAAAGTCGCTGGATACAACCTGGTCCTCAGTGTACTCGAGGACACCCTTCATAGGTCCATCAGCTGCGGCCTTAACGGTCTTCTTGATCTCATCATAGGTGGCATCCTTGCCAAGCCTGACAGTCAGGTCAACAACGGAGACGTCGTGGGTGGGCACGCGGAAGGCCATGCCGGTCAGCTTGCCGTTCAATGCAGGGATGACCTTGCCAACAGCCTTGGCGGCACCAGTAGAGGCGGGAATGATGTTCTGGGCAGCGCCACGGCCATCACGCCACAGCTGGAATGAAAAATTTACTATAATTAATTCTCATATTATTAAAAGATTTTTTGCTGTACCTTTCCAGAAGGTCCATCAACAGTCTTCTGGGTGGCAGTGATGGCGTGAACAGTGGTCATCAGACCCTCAACGATCTCAAAGTTGTCGTTGATAACCTTGGCGAGGGGAGCGAGGCAATTGGTGGTGCAAGAAGCGTTCGAGATGACCTTCATGCTGGGATCGTAGGCTTCCAGGTTGACGCCGACAACGAACATAGGGGCATCAGCGCTGGGAGCGGAGATGATGACCTTCTTGGCACCACCCTCAAAGTGGGCAGAGGCCTTTTCGATGGTGGTGAAGACGCCAGTGGACTCAACAATGTACTCAGCGCCAGCCTTGCTCCAGGGGATGGTCTTGGGGTCACGCTCCTGCAGATTTGATAAAAATATTAGTTATATTAGTTCTACGATACAATTTTTTCCCTTTTAAGATTAAAAAAGGGCTGTTGCACTTTATAATTATTTTATAAATTTTTGAGAAAATTTTGAAAAAATGGAAAGCTATACTTTTAAGAAATTAAAGTTTTAGTCTTAAAATCTTGTTAACTTATTTATTTAAATAAAAAACTTCTTGTTAAAGTTCAGGGCTAACCTGGAAGACGGCAATCTTCTGGCCGTTGATGACGAGATTACCATCCTCAGCCTTGACTTCTCCCTTGAAGCGGCCGTGGGTAGAGTCATACTTGAACATGTAGACCATGTAGTCCAAGGGGATGAAGGGGTCGTTGACAGCCACAACCTGGGCACCAGCATTCAGGGCGGCGCGCAGCACCAGGCGGCCAATGCGGCCGAATCCGTTGATTCCAATCTTGGACATGGTGAGTTTGGTGGCTCTGATTGAGAACTATAACAATTTTTTCCACAAATTAATAATATTATTTGCGAGACGAAATTAAAAAAAAGCTTAATTTAACTAAGGAGAAATTAAGAGGAAATATTAATATTATTATACATGAAAAATGTATACATTTTACGTTTCCAATAACCTCAGTGGCTTTGGGGGCACAATTATCTGGTAAATGTTGCTTTGATACCCCTCAAGTTTGTACTTAATAAAAGCAAGGTCAAAAAGAGGTCATAACCTTTGAGTGGGTTCTCAAAACATACCGGTGAGTTATCCTAGGCGATAAGAAAGGCAAACAAAAAATTCACAGAATATACACCAGTAATTTTAATATAGACCAAATAATACAAAGAAAATGAAAAAATTTATTTACTTTTTTTCCAAATTGAGTGAAGAAAGCAAAATATTTTTAAGTAAAATTGCTAGACCTTTTAGAGTAGCCAGAGAGTGATTAGAGCGTTTCTTTTAAACAGGATCGGTCATGCGACTGGAAAGCTCACCAAACACCGATAATTGGTGGGTTTATCTCCTAATTGGAATGGTCAAGTGTGTGCGAAGACTAGCAAGTCTCGAGAAGAACTGGCGCTCGCTTGGTTAGGACAACGCAGAACAAAATGTGGAGTATGTGCAAACTAGGAGCGAACCCACCCCTTAGGTCACGCCAAGGTCAAACTACAAAGTTCAGCCTAAGGGGAACGGATCTTGAAAAGCACAAATATGTAGCACATTGACTAAAATAAATTAATAGAAAAATCACTCCAATCTAATTTTTTATGTAGATATGAATAAACAAATTTAGTTAATAAGATAAATTTATAATTCACATAGAAATCTGACAATGTTACATCAGCTTCAACTTTTTAGCCTTCCGAAATTAAAAGCGCAACAAAAAACTTAGAAATTACATTTGAATTTAGCATTAGCCACAAAAATAAATGATCTAACTTTCAGCAAAGAAGAAAAATGCAAATCACGAAGGAGTTTCCCGGATTTTTCATTATTTTCTGCCGAATACTCGCTCATAATTTTCGCGTTGCCTATTTATGCGTGCAAGCAAAGACCCCCTGCAAGACTTTTAACATTTTCATAAGCCCATTTTGAAAAGATATTTTTATTACTAGGCTGCATTAAAAAACATTCAGCCTACATTGAGGAACTAAAAAAAACAAGTAATTTCATGAGTAAATTAAAAAAAAAAGTTCAGGAAGTATTTTCCGTCAAAAATTGCCGGCATTGCCAACTCGCCGCTCGACACCCCGGTGTTGGAGAACCGAAAATTTTGGTCTGGAGTGAATGCCAAATTATAACACAAAAACAGCGAATTCCGTTTTAAATTTGACGTCAACCGACTTGTTATGATCAAGGTGTGTTACCCATTAGCAACACTGGGCGCAGAGTGCAACATTTACAGGATTAAATAAACATAATTGATCGAGAGAAAAATACTTCAATTCTCACCTTGGCGAAGGTCAACCCAAAGATGATCGAAAAGTGCTACGCTAGTCAAGATCTAATCTGACCGAAACCAGCCTACATCTTTAATAATGCTTTTTGAATAAAATAATTATAGAAACTGCAAGCATAAAACTAAAATTTATTTTTTAAGTTAAGTATATTTCAGCAATCATCGTCTAGATCAATTTTATTTGACTATAGTAGTTCAGCCAAGGTCAGTCTCTTACAACCACGCCCCCGTGACCTTCCTCCAACCTCGCTGCCGGAGAAACGGTGATAACAAGCCTTTCTTTCAGTGTCCAGCCTCCATCCTCGGTAAGTCATCATGGCAGCCCAACAAGAACCACCAAAAGTGATGCCCAAGTACATAAAATTTGCTTTCGGAGGCCTGGCCGGGTAAGTTTCACTTTCAACTCATGCGTCAAAAGTGACACTTTCGCCCTCGACTGCAAATGACACTGCGGTACGTGTTTTGCTATTTTATTTTTTTTATTTTTTAGGATGGGGGCAACGTGTTTTGTGCAGCCCCTAGACTTGGTAAAAAACCGAATGCAACTGAGTGGAGCTGGAGGGGCGGCCAAGGAGTACAAGACCAGTTTCCACGCGTTTCGAGGCATTTTAAAAAATGAAGGAATTGTCGGGATGTACTCGGGACTGTCGGCAGGGCTCCTGAGACAGGCAACCTACACAACCACAAGACTTGGAATTTACACTTGGTTGTTTGAGAATTTCTCAGGGTGAGTATTAGCGTTTTATTCTGATTAAACACCCTCATCAATTTTCCAAAAAATTGGAAGGTTTCCAAATTTCTCAATTTGGCATGATATATGACCACGGCCGAATTGTGAAAGCTTTTTATTTATTTATAACTATGCTCTTCTTATTTCATTTTTAACCTGATTTTACTCATTTGTAAATTTTATTTTTTAGGGCTGATGGAAAGCCTCCCGGCTTTTTCATGAAGGCTGGCCTTGGTATGGCTGCTGGAGTGTGCGGTGCTTTTGTGGGCACTCCTGCGGAGGTTGCTCTGATTCGGATGACTGCAGATGGTCGACTGCCTCTTGCGGAAAGGAGAAACTACAAAAGTGTGTTTGATGCCTTGTTCAGGATAACACGGGAAGAAGGGTTGTTCACCCTCTGGAGAGGTGCCATCCCCACAATGGGCAGAGCCATGGTCGTCAACGCTGCTCAGCTAGCTTCATACTCACAAGCCAAGCAGTTCCTTCTAGATACAGGTAATAAAATTTTTATTAAAGAATAATTTTACAAAATTGGGCAAGTTATTTGCTGCTGGCACTCTTAACCAGTTTAATCTACTTAGTGAATGGGTGACATCAACACAGTGGCCTTGGGTTGGCACAATTTCATTATTATGCAAACAAGTCTTTAATGAGTATGGTGGCCTGAATATCTTTTAATATTTTGCATATTATGCTTGTAGGGTACTTCCAGGACAACATTTTGTGTCATTTTGTCAGCAGTATGATTTCTGGCTTGGTAACAACAGCCGCGTCAATGCCTGTTGACATCGCCAAAACACGGTAACTATATTTTCTAAGTATCTGATTTATTTTTCACGGGTCTCATAATCACATAAAATTTGTTAAATTAATATTAAATGATCTGTAAATATGCAATTTATTGTAATAGTATTTTAGTTCTCATTAATTTCAATTAATCTAAATTTGAAATCTTCTAGGATACAAAATATGAAAATGATTGATGGAAAGCCAGAGTATAAAGGTGCAGCAGATGTTTTGATAAAGGTTGTGCGCAACGAAGGATTATTTGCTCTGTGGAAGGGCTTCACTCCATACTACGCCAGACTGGGTCCTCACACGGTTCTCACATTCATCATCTTAGAGAAGATGAACACACTTTACAAGGAAATGGTGCTCGGAGACTTCAGCGGCAAGAGCAGTCTGTAGGTTTCCGGTTCTCAATCCGACTCTCTTAAAGTCGAACAGACTGATTTTTGTCTGGACACATCACATTCATCAGAGAATTCACAAAATGAGAAATAACTTTGTTAAGGATTCTAATTCATTAGCGTTATCCTCTGTTAAAGCTTTCATATAGGCTGTATTTTCATGTCGAACTACAAATAAGCTAGGAAGATACGATCAAAGCCATCACGTTACTTGATATTCTGTTCAACCTATTTTTTAGAAAATGCTACTGTTTTTTTTAGTGTCAGTGCACACAAATTCAAAGAGAGTAAACTGCTTTTCTGATGACCAAATTTTAGGCTTATATATTGGAGTATTTAGCATTTTAAAAGTCTTAAAAATTATTTTAAATACGGACCTAGTTTTACATCATGTGATACTCTCTTATTATACTGGGCTGATTGGGCATAAATTGTTTTCGCCTTTAAAAAAAACCTATTATTTGAGTTCAGAAGCATTAAATATCGTGCAAATCGTTGTTGCCTGTTGTACAGAAATGCTTGTTTTCTAGTTATAATTATTGAAGTGTTCCAAATTGTGGTTTTAGATAAGAAATAAAAATTTGATGCAAGAATTTTACATCAATGTGTCTTTATTATGCAAAATTAAAAAAATTGTCAATCACTTCTATCACAATAATTTTCAAGTGCTTTACAAGCAGATTAATTTATCATATACATCGTTGCTTATTTTGAGCAATATGCCAATAAATCCATTTTTTATATTTGTACTGATTTTTACTCAATGTTATAGCGCAACATTTTAAATGAGAATCATTATTTATTTTTCAAAATTTCATCTTACTGGTGTGTCTTAACTCTGAAATCGATTTCATCCATCCCAAGAGAATAATTCGTCTAAAAAAAGGCTTCTTAATGCTGCCAACAGGTTTTCAGTTATACAATGGCCGTACAAAATTAGTTATTAGGTAGGATGTTTTTAAGAAGAACATGAGCCAAGTTAACAGGGTTTCCTTTTTCGTCTACGCCCTCTGGATAATTTATAATGAGTTTTAAATACTGCAGGAAAATTTTAAAATAATTTTTTTACCATAGAGAATCAAGTTCACGTTGTCTTTAGTTTCACTTTCCATATCAATCAGCCGCTGTAGAGTTTCAGTGAAACTTAGGATTGCCTCCCTCTTGTAATCCATCAGATCTGCCAAAAATATCTGATTAACTCGAACCACTTAAGAATTATTGGGTTGTACCAGTTTCACCAGAGAACTTGCAGGCTTCGACGTAAGTGATAATTGGAGTTGCATATTCTGCGACAACATAAACAGGCTCGTCTTCGCTCTCAGGTTTTTTGATCCTGTACATTGTGTTGTGATATTTTCTACCGCCAATAGCACCCCTGTCAACCTCAACCATGGCAGGAGTCTAAAAATAACACAAGTTAAAAATTCACGGTTAAAATAATCAAAGGAAGTTAAATATCATTTACTCACTTTGGCTCGAACAATCCAATCATCAGAGTTGTCAGCCAAACTGGAATGTCTAATGAATTCACCAGAAAGAGGAATCAGGATTTGCAGACGCTTGTCTGGAACGGAAATCTTTTTTCCAGTGTCACTTTTGTTTGCCTCGATATAGTCGTCAATTTTGTTTTTGAATGCTATTTTTTATCACGTTAAGAATGAACAAAATTAAAACTAAAAAATGTAGCATACATTGTCCCTCAGCCTGAGGAAACAGGATGATTTTGAAATAGCCATAAAAATAGCTGTATGCAATGGCAGGTCCATAGTAGATTCCATTCAAATCTCTACCAAACATTTGTTTGACGACCAATGGAGAGGATTTCTAGATATAAAAAAATAAAATCAAAAACAGCATAGCAAAACTCTGCGAGCAGATAAAGAATTAAAAAATAAAATTGTTCTTACTAATAGCAGGGTTCGAGCTAGAAAGGTTGAGAGGGCTCCGACTGCCACAGCCAACCCTTGACTTTCCCAGTGCCGCTATTAAAAACAATTAAATAATGTTGTATTAACTGGCCGGTATTGACAATAAATTTGACATTTTTACCAGAGCATATAGAGAAGTAAGTGGCAGCGCCACCAATGAAAGATTCTTTTCATTAGATGTGAAGAAGTCCAACAGAGAATATTTATCTATCAGGGGCGACTTTGGGGAGAATGTTTTTGCATATAGGAAAATCCTGGTGGTCACTTCTCCCACATATACACCAACTGGAAAGCTGGCCAAAGTTACCCTGTCAAAGTATAATTCAGTTAAGCATTTCACAAAATTTTTACGAAAGTCAGAGTAACAACAACATACCAATTTTCAGCAATGTAGCCATTGAAAAGGAGGCTTGCTACAAAGATAAGTGCAAATGAAATAAAAAATAAATTAATAAAAACTTCACCAAATATGTTATATGTGTGGTAGGAAAAAATAATTGCACATTATTTATATTTATGAGTCATAATTAAAAACAAAATTACCTGTGGCGACAGCAGCTCCACCGATCACTTTCGGCAAATGGTCCATAGCATATGCTTTTCAATCAGCTAAAGCTAAAAGCCTGGAACAAATATGTACTTGAATGTTATTTATATTTACCATATAGTTTTTGATTGTAAAAAAAAAAATGAAAGAACGTTTTATATTATTTATTCAAATATTATTTAGAGCAGATTTAGATTTTTCAAGCCAAATAAATGATTCTAATTTTTTTTTTAGTTTTCTCTCTCAATAAAAGTTTTTGTGTTTGATTTTGATTTAAAATAATAATCATTTGTCCAAAAACATCTTTTCTTTTACTCAGTTTGAAAGCAAAGAGAAAAATAATTTTATTAACTATCGCCACCCCGAAAGGGCATTGCACCTGCATAATTAAGTACCCCCGTCACGCAACTTGAGGTCCGCCGCGACCGCCGCACAAATAACAGTGAGAGCGCCAAGGATTTGAATGTGGAATTCGCACCGTGCTTCCTCACAAAATAAAAGCTTTTTAACACACAACATCGAATTCGCCGAATTCCTAAAATGACCGACAGAACGTTACCTCTACTATTTGTCAACCTGGGTGGAGAAATGTTGTACATAATTGAAGACCGACTCACCACACAGCAAATCGCAGAAGATAAGACAAGGAAAGGTACACTCCTTTTAATAAATTATCTCAAAAATTAATCAATAATGTCATTTTTCAATGTTTTGACAAATTATTTTCAGAAGTGAGAAAATGGTGATAAAAAAATGTAAATTTTGTTCCAGTACTGCACGATATAGTAGCAACAATGCTCAACGAAAGATTTGTAGAGGAACTATTTAAGCCGCAAAAACTGTCGAACAGACACGGACTGAGGACACTTTTTGACAATCTTGCCCACGTATCAATAATGAGACTAAACCGAACCAGTATGAATAAGGTATATAGAGGGATAACCTGATCTTTGCAAGATTGCTCTTTTAACTTGAAACCTTTTGAAGTTATATGATCTAATGATCAGCGTCGTGAAATATCAGATATACTCCATATCAAGGCCGCAAGATCTACTTTTGGTAACGATGAATCATTTGGAGGCGCTGGCTGGAAAAGAGCCGACAAATTTGATTACAAGACTTATTGCGAATTACCACACAAAGTTCATCCAAGTAATTTGTTTAATAAAAAATAAAAAGTGTAGAAGATAAAAAAAAAATTAATTAATATAAATCTTTCAGACCTACGCCACAATGCAAAATGGGGAACTACAGTTGTTGCGGAATTTCATTTTGAACTATCTGCAGGATGACACTGTAAGGGTGTCAGTTTTGTTAAAAGATAGGTCGCAGAATCCTGATGGACGCTTTTTTATACCGACGAGTGGTCCTGTGGCGTCAGGTATAATTTTATGCTTTAATTTAAATGAAAATAATTATTGGCTCAACGAGTATTCAATTTGATTAATATTTTAATTAATTGTTACAGGGTGCGAAGTTCCAGTAATAATAAGATCGTTTTCTGACGATGGAAATTTAGAAACGGAAAAAGTTATAAAATCTCCATACCAGTTTGACGCCTGCCTTGAGTCGGGTTCTCTGGGGCTATTTAAATCTCATGTAACCACATTAGGACTAAACATGCAAGTTTTCCCAAAAATATTAACGAAAATATTCTTAAATCAAACAATTTATAGATATCACGCCGAAAGAAGAATGGAAGAAAAGCCAATTTTTGTCCAGGAGGATCAGCGAGCGTTCAACCCGGACAGTTTTCTGCACGCAACCAACTCGCCTCTTTGTGCAGAAAGCAGTGCGGCAAAAGGCCAAGAAAAAGGTGTAGGGTACCAAGAGCTGCACCTGCTCTCCAAGTTGCTTCACTCTGACTCAAATTCACACAGCGTTGAGAGCGGAAATTTCATTCTATTGGATTTGTTCAACAGCGACGGTGGAAATAATATAGGGTTAGAAGCTCTTTATAGTAAATCTCCACCTTTTCCAAAATATTTTCTTTTCTTTTAATTCGATAAAAACAGTTCTTTGTGTTTGC
The DNA here is from genome assembly GCF_031216515.1 of Neocloeon triangulifer. Classification (NCBI taxonomy): domain Eukaryota; kingdom Metazoa; phylum Arthropoda; class Insecta; order Ephemeroptera; family Baetidae; genus Neocloeon; species Neocloeon triangulifer. Next base: position 14,198,077 of record NW_026775554.1, on the reverse strand, counting down.
AATCACTCTAGCAGCAAATAATTTATTAGAAAAAATTAAAAAGGATCAAATTGATTATATTTTAAGTCCCCGTTTTTCTTTTTAGCTTTGCTACAGAAGATCAGCACGAAAGCAAAAGTCCAGCAAGCCCTGCTTTAGTGGTAGACGCAAGGAATCAGGACCAAACCCAAGAACTGGCCGCTCTTTTTAACGAAATGAATGTTCTGTCCCACAAAAAAACTCACTCAGGCAGCACCGAAGATCTCCTTGACCTTATTCCTTCATCCAGTTAGAAAGATATGCACCACACTCTCAATAAATCTGGATATTATTATTATGAACTCTAAAAAACTATTTTTTGGATTTGAATAAATAATGTAAAAATCTCACTCTGTGTGCACTACTGCAAGGAAATCATCATTATTGAACTTTATCACAAAAATAAGTTGAAACTGTGTAGAAGTCTTATCACAATTGATCGCAATGGTGATAAAAAATAAGCCATGATAAAAATTGTGATAAAGTAATTAGGAATTAACAGCTTGGCTTATATAAATAAAAGATTTCTGGTAAATACTGAATAAAATTTAAAATTTTTATAATGTACTGGTAAATATTTTCCGTTTTGTAAAACAAATTAAAAATTTAAAGCAAATTATTTTTTGTTTGACATTTTCAGTAAATTTAAAAGTTTATAAAATATATTTATATTCTTTTAGAAATAACTGTAAAAACTAGAGATTACTGAAATAAATAGTTTAATATTAAAAACTTTCAAAATCAGTAAAATTCAATAATATAGTTCGCTGCCACGACGCGGGAGCTCTCTCTTTGTTGGCAGTAATTTTCAAGTGAAGTTGCTTGCAAGAAGTTCTTCTTGGTTGCTTGGTGAAGTTGGCATCATCAAGTATAAAATGTGGTTGGCATGCCTGCTGCGCATGTCATCAGACATAAACAAAAAACGCATGGCGCTCTCCTAATACAGGGTCCTCTTTTCCAACCTCTTTTCCTTTGAAAAGTATTCACTTAAATAAAAACATGGACTTTGCGAAAGCGCAGCTAGAAAAATACGGCTGGAAAGAGGGCGAGGGACTTGGTGCACAGAAGACAGGTATATCAAAAGCAATCAGGCCAGGACTGAAAAGGGACCGAATGGGACTCGGAGCTGACCCGGCCGAGGAATTTACCAACAATTGGTGGAATAAGGCGTACGACAAAGCAGCACAGAATGTGGAAATCAGCGTGAACGACGCCAAAGACTCTGTTAAGGTGAAATTTTAATCCAATTAATTTGAAATAAACATTAACTCCTTGCTGAATTTTTAAGGTCAAAACTGTGAAAAAGAAAGCAAAGAAGAAGGCGAAGGAGGAACCAGTAAAGAAAATCTACAGCAATTTTGTGAAATCATCGGTACTGGAGGACAACGAAGAGGTGGAATCTAAAGAGAGAAGTAATCAATTGGACGTGACTGAAGAAGAAAAGGCCAAGGAATTTGTACCCCTGTCGGACGAGCAGCTTTTCAAAGCTTGCGGCGGTCGAACAGCTCACAAGGCGGCCAGGCACGGTCACAAACTTTCAGGGAAATTGGCTCGGTTGCAACAACAAGATGAATCTTTTAAATTGGTGACAAGGACTTCTTTGTGATGCTCAACAAATGTTCAATGCTTTGTGATTTACATAAGTTAAATAATAAATAAATTATTATGAATGAAGCGGAAATTTTGTTGACTGCCCTTAAAAATTATGAATTATAAAGCAAAAAAAAAAAAAAAAAAAAAATTGTGATTATATCATGGTGAAGTGTGATTTTAATGGAAAATTAAATAACTAGTTTATATGTTTATAAACATTTATATTCGAAGTTCCAATGCTGGAGAAAATTTAAAACAAAAAGAATGCAAGATTTCTTTTAATTTTTTCATGTTTCATAGAACTTAATTATTGCCATTATTGAGCATACAGAGGGCAAGCTCTCAATCTTTATATGGTAATTTCTATTTTTTTTTCTTTTTTAATAATCAATTATTAAAATAATTATTAGCTATTCTGAATATGTGTGTTAATATAATTATGTACTTTTTTTATTTTGTGTACATGGTTTGTCGAGACGTATATTATTGACTATCGTATCTCGTCCACAGATTTTCTTTTCTATGTCAACGTCAACAAAATCAAATTTTGACGTAAAACATCATTATGTACTACCTTTTATCTGGCTCTGCTCTAACTTAATCTCAATTTATGTATTACAATCGAAAATTCTTAATAGATTTTCATTTGACTGTAATCTAAGTAAAAAATTCCAGGCCTAAACAAACTTAAAAGACTTATTACTTACCAGATTTCTTGGCTTTCTTGCTGCGGCTGGCGGCGTCAGACGAACGACTCTTGTTGCGAACGAACTTCAAGATCAAGATTTTAGCGTGTCTGGTGTCTCCGGCCCGGCGTAGCCTTTCCTCGCAATCTTCGAGTTGCTTTTCTCTTTACAGCAGCCAACCCACACCACACCTATATACATACAACAACGCAGTCAACCTCTGGCATCTGGCAGTTAATTTTTTTGCACACTGCCACTTGCTCGAGGAAAAAAAAATAAAAAATAAAAATTACAAAAAAATCGCATGTGTGCTTTTTGTTTAGAAGAAGGACGAGTGGGGTTTTCCACCGATATTTACCAATCTTCAGGATAATTTCATTTACATTGAAAGTAATTTAATTTAACTGATCTATGCAAAGGAACTTTAAACAATGAGTTACCACGGATCGATAAATTTTATTTACTAAAAGTTTAAATTTTTATTTAAATGTTTTTAGGCAAAGTAATTTGTAACTCCTTAACAAACACACTACTCGCAATTTCTTGCCAGCTGACTCGCGAGCAACTTGCGCGCGCTGTTCACATCTTTTGGCAAATCTGGTATAATCTGATCTCTGATCTGATATGAACAGAACAACAAGACGGAGCTAAGCGGTGCCCTCTAATTTTGTGCTGCCTATTCTTGCAGAGTTTAGGTCTGTCAAGCCTTCTAATTTTAAATAGGCAAGAACTCTAGACAAAATCAGCAGCCGAAAATGCAAACGAACACAATGAAGAGAGGAGCCCTCATCGTGTTGGAAGGATGTGACCGCGTTGGCAAAACCACGCAAAGCAAATTGCTGGCAAAAACTCTATCAGAGCTCAATTTTCCGGCTCAGCATTTTCCATTCCCAGGTATTAATTACAAACTTTCTGAAGAGTATATTATGAAAGTTATAAAAAATCCTGTGAACATTTTGTTTTTTCAAAGTTATAAAAGCGTTGAAAATTACATAATACTGTAAATAATACATATTTTTATATTTTTGTTTTGAATATATAATTTTGTATAATTATGATATATTTTTTGGTAGACAGAAGCACCAGAATCGGTGGCGTGATTAATGACTACCTTGCCAATAAGGAAGATGTGAATGACAAAGCAATCCACCTTCTATTCTCCGGAAACAGATGGGAGCTCGAGTGAGTTTTAAATTTCATTTGAAACGTACATTTTATTGGATCCACGCAAGCATTTGATCCATAGCGCTTTGCGATATGTGAATTTTTAAATTTATTCTGAATTATTTTATCAGGTCGCGAATGCGCAAGCTGTTGAACTGCGGAACTACTCTTGTTGTGGACAGATATGCCTTCTCTGGAGTCGCTTACTCGGCAGCCAAAGACGTAATACTGTTTTTTTCCTAACTGTAATTTTATAAAGAATATCATTTCATCAGGGCATGAGCCTAGACTGGTGTAGACAGGCTGACGTCGGCCTTCCAAAACCTGACCTTGTCTTTTTGCTGCACATGGGCCGAGACTCTTTGAATGAAAGACCGGGTTTCGGAGAGGAGCGATATGAAAATCACAGTTTCCTCAGCAAAGTATGGCAGAATTACCAGGCACTGAAAGACAAAACCTTTAAGGTCAGTTAAAAGTCGGGTCAGTTTTCACAAAGTATTAAAATGGTTTTTTAAATAGGAAATTGACGCTGATAAAACTATCGAAGATCTCCATGGAATTCTACTGCGTGACGCAATCAGCACAATTAAAAATGTTGCTGATCAACCCATAGACAAGTTGTGGGTTTAATTATCTGCATTTAGATGACATTGACGAGCATGCACAAGTGCAGCCATGTCCATAAATCAACATGAACTGAATTAACATTCATCACTTATTGTAAATTTTTAAACCGTCCAAATCTCCGATATTTTATGCATTTTAATACCTTAAAATTCCACTGCACTATCAGTTTTAATATATTTTAAGATGAAATCCAAATTGCTTAGCGGAGAGTGGTGGAGAGAAAATTATGATAAACACAGAGCTACAGTTGTCTTTGTTCATAAAAAACTACTAAATTTTCTCTCGCCTTTATTTGAAAAATATTGGGTAATAATTGTTATCCAATGATCCGTGTCCTGCATTTTGATTTGTGGTTTGAATTTTTAAAATTACACAGAAAATTTGAGACTTTGTCGATATATTAAAAACCAGTTAGATTCAACTAAAATCATAATAATAATTATGCTTACATTGTAAAATTTTATTGCCACTTTATTGTTGGCTATATGGTTGTAATTCGAAATCCAAAGGATGAAATTAATTGATAAAATCTAATTTTTCTAAAGATATGACAAATAAAACTCCACTTTACTTTTAACTATCACTGTGACTTTGTAATTTTATGAAATTAATGTAGCTCACTTTACACCTGTTACAAATTATGAGAATTTAATCAGTGAAACTTTCTTCCATCTGATTCTATCCACTCATATCCACTTTTATCCTTTTCAATCTTTAATTGAACTAAGAGAAAAGGTTAAAAAAAACTGAAAACACTCTTTGATAGTTCTATTTTTTGCTATTTTTCAAAATTAAAATTTGGTCGACCCTTTATAGAAGCAAAGGAAATTTTACTGGGTTTACGATCAGGGCAACTGGCAACTTAGCCCACATCATCCAAATTAAATAAACTTTTATGAGATTGGAATATCCCAAATTATCCATATTACACACGATTTTTATTGCCACATTAATACATACAATTTTCTTACTCTTTACTTTTTTGGCATCATTTTTTATTTTGTTTCTGTTACAATATAATTTTTTTGGAAGTGAAAATCTTTTTATAACATAATGCCAATTTACATTGCAGCTGATTTTGTGATTATTGCCATATTAGTCGATTCACAATGAAAGGAAAGGGCGGTAAATGGGTTGCTGGCAAGGTGGTTCAATGTGGGATGTCAATGCGTGGGCAAACTACCTCGGTGTCTGCCTTTGAGTTCCACTATACTCGGCAGTCCTCTTTCAGCACCACGGCCATCACCGTTTCTTGGCAACTTCTCGTCACAAGGTAAAATAATGTGAAAATGGTGAAAATAACTATTTCATTTAAAAGTTTCCAGTAATTGTGAAGTACTTTCAAATGTGAATTTTGTACAATTGAGAATATTTTTCATCGACTTTTTTGCCGGGTATAATAAATGCGACATAGATCGATACAGTCTTCTTTAGTATTGGTCATGCTCTCATTGATTTTTGTGTGCAGTATTCGCAAGAAATTGTCAAGGACAAGCAAGTTCATTATGAAGCATCAATTCAGGCATTCAAAAAAGGGGGAAAACATATGATATAAAAAAATCCAAAGATTAAGAAAATTTCATTTTCCAACATAGTTTTGAACAAATATTTTTCTCTAAATTGTAATTTTCAAGCTCTTAAATACTAAATTTGAAAGGAATAATTTTATTTCAAAGGTAAATATATAATTATAACTTTATATTTTTTATGTTAATGTAAATAATATCAATTTCAAATATTACTAAAATAATATAGGGAAAATTTGTTTTCGAAAAATTTATTTTTCTAGTATAAATAATTATTTACATCAATAACATCCAACATCTGACCTAATATGAATTGTTATTTTGCTACAGTAACAAATAAAAACAGCACACGCCGCGGGGGTTAATTAAAATGTGCAAGCGCGTGCAACGAGACTTAATTAGAGCTCCCAGAGATGGTACTATACAAAGCAACGTGATTTTTATTTGCCCTCCTTGCAATGCATTCATATAAAAGCATATTGTCTGAATCACAAAGGCGCGAAGGGGGTCGTGTATCAGTCTGGGCGCGGATCACGCTATATATTCTCCAACACATATAACAAAGCTCGCACCTCCTCTGATATTCATTATTGGATCCAGGTGACCTGCTTTAGACGGAATATAATTGACCAGACATCGATTGCTTTTTTTCAAGACCACCCTCGTTTTTAATAATGGGGTTAATCGAGTTCAAATTGTTTTCCAGATGGTTTTACCGCATTTAGTGTCATTTGATGTGGGGCTAAAATTACAAGTTAATAATTTTTTTGAGGCTGATCAATTTTGAAATATCTATGAAATGATAAAATTTATCGATTACTTGAATCCATGGTTTAAAATAAATAAGTCTATGTCTAAGTTATCAAAAATATATTTCATTCATAGCTTTCAGAGACAGCTCATTTTTTTTCATCCCTTTATTTTTTATTTAAATATATTTTTTTTCAAAATTTAAAAAAAGTAATACATTAAAACATAAAAATTAGTAAAACTTTGAAGTAGAAAAATACTACGAAGTAAAACACACAAAAAATACCTCTCCTGTAATTATGAGCCATAGAAACATCCGCGCAAAGCGAGTTATATTTTCATTTTGATAAAATTAATTGCAATAATTTCTTTCCATATTTAAAATATTAACTGATATTTTATACATAGTAACTTATTTTAATTTCAGCTAATTATATCATCGTTTTAATCAAAACACCTCATTAATATTATCGATCGCCAAGAAGAGAGGTGCACTAATTGTGTGTAATAATGACACACAAACCAATTTCGTAATGCACGGGTTTGGTCTGTCACGGCACAATGTGCCGACCCGAGCGTCAGTCCACCTCGCGTAATCGCCTTGCGTAGGAGGGCGCGACGGTGCTCAAGAAAAAAACACCTTGAACGTGGTGTGCGCCTGGCCGGCCCGAGAGCGCTGGCTCGGCTGCTATTGCCATTCTCGCCGTTTCTTCCGCGGCCTCCGCTGCTGGCTTCCTTTCGTGCACTCTGTTCTTTAGGGATTACTTCTCGTGTGTGCACCAGTGCATAAAAGTAACAGTGACTGACTGTCTGCCGGGATAAAACTACTAGTTGAGTTTGCTGCGCCGAACACACCACGCTCATCTCAGCGTCCTGTCTGTCCACGAGACCCACTCGAACAGGTATTTAGATTTTTCTCTGAAAATTCATACTAATATACTGGTTTGCTCTTGGAACGCCTCTGCTTTGGAATTCTAAAATGCTGCAGCTGCATTTTATAAATTATTTTTATTTAAAATTGGATATTATGTTTATAATTATGGTTTAAAGACGTTTAACCCTTAATAGTACTTAATTATTGAAATAGGTCCACCTTTCATCCACCGCAAGACTAAACCAATTTCTTTTTCTCTTATAGTTTTCGTTTTTACTCATTATGTGAATTAAGATAATTTAACTGCAGATCAAGCTTCAGTTGAAAAAAACTTGTGCTATTTTCTCCTGTAATTCCCAATAATGTAAAACTGATTTAAAATTTACGTATTATTTAGTTAAGTTTTCAATAATTTAGGTACATCTGATATTTACATAAAAATATTTTCATCTCGGAAGAAATTTTGCACCGGCTTAAATTGCTTTTACCTAATAAAAGTAATAACAATTCATATTTCATAATTATCTAATATTTTTTATATTTACCAAAAAAACTTTATTTTGATTGCTCTCTCGTGTTAAAAAATACATTTTTCCTTATCACTTTGGCTCTTTATTTTATCCCTGATTTAATTCTTTAAATTATTAATAAATTCCAATTTTATCCAGTTCCTACAATAACCTCCATCCTTACAGAGTGAAATTTCCAATCCTGTTGTGCGCACTGGCCTGAAAGTTAATAATATATTGTCCCTGAAACGATTACTCAGAGAGGATGTACTGTACATAACAAAAGACCAAATGGTGTTAAATCAAATTTATGACGGGCGCTTCAGGTGCCGCAGACACTGCAAACTTCCTTTCCTCAATCGATGCGTCATAACAAGCGCGCAACTCTGACATCATTACGCATTTACCTGAATTGGCGTGACACAAACACACCTTGCAATATTTTTTTTTTATTCCAAGAAACCGGATGGAAAAATATCATAGTAGGAATAATATTTTTAATTCATGCAAATTTTTAATTGACGGAACATATTTGTAAGTGATAAATTGTTTATAATTTATTTTATAAATTTCTTATTTTACCTCCAACGTTTACTGTTTACAAATATATAATATTTAGTTGAAAATATCGGGGGGAGGGGGTTTATTTTTTTTGCAATGGAGATCAAGGTTGGCAAAACCTGCATCTTCAAACGCGAATGAATTGAGGAATATAGTCGTTAAAATAAAAGCGCGCGATTCATATCACGTTTCAGTTCAAGTTCGATGGACATTATCAGGGCAATCTACCTGCATGTACAAAACTATAAAAAGTGCAGCCTATCGGCTTTCTAGAATCAGGAAATAACTCTCTGAGACGCATTAGGGCTGGCTGAATTTTTTCCCTTGTGACCCAGATCCACGATAATCGGGTCGAAATTTGTGTTTACAATCTTGCGTAAGGCAAACACAGTACAGCAATTCGATCGCAATTACTTATCCGAATGTGTGTTAAGGGGTGTTGATATGCATAAAGTATGCAAATCAAATTGTTTGCCTTGCGTGCAGTAGATAGCCATAATAACGTCATCGGTCAGTTCGCAAGAATTGGCCACAGTCGAAAATATTCTGTAATCCTTAAGGTCATCATAATCAAAGTTCTTTCTGTTTAGACGGAAATCAATTTAGGTGGGAAATTAATGTATTGCAAAGTGCGTTAGAAACAGAGTAAAGTTGCCGAGTGTATGCAGCGGAAGGGCGGCTTTTGATATTTCTTATCAGATTTAGGTTAATATCATTCAGGAAACCCAGTCAGACGGCCTATCAGCGACTCTTTTGTTTTTTGTTTTCTGCGGTCAGGGATATCTTATATTGTGCACATCACGTTTGCTTGCCAAATCCTAAATCCATAAATTTTTAAATTTTGCGGAACTTTGTTCCCTTGATAAATGAGGGTAAATTTTATAAAAAAAATATTTATTTAATTGTATCTTTCTTCATTATGATTGAGGTCGTAAATTTGTTAAAATAAACGGCTGGCGTTTAAATCCATCTTAAATTTACTTCAAAACATGTAGAGAAAAAAACTGCTGATTATTTTGCAAGAATTATGTTTAATTATTCTAGAATATTAATTTTTCCCGGGATAAGCCTATATTTAGTGATTTTGAAGCATTGTTCAGTTTAAGTTTTTTCAATTGTAAAAATGATCCCATTTACTTTTGTCACTCTTTTTGGGACTTATTTTTTTATTCATTGAAAAAATAAATTTTTAAATAATTAAAATTGATTAATATTTTTTCTGGCTCTTGTATATTGAAAAAAGAATACGTTGCTTTTCCAGTTTATGATAATTCCTTTTGTGAATAATTTAAATTCATAGAAGACCTCTATTTTATTAGCTTTGTTTATTGGCCCCCTTTAGTTGATAATGAATGCTAATGAATTATTGTGTTGATCGTTAATCTTGAATCGGACAGAGGTGCCTGTATTTAATTAGCTGCATAGTAGAATACACGTGTGTGGTCTACTTCTGTCGGTGGAAATCAGCGTCCTTGGTTGAATAAGGATGGCGTGGACGGCGTCAATTAATGAGCGACGAGCAATTGTCGCGCGCCGCCCAAAGCTACTCCAATTTTTCACGACACATCCGCGCACGCTGCCGCGCCCACAATCAGTAAACAAATTACCGCGACAAAATTAGCACACGAAAACAACACTAAATTATTTATAAGCACCACTACTCCCTCAAAGATTGGCACAATAAAAAAATAACTCATGAATTGAAAAAACGATCATATTCCCTTGAACCCTCCTTGGCGCTCCAATTGTAAGCGGTATATATGCTGGTGTGTAATTTTATACCAAGCTAAATTAGCCGGATTTGCATGACGTCTGGTTAATTTTTTACTCGTTTGCAGACAGCAGCGATGGCCTCACTTCTGCATCACTCGCCGCCCTTCACTGTCCTTATGGAACCCCCGGCGCCGGCACACCCACCAGTCTCGCGGCTCACCCAAATGCAGGTCAGTCGGAATTTTTTAACGAAAGAATGTAAAATTATAAATCATAAACATAAATACTTTTATTATCCAAGTAAAATGATGAACCATAAACCAAACCCTGATCAATTTTTTTATTTGAACAAACAAATATTCCCATCATTTCTGATATAATGTAAAGGTAATACTTTGATACTTTAGAAGTTAAATTAAACTCCATAAAACATGAATTAAAGATGTGAAGTTCCTTAAAAGAGAATTATTCTGAAAAATTGACAATATTTCATTGGATTGTGATTGTATCTAATCTATTTATTTGTACGCGTATTTTAAGAATTTGGTGTGGTGAAATAGTTAGATGCTTGACACGCACAAAACTGACTGTGCACAAGCAGAATGCATGAAATGCATGCGTTTAGGCAAGAAGAAAATCCGCTGCAGCAAATCCCCTGGAATGTATTTTTTGTTTTTTTGTTGGAGTGCATGTTTTGACATTTTGTCTGCTCATCGTAGCTTTAATTTTTTTAAAATTTTTACATCAATTAGAAAAGGAAAAAGAATTACTTCTGAAAAATAAATCTTTTGAAAGCGCTGATTCTAAAACATGAATTCCATTAAAAATTTCACTTCATTTGTTCAATTCTCTAGTATCATTCTTTCTTTTTAATTGCTCTTCAGCAGAAGCAGAAAGTTTTCTTATCGCTAAGTAAGTTTATTTTTGTGCTGGCTCCAATTTCTGCACTATTAATCTCTTTCAATTGGCTCTTGAAAGAACATATAATTTTTTATTTCATCGCGAACAAACAGCACAAACATTCTTAATTGGATAGTTGGTGCGATGAGCGATGCCGCCGTTAATTAAATTAATTACATAAAAGTGGGTGAGAGTGAGCCAAGCGAGAAACGCCGACAAATTTAGGTGAGGCGGTGCAGGTCTGGCGGCACCACCTTTGCGCTCTAGCTGGGCAAAGGCGTATACATTTTGTTAATTAATTTCACTCGCAGACGATGCAAAAATGAAAACATACACACATTACTTGGTGGCTTACAGCAGGAAGTGGAGTGAAACAATCGATTCGCATCTGCTTTCTTTGTTGTTTTTTTTTTTATTATTATTAAAATTATTCAGATTTTACTTTAAATGACTTTCTCTATGCGATAAATAATGAAAAAAAACTAAGCTAAGTTTTCTTCACGGACTTAAAGATCTGCTTGGAGAATATTATTTTAAAGTGTAATTAAATGAAAGATTTGTTAGGAAAATATTAATTATGGGGTTATTAAAACAATTGCTGAAGATTAAAATCTCATAGATTAAACAGAAAAAAATTGTTATTGCAGATTAAAAAATTTACTTCACAAAAATTAATCTTCTTTGGTTAATTTTAAGTGTCACAAAAATTGAACGGAAATAACAGTCATTTTTAATTAAATCAGAAGAGAGCTCTGTCAGTAATGTTGTAATGTATCTGGGCCCCAAAACAAGGAATCTTTTATTATAATTAATGTTTATTTGTCAAAATTGTTGCATCACATTGTTTACATTCACTTGATCGAAAAATTTGTTTGGACGCAACATAATATTGCATTGTTTTTTAGCAAAAATTTTATTTTCTGATAATCAGCAGCAGCAGCACAATCCAGGTAAGCTGGTGCAAATCAGCCAATATTTTATATTACGGCCAGAGATTCGGCCTTGGCGCCACTGCAGTAGTTTCACCTTCCAGCACCGTCAGGTGAATGAGTCACTCAGGGCTTGCTCTTATAAGGACATGCGACCTCCTGGGCGCGATCGCTCTCGAACTCGCCGCTTTAGGCAGAGATCAATTCTTATAAGCAAGTAAGAGTCATTGCACCCTCACGGCCTCGGTTCTTCACCCTTTCGACGGAAAATTAATGATGGTTTTCGCGGATTTTCGCACATAAAGGTGCAAGTCGGGAGTGTGAAAACGACGACAATAGATCGAGCCGCAGACCCATTAGTTATCCTCGTGTCACTTGTGTATTCCGCTCTGCTAGCTCACTTAATTTATTTTCAATTCACGGAGCACAAAGAATTTTGCTGCGGTTGTTGCGGGTCAAAAAATTGGCTGTTCGCAAATTTTTACTAGAATGAAAATTCTAATTTTTAAGAGTGACAATATATTATGAATCTGTGAAAATTTGGACTTAAGCGTGAAACTCTCGTGAAAGTTGTTTTCATAATTAATTAATTCAGTTAGCTGCAGTCAACAAACAAAGACGTTAAAAATTATAACCTGCTAATTGGGAAGGATTATTATGCTATCAATTTCTAGTCCGGCGGTGAATGGCCGAAAATTACAGTAATTATGCTCCAATCTGATCTTTGACGTAAAAATATTTTGGCCGCTCGCTATTATGATCAATTATGCGGACGTGGACCCAAATAAGAGTAGCTTCATTTTGGAGAAATCTTTTCTGCCAAGTGAAGCGCGTCGATACATCTGCGGTGAGAATGAGAGTTGTTACACAAACATTCTCACAACTCACAACGAATTTGACGGCGGCTTTATAGACGCGCGGAGAGAGTGCGGCGACCGTGATATTGAAAATAACATTCGCCAAGACCTTTACTGACTGAACACAATAAAGCCTTGACTCGTAACCAGAAGGTTCTTAAGGAAATGACATAAAAAAAATGACTTTTGTCACCATTCGGTGGTGATAATTTACATATAAGATTTTGTTGTGATGAAATTACTTTTCATTCAATTATTCTAGTAATAAATCTGCATGAATTTAAAGTATCCAAAAATAAACCACATTAAAATGAACTGCTTTTTTAATTTTTATTGTATTATTAATATAAATATAATTATTCTGTATCATAACACATTACTTAATTGAAGGTGATAAGAAGTTTTAATATGGTATAAGATTAGATTTTAATTTTGATTTCTAGGAGACAGAATATTTATACATTTGTGTAAAAAAAAAGTATTGCTTTTGTTCTCAATAAAAAGTTTTCTTTGTAATTATGTAAACAATCAATTTTATGCTTCTTATTTAAACTGTTCTAAAAGATGTCACAAATTGTATTGAAAAGTCTAATTTGAAAATTAATTTAAGCACTTTATGCACATGCACTTCAATTTGGCGCATAGAAGGCTTTTAAATTAATATGTGTTGGAATAAGTAATGATCAAAATGAGTTCAGCCTTTCTCGTCTAGTGCAATCAGATTATTCGCATGTCCGCCGCATTGTGCAAATGTGTCCTCGATCTTGAGCTGTGCACAGCCCCTATCATTCATTTGACCAGGCGCTCGATATTGTGGAAGGGTGTTTGCGTGACCAGAGTGACGTCACTTTGGTCACTCTGCTGCCCACTGCTGGTGTTTCTTTTATGACGCCACAAACGACGCCGTTCTTGCGGTCAGTGGTGATGGAGTGCGGCTGAATGGCCGGTTGGCAGCGCATCGTGGACAGCCTGTCCAACGGTGGTGTCCGAAGCTCGGACCCAGCGATGGCCGAGGTTGTGTCCGTGGCGCTTGGCGTGTCGTGGGCGGCAAGAAGTTGGGACGCGGCCACAAGCAGAAACTACATTCACGCAGTAATTTTCACTTATCGATCCTCCAGGCCATTCTGCTGTTGAAACTAACTTGCGTTTTCCGTGTTTGGCCTTCAAATCGGTGTGATGTATTGGGTTTTCAGATTGACAACCAAATTATAACCAACAACAAATAATTTATTTGAAATTTAACTTGTATATTTTTTATTTTCGGAAACCAATAGGATTTTAGATAGCGATACTAATATTTGATGTACATTTATATATATATTTTAAATAATAATATAGTATATTTGATTAAAATTTTATGCACATAAAACGTTCAGAATTTACATATTCTTTAAGCCAGATGTCCCAAGAAGATTCTAATTCAATCCAAGATACAATGAAAATTTTTGCTTTTGCTTTTTTATGGCAGTAAAAATTTTAACAAATAATTATTTCACTGTATTTAATATTTTTGTATTTTACAATGAATGTTCCATATTTTCAGAAAACCTATAATATTATATTTGGGTATAATGCATAGAGATAATTGTAATTTTTTGAAGCATACAAATGCAGGCAAATATTTTGAAATTCAAAAGTTAGTTTAAAGAAAATTTGGAAATTTATAAAAAACGCGCATATTTTGGAATCTTTGTTGATGTCTTCATAGCGCGTCTTGTGAAACTGAAAAAAATTTATAATGCAACAGCTCTTTTATGACCAACACTAACAAAACTATTGCAATGAGGAGTGCTCGTTGAATATTCTATTTTAATAGAATATTCCGTAATTTATGCGACATTTAGCAATATTATAAAAAAGAATTTAATAGGTTCAAAAAATAAAGTGGCATTATATGAATGTAATTTCAATGAAAAAATATTGAACAAATGCATTGAGCAAGAGATTATTGAGTTCAAAAACTAGCATAGACCGCAGACGAGTGTACAAAAAACAACAAAAAAGGCGTCTGCTGCCTCGCAGTATGTTTTTTCCCAAAGTGCGTGTGTCGCTCTTGCACGCATCGCGGAACAATGATAATTATTATTGTTATGAAATTGTCTGTCTCTCTCTCCCACTTAGCATGGCGCACGTTTCCTGTTATCGACCCGCGGGGTGGAAAATTAACAACTCATGACATTGACGAGGCTCCGAGTAATATCACCCGCGAGTTATCTTTGCTGGAATCGCCATTAAAAATGCTATTTTTGCGTTGACTATAATGCACTTTACGCGTGTTGATTCAAATGCGCCACCCTTTTTCGAAACGGTAATTTCGTCAGTTTGTGACAACCCCTTGGACAAACAACAGTGGTGCTCAATTTAAAAGTTTTTTTTCTCAGGAAATTATTTGTTAATTTCCACAAATGCGACGAATATGCGTTTAGTTAGTGCATGCGAAAAAGTCACCTCAGGAAGAGGATTAGTTTAAGACGTAGTTTGTTGAACAAAAAACTGGGTGCACCGATGCACGACACGGAAATTAAGATCACGCCGGCCGTGCCGGCGGATCGGTCCTTCAACAGTTCGTGGGACTTGTCGTCAAGCGATGCTAGTTTTGGATTCACCCCCGACGTGCTGTCTTTCCAGCCAGAGTATGCGAGACGCGCGTCTATTTCGCTGCCCTGCTCACCGTCCCCGCACCTTGAAATCCCCAAAGTCAGTACTCGGTTGAATTTTTTTTTATTCTTAAATAACTTAAGATTGGACATCTATCTTCAAATATGAATTTAATTTTGAAAAATTATTTTTAACTCTCCTACAAGAATTCTATCATGTAATTGCCATTTGAATAATATAATATGGCATATTTATATTTAATTCTTAAAATATTGCCACATAAATTTTTACTAGGAAAATGTAAATATCTAATAAAAATTGATGTTTTTGCAATTACATAATATCATTCATAGTGTATATTTAATTATAAATTATTTTAAAATATTAATAAATAGGACAATTTGCAGCATTTTTTAGCGATACACTTACAAAAATAGCTGTTTTTAGGGTCAGGTCTAAGACAAAAGTCTTGTCGGCCTGTGCCCTTAATTACTGGTGCAGAAGGCACCACCTATTATTTTTTTCAAATTATATATTTTGAGTTCAACTTTATCTAAAAATCATTTTTTTGTAATACCCTTTTTTTTATTAAACACCAAAACATTCATTGGGTCGATCATAAAAGCTAGAGGAAAAGTGACACAAAGGATGTTCTATTTTGGGAGAACATTCATAAAATAGTGAATGCTACATCAAACGGGATTTTTAGTATTTGTTCCTCTTTTCATTTCGCCATAAAAGGGTCCTTTTGTTTGTCGGTCATTGGCATTTTGGGGTGAAACGTGAAGTGAATGCCACGCAATAAAAAGGGGAAGGAGTGAGAAAAAGCTTAATATTGTTTAACAGTTTGCAAACCTCATTATCAATTTTTATCGCAACATTTTAGACAAATATGCAGACCTATTTATCAACTTAATTGTTAAACTTTATGGTTACTCTTAAATAAAATTCATTGCGCTTGATATGAGTGTAATTACTTAAAAACTCCACCCGATTTAAATCACCCGTCACCATGACAACGAAACTTGGAATTTTGTTTACCGGTGACGCACGCAGATTGAGCTTTTCCCATATGCGTGAATTAGACTGAAAGCTCTCATCATGCCGATTAGAAGCTAATGTGCAGGTTTCTCCTCAATATTAATTCAATAATTTACTATTCATTCAATGATATTCTTGAAATAGAAAGCTTGTCCTTGACAATCAATGATCATATAATGAGTAAATTTTTATTAATTTTTCTACGATTTCCAATTTTAATATGCAAAATTTATGTTGCAATTTTCAGGCTAGATTCCAACACAGGCAGCTGCTCGAAAAGGAACAGAAACTGCTTCAGATGCTTGAAGATCAACAGCAAAGAACAATCCAAAGAGTTAGTGGCCGTGGAAGTGCTGGTTCAAACACTTCTTCAGGCTCAGGGTCTTCCACTAATTCCACAGGTGAGATTTTCATTATTAAAAATAGTTCAAATTAAAAATTAAATTTTAATGTTATTTATTACATATTTGATTCATATTTTCTGAAACAAATAGTAAATATTAAAATTATATTGATGGAGAATTTAATGGAAAACGGAATTCATCTCTATGAGAGGATTTTTTAATTTACTTAAAATTAAAACATTCAAAGTTCAAACTATTTTTTAAAGCATTCTTTTATTTGTCGTAAAAAATATCAATATTTTTTCTCAATAATATATTTACAGAAGTTTTTGCAAATTGTTTTTCTCTTTTGTTAATGAAGAAAAAATAAATAAAAAAAATGCAGGCAAAGTTCGTCAACTTTTTGAGGAGCGGCGCTCCATGCACTCGCTGTCGTCTTCGATGTCCTCGATGAGCAGCACACGGTCCCACTTGAGCGAGTCTAAGTCGATGCCCATCGGCTGGGACCGTAGCTACCCCTTGGACCCACTCAAACCCAAAACTGGGCCCGCCAGAGCTCCTCTGAAGGCCCCGGCGCAGCGCACATCGAGCCAACAGGCACCCGTTTCCATGCGTCCAGCTGTCAAGACCAACAACCGCGGACCCTTGCAAGATTCGAGCAACGGCGGCACGGCCTTTGGAAGATTGTCAAATGTAGGCGCCCGTAATGGACTGGCCCCAGACACGGAGAATAGTCAGCAGCAAGTGGTCTCCAAGAAACCTGTGGTCAAGGCACTGGGCGAACCGAAAATAAAAGTAGCGCCTGCTAAAAGAGTTGAGGTAAGAACGCTATTTCAATTATCATTCAAAATTTGAGTATATAAATGAAATTACACGGAAACGTTTTCCTTCATTTTATGAGTCTAATTAAAATTGGCAAATAATACTGTGCATTTGAAACTTTAACATCTCTATTTTTTGCAACTATTTTAGGTACAATAGTCAAGAAAATTCGTAAATTTAAATATACATAAAAGCGAAAAGCATGTTCGTTAATTTTTACGTTTTTGCACTAGAATAAAATTGGATTTTTTTTTTCATTTAAATATCTTGTTGTTCTGTTAAATATTAAAATACAAGAAATTTCTGCGTAGAGAAAAATGTTAGTCATAAAAGGTGAGAACATCAAATTTAATCACAACAATTAAAAATTTCTATTTTTGTTCTTCTCCATTGTTGGCCTTTGAAGATTTAAAATTCTGCTTGACGTTTTTAAAATTTTGAAAGATGAGAAGGTCAAGTAAACGTTTCTCTTACCAGGCACCGAGACCTCGTCCGCAGCCCACTGCTGCTGCCTCACCAGTGACCTCGCCAACTAAGTCTGTCAGCCCTCCTTACTCTGCAGATCTCAAGGTAAGAATTATTTCTCCCCAAAACAACGGTTCTCTATCTCAAATTTGAATCTTCAGCAGGCTAGCAAAACCAAGTCGCCGCCTTCTTCTTCGGGAGCCGCTGCCCCGGTCAAGCACTCAGAACCATGCCCTCCTGGCATGGCCGAGTGCAATTTGTGCGGCCGCCGCTTTGCAGATGACAGGATTGGCAAGCACGAGGAGATCTGCCGCAAGACCAAGCAGAAGAAACGCAAGACCTTTGACCCAGTCAAGATGAGGACTCAGGGAACTGAAGCTGAGACCTTTGTGAAAAGTGCCGGGAAGAGTCGAGGCCCAGCCGTGGCTGCCAAAAAGGTTCAATATTTTTCTTGGTTCTCATTACAAAAAGAGTTTCTTTTCTCCAAATTTTTCATTATTTATTAAGTGTTTTTATATTTTTTCAAGCTCCCAATCCATATTTGTTTTTAAATTGCCAATTTTGTAAATTAATCTAAATTTTGAAAAACATTATTTTGAATTATTTCCAGAATGAAAAATATGGCAGACATTTGTAGTTAATTTTTAAAACTTACTCTGTTATCCTGCGCAAATAGAAAAAAATAAACGAGAACAACATTTCAGCAACAACCAAAGAGTGAGGCGAGTAAGGGCAACTGGCGCAAAAAGCACGAGGACTTCATCGAGACGATCCGGCAGGCGCGGATGGTGAAGCAGATCATGGACGCTGGTGGAAAACTGTCCGACCTGCCGCCACCCAAGCCGATGGACACTTCTGACTACGTCCAGTGTCCGCACTGCTCGCGCCGCTTCAGCGAAGGGGCCGCCGAGCGCCACATCCCCCGCTGCGCCAACATCAAGTCCAACAAGCCAGCGCCGAGGGCTCGCAAGTGAGCCGGCTGTGTCTCTTCATACATCGAAGCCCTCCTCCAGTTGCCACGTCTCTCTCTAACAATAAGAATTTATATATTTTTATATCAAAACACTACCCTGAAATGAGTTTCCCTCTGCTCACCATCAGGGGTAAAGATTAGAATCAAGAACTAATTTTAAAATACATAATAATGTAGGATACTTAACTGCAAAACAATGCTATTAAACTACTAATTGATCAGCTTACTTATTCATGTTTGTATTATCTATCTATAACAAATATCAAATCTTATGTTTTAAAATGACAGGACATTAATTCTAAGTAGTAGAGTGAAAGAAATTTAAATAATGTGATTCAGGTTTAAAATTTTTATGAAAACATACAGCTTCATAATGACGTTTTGAATTACCTTTCATTTAAAATCTACGTATGAAGAAAAGTCTTAATTTATTGCTTCTCTTTGGCCACATTTTAGCAATTAAAGGCTGATATGGTGTCAGTAATAAAAAATCGCTAATATATTTTTTTCATTATACCTTATCTATACACATAATTTTTTTCCAGCAAAAATATGAAATAAATTTTAGAATAGAATCTGAAAATTTTTCCATCAAATTATAGTTGCAATATTTTGTTATTACGCTTTTTCTTTGAAATGAGTTTTAATTTAATAAGCTAGGTGCTTTGTCATATTTACTATTCAATAATATTATACCTAAAGCAAAATATAATTTAACTCGACATAATATAATAAACAAGAAATAAAAGCATAAAAGCTGATACAATTGAGTTCCTAATAATAAAAAAATGATTGAAAATTGTGAAAATTTGATCTTTTAAGAGTGCTTTCATGACTTCATTGTACTTACTTACAAATCGTAACATTACAATTAATAATAATTATGAATTATATATTTGGCAATAAAACCAATAAAAAAATGCAATCTAAAATTGTTCTATATTATTTATCCTTGAAACCAACACTGTCTTGTATTTTTTTAAGGTTTTTATATAACATAATGTGAATAAAATTGTGAAAAAAACATATTACCAGTAAAACTTTTGAAACACTAAATAATATTTTGATGAAGCGTTCAGAAGCGTTTTTTGCATCGTTGCGACAAGCCCATTTTTAATTTATTATTTTTGATTCAACAGTTATTTTTTTTTTTTATTTTGGCACACTTACAGCAACATTATAGCAAGTACTTAATATGCTGAAATTTCACTTGTGCTAAATCCAGATCGTAGGCGAGTTTTATTTCCTGTTTTACCACACAGCTCTAATGAAAAATCGATAAAAACTTGTCTTTTAACAATATCAATATGGGTTGATTAAGACAGGAAGTAAAATAAATGCATTTTGTCGCACGTATACGCGTGAAATTGCGAAATCCTGAGCATCTGTGAAGTGAGAAAACGGCGGCCGACATTTCTCGGTTCTGCACACGATAATTGTGGAATTCATGTAACTATTTGACAAGCGGAGGCGGACTGCAAAAAGTGTATATAGAAATTGGAAGTTCCTTCCTGATCGACAGCAGCGGTTAATTGGACGCATTTCATATTTCTCAGCAGAAAGCAGCAGCGCGACTTTCATTTTCGCGTCTCTGCACAGATTAAACGCGTGTGCTCGTCGCTCATTACGCTCGCCGCGAAATCATATCACCGCTCTTTTTTAGGAGAAATCCAAACGGAATACTTTAACGCTTCGTTAATGAAGTTGATAAATGCACAGAAGCAATAAAAACTCTCCCGACAGTGATACGTGTTCGCATTAATTTCTTCCACATAATAAATCCAAACACACCGCAATTTTTCTGCATAGCTCATTTTTCATAATGACAGAGAAACGCAGCGCAAAAGTGACAGCTGCACTACCCAAACACAAACACCGCACGTTGCTTCTAATATGATAATCATTAGATATTTATATATATTGGAGGCGAATATTTTAGAAACTCGCGGATCGATTGGTCGATTTAACTGCGGCTAACCAGCAGAGCGAGTAACTACGTAAGTAAGTGGATGGGAATTAATTTATTTTCGGCGGGCGCGTGTGTGTGCACGCGTCCGTATGAAAAAAAATGCATCATTGGGCGCCGATCTCATGAGTGAGGGGATATCAGCTTCCACTTTTCATATAAAAAGCTCCGCGGGTGCCAAACGAAATCAGTCTCAGTGCGCCTGTGATCTAATTACGTTTAGCCATGGCATCAGCTCGTATGGTAAGATAAGCTTCCAATCTTTTATTTTAAAATTACCTGTTAATTTTATCTTTTCATTCAAAAGGAATTCTGGAAATTTTGTTTTATTTTTATCAAATTAAAATTTTTTCACCATATTTTGATTAAAATGAATAGTTGAAGAAAATGAAAGAAATTATGAAAATATTTAAATTATCATTCTTCTTTGATATACCAGGATACTGTCTAAGCATAAAAAGAAAATTGAAAAGTGACCAAAATTTTTAAGTTAAAAAGATAATTGAATTTTTACTTTTAGGTCGTCCTTTGCTTGGCCCTGGCGGTCGTAGCTGTGTCTGCACAGTTCGACGCTAACGGTTATGGCTATGGTGGACAAGGCGGACAGGACGGTGGACATGGACAGTATGGCGGACACCACCTTGATTACTACCATGTAAGTGATTAAGAATAATACATTATTATTTACACTTCACTTTTACTTCACTTTAATCAGGACACTTTAATAGATGAGCTCTCTTGAAAGTACATTGATGCTTTCACTACTCGCATGTGAGAGTTTAAAAATGTTTATAATTTTATTTTACCCTTTGAATTTCAATAGGATTTATTTTTTTTGGCCTGAAATTGAAATTAACATTATTCAGATTTAATAGCAAAATTTGAAACTGCTATACTTGCAAACTGTATAATTTTATTTTCCGCAAAATTATTTTCTGGAATGATTTTATTCCAGTTATATTGAAATTAATATTTATAATAAAAATAAGGAAGATTATTTCGTTCTTTCAAACAATAATATATTCAAATTGAAACTAGCGCAATTAGTGCAATGCAGGTTGCATACACGACGTTTTGCAGGCGCTCAGCACTTATGATCATTATTAATTCTACCCCATCAATACGTACTATTGAAATTTGAATTAAAAATTAAATTTTCTTTTTCTGCAGCACCCCAAGTACAACTTCCAGTACGGCGTCCACGACGACCACACTCACGACATCAAGAAGCACTCTGAGAAGCGCGACGGCGACCACACCGAGGGCGAGTACTCCTTCAAGGAGGCCGACGGCACCACCCGCACCGTCAAGTACTACGTCAAGGGCAAGAGTGGCTTCGTTGCCACTGTGCACCACTCGGGTCACGCCAGCCACCCTGCTCAGACCAACCACTACGCCGGACACCATGACAATGGTTATGCCGGCGGCTTCGGTGGCCAATACTAAACGCGTATCTCGCTCCTTGCAATGCTATAGTGACGCCGCTTGAGACTGTTAGATCCTATTCCTCTGTTATATTACCTCAATAAAAAATTAATTTTTAGAAAATTGCTGTTTCCTCTATCTGTTTATCCAATGGATATTTAGAACAATCTGATAGTAATATATTCACGCACATCCACATCTTGAAAATTATGTTTAGAATATACTCGACAATGCTCTTTAATGCATTCGCGGTCAAAATTCTAATGCTCAATGGTAGTGGAATCAATTTTGATATGGAATCTTTTTACTTATGCTGTATATAGTTTATCACAATTACCACTAAAGAGATCATATTGCTCATTAATTTATTGAGTTTAAAACATCATTTAAAAACTTTCAAATTTCGTGCACTCTTCATTACATTAAAGTGTTCTGGCAAATTCAAAATATAATTAAATGCCAACAACCATGAAAATAATACTTTTACTAGTTTTTTAGTTGGGTTAATTATGCTTCCTGGACAAAACGAAAATATAATCAACTTATTTACTTGTTGGAAAAAAATTAAATTTAAAAATATAGTATGTAATAAAATATGAACAAGAATTAAAAAAACAAATCTGTGTAATTTAAACAGGGTTTTGAATCTTTAAAATTGTTTAAAAAAACTAATATTTTGTTTATAAATATAATTAAATTTAACTTTTGCAAACAATAACTATAAGTTTCATTATTAATTTATTCTCTTAAATTTAAATCAGATCAGACCAGATTAAATCATGCGAATACTCTTTGATGCAATTTAGATTCTCACAACTAATATTCAGAAATATTCTTATAAATAGTAAAAACACTTTCAATAATTTCTCAATTTCTAAAATATAAAAAAAAAATGCTTGGTTACAGTCTTAGTCCAAATATTAAAATTAATAGCTTATTTCTATCATTTATTATTCATAAAGGAATTTTCACATATATATTATTTTAATGGTAATATGAGTGATAAAATTATGAGACTTGTCTATTGAGGTAACATGTATACCACCACTAATAATAAGATATTAATTTTCTTTAACAATTTATAGTTACAGTTAAAGATAAATAAAAATCAACTTTTATAAAATATTTCTTTTATTTCATGTTGTAAAATTAATTGAGGTATTTTACACAGGAGGATACAAAAGTTTGACGTATCACAAGGTGTTACATTAGAAAAAAATTATAATACCAACTAAATAATTCCAAAACCTAAACTTGGCCCTGGCAAGTATTATCCCAGACTTTCTTTAAGAGACTAATTTTTCTACAGCAAGTATGGATATAATCCACAGGATTTACATTTTATGAGACCAATTTGCAAACTTTGCAAACTACAGACTTTTTTGATGAAATATGAATTTATGATCGAATGATTTTTATGGGACGAAGGACGAGTGGCCCCTTGGTCGCGGGTACCAAGTACCTGACGGTTCTGACAACGGGCTTTGACTTAGGAGGTGCAACGACGCTGTGGTAAGCGGTATCGGCCTCACCCTTCCCAAATCCTCCCTGGCTTCCAGAATAACTGTTCTGCAAAGATTCGAAAGCACTCGCGTCCTTCGAGTAACCCTCTAAACCGCTCTGGTACAAATCCTGCCCACGTCCCTTGCTGCTCAAAATAGGTTGGAAACCATTTAAACCCTTTCCAAATCCCTCATATCCTCCTAAGCCTCCCTTAACCTCGTCCAGAGTAAACGCACTAGCACCCTTTCCATTTTGTACAGCCCCACCAAAACCTTCAAAACCCTTGGAAAAGTCGTAAGAGGATAAATCATCAAGTCCAGCAAACCCGCCCTTAAGTCCGTCGTAAGCTCCAAAATTGGCGTTACCCAAACCGCCCTGAGCACCACCTAGGCTTCCCAGGGAAAGTTCATAGCCTCCTTGACCCCTGCCATAGTTGTCATATGTGTTTTGGATCCCACCTGAAAGGGGATTGTAAGCACCGGCCGATACCTGAGCCTGTCCACCCTGTTGACCTCCTGCGTATCCTGCATAAGTTCCCTGGCTCAGAGCAGGTGCTGCCTGCTGATTGTGACCTGCCGAAAACCCTCCCTCAGCTACTTCATATCCACCCTGTTGACCTGGAGCATGTCCTGCTGATAAATGACCCTGATATAGCCCACTCTGAGCGGCAATATTACCCTGTGAAAGTCCCTTTTCATATCCTTCCAAGCCACCCTGGGAGCCTGCATATCCACCCTGAGCAACCTGACCCTTACCATCAGTACCGTCAAATCCACCACCCTGGCCTCCTTGTGCATAATAATTGGCAAAAAGATTGGCGAGTGCGGGGCCGCTCAAGGCCAAACCGCCCTCCTTCTGGTCCTCATATTTATAAGAGTCCTGACCCTGCTGCTGAGGGGCTCCGTAAATTGCTTGTGTGCTTCCCGGGTGGGCAGCAGCCGGAGCCTGACTTGCCTGAGCAGGGACGTACTGTTGCTGAGGTTCATGGTGACCTAAGTTTTGCGGCTCCTGGTGAGCTGGCTCGGCAGGGATGTCGAAGTGCTGGGTGTACTTTGAGGGGTGCTTCGAGTGACCCGAATGAGACACGGTGGCGACGAAGCCGCTCTTGCCCTGCACCTGGTACTTGACAGTGCGAACGGTGCCATCAGGCTCGGTGAAACTGTACTCGCCGTGCGTTTTGTCGCCGTCGCGGGTCTCACTGTGCCTCTTCTTGTCACCGGTTTTCTCGTCGTTCACCGCATATTCGTAATTGTATTTAGGGTTCTAAAAAATAAAAATCAACAATCAATTGCAATAAGATGCACTATTCGACTTTTATATTAATAAAGGAGGGAGCAAATAATGTGAAACTTGTCTAACTAATTCTAATATACAATTATAACTTTTGCGAAAAAAGGTTTAAATGGTTTTAAAAGCATTTAGGGAATAACGTACTCAAAATTAAATTTTCTATTTGAACAATCTTTCTTTACATAAAAAATTTTGACATCAAATTATTCAAAATTAAATAAATGCCTTTTTCAAGGCAAGAAACCCTTGATAAACAAAAAAAGAATATAATTTAAAAATTTAAAATTTACATGAAATGTTAAAACAAGAGTAAATATATTATGATACGTTAAAAAATTGGATTCTTTAATTGAAAGTATAAAAATTTTTAAAATTATTTAGAAAAAACTTTTATTCAAATTTATTTTTTTTTTTTTATTAAAATACACTGATTTAGTGTGTCTCTATTAATTTATGTTTTAAAAGCTGATCTGATAACAGCTTCATTGTGTTGATTTCCAGCCAATTTTTAATTGTTTTAAATAATAAACATAAGAGTTAAAAAATAATATAAAAATTTTAAATAAAACAACATTTTTGCTTACGTGATAGTATGCAGCGTATCCTTGCTGTTCACTCGCGTGTCCTCCTGCACCGCCGCCGCCTCCTAATTGAGCTAAAGCTGCTGATGACAGCAAAAGGACTGCGGCCAATACCTATCAAGAACATCATCAAACCGTTACTTAAATATTTTTCATTTTGCTCAATTGAAGAGAAATTTAAGTGAGAGTAATTTGCGCGCACCGAGCACAAGAGCACTTACTTTCAGCGGAGCCATGGCGAGAGTGATAGCAGGACGGGAGGGACAGGTGCTTTTTATACCGGGGATGCAGATCTTCCTTCCTTCCTGCACCCGATCTAGGTCACATTCTCTGTCGTCCAACGATCCACAATATCGCGCGCAGACTTTTATGAGAAAAAGAATAAGCATTTATACATGCGGCAGCCAAATTACAAGCCAAGAGAGAAAACTCGCTCGACTTCCCCTGCTGCTCTCAACTCATCATACAATCAGTGATTATTCCCGTCCTGCGACTTTTTGATGCAGATCAAACTTTTCATATTCTCTTTTCTCGTAGCGATCTAAATAAGGCTAGGAGCGGCGGCTTCTCCGATGAGAGATTGATAACTCAATCGCGCCAATAAGAAAGTGAAATTTATTAAATCATGACGCGAAGTTCACCGCCTAAGCACAGTTTTTTTTAACGAGATCGTCAGAGGTGAGCGCGTGTGAGGGGCAAGGTGAGTTTTTTATGGGACCGCTAGGCAAGTATTCTAAAGTGAGTGGATCCCGGCCTTTTACTAGCTCTTAATTAAATAGACTGATCTGGAGTATTATTATTCACCGTTCTCGCAGCAAAAGACGAAAGCATTTTTTAGTGAGTTAAATATTCAAACCAGTTTTACGATTTCTATTTCCTCCTTTTGGCCAAATTCAACTTTTACTCTCTTCCGTCCGCTTTTTTTATACTCGTCTTGTTTGTTTAACGTTGTAAAAAAATGTAAAAATTTCGTTAAGCAGATTTATTTCTTTTGTTTGACTTAATTTCTAGCAACGAGCATATATTCCGTGACAACAATAGAAAAAGAGAGAATAGAAAAATAAGGCCTAACACCGATTAAAATTTAAAAATTTTCATAATTTACCAAGATAAAATTATATATTTTAATTTTTTCAGATTTGCAAACTATGCAGAAATTAACTGAAAATAGAAAGAGCGAACGAGAGTTAATGATAAACTACTAAAATATTAATATAAATTATTACAGAACACTTTCATAAAAAATAACCAATATTATGAATTAATTTTCAATACGAAAAAGTTCTGATTGTAGATGCTGAAGTTCGAGAGTAAAAAATTGAGCCATTAAATATTAAAGAATATATAAAAGATCTTAAAAGAAAGTGACATAAAAGATTGTTTTATAATGTGTGAGAAAAAGCATATCATTTTATTCTCTATTTATACAACGACTGAATCGTTTAATCTGAGCTTCACATAAATGTATGAATTTTGTAGTCCTCCGTTTTCCAATTCATTAATGTTGCTCACAGAAAGCAATTTAAGTGCGTACAGAGAAGTTAAGCTTTCTCTGCTAGATATGTTTGCTTTTTTTAAAAATGTGACAGCCAAGAAGTTAATTAAAACGGAATATGCTTTTACAAGGACAGTCTCTCAGCAGCTATTAAAGCATGAAGAGATATTTTTCACGCGTTCTGTAATAAATTCTTTGAAAAGTGCTGGAAAATTTTAGTGCAATGGGCCCTGGGTAAAATACTATATATACCAAAAATTATTATCAACTCATCCCTTTATGAATTGATAATAACTTATTGAATTAATATATTGCATCTGCCTCGTTGCTTTCGGTTGCTTTCATATAAAGTTGATTGTTTTACTGTGTACAAATTTTTTGTTTGGATAGAAATTTATGTCAAGAAATCATAACCGCAACAGACCGCAATCAAGTTTTTAAGTACACATTCTCTTTTGTTGAAAAACTTTTGAACAAAATACCGAGCATTGGAGTTAACAAAATTGGCGCTCAAGGAAACGTTCATCGAGTTTAATGAAAAACGGGCTCGGTCCTTCTGTTGTCCTGATTAAAAAGAGTGCTTTTCATTTAAAAAAATACCAGCTTTAGAGAGCCATTCGTTTTGTGAATGAAAAAAGGAAAATTTTTCGTCAAAGCTTACAATTAGTCTAAGTTTGGTCGTCAATGATTAATTTAAAAAAAATATCGCCACTGCTTAAACTTTCGTATTTTTTTTTAATAAATTACATAATAATAAAAATTTAATTCATAATAGTAAACTGAAAAACGAAATGATAAAATAATTAAAAATTTGCACTTATTGTTAATCGTCCAAACCTGTGATTGTGTTTTTGTAATTTTATAACAAAACTCTAGATACATAATGATGAATGATGATAATTGAAAAAAATATACAATATCGGGAAATGGTGGTCGGAAAAGTTTAAAAATAAAATAATATAATACGTATAAAAATAAATCAAAACCTTGGTAAAACCCTTCACAGTTTGTACAGTCCCACACCCTACAGGCCACAAGTTGAACAAGTTTTTATTCCAGCGCTGGCGGGCTGGCGGCTTTTGCTGACCAATCACAGCTTTGCCGGTCGCTTGCTTGTTTACGTTCTTACAACTTTCCTTTTCATCTTGCGTTTGCGCCAAATTTTGCGCCTATACCTGCTGGCACTTGTTTAAGAATTTGCAGATCGGCCACAGGAAGGAGCCGGATCCGTACTAGTGACAAACGCAGACAGGCAGATGACATGAACTTGTCGGTCTTCGCGCGTGCAGTTTAGTTGCCGGCGAGGAAAATTTTGCTGGTGAGATTTAAATCACAAGTTTATGCAATTCAAATTTTAAATTCTGGAATAATTGTGTATTATGTAGTTTATGTTGTATGAATTGTTATACATGCATCTATGTAAACACAGAATCCGCAAAATTTACAATCTTTTTATTTTATGCCATAAGACATTCCATGCGATTATTCATAAATTTGTTTTTTTAATATAGATTTCTCGTTGTATGATATTTAGAATCGACTGATGGTCAAGGAAGTTGCAGAAGCAGTAAGTCTTTGATTGAAAAGTACAGAAAGGCTCGATCAAAATGTCGAGTTCGGGTCCTGGGGACATCCGAAAGCTGAGTGAAAGCGTCTGCTCTTTGATTAGATCGAGCCACTCCATCAGCAGCTTCTCCCAATGCGTAACAGAGCTTGTAAAATTAATTTGTAACCTTAATTGAGTTCATGTATTAATTTTTTCAAATTCACAGGTGTGCAATTCAATTGATGCTGGAGCCACATGCATAGCTGCGAGAGTAGATTTTGGCGCTTTCAAAGTTCAAGTTGTGGACAATGGATATGGGGTTGACGAGAAAAATCTTGATTTGATTGGAGAGAGGTATCTTGAATGCATTTTAAGCAATATTTTTTAAATTGACTCATTTTCTAATCAGGTACATGACCAGCAAATGCAATTCCCTGAATGATTTGGAAAACTGCTCGGATAAATTTGGCTTCAAAGGAGAGTCGCTGGCCAGCATTAGTGAAATCTGCAACCGTCTTCAAATCACATCAAGAGCCCTAACCAGCTGCTCCACCTACGACAAGACATTCATCCAAGGCAAACCTTGCTCAGTTAAGCTTGCCAAGGAGGAGAGACCTTCTGCTGGAACCACAGTCACTGTGTTTGAATATTTGTACAACATGCCAGTGAGGAAGAAAAAAGTCAATGAACACTTTGACTCAAAGGAAATACTGCGGGAAGTGGAATATTTGGCACTTGTTCATCCGCATGTTTCATTTTCCCTGAAGAACGAAGCCACCGGAAAGGTGTTGCTCGAGAGTCGCAAGTGTGGCAGCACAAAGGACGTCTTTGGCCAGCTGTTTGGTCCTGTTCTGGCTGACCGCTTGCAGGAGGTTGAGTTCAAAAACGGTGAGGGACTGTCAGTGGAAGGTTTAATCAGTCCCATCGGCCATCATGACAAAAGCTACCAATTTGTTTATGTAAACAAAAGGTAATTTAAATAATTGTTCCATTTAGTGTAAATTTAATTTTTGATTATTTTAATTTTAGAATTGTCCTGAAAACCTCTGTGCACCAAATTGTGATAAAATTGCTCTCCTGGATGTTCAAAAGTGAAAAGAAGCAAAAGTACCCAGTCTTCGTACTTAACCTTTCATGCCCATACTCCTCATATGACATCACAACAGACCCAAGTAAAACGTTGATTGATTTCAAAAATCATGAGGCTGTGCAGAGAGTATTTGAGGGAGCTGTGAAGGGATTTGCGAAGATTCAAGGTTTAGAAATCCCATTGGAAGTTTTGAAAGGGAACGAGCAGAAGATTGAGAAGCCTCCGGCGAACTTAAAAATGCCTCAAATTAACAGCGAAATCAAAATGAGCAGACAGACCAAAGGAGCAATTTCGAGAAGGGTAGTTTCCACAAAGGAAATTGTGGAAGAAGTCATGAAAAAGCCTGCCTCAAATCACAGGCAATTTTTAATGATGCATGTTTTTCTTAATAACTAATAGATTATTCTTTTCAGTCCTGGAAATGAAATTGTTAAGACTTGGGATGATGTGATGCCTCACCTGGAAAGATTCAGCTCTGCCATCAAGACGGAAAACAAGGAAAAGGCTTCCACCCCAAAATCTCCAAACACAAGAATACCAACTAGTGACTTTAGCAGTCCAGAAATAGAGGAAAACTCATGGTGTTACGAACAAGCCAGAGAAATTGTGTTTGAAAAGTACTCGCAAGTAGTGCTTACATCTCTTTCTGATTTCCTTGCATTGCTGAATTTAAATGAGCTAAATACTCAGACCCAGGAGGAAAGCGAATCATCTTCAAAGCAAAACTCTTCCTCTTTGACTCAGGTGCTGGAAACTATGGCTGTCGAAGCGGCAATTGAATCTGCCGAGGACATTTTCAACAGGCACAATGATTTTGATTTCAATCCGATACTTAACGAGAGCAAAGAAGATTGTGAGAACATTGTCTTCGACTCAGATGACAATGAAGTTTATGAGAGCCCATCATATGATCAGATCTTGGATGATGCACCACCAGAAGAACATGAAAATTCAAATGCTGGGTCGTACACAAACAGGTTGTAATTTTATCTTGTTTATTTGATTTTTTTATTCAATTGTTAACGTTGATTTAGGTGCAGCTATGATGTGTACTATACTGCGGAAGAGCAACCCTCTCAAAGCTACATGACAAAGTCGCCACCAGAGCTGCTTGAAAAGGAGCCAGGGTTGCAAATCCTTCAGCACCTCTCACCAAATGACCCAGAACGTGAAGACCTTGCTAGTTTTTTTGGCCCTCCACGAAGTTCAAGCATTGAAGTCACAAAGAATTATGATTACTTGGAAATGTGCTCTTTGCGCCCCCAGATGATTGTTGAAAACAGTCCTTTCCTGGGCTTAGATGAGCAAAATGATGACTATGAAATGCTTCATTTGACACCATCAAGAGATCAACCTTTGGACGCAGGAAGTGAAGAGTACGATGCAACAAATGATATTCCCGTTATATTGGAGAACAACAGTTTAAAATTGTTTGATGATGAGTTTATGGAATCGTTTGCCCCTGATTTGGAGGAGCCTGAAATTTCGCAGAGCAGTTGGAAGCGGAAGAAATCATCCCCTCTGGCCGTATCTCTGGGAGAGCCAAAAAAAGCAAAAATGTCTGAAGAGTGGTGTTTGCTGGAGTCTAATGATGGGAAGCAGTTTTTTCTTAACTCCCAAACTGGACAAATCATGACTGAATCTCCTAAAGTCGAAGACGGATTTGCCATCAATGAGAGAAGCCATCTGTTGCCTGTCGGTGCGTCCCCTATCTGCAATTTAGCCACAAACTGTGATTTTCAACTCGACGCTAGAGAGAAAAACAAACTATCTGAATTAGTGGAGGAAACATTGGTCAGCTGCGAAGAAAACGCCAAATTGCTGAAGTGGAATAATTCCTCAGATGTGGCCTCTGGCAAAGAAGGCCTAGGTAAATTTTTATTTGCTCGCACTTTTTAATTTCATGTTCATTTGTTTATAGAAATGCAGGGCCTTGTCCAGAGACATGTGATTGAAGCAGGCTCCAGGGAAATGCCTCCCTTAGAGACTAACGAGCTGTTCACTGGGCTACGAAGCTCATTTCACAAGTACGAGTTTCAGCCCGAAACTTTAAACAATGCAAAGGTCTATTTTCTTTTTGTTTAGCTATAAATAGTTTCATTAATTATTTTGTAGGCAATTGCCCAGTTTGACAACAAGGCTGTTATTGCACTTGCCAACTCCAGTAAAGGAAGCAACTTAAATATGGTGGTGCTGATTGATCAGCATGGAGCCCATGAGAGGATTCGTCTGGAAATGTTGACAAATGGTAAAGGAAAGAGCAGATTGAAATTTCAATCTTTAATTTTAAATTTAGATTACCAGAAGAACAATTGCTTCCTCTCCGCACCTGTGCATCCTCCAAAAAATTTTGATCTCTCAAAAAGTGTGATAAGTGCAGTCATCGAGTTCCAGAGCATATTTGCTCAATATGGTTTGGAGTGTGAGGCGATGAGTGAAACTGAAGTAAGAGTCTTTTCTGTCCCATTGTGCTTTTCTAAAAAACACGAAAGGCTGGTTCAGGTGATTTTTTTAAAACTGCTTAATATGTGTTGATCCTAATAAGATTTGTTTTATTCTAGAGTCAAGTTATAGGTTGGAATTTGGAGGATGCTGTTGAAAAGTTAATCAGGGAGCTAGCTCAGACATTAACTTGTACTAAAGGCATTTGCATGAGCATTCCACAGGAAATTATTGAGGTTTTAAATAGCGAGGCTTGTTCAGGTAAATAATAATAAAATAAACTAAAAATGAAAAGTATTTTAAAGAATGGTGCTGTTTACAAAATAAATTTTTTTTCAGGGGCCATCAAATTCAACATGTCACTCTCAAGAGCAGCCTGTGCTGATCTTCTCACAGAACTCTCCAACTGCAAACTTCCCTTTCAATGTGCACATGGGCGAAACACCATTGTGCCTATCATCAACCTGGATAAGCAGGAAAAACCAAAGGTAAGATTTTTTATTGATATTCTTCTCGATTCTCTTTATTTTGTATCACATTGATTTTTTTTTAGATTCGTAAGGCAAAAATTGACTCGTTTATCAGAAGAATGAAATCATAAGTAGATCATCTGTGATGAAATTTTAAGTTTTTCACTTACAATTTGCATAAGTCCAAATTGACAATTAGTAGCAAAAGGCTGCCAGATTTTATTTAAAATCAACTTAAGTGAAGTGAAGTGCAGCTCACAAAATTGAGTACAAACTATGTACTATGTTCATTTTAAAGATACAAGTTGAAATAAGGTTAATTTTACATAAAGTTGTCAATTAAATTGACATTACTATTTTAAAAGAATTATATCATTTCTTTTTATTGGTTAGCCGCTTGAAAACTCCCTACAGATACTTCTCATTTCAGTTATTATTTTTTATTATCTCTATTATTATTATTTTTTTATTCATGAGTGTTGGATGGCAATTGAAAAAAATTATTCCATCACAAATCACAAATCATTTTTCAAAGTTATTCAATTTTTTAATTTTATCCTTATGTTTTGTAAGAAAAAGAGGAGCTGAGTTTTTCTCATTTAAGGATAATTTAATTAATATTTGATTATTTTAATTTACTCTTCACGATCAGTACGAAAATCTTAAATTTCAGAGGTAGCTAGTTTTAATGTTATTTTGTCAGTGCCACCATCATATCTCTTTTAAACTCATGCACTCATTGATGTTTCCAATTTTTCCATCAAATAAAACTTTATGCTGAAAAGCTATTTTTGTGTAAAAAAAGGAGTTGCTTAACGATGCTGGTCAAGTAAGAGGCTTCTCATCAGGCCATAGAAAAAACACCTGTCAAAAAGGGCTAATGAGGAGACGTGTAAAATTAGATTGACAAAAAACGATCTTGACACAGTGCCATTGTGCGATTTGTGTTCGAGATAAGCCTTTAATGGGCCCTGACTCCACCTTCGCCCTGCCGCCTTATCACTCGCATTAATAAAAGCGTCGGAGCCGACTTACTAGAAAGGCGTTTGCTCAGATGCCCGGCAAATGAGTTTACACCGCGAAACACTTTTGATTAGTGATGAGAGATATCAAAATGAGCGAGGGTCTTTGTTCCGAGTGCATATTATCGTCTCTCGTTCTCTTTTACGACCGCAGAATGAAGAATGCGATTCAAGATACCGCGGTTTTATGGCGTGGAAAATGCGTGTAATTTCTGGAGAAAACATGCTTTTTACGTCTGTCCCTGACACTATCTGCATCTTTGCATACCCTGACCTTAACACAATCGCACTCGTAACAAATTAAACGACGGAAAAATTAATTCGCTTGGTTACCTGTCACAGCAGAAAGAGATTATAGTTGTTTTCAATCGTAATAGCTATAATTTTAGATTGACAGAAATGTTTATGCAGCAAGCGGAGCATCAGTGTGCAGCCGGCTGCCTATCCAACAGCTATTTTTGTTTTTGTGCCCGTGTGCAGAAATTAATTATTTCAGAGAAATGTTCAAAACAATATATTGAGTATAATAAATCAATGCGAATTATTTGAAGAATTCAAATGCAATTGAAGTTAGGCAAATAATAATTGGAAACTTTTTCAGTTACTCAAGTGTTGGCGGCTGCCATCAAAATTAATTCAGCTGCCTGGGCGTAAATGAATAACAGAACTTGTCAGGCAGCAGTTTTCGAGCAAGCATGATTAACCATTAGCACTGCAAATAAACTGTACATCGTTCAAGCAGGTGCTTTTAGTGCCAATTTCTCAGGGGCTACATTTTTCAACATGGAGTCTTGAGCAGTTGTGCTCATTTATTATCAATGAGATACAAAAGTAAAAATTCAAACGGACATACCTAATTCTAATTCTTCCTCATGTAGAGAAAAGCTGTTTCAAACGACAAAAATAATTGAATTTTATTAATATGCACCATATTATTTATTGTACATTTTTGCTTCTCCGAAATTTGCAAAATCAATATTGACACCATTGCATTGAGCCATTCATTTATGCTCAGTACTTAGTTTATTAAATTTAATTTAAAACTATTTAAGCTTTATATTTATCTTCTATTTTATGGCATATTATTGCATCTATTCATTAATTATAAAAAACAATCATTTTTTGATTTTTTTCCCATCTTATTTTACAACACTTTTAAATTAACCCAAAACCTTTTTCTTTCTATTTTTAATGGAAATTTCCATAATTATCTCAAATAACATCACTCTGCAATCAAGAAATTTCACGAAGATGCAAAGTGTCGTCGTTCAATAACCTCTTATAATTTAAAAATTTTCTCAGGGCTGTCAGATTCCTCGAAGGAAAAGTGGCGTGTCGCGTATGCATTGTTGTGGGCCGCGCGAGCGGAGTCGATTGTTAGCGGAGATGCGATAAAGGAGGCTGGAAATTATGAGCGCGGACAGTTATCGATAGTGGGAATCAGTTATTGCGAGAAAAAGAGCTGTCAATACAGGCTGGCTGACTGACAGCGGCAGGCATTTTCAAAACACCCATGACTGTGCATTATGCAGCCCCAGCTACACGCGCGGCGCGGGACGTGTCTGCAAGAGCGACTGCGATAATTTTTCAAAACGAATAACCGCGCGTACTGATGATGATGTTGTCTGCCTGGTTGGCCAACAACCTGCGCACACAATTTCATTTGTGCCGATGCTCATTATCGGACAAGACTTGTTGTGCTTCAAAAATGCAAACACACTCCTGCAGGATGAATAATAACCTGCCTTTCTTTTTAATTTTAATGAAGATATTGATTTTCTGCTTGATTGTGTTGATATCTGAACGTTGTTAGCTGTCAGAAGAGGACGTCTCCATAATTATTTTCTTTAAATCACAAGATATGCAATTTAAAAATATTTCAAATAACTAATTACTATAAGGCTTTGAAATTTGTATACAGCAGGGACAGTCGGTAACTTTAAACAATTAGATACATAATTCAACCTGCAGCACCATTTTCTCAAAAAAAGTTTAGCCTTAATTTCAAAATTAATTTAGTATGAAGTGAATATTATTGCAAATCAGATATAATTTAATAATTTTTAATAATTCGGATATGATTCAATGTGCGAGAATCTATCCAAATTTTATGCTACAAAAATGATTGAGCAACTCTGATTCTTCCAGGAAGAGTTCAAGTCCTGACAAATGTGCGGACGTTTTAGTCGTTGTATTTTTTATATTTACTCGTCAAAGGTTTCTGATATTAATGCCAAACCATTTTTCTTCCTCCAGTCCAAATTCTCGCCACGCGGGCGTTCATATATTTATATATATTTTTTAAATTCTTAAAAGAGAATTTGTGGCATTTGTAGGAATAATTCGCCCAGGGCAGCTGTGCTGCTCTCTCCACTATACTCACACTGTGTAATTAGTTGTAACAGCTTAAATTTAATATTTTTATAATAACATGTTATTTTCAAAACGGTCGAATGTGTCAAAAGCAGAAAAAGACCCGCGGAGAGTTGTAGAAAAGGCGCGATGAGGGGAAAACGGCGGCCTTATGCCACAGTTTCGAGGAACCGAGTACCCTCAGATGGCCCGGCTTATATCTCTCTACCACGGTCACTCATAAATTAATTTCATGGGCAATTTAACAGACAGATCAGCAGTGCAAAGGTATTTTATTTTTTGGTCTGCTGCTTGTGAATTTAAACTTCACCAAAGTTATGTTAATCTAACCGCAAAAAATAATTTCATTATTTATTCTATTAACTGTATGGAAAATAATAATAAAAGCTTGTATTGATATGGATCAAATTTTACACACAATTAAAGAAAAACTAAATATATCTTAATCAAATAATTTCCCTTTTAGGAGTTTCTTAATACATTGTTTGTATTTTGATCAAATTACTTAATTTATTTCGTGTTTTTTTGTCTCGATTGTCATTGAATTGGAAAGAAGCAATTTCATTTTCATCGGAATCAAATAAATTACTGAGCAGGGACGCCTCCACTCTGGGCCCATATAATTAAAAATGCCAGGGCGCCTTGGAGTCTGAGCTGATGTAAGATCCGAGCAAAAAAATGCAATATGTATGAGGGCTATTTCAGAGAGGGAATTTATATATAAGAAAAGAGATCTATTTTCGCTGCAACTTGTTTGTTGGCGCTGGAAAAATGTTTTTCAACAAGTTAAATCATCGGGCGATAGCAATCTCGGTTTATTACATCGAGACAAACACACATTGTCGCGCACGGACCGCTCGGCGCTTTTTCTCTCTGTGTGTTTTCGGCCGAAACGAACTTTTTTGGTTTGCGAAATATTCACGTCTCCTACATAAATTGCCTGCTGATAAGAGCGCCGGCAAGAATCGAGTGAAAAATGCTGTTTTGCTCTTTCGCAGCAGAGCTTTCTTTATGATGAGCTGTCTTCAATTGCTTTTGTATCTCTCTGCGCGCGAGCGAGCGTTTCTATTCACAAATTTCAGAGTCTGACAGTTTGATTACGCCTCCTTTCTGCCAGATCTTTTCGCAGCCAGCGAATTTAAATATTCTATTTTGCCCTCCGTCTCGCTTGCTGCCTCAAAATGCGAAAAAAGGCTCACGTTTCAGGCCAATAATTCTACTCCGGCCGCACACAGTTCCCAAATCTCTGCCGCGCTATAGCGAGAAATTTGAAACTGATGACATTTTGCTTATAGAAGTCTAGCAATATATCTTATTGGGGCGTATGCTCTTGAATCTAGCATTTAAAATCTTGGTTAAATTAAAATACATCGTAGGGTTGTTGCTCATTCTCAATAGTTAAAACTTTTTCACAAATAATATGTTTGGTTTAAAAATAATTCAGCATAAAAATATTAGTAATTAATTTAATTTAAAAAATATATATTAAAATGATTAAAATAAGATTTTTCATTTTAGTAAAATTTCATAATATTTATTTATAATTTTATACAATTAAATAAATTATATTATAATTTATTTTTATGGGAGGTATTTTGTAAAGACAAAAAATTTGCAATGGATACAAATACAAAAATTAATAATATAAAGCAGTTGATCATTCAAATAAATGCTAAATTAATAAATTAAGCTAACTCGGAAGCATGAGTTGCAATAATTGCTTATTCTAATTTTCCTTGTATAGTTTGTATCAAATAATATAATTCATTTATATTAAATAACTTATAGGCCTGCATGATACAAATTATCAATTTATCTTTCAAGTATAAATTTCATTCAAATTGAAAGCAACGCACGTCCATCTTTTTCCTGAACAGAAGCTTTACACGCAGAAACAGAAGTTCACACCTGACGATCCGACATTATCATAATGCACCGAAATCACCATCATTAAATTCAAATTGCTCAGCAGTAAACAAGGGGCTGTAAATCACGGCGAATTAATTCAAATTGCCAGGGTAATAATATTGTAAAGCGAGGCGATGAAAATAAAATAGCGCGGCGTCGAGAGGGAAAAAGACCGAGGCCCAGGCATGTCTGATTGGCGGCCAATCAAGGCGGCACGGCCGGCGGCTGGGCGGCCGAAATTGCGCACATAAGGCGCGTGTACCCTGTCAGGGTGGCGTCCTCGGGGCACAGCACCTTTTGACTGACAGCCGTCTATATTAGGGACGTGCAGGATTTATGGGCCTCGAGAGAGGCATTTATGGTTGCCAGGGCAAAAAGCTGCTCCTCGCCTTTTAGTCGCCGCCACACTTATTCCTGGAAATCACGCGCCGCCGACAATATGCTCCCAAAGAACAACCGAGCTTTTTGCACTACCTCGGAATTTTGATGCTTTATCTCCTGCCAGCCAAAATTTTGCAGAATTCGCAGATTGTGTGTTTTTTATGTACGAGTCTTGCCATCCAAAGACGCGTCCTTAATTAGAAAATAACATGTTATTATGAGAGAGCATCAGAGCAGGTCTCTCGTTTTCTTTCTACAATACCTTGCACACGACACAAGCAATTATCGTGTCCTTGGTGTCGTCTTGATTGGTGGAGTTTTTGCAACAATATA
Organism: Neocloeon triangulifer; assembly: GCF_031216515.1. Lineage (NCBI taxonomy): Eukaryota > Metazoa > Arthropoda > Insecta > Ephemeroptera > Baetidae > Neocloeon > Neocloeon triangulifer. The sequence goes on along the minus strand of NW_026775554.1, from coordinate 14,159,302 downwards.
AATTACTCCTTGTTTAAATTATACTAGGCATCAACGTCTGGAAATTTTAAGAAGAAGAATTAAAAAATTAGCAATTAAAAAGGATACAGTTTGTGTGAAGTACTATTTTTAATGAAAAAAAAAAAAAATAATAATAATAAAAAAAAAACATACAAAATTAAAAATTTTTCTTCTATATTTTTCTTCTGAATGCTTTTTTCGTTAACAGAGTCAAGTCAAAAAAAAAAAAAACATGTACGTTGCTCTGCTTTCAATTATTTCATGAATTCTCATAAGTTATTTAATGCGTTGTCAGCATTTTATTGGCAAATAATAATTAAATTCTTTGAAAATCATAGAGGCAAACACTGTCCATAACGATGAAATATATAGATTATAAAATGTTAAAGTAGATATGGTAGATATACTATTTACTTGATAGATAGAAGAAAGGAAAAATACAGATATTATGAACCATAAAATGTTTTTAAATTTTGAAAAATTTTAAAATTTAAAATATTTTACCGATTTTTTGATTGATTTGTGTCACTGTTGCAGAATCTTATAAAAAAAATCACAAAAATGGCAACAGCAACTTAACAGGACATAATCTGGCGACATTTTTTATTTCGAGAGAGAGTGACCCAACTGCTAAAATCCACCTTAACCCAGTACACTGTTCTATACGAAAAGAAAATTTCCTGCACACATACGTTTGTGCATTAATACCCTATAATTAATGTTTCTTACTAAATACCAAATATACTATAGCGGCCTGTCAAACGCAATTAGCGCGAGTTCATTAACTAAACTAATCCTTCGGCCAGCAGAGAGAGTCGCGCAGTTGGAAAAAAAAATACCCTGATGGAAATAATCTTGCTTGAGACTCTCAAGCGACCGCGACGGCCAAGAAAAAAAATAGTCTCGCGGCCATATATGACTTAGAGATCGAGCTAGCGAGTGAGTGAGGTCGAAATGTTCATAATGGTCGGCGCAATAAATATTCTAAATACACGTCAGGCGTGTTCCCCGGCGTACAAAAGCTTTTCAGCGGCAAATTACTATGCAAATTGAGCGCGGGGCGATTCCGAAAAACCGCGTTGGTTATTTATATTTCGCCGGGGCGATTTTCCATATTTATCTCGGGCCGGAGCGGCAATTTCTCCCATTATGGTAAATCGACGTGTTTCTCCGCGCGAGAGCTGCTTATTTATTAAAAATGGCTGCTCCTCGTCTAGATTGTTTGACTTCTGTATATGTTATTTTCATTGGAGATAAGCCTGCGAGTTTGCATGATGAAGACCGCTTTCCTCGAGCTCCATCAAAATTGCCCTCTAACATGCACGCCAGGCCAATTTCGAGGCAAGAAAAATGGCCAGCCGGCAACTCATCCGCAGCACACAAGACGCCATTCTCTCGCTCGTCTTCGTCGTGTGTGCAAATGGAATTTTAAATTTTAATAGCCTTCGTGCTGGGTAATTATCATACGTGTATTTAATACGCCTCCAGAGTGTTCCTCTGAAAATTATCCTGCACGGTGAGAGAGGAGTACTGATGAGCAAAAAGCTGCTGGGCTAAATATTTTTGAAAAAAATAAACCAGTTATTCTCTAGATATGGTAATGTAATAACAAAATTGTACTATTTTATTTATATAATATTCTTGTGTAGCTACATAATTTTTCTCAAAATATTATTTTCATGAAATCTAAATTTTTTTATCTTAAATTCAATGCATAAACAATCAAATCAAAATGGAAAATATTTTTTAGCATTAAAAATATCTTTTTTGTTATTCTCTCTTCTGTACCGATCAAAATTTGTAATTTTGAATTTACGGATTATGTTTTTGGGGAAATAATGCCCGGTGACAAGGCGTTGATACTTAAAAAAAAACTTTAAATTATGAAACCATAATAAAACCGACTCCAAATTTAATAATACAAGTTATTATGTTTATAATGTAATTAAAACCTTATATCATAATTATGTAAGCTTCAAACTTGAAGTTAGAAACTTTAATTTTTTTTCAAAAATAATTAAAAAAAAATTTGCTTCATAAAATCAAACTACACATTATTATATTTTAATTTATGAAAAAGCTAAAAAATATTAAAATTAATTATTTTTGTTTTAAAGAAAAATTAACCGTGGTGCTGAGAAATCCAATGATTTACTCAACCAAAGCACTTTCGCGCCGTCGCCACTCGAACTAAAAACCACAAATTCCGACGTGGTCCGTGATTAATTACACGATCGGCCAGCGCACCCAGCAGCTAGTCGGCCAGAGAGCACAAAACGGCCGATGGATACAAAATAATTAAAAGCGAGAGGAAACTGCTCGCAACACGGCGTCCCGCTTTCTGGTGCATGATTGCTGGCGTGCTCGGAGCGGCCAAAATAATAATAACACAACACACACGCGGCCGGCCTATCAAATATTATTTTCTGAGCAACCACACCCGCGAGACGCGGCCCAACCCGAATATTTTGCTTCGAGGGCTGATAACCATTTTTGAGTCGATCGCATCAATCAACACACGCGCGGCGACTGTTCATTGTGTTATATTTTGGTATACGTGTAAATGGTTTTTTACGTGAGCCTGAAAAGAGAGCACAAAGGAGTTAGAATAAGGTCAATTAAAATTTTCTAAATATGCTTGAAATTGTAATAAATTTATAAATTTTGAATTATTTAACAATTTCTGGTTTAAAAATATTAATTTGGCTTCCCAGACACCTATAATATAAATTTGAAGTAAAAAAGTGACTTCAATTAATACAAAAACTTTGTCCAATACAATAATCAGTAAGAAATTTAACGTGAATTCAGGAACTGAGCAAGAAGAAACCATTGCTCCAAACACTAACATATTTGAAAATTTGATTAATGATATTATGACTTTCACTTAGTGCGTTTAAAACTTTAGAATTCAACAAAATTAACAAATTTTGAACCTTTTTTTATATAAGATTTTTTTATATAATTAATGAAAACTAGAGTCAGCCTTCACTTGAAAATCACGATTTCCTGCGATTTAAATATTCAACTACCCAACAGATTGGGAGTAAAACAGCATAATTAGAGAAGGCCGCGCACACGCTTAAATAAATTAAACGAATTCTGTCAACGCCTTGTTTCTTATTTTTACGTTTATCTCACTCGGCGGCCGGATTGAAATAAATTTGTAAGTCGGCGTTCTTTTTTTTTCATTTTGTGTATGTGGCTCTATAGTATATCCCGGTTTGGGTGCCGGCGCGTTACAAATTTTTGATTCATACTAATGAGAGGAGCACGAAATAAAAGAGGAGTGGTGCGCTGTAAGTGCATTAATAAATAAGAGGGCATGAGCCAGCGTGTGTGTGTCGCTAATGGTGCGTCATTTATTCGTACATATACTTACAACAACGGCGCTCTTCTTGCTTTCGGGGGCCTCCAGTCGCACAATTGCAGGTGGGAGGCGACTGACTAATCAAGACTGTATTGTGCTACGTGCTTCAGACGCTATCGCTTTTCACACAGATAGATATATACGCTTGCTTGTGCACACCTTATAAAGAAGTAACATTCCCTTGGATTGCATAATTATTCCTTGATAATAATATATCAAGGTTGACAAATAGTATGAACAACATTTTTTTTTTTTTTTTATTAAAAATTGAATAGTTTAAAAATTTTTAATTGTAAGACAATTATAGCCTTTTAGTACCATTAAACGTTTATTTCTGCTGACAAAAGAACCATAAAAATTAATTTTTGTAGGGAAGTTATTGCAAATATAGAAAATTCAACAAAGTGACTATAATTGTTTCGTGCTGATAAAATATCCCAATGCTGTTATCTGTTTCCATTATTTCTTTTGTAATTACATTATTATTATTAATAATCATTAAATTAATAATATTTAATAATTTTGTATTCAATATTATTTATATTATTGCTTACTCAATTGTATTAAATTAAATAATCAAAATCATAGTTTGGCATTTTTTTCTTTATTTCTTCCAAAATAGGCAGCTCAATTTGGTGAGGTCCTTATCTTGAATACGCCTATAGCGAGTGGCCATTATTTGTTGTTTTGGACATTCTAATGGAAATTAAGATACGCGTATTGATTTACTGCTATTCTAATCTCGTTCTTTCTGGACCCCACTCAATAAAGCATACAAAGAAAAAAACAATTTCAACTGTCGATTTAAAATTCCAAGGCGAATGACGAATTTCCTGGGCGATAAAACGTGTGTCTTATGAATAAATTGAAAAATAAATCACTTGGGAGTGTAAAAGAAGGAGAAAATATCCGAAAGCCAAGCCATACCTGTCCTGCTTTTTATTCACCTACTCTTCATTTAATCGCATTGGCAGTGTGTGTAATCTAATCTAATGCAGAATGTAATTCGTTTAAAAAAAGGGGCTCACATAAATTAATGATGGCGCTTGAACGGGCCATTAGCTTGAAATAAAAACTCTTTATTCAGCCAACTTTTTTCTCTATGCACGTTCGCTCTCTCATCTCGTAAAGCGATTATCATTATTGGGTAAAAATGAAGGCAGGAAGGTGTGACTTGGTCACGAAATGTGGCGTGTCAAAAACACTGAGCCAGCCTCGCGTATTATGTATTTTTACCTGCGCACAAACACAAAAAGCAGCAAACTATACAGCCGTGCCGCTGTTGGTTCCGAGCTCCCGCTTATAAATTTATAATGCAAGGCAAAGGGGAATGGTGCCGCTTTTAGCCATTATTATTAACATGGCTCTTATATAAGCCAGGCCAAACTTTTTAATCCATTTGGTGGAGTTTTGAAGGGTGTAAGGTATGTAACATAAGAACAATTAATATGCAGTTAATTTTAGTACACTTTATTTAAATCTGTTTAAATAAATTAAGAAATTGAAATATAAATCAATTAAAAAATTGATAACAAAAAAATCGGATTAAAACAAGAATCTGGACTCTTAGGCGTATTTTCTTAAAACGTGGTATCGCTTCGAGTTACATGTTGGGATCCAATCTCAATGTCATAAAAATCGTCGGCTTTGATATTAGGCGCGACTTATCCCCTGCTTATCTGACAATTCAAATTATGTTCGTCGCGGGAGATGGATCAACGGCCATTAATAGGTTCTAGATAAAAAAATGGAGCTCCAGCTTTCAGCATAAATTTTAAATAAATCAATGTATCAAATCAAATGATAACATGACTTGTGAAGGTCTCGCTACTTGACTTCGATCTTTTCCCATACGAAAAAAAAATTAATGAGAGGTTTGATCTAATATTAACTGTCAAAAGTTTTGAGAATCTTTTGATTTACTACTAAATTTCTCACCAATCACAATTATTATATTTAAAATTTAATTTTATACAGGAAAGCTTGTGGAAAAAAAATTAAATTTTAAAGATGATATAAAAAAAGCATTTGGTGATTAAAAAATGACCTTTGTGGGCCTCCCTTTAAAATACCCTTACCAATAATCCAAACAATAATTTAAGAAATTCTCCCTTTCATTTGAGAAACCCGTTGCAAAAGAGTTTCTTGTACGCAACCGACACAAAGGCCACATTACAAGCAATAAAATTTTTTTCTTATTCTATTCATATTGGAAATGGCCCGTGGCATGCAAAGTGCAGCTCAAAAAGTAATTACGCGACTTGCTGAACACACAGCAATATAATCGCGAGTTGAATCAACCCTGGCTTTGCTTAATACACAAAAACATTTTATCTTTCCACATGAACGAAAATAAAGTCCGAGCACAAAAGTCACGTGGATTCGGCCAACCGAGAGTGAGGACAAAAAAAATATACAAAAACGAGATTCGACGCGGCTTTGTGGAGGCTCAAAAGTTATGGGCCAATTTTTATAAAACGTCTGACAAAATTACATAAGAGGTGGATCATTTTCACGCACGCTTTCTTATATATAATATTCCCATGGATTGAATGAAGACGTTATTCGATCATTTTTTGACTCGAGATATTGATTGGACACAATGAAGACACAAAATGCTGCACGCTGATACTCCCAGCTGTTATTTCGATCGTCAGCATGACACAACAACTGATGTGGAGCAGCCAGACCGAATCTTTTCTCTGCGCTTCTTTTCCGACTTTGTAATTTTATACATATTCGGATCGGATCTCGCGGCCGTAAAACTGTCAGCCGCGCCAGGGCAAATCAGGCCACTTTATAAATTCGGCATCTGATTGATTTATCAGCCGTGTAGATTTTTAATTGACCACTAATTGTGCCCAACAATGTTTAATTAGCAGACACAGCGTGTAATGCTTTAATGCTGGTTTTAGAATAAATAGTGCCGAGTCATTTGATTATGCGGCTGCCCTGTTTGAATTATTTTATCTACGAATCGGCCATTACACGGCAATAGCGCAGAAAGCATAGATAGTCTTTGGTATGCAGCGAGCAGGTATTAATAATTAACTTATTTTGTTTTTTCCCCACAATATCTGCCATGTAACATTATTTGTTGTTTAAACAATTTTCAGCCCGCCTACTACATCTCAATACAAAAATAGTTAACTCAAAGCAAACTAACTTAAAAAAAGTTTTAAATAAAATTATCATAATATAATTATATTTTATCCCGTTATGGGAGCAATTGACTTAACAATAAATGAATAAACAAAATTTTTATTCAAATTAAATACTAGCTCAAAAAGTAATTTATAGGTCCGATTTCTTTTATTATATTATTTTAACATTGATTTTTTTTTTTTTTTAAATTTAAATCTCCATTAGTTTTTGTTTGTATAGTAATTGAATACATTCATGTAACCAATCAACATAAAAGTAGTTTACATATTAGTGTGGTCCAATTACTTCAGCATTAGTTGCAATTGAAAAATAATTCTTGAGGAATGAGGAGATGTCAATGTGGCGCAGTTTCGTAAATAGCAGTTTAAAGTGATAAGCTATGGTTTGATCACTTTCTAAATTTTATGCCTGGTAAAATTTTTCCAAAAAGAGCGAATAAATATAATAGTTTTGGAGGCTTAAACATTATGAAATTAATTTGTTAGCTACAATGTTAATAATAATAATTTCTCTTTGATTTGAATGATCTTTTTAGATCTTAACATTATGAATATACCTCTGCTGGCCTGCATGGTGCAATATCTATAAACCTTTGAAGAAATTAACACAAAATTTATTGCCACTTAATGCAATCATCAATTCAAATTCCTTCGACGGACCATACGCGTTCCTCTTGATCCATAAGTATTAAATCTGTGCTGCACCCACGACCCTTGACTCTGGTGCAAAAATGCGCGGAATGTGGGGTGCGCGACCCAACCTGCACGCCTCGCGGGCAAAACAACCTTGCAGCGGTGCTGCGAATGAACCAATTAATTAGGGCTAAACGCGTAATGACACACCCCGAGCAAGCAAGCACGCATCGCGTATCCATGTAATTACATCCCGCGACACAAACGCTATAATTACGCGCGAGCAGAAGGAAAAGAAAACTGAACGATGAAAAATCCAAACAACTCTTAGGTAGGTGGATAAATATATATTTGAAAATTAAAAAAAAGTTGCTGGAGAGAGCAGCGAGGAATAAAACGGCTGGAAATTTTTGAGCAGCTGAAGGCCCTGGTGGTTAATAGGCGGCCCCTGGCTGAGCGGCCCGCGGGCCCCCTGCTGCGAGGGTCCCAGGCCTCTCCTGCTGACTCTTTGCGCTCACCGCTCTCTGACTCAACATGCAGCAGACTGATGAGGCTGATTCTTCTTTTTCCAAGCTAATTACGAGGGATTGTGTGTGTATGTGTACTCCCTCTGGACCTGCGAGATGCGAGAGAGAAAAAAATAAATGTATAAAATGTTTGTGCGAAAAATTCCAGCGCGGCGGCCGCATCGGCGCGACATTCACTGCCTCTTTTTCTTTCTTGGCTCATCGTCTAGACGCCAAACTTGTGATATATGGGTGTTGTGCGACGCAGACTGTGCTGTTTACTTTTCGATTTTTGCCCGCTCGGTAAATTATATGCGAGAAAGCCGCCGGGGACGATGTTGAATGCGCCCTTGGCGCGGGACCACGCTCGAGAATTATCAGCTCAGCCGGACGAAATCCACAAGTTGCGAATTTATGTCGTCCTCAGATCTCATCATCTGAAAGGATTTATTTTGAAACCTTAATTCATCACAATTTTTTTTACAACTTACTCGTATAAAAAAAAGAGATTTTTATTATATAATACAATATTTAATTTAAAAGTTTTTTTTCTAAATTTTATTAAATATTTTGTTTAAGGATGATTTCTTTTATCTATAAAATATTAATGTATTTTAATATAATTTATTATATAATTTGATTTATTTTAAATTGTTGTCCATTTATGTAGTTTTACTGACTTTCCTATATTAACATTACCTAATGTAAATTTTATTTCATCTTAGAATATTACTCGATTTAATTTGGATATTTTATTTTAGTTGGATTGAAATAGATATTTTAAGGCTCTTACTAACTTGCTTGCTTGTGTTAAAGCGAATAATGGAAATCTGAGTAGATATTATATATTAATTGATTATTTTATTCTTTTTTCATTTAAGCGGAAAGTGGAAAATATTTTTTATTAACAACTGAACGTGACATTTGCTTGCAAAGCTGCGATGAAGGCGCCTTTGCGAGTTCATCAATTATACAGTTATCTGGCACCATCAACTGAGAGGACCGAATTTTGATTTTCATTGAGGGTCACAACGGATAGTGAGTTAGAAGAAAGCGATATTTATATTTTTAGTGTGTGTTCTAATAAGACGGCGCGACGGAGACGTGCTCGCGGCTGGAGCAAAGTTGCTGCGTGAAGTTTGCATCATTAATCACTTTTGGATTTCTGAATGAACAGTTACGGGGAATAAAAGGCCGAGGTCTCAATACACAAACACACACAACACGCCGATCGCCCATGCTGTTGCACCGCCAGTTATCGCGTTTAACTGGCCGTCATAGTAACAATGAGGCTGAATTAGGGCATGCTCTCAACGAGATTGACAAAGTAATCACTGCGTATGAACGTGACTTTTGTTTCAACTCGCATGAAAAAATTTATGTTCACCTTTAAAAAAATGATTAAAAGTTTCTTAGTAATTTAAACTTAATTACAATAATTATTGATAATTATAATCAAATTTTTTGTGTTCAATGATTTTTCATTTAAGTAAATTTCAGATTTTTTGCACCGATTTCAAAATTTTAAAACCCGTTCAATATAAAAACTACTTTTGCGTGATTCGCGGTCTCACCATCAAAGCGACGGGAGCTGAAACAGATTCACTTTATTCCTTTCCAGAGCCAGAGGTATCAAAGTTGGAAGAGGCGAATGAAAATAAAAAACAAGATAGAAAAGGCACAAATAAATCCCCCCTCGAGTCAGCACAGGCAAGAGACGCTTGGAACTTGCGAACATTTCGAGTGATTTTCCCACACCGACCTATAGTAGAGGGCCAGGCAAACCAGCCAGAGAAAAAGAATTTCTTCTTCTTCTTTGGTTGTTGATCGAGCATTTAATATAATAAGGGGGACCCTGGGCCGTGACCCCAGCCAGGTTGTGCTCGCTGTGATGCATAGGGCACCTGTTTCTATTGCCATTAGCCACGCATCAGCGCCACATCACAGGTAGAGAGATATTTCCATTGTCCAATACAAGAGTCACACACACAGTGCGTTTTCGCTTTTCGTCACAAAGGGCCGCGCTGAAAAAACATTCGGCGTGCATTGTGTCAAAAATTCACATCAACAACAAATCTCAGGGTGTACAAATTTCATCCCGTATATAAAAAAGGCATTTGTGACGTTTACTTTGCCAAAAAGGTGCAGGTATATTTTTTTCCTTTCGTGAAAATACCTCCTGTGCGCGGATAAAAATAAAACGAACACGGTTCGCCTGCTTGCCTGCGACCTTCTCTCCTTTTGATGCTCGATCAGGGATGTGCGATAAAAAAACGTGAAATGTTGCCTTTTGTAATAAAATATTTTCTTCTTCGCTACGGCGGCGGGCTGCGAGAGTTTGCTCAAAGATTTCCTCGCACAGGTACATATAACAGAAACACACGTAGCGACGGAATCGACTCCTGCACATCTCTAGTGGATCTTTTCTTGACGTGCAGTCAAGGAAATGTATAAAAATTTACCTCCGACTGATGAATTAGGAGATTAGGAACAGATTCGAATGCGAGAGAACGAATGTTCAAAAGATTGTAAAGGGATGCACCCAACTTGTAAGATGCTGCGTATAAAGGCGAATGTAGGATAGGAGACTTGAACAGGTGATACTATTGTTGCAACACGGCTGTGCATAGATTTTTATCACTCTACTCTCGGGACCCTCTGGAGAAAAATTTAATATCAATTCTTGGAATGGAACTTCACGTTTGAATAAATCTATTATGAAAATCAACAATAGAAAAATTAAAGCAGAAATTCATAATTTGATCGTAAATTGATAAGGTTTTATGTATCCATTTAATAATTTCAACCTAATGGAAGCGAAAATTATTGCAAAATAATGTATGAAGTCAAAACTTCAGTCTTCAAAAAAGGAATTGTGCATGTACACAAGGTTTAAAATTAAAGCAATTGAAGTAATTTAAAATTGATTTAAAAATTTTTAACGTATTTTTTTAGCGTAAATTTGAGAGCTTAAGTATCTCATAATCCATGCCAACATATCATAAAACAAATTTAATTAATGTTTTTAATAAATCTCATTTAGAATTTCGATTAAAATTTTTCATAAAATACCAGTTTCCTCTAAAAATTTATTGTAAATTTTTATTTATAAAGTTAATTTTAAAGAACTTTAATCGGAGCTTCAACAACTTTGACCGGATAATTTAAGTTTTCCATTTTTTTCCAGGTTATATCTAATACTCAAATCAATCTATAGTAAAGTGAAAGACACGAGACATGTTAAAAAACCATGGTCACGATTGCACGTGTGAAATAAAAGGAGGAAGTATCAATCGCAATTATCCCATGCACAATGAACGCTTGGCATTAATATGAAATTTTCCGCGCCATCATTAAATACACACACACTCGAGTAACACCGAGACATCAAAGCTCATCATTCGCCGGCACTCCAGCACAAACGGAAAAAATCAAATGGCCAGAGAGAGACGCGCGAGAGTTATCCCATTGTTTCCCCGGTGCGATGTGTGTAAAATTATTTCCTCGCTCATTGTTTCGCCTTTTGATTGCCTCTCACGCGATGCCCGCCATTTTTTCGTCGTTTTTGCTCGAGAAATGATGTAAGGGCCCTCCCCATCAATTCCGTAAAAAGGAACATGTGTGTTATTATTTTATTATTTCTTCCATCAGCGTGCACGCCGCGCTGCCGGGAAACAATTTTCCACGGCTCGCTACCTCCGCTGCAGCCCCGCGTTTTATTTTATTCCGTGCCGTGCCAATGAGGCCTCCGGCCAGCCAGTTGTTTTAATAACACGGCCAGCAGGCCAACAACCATTTTCACCCGGCCGCATCAACTTAATTTCATATACTTTATATATGTGTACATGCGAGACGTGATATTGAGCCGAGCGCGACCCACCAATCCTCGCCGGACTCAATCATCCTTCAAGGAAAGGATTCTTTCTTGCCCAACACATCTCGGTCGCAATCATAATCGTATATCTCTAAGCCGCTTGAGCCCACCTCTCATCTCCGCCGGAATGATGGACGCTACAAATTATTTCATGCCTTTTATTATTAAATAAATTTCCTCACCGATATGCACGTTTATGAGGTCGCTTTTAAAATTTTAATTTTTTTCGTTTCTTAACATCATGTTCAATAAGATGATTTTTATAATATTTTTCTGAAATTTGATTTAATTAGAGCATGTTTTATTTTAAAAACCGAAGTTATAACAAAATTTATTGCTTACGAAAGATATACTCTTTTTGTCTAACCCAATCTATCACTCAATTTTCTAAATTTTTTCTACTTAATTGATATTTTTATATTATTTTATTTGAATCAAAAATAGGTGATACAAGTAACTATAAATATAAACAATAATAATTGTGTTTAAAAAATTTTTAAGTAAACTAAAAGTAGTATTTTTAATAAAAGTTAATTTTTATTATATATTTTTTTATTTATTGTTTTTATTATTATTTTGTTTCGATTTTTGTATGCATTCAATTACATTTCAATTTTCAAGTTAACCTTTCAATAATAACATGTTAAGGTTTTAAAACAATTAATATTTTTTATATTCCCATAGCTTACAACATGTATATGTATATATAGTCACTTAAAAGTCGTTAATTCTCTTCTTTTAATTGGATGCTGATGATGTGTTCTATATTTTGATAGTTATAATTTTTCAAAATTTGAATTGATTTAAAGGAATTATTTGCACTTCTTGTATTGTCTTTCTTAGAAATAGGATCATAAAACGCTTCGGGAATTGGAAAGAATCAAATTAATGAATTGATGCGGCCACTATGTACGAAATATTAATATTATGCTCCGAAACTCCTGTTGGAGAGTGGCGCCATCGCACAAAATATTTTTTGCCTCCATATGACAATATAGGTTTAAATATCAACGTGGAAAAGCATTATAATGCAAAATTAAAATAAAATGTTATCACAGTTTTGCAGCTCATTTAACTTCTGATCTCAATGCAGCAAAAAGTTTAATTAAAAGAACTATAAATAAATAAATTGCAGGTCATATTTTAATTGAAATATCATTTTGGTACTTTAAAAAATCCACAGTGGACAGCTTTATTTATTTTTTGTCGTGGACATATATTCAAATTTATTTTTTATTTGAATAAGGGACGTCCTCGAAGTTTAAAAAAAGCGATTGCGGCAGAGCAGCTCAACCCATACCAAAAACACGCTTGACATGAGGCCAAACAAATGGCTGTATTAAAGTGTTTGGTATAAAAATGCGCGCTGGTCGATTTCGCCTCATTGAAATTTCAAATCGGGCCTGCGTGCCTGATGCTCGTTGCTCTCTTGCGGACACCAAGCATTGAGCTAAACAAAGGGCTGTCTGCTCTAATTGGGACTCGTCCAGAGCTGCAGCATCAATCAGAGACGGAGCAGGACGAACGCAGAAGCAAAGCAGAGCGGATGGAAAATAATAAGAGCACACCACGTTCAAAACGTATACATTACGTGTGTACGCTCTCAGTCAGAAACAAATTTATTGCTTTATATTTTAAGTCATGACGTTTATTTTGGTCAAGGATATTGAACTTTTATGCGAATCTTTTCATTCTGTTGTTCAATGTTTGGAATTAAAATTTCGATCCGTAGCAAAAAATTAAAATAAATAAAATAATAATATGGTATAAGATAAGTTTCAAGATTAGGTCAATAAATTTTTTGAAAAAGAATAGAGGATGCTATTTTTTTTAACTTAAAAGACATTAAAATTCAAATAATGCAGTTTTTATCTTAGAGAGGATGAAAAATTAATTCATATTTAAGTCTAACTTTTGAATTGACAATAAGTGCCTGTTTCTTAATTGTGATTAACAAAGAACAAGATTCCATTTGATTATTATATTTTTTGTCTGCTCTCTCTCTATATAATTTGAGGCTGGGCTTGGTAAATTGTTTGTATGATATGCGTGTTATACATATAAAAATACAAGCAAGAGAGGAGCACCATTTTAAAATGTAAATTCGAGGCTCACAAAAAGCCGCGCGGCTCTCTCGTCCATCTTGTTTTTCTTAATTTAGCGAGGCTGCCCCGAGGAATGAATTACTAATTTATGGAATCATTTACATGATGAGAGTGGTGCTGCGTTTGGGGCCTCTCTCGTGACGATGATGGAGCCCTGCCTTTTTACGACGGGAATACATATTTTTATCTCTCTGGCTCGCTCGCCGCGGCTGCTCTCTTATAATTGCAGGGCCCCAACCAGGCATTATAGCCAAGTCGTGTTTCGCTCTTGCGCTCGATGCCGTCAGGCGTCTATAAAACTCATCAGAAACAAACCCGGCTCGGTACCATAATGATTGGTGGAATGTCCAGGCCTGAATTACAACAAAGATTTTATTGGCTGATATATCCGCTTGGCGCCGACGGGATAAGAACATCTCTCCCAAGCAGCAGCACTTTTTGTTTTTTATTTTTTCATCATAGCCCAAGCCGCCGACCAGTTTTATATATTTTTCGTCCGCTCGTTCTCCACCGCGTGGTACTACATAGAAATAAATATATATATTTTTAATAAACCTTGAGCCGCAAGACAGAACGAGAGAAAGAAAAAAATTAATTATTATCATCGACCACTCCGGGGTGTTTTCTGAGCGTTTCATGGAAATTTTTAATTGTGAGCTATTATGGTGAAGCAATTAATTTTTTTTTTACTCAAAGTCCCCTGAGAGAATTATAAAGATTTTACTTCCCTTCGCTGAAATTTATAAATTTTGCAGCTGTTTTTTTCACATCTCTCGTTGGAGATGCTGAAATATAAAAGTGCCTGAATGTATTATGTATCAGCTTCTTTTTTTTTTTTGAAACGAGTCGCGCGGTGACAGCACCTCATTTTACACCAGTTTGACACTTACATCGTGTAGAATGAATGTCACTTCACTCTCGTTCTCTCTTGCCTACTTTGTTACATCGTGTGCGCAGCTTTTCTAGTTTTATAATTTATGACTCTGCCGCAATATGGATGAAGCTGAGCAGCGGCAACTACTCGCTTGACTTGCTTGACCAAACCCATGTTATTTCTTATAATCCAATAAACGTCAGCGATGAAGATTTTACGGTCGCGAATTTGTTTCACTTCAAATATTTGAATAGAAATCGTTAAACGTCGAGATTATTGGCAAGGAGATTAGCACTTTACGTTGCACGCATACAGGGCCATTTGGAAACAAAACAGAGGACGGTTTAACAACTTTTATTTGAATCATCATTTACATGTTATGCAAACAACTTCATAAATGAATTTAATTACTGTCATTTATTAGGAAACCAGAGCAGACATTAATAAATGAATTAAATAAATTAAAAGCATTTCTCTGATCCTTTTGATTTTGAAATTTAAAATGAGTTGCATTTATTCCCTGTATTTGAAAAACTTATGCAACCATGTTCAAATATATGTTGCCCTGGTTGCATAATTTCTTTGAAGACAACTTACAATTGAAATTAAATTTTTTTTTCACTTGTATTGGTAATCATCTCATAGCTCATAATAAGCATTACAAATTTAGAAACAAATAATTTTTGAATTTTTACAAGCCTTTTAATAAGTAATGAGCTCATTGGTACAAAAACGAGATTTAAAATACGGCCTTCTAATATTTAGTGAGCAAAGTTAACTTAAAATCTCAATTTTAATCTCCTGATTAGATGGGGCGCATATTTTTTATAATTTTTAGTGGCTTCAAACAAATTTTGACTTGCGAATATGCGACGTTTAAATGAAAAGGTGGCTAAAATATCCTTGTGCTTAATTTTAAAATATAATTAGATTCATTTATCAATAAACGTGTATGTATCTCTCTCCAATTGACTTAAAAATTTTTTCTAGAATGAAGAAAGTACATAGAAAAGCTTGAAAAAGAAATTTGAATTTAACTTTTTCCCAAATAAATACAGCAGACGTTTTTCACTAGAGTATTTTGTCAAATAATAATAAAGTTCAGTTGAATAAAGTTCCATCGCACCTGCCACTCAAGAAGCTCACGCAAGAAATCAACTTTCAATAAATGCGCTCAACAGCGACTCAGTCAGTCTATAGGCGGGCGAATTCTTGATGACCATAAGAGTGTCCAAATCCCGCGACGGCTCACGATTTAGAAACGAATCGGTGGTGCTGTACAAGGGAATCTCTATGTATGCGCGCATTGTTATTATAAAGAGACACCTGTTATCCGTGTGAATGCCGCCTTTGATTGTGCCGCGCGCCGCAGAGAGAAAAAAGCCCGTGACTTCAAAGCGTCAAGGATTATATTCACGGCGGACGAGACCCATCCCATAAAAGTATAGCAGCGGGAAAATCGGATATTTATGGAGCAACATTCAAGATTTGACATTCCTTTCCCAGATAGACACACGGAGTCGCAGCCCGGCTTTGAATAATTTGCTCCTTTTGATGTCCGACCATCAGACGGCGGCGACGCTCGAAACGCTGCTAATCAAACACTATAGCATAAAAAAATGTGTGTCAGGTCGCGTCGACAGTGATGGAAATTGGCTTGTTTCAACCATTTATATTTATTGACATTAATTAGTCCTATTATAAAATATAATCTCCAATGCTTTTAGTGGAATTTTGTAAGATGATGGCTTGTGACAGTAAAAGCTTCTGAAATTTCATGAAAGATCGTGATAGTAAAGTTGAGTTCTTTAAATTCTAATAGACGATTCTTAATTGGATTCATTCAGGATCTAAAAGCTCAGATTGAAATCTCAAATTTTCGTTTTAAAAGTTATATTTTAGTTTAGTATCTTTAAATGTCAGATAAATTTGTTATCAAAATAAAATTAAATAATGTGAATTCAATAAATAACTTTTCATAATTCTTTTATACTTCATATGAAACAGTAATATTTTCATATATTATATTAATATATAAAGAAATATTGCTAGGCCAAGATAAAGAATTTCTTCCAACTTTTTATAGAGCTCAACAAATTCCTTGAAGCATGCGATATCATTTTTGCATGTCAATAAAGAAGTTGTTTGGAGCATCAAAATTGAATTCCAGAACGACGCGCGGATATTTGATGTTTCTGTTTGTATGAGAATCGTGGAAAAGCTGCTGCGTGCCGCCCTTTCAGTTTCTCCATTATTATTTTTTTTTCTCGAAGGCTCTCGCATGTGCACATGAAGCAAGCGAGGCATATATAGAATGAGCAAATTGATAGTTTGTGTTGTTGCTATAGGGCTGAGCCACTGTAAAATTGGTGCCCGTGAAGTAGCGTGCGTTGATGATAGTTATTTGAGCCTGCTAGGCTGTAATTGAGCAAGGCATCCTTCGGAGCGCGGCATAAAAAATGAACGCTCCTCTTTATGAAAATGCACCAATTTATCAAATTATCTTGCCGCTCGCACTTTTTGAGTTATGGCGGTAAATCGTAAACCTCCACACAAAGGCAATTTTTCGCCACCGAAATTCCTATTATTGTTAATCCATTTTTCACCAAACTTAGCTTTGGTATGAGAGGAAGGTGGTTGGTTTTTTCCCTGCCAATGACATAATTGTCTCATAAACAAGGTGTTTTGGCCGAGGAAAATGCCGAGATCCGCGATATGAAATTTTTCGGAGCGTTTTTGCCCTCGCGAGCACGGATTCCGATCAGCGGTTCTAATCTAGCGATGCGAGGAATGCCACTTTGTTGCCTCCAAATTTGCCTTTTTTAAGTGCTGCTTCACAATGCAGGCTCGCTTTTTATTGATGTCCGTTCAAAGAGATAAAGAATCTATTAAAATATACTCTCTCAGGGCAGTTGAGTTGGATTTGTAATCTGATTTTGTTATTCAAGCACAGTTCCAACAAAATTAGTATTGAATCCACTAGCAGAGGATGTTTTCAATAAAATTTTGCTTTCCATTGTATCTGCATCATAAAAAGTTTAAATTTCATCGCAATAATTTTTTATTTTAATCCTTAAAACTATACATACAAATTAATGTAATACACCCAAGTGGTGTTTTCTTAAAAAAATTTTAATTATGCTAATTAAAATAATTAATTATAGTAAAAAAAATTATATTTTTGTTATTTATATGAATAACAACAGTTTATATTTAAATTAAAAAAGATATTAAGAACAAAATAGTTTGTATTTTAATTTTGTTTAATTTGTATTTTATAATTTCATTATTTAAGAAAACATTTTGTACATTTACATTTGATTTTAAATTTATTTAAAATTAGTAAATATTAAAAATATATATTTTGATCTCCATCTATAGTCATTCATTAAAATTTAAAAGTAAAAATTGAGGCACTTTAAACATTAGGCTAGGCAGTTTGAAGGAGCGATTCGCACTCATTAATTTACGAAATTCACTGGAATACTGCAAAATTCATAATAATTTGGCTTAGTTTTGTGAAAGGATATGATATAGTCGCCGCAAAGAATAAAGCAATAATTAAGTCATACAAAGTTCCGTGTTGGAAAAGCCCACTTGCGATGTTGGCCGGCACAAAAGGGGGCAGATTTATTTATTAAAACGGCTCATCAATGACACTATCAAGCGAAAAAATATTCCTCTGTTCACTCTATCGCACAATGGGGCAATTTTTTAGCCCACTATCTGCGCGCCGCTCATAATTCTGCGGCTCTCTTTCTTTTCTTCTCCCGCAGCGAGAGGAAAAAAACAAGCCGCTTTTCTCTATTCTCTTTTTGTGATAAAGACTTTTTTGCTCGGTGTGTGCGCGAGTTGTATTTTCGGCGGGACCGGTTAGTTCGAAGGCCTCGCTGGCCCCTGACCTTTCTCTGCCTATGCAAATGCGCGCGATTTGTAATTCAGGTAGTAATTTGGCACCGAGATGCCACTAATGGCGCATAAATTTGGGAAACGGCCATTTTTATTATTCGCCTCGTTAAGCAGCGAAAAAGTTTGTTTTCTTTTCCCTCTTGCGCGCGTGATTGGGAAAGGATTGGTGGAATGCAAGTCGAAGGAAGAGTGTCACAAACAGGATCTCATCGCGTTTCTTTCTCGTTTGCCTCGCACGGCACACGCAGAGTTGCAACGCGGGTCACTCGGTTTAATTGACAGGCGTCGTGTCTTGCCACAGATGCAGATCGGTACAAATTTTATTTAATTAAGCAGAAATGAGAGACGCGGATGTTCAAAGTTGGAAGTCATCAGGCGCGTTGTCGGCAACATTTTCCTCCAATCACGCTTGAATTCACACAAGGAAAATGTTGATCTCTGCTTAAAAAAATAACATTTCTCTTAATTTATGTGGTTAAGTCATTTTTGTACAGTCATTAACGTTGGATGCCTTCATCTGGGAACGAATCGAATAAATTAAATGGCCACATGCAATTTGCCAAAACGAGTTTAAATATCTCCTGTGTCAAATCATTTATGGAGATTTTAAGAAATTGTGAATTTAATTTTTCAATCCAACCTGTTTCTATAAGTGGTTAACATTAAATAATTTTCAAGTGCAATGATAATTCCAAATTTAAACCTCTTAAGATATAGGTTAATTGGACGGTTAAGTTAATTTTATATAGATTATAATTGTGGTATTTAAAATCATTAGCCTAATATTAAAGATTTTTAAAATTTCTTAAATCTCTATTGTTTTTTTATTAACATCCATTTTTTTTCTTTATTTATTGAAAATCTTATGTAGTAAGTAACTAATTTTTTTACTGCAACAAATTTAACTGTAATTTACATAAATTTTTTGAAGCCTGCTGGAAAGGTGCTTTTTTATTTTTAACGTTTGAATGAAAAAAAAAAACAGTCGAGCACACAGTTTCTGCGGTGACGCGCGAGCGAGTAACGCTGCCGCGCCGTGCGCTGGTGTTTTTTCCCCATTTTATTTTAGTTATTTATTGTTGTTGGTGATGCATAGAATACGCGCGTGCCCCGGGTGATTAATGTCTTTTGCTGCAACATGCCACCCAGTGCATGGTGTGAATCAAGTGCTCATATTTCAATACACACATATGAATGTAGCAAGGGTATACACACATTATATGAATGCCAGAATTCTCTTTCCTCTTTTCGTTTTGTGCTCCACCGGCGCTTCTCAAATTCCACCCATCAAATTTGATTAATTTTCGAATTTCGCTGCGCACAATGGCCAGATTGTGTTGTTGTTCTGGTTCGTCGCCATTTTCATCTCATTCGAATTCACCCGCGATTTCGTATTCAATCAAGATTGCTAATTAGCAAAACGAAACGCGCCCACGTTTTATTCACAAGAGTATAATGCTCGCGGGCCGGTAATTGAAATTTCTCTCTTGAGAGCCAGCGAAAAATTGCGCTTAACAAAATTCAACACGGAGCACTGATTAAACCAGCAAGTAATTTAATTAAAATGAGATTCTCACACACCGCGCTGCTGCAAATATTAATTTCTATAATAGAAGCGAGCCGAGTGTAGTAAATTTACGATATCGCCCGCAAGAATAAAAAGAGCGGAGGTGGAGAGTTGCGCGGCGGCAGCGGCGACGGCCGTGTTATTTTTTGTCAGTTGCGTGCCTCATTCATTTCCATCATGCTCATTCTCAACACAAGGCTATTTGTGGTACCCTTTGTATGCCAGGCGGCGCGTAATTGAAATTACAATTATTATTATGGGCAGATCAAATCTTTTTCACGTGCCCGGCGACTGAACGCTTCATAATTAAATATTTCTCTGTGTGGATGGTAATTTTCCACGGATTTATCTGATTCGCTCTCGCTTTTATACAAATTGCATTTCTAATGAGAGAGGAATTCTTAAATAAAGTTTTAATTAAATAGCCGAAATCCACGCATAGGAATAAATTTGAAAGTTGGTTTATGCATTTTTTTTCAGAGTCATTGACAATGCAGAGGGTCAAAATTTCCACTATTTCAGAGTGGAAAAAAACAAACTAATGGAAAACAATCACTTTTAGCGTCCACCTACGTTTTATTAAAAAAAGCGTTTTCTTTGACTGCGTCGGCCGCGGCGCACAAAGAGTGATTAATTGGTAAAATTAGTTGCACCTGCGTGGTTTGGGTGGAGCGTGTCGAATTCGAGCACGAATTTATTGCGTTCAGACAAAGAACGAGGCGGTGACCACGAGGGCCGCCAGCAGGGACGCGATCGCCCCGAACGGGTGGGGCAGGGCGAAGGACAGCGCCGAGAACAGGAAGTAGGGCACCCACATGTTCCAGCTGCCGGTGTAGAAGATGTTCTCGCTCACAACCAGTGCCAGGAATATCACAGTCAACATCACAGGGTAGTAACGCACGAAAAAGTTCTCAAGTCGCGACCAAGTTCCTGTCGGGGCGGCCGTGGTTGGGTTTCGGCTCAGCAGGAGGTCCTCAACGGCCATCAGAGACGCGTCTGCCGCGTCCAGCTCTCGCAGGCTTTCCGAAATTCGCGTCTTGGTGGAATTTTCTTCAAATTTACCCTGATTCACCTGAAATTTAATCATTTTTTTTTCAAAGGAAATTTTAAATAAAAAAAGTTTAGAAATTAAGATTTTTTTTTAGGGTCAGGCCAAGACAAAGTGTCTTGTCGGCCTGTGCCCTTGTTTAATAAAATTTAGGATTTCTCTTCATACGTTTTCGTTAGTTTTCTTGAGCGTGTCCAGGACACTATCCAGTTTCTCTCTAACAGCCCGACCAACCTCATTTCCGTCAAAACTTCTGCCGTTGGTGCCGGAGTCTATGCTGTCTCTCACTTCGGCCAAGGTTCTTTCGACCTCACTGTTTCGCTGTTGTAAATCAGAGATGGTCTTGGCGCTGGACGTCTTCAAAGCGCCGTTCTCCCGCACCAGCTCTTCCAGTCGGACGCTGCTAGCGTCCAGTATGTCCAACGCGACCTGAATTTCGGAGGCCATGTTTTCCGTGATGACTTTCGCCTCCTCGTTCGCCTTCCGTTTCTCCTCCAGCTCCTCCTCAAGTTGAGCCAGGCGTTGCTGGATTTGCAGCTGCTCTTCCTTGCTCAGGGTGCCGCCAGTCAACTTCACGTTCAGGTCGTTTCCTTGTTCAGAAACTTGGTCCAGCTGAATTTGAAAATTTAAATTAAAAAGAAATTAGGTTTAAACTGATTTTACCTCATTCTGCACGCCGAGCTCGTTTTGGTTCAAAATTTCTTTCATCCATTCCAACTCGCTGGTGATTTTTTGGTTGTTGCTCCGATAGGTTTCGATGATTTTTTCCTTCTCGTCAACATTTTCTCTCAAACTTTTCGCCTCACTCTGGCTGGCTTCCAAGGCGGTCTGCAGTTGCCGTTTGCACGCCTCCAGCGCTCCGATTTGAAAATTTAATTCCGAGAGCTGCGACTCCTTATCACCGATGGCCTCTTTCATCAAACCGATCCTCTTAGAACTGCTGTCCTCCAGTTGCTTCAAAATGTTCAAAATGCTTTCCAGCTCCGCCCGCGTGTTTTGTAGCAGAGTGTCTTTTTCTTCAGCCTCTGCCTCTAGATTCTATTTAAAAAAATTAATTTTGATTTTAAAAATGTTAAATTAAAAAAAAAAATATACCTTAATTTGCAGAAGCTTCAGCTCAACTTCGCCCTCCAGGTGTTCCAAGTCCTTAAATGTTCCATCGACCTCTGTTTGCATTTGTCGCCGCGCGCCAGCTCCACATCCTTCCTTCAACTGACCGATTTCTCGCCCGAGTCCCTCGATCTCTTCTTCGAGTTGTTGCACCTGCCGGCGGTGCTCCTGCGCCTCGTTGGACAACAACTCGGCCGAGTTGCGTCTCTCCTCCTCAGCTGTGTGCATCTCATCCCTGAGACGCTGCAGTTCCTTCTCCTTGGCCTCCGCCTCTTCCTGCCGCTGGCCCAGATTTGTCTGAACTTCGCTCAGGTCAACAGGTCCCGAGGTCATTTGCAGCAGGTACTCGTTGTAGCGGAGACGCAGGTAATTCATCTCTTCTTCTTTGACCAGGGGCGAGAGGTCGACGTTGCAGGTGATGTGCCTTCGGTTAATAAAATCAACAGGTCCATTCTTTATAGTTTCCAAAATCGTTTCACGGCTCAAAACTTTGGCACCAATAGCGTCAGGATTAGGTATTTCCTTAGGTTCCATCTTCAAAAGTTATTTAAAAAGTGTTTATAATATTTTGAAAATTTTCCAAAAATGTCACCGTACTTTTAAGTTCTTTCCAACAATCACTTTTTTTTTAGATTAACAACAATAAAAAAATTTCAGTTATAATTTTCAATTGTTGATCGCATTTAATTTTATTTATTTGCATTTACACCTCAATACTTTAAATTTTACAATTGTTGCTCTTAAAAATTTGAAAATTCTCAATTTTGGTATCTCCAAGTTTTGAAAATGAGCGAGAGTAGCAGCAGTAAAAATGGCAGCCCGACTCTGTCGAGCGCCAAAACAAGCCTCGCTCCGTTGAGTACCAAAGTCAGCCCGTCGTCAAGTACTAAAGTCAGTCCTTCGTCAAGTGCACCGCCGTCCAGAATCAACTCAAATACCACCTTGACCACCGAAGATCTTCTGCCTTTGGTCGAAGTCATCAATCAGCCCATAGACCAAATTTCTGACCTGCTGGAGGAAAAACTCAGTGTGGGCTTTTTCAACCATCCTGGCCGTTCCAGCTTCGTCCCTGAAAGAGTCTCGTTTGCCAACGTCCACAGGTTTATTTCGTAATTTTTAAGCAAAAAAAATCTTATACACATCAAAAGTTCAAGTTTCAAAGGAGAGGTCGCGAGTGGCTGTGAAAGTGGTGGCGAGGATGACGAGACGGTGCTCAATTTCTCAATGCACGTCAAGACGCGCACCCCCGTTGTTCGCAAAGATGAGTCAGAAAAGCCCCTGCGAGACGACACCTATGACCCCATCAGGTACAGGCCGCAGGTGCTGATTAATGACTGGTACGAGGTGAGCCAGCGACGGGAGCTGAACAAAGGGCGCCATCTGAAGCTACAAAAGGGCCCGCACACGTCAGCCTACGACTGGCACTACCAGCCGCCCTTTGCCAAGAAAATGGTGGACCCTGAGGAGGTAGCTTTTTGAAATTACATCTTATCAGTTTAAATATCAAAAGAGTCCTTAATATTTAAATGAGACAGTTTCATCAAAAAAAGTTATTGCGTAAAAATGGATTAAAAAAATTTGAATGGAGATTCAGTTTGATTAAATTAAATTTTTTAACAGTTGTAATTGCCTTAAGATTTAACAATCAACATATTTACAGCAAATTTGTAAAAATTGTTAATTTTAATTGTATTTTGTTCTGTTTCAAGTGTGCTAGAAGGAATGAGACGCACTCTCGACGCCTATGGACGTACTTGACAGACCCAACTGAGTACTCTGAAAACTTCAACGAGCCCTACAGGAAAAAGTAGAATTCACCCCAGCAGAATATTAAAAATCGAAACTCCTTCCCATGAGCATTAAAGCCAAAAAGTTTTATTCCCATCTGAATTTTTATCCAACCGGCGTCATATTGAATGCGTTTGTGGCGAGTTTTATTTGTGTGTGTACCAAGAGAGGAACCGGCGGGCGAGCTAACTCCTCTCTGACATGATAGGCACGGAGTCGAACCAATTTGAATGCTCAAAATGAGCACCAGAAACGCAAACTGGCCCCGCACGAGCGAGCGAACGAGCGGGGTCGTGGTTTGCTTGCCCCGCCTCGAAACTAACTCCAAAGAGTTGTGCTTATACCATGCATGCACACCGCACGACGGCAATGGTAATTAGGCCACCCAGTCCATCAATGTGAGCACGCAGATTGCCCGAATATAAAAAGGCCCTTTTCCCTCTCTTCCATTATTATTCCTCTCGCCGAGAGAGTAAGGATCATTAAGCGCCTTGAAAAAACACACGCCATCCAAAATTTAATCGACTTTTATACATAAAAGTTTTTCTCTCTCTCTCTCGGAGAGCGGGCGCGCGTGTAATAACAATCTGGCTCTATGCGGTGTATTTCAAACAATTCACGACGAGAGAGTCAGGTAATCATTATTATGGTATATATTTTGTGTTTGTGCGCTAATAACAATGCCTTAATTGCTTTTTCAAATAGCGCGCAACGCCTGCTATGTGCTCAGTTTTCGAGGCACTAAATAATCATTCGGAGGAGCTGCACGTGGGCCGTGCGCATCGCTCAATATCTCTCTTGTCTGCATATAAGAAACAAACAGGCGCGATAGGATTAAACCACAAAATGGTAATAGTCTTTGGTGCCACGAGTTTATTAGTTTCAATGCAAAACTCACTTCAGTTTTTTCTTTTTAAATAATGTTAATCTCTTCAAGGCTATAATCGTTTTATTGTGAAAACCAATACACTGAGTTTTAAACGGAAAACTGATTTTATTTTTTAATTCAATTTTTATTTTGGAATTTTGCTGAAACTTTTTTATTGCTCAAAACTTGAATTGGGAAAATGAATGAAAAGAAAAATAAGTGTTTTTAGGCATAAAAACAATTATACACGTATTAAATTTCTATAATTTTTTTACACACACTTAATATTTCTTGTTTTATAACAAAAGATTAAACTATGTTACTTTTTAAATATAATAATTTTTATTTCATAATATAATATTTAAATTTATTTTGTGATTTTGGCGTTGCTTGCTTATTAATGAGTATGGTGAGAACTCAACTAAAACAAAATACAAAATGTTGTTTCAAAAAATATTTAAATGCAATAGAACCATTTGCTTGCATAATGGAATTATTTAATTGCTCTGTTAAATACATGATCATACCTTATCTTTAGATTTAAGTTTTTAAAATCATTCAATTCAATTAATTTATTCTCTATCAAGCAATCAACACAACAAGCAAAAAGTTCTCATTGAAATGTAATTGGCCGCAAGGCTGCAAGCTTCCAGTTCCACTAATATAAATAGCAAAAACTTCGTTTTTAACTGTGAGCATAAATATATCAGATAATACCAGAATCTATAAATAAATAAATGATTAACCTTTTTTGAAAATCCTTAATGTAAAAACATCAACATTAGGAATTGTGAAATAGAAGTGTGACAATATTTTGTATATCATTATCAATAGAATTTTGTTTTAAAACTGAAAGAAAGGAGTTTGTGCAGGATTTGGGGCCTATATTTTTCAAATTACTGACTGTGCAAAATGAATTATAACAAAAAATTCAGAGTTGAATAGCAATGATCTTATTTTTATTATGATTTTTTAGGGTTCAGTGATGAGAACGGCAGAATAAGCAGAGCACATTATTAATTTTTACTTGCTCGCCAGCAGCTTCGTTTCAAGCTACATTTGGCACCTGAGCAACTTTTTGCAATAACCGGCAAAATCTTAAGAACTTTTTGCGTTCCGCCGGCTAGGTCGGAAACGCAGAGCGACGCAGAAAACAAAACGATGTTATCAGAAAGGGCGGCTGATGAGCAAAGTGCGGTGTAACTAGCACTAAACTTTGAGCACCAGTTCCATTTGACTGCTGATGGGCTTCTTTTAATTAAGCCTAATGAATTGGCCGGGGTATCTCTTGGTCCGCGCGTTTTAATTTTGCGCCGGCCCCGAGAGCGAAAGAGAACAAAGGGCTCCTTAATGGTGTTGAAATAAGAGCGCAATTTTGAGAAAGAGCAACCTGTAAGCGTCTCGAGAGTCGACGAGGAACAACAACATTACCATTACGCCGCCACCGCTATTGCCAATAACAGTTTGCATTATCAGCCCGCCGGCTCTCATCCTCCTCCATGCTGTAGTCGCCACTTTCCACGGGCCACGCACAGATGGCACGCGGTGCATTGTTTTAGCACGAAGAGCATAAGAGGATGGAAAGACTTGCCTCTGGCGCATATACAAAAATCCAAAAAATCAGAATCATTGATGAAATAACAAATAACTGGAAAATTTAATAATTATAACAAATTATTATCAACTTTCCACATATTTTTTTTAAGATTAAATCTTTTGAGTGCTATTTCAACTTAAACTTTAATTTTTAATTACTCGAATTATTTCATTAAAGATGTAAATATGTATGCATAATGGATTAAAACTTAAAAATGTTTCATGCAATATACGACGCTTATAATTCGATTCACAGGATTTTAAAAGAAGACTAGAAAAATAAAAAAAATGCAAATATGAAAATGTAAAAGAAACGTAAAAGATTAATTTATAACACATATTATGTTAAAAATATTATCATCTTTTACATTTAAATTAAATTTTCATTATATTCAACTCACAATGAAGATGAATATGGAGATTTGAATTTTTTTCTTCCACATGATTGCAATGGATACACATTCTAAACAACATCCTTGTAGAAAAATGATATGATTTAGTTTGACCTTTTTTGCTGAATTAACAAAATAAATTAAATAATATAATCCACAATCTACTGAGTAGTTTATAAATATAATTAAAAATATGTAAATATTTTGTCATTTTCGAGTTTTGTGAAGAGATAAAAACGGTGATGCTCCCAACTTGTCATTCCCCACTCAAAGTTGCTATTTTATGCAGAATTAATGCAACCACGCAGAATTACTTTCACCCCTGCCCGCTTTTGGATATTATTCGGAGAGAGCAAAAAGCATGGGGGAGGCCGCAGGTTGATGGATGGTGCGGTCAACTAATTTCGATCTGGTCGGCAGAAAAATCAGCAAGCGGTGGAAAAATCAGAGCGCTCTCGCGTATACATAAAAATTTATTGTGGGTTTTGCTGCTGATAGTCGGGTCGGTCGGCTCACTGGCTAGCTGGCGAGATATCGCTCTCTTTCTTTCTTGGTGGAGCAGGACAAACGACAAAGAAAGAGAAGAAAGAAAGAAGTGGATGGCGGCGAGTGAGAGAGAGTGGCAATAAATCTAAGCTGCAGATCTGTCTTCCAGATTTAGCCTGCTTTGTCTCTTCTTTCCATCTACCAAAATGGAAGAGAGAGAGCAACAAAAGCGAGTCGCAAGAGAGGAAGCCGGGCGCAGCGGAAAATCAAAAGCCCCGGCTAATGAAGGCACTTTCGGCCGTCAGACCTCACCACCACACCCTTATCGCCCCCTGAATATTGGCACTAATTGCATAAATTATCCTTTTGGCGATGCCGGCTGCGACCGGCCGGCATTCCTTATCAGCAATTACAGGTGGAAATACACGGGCATTAAGCGGAATAAACACGGCAACACACACATGCAGATCTGCGCCGACTGATGTCCGAGGAGATTTTGCTCTTTTAATCCGGCGCTGTTTCGAAATGTTTAAATAAATGATGGCGGCGAACAGCTTTAGAGTTGGCATTCACCTCTCTTTGACTTGATACTTTTTATTATAAATTTTTCTGATCTTCAAGATTTCTCTGAATATTTTATTTTGCAATTTAATTAATGAACTTGTAAGAAATTATCAATTCATATTAAAAACATATTGTCGCTTTGATATTTAAATCTTATTTATTTATTCTTCATACCTTGAAAAAAGAAACATCTTGAATTTAATCAGGAATTAATATTCATTTAAATATAATATTGATACATTGATAAAACACCAAAAGCGTGCCTCTAAGAACAGAAAATACAAAGAAGTTTACAAAATATAATATAAAACTGAAAAAAAAAAACGTAATAAAATATTTTCTATTTCTGTTTCACTTTCCAAATCAAAATTTTTTAAACCACATAATTGCACTTTTGTATCTGTAAAAATAAATAATCTGTGTACTGCTGTGTGCAAATCATTTATAAATTATAATATACTCTGAAATAAATTAAATTTAACATGTGAATTAATATTCTGACTTCTGACATTATTATATTTATTTATTTTTGTATTACAAAGACGCCTGCAATTAAGGTAATTATTAAATTTCCTATATTAACATAAACTAACCAAAAGCCATATAAACCTAAAATATAAATAACTTTTGATCCTTATTTCCAATCCATACTAGAATGTACATATTATTTTTATTTCATTGCAAAAATATGACTGAATATTTAGCTTAATTATATTTTGAGAAGGGGGATTGTACAGTAATTATTCAAGCTGTAAGTAATGAATGAATGAATATAAAATTGTACAGAATTTACGCGTGTGGGGGTTTTACCTTCATTATGGCTCCAGCTCGGCAAGTAGGTTGAACTTGGAAACGTTTTTGCTTCCAGATTGGGCCTATGGGTTTTGATAAGTTGTTTACTAAAGCTGCGGGCTGCGGCTGCCAATTCACTCCCAATATTACTTTCCCATTTCTTATATATGACTGGTTGCGAGAAAATATATTAAATGACTTTGAAGTTACCAGGACAATAAATACCTGAGATTTGAGAAATGCTTTATTGTTTATAATTATTTTTGTAGTTTTCTCAAGCTTTTGTTGAAATATAAATTTTCAGTATTTATATACCTTCTGCATTCACAAATTTTAAAACAATTCGCTTGCAACGGAAAGTGATTCTAATTTTCTTTTATAAATAACTAAACAACGTTTATCACAACCTACATACTTGATTATAATTTTAATTTTTATAAAAAAAATACATTTATAAAATTACTGCAATTAACACTATAAATTTTACAATTTTATTTTCTGCCACAAAAATAATCTCAAAAATAAAAAATTAATTTTATTAAATGTTAAAAATAAATTTTTTTTGTATAATGCTTAAAATATTCTAAAAATTTAATATTTATTTTAAAATTACACTGCTTTGAAAGTAAATTAACTTTTCTTTGCATTTACTTCTATTAACGTTTAACTACTACAAACGGAAAGAAGTGTTTTTTTCAGGGAGGTTTGTAGAGGTTGAGTGGTGGGCAGTGGGCGCGTCACTCGCAGCCAACAGTTGGCCTGTTCGGTCGCTCTTTTTCTCTCGACGGTGCTGCGGTGCGCTTTTAACGGAGCTAGGAGCTGATGCTGCTATTCATTTTCGGGCGTCCGATTGCAATTTCAGGGGTGAACGATGAGACGGAACGCGGCCCAAACTTTGAAAGAGCGCGGCTCCGCAACATTAACCCCAAGGTAATTTGGGTTTCGCCATCCGAGCGTTCAACTTTTATTTCCCGGAGAATAATAACGATCGGCGGCGGGACGCGTTCGCCCCGGCGGCCGTCGTCGCGAAAATAAAAGAGGAAGAAGAAGCGCCTTTTCTTTTCCTCTGTCTTTCTCTCTCTTCATGCAAGAGCAGCAAGATAAAGGGTCTGCTCGCCATGCTTGTTAATGACTGTTATTAAGAAATTCGCTCGCAGGAGAAATTAAAAGTCGGTGGAGGCGCGCCCACTCCAGAAAAATGAGCACTGCTCGGGGTTGTTTTAATGGGCCTCTGAGTGTTTTTGTGTAATTTTATAACAGAGTCTCCCTTTTCATTTGAATTGCCATTTCACTGTTAATAATTTGTAGCAAAAAAAAATAATAGTAAATAATAATAATGGTATTCCGTGCATAAATAGATATTTTAATAATTGCTTTTTTTAAATTTGTATTTACTATAACTAGCTATTAATATATTAACGATTCTTCAATATTACAGTTTATTAATTTTCTTATCAAAAATGAAGCTTACGTTTGAAATTTAAAAAAAATCTTTAAGGATTGAAAAACTTTGGATTTTTTTAATTTAAAATGTTAAAAATATCATAAAATTTGATTTACTAATGCAAGGAATTTTTTAAATTATATTTCACTTTCCAAGAAAATAAATTATGCCCATTCCTGGAGGTCTACAAGCAAACCTCATGTGAAATGGCGAGCACAGTTCTCACAGCAAGAAAAGAAATAAATTAGCTTCCAGCAACATTTTTTTTTTTCAAGTACTACATATGCATGAATCAAAAGAGGTCTCCTTTTATATAAAAGAGGGCTTAATGAAGGCATTAGCAATTTCTCCAAATTGAGATTTTCATTGGACGCCGGCGATCCGTTTAGACTTTCAAATCAGCTTGTTAGCCGCCCGAGAAAGAAAGAAAAAGCCTCTATTTGTTGCTGCATTTTTAATCAGCAGCTCGGGCGGCGGATAATTTTATTAACATTAATTAGCGCCGATCTCGTTGGCCACTGCTTTATTCTTACTGTCCGTTTTGTGTTGCTGTGAGTAAAGGAGAAAAATATATTTATAAAAAAAAGGAGAGCGCCGTTCGTGTGGTTGCCGCGAGAAAAAGCAGTCAATGAGCCCACTCGGCACGCTCGTAATCAGCCGGATCGTAAATTTACCCGCCGGTCCAAATATTGCAAAAGCAAACAGAAGTTTTATTCTTTCACGAAATTTATGATTCATCCAGCGCTGCACATCTCACAATAAACAACTTACACGCAGTCGAGAAAGATACGTATAAAGTTTCACGCTGCTGCTGCAGTGATTTATGCACCACACACATCCACTACTCTCTCAACTTTCCTGCTCTTTCCATAATGCATCGCCTCGGCATTTTTTATTAAGCGTCTACTTTCCGTGCTTGCAGATAAAAATTTGCTGTTTATTGCAAGGCTACGATGCACAAATCTTTCTTCATGTACTGGTTGAATTAAATGTCTGCAATAATCCCAAGTCGTCTGACAAAAGTTTTTAAATAAAGATTCAGTTCATAACCTATTTATTCTAAGCTAATATTGAGCAACTTGATTTATTTAATATAAATTCTAAACTAGTAGCATCAAATAATTTTTTCATTGGCTAAATGTTTTAAGCATTGATATTGTGTGTATTGGTTTCAAAAACTGTCCTTCCATACTAATAATAAACAATTTTTACATCTTTACCAGGTTTTAGCACAGAAACACTCACGCACACTAACAGCAATTTGGAGAATTATCATTTCTTTTTAATGCAACCCGAACAGTTCTTACTTTAAATAATTTTCCCTGACACTTTTATTTATTAATGTGAAATATATTGAATGAGCTATGGCACGCAGGTTGCATTTTTAGAAAAAATTATCACCTGCTTATTTTCGGAAGAGCCAAGAGAAGCAAACTGCAATATTTTAATTTCGTCAAGTTATTTTACAATACTCACTTTATCAACAAAATTTTCACCTAAAGTATTAATGCGTTAAATATCATCCGCAGGTTTATCATAAATCCCAGACCTATTATTGTTAGTTGCTTGTAATGTCGCCAAAAATTAAGAAAGCTGGCGAATTTATGAAAAGCGTCACCGTAAACTAATCTGGAAACAAACGATTGTAAATTTCAAACCCTCTGGCTCCTTTATTCCGAAATAAAGCAGCATCAAATTAAGAAGGCAACTTATTTATTTCTCTTCATAAATAAACAAACAAAGCCAAATAATAACTCACATGGGAAAGAAAACTGCGCGCGTCGTGTTCATTACTGGTCATAACTCGAGATGACTCTTTGCCGATGTCCAGCCGGAGAGAACGAAAAATAAATATAAATAAATACGCGGATAAATAAATGTATGGTTGTGGCGCGAGACACTTGATAGGTGCAGCCTCGGTGAACTTTTCACATGCTTATTCATATTGGCCGTTTATTCAAATCCTCTCGAGAGGCCACCCAGCGAAATGAACCTGAGACAGCCATGAATCACCAAGGCAATCCCTGAGAAACTGATGCACTTGAACTTGGGGGCTATTCACAAACACAGCAAATATTCAACTATGTTATCTAATTTCTGTCTAGACGCCATATTTTGTATTTTCTAAAGAATTTTTTTCTTTTTTTATTCTGAATAATTTTTTGTAAGTTCATGATGAAAAATAATAGATAACATACAGGGCTTTAAACAAAAATATAACTAAATTGCCTTTGTGATAGATCAATAAACACAATTTGCAACTAAATAATGTTATTTTTTTACGTGCATTTAATTTCTATTAGACAAATTTCAGTGTTTCAGAGAAAAAAAAAGTTTATTGAAAGTGAAATTTTGATGCAAAATTTACCTAAATTACTACTACATTTTGATTTAAAATTTATGTATTGATTTTCTTTTTCAGTAATATTAAATGAAAAATTTAACAAAACATATATTTTGTGCATTAAATTTTAGACAAAATATTTTTATCTGCATTTTTTTCATACAATTACAAACTTTCCAAGAGTTGAAATGAATGCATTTTTCATGATTTAATAGGCCCGAGCCGGGCGATATTAAATAAAATGTCAAACGTGGCCTCACTTGAGCCTCGCTTATGCAAAATATAACAACTTGTCCGTGTGTGTTGTGTAGTACTCTCGGCGTATAGTACAACACACGAATATAATGTATGCAGCTGGTATTATTTTACCTGGTGCTGTTTGCGCTGCGCCTGCTGCCATTGATGTTTGCTGGCGAACACGAGGCCATTGGTCATTACCTCATATACCACCATGCTTATATTTGCGCTTTTATACAATTACACACGCACTCACCAAGCCAAGCGCTAAGTGCACCAACGACCTGCTTTCTTGGCCATTATAGTTTTAATGGACTGCACCCCTATTGTTAACAAATAAAAATAGTAAGGTAGGAAAACTAAGTGAGAAAAAATACAAGAAAATAGGCCTTTTTCGGAATAGAACAATGATTTTGAAGCTTTATGTTCAAACTTTTTCCTTCAGCAATTGAGATACACTAATGGACCTGCATAATTTTACAAAAATTTATTTCCATATTCCATTATTTATGCTGCATTTCATACTATCTACTACATCTACTACATCTATAAAAGTCGTTTAGCAAATAATATTAATTTTATTTTTAGAAATAATGAGCGTTTATTAAAAAATACATAATTATTATAAATACTGCTTCCAAATTTATTTATATTTATATAATTAACGATGAAATACACTACACCGCTCAACAAAATTTCTACGTTGAGAATTATAGATCATGTTATTCATATTAGTAACAAAAATTATTTATAATGAAACAATAACTATTTTGTTATATGAAAACTTTTCAATCAGTACGTACAGCAATATTTTAATTTCAATAAAACCAAAATAAAATTGGCTAAAAAAGATCAGTTAAAATTTGCTTTAAATGAAAAATATTGAGTTTTAAAATTTTATATTAAAAAAAAAGGAATTTTTTTTTCTTTAATAACTATTAAAATTATTTGCGTATTACAAATTATTTAAAATAGCTGTTTAGCCTATATTTTGTATTTTTTTTAATCACATACAAAATTATGTCAAGCAATAATCATGGGAACACCATGATATAAAAGCAAAAACCAAAGTGTTGAGCATTTGGCTGGAATTGTTGTTTGTGTTGTTGTTCCATACGGCGCGAGACGGCCCCCCGAAGTAATTTAAACAGGCTGAAAAGGCGCGCACACGTAATTGTCTTGAGCACATTTTCTTCTGCTCCAAGTGGCGAGAGAGAGTTTTGTCGAAAGACAAGCAAGCGAGAGGAATAATTGGCGAATCCGGCGTGTGTGTAGTTCGCATTAAACAAACAAGCCCCCGCTTTCGCTGCAAGATCTTTTATATTATGTGTGTGTTCGCGCGCTGAATTAAAGCGCGCGAGAAAGCTGTAAAACAAGCGACGAGAAGAGACAATGGCAGGCTGGGGTGCTGTATTTATGTGTGATTGAGTGCTGTTATAAGAATTCCATGCAACTACGATGAGAATGTAACGAGGAATTTAATAATGTAGCGAACGAGCGCAGCCAAGTCTCTCTCTCTCTTGCTCCCGCAGCATCATGTGGAATTTTAAATTATCTCTTGAGAGCTGGATGCTGCACGCCGAAATCCGTCCAAAGGTCAAACCGGCTGCTGGCTGGCAACTCTTGCTTGCCATTTCCAAAAGTTCGTGACGCTCTTTCTCGCTCTCTCGCAACTTGTATACTTGGAAACTTCTTATTAGAGAGTGTAATTTGAATAGCCCCTTCACAGTTAGGCTGCGCCGCAACGCAAGGCTGTGAAGCGGATTGAATACACTTGCTTGAGGGAGGGTTGGTTTTCCGAAAACTTTGTGTGAATGTGCTTCAAGTATTGTGTTTGAAAATTTTAATTGCACCCTGACATCATTAAATTTTGAGTACTCAAAACTTTCTACCCTGGTTTTTCCTATATCTATAGAAGTTGAAGAACCTTTAGTTTTCAATTTTAATTATTATAAGCTTAAGCAGAGTTACAGTTTTGGCATTTAGGACTTATTTTTTGTTAACATGAAATATTAATTTTATTAAATGTGTACTTCTCAGCTTAAATTTTTAATCAGACATATAAATTGCCCTGTATGATTATTGTTTCTTACTATACACGCGTGCCAATTAGTTGAATGTTTCTCAAATCTTGACTTAAATTATTCCTTTGGATTTTATTTATAATGGCTAAATAATATTTTACAAATTTTAAAGTAAAATTATCTAACATTACAGACTAGAGGTATGTCAAAGTGTGTCAAAGGAAACACCAAAAAATATAATTAAATTTAAAATTAAAATTGTATAAATTAATGTTAATTTTATTGCTTAAAACATTTTGTGTATTACCAAAAATATTTTTTGTATTTAAAATTTAATAACCAATTTTTGTACTAAGTACTTTAATGATAATAATTTTTATTATGCGCCACACCTGCAACATTAATCAAAAGATTATAACAATCATCGCTTTTTTATACTTCTAAAACCAGTCGAAATTCAATTTATTTTCTCAAACTTAGAGAGATATAAAAAAAGGTAAGTATCTGAAATGAACTATTACATAAAGAAATAAAATTCAAGTTCAAAAAAATTGAGCAACTGCTTCTAATACTCAATTATCAGCTTTTCTAATTCTATTAAAAAAATTCCACCCGTCCCTCAAGACTTCCTTTGCCGAGTTATAAATAAGAAAAAACAGGCAGACATTGTCGCCTATCCAAATTGAGCTTACGAACGTGATCCCTTCGTGCCAACCGTGTGTCCCAAGTGGGTGAACGACCCAAGAACAAGAATGTCTGTGCAAGTCTGTCTGTCTCGGTTGGCGTTTTCCCATACAACACCACGGATGTTGTGTCTTCTGTGTCTGCCGAATTTTTCCACACCAATAAAGCTAATGAAGGCCATGAATTTCGCACCTGCCGTGAACTTCCTGTCCGCAACAACTCCTATTTCGCCAAAACAGCGGCCAGAGAGAAAGATGACTTCAGAGCGACGGCAGTAATAAAAATAACTCACCGCACTGCTTTGGCATTCTGTCAACAGACCTCCCTAAGTAACAATAAGATAAGTCAATCTGATGATCGCCTCGTAATATTTTTCTATTTAATTGACGTGCGCTGAATGAGTGATTAGGAGGCGCACATTATGTCTCTCTTCTTGCTTGTGTCTCTCGGCTCGTCACGTCGCACACCGACGAGCTGAAAACAATATTGCACGTGGAGAGACGTGTGTGTCACCTCCTCGCCATTATTATTATTTCTCCCGACTGCTTTCTTGCTGCTGCTTTGAATTTTATTTATTTAATTTATTTTTAAACTTGACGTCTTCGGCGCGCGTGTAATTTTTTATGTCTCTGATGGTGTGGATGAGAGATTGCATTTTATTGTATCTCCTCCTGAGGTGTGATTTATTGATCAATCAACTGGCATTAGCCCTCCAATCAAATATATCAATTTGTGTAGGAAAGAATCACGCCGAGCAGCAGCCACTTAAGACTGATTAGAATGGAACTTTTTTTGTATAGAAAATGTTTCTCCGTTTTGATTTATTGATGGCGATTTTTCTCTCAGGAGGTCAAGTTTTGTGTGTTTTAAAGGGCACGAAAAGTATAAATTTTGAGCTTAAGTTGAAAGGTAGAAATAATGTAAGTGAGGGACGAGATGATAAAAAAAATTAGGCTGCGTATTTAAAGATTTTATAAAATAGATCTAATAATATTATTTTCATTTATTTCTAATTCAAGATCCAAGATTTGGAAAAAAAAATTTAAATTTTTTTTAATACAATTTGCTGTTTAAATGATCGTTAATACGAGTCATTACATAAATATTATTATTTTGATAAAAGGAAATGTAAAAAATGTTCTTTAACCTCTTTAACCAAGCAAACGAAGTAGTGTAATAATTTAAAAATAAGTAAAGAGAAAAAGTTTTTATAAAAAAAGTTCTCTGTTCTCTTGAATACCAAATAAAACTGTCAAATAAGTTGCAGTAAAAAAAGGTAAATAAATATAATTTAAATTTTATTCATGTTGTTTTTTTTATTTATCAAAATCAGCAACTGAAACAAAATAATTTTTACACGTTGACATACAAAAATTTATTTTGGTGCAAATCACTATTTAAATCAAGTAAAATGTGTCAAAATTTTTACTAAGGAGTTTTCTCTAGAAAATATTGGCTATAAATTATGCATCCCTTTATATTTCACAGAACGATTTTCTCGGCGTAAACGACGCCTCAGGATCAGATGAAGGGTTCGTCGCTGACAGCGTTCCTGGATAAATCATATCTACAGAGCGGCACAAACATAAAAGTGCTATGAAAAGCACATCCACACGTAGAGCGCGGAAACGAAATGTATGGCATGGCACACGAATTCAGCGGTGGCGGGCGACAAAACAAAACGAAACGCGCGCGCGAGAGAGAGCGGCCATAAATCACGGCTGACATTATAATTTCTAGTGCAGATATTTCACACCGGGGATGTCACCTTTCACTGTTTATACGTGTTTCGCTATCACCGACGTGCAAACACAAAATCGGATCAAGCCTCGGAATTTGAATACAAAGTTAATTTAAGCCAAGTCGAAAGGCCGGAATTGATTTCTGCGGAGAGCGACTGTGCAGCGAGCGGGTCGGCCGCCCCTGTGCTTTTCTCAGAGATGCATTTCACCCCCGGCAGCGCAAGCAAGCCTCGTGTTATTACACAAGAAGACGAGTTATGGATTGCTAGGAAAAGGAAAGCAATATATTAGACGCAGACCCGGAAAAGAAACTCGGCTCTTTTGCTGGAGAAAAAAAGCGGAGAGAGAGAGGTTGGGAAATGCGGAGGAAAGAGGCAGAAAAGCAGCAGCTGAGCGCTTTCCTTCTTTATCGGCGCATTTTTCCCTTTTGATTCGCTCTCGTCAATGGCGAGAGGGAGGCCAACTTCGGCCAAATGCGTTTGTAATCTGCTCGGGGGAAATTAGGTTGACTACTTTATGGGCGTGTGCTTATTTAAATGTCTTTTATGCATCTGATAAACATATAAAAAAAGATGGTCTTGCCCTTGTGCGAAGGACGAAAAATACGAAAAATTTAAATCTTCTATGCTTTTACATCCAGCAGGAATAGAAAAATAGGAAAAATATTTGTATGAATACGCATTCTATTTCCTTGCCTTTTTCATCAACGGACTTATATTTTGCAGTTATTCCTTTTCTTATTCATTGTCAATGTTTATTTAATTGGTCATGGCGTTTTTTTTTTATTTACTTTTTTATTAATATAAAAATGTTTACAGTGTTTTTGAAATGATTAATTTTTATTCTAAATATATCAAATTCAGGTTTTTTTTTTAAATTTTTTCGTATCAAAATTTTTCCAATTTAGAATTAGTGCAGATTTTGGGTAAAAATGGTACAGAAATGGTGCAGAACCGGTTCAGATGTTCTGCATCAGTTCTACACCAGTTCTGCACTATTTCTGAACCAGTTAGTTAAAGGTTGATTGGTTCCATTTCCATTTCTATTTTATTTTCCATGCTTACAGTGACTAAATACCAAAATTTCTAAGGTTTTTATTTGAATTTTAACTCGTTGTACATCAATATCTTTATTTGATCAATCATGGCATAGCTATATTTAGCAATTTTTTATATCAATATTAATTGATTAAATTTGTTATACTCCTTGTATTATGGAAATTAATTAAAGCAAAGCAAGAAGAAGATTTTACAGCAGATATATAAATTTTTTTTATTTTAATTTTTTTCAAAAATACTTATAATTGCTACTGACGATTGCTATTTTTCTCATAAGTTTCTGTACTATCAAATTTTTTTAAACAATTAGAATTATCTACAACGAAGGCAAAAAAAAAATAATATTTTAAAGATTATTCACAATCGTTATTAATAGCATTATCAAAACTGGTTTGATATTCAGTTCACTCCATTTTTTATTTGCTAAATAAATAAATGAAAATGTTTAGGTCCAATAACTAATTTGAGGACTGCCATGTTTTTCCCACGTTATTGTTTTCATTTTTACACGATTATTTGAGAGAACCAGTATGCGTGCAATTTCAAGCGAATTCCACATCCGCCGTCATTCTCCCGGGGCAGAATTTTCCAAAAAATGAGCTGTCAAGAGAAAAATATCGCCACCGCTGAGCAAAATTTCACTCTCGGAAAAATCCCTCTCTCGTTTTGCTCCTTTCCCCGATAGCAAAATAGCCGATATTTAATCCAGTAATAAAGCTGCAATGCTCTTTTTCTCTCTCTCTGCGGCTACATTTCTGTCTGTGGCTTCGTGCGTCACTTTTTGATATGACGGGTAACGGACAGCGAGCAAAAAGAAGATTAAGAGCAGCGGCGTTCAGTGAAAAATTATGGGATATTTCACGAAACACACGGGCGCATTATGAAGCGGCCGGGGGAACGAGAGAAATTTGCTGACTTTGACACGTCCATTATTGCGGATGGGGAAAAAATCTGCATAAAGAAGAAAGTGTTGCAGCGAAATGGCCGAGCACGATTTCGACCGCTTGGAAATTCATTTCCGACCGGGGCGAGCGTAAGTGTAAGATTTGAATACAAATTCAAACTCCCCCTAAAATCTGGACGGTCAGCAACGACTATTGAGTGACCACCAGCAGCAGCCACGCTTTCTCTCTCTCTCTCTCCTGCCCATTTCACCATGATGCCTATCTGCATGTGTATACTTCTGGGTGCCGCATTCATACAAAATAAATCCACCCTCCCGCAGCCGGGCGGGCGGGCGGGCGGACGGCAGCGCAGATACGGTCTCGCCTCCTCGGCCTGCGTTCCAATTTCCCCCACAGCTACTAATCGCTCGCTGCTCTGCTGGTGGACAGCGCAGAGTCCGATGCATCCCCAGCTTTCTCTCTCTGCACCATTATTTTATCTCTCTCTGCTGGTCGCCGCCGTCGTTTCTCTGGATATCACGCGGGTGAAAAAGTTGCATACAAAGAGGGTGTAAGCGGATAGCCTGGGGAGGCGGCGGTCACAAGTGCCTCTAAAACGTTCTGCCCACCGCGGACTCGCTTCCAGGGGCATCCGTTGCAGTTGTTGTATTTCAGTTTATTTCTCATTTTGTTATGCTCCAATGAAAATAATGTTTAAATTCATATTTTGTGTGCTGTTAACTATAATCTATAAAGAAGTTTCTTAAGATTCTTTTAAAACATAAGAAAAAGAGCAAAATCTTATGATCGACCGCCAAAATTCACAAAAGCGAAGTCAACGTAATAAGTTTGTGTGCAACACCAGGGGTTTAATTAAATGGTACCATTTTCATTTCTGTATCATTTTTTAGGCCTACTCCCTATATTTAGTTGCCTTTGATGATTTTTTTTTTCGAAATAAATCAAGCTCTGGATTTTAAATTTTTTTCGTATCAAATATTCCAAAATTTAGAATTAGTGCAGATGTGGTGCGACAATGGTACAGAATTGGTGCAGAACCGGTGCAGCTGTTCTGCATCAGTTCGAAACCAGTTATGTACCATTTCTGAATCTGGACCAGGGGACTGCAACGTGGTTTTTGTCTGAGGGTCCAAATTAAGGAAAGGCTAAAAATAACAGCCTAAACTCAATGGCGATAAAAAATATTGACAAGCGCAACGAAAATTTGAATTTAAATGATTTAGAAGAACGCTTCTTGTCGTCCAGAAAAAAAGAGGCTTATCTCGAAATTTATATGTGCACTTTATTTTTCCCTCTTTGCTTTCTTGTGCCCAGTTGTAGTTACACGTTAAGCTTTCATTAAATTTTCCATCGCGATATAGTGCACTTTTGACTTCCTCTGGGAAATTTGTGCGTTTCCTTTTGCCCACGATCCGCCCCTGCAGCACCGAAGATGAAAAAGCGACGCTGCGGCCAAGTGATGGACACCGGCCGATAAGAGGCGGAACGAGAGGCCCTCCGCCATCTAATTGTGCAGCGCAGTGGGCATTTCATTTTTGCATGCCCTTGTTTATTTCCCTTCGGCGCGCACCACTCCAAGGGCTTTCTTGCCGGCCACCGGAAATTGGATTCTGCCTGCAGCGGAAGGTGGACAGGACACGGTCCATTTCGTCCGCTTGACGTCTCGGCCGGTCGATATTATGAAAGGCCCTCTTCGGCACACGCAACAAAATAGCGCGCTGCAAATAATCCCAGAACAGCTGTCACTGGTAATAGAGCCGAGTGCAGGTAATTTAATTACGGCAGCCGAGTTGCGCTGCAGGTCCATCCCTGAGGAGCTCGATTATTTTACACTCAGTCAGAGTGCGCTCGCCGGCTCATTCGTCCTCGGGAGACCCACCCGATCGGCGGCGGAGAGCAGGAAAGGTGCACAAGAGAGCTGCCGCCCAGAAATGATTCTCGTCTCTCAATGTCAAATGTTATTTCTTTTGACGTTTATGAATATTTTACGCGGCACTTACATTATTTACCCCCGCTGCAGGGCGACGTTGCCCTCCTGGTCCTCATTTCCCCTTCAACTTTTCCTTCTTACGTCAGTAAAAGATCATCAATCGGTTATTTCTGCAACATACTTCTAACTAATTTTAACTATGAATTTATTCAAATAGTTTAATTTTAATCTTCTGGCAGTCTTGCAGGAAATTAGTTTTTCAATATAATATTAATATCAAATTAAAATAATGAATTCAAATATTGGGCAAGGATAAACTTATATTTTTAATAAAATTAAATTTTGGGACATTCCAAGAGGCTTAAGGAATTAAACAAATTAATGGCCTTTCTCAAATTAGTAAGTGATGACTGTGATTAGAAGAGCTTATAATTTTACCATGTTTAGTATTTTTTTTAATGATGCTTACAAAAAAATTTAAAATTTTACAATACAATATTTTCAAATAATTAAACATTAAATAATTAAA
Source organism: Neocloeon triangulifer (assembly GCF_031216515.1). Classification (NCBI taxonomy): domain Eukaryota; kingdom Metazoa; phylum Arthropoda; class Insecta; order Ephemeroptera; family Baetidae; genus Neocloeon; species Neocloeon triangulifer. Next base: position 14,117,759 of record NW_026775554.1, on the reverse strand, counting down.
ATATATTTATGCAAATAAAATTATATTTTAATATAATATGTAATAGAATTAGAAAAATTAATTAAATCATACTATCTAAATGCTTAAATTGAAGAAAAATTAAAAATTTTCTATATAATTTTTTTTAAATAATTTACGTACTAAATAGTTTTACACACTAGTTTAGAAACTTTTTATTGCGTTTTTTTTTAGAACACAAATATGAAAATTTCAATTTCCTATTATAGCGACAACATCTTCCAAGAGTGCCAAAGACTGCAGAGTTGCAAAGCTTTTAGCAATTTCCAGCGGCATAGCCTCATCATTTGTCACAAACACGTATCAGGTGTACGATTTCCAGCAGCAGCAGGGTGAGCAGGGGAGTCGAGGAAAAGCATCTCGTGCAAGGAGCGCAAAAAGCCTGCAAGTTTTAATTCGAGAGAGCGAATTTAGCCGAGTGGGTGGCGCGAGAGATGTGACGTTTTAAATGAAATGTGACACTGTGTGTCGCGTTATTGTGTTTCGAAACATAAAAAGTCATATTCATAATGCGCGCAGCAGCCAACCAGCGAGAGAGAGAGAGGCTGTTTGAATATTCAGGGTCTCATTGCGGGGCGCGCACAAAAAGCAGCGGCGGCAGGAAAGTGACTCCGCCGCCACCGCCGCATAAAGAAAGAGCAATGATAAAATATGCATACGCCTGTCAAGTGGAAAGCGGCAAACTCCCTGGCAGGCAGGCAACCCTCTCCGATGTGTATGAATCCTTCATAAGCACGCCTGACGTTCATACTTGAGCACTATCATGCGAATAAAACTCCGGCTCTCTCTCTCCGCCGGCAGCTGCACGCCTCGCTTTCTGCGAAAAAGGGCCTAGGTGCTGCGCTGGAAAAATTGTAGCCCTTTTTATTTTTAATGCTCGCTGAAAATGACGTGACACAAAATAATGTAGAATGTGTAGCAGTTCTTATCCTGGCATTTTTGCACCCGCCACCGCGTATCTCCTGAGCTCGCGAACGTCCCACGAGCCGAGCGAGGAAATTTAAAATTACGTTCGCCACAAACGTGTCGCTTTCGGGCGCAATTCGCTGAGCGAAAAGTGAGCAATGAAAATTTACTATGATATCATAAATGCAGAGAAGCCATTTCATTGCGAAAGTTTGTGTTATTTTAATATCAAATGTTATTTTAAAAGATGTGGACAGGAAATTTTCTCTAACTTATTGTGCCCCTGATTTTTTAATTAATCTGTATTATTAGCTGATGCATAATCTGCGTGATTTATCGTAAATGATCGTAACAAATCATTCTAGAAATTGAAAGCAGGTCAGCCTGCTCCAGTTTACATCTTATTAAAACGCATAGGGTTAGATATGAAAATGGGAACAATAAATTAATTAATGAGGGATGTTGGAAACAAAATTGTGCACAGAATGTTATAATTAAAAGAAATGCATAGTGGTTGTAAGCTTGTCATAATCATTATTGAGTGAATATGAACCATTATTTCAGGTCTTGTTGCCTTGACAACAAGTCGTGAAAATATTTTAAGACCTATCAAATTAACATCTTCTTTACAAATGGCTGCGCACTAGTCCTAGGTTTAATTATGGATTAAACAATAATCCTCAATTTGATAACTTTAAAAAGCGCGAACCTTTATTTCAGGTCTTGTTGCCATGGCAACAAGTCGTGAAATTATTTTTTGATTTATCAAATTAACGTCTTCTTTACAAATGGCTGCGCACTAGTCCTAGGTTTAATTATGGATTAAACAATAGTCCTCAATTTGATAACTTTAAAAAGTGCGAACCTTTATTTCAGGTCTTGTTGCCATGGCAACAAGTCGTGAAATTATTTTTTGATTTATCAAATTAACGTCTTCTTTACAAATGGCTGCGCACTAGTCCTAGGTTTAATTATGGATTAAACAATAGTCCTCAATTTGATAACTTTAAAAAGCGTGAACCTTTATTTCAGGTCTTGTGGCCATGGCAACAAGTCGTGAAATTATTTTTTGATTTATCAAATTAACGTCTTCTTTACAAATGGCTGCGCACTAGTCCTAGGTTTAATTATGGATTAAACAATAGTCCTCAATTTGATAACTTTAAAAAGCGCGAACCTTTATTTCAGGTCTTGTGGCCATGGCAACAAGTCGTGAAATTATTTTTGATTTATCAAATTAACGTCTTCTTTACAAATGGCTGCACACTAGTCCTATGGCCCCTAACATTTCTAACTCAACTTCCCTCAAATTTCCGAATCCGCTTCATTTTGCTGATAATGGGTAAATTCATAGTCAAACCTTATAAATAAATAGCATAAATTGAACTTTGCAATTCTTGTGGTTCAGGCTTGAAAAAATGTATAAATATTAATGTAAAAATCACTGCAATTTTGGAAGGTAAAATTCATTATATGTTAGAGTTTTAAAATTTGTTGATTTTAGGAGTGAATATAAAAATACAATCATCTTTATTATTTTTATAATTTATTGCCTCAGATAAAAATATTTTCCTTTCTGTTTTCATATCTCAAATTCTAATGGTATGCTTCTCTCCACAGCTAGTGTAACTTGATAAATAAAAAATTAACCCTCTTCACAAAAAACACCTCGTTCGATCAGGACTGAAATTGAGTGCCAAAAGCTTGCTGGCCTGCAGTTTTTGGACTTTTACACACTCACCGGCGTCAATCGGTCTTAAAACGCACAATTTACGGCCGTGTCCTCTCGCACGCGTCCCCGACCCAAAGTTACAAAACTGATATTGAAATATTCATCAGCCACGCATCCCCCGGGCGAGCGGGCGAATGTCCACTTCGGGGCAAAAGTGATGCGACGGTGTGCATGCGAGTGAGAGAAAAGTGGTCCCTTTCTTGCTGGCTGTCCATCAGCGGCGAGTGTGTATTGAGTGCGAGCGAGAGAACGAACGAGTCTTGTTTGATCCCTAGGGTGTGACCATTCCGTGGCGGAACGAAACAACAGAGCTGGGGTCCACTCGCAATTACAACTGCATTATTCGAGAGGTGCACACCGACGCAAACACACAAACCAAACCCTCACGTGTAGGCGACCAGAACCCTCTATATTGCGAGGCTTTGTCTTGATGCACAAATTTTTTTTGTATTGACCCCCGAGTGTAATGAACAATATTTATAATTTACACAAAGTCATATTTTCGGATTTTTATATTAAAGGTTATTCAGGTACCACTGACAGAGGCAAAGCTTGTAAATTTTATACATTTGTTGTATCTTAACAATTTTTATTCTCTGCCATCCGAAAAGCTATAAATACTTATGATGATGATGATGATAATGAAAAGCACAAATGAAATTGAAATTAATTGCTAATAAATAATAATGCGTATTGCAATAAATATTAATTTTTAGTTAAAAAAATTTTGTTATAAAACTATTTCAATAAATATATTAAAATGTTAAAAATAAATTTAACAATTTATTAAAACTCTTTATTTTAAATAAATAAATTAGTTTTGAATTTTAAACGCGTTTTATCGTTGAATACCATTAATTCTAAGGGTGGTGCGTCGGCAAGCGAACACTATATTCGGTCCGAAATTCGCGGCTGAGTGATGCGAGGTCAGGTTGGCGGCGTGCACTTTCGAATATCTGATAGTGCCGTTTTAATTCGGGTGCACGCGGCCGTTCGCACCGCGGCCATAAGTCACGCAGTCTTATCGCGGCCGCAGATCGCGCGCGGTGCAAAATGATGAGAGTGATTTGCATTGGAAATCCATTGCGAATTGACATCGAACGGGCCACTTTGTCACCCGCCAACAAACAAACAATATCGCAGCACGAACGACCGCACAGTACAATGCACGCTGCGTTTGTCACCCGATGTAAAAAACGACCAGCCGCGCATCAGCGAGAGAGAAGAGAATCTGTTTGCCCAATGAAATTGTAAAAAACTTTTTTGCTGGATGCCCATATAAATGCTCACAACTTCCTCCTCTATAGATCAAGAAATTAGAAACAAACTTTTTTTATAAAAAGTGATGGCCATTATCCACCTATAGTGCAAATCTTTAAAATGAAATAGTACATAGTTGAAGTACAATCTTGCTTATATTATTTCCAGGGAATTTGGATTTTTCCATTGATGAATTAGGGTAATATGATTAGATAAATAAGTAAATTTAATTAAATCTTGAGCACTCCATTACAATTAACCAAAGATATTGTGCAAGACATTTTTATTTGATATAATTTTTATAATGGATTGGGTTAAATTAAAATAATATTATTTAATAAATAATTTCCACTACTTCAATAGGTTTTTTTAGAAGAAAAAATCTCTATAGACAGACATATTGATTAAAAAATATATGCAGTGGCAATTATATCTAATTTCTTTGATGTATGTTTTGTAAATTAATGGATTGTATTTTTATTTTGAAACATAAACATATCAATGAAAAAGTATAATAATTATACAAAATCTTTGAAGATGGAGGAATACGCCAAAATGATATTATTTCCATAAAGTTTTATTTGCCCTGTAACGCATACCAGAGTTGAATCCTTTATTTGTTGAAAGAAATTATGTTCGAATTTCAATATGTTTTTATAGGTCATGTGCTCAGTAAATTTAATTTATTTTTTACAATTATTATATGCTAGTATTTATAAAATAGATAATTTTAAAAATTATTTTAATTGAATTAAATTCAATATAAATTAAAAATATGAATTTTAAAACTGAATAAAAAAAATAAATTATAAAAACTTTTAACGTCAAATCAATTCTTGTTGAAAGTTATTTTCAGTGTTAATTTTAAATACCTGTTATTTCTTTTAAAGGAATTCGATTTTTTCATTACAAAAAGTGATCTGAACACTAAAGGGGGAAAAATGAAGTTTTGCTCGCTAGGCCTAATTATTTACTGATTATTTAAATAAGATTTTTGGAAAAATGTTGCTTATTTTTAAGAATGTATTATTCAATGGTTTAATTAATTTTTCCTTCATTTCAAAATTCAAAACATATTTCTAGAAAACATTGACCTTTAAGTAGAATACAGACAAGTTTATGGTATCGGCGTCGCGCCGTCTGGGCCGGATTGACAGTGGCCGCACCGCACACAGCCTAGCGGGTAATGAATGGGTCTCGCACTGTACGCGCAAGTAATACCTGTGTGCACCCCTGGCACAATTCCCACCGTAAATCACATGACATCACTGCTGCTGATTTACTTTGCACACATCGCTAGCTGTTGGCGTGCTGCAGGCCAGGCCTCCCCAGCTCTAATTATTGTTATTACGCCGGAGAAAAATAGCAGACCGTGCTGTCCGAATGCATCTCGGGGCCATTTACCGATTACCTGTGGGAGCACCCCCGGCCCATTACCGATGCCCAGACGCAATTTCTCGTGAATCAATCACACCCGCTGCAGATGAGGATGTGCCGTCTGGTGAGCATAGTGTGATTAACTTTTCGCACGTCAATCAATACTATTTATCGTTAATTAGATTTGATCTCTACCAGTGATTCTATTTATTTTCTGGTTTTTCGTGAGAAATGGCAAAGATAAGATTTAAAGAATTATAAAAAAAATTAATTAATAGCAAAATTGTTGTGAAGATCATGTTTTTTCGAGAGGAAAAATCTTTATACAAAATTTAATAAAGCTTCAATGAACTTTGTCATATCAAGTACCTGAATAAACATAAAATTTTATAATTTTTAATTTTCTTAATTATATGTTGTATCTGTGTCTACTCAAAAGTCGCATAGAAAAAGCGAAGAATTATAGAATAAGATATAAAAATACCAGCGCAGTAAATAAGTTTTAGTCTAGATTGGCAAGGAGGATCTGCAAGTGGCACGCGAAACAAAAATTGCACTGCCATCTAAACGACTTGGTATTTTCTCTTTCGCCCATTCAGCGGAATTTTTAAAGTCAATCGAGCGCCGCAATCAGGCTCGAGCGATCTCCCGGCGCTCTTCGAAATGAGAGAGAAGGGGCAAAAATAAATCGCGGATGATAAATGTCTCCAGCCGGCAGCCGGCGTAATTTAACCTGCAAACTTTTCGTTTATCAAAAGGAGAAAGAAAACTCGATTTCTCTCTTGCTCGCGGAGAAAGAAGAAAAGAAAGAGAGCCAACTCAAGGGTGGAAAAAATGAGGTGGGAATTAGGGGATGAGGAGGCGGCGGAGCAGCCCGGGGTGGAGCAGGAAAAAACGTAAACTGCTGGGGAGAGAGAGGCGAAATGGTACGCGTTTCTTAATTTCCGGCGCGATTATAATTACACCGAAGAGCTGTAAAAGGAGAAATAAGAGCGAGCGAGAGACCTTTGCACAGGAACACGAGCAGAGAGAGCGACGACGGCGGAGAAGATGACGACAAAATTGAGATCTGCAGACGATAAATGGGATGCTGAGCGAGAGCATTGTGTGTGCCATCGCGATAAAAATGCTGCGCCAACTCATTAGTGTCGGCCGTGATTTAAGAAAATAATAATGCTGCCGTCTGCATGTGCCGCCGCCGCTCTCAACACAGCAACGAATCGCGATGAGGACGCGCACAAGGAGGCAATTTTTCGCATCGCATTCAGCAAATCTCGCGCAAACAATGCTCGTTGACGAAAGCAGTCGATAGCGATTTCATGATTATTAGGAGCAATCGCTTCTTATATAATTACAAACTTAATATTATTGCGTAAAAAGTTAATAAGTCAATTAAATTAAGAATGTTATATTTGATTATTGATATATCACCATTATAATTATATAATATATTTTTGTATTTTGTTTGATTTAATTTTAGTAATATAATTATTGCTATTGCTTCAAGATACCAAGATGCTAACACAGGAATTTTTAAATATTACACAGAAACAATTGAATTAGTAAGAAAGAGATAAATACTATATTATATATTGTGTACACGATTCCTGCAACTCATTAATGATATAAGTATTTATCCATGGCATTTAAAAATCATTTCTTATGGGCATTATAATTTGTATGTCGATAATATCATAATCCAATCATTGATCATAACGAGAAACATTGATTATAATTTTAAGCAAATTGAATGTAGATTGATGAAGACAAGAAAAAAATTATTTTACAATTTAATGATAAAAATATAAAGATCAATTTAAAACTGTAATAACTGAAATAGGTGGTAAAATTACAATGTAGGACAAAATTTATTGATTCATTATCATCTATATCCTCTTAAAAATAATAATAATAATAATCAGTTCCACTATTGTAAGTTTTGACTAATATATTTTTTTTAACAAACTTTGCGTTATTTCTATTAAAATTATCATTTTTCTCATAACAAAACGATTAAACGATTATAATTTTCTCCTCCAACTTGTTTACGTATAAAAATTTTACCCAACATTTCTTTTTTGCCGCGAGAGTGATTTGTGATTCCGAATTATATAATTTTGTTTTACTCATTTTCTCACAGCATAACGAGGAATGAAACCCAAAAGTCAGAGAGCGATTTCGAGAGCAAAGTGCGCGCACATCTGCAGCATTATAATGAAGGGTATTAAAAGGGTCTTCAATTACACACGATTATTCCAACCCCTAATCCGAGCCAAATTACACACACGGCAGCGCGAAGGTGGAAAGGGTTAATTAGGGGGAGGTTCCGCTCCTCATCAGGTGCACACGCATAATTATGCCGCACGTACACAGAGCGAAGAAGCAGAAGATGGGCACGTAGAGATGTGGAAAAATCTCGTTCCAGAAGCAAAAAATAAAACCCAAAACGAGAAGTTACGAGGAGGAGACGTGATTGCAATTAAAAAAAGGGGCAGCAAAAACACCAGGGGGTGAGTGAAAGGGTCGTGTGGCCGTCCGGTCTGGAAATAAATGTATCTGTTTGTGATTGGCCCGGAAAATGAGTTTTGCGTTCTAGAGAAAAGTGATGGTTTTAAAAAAGGAAGAGAGAGAGAATATCGCTTTAGGCAAACGAAACGAATGCCGAGACTGTGCTGATAAAAAATACAGCGCGCAGAGGGCGGAATGGGGTGTGCTCCTGTATCTGACAGCTCAAATCGCGCGCGCTCAACGCACGCACTTTCCCTGAAGAAGCGAAAGGCTCTCTCGCTCTCTCTGACAAGGTTTACTAATTACCTCGCAGTCCCCCTCGCACTGCACTGCGCGAATTTTCCCTCCGCACATTTTTTCCACCCTTGATTGTGGGGCACAATCAGACCTGCCCGCCCGCACCTCCCGAACGTCATTAAAGGCAAACTCTTTCTCATCCGCCTCTAACTCATTTTTTCCCGTCTCTCTGCACGTCCGCATTACCAATCGCGAAGACGACATCCTCCTCCATTCCATTCCGCCGCCGCTGCATTCTTTAATTCGCTCGCCCTTTCTGCCGGAATATAATTTCTGCTCTCTGCAAAAGAAGAAGAAGAAAGTCATCTCCCTCGCTGCTCTCTCCCGCGCTTCCTCTGGCTCTTGTATGAAAATGAGGAAAGCATTTATATTGTCATCGCGCATAATGAAAAAGGAAGAGGAAAAGGTGACTCTTGTTTTAAAATAAAAGAAAAATAAAAGAGCCAGAGAGAGAGAGAAAGAGAAGTGCGTTTTCAAAGGCCGTTTTCTTTTTACCCATTGTTATTTTTAGGGTGCCTGCACGCTCCTATATTCGAGCAAAGTCCTCCGCTTTTTTACGGAAAATTCTGTTTTTCCTCTGTGAGCAGAATAAGCCTGTGAAGAGACAGACATGCATATTTTTAATTATAATTTCACTCAAAAAGGAAGTAACTGCTTTTTTGATGAACTTATTAATTAATTTTATTTAAAAAGGAAAAATGACTGCAACGAAAAAGGGGAAAATCGTCATATTTGAAAACTTAAAATAATATTTTAGCTATAAAATATGCATATTTTCTATAGCATAAAATTGTCAAAATATTGATCATTATTTATGTCTTTTTTTATCTCATTGTTGGCTTCTTTTTAATCAGTTTACCAAAGTTTGATGGATTGATAGTATTTATTATGCATGGGCATCTACAAATAACTTTTAAAGGAGAAAATTTGGATTATTTAAAAAGTAATTTTGAATCTTTATTAAACTTTATCTTATCGTCATGGGTAAAACATGTATATTATTTCATTCAAATAAATAACCACGCAGATATTTTAAATTAAGGACCTTACTTGTAGCGGATTGGGTAATTTTTAGCTACCTGCAAATAAAAATATAGGATACATAATATAAATATTTAAATAAAATTTATAATAAAATGATACAATAAAATCAATAAAAAAAGAAATGTTTTTGGACTCTTAAACCAGGTTTAAGGAAGAATCACGGCGATTGACGATTGACCTGTCTGTTTTCATTTATAAATTAAAGCAAGATGCTTCTCTCCAGCTTATTTAAATTATAATAACCATACTAAACACAATTTTTACCTGTTAAAAGAAGGAAATTTTAGCATTATTAGAAAAGTAAGTTTCAAAGCTGTATTTTTGACGCTAACTGTTAATAGCAAACGTTTGAAAATCTCAACAGGTACATCGGCGATAAATTTTGTGCACATGCAAAGAGGTTAATTTTGCGTGAAATTCGCCAACAGCGTCACTCGTCGGTGCAGCAGCGGCGAAATAATAATTTTTCTGCCGGAATTCCTGAGTCGAGTATGTGCTGCGCCCTCTCCGCATACATACATAATTCCGCGCGCGCGACGCGCTGCGCGCTCTCGCCTGTTAACAAAATACCTATACACACATTTATAGAGGAACAAACAGACTGCGAGCAGCTAGGGTGAGAGAGAGAGAGAGAGCGAGCAGTGAGTCGAGTGGAGCACTTTATTGATTGGACTGTGCGAATCACCCCGCCCAGGAAAAGTGCCCATTCTCCGGCGATGAAATGAGGAAAGCGAGTGGAGAGCGAATGCGTCTCTCCGCCTGAGGTGCCCTGCATGTGTGCTGGAAAATTCAGCACGTGCTTCGTAAATTATACCGCCGCTTTTTTTTTTTTATAAAAACAAAAAGTAGAATTAGTGCAGCGACCGCAGATGCTGCGGAATTTTCACCACGCTCGCACTCTAATTTTGAGATGATTTTCTTTCTCGCTGCATCCACGTGCGGTGTTGCGCGGGTCATCTATCTCGCCGGCCCTGCCCATGGTGTGCCATAATTCACCTTTACCGCCTAATGACTCACTAATTACGCGGCTCTGCGAGAACGGGCCCGCCTAAATAAATGAAAAATATTTTCACTGCCCCTGGAACGGCCGGTGGTGTAATTAGGAATACACTCTGGCAGCTGCCGGAATTTTGGAGCGTGCAAGTTTTTGCTCTAATTAAATTTTTTGATGGAATTGGAAGAAAAAACAATATTCAGTCAAAGGTGGATAGAGTTTTCCAATTTTTTATTCCATTTTCTAATGAAAATTCAGGTGAATCTCTAATCACTGTATTTTAAGTTATTCAAATAATTTATTTATTTCTAAAATCTAAATTGTAGAGCTGAAACAGAATTAAATAAATAGCGCAAAATGAATCAATTATCTGTTGTCAAGAATTTTAATTCATTACTTATTTTCAGTTTTAAATAATCAAAGCAACTTTTATATATATAACATAAAATTCAATTATTATTAGTATAACAATATAATTGCTTTAATATCCGTTTATTAACAATAAATTTAAAATGTCTAAAAGAAAATCACTAAATTTTTACATTTAGTATAATTATAAATTAATTTTCATAGATCATAAATAGCTGAACAAGCTTGAAAAATATTAAAATGAATGTCAACTATAATACTATTAAAATAATATTTAAACTCTGTTTGTAATTAATTTTTTTATTCATGAGAAGGCCAGCATTTGCATCTTTCTTCACCAGCATTTAAAGAATTGGGCTTTTTCTCTCCATGTAGTAAGCTATAAATTTTCGGAAATGATGTGATATCTTGAAGAATCTTTTTTTAATAATTATCAAAGCAAACAAATTTAAAGAAATTTACTCCCTGCCTAAATCATCGTTTGATATCTTTCACATGGGCATTAGGCTTCATGTCGACGATTCGAACTCGAAAAAGCAAGGCATGTTAATTTTAAAAAAAATGATTGGAAATATCTCATAATATCCACAAAGATTAAATGTATTCAAATAGGAATTTTAATTAATATAACGCATAAATTTTAATATCAACAAACTCTCTTTTTCCTGTGCTTTTCGTTTGCAATTTCATTCGCAGCAGTTTATGTTTCTGCTTAAGTTTTATTCTCAAGATACTATCTTGAATCTTGACCGTCAGATAAGCTTGCGTGGGAATAAAACAAGTCGTCGTGTGTCTGTCTCTCGATCCCATTCAAAAACGAGGGAAGAAAAGAGTCTAAAACACAGCACGCATTGCACGTCGTAAAGATGGAAATTCATTATCGCCATTGACGGAGAAATAAAAGGGCAATAAAAAGATCATCTGTCTGTCTGTGTGCCCGTCTGGCGGCGTGCGTACGTCCTTTGAATGGCTCAAACGACTCATCCAGGACGGACATCATGAATATTGCACTCACTCGAGGCGGATCGCACTCGAGGTTTGCACTACGCCTCACTGCCCTACCAGACCAGCCATAAAACCACCACTAAAAACGGCATAAAACTTCTTTATAGGCGCAAGAAGGACTGTGTGCCGAAGAGAAAGCTCGGCGAAATCGCGCACCCCTTTCCCTTCCAGACGCAGCTGCCCTCTGCCTGCGACTGCCGGGGGTGGCCAAACTGCTGCGCGAAACTTTCGGGTAATTGCAGAAGAAAAAAAAAATGATCTGAGAATTTTTCCCCGAGCAAGCTCGAAATGATTACGGGGTCCTTTGAACATCTCCGCTTTAATAATAATATTCGTGCAAATCCGCCTGCTCCCCATAGCGAAACAACTCGCGCGCAGCAGTCGGCGGATTTCCATTTGTGCGTTCGGTCGGTTATTTTGTTTGTTGGTGCAGCGCGCACAGGACCTGCCACTGACAGCTGCACCTCCCTGAGGCGCCAGCAACGAGCAAAACTACCCCAAATATTGTGTGCAGCGAAATTCTCTCTGCGGAGGAAAATCGCTATTGCCAGAGCGACCAGAGGGAGCAAGCAGACTGTATAACGTGCGTCATATTTACAGTGCATTAAATGTAACTTTAGGACACTTAAAACGAAATTAAATGGTAAATTAAAAGTTAAGCTGATTTATATTTTTCTTCACACTTTAAAATAAATTTGCTCCTGTTCATTTTTATTTTGCTGCTCCTATATGACACAAAAAAAGTTAAAGATAGAAACAATACACACAATAGATTTTATTTTACTTAATGTTAAGATATTAAACATACATTCATACTTTTATAAATTGTTTATAAAAGTAAATAATATTTTTAATTTAATATTCTTTGTACCGCAAATTTCAATTATTTATATATTATTTATATTTTTAATATTTTTTAATTTAATTTAATAAATTGAAATCTATTTATTGGAATAAATTTTACAATCTAATATTTTTTTTTCTACAATGTAATATATAATATAAAAATATAAATAGATTTTTAATATTTCTAAAATTTAAATAATTTGTTCAGATGTGTATTTATTATGGCAGGGAAAGTTAATCAAATTTACATGTATGGTCGGGAACTAAATTAGTATATAATATTATAGATCAATACATTCTCCAATTAGTCCAATTTGGTTGCAAATTGTGTTTAATTTGATAATTTAAATTTTATTGCTAAAATCGATACAATTATAAGTTTATAGTAAGTTGAGGACGCAATAGCCTATAGGATACACATAATCTTAAATCTTACTGTAACATAATTAATATTAATAATACACTACATTATTTTATTTATATGCAATTCGACATACTAAATTATTGTTTTAATGTAAAACTGTTTATTATTTAATTACATAGTTTATGTGTGAAATTTTTCTCCCTTAATCTTTTTCACCCAACTTTTTAGTCTTTTTTTATCACAAAATTTTTATAAAATATGTTCTTTGTCAAATTCAATTTGACAATTTGATATTTAACGATTCATTTGAAGCTCATCTGACTGATGAGTTTCCTTAACCAAAAGTAAAATTTATTATCAATTCTGTAAGAATGAGTCGTTTTAAAAACACATTCGAGTATTCTGATGATGACTTAGGTTTGCCTCACGCGCGCGTCTGGAGGAAATTCATATTAAACAGATGCTCTGGCTGCGTTTGACATTTCTGTGCGAAACAAAAAGAAAGAGTTGTGAGTGTGTGTGTTGCTGGCGAGTGAACGTGGGAGTGTCTTTTTCGCCAGCAAAACAATGCAAACGCGACCAAAATAGCTGGTATATGTCTGTCTGCTCATCATTCATAAAACGCAGACACTTTGCATGCATCACCTCAGCCGCGGCGCGAACAGCTTTTCTCGGAACTGCTCGCTGGAATTTGCGAGTCTCGCAAATCAATTGGCTCTCGATTCCAACTTATTCTTCGTCCCCGCTGCTTTGTTATTTTTTTTTATTTTATTCCACCGTCGGCCGACCGAGCTGGATATGACGTGAAGTTTTGGGCCTCATTACTCATATTATGCGAGCGCGCTTTGGCGCTTCAGCCGCGGTGCCTGGCGCGGCGCAGCGCCCATATAAAAGAGCCGTCACCTCCTGGCCCTGTCACAAAGACCACTGGCCTTTGCCCAAGGACACGCGAAAAGCCAAAAACTCCGAAACAAATCAATTTCGCCTGCATGTTTCATGAGCACATGCGTGTCTCGAGAAATATATTTTGTTTATTTTTTGAAATGCTAACGATTAAGAGCTAGTTCTTAAATTTAAAATGAATTTTTGCAGTTAGATCATAAAAACAGAAAAAAAAACGGGAAAAAATATTGCTGATTCAATTCTTGCAATAATTCTATTTGTGTTTCTACATAGGTGATTGATATAAAAAATATTTTTAGATAAAAAGATTTTATATAATATCAATAGTAATTTTCAAAAGGCCTGCAGAGAAATTTGAAAATCTTCAAGTATCTTTGATATCGTTTTTTTTCAATGTACAATGTTATAGTTATGTTAATTCTCATCAATATAAATGAAGGTCCGATCGATTTTGTTATATTAAACTATAAAGTAAAACTTATAAATTATTAGAATTGTTTAATTTGAAATTGTTGTAATCTTATTTTTACTATAAATTTATAAATTATCTCTATCACTTTATTAAACGTTTGCACTTTTAGTATTTTGTGGTAAGTAAAAGTTAGATGACACATAAAATGTGCACATTGGTGCTGTTTTGTGCGAGTGGAACGCACACTGCACATTTCATGTACATAAATATTGCATGCGTCTCCTGCTGGTGGGTATTGATTGTTGAGCGACCTTATTATCTGGCGCGCACACACACCACATCTCTCACGTCATTTGCAGATCTTCCTGCTCCTCGACGGGCAGCATCCATAAAACGCACTTCGCTCTCCTTGCCCCACGTTGCTCAGCCGCACGTTCTCTTTCCTTCCGATTTATTTTGCACTTGCTTGCCACACACGTGTGTTTGTGTGCGAGATCGATGTTGCAGTGAAACGGAAATCGGTCGGAACGAAGTTAAGGTTAAGAAAAAACATTCAAGTTCCATTAAGGGCGAAACACATCTTTGTGTGCAAGTTTTTAGGCATAATTATAGCATATAGATGGATAAAAACAAATTGCTGAATTTAAAATGAAACGATTAAGAATATATTTTTCAAGGCCAAAATCTAGAGAACTGATAGGAAATTTTTTTTATCTTTTTTGACATCACTAATTGAAGCAGGCTTGGATCTAGTTAAATAAATCTTATTATTCTTAATGCATCTTGCAACATTAAAAATAATTATTCTGATAATTATTCTTTGGACAAGAAAAGGAAAAAAATTGATTATATAAATAAAAATAAAATTTATTCATTCATGGTACTGAGATGGTTAAAAAAGAACTACAATTGAAATTAATTTTAAAGTCAAGATTTTTTTAATCAGTGCAAACTTTAAAACTGAAAAATATCTCAATAAATGATATTTTGAATTATGCTCGGGTTTTGATTAAAAAAACATATTCACATTTTAACTCTCCTTGTCCGGCTCAAGTTTATGTTTTTTGAGAGTGAATTTACGAGCCACGTAAGACATTTTGCAACGGGCACGGCCGCAGAATAAATAATTTAAGGAAAGCACTGCTGGGCGATACACACGTCAGGGAGGGTCTGATTAGGCGGCTCACTTTCGCACTAGGTGGTATCTATTTATCTCGCAGTCAGTCAGTCTGCGTGTGTGTTTATTCGAAGCGCGTTGCTTGCATGACATTGGCATGCACACCGGTCGCCGCCGCACTCTGTGGGACGCCCCACGATGCACTCGCCAGATTAATTGCTCGCACATGAAAATGAAGATGTACCCAGCCAGTGTGTTCGGAAAAAAGCGTAGACGCCTCTTTCGCTCTCCGTGGTCAGTCTTTGTGTTTATCTCAACCGAGCACGCACAAGATTTTCTTTCAACTGCCACCCAGCGGGCTGGAGAACACGGAATATGCAGATTAAGCTATTATTTTTTTCTAATTTTCAGATTGAATGATTGGGAAAGTATATAAGATAAAACTATTTATATTAGGGAATCCTAAAATGAGTAAGAAAGGACGCAAGTGTTTCCCTTCAATATTTCAAACGCGCATTAAAAATACATTTGATAGAGATATGGATGTAAATCAATATGATAATTAATTAATTATGGAAGTTTAAGCATACCTGTTATCAATTATCAATATGAAATATCTAAATTTAGGGAGATGTTGAAAATATACAATAAATTGCAAAATTTTGGTTCA
Source organism: Neocloeon triangulifer (assembly GCF_031216515.1). Classification (NCBI taxonomy): domain Eukaryota; kingdom Metazoa; phylum Arthropoda; class Insecta; order Ephemeroptera; family Baetidae; genus Neocloeon; species Neocloeon triangulifer. The sequence goes on along the minus strand of NW_026775554.1, from coordinate 14,101,937 downwards.
CCTAAATGGAGTTATCAAAATGTAGATCCCTATGGAAGCTGTCAATGTAATTCTTTAATAAACATAAAGGCTTAAAGTAAATGTAAAAAATTTCTCAGCCCATGCCCTATCTACTACTTTTTATGTCTTTCCTAATCAAAATGCGTTGCATTGATTTTAAAATTAATTCCATAATCTATGAATTTATCGCTTTTTTCAGTGTTTTTAAAATTATAAAAATAGATTTTAATATATATGAAAAGGACGGATTTTTTTTTTTTTTTGTAATTATGGTAGCTTTTGGGCTTGACTAGTAAATTCTGAGTTTCTCATTATCGCCTAAAAATGACAAATTTTGTATAAAAATAGGTTGTTTTTAAAAGGTTGTTTGTCACAAATATCTGCAAAAATGCTTGCATGTTTTTTTCGCATGGATCACCGAGATTCAATCGGGGCGAGTTCATTTTGGGCCGTGCCACAGACTGACTGCCGGAGGCGAATTTAAAAAATTGATACACACTCTTATTTGGCGGCGGCGCGTATAAAACACTAAATATGGCCCTGCCCTAGCACCCCAGAGCACTTATTTATAATTGGTTTTCTAACCGTGCGGCACCAACTCGGCTGGCGAAACTGCTTTTATTGCATCCAGCCTGTGGGGATGCGAGAGCGAGTTTGGGCAAACCCGCCGCCGCGTGTGTACGTATAAATAAATATATGGCGGGGCGGCGCGTGACAGGAATTCTGCCAGGAGAGAAAGAGAGCGCGGAGTGGGTGCATTTCCAGTGGCAACCGCACGAGTGTGGCCCTCGATTGCACGCACAATGCTGGGGATGAAAAGTTAAAAATTGAAACAAGCTTCGGAGATCCACCCTGGGTGCATCCAGGGGTTCGTTTCAGGGATGCAGGTCACGACAAGCAATTGGGAGTCCGAGGGCGTAAACTTGCAGCCGACCACTTGAAGCTCTGAAATAATCAAGAGACGAAATGTACTCGAGCAGTTCTTGGATGCTGAATAGACGCCGGATAGAGACGAGTACTTAACAAATAATATGTAAAATTATTTTGTATATTAAAATAATTTAATATTAATTAAATTTTCCCACTAATTATTTATTTAAAGTTAGTTTCAAGTGATATTTATGTTTAAATTAATTTAACAATAGTTTAAATTAAAATATTGTTGGTTTTGTATTTGAGAACTCATAATTGACTCTATGCTTCACACTGGTATTTTAACTGTCTTTATCTATTTATGTTTTTATATAAACATTGTAGTTGTCTTCATCAAGTAGATCTTTTATTAATAAAATTAAAGTAATTGCAAGGTGTTACAATGAATAGTACAGTATGAATATATTAGTTGTTTTTATAAATTATACTATTATAATATGCTCATAATTACTCATCTTAAATTAGTAGTTCTGTCTAATTGTTTAAGATTAACGGCATAAAGCCTACATTAATATCCTGACTCCCAAATTTAGTAGGCAATATAGTAGAATGTCATAATAATTAAGTTGATCGCGTAGGAGTCTTTTTCATGATTTTTTGTTGACTTGTATTGAATTATCCGTGCTTTGGCGGTAAAATTAATTAAAAAAATTCACCATTTATTTTAACACCTGAATTATGGAAATAAATCAAATAAACTCCTTGCAGTGTAATGGTTCTTAAAAAATTAGCAGCATCAGTTTTTATTAATGAATTTTCCACTCAACCATTACTTGACTTTAAGAGCCGTTATTCCGCTGTTTCGCAAATTTTTCACGATTAAATTTCAATTTTAAATTCTAATAATAGTTGCCCTCATTTGTAACCCGATCATTCCTTGGAAAGTAATTAGTCTTGCTATAAAAATAATTTTTATTACGGAATTCAAGAGATAGAAAAGAAATCGATTTTGTAAATAAAATTTAAATTTATAATATTTAATTTTGTTAATTTATTAAAAAAGAAAAATGGCAGAAAATTTCCCCTAAGAGTACCTATTTAGTGTCCCCGCGGCTGCTCTACTTTTTCGCGGAAAAAAAAAACAATGGATCACCCTGAAAAGAGCAGCCAATGCACGTGGAGGACTTGAGGCCATATTATACTGCAGCGAGCGGAGGCAACCCCTGGCAGTTAGCAGTCGGTCTTGTATTTCACAACAATAATTCCAGAATCTCGCACACGCGGGGAGAGTTTTCGAATTCAATGGAGGTTGCACGCAGCAGTGCAAAATAAATCTAAATGCAAATTGAGCGGCGCTGCGCCGCTGGAGTATAATGATGTTGTTTGTATTATTTGACTTGTTTACGAGGAAATTATCAAGTCACCAACGAACGACTCTTGGCGTTTATTGTGTACTCGCTGCTGCTGAATGTTTCTTGGATCATCTTCAAATGTAGATGCCTCTGCAATAAAAAAAGCAGAAGCTGCTGCGAGCTGCAGTGGTGGCGGCATTTTTAATGAAAACACGCCTGCAGAAATTGCTTCTTCGTGGCGAATTATTAGCGCGCACGACGAGATGCTTTTAAGAGCGGAGAAAAATGAGGCGCACATCTTTGTGTCACTCCATTAACTGATATTATTGTGCGACTGCGAGAGCATCTTGCTTGCCTTTTGCTTCTTTCACTTGAGATGCTGCGGCCGCCGACGCCGATGTCGCATTGGCAGCCGTCACAGCAATTTGCATTTTCTAAATGGCACTTCTCGAGAGCAAGAAACGGCCAATTTTGCGTGCCGGAGCGTCTTTTGGCATCGCCCGGCTTTGTCTGTGCGCGACCCTAATCCAACGCGATCTGAAAGACGAAAGGGTTAGCTGTATAACTTAGCAATAGTTAAACAATATGTATAATAAACAAATAAGCATTAAAACACTAACGTTTATTTTATAAAAAATAATTATTATTCAAGTAGTTTAATTTTAAATTTTGTAATTTAAAGTTTTTGTGTATTTTTGTACACTTATAACTTGAAAAATGTTATTATATCAGATGCAGTAATATTTTATTTTTATTTTATTATAACTAGATTAAGGATATATGCAAAAATATAATATTAATTGCAGCCCTCAACTTGCCTATGAATGTATTTAATCTTAAAAGATGATGTTTCTATCGCAATAATCGTGTTATAGTTAATATTGATATTATATTTGTCATTAAGAATAGCGTTTTTAATATATTGACATAGTATCTTTAATTAAAAATTAAAATCTAACTGATCATCCGATCATTATCTTCCTCTGCAGCGGATGGGGACTCCGAGCGCAGGCCGAGCGCAGGCCGAGCGCTTGATATTTGATTAAAAAGCCTTGTAGACAACTTTTTTCTAAAATTATTATTGTTGCCTTTGATGAATATTTTTAAAAAATCGTTTTTTTTTAAATAATTACAAGCAATCATATATAACTCTATTTTTTTTTATGAAATTATAAAAGTTCTCCCCTTTCCTAAATTATTTTTGATATTTTTTATATTGATTCAGATTGAATAGAAAATTTATTGTAAATGCATTTTCTTTTATTTTATATAAAGATGAAACGAATCATTAAGCAGAATTTGTACGTCTATATTTTCTCTTTTAAATTTAGTAGAGGCTCTTAACGCCAAACAAATTAATTCGCGAGCGCAGGCCGAGCGCAGGCCGAGCGCAGGCCGAGCGCATGCCGAGCGCAGGCCGAGCGCATGCCGAGCGCATGCCGAGCGCAGGCCGAGCGCATGCCGAGCGCATGCCGAGCGCATGCCGAGCGCAGGCCGAGCGCAGGCCGAGCGCAGGCCGAGCGCAGGCCGAGCGCAGTCCGAGCGCTGGGCGAACGCAGGTTTCAATCTTTTTTTAATTAAGAATTTTTTTAGAAACATAATCAAATGAGATAATTTAAGGAATTAAAATGAACTTAATTTTTGTAATTGTATTGTAAAATTTGCTCTAAATGTTTTTCTTGCCATTGTAATAAAGGCTATAAATAATTGAAATATCAAAATTTTGCCAGAAAAAAATTTTCAGCATAGCCAATCGTTCTGGCGTGCTATTTTCAATAAATAGTGAAGTTATGAGAGAAAAATTCAAAGCATTTAAAAAGTTATGCTACCATCTACCATAAGGAATTCTTATATTCCCATATAAAAATATTATAAGATGGGACCTGAAAATTTGAAATTGTTTTACATTCCATATCTTTTATATATAGGCCCAAATTTTTTCTCCCTAATTTAATAATTACAAACATTATTCAAAAAATCTACATTAACAGCCCGTCCTTTGAACTTTTCCGCTTGATATTTGATTAAAAAGCCTTGAAGACAACTTTTTTCTAAAATTATTATTGTTGCCTTTGATGAATATTTTTAAAAATTCGTTTTTTTTTAAATAATTACAAGCAATCATATATAACTCTATTTTTTTTTATGAAATTATAAAAGTTCTCCTCTTTCCTATGTTATTTTTGATATTTTTTAAATTTATTCAGATTGAAAAGAAAATTTATTGTAAATGCATTTTCTTTTATTTTATATGAAGATGAAACGAATCATAAAGCAGAATTTGTACGTCTATATTTTCTCTTTAAAATTTAGTAGAGGCTCTTAACGCCAAACAAATTAATCCGCGTCGGAAGTGTCAGAGAACACAGAGAGTAGCTGGCAGCGAGCAGGACTTGGGCGTCGATTATTGCGCGTGTTGCGCGCCTAGAGACATTCATCACGCGGCCACACTACAAATGCCCGGCGTATCAACAATGGGTTTATTTCGGCGTTTCTCTCGCGAGAGAGTGAGATGATGAATCGCACGCGGCGGCGGCGGAGACTCATCTTGAGCAGCAGTTTGTGTCTCGAGAAAACGCGCCGGCAGAGAGAGTGTGAGGGAGTTTGTATCAACAGCGGCATGAATTATTGGGGCGCTGAAAGCTTTTTACCAATGCTCGATATCGTGGGGCACAAGCGGCGGCGCTCGGCAGATAAAATAACTCCTTTGTGCTGCATAATGCTCATGTGGCTCTCTCTCTCTCTCTCTCTTCGTCCATATTATCTGATATCTCTCGCGGCGAACAATGGCTGGTGTGCGAGATGAGCTCCTTTAAGCCGAGATACATCTTGATTTACCACACGCCGGCCTCATATTTCAGGTGCTCGCTCGCTCGTTCGTTCGCTCGCACACCGAGAGCACTCTCTCAGATTATTCATATTACCATAATGGGGCCCCGAGAGCACTAAAGCATTGTTGCTCTTGCCGCCGATGCAAAGATGCGGTTTCGCGATAGGCCGGCAAAATTGCATGCACCGCGCGCCAAATCACTGTGCTCCCTGTCGACTTGATGGACGGACAGACAGACAGGGTTGAAGCCCATTCGGCACAGTCACGACATTCTCTCCAGTTTCAAACTGGTTTTCAAATTTCAGTCAACTTGAAAGAGCAACGGCGTATGAAAATTTAAAAAAAAAAAATTATTATATTAAATAACATTATCATTATGACCAAAAAATATGATTAATATTGTATGTTTCATTAACTCTGCAATATCGAGTAAATTTAAAATAAAGTTTATTTTATTTTATTAACGTTTATTTTTAGAATCATTTCATGAAAATAATAAAAGCTCTTTTACTTTTTTTTAAATAGAATGGCTACATAAATTTTTTTTAGGCAATGATTTTAAAGATTAGATTAACAAAGATTATATATGTTATATATTAATTAAGCATATTAAAGATTAATTATTTGAATATTGATCATAATATACCAAAAAACCTTTGAAACGCAGACTATAATTACTCTCAAATTAATAATGAATATTTTTAACAATGAAGATTAAATTTTTTGCAACGTACAAGGATCCGCGCTTAAGGGAGTGCGTGAGACTTGAAATGTGCATAAGTAACAATTGGGAAATTTCTCCACATCAATGAATTGGGATATTTCACCACTTCAATGTGTTGAGATATTTCACCACATCAAGGTGTTGAGATATTTCACCACATCAACGTGAATGCAAAATATTTATTAATTTATCAGAAAAAAATCGGACGGCTCAGGACTACATCGGCTGGTGTGGCGCGACCAGCTCAACATTTTTAAAAAAATCGGTGGCTGTTGGCTGGCGGCTGACACGCGGCGCGGCTTGTTCAGACCTCTAATAAAAACCAATGACGTATTATAAATTTAATTCAAAGGCAATATGAACCTTTGTTTAAAATTTACAATTTTTTCTTTTTTCAAGTCTTATTGTTATGTCTCTGGAATAAATCTCCCAAGTATTTGTTCATTCAACTAAAATATGTCTGTTAATTTAATTTGATTTGATTACTGATGCTATCATATAAAATCGTCAAAAATGTCTTTCTAAAATTGCTACAATTTCCAATGAAATCTTTCTACAATTGTTTAAAATTTATTTCCTTCTCTTCAATATGATCCTGTAGAATGCAATCGTTGCTACTTGAAATTTAAATGAGGAAGAATACTTCAGATTTGCTAGTACTTGTTGGCGTCACCCATCGATCGTTCCCCATGGCATGGCAGGGGCCGTCCAGTAGCATTGTTAGGCCGATTATTAGGCCGTCGTCGTCGTCATCTAACAAGCTGTGCGCATATCAAGTGATGATATCCCAAGCGTAATGTTAGTCTCTGACAATGACGAGATAGATCTGCCGCCGCCGGTAATGCAACACCCTCGTGATACAAACCGCCTGTTGGCGAGGCGCTGATATAAAAACCACCACCACCACGCGCACCACCGGCGTCGACGTACAATTTTAATGAAGTGATTATAATTTTCATTAATGGCTCCATTAGACGTGATATTAATGCGCGGCTCACTCTGTAAAAAGATCCGGCGCGCGGCAAGAGCAGGAAAAGAGCAGCGCTCGGGAACAAAGGATAATAACAATTTTTCAAACCGCACTCATCCATAGACACACTGCGAGACCGACCGGCCTGCGCCGGCTAATGCATTTGTCTCACGTATCCAATTTCCTGGCGAAAAATACGCACACGAAAGAACACACGAAAGAGAGAGTCGGAGGCGCATAATGATGTCTCTCGTTAAATTCTGTCCTCGGGGACGAAATCAAATTCGGGCCGCCTTGAGGATCCTCTGAAAGTGTCAGATTTTCAAACCAAACATGTCTATTTTACTTTAATGATCAGTTTTCTGATATTTTAGCTAAATTATTTAGCACATTTTTTTCTCGTCTTCAGTTACAGAAAAATAAAAATAAATTATATTTTACTAAGAAAATTTATGCCCCTTGAGATTTTTCAAATTTTATTTTTATATTTTAAACCATTGGCCAATAGGAAATAAAAATATATGAAATCAAATCAATAGTTTGAACTTGTCAAAAAAATTATTTTTTGCACTAATCTACAAAACCAAGGAAAATAAAAAAACTTAAGAAGGCCAGCCGGGTGATGAGAAACTAACTCTCAGCCCTGACGCTCGCGCCCTCTAATTGTGTATTCAATTTGATAAACAAAGCAGAGAGGAGATGAATGGCTGCCAGCGGAGAGATGCACCCTGCATGTGTCCATCATTTGTCAATGTCTCGAGTCGTGTTTCACACAAGGGTGCGTGCCGCTCTCTGTGGTTAGGCTTAACCCCATCGCTGCACACATTCCCTGCGATCCGCCAACACAACTCCTCTCTCTCTCTCTCTCGCTCATCTGACGGGAATTACTTAATATTCCTGATGGCGAACGCGCGTCACAGAATTCTATGAATCCAGCAAAGCGGTGGCGGCGATGAACACGCACGTTATTCTCGTACGTTCCAACGGCTACTGCTCTGTAATAATGCACGCCCGCGCGGTTGGATTTAATGTTATTTGCAGGTGATCTGCGTGTTTCCGAATTTCGCACCTAATCTGCAAATATACTCGCACGTTCAAATGACGCCTCTCTACGAATGCTAAATCGATGTGAGCCGCAGTCACACAAAACGGCTCCTGTATAATTTCATATTAGACACAAATTAAAAATATTTAGTTTACAAAGTATTAAACAGTTTAAATTAAATTATAGAAACTTTAATGACAATTTTTTTTTAAAATTTATATTATAGAAATATTCAGCATATTTTTCTTTTTCATAATTTATTTTAAAGTTATAATTTAAAATAAGTGATTAAAACAATTTGTATCATACAGATAAGAACAATAGCAAAATTTTATTTAAAATTAATACATAGAACAGTATCTTCTGCAATAAGCAATTCATATCAGATTAATTTAATTAAGTTGTTTTCACGGTATTTTTTAGAGGCATTATAAAATTGCAGCAAATAAATAATTAAAATAATATAATAGCCACGACGATTGTGTCTTCCTTGAAACAGTTGAAAACTGATTGAATCATTAAAATTGCAAGTTCAAGGTCAGGAGATATCGATGCAATGGAGACGTTATTTCCACCGCATTTTCACAAATATTTATTCGTCTTCTCGTTGTTCCATTGTGCACTCTCGCCGGCGCTTTATTTATTTACCTCGGCACGTGACTCGCCGCAGGAGATGACGCAACCCCTTGATACCTGCCGTTCACCCCATGGGGTGTATCGGCGCAATAAATATCGCCACCGGGTCCGCAGTTTAGACGGGGAATTGCGCCCGTCGGGGGGCCGCATGACTTTCTACCGTAATTGGCGTGCTCGGCCAGGGACGAATTAATCTCAACTTTTTTTTCTGCAGCAGGCACATCAAATCAAATATGGAGGAGGAGGAGGTGAACGGAGGTTGTACTAAAGCCACAACACTAATTAAAAATAGGTTCTCCCTTCAACACTGTAATAATTTTTTAATAAAAAAAATATTTCAAATGTGTAAACCCAATGTTATCAGTTTCAATTCTTACAACTCCAGGTGAAGCAATAAAATTATTCATTACATTAACTTAAAATTTGATGAAAATAGTTTCAGTATTTTTAAGTTCATTAAGTAAATATCATGGTTTCAAGCATGAGAAGCCTTAGGGCTGTTCATCATATATGCAGCAAAAGATTCTTATATCGATTAATGGTAAAAATTTAATTTCATTTTATTAAGAAAAAAGATCAATTAATAGTTGATCTTTTAATATTTTTCCAATGAAGATAAGTTAAAATTTTATTTTATGCTGCCTATCATGAAGAATCCCAGAAAAAAACAGTAAAATCACAAGGAGAGGGATCCTTTCCATCACGATGCACTTTTGCATCCTGCGCTACATGCATGACAAACGGGTTGCATACATTCGATGGCTCCTGTCATTTTTTCTTCAGTGACAATTTTTTATTTCTTTTATAATTGAAAGCACTTTCAGTGAAGTATTTTTGTTCGTAGATTAAAAATTAAATTTCTTCGACTTTTTAACAGGATTTTATTTTAAAATTTATTTTATGCAAAATGTGAAACAATTTGTTCTAAAACTAGAATTGGAATTGGCTGAGAGATGTAAAAGTCTGATTTTATTTATTCTCTTTCGGAAACTTCACTCGACTTTTTTATCAGAGCAAACAAACAAACAAGAGTGAAAAGTTCCGCCGCATAGTGCGCCATTCATTTTTTTTTTTTTTTTTTTTACTCGAGTCACTCATTCACCCGAGGAACGTGCACGCTCCATTCGTACATATTTACATAAATCTCGAGCTCAAAAACTCGGCGATATTCTTTTCCAACGGAGCGAACGAAAGCAGCGAAAAGGAAACCGCGAGAAAAGCACATAAATTTCAGGCAGTGGGGAAAAAAGCGAGTGCAGAGACGGTGTGCTTTTTTTGCAGAAGTGGCCGGTGTTGCACAAGAGCAAGCAGCCGCCACAGGATAGGGTTGCATCCGATTAAACGATTAGGTGGTGAGCAGCGAGAGCACCGAAATGGCTCGCCGCTATCTGGGAGTATCTCCGAGTTGCTCCGCCTCACATTTCGAGTGTGGATGCAGCAGCCGCCGAGCGGTTCATTCTTCTCTGGGGCCCCCCTCTTTGATGACGTTGATGCCGCCATGCTGTCGTGTTACTACACCAGCCAGCCAGAGAGAGAGAGAGAGAGAGAGAGAGAGAGAGACTCTCTCTCTCGCTCAAACATTTCTCGATTCACTCACCTGCCTCTGCTGCCGGGCTAATTTTCATTGCCAATTAAGTCCTGAGAAATGACGGCGGCGAAAAATGGCAAGAGTGATGGACGCCGGGGATGCCGCCGGACAATGGCCCCTCGCACGTCCCGAGCAGCGGCGCTGGTAATTAATGAGAGAGAGACCGAGACAAAAAGAGTGAGGGAGGAAAGGAAGGCTTTGTGCCGCTGCTGGCTTTTTGTGCTGCTTACCTTGCGCCTAACCGCAGCATCCCCCGAGGCGGCCCATTCATTCTGCACCAACAACAATCGCGTTGCATTGTTGAATTGCACTGTGTACGTCCTTTGTCTGGCAGACCAAAGTGGCCGAATCGCAGTTGCTGTGAGGTGGGCAGGTGCTTTTGCTGGCAGACGTGCTGATAAGTCTAATTAATGCCTCTGTTTTAAATTTGAAATACTTAATCGAAAAATTAATTTCAAAACTGATACTATTTCCAGTGTATTAAAAGTTTAAATTTTTTACTCAAAAAGAAATTTAATAATTTAAGACATAATTCATTGATCTATTTTTGCTTTTTGTTGCTTCCCTTTCACTTCCTTATATAATTTAAAAATATATATTTTAGACTGAAATGATTATATAAAAATGAAACTCGCAGCACGTATATCTTTTGTTTTAAATTATTTAAATTGTTTATTATTCAATTTGTGAATTGAGGTACACATTTTTATTTCTCATCCATCTTTTTTGTTTTGTTTTTTTAAATTATAAATTTGCACATTGAAACAACATAGATAGCACTCTCTCTCATCCTTAAAGTTAACAAACCGACTATTTTTCACAAACAATAATCTTGGCAATGTCCCTATGTAAATTTTTACACAATAGCTTGTTAGGTAATAGCGTACTTACATAACAGAAACAAAATTCGAAATCCGTCTCGAGTAGTTTTCGTTTTCTCGCGTTTAATTACAATCAGTAGCGATGGACAATACAAAAAATTATCCACGGCTGCGGCGGCGTCAGAGATTTCTCTACATATCATGTACATAATAATATATGACAATAATAATAAACTGGGCTGTTTTTCACTTGCATTTTTTTTAGAGTGTGTGGCTCGTCTTAAGTAAAATCTTCACCTGAGTGTTTCGGAGATTTCGGAGAGAGAATAATTATATAACAATTGAAAATGAAAAGAAAAAGAAATTAAAACAAAAAATTGAATTCGGATAATTTCCTGTGACGGTAAAAAAGCTCCACGTATACGGCACAACACTGATGATGATCGCAAAAAGAACAGGACAAGGAGAGTCGTCTCGAGTGTAGTTTCGTTTTCTTTCTTTCTTTCTTTCTCGTAATCGTCGCAAAGCTATTTTTTCGAATATCAAAGTCAAAGAGCAGGAGATAAAACGTCGCGTGGAAGATTAAACATGATGATGATGATTTCAGCAAACTCGCATCCTACGGTCCTACACACGCCTCATCTTCGCTTCTTATTAAATTCTTCCGTAAATACAGTACAAGAAGTACAGCAGACGAACAGAAACGAACAAAACTCTTGCTTGCCTGAGGTACCTTGGTTGTTGGTTTCCGGCCCTTTTCCCACAAAGGTCGCTTTTGTTTTTGCACTTGAAATCTCACGTGCGGGGCCGATGCTTTTTTTTATCACACGCGAAGGACACCGTCAGATAGAAAATCCAATTCAGTGGGGCTGGGTACGATTTTCGTTTGTTTTCTTCCATTTCTCATCTCGAATGATGAATTTCGCGATCTTAACACACTCGCGGATTTCTTGCTTCTTCCACTATATACACGAGAGGGGTGAGAAAATTCAGCCCCCTGCCGTTATACACTGTCTTGTACGTCTAAGTCGGAGCAGCAGTCTCTATTAGGATTTAATCAACGCTTACAGAATTAAAACGATCCGTCCTCATGCACTCTTCATCTCTTGCTGGCTGCTTTTTTAAAGAGCGTCCGTTGCACAACAATCCCATTCGCTCTCTTGCGCTATTTTTTTTTCATATACGATACAAACACTCGCACTTAATTTTGTCCGACCGCTTCTATTCGATTTCGAAACGATTTTTCAATTGTAATTGTTTTTTCGTTTTTAATTTCGCACTCATTCTTCCGTATTTGTGAGTGGGGTGGGCGTGTCTTGTGTAGCATACTTTGGATTTTTCCTTAAGTGTGAAAATTGTGTGTGTTTATTATGTGTGTGTGTGTGTGATTTCCAAGGTGTAATTGTGTGAGAGGGTATGTTTTCATTTTCAATAAGAAGTGTTGTGTGTGTCACGTGTAATATCACTACGTAGTCCGCTTTGTACCGAAGATAAAAAGAGTCGAAATCGGTGGCTCAGCGAGGATTTTTCTTGCTTCTGCATTTTTCTTGCTTGTCGACGGGCTATTTACATATGTATACGCGTACAGAGTACAAAACACAAAACGAAACACGTCACTCTTGAGCGAGGAGATCGGAGGAAATAATAAAAATTATCGTATCACGTGGTATCTATGACGTCGTGGTCACATTCTTCATCTTCTCTCATAAATATTATTATTCATATTTTCCATTCTTCTTCATTTATTTATTTTTGTAGTAGTAAAAAACACGGTGGCAAGTCCCTGGCTCTGCGTGGCCCGCCGCCCTCAAGGGTCGCCCTTCATCTCGACAGCAGTGCTGGCGCCTGCCTCGCCGGAGCGGGCCGAGTCGGAACTCATTTGGCAATAACTGCTGCAACAAACAAACCAAACAAGATATTCATTAGAAACAAAGTTATTGAAAAATAAAAACAATGATTGCATGCTTGTGATGTTGAGAATATCAAATTGCATAAGGCACTTTTTTTTTTAATCGGCCACACTTTTGGCAAGGGTCAACCGATTTGAATGAAACTTGGCAGGTCGGTTGCTCTTAGGGTGTAAACAAATAGTTTAGAAGGATTTTTGAAAATTCTCAAAATTGCCTATTTTACAGGGGCTCAAAGTTGCTGATTTTGAAAAATGGCGTTTTCAAAAATCGAAAATATCTCAGCTCCTGTTGCAGATAGCGCATAAGTTTATATAAGAAAAATTATAGGGAATTAGACGCCCTACAACTTTGCTATAGTGACCAAGGTCGTAGGTCAAACCTGAAGGTCATTTATTTTTTGGTCATTTTTTTCAGGCTCTACCAAAGTACCAAGGCAATAAATTTTTTTGATTCCAAAATAGCCAAAAGTTGCTCCAGTTAGTAATAAACAACATATCAAAATTTGGTGATACTTATTTTTTTCGTTTTTGAGATATTCCGGATCAAAGGGCAAAAAACGTGGTTTTCCGAGCGTTTTTTGTGCAAAATTTATTTTAAACCTCCATAACTTTTTTCCTGTTAGAGTTAGGATTAAATGTATAATGACAAAAAAATAATTGCCTTTAATTTTTCTTCCAGATCATGTATCACACATGGTGATCAGGTCACAAAAGGGCATTGACCCCATGGTGACCTGTGACCTTTTTGAATTTTTTTACGTGTGTGACACATGGATGGAAAGAGGATGTCAGCAGGAGCATTTTGGTACCCGGATTTTTGTTCTAGCATCATTACAAGTGAAGTTATCATAGATTTTGTGCAGCAAAAGTTGGAATCGGATGAATAAATTATTTAAAAATAGATGTAACTTCACATCTATTGATGCTAGAACAAAAATCCGGGTACCAAAATGCTCCTGCTGACATCCTCTTTCCATCCATGTGTCACACACGTAAAAAAATTCAAAAAGGTCACAGGTCACCATGGGGTCAATGCCCTTTTGTGACCTGATCACCATGTGTGATACATGATCTGGAAGAAAAATTAAAGGCAATTATTTTTTGTCATTATACATTTAATCCTAACTCTAACAGGAAAAAAGTTATGGAGGTTTAAAATAAATTTTGCACAAAAAACGCTCGGAAAACCACGTTTTTTGCCCTTTGATCCGGAATATCTCAAAAACGTAAAAAATAAGTATCACCAAATTTTGATATGTTGTTTATTACTAACTGGAGCAACTTTTGGCTATTTTGGAATCAAAAAAATTTATTGCCTTGGTACTTTGGTAGAGCCTGAAAAAAATGACCAAAAAATAAATGACCTTCAGGTTTGACCTACGACCTTGGTCACTATAGCAAAGTTGTAGGGCGTCTAATTCCCTATAATTTTGCTTATATAAACTTATGCGCTATCTGCAACAGGAGCTGAGATATTTTCGATTTTTGAAAACGCCATTTTTCAAAATCAGCAACTTAGAGCCCCTGTAAAATAGGCAATTTTGAGAATTTTCAAAAATCCTTCTAAACTATTTGTTTACACCCTAAGAGCAACCGACCTGCCAAATTTCATTCAAATCGGTTGACCCTTGCCAAAAGTGTGGCCGATTAAAAAAAAAAGTGCCATAAACTATTTAAGTTAATTTTACGATTAAATTTAATCATCACTTCATATTATTTGTACTGTAAAAAAATAATAAAATATACTATAGTTGTTTTAAAATTATATTTTACAGTTTATATTTTTAAATTTAAATTAATATTCAAGCTATTTTTGCCTTTTTAGAGAACCAGCTTATTTCAGGATTTATATTTATTTATTTTTTTGATATTATATTTGGACATGTTGTAAATTATTGGATTAGTACATATTGCCAGAGAAAGGTGATGATATCTTTGCTACGAGGAGTCATGTTAATTATCATAATTCGATATTTTAATATATAATTGATAAAAGCATATACGTATTATAAACAACAAATAATTATTTAATGAAAGTGCTTCGTTTCATAGTGGAATTGTTTAATAATTAAAATTACTCATATTATTGATCAAGAATATTTGAGTCTTTCTATGAATAGTCAAGTCGATTTTGAAACACTTTCATTTAAAATTTTTACTTAAATCTTACAATAAAGATTAAATTGAATTTTTTTCTTATCCTCAAATCAATATAAAGTACAAAGCGAAATAATTTTAGTGTTTTTCTTGGCTTAAAATCAATTTACTTTTGGTTAATCCCTGCTAATGAGGAGCAGGTACTCGTTGTCAGCCTTCTGCGCGATTATCAGAAAATAATTAAAGAGGAAGGGTACAAATTTAATGATCACCGTCGCGGATCCCACACGCTTAATGATTCGCTCTCAACACATAAAAAACGGCTTCTCTCTCTTTTAGTATTTTTCCATTTAATAGTCATTTGTAGTTGAGATTAGTCGGCGGGGAGAAAACCAGTCCCAAGCTTAATTAGCGCTAGCCGGCTGGATCGCCGTGAGAAAATAATAAGAAATGAACTGAAAAGAGTTTCTCTCGGGCTAATCAGCTCGTTGGGGTTCGCGCGGCCAACAACAAAGGGCGCCTCCTTCGTGTGGGACGCCGCCGAAAATCAAGCACGGGCGAAATAAATATATGAAGAAGAAAAGCATCACAAAAGGAGCAGCCAGAGCGTCGTCGTTGCCTTTTACGAGCGTCACATACGCGAATAATGAGGTGGCGTATCGCATAAAATCAAAATTCTCCACTCCTTGTAAACATGGATGGCACATATAAAAGAGCAGAGAGAGAAAAAAATATAAAATCTTGGCATATGCAGCCAAGTTTATAATATTATTGGGCTGGTTATTGTGCCAAGAGAATAAATAGGCGAGTGTGTGTGCAATCAAAAAATTGAAATGAGCTGCCGGATTGCGCCATAAAGATCATTTTTATCCTCCGACGAGCAACGAGTTTCTTTTTATTCTGTCCTATCGCGACGACGGATCTGCTGAAAAAGCAGCGCAGAGAGAAATAAGCTCGGCGGTCCTCGTCTTGCATTTTCATGCTTGATTGCTGCTGATTTATTTGTTTTGATCCGGGCACGATTTTGCGCGAGCATCGATCGCAACAGCGTCTTTGGCTTATGACAAAAAGTTACGACAGAGAAAAAAAAGACAATTGATGTAATTCATTTTGCTAAAGGAAATTTGCCGACTCAAAAATGCTTTGTCAAACTAATATATTTCAAATTATTTCAAATGACCGCATTTACTACTTCTTTCACTTATGATTTAATATTAGGGTAAATTTCTGGTCATCATACTGGATTTCATGAGAAGAGTTGGTTAACCCTCAATGTCTAATTTACGGATTGTTTACCATAAAATAAATATATAAAACAATGAACATATGTTGTATATTCTCTAATATAATATATACAAAGAAATCGTTGTTTTATTTTGGTTTTGTTATTTTTATAAATTTTTTTTAAAATAAATAAAAAAATTTACTATTACAATATTGAAAATATTATTTTATAATAATATGACATTTTAAGCATAATTATTATTAATAGTTTTTTTTTATTTAATTTTATGCAAAAAAAGTAAAACGTATATATTCACTGATTATGTCAACTTACTTTTGTAGGTGCTACAGATGGTGTCCGTAGTACTGCGCGGGGTAGTGGTACTCGTTGTGGAACGCGGGGTCGCCCGGCGCCCGATGCATCATCTGCGCCGCCTGTCCGTCCATCATGTAGCCCATGCTGGCGTCAGGACTGTACGCCCCGCTAGGACCTGCGTGCGGCGAGAAAACTGCGTCAACGGGGTCAGATCCCTGTCCTCGCAATGCCCGACTAACTTTCCCCGGGCCCAAAATAATTCCTTTCATGCGAGAGCAAATTCAAGTTTCAAAATACTGAGTTCAATTCTATATTAAAACCATTACAATTAAAAGATAAAATCTTTGGAAAAATTTAGATTTATTTTGGGCCGACCCACCCCATGGGTTTATTAAATTCAGAATGAAAGGAAACTTACTGACTAACATGCATTAATATTCGTTTGAAAATCCCACCCTTTGAGAGGTCAGAACAATTTTGATCTCTTTGATTTTTTATTTATTTGATCTGGCAAAAGAATTAGAAGGCTTTAATTAATTGCAAATTATTTGAATCACTGCGATTTATATTAATTAAAATTTCATTTCAATTATGAAAATCAAATACTTTTTAATGTTATAGAAGTAAATGACCCTCTTTCCGTAACTTTTAACAACAAATTTGAAAGACTACTTTAACCCTTTCCTTCAAGATTTAAATTTTCTTAACATTCCAAAATAAAAGGTTTGCAGAAAACGAGATCAAAAATTTCCTTCCTCTCTCTGACAAATTGAAAAATAAAAGCAAAGGTAAGGGAGGGAGCGCGTCAGGGGCTGCAAAGTGCCAATTCGGGCCGAGTTGAGTGGCGCGGCTGATTATTTTAAAAGATGGCAAAGCGCGTCTCAGAGCCGCTTATCGGCGGCATAAATAACAGCCGCGGGCGACGCAATTAAGGGGTTTATCTCCGGCGGCGGCGGCACCACCGAGTGAATGAAGCAAAGAAGGGGCTGTTCGCTCTCTCTCTTCGGATTGCACCTCGCATCAGATAAGAAACCGAGTAAGCAAGATTTCGCTCGGGGTTTATTGCCGCTTCCGCTGCGGGTCACGCGTGTGTTCGAAATATGACGGGGGCACGAAAGGGGAAAAGCAAAAACACGAGAGAGTCCATTTCGGGAATTGCTGACTGCAAATCCGCACCACCACCGGCGGCAGCGGCATTAGTGCTGCTGCTGCTGCTGCAGTGGTAGCGAGCGCGGCCAGAGCAGTAGCCCTGGCTTGATATATATTTTTGTGCGCGCCGGACGCACACACACGGGCTTAGTGCAGAAAAAGAGAGCGAGAGCGGCCCACCATTACAAATTGACGGCTCTGATGGATGGCGTTTTACTGGGGGAGACTTTTTTTAAGTACAGAGCCAGCGAGGGTGGAGCAGCCAGGCAGAGCTGGCTGGGGAGAAAAATAATTCCGCCGCTGCTTTTATACGCGCTATCTGCTGCGGACCACGCATGGAAATTCGAGCATAAAATATCTCAGGGAGGGGCTTTTTCCGCCACGGCACTTTGCGGCCCTCAGGGTTGATTTTTTTTACTCTAAAATAAATGAAATAATATATATACAATACAAAAGGACAGAAAGAAAATGCACACAAGAGAAAACAAACTCGCAGAGCTTTCCGCGGAAATTTGTGCGAAAATTCCATGCAATTTCAGGCGAAAAACTCCGGTTTGGTTTTGGAAAGGAAATAGAGGAAGAGATTAGAGTGTGTTGTGGATCACCATCGCAAGGCGCCGTCCTCAGTCCACACACTGACGGCTCTAACCGACCATGTTTCGACTTGTATTCACTCAAATTTCGAGTGGCCGAAATGGCGCGAAAGAACCAAAACGAAACTACTTTTCATACTTTTTTTGTTTTTGTTTTCAATCAAAAATTCCAAACCAGGGCAGGCACATTTTCGGCCTGCCGACCGGTTGTTTAACTTTTAGCTTTTGGAAAAACTCAAAGGCAAACCAATGAATGTCAAATCTACTCGAAAAACAGGGATGCAGAGTGAACTTCGAAAACCCTGACTTACCCGCTCGGTTAGATTGGTCTATCATGGGCTGAACGATTCGGCGCCTCGCATTGATGAACCTTCAGAGAGAAGACAGAGAAGAGAGAGAAACAAGGGTTAGAAATGTTGCACGTCTCAGGCTGACTTACCACTAGCACCTGCTCTATTTGATTGGTCTATCAAAGGTTGGACGATTCGTCGTCTCGCATTGATAAACCTGGGGAGGCATAACAAAATGCTCTTGCTTAAAAATCGGGCCGGAAAAAAGTCCAGAGCCGAGTTTCAGACTCGACTCTGATTGGAAAAAAATTATTTTGCTACAAAACTGATTTTGCATTGAAAAATAGTAAAAATATTTCAACGAAAATCTGCTTTGGGGGCCAAATTTTTTTTTAATAAAATATCTGGAGAGTTTGGAGCAGGATTTTATACAAATATATAAATCTCACTTAACGAAATGAAAACATACCGCCGAAGGCCACTCACAGTCAGGTCCTGAAAAGCATTTTAAAAACACACATTCATTCACTCACTCAAGGATTCACTCTCTTTCAGAATGACAATCGCGACCGAAACTCTTTTTGGCGCGAGATCAAAGAGTTGTGCGCTGGATAGCGACACTCGCACGCGGAGATTTTTATTTTATTTCTCTCATCAAAAAAAAAAAAAAAAAAAAAAAACACCCACGGCAGCTGGCGACGCCCATAAATAACCGTAATGAAATGCACTTTATTAAATTTACAACCGTGTCAGCTGTTTTCAGTAATTATCAACGCGCTCAAAGGTCGCGAGAGGGTGGCGCCGCGGCAAGGGGTGCAGTCAGCTGCGAGTGACAGACAGACCTGCACCCCCTCGACCGGCCGACCCACCCACCCGATCGTTTCTTCTTTTGGCAGGGTGAATGAACTGGGCACAAAAACAACGCGGCCGGGCACTCGAGCGGAAGCTGAAGTGACGAGGATGCGGAGCGACGCGGATATTGTGCGCCTCTTTCTTGGCGCTTCTCATCCTCCGCACGTCATCTTGCATCAGCTCGCATGTCGACGCTAATCAAATTTGCCACTGGAAGCGATTGGGTTTTCACCTGATTTGTGCCGAGTGAGCACCAAGAGAATTCCGCAGGTCACTTTTTTGCAGCGTGGGAAGGAAATGAAGAGATGGAAACCCAAAAAGTGCACAATTATTTTTTGCTGAAAAGGGTTTCAACATGTTGTGCGGGCATAGAAAATTTTGTTGACACTTTTTATAAACAAATTTTTTTAACTGGATTTTATATAAAAAGAGATTTCATAGAATATTAGATCAATTAATTTGATATTGGAACTTTGAGTAAATAATTAAATATATAAATTATTTTACCAAAAGTAATTAAATACTTCGAATCCAAATTTATTGATTTGGATTATCATTTTATTTTTATACTTTCAAGGCTCAATATTCGAATGAGTTGCGATGAAAGTTTTCTCCACAGTCGCTTCAACGGGAGGGAAAATTAACGGCCCTCGCGAAGATCAGGAATATTATTATGATTTCGTAATAAAAATTGGCACCGGCACGTCGCCGTTTTGGAGCCGGGAGAGAAAAAGATTCCCCCGCTGGTGAGAATACGGCGTCTGCTCTCTTTTATTCATCATCGGCGCAGCAGTTTTACGAGTTCCCTTATGACCCATTTCATCTATCAACAGGCGCGAGCCCTAAAAAAAGTAATATTCATAAAAATGATGCCGAGATTGAGTACAAAATTGCTTCTTATGGTTTATACAAAACGAGGGAGCGTGATGAGTTTGCATTTCGTGTATAAAAAGCTGCACCTTCAAGGGTAGCTCTATCTGCCGGCCGAAAAAGCCTCGAAGCCATCGCGTGTTTGAAACAATGAGTGGGTGTGGCGCAAAATGCAGCAAGAAAAAAAAGTAAGGGGGATGGAAAAATACACGCAGCGGTAATGAGAGGGGCGAGAGCGTGCCGTGTGTATATTTTAATATTTTTCGGGAACAAATAGAGGCGAGCACGCCCATACATGCCGAGCGAGTGTCACACGGAATGACTTAATTAGAATGATCGAGATGGGGTTGATAAGGCCCTGATGGGCGTCACTCAAGGCCCTGTCGACACCTGGTGATGAATAGAGCCAACGGATTACAGCATTGTTCGACAACACCTTTGACGGCAATTATTTTTCAACTCGTCCATACCGTCAAGCATCGCAGGGCGGGTCTCTTGAATTTGTATTGTGTTTGTCAAAGCCGGCGATTACATGACAGCGATTTTTAATTGTCAAAAGGTGCCACTTTTTTAACACTCAATTGTGTAAACACGAAAACTTAAATTGAATAGATATATTACAAATCAACTCACTTTTAACTTATTTTTATAAGATAGTTAAAAAATTATTTCATTGGTCTAAAAGAAATTTACCATTAATATTTAAATAAAAAGTTAAATCTTTTTCGATTAATATCTAATATTTTTCATTTTTAATTATTACATTTTTTTTCATACTATTTTGTTACATTAATGTTACTGTGTTGTTAAAAAAAATTATAATTCTTGTGTCACTTGACAACATCCAACAAAATGTACTTGTCAACACAAAATGGAAAGTGTTTTAGTGTTCCAAGGCCTCCAGTTCAGTTATATTTAATTTTGTTATATTTTTAATCCTACTTGATTCTTATAATGTCATTATAATTTATTACATTATGAGGAATTGAAACCAAACTATAACGTGGTTGGAAATTAAAAATTCCATAAAGTCAATCAGGAAATTTAAAAAATTTCACGTTTCTTGACATAAAAGTTTCATCTGTGGTAAAATCCGGACTTTGTCTTTGGAGAAAAATCGATGATTCGGCTCCGCTCTACGACGTTACGGGCAGTTTCTTAATAGAACAGGAACTGGTTGGTCTCGGCGGTTGAGCGGAATAAGAATAAGAGAGCGTCTTTTACTTCTTTTCTCGGGTGCTGGGAGCCGCAAAAAGAACACGGGGCTTGCACTGACGCGAACTGGAAAATGGCAATTCCCCTCTACACGGAACGACCCTTGGCCATAATTTGTGCTTCTCTGCGTGGTCATTCAAGTGGCAGATATGGGCCATACAGGGAGCCATAAGATGAAGAAATTCACCGGGGGATGGCAATGCCAGTGAAACGGAACATCCCCCGCTCTCTTGCTTGCTCTCTCTGCCGAAACCGCAACGGATATTATACGGAATATTTCCATGCAGGTCTGCCGGCAGCGCGTAAATCACCCCGCCGAGTGGCGCTGGGTGCGAAACACAATAATTCACAGCTGTTGCCGAGTG
The DNA here is from genome assembly GCF_031216515.1 of Neocloeon triangulifer. Lineage (NCBI taxonomy): Eukaryota > Metazoa > Arthropoda > Insecta > Ephemeroptera > Baetidae > Neocloeon > Neocloeon triangulifer. Next base: position 14,080,218 of record NW_026775554.1, on the reverse strand, counting down.
TGTGTGTCACGGGTCAGACTCATCAAGAAGGTGCCGCGCCAGATTGTCGATTATGAAGTTGCGCGAAAATCTCATATCACACCCCTCCGCCAGTTAAAACAACTGCTCGTTTCGTTGCAACGGACTAAATTATTTTTTAATTATCTACAGCGTAAATTCCCCGGCACACATAATTACGGCAGCTGCGAATTTTTAATTAAATTTCGCCCGACATTAATATTCCCGGCGCAGGAAAGAGAGAAAAATGTTTGATTTACGCGACAGTTTTAAATAATTTAATTCGCAATTAACCTCTGGAGAGTTTGTTGGCGCGACGCTAAATTCGATTTTCCCGGCGGCGTTTGTTTTTCATTAGTCCCAAACGGAATTAATCTGGAATGCGTTATACACGTATAAATTGGTCGTCCATCACAAAGGGGTGCATGCCTAATTCGGCGGCCATGATTACAGTTATTACAACGAGAATGAGTTGTACTTGTTTTATTATTAGGAACGACCCTTTTTGCCACGTTTCCTGTACAATTTCCTGGCGATCATCAAATCCTTTAAGTCATTCACCCCCTTCGTCCCTAATGAATAGGGGTGGCAATAGAAAAATATTATTAGAGCGCCGGGAGAGAAAGAGGGAAAGGGTTGGCGATATTGAGTTGTGTTTGACCCTACGGTGTTACGTTACTAATGCGATTTTCGAGTCTCTCGCTCTCTCCCGCAGGCCGTGTTTGTAATCCAAGGCAGTCAGTCGAGTGAGAGGCTAAACAAATTGCAACGTGCGCGCCGCACGATCGTCATTAGCCCGCCAGGATTAGCGCTGTCGCACAATTAACCATTTTAAAACTAAACCCCCTCTTCGCTCTCTTTACCGAATTACTTTTTCCTTCGCCCACTGCGGCGCTCGCTTTTTTGTCGGAATAATTTTGCATTTCAAATTCGTCGGCGCTGGATTTTCACGCAGCCTCCTCCTTCTTCTGCTATTTTCGGCGCTCAACTATAAGGGATGAAAAGGAATAGGTTTACGCATCACTAAACATCCGTTTCCTCGCTCGCTCCGCTTCACGCTCTCTCCGTTATTTTTAGTGCTCGCGTATCAAACAAACCTCAAAACGTAGCACGCCTTGCTGTTAACAAACTTAGTCAAGGCACCCCGAAACACAAGAGAACAGAAATTGATTAATTTGATGCAAGTCTTGTTTTCGTCTATTTTAATTAATTTTCAACTGCTAAAAAATGAAGAAGTTCTTAAAAATTTATTAATTTTATTTTAAATAATTAACCTTTTGAATCGAGAAAAGAAATTAAAAGGTCAGTTTTCTTTCTGTTTTATTTTATAATATAAGAATTTTTCTTACTTAGGAACAGAAAACGTTATTTTATCTCTATAGATATATTTTAAAAATAGCTATACTTTTCTCATTTTTCTTTTCCTATTTCCGATAACAGGAGCTCTCACTGAGTTATTTCCACTCTCCATTTGCCGAAAAGACCGCTTTAAGCCCACGAGGGCCTGAGCTGGAGTTCCGGAAACTTCACGTGCGAGTGAATCCGTGACAGAAAATCAATCCCCCGGGGCGAAAATCGATTGGCCCACGAGGGAACAGCGCCAGAGCACCAACTCAATTTCGGCCGAGATGACCCCGGGATTCCTCTTAATCCTGCGAACGGGAACGTAATAAGAGCAGTAATGAGATGGCGAAAATTTAGGCGACCGGCTTGGACGAGGTGCGGCGCAGGTTGCCTACCGCCCGAGACGTCCAGGCGCTCGCTGCCAGGGAGAGAGAGAAAGAAAGAAAGAAAGCAGGCAGGCTCGCTTGCTGGCTACATGGGGCAATTTCATTGAGCTGCCTTTTCATATCACGTGGTACATTCATCACTCTCTTTACAGAGGAACCCATCTGGTAGCGACAGCGAGCGTACTTTGGAGCAATTGCTTTTTCAGCAGCAGCAGCGGCACCATAACTTGCAGAGCCGCCGCCGCCGCTCTTAATCTAATGCCACGAGAGGGTGGCGGAAATGTTGTTTTTAATACAATGAAACGAATTCGGAATGGGGGGAACTGCGCTGAAATTCTATGCCTGCGTGAATTCGAAAGTTTGGCGGGCCCAAATGAGAGGAGAGAAAGATAGGCATCAGGCGGAGTGCGGCGAATGCATCATTGTGACAGCCGCATTATTATCGTCGTCGCAGCACAAGTGAGCCCCGGGTAATGAGACAAAACTCGACTCCTATGCTCAAGTGCCGCCGCTCAGGCACATACGTAACAATGGAGCGCGCGCGTCAGGTTGATTCCCGCGATATGCGGTGCTAATCTCAAACAGCCGCGGGCGAAGGAAGAGATGCCGTACGTGAGATCATTTCGCAAAATCGTATAGCATTATTATTATAATGTGATTGTGTTGTGAATCGGAGGAAGACAATGTAGAGGAATTTTGAACATCATGAATTTGGAAACTTAATTGTAAGATTAAGAATTACTATGAAGAGCTCATTGTGAGCAAAACTTTTGTTGAATTATTATATTGTAGCAACCGTCGATATATAAAACATAATTAATTTATTTTGGCTCTCCCAAATCTACACTGCTTTGAAAATTAATGTGAATTGTTAATTCTTAATAGATACGTTTAAAAGAGGGACCTATAAATAAAATTTATTTTTGATATCAAAATTGTAGAATCCGCCAAAGAGGGAAACAAACTTTTATTAAAATTTATTTCAAGCAAAAGAAATTTTTACATAAATAATATATTGTTAAATATTAATATAATAAGTTTAAAAAGAATAAAATGGATGAAAAACTTATTGTAAAGATAACATCAATTATTTGATATATTCTTTAATTAATTTTAAAGTTTTAACTTTTTTTACTCAGTTTCTTATTCTTATGAATAAACAAGGTTGGCGTGTCTACAATTGTTTTGATATCTCTATTATTTCAGAACAATAAAGAAAAATAATATTATAATGTTTAAAAATTCCATTCGCTGATGCACAAAATTTCTCACTTGTCTATAGAGATGAATGCAGTTTAATTGTTTCAAAATACAGCACAATGCAACTCATCATCATTAAACAACATTGCACACACAGCATCAAAAATGGTTTTGTAATCCAATTAATATTAACGGCCACGCCATTAGCGGCTTATAAATCTACGATTGGAGCTGGCGAACGATAAATCAACAATTAGCAAAGGGTTGCCAAAGCGCGACCGAATCCGCCGAATTCCATTTCGAGCAATGCATTTGCACAAAAGTTTTCCGGACATACGCAGATCGCTATCTGTGGCGAGGGAAAAATATGCGTGCGTGGCAGCGCTGACTGCAGCGAAATTCATATATTGTTGCGAAAGAAACAATGTTTTGTACGTGGGAGGGCGCGGTTGGTTCGTTTTACCTGCTGGTAATTTCCACTGAGTCGGCACTTTTTGATTGCTGCTGATGCTCTCCGATTTTCGCGCGGAATTAAAAAGCCAAAAGCCAGCCGGAAACCCTCGCGCCAGCAATTTAATCTAGCCGTGTTTGTGTGCGGTGCAGTGTCATCAAAGGGGTGAGCAAACAGCGGCTCGTCTTCGCGTCAGCATATTTCACGCCGCGTGCACCACCACTCATTGTGTGTCGCCGCTGATAAAATCTGCGTGCAGGTGTCACCACGTTCGACTGCCCAGATAAGAATCTGCGACCATCAGAGGAGGAAACGCGCCGGAAAATGAGTGCTCATGATAATGAGATGAAAAAATTTGGTTTGACGAAAATATTTACAATGTATCTTTAAAATCCGCATGATTTAATTAATTTGCCATTCTGAAAGATAAAGAATTTCTCACTTTTGCAGAATCTTATATGTCAAAATTCACAGGGTCATTTATTTTTATATTCTATCAAAAGATTGATAAAAATAAAATAACATAATAAACAGAATAATTTAAAAATTAACTAAAAAACTAATTAATAACTGAATAGTTCATTCATTTTAGTTAAATTGATAAAAAATTTATTTTCAAATCTTTACATTTTTTTCTAAATTTGTTCATAACAATAGTCAAAATATAATTCTTGAGTTGCGATATAATTTACTCTGACTCTCTGTGGAGTTTCTTGTTCAAAGTTCTGCAAACACACATTCTCACACAGTCATACAATTTCTTACCTTATTCGACTCGATCGAATTTTACCACAGGCTGGCGACCGGTCTTTTCACAAAACCGCCGTTTCTCACTCACAATGGAAATCCGAACTTACCTAAAACAGAACAAGAAGCCGACATTAGCAATGCACAAAATGTAACCGAGCCGGCGAGAATTCATTGTTCGCGGAGAATGGGAGCTCTTTGTGATTGCATTACCATAATAGCAAGCTCGCTCGCGATCCATCTCGGCTCATTTTCATCATCCAACAATGGACGGCTCAATGCAATTAGGATCAGCTCGCTATTTGTATTACAAAGTCAGCCAGCAAGACAAGAATGTAAATACACCCTCTCTCTCTCTTTGTGCCGCTTTACACCATATCGCGTCCATTGTGCCTTCTATTATGCGGCATTAATGCTCGCGCCGAGACTGACTGGCAGGGGTTGCGCCTCTCATTACCATTTCCACAGGCTTTCTTCCCGGCGAATGTGTTTCAATTCATATCCGTTTCGATTCTCGGCCCGGAAGCGACGAATGATCGAATGCGTGTCTGCCTCGCTGCGTCCCCCAGAAAGAGACGGAAAATTCTTTCAACGGGAGAAAGAGGGAAAAAATTGGAAAATTTTGAAATATACTACTTGAGGATTTGTCACATTCAAAGCCCTGAATTTAAATTCAATAAATTATTGCAATATTGATGTGTTTTTAAAGCTAAATATTTTATTACGTTTCAGGGGAGTTTTTATAGTATATGGATCTCCAAAGATAATTGTATTTTATGGTTTCAGTATAATTATGTTCAATTTTTTTTTTCAAGATTTAAAAATTATGTTTGGCTTTTGAATTGAAAATGCTGTAATATTTGAGCTTGTAAAGTAACTGGATCTGCCTTACTAAAATTTTCAGCTAATAAAAAATTCAAATTAAAAAAATTAGTTTTATTGAAGCCGATATATTAATTTTAAAATTTAAATTACATACTTAGAATTAGAACCAGTTAATTATTTGCCTTTGGTAACTCCCGGAAATTTCATTAATAAAAACAAAGAAATAATAAAAAAAAGAAACACATGCTAGGATTTGGCAGAAGGCGCCGGTGGTGATTTCTGAGGCGCCACTGACCTATGGCACGGCGGCGGCTCTTGTGTGCATTTAGCTAGAGTGACAGGAGGGTACACGACACTAATATGAGAGTCTTTACGGATCTCATTAGCATGGTTGACACTTGATGACATTTAAGCTGTTTATAACGCCAACCAAGCAGCCAAGCGTCGGACAGGGCTGTGCGTGAACCGCGTTCGCCAAACCGGCACCGCCAACAACAATCGGCCGGATCCGATTCCAAACTGAATAATATATAAATAAATAAATAAATATCGGGTTTTGTGATTAATTAATCGGCGCAGCGGTATATTAATTGGTCGAGTTGCAGAAAAGCGGTTTGGTTTACGCGTCGGTTGGCGTTGAAATAATGATACGTCGCGCGCGACTCGGATTTCAAAACAGAATATTATACTTTCCAACTTTCTGCGGCAATACTGTTTATAAACCTGCCTGAGTGTGCATATAATAAATATATGGACCAACGCCGATTGATTCTGGAAAAGGTCAAATTGAACCGTTGGAATGAAAAGCCCCACCTTAATTCGAGAGATAATATTATACGCAATTGAATACAGTTGGAAGTAAACAGGCAAATGAGCCTATCGAGCTATCAGGTTTCGTTGGACGAGAGAGAGGCACGCGGTGTTCATTTGACAGGAGAATGACCGTGCGTTGACATTACCAATGATGTGGGTAATCTGATCGTGTTGTATGAGTCACAAAGTGACTTTGCTCGGCTGTCAGTCAGCGACAGCAACCAAGGAGGCTGAGTATGATGGATGTGCGCGGCTCGATAAGTGGGCCAAGTGCAGCCTAAAGGGGCCCTGCCCGCTGCCTCCGCCGTAATAATAGTTTTCTCGGTTTTAATCGGTGGTTGTTGCTCTCTGTTTCTGCCTGCAGTTTTTTTTTTATATTTTATTTTAAGGTGCGGCAGAGAGGGAGGAAAAAATCATTACTCTCCGCACGCGCCCCTGAGAGTTTTCCTTCTTTTTTTTTCACCCTCGGCGTGATGCGTTTCTCCATTTCGCACCTTCCCCGGGCGTACATATATTTTATTTCGCGCTAGACGGGCTCATCTCGCTGTCGTCATCGCGCCGGTTATTTATGACGACGTACATTCATATCCCCGGCCGGCACCTCAGCTGTTGTTTTCCGCGCCCTGTCCCCCGGAAAATACGGCCCGAATGGGAAAAGTGCACTCTGGCTTGAGGGCCGCACAATATTAATATAGAAATATTAAAATCGAAGATTTTGAGGAAATTTTCAAAACTTTAAGAATGCAAAATGCATTTAACTAATTATAAGTAAAATACTTGTAGATAAAGTTTAGTTACTTTACAACTCAAATGATTTTCCGTGATTTTCTATACGTTTTTCCTTATTTTTATTTAAATTTTTTTAATATTGCATTTAAAAAAATTTAATTTAAATATATGTGTTTATTTATTTATTTATAGTTCAAATGGCAGTTTTATTATAAATCAAAAATTTTGAAGGTTGGAAAAAGAATAAGATGTACATAAATTGTTAGAAGGAGATATTGTATTTTATCGTAACAAATTAGTAATCATGATTTTAATGTTTCAAAATTAGAGTAATTTTATTTTAATGGAAAATTAAATTGTTAAAAAGAGAGATAATGAAATGAATTAAATTCATTTTATAATGCATCATCAAAAATTTTTACAAATAAATTCCACTAAATATGTTACCATCATGAATTTTATTTTGTAAATTTATTCATTGGTCTTGAAAAATTGTATAATTTTAAGAAAATTCTAAACGACGTAGGCGGCACAACTTCTTAAAATAAGATAATTATTTTGAGTAATTAAATTGTACAATTTTTAAAATTTTTCCTGCATAAATCTGATTTGAAATAAAAACTATATAAAGTGCAATACTACAGGTAAAAGATCAGCCAACACCTTTGTTTAAAACGCGAAAGGGTGTCTCTTGATGCTACACTGACCCGCCTAGGGTTCATCTATGGCTGCTTAAAATCTGGCGCATGATTTGATTACGGGCCGACGTCAACTCGATAGTTTCATTACTTCATTATTAACCTCTCCCCGGTTGCAGCGCGGTGTACGCGTCGCTCCCCCGTGATGGATTACGGACGTGTGATTTCCCAAGACGCACTCCCGGGCAAGTCTCTCCAACACCGACCATTACGCGGTAATTGCATCAAGCTGCCTAACAATTAGTCCATTGTTGCAGGGTGTTATTGTTAGGTGGGGATAAAAAAAGAAGAAGCAGTCTAAAATAAGCTGCCGCCGCGCCGATCCGTCTAATTACCATGCGAGAGAAGCAGTTCCTCTTGCAACAGCTCCGACAACAGCACGATCAATGCAAACCACCCCTTCTCCACCCCCGGCCCCAGCATCCCTCGCGCGCATACATGGTGTTATTGCCAATTTAGAATATAGTCGTAAGCCGATTTTCTCTGGCTGTTGAGGATTTGAGTGTATTGCTTTTTACTGCCGGGGCGCATTTCATCTCTCTCTCCTTGCTAGGCAAAACAGCATCCGCCTGCTTATTATCTATGTGGCGCAGTAAAACTGATATTTAGGAGGTGCACGCGGTAATTACCCATCCGGCGAGGGGCGCAATTAGCTTAACGCCGTGCAATAATTCTAATGGCTGCTTAATTGTATACAATATAATTGCGGACTCACTTCTTTACTTTTCTCTCTTTTAATAATAATTGATTGTCTTCTTGCGAGGAAAGATTTCTTCCTCCTTGGTCTCGGCTGGGGATTTAAAGAAGCGCAGCAAATTGAAAAAAGCAGCAGGCAAGAGAGAGAGAGAAGCTGCAGTTTCAATTTGGTTGTCTGTCTCTCTTAGGAAATCATTGGAAGCACGAGCGAATTTATTTTTATTTCGTTCCCTCTCCGCTGTTTTTTTCTTTCCTTCCTTTCTCTCTAAGCAGCCGAATTATAATTCAACTATATATACAACAGGTCTGCTGCTTGATATTCGGCCCGGCTGTCTCCGGGGATCGCGGCTTATATTCTTAAGCAAGCATGAAACAAAATTCACCCGCCGCCGCCGCGTACTTTGCATATAAACCATCAAATAACAATAAACTGCTGCTGCTGCTTGCGCGTGGATTCAGCCGAAATTTTTCGCCGCCGCTGAACCAAGGTTGACGGGTTTGCGACGCAGCCGGCCAGATTCGGAGGAGGCATGTCTGTGTGTCGCGTTTGTTGACTTTGTTTTATGACCCGAGGAGCCAGCGAGATTAGCGCACAGACTCCGGCAACACACAAGTGGGTGGCGAATTATTATTCTAATGAGGCTGCCGAAACACGCACGGCGCGGCAAATACGTACACGAGACGCCGAGAGCCGAAATTTACCCAGCGGCACCGCACTTGTGTCTCTTGTGAGATGTTTGCTGAGAAAACGGTGGAGAGCCGTAAAAGGAATGATCTAGAAAAACAGCACACATGGCTCAAGGAGTGTCTTTATGAAAGCGCTAAACATCAATAAAAATTTAGCAAAATGCCAAGGTTTAATTTGTTTGTCATTTTTCACAGTCAAAACTTATCAATTGTGGCCAGTTATATTATGAAATGGAAAAATATTGGATTTTATTTAATATTTTTTTATTTGTCTTGTTTCAATTTTTTAGTTTTTACATTTATTTAATTTCTAAGAAATAAACAAATATAATTGGTTTCTGCTTTAATTTTGTTTTACTGTTTCCTTCAGGAGGACTAATTTAGTAATTTTAACCAGAAACCCCACGACGGCCATGATATTTTGCACGTTCGCTTTGAGCAAACAATTGAAATGAAAGTGGAGAAACCAGGGCAAATATGTATTTCTGCATCACGTTTCAACAGAGAAGTATAATTCCTTGGCGGTGTTGGGTGTCGGCGCAAGAGGAAGGGTTGACCACGTGCTTTTCATCTCGAGCAGTGAAACCCAAGTAAGTCGCGGCGGCGGTGCAGGCAGGTTTCTCTCTCGCATCCACGTGAAGACGTTTGACCCTAACCCCTTTAACTGGAGCCTTCCGGCGCCGCATAAATCTGCCCAGGGATGCGAGAGAGAGAGATGGATCTGCTCTTTGTTAATATTCGCCGAATGCTGCATCCATAGTTCATTAAAAAGGTGTTTCTGGGGCTATTAGAGCGGCGGAATTGCTCCTCGGAGAGCCGTTGAATCATCGCGGCTAGGGGGGCCGCCGGATGAAACAATGAATGAGTCACAACTATAGCGCACTCCTTTTCTGCGAGAGATGCGCGCAGTAAAGCAGAAAAATGAGGTGTTTGACGGAAAACAGCGATGAGATAGAAAAGAAGGAGCGAGTTGGCTCTTTTAGTTTTCGCACCGGAGAGCCGGCAGAGGTGGTAAATCGCAGTGATGTATGACTTTGAGATGGGAATAGAAGATGAGAAAACTGAACAAGAGAGCGTACAAGAAAATGAGCACGGGGGAATGAGATGGAAAATATTCAGTGTGAGAGCGAGAGAGCGAGCGAGGCGGGCGGAGGCTCTTTGATAAGACACAAGAAGAAGAAGAGGCAGTCAACCCTCCTCGGTGGTGCAATATTTTACGCGGATGCATTTCAAGGAATTTTACACATTCGTGAGCCGCTGCCGGGATAAGAGCGAGCGAGCGAGAGAGGAAATAGAAAGAAGAAAGTTTAATGTGCAAAAGTACACGGGCGGCTTTTATATATGTATTCACGGGGTTTGCGTCGCGCTTCGACGTGCGGGGGAATCGAGAGAGAGAAAGGAAAATCCTGCTGGAGTAAAACGCTCAACTGGAAAATTAATAGCGGTGAAGAATTCTGCGAGTTGGCAAAGGAACTGTACATTGGAGAAAAAACGCTTTCACGGTTTTTTTACCTGATAAAATTTCTTCAAGATTAAAATCAGTCGAAATTATAAGAAAATTTAATAAAAATTCATTATAAGGAAAAAATTATTTTCGTAATTAAAACTTGATTGTTTTTTAGACTTTACTTGGTAATATTATAAACTTATGATAAATATTGTAACGAATTGGCCAAACAAAACCTAATATTAATAATTAAAATAGTTGAATGCAATCAGGATGTCAGTTATTTTTATAATTTTCTAATCAATAGTTTTAAATAGTATATATTTCATGTTTGTCAAATAATTATATTATCAATTGAATAAATGCACTTGTCACTAATAGATGTTTAATTATAGATAATTACTTTTAGCTTCAAACATGGGCTATTTATACAGCACTAAAAATAACCATAAATTGTTATGTTAATTCAAAACTGTGACATTAAAAGCGTTTTAAAAAGTTATTATAAATTTTCAACAAATATCAAACAAAAAATAAATCGTTAAATTAATTGACAAAATATATTTTAAATTAAACAATAAAAATAATGAATTTGAAACTTTAATAGATAAAATAAATATTAGTAAATTTTTTTTCTCAAAGCAGTATAGAGGAACAAGTGCGGAAACATTTCCGCAGCTTTCGACCACTCGAAGCAAAAATGCGTATATAGATGCGCTTTTGGGGCGGCGGCGAGCAGCAAATGAGAGCCGGCGAAAATCCCCCAAGCCCGTCGGCGTGTGTGGACGGATTTTGCAAAATCCTAGCTTAATTGGCGCCGCCGCCGCCGCGTCAGAAGCTCCTCGGGGACGCGGGTAATGGGCAATATGAAAAAGTCTCACGCCGCGCTCTTTCATTTCCGAAAAATGACCATCGGCGGCGGCGATATTGTAATGGGGCCATCTATCTGTTGGCGCACGTCTCGCCGGCCCGTAAATAGGGATCAAGCCTTTTTTCCTCACACACGCCGGCAATCCATTCTGATACAAAACAAAACGGCCGGCCCAGCTCTCCGCTGGGTGTTTGTTTTTCTTATTTCTTAATGTTATTGCGCCACACTGTCCTCCGTCCCCCAGGGGAAATTGCATTCTCCCCTCGTCCCCGGCACATGCACCCTGAAGAGAAAGCAGATGAAATAGCTGTGCACGCACCCTGCAGGCTAATAAATTATAAACGCCGGCGTAATTAACACTTTTTCTGCAAGGGACGACGAAAGAACGGCAGAAGAAGAGTGGATTCGGAAGAAAATTTTAATTACATTCCCTGGGATGCAAATCGCCTTTGCCGGAATTAAACGTGTCGCCAAGAAGGGAAAAAGGAAGGCAAGAAAAATCCCATTTGCCAGCACTTGAGTTTTGTTTACTCGGCGCCCCCCGGCTGCATTGGCGAAACCTCAGAATGGCGCCATAAAACTCGGAGCTACAGCTACTTGAATTCAACTGCACAATAAAACGCCCCTGCTGGTGCTTTTTTCCGGCAGCTCCTCTATTATCGCCAAAGAGAGACACAGTGAGGACCGGAGCAATTCTTAAATGAGGGTTTAAAGGGCTGAGGGATGCATGACGAGCACTGTGAGATGGCCCTGATTGCTTATGTTTATCTCGACATGTTGGCAACAACACACAAAAGGGTCTAATCCGCGCGCGGCCTGCTGCTGCTGCTGCTGCGCCATCAACACGAACGGCCTTCGAATGGTGTCGTAAAAACCGACGTAAAAGATTCAAATTGAATATAATCATAATCATAATGTGCAGTGCAATTCCTTTTTATTGCTTTATGATTCCATCCATCTGTCCGGACCGGGCTGCTTTTTTATTATTCCGCGCTTCGGCACCCAGCAGCCGGTTGACCCAGGTTATTGTTCACCCCCGAAATGGCCCTTCAACTGCGAAAACACAAAATGTGTAATTGACCCATTTGTTTTTCCCCAGAACTGGCAAATAATATCAGGATTCACTCAATCTGGTCAATATATTTGTTGTTTTATTTACATTTCTGATTAAAAATTTGGAATCCGACTTTTTTCAAATTTTTATATTTCTATTTTTATTATGATAAAGATTGTAATTCAAATTAAAAATTCTTATATCTATCCAAAACTCAAGTCATTTTGATTATAAGCTGTAAATAATTAATTGCATTCTTTGATTGAATTTATTAAAAAATACCAAATTAAATTTTGATCTTGACTGAAATTTGTATGCGCCTAATTAGCATTTTTTACCTTTTAAAATGCAAACTTTGATGTAAAATATAAATTATATTTATCCAAAATTATTTCAAAATGCTTGGAACTAAATTTTTATTTAATTAATTGTTGATTATTTGAAGCTTGAGCCTGGAAATGGCCTTTGAAATGATCAAAGTCCAACCGGTTCTCGCTTTTGGCACGCCAAGAATAATTATCGTTCAGTGCTGCGGAGCAGTTTGCTTTTGTTTCGCACTTTCGCCGAATCCCATTTCAGCCGCTCCGAGATCTAATTAGCGAGCAAGCTGATCGGTAATTACTCGATTAATCAATCCGTTTTCCATTTGTACAGCGAGGCTGGCGGACGCAGGCAGGGCTTGTTGTTGTTATTACCAAAGCTGCCGGGTTCGCTCTCGCTCGCTCGCTCGCTCCGCTGCCGAGAATAATATTAAAGCCCCGAGTGCACCATTAGAGGGGAATTAAACACACCCTAGCAGCTAAAATTTTCCCTCTAATTTTCTCCCTGCGGATCAATGTCGTGTGTGCGAAAGCAGCCAGTGCTGCGCGCGCTCATTTTTTAGCCTGCGATTTCATTGGCAACAGATGGTGCCTGCCGACAATGAGGAGTAAACACAAATTAAAATTACTCTCCGACATCGCCATTACATACACGCAGGCTCCTGCTCGCTCAGACTTGCGCACATTTTTGCCAATTGTCTCTCGCTCGCCCACCCTCTTTTTTGGCAGATTATACAAGCGCGCGTCCGGCCATTTTTCACAACTGCGCGAAGTGTAGAGGCAAAAACTTTTAAAGCTGACAATGTGCTAAAGTTTTTGCAATTTTACAACAGAGTCTGTCTTGGAATGGCCGCTTCTCGGAAATTTAAATTAACTGCAAACGGAGCAGGAATTATTTTTTAACAACACGAAAAAACAAAATTTTAAATTTCTTTCAATTGGGAAAAAATATAATCATTGATTAAACAACCCACAAGATTATTTAAATTTTGTTTTTCTAATTAAAAAAAAATATCAGATTGTGAGATTATTATTGAAAGGAATATTGAGTTAATAAATTAAGCTAATGCAATTTTTAGGTTTAAGAGTGATTAATGAACTAAATAAGTAGCTCAATTCTCTTGGCCAACTTTTTCAAGCCTTTCACCCGGAAATTTTCCAGACACACTCACTTGAGCAATAAAATAAATTCGGATTAGGCAACCGCCCCCAAAAGCAGAGCATTCTGTTTGATAAACGACCCCTGGCTAAAGAGCGGCCGGGCAATAAATACAAAAGATCTGCTGAAATTCCATTCGAGCCAAAAGTGATCCAATCTATTGCCGCAGATATATATGAATTATTTTAATCTGCCATAAAAGCAGGTTATTGCTTTATTTCATCGCCGGCCGCGCTAAATAAAATGAATTCATCGCGAAAATTTTGGCGCAAAATCAATGCAAAAAAGGGGCGCGGGAATTGTGATGGAAAACACGTCGCCATTGTTGTCGTCTGATCACACGCGAATTTAATGTCGCCAATATTCTGCGTGCGCGAGTGTGCGGCGCCCTTTGTTATTCCGGCGGCAGCGACGGGGTGGATATGCATGACGATAATAGTCATGCCGCAGCCTCTCTCACTCACTAGCTCGCGCGCGCTAATCAATTTATGGCTTTAATCTGCCGTTTTGCAAATAAAAATCACTCGTACTGCTGCTGTTGTCAATTTGAATATTTTTCACGTGTCACGCGTTATTATTAGTGGACTTGATTTACACAACACGACTATTGCATTATCGCCGAGCGAGCGAAAGAGAGAGAGCGAACTGTTCTCTCTCTCTCTCACACACAGCAGCAAATCCAATTAAAAACGAGCCCCGGCTGCAGTGCGTCCAATAATAAGAGCGAGCGCCACTGGATTTTCGCAGGCCAAATTCCGCCACAGCGCCACGAGCGCGCGCCGATTATTTTCATCGATTAATCGGCGCCGTCACGCGCTGTCAAATTAGTACTCGAGGTTTCTGATCAAAAAGCAGCAGTGCCAATTGCAGCGAAATAATCGAATTTCTTTCCAAACTCTGAATGAAATAAATTTAGGCAAAAGGTAAAATTTGATCTAATTAAATTTCTGGCATTAACTCATATGACAAAATTTTAAATCGATTCATAAAAATAGAACTTGACATTTTTAATACTGGTTATTTAAAAATATATAATAAAAAAATAATTGTTTTTGCAACATAGAATTTTTTCTTAGTATAATCTTGGCTATTCCACTTTTACAAAAATTAACATTGCAACAATTAATCTATTCTTTGTATTTAAATAACTTGATACATGATCTACTTTCAAATTTTCTATAATGAAATGAAGCATAAACCGACAACTAGTCTCAACAAAATTTAAAATTAGAAATTCCAAAACAATTTTTAATCCCTAATTTTGTAACTAGTGCTCGGCGGTGGCGGCGACCACCCGAGCAAAGTCGGCGAGTGGATTTTTGAAGTGGGCCGCGACATTTACGATTTGTTTTTTGCACGCCATCTGCTAAAACGACTTTAATTGACTGAATTATGCCCGGCGGCGGTTAAATTGCGCTGACGAAACGCGCGGCGCGACGTGGGCCGCTCTTCGTACGTACACTCGTTGAGAGCCAAAAAGTTAAATTCCAGAGCAAGTGTCGCCATGCGCCGGGATCAGAGGGTTCAGCGGAGAGAGATAAAAGAGTTATTATTCCCGTGTTTATGCGCGAATATATCCATCTTGGCACAGGAACAAATTGTTTCTGGCACGTTCGCTCTCTTTCAAAATGCAATCATTACACAAGATTTCATACCTCTGAAAATATTTATATTTATAAAAAAAATTCTGCAAATGAATTCCTTGAAGATGATATTAATAAAATCAAATATGGTAAGAGAGAGGCGTCAAGTGGGAACCCCTTTATTTATTTCTTTCTCTTTTGGTGTCGAGTGGCGACGCCGCTTCTCGAGAGGGAGGAAATCGGTCGTAAAAGCGGCGATATTGTTCTCCTTAACTTAGACAGGGGCCGAAAACAATGAGAGAATTGCTCAAGTGGACTACTCACCAGTTGTTGACTTGAAGTATTGTCAGGCCAGTATCTTGTGCCAACTGCTTTTTCTGATCCTCCGAAGGGTACGGGTGCTGCAACAGACAGACAAATTGCAAAAATGAGTACCTCTCGAGCGCAAACTTCTGTACACACTACTAAAGCAAATGTAAGCCCGGTGTTGTTGTTGTTGTGTGTTCGCATTCGCCGTTGTTGTTCGGATGTGCAAACAATGGGGATGGTAATACAAGACACACGAGAGAGAGAGAGAGAGTAAGAGAGAGAGAGAAAATATAATAATAATCCACGCAGAACAATGGGCTCCTGTTTGTTTGCAGCAGCCCGGCTGCTTATTTTGCACAATGCTCATTACCGCCTCACTTGAGTGACACCCTCGGTAGCTCGTCCATGGTGGTGCTGCCGCTTGTTTGCCGCTCACCCCAAGGGTCACCCAGGCCTCTCTCTAATTACACGCGCGCGTACAGCATTTTTGCAGGATTTTCGCAGCGACCGGATCGATGCGAAGAAGGGCCGTGTGAATTTTTCAAAACGAGGGGGCTTTTGTCCCGAACGGGGCGTGGCACTCGCGGCTCGTGCCGAAGAGAAACGGAGGCGTTCCGGGGGTTGTGGGAACGGGATTAAAGCGAGGGGGCTAATTACAGGGTGCATAGGTTTAGCTAACTCTGCAGAGGGCTAGTTGTATTGCACATTGCTAGCTTTTGAGTGCCTATAAAAATCGTTTAATTTTTATTTAAGTTAATGCAAAACTCACTGACAAATCAACAGCTATAATTATTCCATTTGAATTTCATGCTCATTTATCATTAATTATTATAAATTTTATTATATCTTATTAAATGTAAGTAAAATGATATTTATTATTTACATCAAATGGCATTTCAGCGAAGGAGTATAATATATTTATTATTGATCCATTGTCATCAAATGTAATACCAAAATTTATTATTTTTTTATAATTTTTTGTGTGTGCATGTAAAAAAATATAAGGCCTAAAGCACTATAAAATCATATTACTTAAAAATAATTAATATTTAAAAAAAATATAATTGAATAAAAAATATAACAAAATATTATAAAATTATATTAAAAAAAATTTAATAATAATAATATTCTTTCAATCAAATATATAAATTTGTCTACTTAAATTTATAATTAAATCTTGCTGATTTTGTATTTCTATGAATTTTTTTATTATAATTATTTTTTTTCTTGAAGCTAACGGGAGCAATGTATTTTTAGCCTTTTTCCCTCTTGTTGTGTTTTTTCCAGAGCGATTTGATTCTCTTATCTCCCTCGCTGCAGGACAATTTGCATGTCCGCTTTCTCTCTCTCGTTGCCGACGTTCGTCGTTTGTAAGGGAGTGCAAAAGCTCGCAAGTCCCTTAACGCTCGCAGCTCCGCGAGAGAAATCAAAATTCAGGTCGTAAAACGAAATTGAAACGCGCACACTGCCAGATTTGGATGGCTCCCTTTGGAGTTTTTTCCCGTTCTCTCTCTCGCGGGCGCACACAACAGGTTCTTTGAGGTCGAGAGCGAATGGCGCGCAGTGTCGTTTCCACGAGCCGCCGCGCGAACACACAACATAATTTTATTGTGAGCCATATCATTATGCAAAGTGTGATGGAACCAGCACCGAACAACAAACAGAACAACTTGCGTAGCCCGGAAGAAGGCAAACGGCGCAAAAAGTGCGTGTTCTCGGAATAAATTGACAGTTAGGAGACGGCGCAAATAGAAAATCGGCTGTTCCCCCTTTCTTTTGCTTTTTTTTCCAACGGCTGCGAGGGCGTCTCTGGCCAAATTTTAAATTTACAGAAAAAAACGAGACGCTTCTTTTTGCGCTCCCCTCGCATAAATTCAAACGCAGCAGCCAGGTCAAAACAATAAAGCGCAGCGGCAAAAGTTGGTGTTCGGCGTCGATTCAATTGAATCTGGGAGAAGCTTATGGCAGACGCGAGCTAGAGAGTCAATAACAGAAATGGCAGCTCAAGAACTTTATTGCCCGAGTAAGAACTTCTTCGTCGGTTGCTGGCTTTTATTAGCTGACAACAAAGTTATTCCGGAGTGGTATAAAAAACGACCAAATTAATTTCGAATTACGAGTGAAACTTGCAATAATCTATTGACTCTATTAATTTTCATAAAATATGTAGACCAAAAGCATGAATTATTAAAAAAAAAATTCTCAGGAATTTAAGAAATATTTTAAAATCTCATCTTTTTCGTTTAATTAATTTTTTTGACGTTGAATATTAAAAATCAGGTTTCAATTTATCAATTATATTCTACAATTCTCATTAAAGGAAATATTTTGTAAGATAATTAATAAAATGTTATTTATTTTTTAGTCCATTATCAAAATTTAATTTAACCCTTTTGCTCTCTCCTCTTTTTATTCAAAGGGAAAATTGGATGAGCCGTTTTGTGAATGGGTTCGATTTGGCGAATGCAAAGAGCGGAGCGACAAACGGGCCATTATTTGAGGCGTTTTTTTTTCGCACGACGCCGTTTGAGTGATGGAATCGTGCCCGGCGTGCATATTATTCATCCGAGGATTATTTTTTCCGATGCTGCATGGCTGGCTGCTGTTGTGTCAACAAGAGAAAAATTATATTCGGTGGCGGCGGCGGCGGCACCACCAACGAAGGGTGGTTGCGGCTTTTTTGGCGTATTACAAATCGGTTCAGCAATGCAGCAGTCCTTCCACCCCGGCTGATATATTTGTGTAGCAGGCGTTTTACTTATTCATGTATTCCAACGGCGGCGGCGGTGCTGTGGCACAGATAACGCAGAGACACTCACCAGCCAACCACAAAAATCCCCAAAATAAAACACGCCACCTGCATTCGGACACCATTTTTTATCGCGCACCACCCTTTCTCTCCCTTATTGGACGACAATCCAACGAGAGCGATTTCGCTCCGGCGTGCGCCCGCCAGATAGATCTTCCGTGATCCCTGCCTTCAACTCTCTGATAAATTCGACGATTTATGGACGCCTTCGAGCACCCAAGTGCGTCACACGCGAAATTAAAGGGCTCGCCCGGGCCAGCCGGTGACAAAAGCAATTTCATTTTCTCCTTTCCTTCTTTAAGCATGTGATATATAAACAATTAAATTTACAAAATGAAATTTTTTTTGTATTTTATATTAATAAAATTTGAAAAGCAGAATATTATTTATTTATTTTTAATTGCTAAATGAATTCTAAAAATTTGCTTAATATTTTGGGCAAAATTTGATCTCAGACTGTCGCGTTATATTTTTTTCCTCAAGGCCCCCCACTAAGCCAACAACTTGAAAACATCTCTCTTTTTCCTTTTCCTCCTTTTTTGCCAAACATCTCTCGCTTGTCGCGTATATAACAACCACACCCTGCGAGCAGAGCCGCCAAGAATGATAATCTGCAGCAACTCGCTGTGTCAACCCTCTGCATGCATTATTGAAATGACTCGCTGCTGCTGCTTTCTATTTTCTCTCCGGAGAGATTGGAATTTCCCTCGACCGAGTGGTGCAATAATTTTGCCGCCTGTCTTCGGGCTGAACTTGCACTTCTCATGAAAGTTGCATTCGCACGCAGCTCAATTGAAATTCACTCCTCCCCGGGGTGTTGCGGCTCTCAACAATGACAACGGCCTCTCGTCCACTCCATGAATTAAATACTCGATCCGAGAGGGTGCGAAATAAATTCGTACTTTGTCTGTGGTGAAATTTTTATAATTCCAATTATTTTTTTTCGCATTTCAAATCTGATGACAACCCCCTTACGCTCAGGCGGCATCAAAATCTCACCCCCCGAATGATGAGTTTTTTGGAATGAATTCTTTTTGTTGGCTGATGACAACTCGCGTCGTTAGGCTGGGATTTTTTACATTATTGTTGCCTGGCAGACGCCACGCGGCTCTTCCTCGATGGAAATTCGGAGGAAGTCGCGCAGAGATCAGTGTTCTCAGTTTCGAGGGGTGGCCTGACGCAGCGTGCCGTAAAATGGGCCCAGATATGCAAATTCGGTTCGGCGGGGAAGTGTCGGCTGTCTTATTTTGACAAATGGACTTAAAGGGTGCACCGAGCCAGAGAGAGAAAGAGAGAGAGGGTGTGGCGCCCTCCATTCATCAAGAGCCAGCCAGGCTCGGCGGCGGCCGCCGCCGAAGCCGCTGGACACCCTTAATGAGCTTTGCTCTAATGATAATGGCCTCCCTCGTGGGCATCATCAGTCGCCACTCTCGAGCAAAGCCCAAGTGAATTACACGGCGCGAGCAGAAGAGGTTCTCACGCCCCATTTTTTCAGCCCCCGCGGGTGCATTTCGAATCACGACCTGAGATGTCTTTCCAACGAGGTTAATTTGGGTGAGATTTATTTAATGAGAGGGTTGTATGCCAAAGTTTGGAGATTTAATATGGCTTTTTAGGTAATGTTGGGAAATTAATAAATATTGTTAAATGTATGATATATTTGAGGAATTTCGGTGGTTGCATATGAGCATAAAAATCCATGTAAAAGATAAGGGTCAAGTTTGCCAAAATTCCACAGATTCGTTATAATATGAATTGTATAAGTGAAAGAGATATTATTTATTAGAATATACAAATAAATTACTCAACTTCAATCAAAATAACTAGGAATGGTATCCCATCAGTGATATGCAATATTAATCATTACTATTAAGATAAGAAAGCCATTTCACAGTATTTATTAGTTTGTACCAATTTTATACCAAATTTATGTAAATGAGAGAGTGAAAGTTATATACTTTGCATGCATCATTAAATTTAAAAGTATTTTTAAAAAAATCTACAAATAAACACAATGCAAATAAAAATACAGTTAAAATTTTAAAATAAACTCGTTCTGTAAATTCTTTATTTAATAATCAATAATTTTAAAAACAAACTATACAGCATCTTCTACAGATTCACTTTTCACCCCCTCTCGCCAAACGCATGAATCATTCAAATTGCACTCTCGCGATATTGCACTTTTCTTTTTCGCTTTCCCATCGAATTTTGTTTTGTTTGCTCTTTCCTTCTTTCCGCATCTCCGAGGAGCCATAAAGCGGCAGGCGGATGGATCTGCATGCGCCGCACCTTGGCCCATCAGCATAATCTCATCGCGCGAGTGTCACTTCCGAAAATCACTCGCACAATTCATGCCACACGTCCCCACGGTGCGCGCAATATTTCGGGGAAAAACTGGAAATGCACATCGGGAGATATAGAGTCGGTGGGGAAATATCGGGCCCCTGAGAGCGACGCCACGAGGAAACGCCGCAATAGCCGAATGGCTTTTATTTCACTCGACGTGCCGCACTGCAAAAACGGGCGCTTTTTGAATAAATGATGAGCAATTAGCGCGGTAATTACGCGAGAGCGCGCCCGCTCGCGGCCCTGCTCGCCCGGATAATTTGGATTTGTGACTCTATCTTGCGAGGGTCATTACGGCTGTCAGGCCGGACAGCAGTGGCCGGCGGAAAAAAAAGTGGCGGTAGATTTTAATCTGGCGCGGCCCATTTCATTTCGCATGCAGCGCGAAATGCTCTCTCTGCGGCTGTGATTAGTCAGATGGAGGAATAATGAAATCGGGCCCGCGCGCAGCTCGGCTGATTGATTGGTTTCAAAACCGCAGTGGTGCTGCCTCACTCGCGATTGCAACCGCCGGCGGATTGTTGTTATTTGCATGCCAAGAGGAAAAAAATATATATAACAATAATGCCGAAGGAGGGAAAATAAAATTGCTATCGGGAAATGAAATTCGGGCGTATTTATGCGCACCTGTTCCCTCTCTGCAGAATAAACACGGCGGCGGAAGAGAAAGAAAGTATATATTGGAGAGCCGGGGGCGCGAAGGAGCTTGCCGGTGGTGAACGGGCCAAAATAATAATACTGCTTGCAGACCATAATGGAAAAGCACCCGTTCGGGCTTTCTAGAGTTGCTAAAAACGATATAAGCTTTTGATAACAAAGGAAAGAACCAAAATTTGAGGCATCAAACTTATTGTATATAAATATTTTTAATGAAAAACTGCTTTATAAAAATTTATTTGTCAAGTTCAAAAATGCTGTCATAATATTTTATTTTGTGGGAAAATTAAGTTAAATCTATAAATAAAAAATCAACATTGATTCCTTAAAAGTCTTCAAAATCACTTGATTTAAATATCTCGTTATCTGTTAAAAAGAATTAAGTAAATTTGGATTAATTTTAGGAACAATAATTAACAAGCAAAATTTAGGTATTTTACAAGTTGTATGCTTTTAATATATAAAAAGCTCCTGGTTGCATTTAATTTGAAGGCGAAATTAAATTTTGATATAAAAAATTGTTTTTTTTTAGGATCTCTGACTATATTGTTATTTATTTTCAAAACTTAGGCACTCTAGTGGCGGAAAAGCAATCTCGAGGAGCACAACAAGCATGCTGCATACCATTAAGCGCGTCGGCCTCCAATTCCGCGCTCTTGTTGTTACCGGAGGAAATGATTTCGCAGCGGAGCAAAAGCGAGAGAGATGTTTACCATCAGCGAGGAGTCTCATCGGCGTGGTTGCATTTTGTGCCAATCAAAAGCTTTGTTGGGCGTGAGAACCGAAGGGAAGGGTTACGAGCCGGGGAGCGACGGACGAGAAAACAACAAGGGAGTGTTGCGAAAGAAAAGACGCGAAGGCGGGTGGGCTAATTTAGGAAGAGGAAAATTAGAGAGCGGTGGCGATGAGTAAGGACTTCCTGCGCTGCACCAAAGCAGAGCGCTACTTACAGCAATGGGCGCGTCTTTTAAATATTTTATTGCGATGACTTAACATAACAAACACTATGCTAATCTCGGCCGGGCTTCCTTCGAGAAATAAAAAAGAAAAAAAGCGGCGGCGGCGGCGTCTAAATAAACACACAGCGGCGTCTGCTTCATTGTGTTCCGGAGAGAGAAGCGGCGGCGCTTCCTTGAGTTGAGCCCCGGCAAATATTAAATCATCATTCGGACTTAGTGTCCGCCTAATTCCACCCGCACCTGATGCCCCGTTCAAATTATTAATCCCGTAATGAGGCGGCTGCTCTTCCTCTCCGCCTCTTTACTTCCTCCCCGGCGGCCCGAGACTTTGCTGCGCAGCTTTCTCTCTCTCACTCTTTTTATTCCATATTTCCATAACGACGACGATAATAATAACACTGGCTGCTCGGCTGGTGCACGCGGCCCCCTTAGAAGTATGCTGCGCCGTTAGTCGTGTCATTAATCTCGGGCCAGCTGGGAACATCCTGACACCTCGACTATAAATAACGTCGTCGGGTCCTCCTGCTCGGCTTCCCCCTGGGACTGCCGCAACCCGCCGTTCTCTCATTCTTTTTTTCTCTTTCTATCTGTTTTTTTTTTATATGGCATTGCATGATGAGAAAAAGAAAAATTCTCTCGCCAATGATGTCACACACGAGAGCCGAAAAATATACAATGGCCGCGTCCTCTCTGGAGGTTTCGAATTATGTCGCTCGCGTCATTATCCCGTGTAATGATCGGACCCTCTCGAGGGCACAAACATACAAACAAAGCGCACACCGACCTGTGCAGTGCTTCAAAAATTTATGGAATGTCTCCCCCCAGGATTTTCTTTCTAATAACTACTTACGAAAAATTCATCAAAGGGGGTGGATTCTTGGGATTGCTTCCACCCAAGAAGCTCATTATAACCCTAATCCACTTTAAAGGAACAGGGAAAATGATGTCCCAGCCCCTGAGTCTGACGTGGAATTTTGATTAAGGATTTCCAAAATGCTCAAAAGATTATTCGACGGTGGGATAATTTTTCAAGTTCAAAATAAAATATTAATTAGCATGAGTAAAAATTTTACAAAAATGTTTTGATAAAAACTATGTTTCGAGTGATTTTTAAATATGTAGAATTTTTTTAATTTATACCAGAATGTTGTTAATTGTTCAAAATCCCTAAATTAATTTGAAAAATATTATTATTTGAAAAAAAGTCATTATAAAAGTATGCAAAATCTTCTTCAATATTATAGACTGGCAATTATGATAAACCAGAAACTTTTTATTGTGTCCTAGTTTTATGACCTGATTCTCTCCAGGCCAGGTCCTTTTGCAAAAATAAGGTTGCCAAAGGGCCTCTCCCTGCGCAGTTCCGGACAAACATGTCGGTCGCTTGTCTTACGAGGGCGCTCTGCGTTTAACCTCAGTGCGAGTGATTTAATTACAGTTTTCGCAGCCGCAAACTGAAATATGAAATATCGAGTGCCGGTGCTGGTGCACGACCGCACCGGTCCGCCCGGCTTTTATTACCCAAACACCCCGGCCGGCACTTGAAACAATTAACCGCATTTATTTTGCAACATTTAAACCGGAGAATTTCCACACATATTTCTGGCTGGTGGCGCGGAAAAAAAACGAGAGAGAAGTTAAAAAATAAAAATAAAACCGACGCGCTGCTATGGTGGAAAAAGCTGCAGTAATGGATGGAGTTTGAGCTGTATTGCCGGTTGCCCGACCGCCCGGCTGGCTGGCTGGCACACATAGAGGATTAGCAGCGGCGTGTGTATTTTACGTCTGAGAGCCGCCACCCATTAAATGAAACCTGACAAGCAGCACTCGATGCAAGCGGCTGAAACACGGCACCGCGCCGAGTCGGTGCCGCTCTCCTTTTTTAATCAAATTGATCAGAATTCAATTAAATGGAGGACTAATTCTGCTCCAGCGGCTATCTCGGGTGCACTCGCATAGAAACGCGACTAGTGGGCGGCTGTTGGCTTCGATCCGAGCAGACCGAATCAGTTTAAGCTTGGATATACTTTAATGCGGCGTGCGGGAAAACTGTAAAGACACCGTTAGAGATTTATAATGTTTGAAGAATTAGTAAAAAATACTTTTTTAAACTAAAAATTAAAAATAGAATTTTTAATTTTTTTATCAATGTTGACGAGGGAAAATGGCAAGTGCATTTCATTTCAATTTGTTGTTAAGTTTAGTTTAACTGAATACTGGTGTTATCCATTTTGCATTGAATTTTATGGACCATAATTTAATAAAAAAATTACTCTCAAATTTCTAAAATCTTGTTATTTTTTCAAAAATTTAAATCTCAAGTAAAACTTACATTATTTATACTTGTTTAAGTTATTTTTTAACTTGTAATTCTTTTCAATAAATCAATTTTTAATTGATTATTCACTTTTTTATAGAAATAAATTATAAAAATTTATTTGTTATTAAATTTAAATAAGAATTATATAAATTATAAATTAAAAATTGTAATACAACGTAAGTTGTTGTTAAAATAAAAATTAAACAGTAATAATATTTATTATTTTAATTAAATTTTAATATAACATCCAATATAATTAACTTTTTCTGTAGAGATCTTGTAAACGGTAATGGTTGTTTTCGGACGTATCTGCTCTTTTGCTTGATTTGCTTGATGAAAAATCGCCGGGCCCCAGAGTGGATGCGCGACGTGTGACGCTTGTGTGATTCTTTTGTCTATGTCCCACGCACACAAGCGATCGCAGTGAGCAACAAAGAGGGTAGAAAGAAAGCTCTCCTTGAGCTCGGGACGTATTAGTGGATTGCGCCTAATGAGGCGTGCGCGGCGAGCGTTGCTGCTGGATGTGCATTAGGCGGGGATTTCCTTTCCTGCCATCACAAACATACGCACATGCAATTTTTACTTTCGGCAGGCGCCCCCATCCGACTCTGTGCGTGGCATCAATCATTCGCATCCCTTATTCAATATACACCCCCGCTGCAGAGAAAGAGGGACGCATAAAATATATATGTATGTGTGGAACTGCGGCATCAGAAACAGGAAAAATAAAAATCGCGCTGAGCAAAGTTTCGGATGGAAGAAACGAGTGAATAAACAGAATTGGCCCTTAGTTGCGAACATAGTTGTTGTGTTGTTGTTTGGGAAATGCTGGAAATATGACGACATGCAGCATATAAAAGTTAACAAAGCGTATCAACTTGTGCTCTCCTTGGATTGCATTAAAAACATCCTCTCTCCGCTTCTTTCGAGCGATCGCTATCTCTGAATTATGTGCTCGAGTTTGTTGCTGAATTTATTTATTAGCAGCCGCCGGAGCTGCTAGCTTTAGTCCCTGTACATATATTTGCAGCCAACGCCGGCAGCGCTGCGACTATATCTATTTAGACGCCATTAAAGCCGTTTAGATTGGCAGAATCGACGCTCAACAATTTCAGAGAGGAAAAATTACATGGCGCGCTCTTGATTGTTGATAAGCGAGCAAGCTACTTTACCACAGGCTTGGTAACAAAAATGAACACGTTGGAAAATATTTTCTGAACCGATTATTATTTTTGAAACGGTATCAACTTTTGCATATTATATTAACTTTTTTTTGGCAATAGTTGAATTTTAAACATCCATTCAAAGTAGATATTGCTCTGAATTATTTTTTAATATTTAAATTCAGGCTCTCATTTTAGACATGATTAACCTATTCATCTTATTATGCAGATAATCAAAAGCCACACACCTGTTCCCAATGCAATACTTATTAAAGTGAATTAATTTAGACCAACAAACACCTAAGAAAATTTATTTATTTTATATAATAATCGAATTTTTTTTAGAAATCATAGGTAAGAAATTCACTCAATTTTTTAAAACTTAAAAAATATAAAATAATTCTAAATAATTAAATCAAATTGAATATAAATAAAATATTGCGCAGTTATTCAATATAAATATAATATATTTAATTTAAAAAAACATTTACAACGTTTTAAATTAATACTTAACATTAATTGCTACTTCTAACATTAAAAGTAGATATTTATTTCTACTTTGATTTCGTTTTAAATTTTTATTTTTCTTCTTTTCGTCATCCTTATGACTCTTTTTTGCGAACAGTGAGGTGCGGCCGTGCAAAATCAGATTGAGGCGCAGCCCTTTTATGCGATGACAAATGCAATATGAATGGCTGACGAGATTCCCTCCGTCGCATTTAAAAGTCAAATCGCCGATTTGCATATCGCGCACGCATATCACTCGGCTCTTCATTTCTCTCTTCTTTATATTTCTTTGCTCTCGCGAGTGCATCTCTCCGGCTGGATGGCCATTTGACGTCGGCCCGACAAAAAACGAACCCTCTCGCCCCTCAAAGTCTCAGGGGAGCGGCGTTAATTCTGAGTAAGCGGCCCGCGGGCTGTTTATTTAGCTGAGCGAGAGGCCGGCACGTAGAAATGTATCAAAATTACATCAACAATTAAGCCGAGTCATCTCATCTTTGAGAGATGAGTCTCGTCTTTCTTCGGTGCTCCATCCCTCGCCATTCAGCCGCGATTACCAAGCACTTTTTTCTTTTTAAAAAGGCCACGTGACCCGTTGGGTCTTTTTATGATTCAATTATCCCTTTCAAGATGGGATGAATTTCGACTCTTCGGATTACAAAAAAAAAAAAATGCATTATTGAAAAAAAAAATGAATTTCTTTAGAAGAAGCCCTCGAGAAAATTTATACGCCCTCGAATTCCCAGAATTCACTTGCACATCCCAAGGGCGGCTCGCAAGGGTTTCAAGTTAGGCCGCCCGCTGCGCGCGTCTACCGAGCCGGTTGCCTACTTGCGACTTAATTGGTGCCTCGTGCGGGCACGGTACTCACCGTTAAATGCTGGAACAGCCACGCTCTCAGGATATTGGTTGCTACTTTGGGGAAAATGCCTCTTTTCTTTTGATTCTTCTTGCCTCCTGTATCGTCGTCCTCCTCGCCCGTGCCCTCGCCGCTGCCGATACTCGCGTTACTCGCGTCGCCCGGCGACATTACTGCAACAGAGACGGAAAAAAATTAATATGTGTAAAATTTAAAAGTCCAAATATAACATTAATTAAAGTGGCAGTAATTAACTTAATAACTAGAACACTTTAAAAATGATTTTTGATGACAAGAATCGACAATTTTTCCCAAAATAACAACCATATTTTTCCTCGGTGCATTTATTTAAAACAAACTGGCCTTCCTTTTTAATTAAAACTCGCTTTCTGGGTCTGTCGGGCCCGAGTGGGGCGTGGCGTAATGAAATTAGCGCGGGGGTCGGGGGCCGCTGCAAATGGCGCAATTTGACAACAATGCTCTTTGCGGGTGACTTAATGGGGTAAATGCGTTCTCGTCGTCGTTTGGGGAATATTCGCGCGCGCTCTGCATTATGATAGCGAGAGCGGAGTGCGAGAGGGATGCTGAAAATTGAGTCACATACATAACAGTGTCATATAGCAGGGTAAAAATGAGAGAGAAAACGCGCGCGCCGGGTGAGCGAGCGAGCGAGCGAGAGATGAAAATCGGATTAGCTGCTGCTGCTGTTGGCTTTTTTAGCTGAATAAAAGGGGTTGGGGTGGATGTGTTGTTGTGTTGTAGTGAGTGTGTGATTACGTATGCATGCATGCAACGAGCCGGCGAGTGAGTATAGAGACATTGTAATCTATTGTTATTATCAAACAGCCCCCAAGTCCTGCCAGCACTGCAGTTTAAATTCTTATTTTTCCATCGCACATGATCCACATTAGAGCGTGTGACGCTGTTTGTTCATTCGCATTCATGGGCCACCTTAATCCGGCTTGATTACCGCCCGGCTAAACGCCAACAGCGTTAATACTCTTGCGCAGCTTTTGTTCTCTGCTGATTGTGTGCGATAATTTCCTGAGCAAACTATTATATTATTTAAATCACACTTCATTTAAAAATTCAGAAACTTAAGAATTCTAGGATGTTTTGTGGTTTTTATTTCAATATTAATTCTTAAGTTTTTTATGTATCTACTATGGATAGCTAAAATGCTTTAGTAATTGAAATAGAAATAATTATATTTAATTGATTTTATAAAATTAAATTAAAAAAGAAGTCTTAATTTTTTTATTTCTAATATTTTTATATTATTATGTTTTACTTTCAGGTTAACATGCAGAACATAGAAACAAAGTCCTATTTTCCTAATGAGCACCTCGAAAATTTTGGTTAACTCTTCACACGGCGCGAGTTAATGACTTGTGTTGAACTATACAAAATATACTAGCAACTTGCCAGCAGAATATATATTAGAAACACGATCTGAACTCGTTAAAATATTTTGAAATGTGCTGTAAATTGATATGCGCAGCCTGGGTGGAATAATTGGCTCGCCTTTCCAGCAGCAAATCAACACACCACTATGGGCATCTTGGAACTTTCAGCCAATTTTATATAAATTTTTTCCTTTTTTTCTATATTTATTTTTTCTTCACGACTCTCGAGAGTGTTTTCTGCTGTTCGATTCAATTTGAGTCGTTTTTAATCCGTACACATTTTTCTCTCCGCGAATCGCGCAGACCAGATTATTTAATGCTAATTAGGGCGACGGCCGGCGGTGTGTTTGTGCTAATTGGCAATGAGAGATCGATCATTGCACTGCCTTTGTGTATAAAAAAGCAAATCTCTACACATCGAGAAGTGAACAAAAAAGAAGTCTACGAGCCCACGCACGCACTTTATGTGGCAGAGAGAGAATAATAACATTGCGGGCGCTAAGTGCGCGACGGCGGCGTAAGTGAGCGAGTCCATAAAATAATTCTCGGCGCGCATTATCGAATTCGCGCGAGTGCAAATGTGAAAACCGTGTCTGCTGATACCGAGGAGAAAAAAGCCGTCGGACGGCGTTACGGCAGATTGATTTCACTCGGCCCGCGCACCTATTGAAAACACACAAAAGTAATTAAAATTAGCATAAATTTCAATGATATTGCTGCTCCCTTTCTTTGTGCCGGTAATGATGATAATAATACCGATCGGCCAGACGCGAAAAAAAACTGGCTCGGTCGCTCGTTCTTTCTCTTTATTTACACGCACGATTTGAGCTGAAAATTACCGAGTCATGCAGCAATAATAATAATAAAGAGCTGGAATCCTGGCTCGGCTTCTTTTTCGAGCATAAGATGAGAAACAGCTCGCAGCCATAATACAACATCGAAGCCATTCTGGCGGCGCGCATTATCTGATCGAACGTTGTTCAATCGTCAATCCGCAGCTGCGGCTCCGAAATTACCTGCTGGCCGCGCACAAATTAAAAATGGTCGGTCGGTTGGCCCCAACACTCCCACCTTCGTTGGCCCTTAAAAGGTTCAAATATAATATCGGATGGAGGCTGCGTGGCAGGCGTGGGTGCAGCCACTCTCCTCCTTGCTCTTAATTCATCCCAAAGGCGAGAGAGAAAAAAAAACGCGCCGGCGAGATGCAAAAGAGCGTCGGAAATTTGCGAGTGCCGATAAAACAAAAGCCGTTGTGCTGAAATATATTGGCAGCAGACACAATTCGATGGAATGAGATGCCATTAGGCACTCGTTAATGCCGATTGCTTTGCCTTAGCCCCGGGGACGATCGAGAGCGCGGCGGCGTCATTTGAAAGGGAAAATAATTTCAAGCTTTTAATCTCGGCGTGTGAGACGTGACTGTTTAAAATTTACACCGTGGAATTTAATAAATAGCGAAGACCAGGATTCGTTCATATAAATATATGCTTATAGAAAGTGTAATTTTAAGAGTTTAAAATATCTCCCAGCATATTCAACATTCAATTCACTAATTTTAATAATGAATTTTTTATGAATTATTAAAATACTCCTGATCAAAGGCATAAGAAAGATACCAATTCAGTTCACTGAATATTGAAAAATTGTAACACTGAAGCCCGACAATGGAATTAATAAAGTTTTTAAATATTTAAATTGTTTTAAAATCTTAATATCAATTAATTAGGAAATAAATCTAAAAACCTAATAAATTTTTATTAGGAAACTGAAATTAATTTGATAATTAAATGAAATAGATGTGCAATAATATGAAATATGTGTAAATTGTTTTTTAGCCATATTAATATTAATTTTTTATTTAATTTTCTTTAGCTAGTTTTTGCTTTGGGATTGCAATGTGAAAATTTGTTATGAAATAAAGCTTTTTCTCTTGGCTTACCCTACCATGAAAAATTAACCGGCGAAACCAAACAACAACAATCAAATTGAGGCAAATTATCTAAATTACGATGCACTTCTCCGGCACGGTACGACCTGGCGGGAATATGTATAATTTGAAAATTGATTTCACCTTCAACCCGTGGAAGAAAAAGCTGCGCCATCGCTGAGCACGACACGACCACAATATTATTTGAATACACACGATTACATTATTAAAAGCAGCCGCGTAAACTCGCATTAAAATGCGGGTGCACGCGAATCGGAGCGGTGCAGAAACGGCGGAGAGACACCCCTAGCTGCTCGTGTGCATCACGACTCGAACATATAATATGTCGGCGCGAGGTCACGCAAGGAGTATCGAGATAAGTGCAGCCAATTTTCGTCGTAAAATGATCGTCGGCCAATGAGGGAACAACGTGAGTTAAACAAATCAAATTGTGGCGAGAAAGAAAAAGCTAGTCTGCTATTTTATCAGAGAGGGCCATCTTAACATAGTATTATAATTCGGAGCTGCTGCTGCTGGATCAAAAAATTATATCGGAAAGAAACCGGCGGCTGCTGCATACGAAATGGGAGCATTAAAAAATTAACATTTCATTATAATATCGGCAATAGGCGCAGGTACCCCTCGGCACGGCCGCGGCATTAAATATTAAAATAAGATCAAAGATTACGCGGCGAGCATTGGACCACCTTTTTTAAAATGGCTGGCCCGGGCCCGGGGCGATCCACCGCGGCTAAATGTCAAAAATGAGCTTCGGCATCAATCATCGCCGGTGGATTTTTTTTTTCATATTTATACGCGGACGAAAATTTCACCGCCCTTTAAAATCGAGAAGTCGTGGGAAAGTGAGTGAAAATGATCTTGATTTTTGCAATCTCTGGGTCGTAAAAAAAACTGAAAAGACGAACGCCCTCGTGTCGAAACCAAATTACTTTTTAAGTAGGTTTCTCGCAGGAAAACTTTTATGACTCATGATTCGCGCACTCGCCAGACGCGAAATAAGCTTTTTAATGTCGGCGGATTGAAATCGCGAGGCCGTAATTGACATCAACTAGCAATAAAATTTTAATACAATTCGGCGAGAGCGAGAGAGAGACGCGGGCGAGAATTGAATAAAATATTCAAAAGAGAAGCGAGAGAGCAATAAACCCTCTCCTTTCGGGGAGAATTAACAATGTAAATTGTGCACCGGCAGCCGCTTGGTTATTTATGGTCGTGTACCGCGGCGGTAATGATGTTTGATTTGCAGATTTGGCTCCTTTTCCCAAACCAGATTAATATAAAAGCGGAGCAGCGCATCACCTGAGTTGTAAATTACGTTGGAGTAGCAGCGAGAACGAGAGAGAGAAAAAAAAACAGAGAGGGCCTTTTTATGATGGGGCCGGTCATTTTTATCGCCCACCGGGCACGCCAGGAATTTTGACGACTCTCAGCCTCGCCACTCTTGATCCGAATCTCGGCACGTTATCAATTCTCTTGATGATTCTCTGGTCGGGCTGCGCCGCCGTGGCGGAAAAAGAGCAATGCACTTGTTTATTTGATAGTCTATTTTGACTTTTGGTAAACATTTGAAATTGGTGTTTAAATCTTTCGGCGCGGCCGTGTGTTGCTTGCAGCGCTGCTTGGAGTTTCAGCGCCCGCCGAGTGTAAACAAGGGCTGTAAAAATTCTTTTAACACCTCCATGTTGACTAATGTGCTCGCGGGAGAGATTCGTCCAGCAGCACCTCGTTTCGCTTGTAACAATCCCAACTCGCACGCGCCATCGACCAACGAGCCAGAGATTAATGGAAATAAAATTTCGAGTGGATAAATAAATTTCAATTAATGTGTAATAAATTTAATTCTTTGAATTAAAGTCATAATATTTGACGCTATGAAATTTGTTATTTATTTCCACATAAAAATTATATTTTATTTCAAGTGTGCATTTTGTGGTCAGATAAAGACGCCAACAGCCTTAAGCTGGCCCCCTTTCAGTGGCGGATTTGTGTTAACAAAGCGAAAGTGAGCGTCCGCAGTGGAGAGCGCGAATGCAAATGAGCTGCGGGCCTTGCAGACGCCGCGCGCTGTTGGTTTGCTATGCAGTGGACGCGACACTGCATGTTTTGTACAACTTTGATGGACAGCCCTTTAAAATGTAAACACAGAGTCGCACAAACTTCCCCCGGAGTGGCGCTCAACAATGAACCAGTCATGCGGATCTAAACGCATGCGAGGCCAAGCAAACGGAATAATTGGAATAATTCGGAGTTTGCGATAGTCAACTTTATTTTATTCATTGGACAAAGGACAGATTAATTTAAAAAATATTTATATTATTTAATTTTTATGAAGATTAAATAAGATCGTTTAACAATTTGTCTAAATTTTTATAATTAAAAGTAAATTATTAATTAAATTAAAATTTTAAGTATTAAATTGTATAGTCTATTAAATTGAGGTTTAAATTTAATTAAATATTATTAATTAATAATTATTATAACTGCAAAATTTTTAAATCAAAACTTCAATGCAGGTGTGCAAGAAAAGAAAATTTAAATTTCAAAAAACCGTCGGGCAGAAGATATTTTTTTCATTAATTTTTGGTGAATAACGAAACACATAAAAGAAAGTAAACAAAATATTATATAAGAACAACAGATATCTTGTCTTATGGTGAGAAGACTGAGAGATTTTGGGGGTGTCGGGAAGAATAATTTTTCAGTTAGCGCGGCGCACCATTAGGGATGCAATTAAAGTCACACTCGATTGAGGAGCAACAACACCAATAAAAACAAACGAACGGAATTTTAATTGATTCAACACCCAGCAGCAGCGGAGGGCGGAATTATTTATTCATCGGCGCCGTCTCTTTTTCTTTTGATACACAATTGAATCTCGCTTTGGCAGCTCTCTAGCTTTCGTTGGGCCGACGAATGTATGTGGTGGTGGCGGCGGTGTATTTTCAAGAGTGATGGCAGAATGCGTCTAAAAATAATCGCGCGTATCCCCAAATTAGATGACGATGCTTCTCGGCCATATTAAAGATGAAGAGGAGGCTTAGGAACACGCACGTGTGATGACTCTGTGTGTGTGTGTGTGTCTTGATATATTTCAACTTGGCTCCTCTCTAAACACAGCCCGCGCTCTCGCTCTCGCACCACCGAGGCGGTGGAAGAAATCTCTTTTTTAAAACACTGATGGTGTAAAGAAGAAAAATCTCCTCGTCAGCGAGAGAGACTTTGAACTTCTCTCTCTCTAGTATAGTCGTCGTGCTCTTTTCTATCTCGTCGCTCTCTTTTGGCGTTTGATGCTTTTAAATTATAGCAAGTCGCGATTTAAAAGAGCGGATCCATTTGCAAAATCCGCCTAACATCAACAGCACACACATTCACTCAGAGAGAAGCGAAGAGAAGAAGAATTAAGGTGCCTGCCCGTCGATGATAGGATGCCAAACCATTAGCCGCGAGTGAAAGAAAGACAATGTGGCGGATAAGTGAGCTTTAAATTTAGCGAAACATTAGATTCGGAGCTTGAAAAAGTCTGTGAAATGAGTCAATTTTGGTTATTTATCGGCAAATTTAATTGATATCATGATTTAATTATATAAAATACCGTAAAATACTGTTCAATGCTAGATGAACATATCAAAATATAGGCTTCTTTTCTTGATATTCTATAAAGAGTGGTTATCATGAACTTATATTACATTATTTGCTGCTATCAAATGTTTGTTGGCATCAAATTATTGTTTCAGGGATAAAAACAAAGACACTTCAAATTTTTTAGAGGTATTTTGAATTAAAGTTTTAATAAAATGTGTTTAAATATTGTAAAATAAGCTTTTTAACTCTTTTAAAAAAAAAATAATAAAAAATAAATGTGAGAAGAATGATATTTATAATTTAATGTTTAATTTTTTATTATAATTTACTTGCAACTTTTTAAAGTAATGCTCTATTTTAAGAGAGTTTTGGAAAGTCAATGTTACTATCTTGTATAATTTTCCATGCGTACATTTAAAAACTAATAATAAGTGAAAGATTTTACGGATTAAATCGAAGAAAAGAGTTCTAGGTGACACATGGATATCATTCTTGAAAAATGAAACCAATTTCTAAACATGATAAATATCTCCAAAAATTTAAGACTGCTCCAATTGAATACTGCTTTACAAATAGAAAAGGAAAATATTGGAGCTCAACTAAAAAATAAAAATCATTGTGATGATTATTCGTGATTAAAACATTAATTCATATTTAAATTTTTCACGCAGGAGCCTCCCCCAATTGGCAGCAATTTGTATTGATTTCACGCCTGTTTGATTACCAATCTAGGAAAAAGCTGGTGCGCAACGCCACCGAGTGTACAACGTGCACGTACCAGACCGAATATATAACATAATAGAATTTCGGAGAGGGCGGAAACGCTGAACAAAGCGGAATTATCTGCTGCCGCTGTTTGTGCGCCGCTGCTGATATTTATAAATAAAAGGCCTTATTCATTCCACGAGGGCCCTGCAGCGCAGAGAGAAAAGAGTTTTGGCTGGCGTGTGATATGTATTTCGGTGCGCGGCGCTCGTTCGCTCTCCCGCTCGCTATTTTGCATATTCCGGAGAGCGAGTGACGGGGGAGTTCTGCTCGTCCGCTTCTCTCTCGCTGTTGTGTTTGTGTGTATTTTTTTTTATTGCGAAAATCGATGGCACCACCACCACAACAAATCACCGCTCTGGCTCGCTGCTGCATGCATGCGAAAAACACACGCGAATAATAATAATGATTTGATGACGTATCGCACGGGGTGTATCGCAATTTTTCACCCAAATGACCGAGCGCCGCAAATAAAAAATTTATCTGCCAATTTTCTACTTTTATTTGATCGGCGTAAATCAATCCCTCGCGTCGCTGCCTTTTTATACCCTGCCTCTCGCATTTTCCGGCGCCGCCCGACGGGGGTTGGCGAAACTTTTGCACAGATTAGAGGCAGGAAGAAGGGCTGGAAAATTCGCTGAACTTAGCAGAAATTTGTATCGACCCAGGAAATTTATGTGTTACGTGATTTTCATCTCCGGCAGAGTATTATTTGGAGATTAATTAATATTCAATTGTATTCAATGGTATAAAAACCTCAATTTATAATTAAAGTAATGAAATGTAGTAAATGAGATTTACTAGCAAATCTTTTTGGGTATTGTATTAAAGAGTTAATTTTCTCATTTATTCTCACATATCTTCAGGTACTTGAAAGATTTCTGAATGCTTAATGTCCTTTATGATATACCGTATAGATCATAGTAGCATATAATTCCTATTCAAATTTATACCTTTTTTAACGTATAATATAATAAAATTATACATAAATATTATATGCATGAAATATGATAAACGAGAAATAATGTAAATAAATTATGTATGCATTTATAAATTAATTATTTAATTTTAAAACTTTTAAAAATTTCTCTTGTAAAGTAAGAAAATAAAAAATAATACAATTTAAATGTGTACAATTTGTTTATTTTGTTCATATTTTATGCAGTCATTTTTATTGTTACACCTTGCAGTTATTGATGCTATGCCATAGTAAAGCTAATATATTAATCAAATTCTTTGATATGACTGAATCAATTAATTTCTTAAAATATATCCGGAAAGGGATTAAAAATTACTTACACGAAAGATAAAATCAAATTAAAATTTGTGACTAAATAATCATAAATTGAATATATCTAAATAATTTTGTTTCTTCAAAATTAATATATTTTTAGCTTTCATAGGACAGAGCTTTGGTGAATCAATTTAAAACCACCCCCATCAACCATATTAAAAATTCCAACGCCTCTCGAAACACAATGGGTGCATTTTTTTATACCGCGCATACAGAAATAATAATAATAACAAGCGAGGTGATCACAGACACTCTATACCCCTTTGAGTTGAGGAGCGCAAACATATTTTCATTGTGGCCGCACTCGACGAGTGGAAAAGCCATCACGGGGCTCATTTGACGGCATAAATAAATAAATAAGCAATGCACCCTCGAGTCGAGTGCTTATTTAGCCGCGGCTAGAGAGAGTGCTCGAGCCGGCGCGCAATAAAACAACACTAAAACGCCGCGCGAGCCAACCAAAGAATGAGAGATGGAGAGGAGAATATGAATAATATAATCGCATCATCAACACGGCACGGTTCGTTAGACATTTGACGTCTTAAGACACACCAGCACTCGGCCAATAATCTGAGTATTGTCTCGCGCGCGGAATTATTCAAAGAGTTTTGAGTTACACAATGGAGGAGAGGCTGCGCGCTCGCCGTGAGTCAGCAACTTTCGTTCGTCGTTCGGGTCCTTTGTGCCGAGGAAAATCAAAAGATGATGATGATCGGCCGAGTGCGCCGCTCCGAGAATTCCTGCGATAATTACGCCTGAATACCTGTGGGAAAATAGCCGTGAATTATTTTTCCCTAAGTGGATAATGAAGGGGCCGCGTAGACCAATGGTCCGGATTCCGCGCATTTTTTGCACTTGGCCCGCCAATTAGACCCGGTGACAAAGGAGCAGTGCTACACACACGTGGTCAATAACAACGAAATTATTAGCTAGAAAGCGGTATAAATGTGAGACGAGGCGATGAAAAATTGCCATTTTGCCCTTTTGAACGGTCGCTTTGCCGCTTTTGATTGCGAAAGGAATATCACCGCCGGCAGTTTCCTTTGAAAAAAAGCAGAGAGCAATATGAAAAAAAAGAGAAACATTTTTTTTAAGCACAGCTATAAATGATTTTTGAAGGAAGTGGATTTTTTACTTGAAATTTTCCTTTCTTTTTCTGAAAGGATTTGCTGGAATATAAGATCAATAAGTGGGTGCTGTCACTCAAATCATGGCTGAGCAGCTGAAAATGGCCGAATCAGCCGGTTTGGCGTTGGCGAATTGGCAAATTCGCACCAACGATGGCCAATATCGCACGCAAACAAACCGTAAAGGCAACGCTCAGCAATTTTCCGGCCTGAGTTATTGGGCATTGTGTCCCGCACTCGCTCTGTGTGCAGCTTTGTGATGCTTCTTTTGCTGTGTGTGTAACGTACGTACGCTATCGGGCGAGTCATCATCGCCGCAGCCGCCAGAGTTATTTTTATTACAACAGGCATGCATTATAAAAAAGCAGCTCTTTTTCTTTCTCTCGCTCCACCAGAGAGCAGTACTTAAGGCTGAAATTTATGTCACAATAAAATTTACACTTCCACGTGAGATCATCGCGCAGCATTTATACGAGCGCAACATTTTCCCTGCGCAACAAACAATCGCGCTGACGAGAGGTCAAACGTGCACGTCCTGGACCCTGAAAGGAGATTCTGCGAGATTTCTTTATCGCCGGGCCTAAATCTGCGCGCCGATTTTCGGTTCGCCGTTTTATGGCCGTCGAGTTGAACAACTTGAAAACAAGCGGGAGCTAAATGGGAATTCCTCGAGTTTCAAATACAAAATAAAAGTCGTCGGGAGGAAATTTATAAGTTGTGTTATTCTTTCAAATTTTAATTTTATAAACCGCCATCAAATGCAAAATAGCTAATAATTTTAATTATATTGAATCGTTAAAGTTTTAAATGATCCCATTTCCTCCAACCATATAAAGACTAAATTAAATTAAGATGCAGACTATTATTTTTATTTTCATAAATTATTTTAGAAACGTCTGGTCTTTGTACTGATTTTCTTTCAATATTGGGGTATTGAAACTTTTATATGGAGAATTTTAATAAACTAAATGCAGGGAAACTGACTTGTGAGTTTTACAATTGATCCACGCATAATCAAATTTCTGACAGTGATGAAGCAATTTTACATACGAGTCTCTCAATTTTTTGGGGAAAAGCGTGCAGAATTCTCATAGCAGTTTTCGTTGAAATTTTAATTCCGTGTCAAGCTGTCGACAACGCGTCAAAATGTGCACACCACTTCCTGCCACTATACGTGCAGGAAAATCTGCGCGTCGAATTATTATTTTTCCGTTTTTCATTGCGGACAATCTCACGTCATCGGTGTGATTCTGATTTGACACACAAATACTAATGATCGCATCCTAGCTGTGACCGGAAGTTTTCAGCGACCCCATTCCCATCACCAGTTTTTCGGTTTCGACAAGAGCAAATTTCGGCCGAATAGATTTGCACGATTTAAAAAAAAAGCAAGAACCCCTTTACTTTAGGCGGTGGCGACGACCTATCCCAATAGAACACTCGGCGCGGCATAATATTAAAGGGGTGTGTTTGTTATGATTGGTGACACACACTCTATAATATTTTCCATACAAACTTTCTGACAAAATTTATTTGCTCTTTTCGCGAACGATCGGCGGAGGCGGCGGCGCTGTCGGGGCGCCGAGTGCGCACGCCCCGTCGGCCAACTCGGCGTTGCCATGGCGACGCCGACTTTCCACCGAGGGAGGTGGAGAGAAAATAAAGGGATTTTCCCGAGCAGGCGTACAACTCTTACATAATGCGATACGGTGGATGGAAAAAAGTGGAGAAAAACAAGAAAATTAGGCTTTTCCAACCCTTAGAACGTTACCATGACTACTACAGTGTATCAAGTAGAGTTTGCGCCCTGCCGCTGATGGGTGGAGAGCAGCCAGCGAGAGCACCAAGCCGGGGCGAAATTCCGTCGGACGGGCCGCCGATTGAAAAATCTATAACGCCGCGCGCGCGACCAGAGATGCTCCAGAAAGCTTCTTGTTTTATTTTGCGCTCTGCATTATTTGCAGAAAAGAGAAAGAGAGAGGAAAAAAGAGGAGCTTCCTGCGCGTACATTTGCAGCCAGTTGACAATGATGGCTCGGCACAAAGCCTGACCCAGAAGAGATCGCATATTTCCACAGAAAGCACGCTGATGATACTTTAATTGTGTGTATGTGGTGCCCCTCCCCGACATAGTGTTCTTCTTTCTGCGCTTCCAATCTAATGGTGCTCTTTATTTATATGTCTCTGGCACTTCTTGCCAACAAGAAAACAAACAAGAAAAAAGCTGTCTCTCCAGCAAAATGCACTTAGAATTTACGATGTAAAAAATTAATTTTATTATATTTAATTTCTTTTGTTTAATACAATAAAATTTCTTTTATAGAATAGTTTATTAATTAATATAATTTGATTTTTAAAACAGTACAAATTTTACTTTTCTAAATATTTAAATATTCTAATAAAATATCCATTATCTATCAGCTGAACTTTTCAAAATGCAATTGACAAGTCAAAAATAATTAAAATAAATATTTCTCTATCAACACAAACTATTTCAAAATTTAATTATCTGATGATATTATATAGTCCGATATAGTCAATGAGTATTGGTTGAGAGAGTATTTAATTATTGTAAATTATTATTTCAATTCCAAAATATCCTCTTCTCCTAGCATATAGCAAAATACATGAGTTCTGATACAAATATTTCTTGAACCTATATTTGATAAATTTATTGCTTTTCGTAATGTCGAAAAATTCCAAATATATTATGAAAATTCAAATATTTTCTTGTTGACTTCTCTTAGTTATAGAAATGAAACGAAATAATCAATATTTTCCTAGCTTCTTGTTTAACTTAATTAATTCAAGTAGATTAAAGCACACCATTTTCACACGCGAAAATGAGACAATTTAAAAAATGGTACTCACCAGGACTCCCCAAAAAAACCGACGAATATAGGACCCCTCTGCGTGCTTCAGAACGACTGTCTGCCGCTGACCACTCTCGTCTAGGACACCATTTACCTGCACAGAAGCAACACAACATACGTATAAGCACCAAAGCGAAAAACAGTTGTCGGTACACAATCACAACAAGATTTAAAAAAAACTTGAACTCAAAATGGAGCGTAAAAAACTACACAAGAGAAATAATTGAGCATTGTGGTCGCGCGGGCGGAACGGGGAAATTTGTGTATCTTTTTCCGGGGAAAATTAGATTCGGGCCCGGAGGTCCACTTTAATGAGAGGGTTCGTTTATATTCAAATCGGTGGAAGGATTCGTGATCCGCCCAGAGCGTATTGACCGAGCGCGCCGAGAGTCACGGTGCAAGATGAATGGCCAAATGCTTGTCAAGAGGGATAATTGTGAAATGCCTGGGAACACGCTGAGGCCAAACGAGAGCAGCGCTCAGAAAATTGGTTTTTCCTTCTCTCTCTCGCTTTTCTTGCTCGCTGATGGCCTTATAAAAAATTCATACTACACACAAGGCGCGGGAATATAATGCGGTTGTGAGAAATTACATTTTGTATGTGAGTGTGCGCGTATTATGTATTCACGCGCGCCGCTTTCATTATTTGGGACGCGCGCGCTCTACACTCCTCGGTGGCTCTGCCGAGAGATAAAAAAAATAGCGCAGCTCACGTTTATATTTATTATCCGCAGACACTACTCTTGGGGAAAAATGTGTGAAACTTCCATTTGCCAGCAGGGCGGGCGCATCTCGGCCCTTCCAATTTTCTACATGATATTTTTACGATCATAAAGAATAATTTTTGTGCTACGTGAAATTACCCGCGGTAATGTGGCCGCCCCACTATATTCATTTGCACACTCACACAAGAAATGATAATGCATGTAAGGGAAGCGACGAGGAGAAAAATCAGTGAGAGAAAGCTTGCTGAGGAGGAAAAAAAATTAAGGGTGCCATACGCAGTGTCGTAAACGCAATGACACTACTATCCTCCCCTTTCCCATGCATGAAGCGATA
Source organism: Neocloeon triangulifer (assembly GCF_031216515.1). NCBI lineage: Eukaryota > Metazoa > Arthropoda > Insecta > Ephemeroptera > Baetidae > Neocloeon > Neocloeon triangulifer. The sequence continues at coordinate 14,039,229 of NW_026775554.1, read as the reverse complement.
TTTATAAAAAAAAGCGGGCAAAACACGCAATATGTATATATGAATGGATAGATCCATCTCGCTAGGGGTTGAGCATTGTGCCGAGACGTGTAATTACTTTGCCGCGAACAAAGAGACGGCGGCTTTTTGCGCGCGAGAAATTGCTGTCTACCGCCAACGCAAATGATAAAAAAGGGAGCGGAGGCGGTGCGGCGGCGGCGCTCCTCTTTCATCCGGCTTGTTTTGTTCCAAACTACCGGGAAAATTAATTATTTCCAGCACAATCCCCGGCTCAAGATTAGTTTAATTTCAGAAAAAAATTCATTCAAATGCAAATTATTTTTTTCAAACTGGGCTTTATTAAATTATGTGATTTATTTACACATTACTACTTTATTTTTCATAAATAAAATTTTATTTACTCTGCCTCTATACCAATAGTTTGAATTTTTTCACTTTTCTAAAATATATATTTTTTTTCTAAATTGGCTTGTTCCTATTTTATTTTAAGCAAACAGATGTCAAATCCTGTAGCAGGTACTCAAGTTAATTTAATTTTCGTGTCAGTTCTTGTTGATAATCCTTTTTTTAAATTATGTGGTTCGGATTTGGTAGCTGGATATTTAGAAAAAAAATTCTATCAGATCTTTGAGTTATGCCAAGCAAGCAACTTAACCCCTGAATTTGATTGTGGGGACTAAATTCCATTTATTGAATTTGTTAATTCGGATAAGTCGTTATGCAACCAGTTTTTTTAAAGCCACATTTATATATCAATTTTATTCCACAAAAGTATTTGTAGGGATAAAATACCTGGAATAAAATGATATGATATTAGCGGTTGAGCAGAAATTATGACATCATTTCAGCGGTTGGAATTCGAACGCAAAACGAGAGGTTGAGAAATGTATCGCGACAAAAGTGGGCAAAAACGTGGCGCGCATAAAAAGTGGAATATCAAACGTAATGAAAAGCACACAAGAGTCGGTGCAAGTTTTAATGACGAGCCAGCGAGAGCCCATGCAGACATTGCCTCTTTTTAAAATAATACGCCAATCAGAAATGACTGGTTTGTGATGCAAGGTGGGGCGAGATCATAAAGGAGGTGGTTCTCTCCTCTTTAAAAACAGTACACGGCGTCTCGCTCGATCTCTTCTCCATAAAATTTCCTCTCTCTACATGCATTTTTTTGCGCCAAACATGAAAATGACGTCGGGCCGGTCTTTGTAAAATTGTAAGCGGGGAATAATTTTTAAATTATCAGGCTCGGCAATCAGCGTGCAGTTGAAGAGCAGGAGATTTAAATGAGCGGAGACAAAGTGATGTTGAGAGAAAGACGCTCCGGCTCCGGCAGTAATTTAAGAGTTCGCTGTGTGGTATGTTAAATGAACTGATGCTGTGTTTGCGTGCATGCAATATCGTATGACTGCATGATCTCTCTCTCTCTCTCTCTTGCTCTTTCCATCTCTCTCGCAGACTCAGGCCGAGAGGCGTCGAACGAATCAGGGCCGCCGTAGCAGCCCTTGTAGTGCGCCTTGTAAATAACATTATTTTCTCTCTCAAGTACACATATTCGCACAAAAACACTTCACTTACCCCCCTGACTGATTAGGACGTAAGCGTGTCTCGCCACTTTTTGCTCTCCACGCCGTTCACCACACACGCATATTATTATTACGTGAAAAAAAAACGACAACAGCGGCAGCAAACACGAAACCAGCTCTAATTATTTTCTATACCAGAGGTGAAACATAATATTTTAGATGGTTTACACAAAAAGAAGCCAAAGACACACCGAAAATGTAAAAAATACATCAGCATTAACATTTAAAGATTTCAATTTTTTTTAATTAATAAAAAATTTAGAGTTTTATCAAATTTTTAATGATTTAGGAATCGTCAAAACAGTTTCATTTGTTTTTAGGGGTTCAATATTTTATTTCCAGCAATATTTAAATTTTTTACGAAATATCATTTTTATATAGAATATTAAAGAAATTGTTGTAAACCTCGAAAAATTTTTGGCTAAAAAATGAACCACCAAATTTGAAATTCAGAAGTTATGAAAGCTATATTTTAAAACTGTCTGGTGCTTTTTCTCCCAAAATAAATTAAGCACATATTTTATACCCTCTTTGCACTTGGAACGCAGAGAAATGAAGATTTTGACTTCCGATTGGTGCTCATTAATCAGCAAGGATCACTAAACCTGTCAGAAGCAGCTCTCAAACGCGAGACGTCAGACAAAAGGTCCACAAACAAGCAGTCAAAAGCGTGAAAAATTCGCCCAGAGAGAGCAGCTGATTCGCGTCCTTGACGCATATCTCTAATTCGGAAATAAAGAGGCTCGGGACGCGAAGAATAATGCGCCGCTCGTCATCATCATCATCATTTCGCCTATCCCAACTGTGCATCCGACGGAGTGGGCTCATTTAAAAGTGACAGAAACAAAATGTTTTTGCCACGCCGTTGAAAAGTTATTTCCTCTCCTGAATGATTGAAAGAAAATCGCATTCTTAGGTATATTAAAATTTACAGTCTATTCAAATCGACTCCGGCAAATTTAATTGAAACCTTTGATATGCATTGGAATTAATTGGACACGTTAATACTTAAATAATGAATGGCTGGCTGGCTGCTGGTGGGTTGGCTCAACTTCTTGGCTCGTTTAGAAATACGCACGCGATGAGCCTCCGCGATAAATTATTTTCGCGCCCAATAAATTATTCGCGCGTTGGAAATAGCTCTGCAATTATCGGTTATTTCACGCAGCACTCTTTGGCGCTTAATTTAATCTGTACTTCGAATTCGGTGTGTAGTGTAATTATTCCCTCTTTTTCTCTTTAAGTATAATAATCCTCTTACCTGAGTAACAGGATCGAAAGCGAGTGAATCCCATTTTATAAATTTTTATCCTCTGCAGATAAGCCTTATTTCTTTCCGAGCGGCTAGTTTTCTTTCGGACTTTTTTCTCTCGGTTAATTCCGTTGAACTCAGGTCGTGTATGGTAATTACAACGTCTGAACGAGGTTGTGGGAATGTGTCTTGAAGGGTCAATGCGTGCTGCATCATTATTGTGGGCCGGAAAATGAGTGATGGTGCTCAAAAGGGCCGGCCATGCTTGATACATCGGCCTTGTTTGAACGCGCCCTCAGAAACACAACTTGTCCATTTAGGCGGCGAATTAAAACACACACTCTCTCCGCTACTCCCAAACCAAATGCGATAACAATAAATTTCTAAAAATACAACTTTTAATCGGTGTGAGAATCTGCCGCCTTGCTTGAAGCACTTCTTTAATTCTCCTCGTCGACGCATTTGTGCGTAATTAAATGCCGCGCCAAAATGATTTATGGCGTGGACGCGTTTTGGGTTCGCGCACAGGTGAATCTGATACACCTCGCGAGACTTGCAAATTCAATCGAGCATATTCATTCGGTCGCCAAGAGGGAAGCGAGACTCGGTTGATAAAGAAAATGAAAAGCGTAGACCGGCGGCTGCGGACTAAAAGTTTGCCCCTGTTCGATGTCGGCGAAAATTATTTATGGCTCGCGCCGTTTGACCTGCTTTCTGTATTGGGGGAGCCAAAAGTGAATTTAATAAAGACACAGGTTGTGTTTTGAAGAGGGAGGAATATAATATAAAAATACAATAAAACTTATGTATTTTTCATTTGTAAAATACTGCCATAAGTTGATTTCAAAATATTACATATTAAAATTTAACTTAAAATTTGTTTTAATTTTACTTTATATTTATTAAACATTTTTTAATTGATTTATATTTTATTTTATATTTCATATTATACATAATAACACTTCAATTTGCATTTGTTAAAAAAAAATTATGTGTGTCAATTTATTTATTTTTATATATATATGTTCAATGTGGTTCAAAATTAATATCAGAATGAAAGATCAATAATATTTCAATGCATACCTTTGTTATCTAAATTTTGTGAATAATAAGTAAATTATACTTTCAACTTCCAATTGTGAGACCCTTAATAGTATTAAATATTAGGGACTATTATATTATAGATCATCATTTTTCACAATTTTGCACTTGGGTTCTATTCAGATCAATAAAAAGCAAAATGCGGATACACCATTGCAACGTGCACACGATCCTCTGGCATTTATCAGTCGACCTTCGCATCCAATAATTACCATCGCCATAAATAAGTGTGTGGTGTTGCAATACGCAAATCAATCGGCACGCGGAGAGTAACGAGTTTGATTGGCAGCGACGTGCAGGCCGTTGATGGACCACCCATATCAGCATGCAAAGGATCCCCATGTGAACTCACTTGCCGGCCACACAAGTGCACGCGGAGAGTCTCTCTTTTTATCATATAAAAATACAATGCACAATAAAAGCGAGAGATAGAAAAAACTTTTAGGTCCGGCGCGAGAGATTCACGCTGCGTGCAGCACCGCAGACAAATGGCACAATACCGATTTTATTAAGCAGCCGGCGCACAATGAAACGACTAACAACTTGATCGACTCGGCCAATTACTGCCCGCCGAGTACCGAGAACAACACCTCAGCAGGTATTTGCTGCTCCAACTTCCAGCTGAGCTCGGATTTTTTCCACCGCAAGAAAAGAAAATTGCTGCTGGCTGCCGGCCAGGGTTGGAAATTTCGTCTTGGATTTAATTTAAGGGTGCACCTGTTAATTGGAGCTGCAGCTGCTTGCATGAAATTTTACGGCTTCATTAAATTTAGATCTTTCATTGCGGTCATTAAGCAAAAGAGCTGAAGAGACGCCTCTTGACCGCTTCCTGCCTGCTGCTCGATTTTTGAATTTTTTATTTGCCACGAGAGAGATCAGCTTGTGCGATAAAACGTGCAAAATATAATTCTGCGCTCATCGCCCCTGCTGACAATTAGCGGCATTTGCATACAAAGGAGGCGCCTTGTTGGTCTCTCTTGAATAAAAAAAAAAAAATTTTTAAAGTAGCAATCAGCACTGCATAATGTAAAATGTGTGCAAAACACAGCGCGCCATTCTCTTTCGGCGGCTGCGCGGAGGTGCGAAATTTATGGCTTGTGAAACATAAAATGCAAAGCGAGACAAACAAAACAAGCTGCTGCTTCTCTGCAAACGAAAATTGTTCGTTATCGCTCATTATCGACGACCAGAGGAGAGATGCAGCCGTTCCATTGGTTATTGGATAAATGCAGTCGGAACGAGAGGCTTTTTGCACCAAATGAAGAGTTGCCATGGTGACCGCGGATGGTTGGGGTGCACCGACAAATCATCGTGAAAAACGCCTCTCTCGCCAGCTCTGACGAGTGACGAGAGATGGACGGTGGAGGATATTTGTGGTTTTCTCCGATTGCATCACGTCAAAAACGAAGAAGAAAAGAAGTAAAGAGATTTCAGCGTGGTGCGATTTTGATGACAAGGAAAGGAAATTACTTCAGGGGGTGGTTTTTTTTATGACCAGCGGAAAACAATCATTAGTTCAATTTTTATTAAGGCTTTATCAAAACATAGTGTCTCATTATATATTATGAGTTTTAATTTAAGAAATATTAAATAATTAGAAATTACAATAAAACCCACTTTTCAGTTTCTAGTGAAGAATGCAATTGAAATATAAGTGGATTGTTGAGTGGAGGAAAATATATTTTTACTAAAAATCGTGTATAAATATGTATTTTCCCCTTATAGCTTCTACATATTATTATTATTTATTCCACTCAAGTCATAAAAAAAATATAAAAATATAAATTAATGAAAATAAAAGAAAGCAATCGAATTTTCACAAAATTTCTTTTAATAAATATAGTTTAAGTAAATGATATAATTTTAAAAAAATACAAGAAATTTTTTACAAATGACTTGCTTTTTTTTAAATATTTTATATTACAAAATTATGTTTAAACAATTTACAATATTCTATCAAAAACAGATCTATAGTTTCAAAACCAATCCATAAAATCGTTTATTTGAGAACAACATCCTCCCTCATTTCCAATTATCTGTTGTGCACACATACGTTGTGTTGCCTCCGCCTATTTTTCACGCACAATTCGCAGCTTGCCAAAACATTCGACAAACACGCGAACAACAATAATTAACAAAAAAGCAGGGGGCTGTCAAGCATATCTGCCTGGACATGCTTGGCTGCAATAATATTGATTTTAACTTTAACGCGCGCGTCGACGATGAGTTGCCGTTTTCGTTCGACACTGATGCAACTCGCCTCGGAAGCAATCATATTTTCCGCGGATCGATGCCGCGCGTGGTAACAACACAAACATCAGGTGTGAAAGGTCTCAAAGTTCGGTGCGTTTTGTCAAGACGACGTGTGCAGTGCGATATGCGGTGACGTCATTAAAACATGTAAGCTGGGGGTGAAATGCACATGTTCGGCAACTTAAGGCCTCGGTGCGCTCAGAGAGGGCTGCACCGGCGCGAGGAAATGACTTGCCACTCTCTCTCTCTCTCTCTCTCTCTCTCTATCTTTTGCTTTTTGATTAATAACATCCCCGCGAGCTTAATGCACTCCCTGCGGAATAATAATATAATATACAAACGCATGCACCCGCTCGTTGGCTCGCTCGCGTGCTAGAAAACAAAATCGATGATGGAACGGACCGAGCGAGCGAAGAAGACGTTCCGGAACGGCAGCTGATTCGCTGCGCACTGGTCACATATGCATATGATTTTATTTGAAAATTATTATTTGTGCAGGTACCCACACGTGTGTTGCCACTGGCTGACAGCTAAATTGACGGTGTTTATTAATTAGCTGCTACTGCAGGTGATCGACAGCTCGATGTTGGTTTTGTGTTATTATACAGGTGAAGCACCGCCGCCGCCGCAAACAAGACGTCAAAATTGCTGCTCTTTAATCTGGCAGACGTGACAAAAATCAAACGCCGAATAATCTCACGCGAGCTAAAAAGCGGCCTGCCCGCGCGCCGACAGCGCCAGCCGTGAATTAAAATCGTCTGCTGCGTGTCCAGACACGCTGGGCAATTTTTCTGTCTATCAAAAACGCGCCGAAACAAATATTTCAATCCAGGGCATCCACGTTCGCCCCAATATAATTATTTTCTACTTAGTTTTGCTCCTTTTGTATTATATTAATTTGCAAAAGTAACAAAAACATCTTATTTTATGGAAAAAAAACTTTTTAGTGTTTCCCAGAGAAATATTGTTCTGGAATAATTAATGGATAACTCTCATCAATCAAATTTTCTTTAGTTCATAATTTTCTCATATTTTAGTATGATTAGTGTTCATGACATCTGAAGACCCAAAAAAGAAGTAATTTTAAATATTGTCTAATGAAAATCCGATCAATGAGGACAAAATATAATAATTTTTAGACACGCAATGTTGTCATTTGTGGGAATCTAAAAAAAAATCCGTTTAAGCTGTAAATTTTAAATAATACTTTAAAAATGTTTAAAAACATGATATTTATTTTAAATTATTAAAGTACAAAAAAAAATATTTAATTAACTTTTTAATTATTATTATTATTTTATTTTAATAAACTGTTTAAATTTTATTTACAGTTTCTTAGTGACTATTTTACGAATTTTGTTTTAGGATTGTTGACGCCCCATGTGGCGCATAGGGTGGCTGCTGAGTTACTTTTCAGTATATATCGGTGGTGGTTCACGTAACACATTATTATTACACTAAAGGATCGATGCGGGGCTGTCTAGCATAATAATGAATTGTCACTTCTTCTTTTCACTAACCTTGAAAGTGTGCTCGCTGTTGGCGAAAATCAATAACCATAACAATAAACGGGGGCTGCATCACCTTGCGCCGCCGTCCATCAACTCACCGAACAAACACGTGGTTCTCCACATGGAGGCAGCACATTAAAAAATCCATATAGATAACGAAAAATAAAACAGGCGGCGTTTTTCTTTCATAAAGGGTTGGTTAATCCGAAATTCGAAACCGATGATTGTAATTTTTTTTTCGGCTGCAGGTGCTCACTCGTCCAGGCTGTAAATCCGTCGGTTTTTCTTCCTCGTAAAATTTTACGGCCGCGGCTCAATGAGTCTTTTTTCTTTTTCAGCTTTTTCTCTCTATTCCTCCTAATCGCATTGGCCAATAGTTATTTTTCTCGGCGAAACCCTTGGCGTGCGCCGCAGTCTGGCCCGCGGATCACACGGGGGTGGCTTCCCCAAAGCGCACCCAGCACCGTTATACCGACTCATATTGAGCGGAACAATCGCCAACACAATAATCCGTTCTGTGCAACAATCTTTTTGTGCGGCCTTTTTGACAGGAACACGAGCAGGAAATCGCTCTTTGACGCGCTCCATCTGACGGAAAATGTCAGTTTTTGCTTCTCATGATTTTTTTTGCAATGCCTCAACTTGTCATTAAATAAACACTTTAAAATGCAAAAAAAAATTTTAAAAATTATTTATTAATTTTGTTAGTTCATTTAAGTCAAAAATTTAGGTAGATCAAATTCTTAGATTGATCATAATTTAAAACCAATATTGGAAAATGGTCTTAATTAATTTCAATTTTTAGTAATTGAATAAAAAATGATGGATTTTTTTTTCACTATAAATTTTTCAGCAATTTTATGTCAAAGTTAATTCTTTGATTGATTTGTTGTTGACAATAAATCAAACTTTCAGTTCTAATTAAAGCTATATAAATAATCAGCAATATCACTAAAGTGTAATTATTAAAACACCAAACAATCTAATAATAAAGCCGGCCAAAGTGATCTCATTCTCGCGTGAGCCAAAATTCAGCATACAAGCACCGCTGCCTTCTGCCGCTTTAATTACGTTAAGAGTGGTCAGCGCTGGCACTTTATTTATTGCCGAGCGCGACACGACATTAATTATAGCCCCAAATATCCAGCCATTGTTGGTGGAGCGGGTGAGAGAGAGAACTAGCGGCCGGCTAGTGTATTCTAATGAGGCAGATGTTCTTTAGGCAGCCGAGGAGCAGCAGCATCACCCACCAACAGTCGACATCCGCTGTTTTATTTTTCATTCTAATGGGCGGTTGGGTCAACTTATTGATTGGGATATCCTCTGGCAGCGCTCGAAACACACTCGATCAGGCCACTCTCTCTCGACGGCGGCGGCGACGGCACAAAATAAAGAATGGTATCGTTGCGCGCATCGCAGCCAGCGCAAAACAAACATTCTAATGAGAGCAGTTTGGCTCAGCAGACGCTTTGATTTGTTTAGAAAGATGCCTTAGGATTGTTTCAACTGGTGATGTGTTGAGGAAAGATATATTCGGCTCGTCTTTAAAATAATATTATTGATTTTACAATAAAATCGTTACAGGATAATAAATTGATTTTAAAATCAAATTTAGAATAAATATTAACAACCTAAGATGCGGTTATTATCAAACCAAATACAGTACGAAATTTAAAATAATTTTAATATTATAATTCCGTTAGCTTTTAACTAAAAATTTTATGTTTAAATGAAGACTAAGAAGGGCGTCCTATCACACGATCGAAATGCTGTTAAGAGCTTTAACCATATTTCTTCTACACACAGAAAAATAAATAATTTTTTTTCTTGTGAAACATTCAAAGCAGATATATAACTTAGGATCTTTAAAAACTGCATTAAATTAATGAAAGAATAATTTAAAAAAATATTGATTTTAATAAAATATTCATGTATTTAATTAAGTTAAATGGTTAAAAACATACTACAAAATTGAAGTTTATATAAAATAAAATTAATATTTAAATTAAAATTTTAAAATATGTAAATTTAACATAATTAAATCTTTTCTTTTTATCTAAATCTTTATCTGCAAAGCTACAGAAAATCTGAGAAAATTAAATGTTTTCGATTATATCAAATTGGAATATGGATAATATGTTTAATAAAAAAATAATAATTTTCAAACCGTGCATGCACTTGAAGGAAAAATTGGAGCAGTTCAATTACCAACAGAGAACTCACGAACCCCCCTAGGAGGGGCAGTTTTGGATTCATCTGGGTGGATCGTGCCAAATAATCTGGCCGCGTGAAATTCAACCGGCCGAGAGAGAGAAGAGGTAACGCGAAACTGGCCGGTAATGACGGCTGTTTGCAGGCCAATTATGGAGGAGCCGAATTTGCATTCGGCTCGCATTTAAATCTGTTTGCTGCTCAGTTAATTTCCTAAGGGAGCCGGCGGGCCCTTTACGTGTATAATTCCCCGCATAATGCAGCAGTCAGCAGCATGCCACCCGCATATAAAGGAGCCACCACGCATCCCCAGAGGAGTGCATTTTAACAAGTTTATTGCATGACTGGCGGGAATCAGCGCGCTCTGCCTCTTAATGCGCGTCTAATTATCGATCTCGGCCAGCACAAATCAATCCCTCTAGATTGAAAATAAAAACGGCCTCTTTTAATTGATGAACGCAATAAAAGTCAGCAGCGACTGAAAATGTTGCTCGCTCTGCAGAATTAACAAGCGGCCGACGTGTATTTAAGCAACTCTGGCACCTAATTATCCGCCCAGAGTATGAGAAGCAGCTGGATTTTTATTTATTTTTATGGCCGGCCTTAGAGGGGCTCTCTTGAAAAATCACCACGGCGAAACAACATTGCTGCGGGAGCAAAGTTTAATTTGGTGGCTGTTGTGGATTTTCGTTGTGGATCCAATCAGCAGCAGCAGCAGGCTCGCGGCGCGAATTGAGGATGGTCTGGGAAACGAAATTTTCTCCCACAACCGAGAATGAGTTTCGCCTTCCACTGGAATTTTTATCCTCGGCTGCACGCTTGAGGAATTCCGCGAGAGCGAAATTTATTTGCGAACCATGAGCTCCACTCGATCGATAAATTTAAGGCCTGAATAATTCGCCAAACATCCACGAGGTCACAAAGTGCTAAGCGAAAATTTGCAAACGTAACTAAATCTCCAGATTAAAACTTAAACAGAAATTAAAATAAAATTAAACTGTTAAACAATGTGCAAAAATCTAGATTTAATTACTTGTTTATAAAATTTGTGGACATTTACAGGACAGTCTATTTGTATATTTTTTGATGATTTTCCTCCGTTATTTACTTAGCAATTTCTTCATTATTACAATTTCATTGTTAAAAATAATTTGGTAATAATTATATGACTGGACAACATAATGTGATAAATTATTTCTATTAGATTCATTAATAGTAAGCAAGAACATACATTTATACCAATCATCTTGAAATTTTTCTAGGTTCATTGAGTGATTTTATCTGTAAAATCTTACAAAGGTATAAATTAAAAGAAACATTCCTAAAATAAAATAAAATTTCATAATAATTTTAAAATAATAATATAATATAAACTATGTAAAAACAGCGGTTTTAAATACAGGAATTAATTTTTTAATGAGTTATAATTTTTTTATGAATATGCCACATTTTCCCCACTTTTCTGCATTTATTGGAAACGACTTCACGTTGAAGAGTTTCATTCAAGTAATGCAAATTTCCGTCAGCCGTGATTGTGAGCCTCGTCTGGGCGGCAGTCGTGCAAAAGTGGACGAGCAAGGAAGGGCTCGACGACAGCAGACCGTCGTTATTATCATTGCGCCGGCCGGCCGGCCGGTCGTCATACATATATGCATGGCATATAAGTGAACACACACACACATATCCGTCCGTCCGAGTGTACTGCGAGCCTTGAGAAGGAATAACCGGTTAACTAAATAACCTCCTCAGCCTCCCCCTCATCATCTCGGCGAGAGAGGCAGAATGTTGCTACACCACGTAAAAAATGTATCTGCAGCAGCGGACCATGATAAAATAAGTAACAACAACAACATTACACACCGGCCGCGCAGTCGTCATTTATATATATGAAAAGGGGAATATACATAAAAATAATATAAAGAGCGAGTTATTATGGTGCGCGCACCGGCCGGTGAATAAACACATACATACGAGTTATTCGCAAGAAATCGCCGCCTTTTGCTGAGAATCGCGTTCACGTTTCACGTGAAAGGAAAACACGAGTGGAATTCACTCTCCGAGGGGCGTAATTAGTCTTGTTGCTGCTGGAGGAGAATAACAGGGTCCGGGGATTTCTCATCTCGCCGATACGCATCTCTCTCTCGAGCAGATGTCAAATGAGCACCAAAGAAAAAAGGAAAACGGCGGCGGCGGTCCGAGAATGCCGAGGCTAAGTCGTGGAATTACGCTTAAAACATTCAAATGCCTGATTAATCCCGTTATGGACGTCGCTCGAGTGATATTAAAATTCCTCATTGTTATCGTTTATATTCTCAAAAGCCTTAATTTAATTCTTCCTTACTCGGACCTTTACCAGCTATTTTTTTTATATATATAAACTCACGGCTGATGAAATCGTTTTCCCGTTTTTTCCTAGCTCGTCGGAAGTGAAATGTCAAATCAATTATGGCAGCAGTCGAGGGTGACACGCGTTTTTTCGTTCGAGATAAACACTCACAAAATCCAATCTGCCGTATATATTTATATTTTCATTGGGAAATTCTTGCGAGTCTGCTGCTTATCTATCGCGCTCGTTTGGACGAACAGGTGAGAAGAGAATAAAAGTTAACCCTGCGCCAAACATCTGCCCTGCGCGCTCTTGCTGCTCGGCCAAGCAGAATCTCATTTGCCTCTTGTGAATAATTGAAAATGGCCGCCGGCCAATGAGACCGAATTTTTATTACACGTTTTTATTATCGTAAAAAATTCAGTAGGGCGTTTTGATATCGGGAAGCAGGGGCCATAAAATAAATTCGATCTCTCTCCGACCCACCTTTGTGTAACTGCTGGAATTTAATTGCTTTTATGGGTCGTTTTAATTATCGAGAGTTACGTCATTGAGGTTTTTGTCGTATTTTTGCTCAGGGTGATGGAAAGATGTGCTTATTGAAATAATGAGACTGTGTTTTGTTGTGTGTCCGCCTTTGCTCCTTCCTTATTGCCAATTGTGCGTGACAAAGTGATAAATTTGCACGACATTAAAAACTAAGCCGAGTGGAGAAACACCTGTTCTACATTATTGTATAATGGCTAATAAAGTCCAGTCAGTAAATTTTTATTAGCATTAGTGTGTAGTAGTAGTACACAGCAGTGAGTGTGTGTGCGAGCCGGACGGAGCCACATAAAATTTTTCCTTCCAAAACACATGCGCGCTCTGGGCCGCTTCTTTTTAGTGCACAACAGTTAAATTTTACGATTTCATAAAATAAGCCCTCAAATGAAAGCACACACCGAGCTCGTGCACAACAATAAAAAATAAAACTGAGTGAGCGACTCTGATTTTTTTTGCGCTTCATATTGTATATATATTATTTTCAGTTCTTGTTATTATTTTTTTTCCAAAGATATGGGAACGAAAACTATCCGAGCGCGTAATGAAGACTTCAGCGGCGTGTTTGGGATGCTTGGGTGATTGTGCATAATGTATCGACGCCGGTGTACGTTATATTTTCATTTGGAATTGGGTGCAGGAAAAAAGCTTTCTCGTGTCGGCGCCGAGGCCTCAAAGAGAAAGAAAGATTGACCAGCAGCGCATCCTTAAAAGGTTTTCCCTCCAATTCCCATGTGTGAGAGCGATGCTGACTTGCACTACCACTTAGACCGTCATACCGACCAGCAGAATTATTATATTCCCGCCACCGAACGTGACCATTTGGCCGATGCATTCCCCGGGGAACACTATTTCGATGCACTGCTAGCTGGGGCGAGCGCGGTGGGCACGCCAATTGAATCAACTCGCCACTTTGCATCGACTGCCCCAAAACCTGATGCACCGAGTCGAGTGCCTTTCTTTGGAGAATTGCAGTAAAAATATCACTTTGTGGAAATTGTGGTGCGTTTGAAGCTGAATGTTTAACATTTGATTTGAAAAAGAAATATTGATTTATTCTGAGGAATAAATTGAATTTATAAAAAATTATTACCGCACAATTGGAGAATCTAAACTTTAGCAATTTTTTTTTTTATTAACTTGAGAATCGGGATTTTAAGAAATCATTTAAAAAAAATATTTATTCAATTTTATTTTGTAAGTGTATTTTGTTAATGATGTTCTGATTTTTTTTTGATAAATTCTGATATTATATAATAGCCCTCTCATTCGCAACCATGGAAATTATGCTCAGCATCACTAATCGCAGGATCAGTTAATATAATCAAAATGAAACAAAATTAATTATTTAATTGTAAATTAGTTAAATCACTACTATTTTTAATAAATTGCTTCTTGGTGAAGCATAATGTCAAAAAAAAAATTATTTAAACATTTTAAAAATAAAAAATAATTAAAATATACATATTTTTATACAGTTTTTTATTAAAAAACTTATAATTATACGTTTTAAAAATTTAAAAAAAGAAATTTAAATAAATTAACAACAAATATTTAACTTGCAGTTATAATATGTTAAAATAAAAAAAATTTCAGGTTAAAAAAAATTAAAAGCGATTTACTAGCTCATCGAAACACTCGGGTTTGTCTAGAAATCTGAGAAGCCCTGCCTGGCGTGCACGTTTACTATTTTTTTCACAGCAAAGCTGTAGACAAGGGGCCGAAATGAATTCGGCACAGCCAGTCAGGTGTCAATCTTAATCCAGTTCGCGCACTTTAAGAGTGCCGATCACGTCAGGCAGCCCTCCTCGCACGCGCGCCGCGTGTGTAGGCAACCCCTCGGACAAATAGATTACGTGATGATGATGATGATGCACACACTGCATTATCCGACTGACAGCGCACCACCCTGTTTCCCGTCCATAAATTTGAATTTCCACCCAAATTCCGCGCACCCCTCTGTGTATTTATTCGCGGACTTTTGCGAAAATAGCCGCGAAATTTATTCCGATTTTATCTCATCCCGAGGGATTCGGAATTTATGATGGAGCGTTTTCCTTGAATGGAGAGCAGAGGCAACCTTGCGTCTTTCGCAGAGAGTCCGGCCTCACCGTGTGTGTGTGAGAGAGAGAGACATGAATAAATCAGAGAGGGAGATATTTTGATATTTATTCCCGTGCCTGCCTGCTCACTTAATGGCGTGTATTGGGAGAGTCGGCCGGTCTCGGTCCAGCATGTCCATCGAATATTCATGATATGTTAAAAGTGTTTCTGGTGTTCTCTCAGTCCCATTTGATGGAGGCACATAATATTAAATTTGACGACGACCGCACCCTTCCACCGTATACAATCAAACATTTTCTCTCTCTTTCTTATACATATCTTCTTTTTCCTCTCAGCACTTTGCGCGGACAACACACGCGAGCTTATCTCTTGATATAAAAAAAAATCCAGCACATAAAAGATCCATTCATGCACCTTTTGGAAAATTAATTCGCATTAGGTGCGATGAGTGTGCGAATATTGTTATATAAGTGCGATTTGTTATTCGGTAATTACTATTGGTTTACATAATGGAGTCATGATTGAGTTAATAACGGGCTGGCGCTGCTTAAGATGCTGTGAGCGTTTCGCGCGCGGCCCTTTAATCAGCGCCATCGCCGCTCTCATACGCCACGTTTTATTTTTTGCACGCCGCAATTACCCGAATTGCTATTGACACACGACGCGGCGCAGCGAGGAGGAATTTCGCGGGAGATAAAATCGGAACGGGCGCCGCGTGTACAGGACATAATGTAAAACGCAAAATTCTATACAGATATATACGGATTGTCATAAATACCTTGTTGTGCTAGGAGTGACGGATGAGTCATGTTTGGATTCTTCCAGTGAAACTCACCTGCAACAATAAGAAAAACGCCGCTTGTCAACAGATCACTTACTCACGTTGAAAGTTAAAAAAATAATATTTCAATAATAATAACCTCTCTCCACTTGGCGGAGAGACACGTTTTAACATATATAGATATCCGTGGCGGAAATTTTTCTGCTCGGCCGGGCACATTTATTTTTTTATTCAGGGGCGGACGCGGGTTCGGGTTTCATTTGCAAATGTCTCAGATCACCGCATCGCTGACTTCTCGCATACATCTAGGCGATCGATGCATTTCCATCTTTATTCTTTTTGTGCTCTTCCTTCTCATGCAATATTTTTCACCATTGGTCACACTGCTGACGGACAATCGATTCATCCGTCGTTCACTTTTTGTCCGTTTTCGGCCGCAAAAAGCGCTCACGATTGGTTCCAGCGTGATTACGCCGCGATAATAGAGCCATTTCGGCAGCGCGAACGATGAATCTATCAGACGAAATTGATCCATTGTTGCGTCACCGCATGGGAAAATCATTTTAAACTGCACTTGACAGACCGAAATAAGCCATTATACTTTTCCGTTTGGGAATTTTTTTTCCTCTGCGTATAAAATTTCCTGCTCGAAATAAATTTTTGTCTCCGAATTTTTTGCCGCGGCCGCGAATCGAGTGGTGAAAAAAGAGGCAGGAGGATGACGAGGACGCATGTATGTGTCTTTCTGACCGGTCTGTCAGGTTGGTTCGCGACCTGTTTCCAGAGATGCATTCCTTGGCTGGCTCTCTTTCTCTCGCTCGCCCTGCTCATTTGGCCATTTTCGCTCGGGATAAATACAAATATATTCTAACGCAGGTTTAAATTATTTATTTCCGCCACCAATCGTTTATTTTATTTATTTATTTATATTTCTCGCGTGCATCTCTATCTAGCGACTGTTGTTTTCGCACCGGTGATTTATGAAGAGCCGCAGAGCAGTGAGTGCTGTCACTCGTGAGCCACATTATTGAGAGCCGCTAATAACAATATCATCACTGGCACCAGCCATTTGTCAGCACATGCACGACCCTGGCGCCCGACAAAAAGCCTAACTCGCAGGGGATGGACGGAATAAAGTGTGAAAGACGGGCAGACGTGTTTTCGACTGGCACCGATCGCTATTTTTAAAATTTAAACGAGGGCCGACACGGGAACTAAAAAATTGTGTCGGGAAATAAATTGTTTGGAGAAAGAGAGGACAAGGCTATAATCGCATTCATCAATTGTGAACGGATAATTCCAACACTATAAATAATTAGAAAATATATTTATTCTTTTTAAAAATGTCATATTACTATATTTCTCTATAAAAATCTATTTTTAATCTTACAATAATTTTATAGCTTTTTATTTTTATTATTTTGCAATACATATATTTGGTAATTTTAAATTAATATTTTTATAACTGCAAGTTTTTCTTTTGTTATTAAGTTACTGAGTAATTAATGAATACATTAAATACTGAGTAATTTATTACAAAATAATTGTATTATATGGATTCAAATCATTAAGTGAATAATTAAATTAAAAAATTAATACCTAGTTCACATGGTTCAACAGTAAATTTTGAGAATCAATTTTCAATAGAATCAAAAATACGTAATTAATTATTCCATAATCTTTAATTCTCAACTTCATAAAAGAGAAATTCTCTACGGACAAATAGTAGCAAAAGTTATTTTGGATTTCTATTTTCAGTCCATTATATTTGTTGAAAGAGCCCTAATTTACGATTTCATCAGTCGGAAAGCACCATCAACACACAATTCTTTTTTTCCACTCAGCAATAATTGCATGCGTCTGACCGCAGCACGAACTAATTTTGAAGGCGGGCACTCTGTAGACCCCTCGGCACAAAACGCGACAGAATTATTTATTTGCGGCGCACACCTCGATGATGGATTCGCGAACGCCCGGGATGCGTTATCAGCAGACGTGTTGCTCTCAGAAAAATTGATTTCCGCACATGCAATGGGCTCATTAACGGACGGTTACACAAGCTGCCGTGCTCGTCCAGTGTATGTGAGCGAGCGCGGCACACACGGCGCGACCTTTTTACTTTATTTATAATAAACGATTGGCCAACACCTCATCTCGCGAGCTAGCGTTTCTCGTCGATGTTTATAATATCACTCTGCGGCAGCCTTGTATGACTGTACGCGCGAGTTTCAATATATGATATAGAGAGACACGGCCTGTCTCTTACATATAATGAGTGAACAAGCTCATTGCCGGCGTTAGTTGGGAAATCGAATCGACGAGCAATAAAAATGTCACTCTCTGCTCAGACGAGGAAAGCTGCAGACTTTTCACCTTCGCACTTCTCTTGGCGCGGTAGAAAAAAAAATTGAAACTCGGTTTATCGCGGGATGCATCGCTCCATTCTAAGAAGGGAATGAGGAACTGCTGCATTTGCATTTGATGCACTAATTACTTTTTCAATAAATTATCATTCGCCTGCCGGTGGATTGATTATCTCGTCAAGTCGACGCGGATCCCGTCATGAAATAATTAACCGAGAGGGCTTCGATTTGTGACAGCGAGAGAGACTATCGAGACTGCTCGAGTGGCTTTTTATTGACGCGTTAACCAACGGTTTATTAATTAAGCTCGGTGCGATTTCGATTAAATTGCTCCTTGATTGAAGTTATCGCAAAAAGTTGCCGCAATTTGAGAAGTAATAGCTTATATTAAATAGATAAAAATGTTTCATGAGTTTTTTTTTTTATCATACGTTTTAGCTGAGCACACATTTATAAAGTTGTTGGAAGTTTTGATTATTTTTCTCATGTGTCATGATAGATTCTGGAAGATTTTATATTTGAATTTAATATGACTGTAGTAAAAATTTCATTAAATTCTATTTTTTTTCCTTTTTAGGAGGGTCGAGGATTCTGCTCTTTTAAACTAGATGAATCGAACAGCAGTGATAATTGGAACAGTGGGGCTCAACTCTTCCCTCTCATTCCAAGAGACAAAACAAAAAACACCCATTTAAAAACACCTCCCGCTGGCCGGCGCGCAGTTTTTCGGCCCGCTCGAACATCTTCTGTACACACACACAAATCAGGTCTTCAGCGGGCAACTTTGGAGAAAAAATTCAAAACATGACGCCGTCGGACGGGCGAGCTGGGGAATTTATAAAAAATCATCTCTGGCTGTGCGAGTGAGTCGGACGGAGGCAGGCGTGCTTTGAGCTGCTGTGTTATCGTGGAATCAGTCAAATAAAGGGCCGTCGTGTCTCTCTCCTCGATTACATCGCGCCGTATTAAATTTCCTCTCGCAGCACGGCCGTCTAAGAAAGAAAGAAGAAAAAAATTCCAGTCGGTTCGGCCGGTACGCGCTCTCGGCTCATGATGGGTGGAATAATTTATTGCCGAAAAATGCACAGCATTTCAGGCTGCTGCTCGCATCATTAAAGGTTCAAAGACTTGATTGCCTGCCTATAATTGAGTTAAGGTCAAATCGCAACATGTGGTCACACACACAGGCATTAGTTTATGAGCCGGTATTGCGAGAATGTTTGCCAGAGAGCGATTTCTTATATATTTTTTCTTTCATATATATGCATGTGTGTGTGTGTATATTATTTTTTCCTCTCTCTCTCGCGAGATCCATTCTGCGCGTGGAGCAGCCGAGAGAGAAAGAAGAAGGATAAATAAATTCACAGCGGGACGGTGGACAGCCAGCCATAGCCGGCGAACGGGCACCGTGTGGCTCCGTTGCGTCATCAGTCTTATTCAAGTGAGAGTACGCCTGTGCGTGGGAGGCCTCGCCGCTTTTGTGCCTTTTATGTGCGACTGTTTTGTGCATCTCGAGCCGAATCGCGCAATTGAGACGCAGCCCGCCGTGAAAAAAAACACGCCAATTAAAATGCGCATTTCGCACTTTTGGGTGTCGCTCCTGCTGAGCGCGAGATTTGTAATTAGCTAAAGGGGCTTTGCAAAAGCACGACTGACTATTGTTTGTAAAAAGGTGTTGCTTTCCTATGAAGTAAAAAGGTATTTTTTTTGTATTGCGCTTAAAATGAACTAATTAAATTATTTAGAAAATGAAATGAAAGAATTTTGGAATTTTTGATAAATTTAAAATCAAATATTTGAAGATATCAATACAGAAAAATTAAGGAGTCATAGATTTATGATATTTTAATAAATTATGTACATATTTCTCAATTCCTGCATTTTAAGATAAATTTTCTTATCGCTTTAATTAATAATAACGACATAAGTATGAAATATCAAGATCCTGTTTAGGATTTAATTTTGGTAATGAATACTTCTTGCAGCTGGTATTAGTAATACATATCAAATATAAATTTTACATTTAAAACTATATAATATAATACTCTTGAAGTATTATTGAAAACAAATTTTTATCATGATTGAATTAAATTTAAATTTTTATTAAATATTACATAGTATTTTAAAAATGTACTTAAAAATTAATACATTTTAAGTTGAATAAAACCAGAAAATCTTAGTTTAAAACTATTATTAATAACAATTTTATGTGTGCAGTTTCTTCTTTGCTTCTCTCTAATGCCAAGTGGAGGCGATAAAACATAATCAAGATCCAAACCAAGTGTGACATCTCCTGAGAGGACCACCCACAAATAATGCAAGGAGCTCGTATATTTCACCATCTCCCATATAATCCAGTCGGGATTTGGTGTTGTTCGGATTTGACCAAAACGCGTTACAGCAGATCCGGGATTAGACAAAAAAAGCACGGCCAGCGCTCGGCTCTCGGAATCAAGATGGAAATAAAAATTTGTGACTTCTTCTTCTTCTTCTGTTGGGTTTGGTGGGTAGTTTATGGCTTGTATGGCCGTAATATGGTATGTCCCCGAGAAATAGACACACACACACACACGTGGTCCACCGAGGCACATTATATAAATAAAAAAGGAGTGGTCCCCTAAAAGGTATGCTGGAGAGCAGAATCGTATGGATTTTAAAAGAGTGTGTTTAAAAAATAATAATGCCAGGCAGAGAAAGAGCGAGCGAGGGCCGATCTTGTATTGTGAGTGCTGCGGTCAATATAAATTCAATATTGGCGATGATAGAGCAACTGGTTTTGCCTCTGCCCGAGAGAGATGCATGTTCCAAACTTTTTATGGCCGCGTTTCAAATGTAAAAAAATATATTCACGCACACTTATATACATACAAACGAATAAAAATAAAAGCGAGACGAGAGAGCTCGCAGAGATCGGCAAAGTGACATTATTTGGCAGCGCCGCCGCCGTTGCCGCTGGAAATCAAATCAGCGCGAAACAAGAAAAGCCTGTACGTGTATATTTTTCAGCCAGAAATAAACGAGCGAAAAAACACACGCTGCGCCGGCTCGCTGCTGCCGCCGCGAACACCTCCTCGCGGGACTTATTCGCACAGGCTGGCGTGCGCGAGCAAAATAATTGAGCGCAAACTGGTCAACAAGCATTATAACAAGCGACTCTTTTTGCCCGTCGCCCTGTGCTTTTCGGCCGAATTAAATTGTTTGATATTTTGCGCATTCCAACGTGTTCCGCTCAAAATAAATAATATATAAATAAAAGACTTTCTGCTGCTTCTTCATCAATCATAATTCTCTTGATCGCGAAACGCGCACGTCCGGCTGTCTTGTTTTTGCTTGTAGTACCAAACAAATATAATACAATGGATTGAAACGCCTTCGAATTATTCAGAACTCGTTTCCAGTCCCAGGCCCCTTGATTTCTGCCACAAAAATGCACTTCGGTTGTACAGTGGTGCATATCTTCAAGGGGGCTTTTATTAATATGACGGTTGAAAATGGTTTAAGTTATCAATTGGTCTGTTTATATATATTTATTTATTTATTTATATTTATAGCACAAATGAACTGACGGAATTTTTATTAAGCTTCGATATTTAAAGTGACCTTCTTTTTTCAATGCATTCAAAGTAACTGCGGATTTTAAAACGTAAAGTGATTGATTTATTAAATATATCCATTCTGGTTACATTAAGTTGCCATGTCAACCTCAAGCATTTAAAGAGTTGTAATGCACAAAAAGCTTAATAAACACAATTAATTTTCAACAAGGAATTTTATTATTGTTTAAATTAAGAAAATAAAATAAATATGAAATTTGATAAAAAAAAATAATATAATTTTAATACAAAATATTATTTAAATTGTCATTTTTAAATTAAACTTTGGCTTGTTTTTAAAAGCTATAATAATAAAATTAACGTCTAAATAGACTCTAGTAAAAAAATTAAAACTGCTAGCTGGGACAAATTGCAGTCACAAGAGTCCGTTGCAAGTTCCCCGCACTTCTGAATGTTAAAATCGACGTCCTTCTCGCCGTTGCCCCTCGGCAAATGGAGCCATTGCGAGAGTTCTTCGTTTATCGTTTTATTGGTTTCTCATGAGAGCAGAGTGAGAGAGAAGCACGAGAGGAAGCAGAAAATGGAGATTTCCAGACGAATAATATTATCCGAGAGCTCTTTAAATTAATTAGCATCGGCCATTTCAATTCAGCACGCAGCTGGCATGCACGGTTCGAAGTACACGTAGTTATTATTGTGTTATTAACAAGTACACGAGAGTCGTGACGACCTGCATCATCCGCGAGCAATAAAACACACAGCGCTGATGCATCTCATTTAAATACATTTAGAAAGCACGGCGAGTACGTATTTTATTTATTTGTGTCAACTGCGAGTTGTTATCACGATGCAGCCAGCGCAGTTGACACAAACCGAACGAACCAACGCCACGAGTTTTGTGCTGTGTCATCCCCTAAATCAATAAAACGCTGTGTGCATTAAACGCGCGCGCCGTGCTGGCTCATAATGATTATTAATCATGGAAATAACGCGTGTGTGACCGGAATAGTCGCGCAACTGCTGCTGATGCTTTCAGCACTAAATTTCCTCTCGGTGCGAGCGCGTGATGCTGGCTCGGCTTTTTGCGTTTCGCAATCTGATATAATTGCGCCTGGGAATGGGGCGTGCGAGCTGATTGTTTTTGCACACATAGCCGTGTATTGGCCGCCGTGTTTATTCCGTTTTGGACGCCTGCCTTCCTATGAGGTGTCATTAATTCACTTAATTGGACTGAGTGTTCCGTGGGAAATCTGCTGCGAATCGGGATAATTTAGAGCAATTTAATTCTACTGTTTTTTTAATACGATTTAAAATGGTGAAAATCTTAAGTGTCCTGATTTACTGGTGAAATATAGATTTTTGTTTTTACTTTAAATCACTTAAGAAATTAATATCATATACATTCAGTTGAACTATCTTACCCACCCTAAAAATAATTTTATTATTAATGCTTTATATTTGTTTAAATAACATTCAAGTAATTAAAAATGTAGTAAACGATTGAACTTGACAATTTACATTACTAAAATCAACTCTATGAACTTTAAAAAAATGGTGTGACAAATATTTATATGTTTAAAATAAAATACAATATTAAAATTTTTGCATATTAAATTATAAATTGGTTATAAAACTTTATTAATAAAAAAGAAATAATTAACCATTTAAAAAAATTAAATAAAAGAAATAATTAATTTTATGAAATTTTTTTTAAATTTTTATTTATATTCTTAATTCAAAATAGAAAATCTTTTAAATTTGAAATATTAAATCCATTAAATGCTCTTATTACGTGTGGCTGTGGGGAATCAAAATACAATTAAAATGCAAAGTGAGAGGGGCAGCTCCTGCTCGTTGCATATTATCGCCAGCGTGCGATGTATTTGCATTTTGTTTGCACAATAAATCGCTGAGGTCAAACAATCCCGCGGTGGTACATAGAAGGCAATATCCCTCCTCCGCTCTGCCTTCTTTTCAGCTATTACCGCTGCGAGCACTGATGTTGGCTTTTCTTTGTTATTAACTCAGGATTACAGCCCCCGGAGCCACCCCCATGGGATTGCGCGCGCTTTGCACTAATGCGCCGGCAGCGAGCATTGTGATGCACCGTCATAAGCCGCTTTTCCTATTCCTCGGCAGTTGCTTTGATTGCCTCTGATTAAATAATTCGCCTGTGACAGCTGATTTTTCTTCCTCCAACACGTACATAGAGGAAGCAGCAAAGCAGGGATTTTGCAGAAAAAAAAGCGCATCGACCAAAAATCCAGAAATCCTACACCCCCTGACACAAAAGCCTCTTCCGTATTTAGTTTGTAGAGTTATTTGTTGTACAGGAAAAGGACAGGAATGAAGACAAATAATTGAAAATGTGGATGTTGGTGTGTAGAGTTTTTGTTAGTAGAAAAATAAAATTTTATGATATTTAATAAGCTTGAACTATTATTTTAATTTTGTATTTTTAACTACTCCAAATTTGTCTCAAATGGGTTTCAAAATGTTTTTTTTTTTAAATGTCAAAAATGCAAAAAAAAAATCATCATGCAACTTGATTTAAATTTGAGAAAAATATTAATCATTGAATTAGTCCTTCACTGCCCAATATTCAATCATTATAGAACCTGCAGTATAAAACAATATTAAATGAAGCGATCCAATTATCCCTTTATTTAGAATTTTGGATTTCCACTCTGACCAGGACAATAAAACAGCTTTCTTCAATTTCTCAATGCTGCTGCAGAATTTAATTAATGATTAATTAATACCGAGGCGAAACCGGCACCTCTCGATCAAACCTGCTTTTCAGCGCAGAATTATAGTGCGCCTTGGAAATTTGGCGCCAGCACAACCTTGGCTGCTGTTGGTGCGAGAGAGCGAAAACAAACTTTTTACGAGCTTGAGATTTATTCGACACTTAATTCCACCTCGTCCCATTTCAGCAGCGCCGCGAATTATGATATTTAATTAATTGGCGGGCAGGAGGTGTTTTATGAGCGAGAGTGAGTGAGTTGTCCGCGCGCAGCGAGCATTGTTTTAATGAAGCTGATGGCGTTCCCAGAAAGACACTTACTTGTGCGCCAGAAAAACCCGTGTGACCACTTTTAACCATAATATGACCTAGCCGAGGAGACAATTTTGAAGAAATCACACCTCGCCAAATTACGGTCGCTGTTACTTTTAATACTTCATCATCACCATGTGTGTTACCTAGTTATGGGTACACAAGACACGGCAGCATCCTCTTTGCTTCAAATTAAAATCCTATAATAAAAAAAGGTGAAAGGCAGCTTGCATCTCGTCAGATTCCTCTGCCGATCGTATTCTATATTATTTCATCATAAATCTAATTAACATGCTGCCTCTCGTCGTCGTCGGCGGTATGTATTAATATCACGGATGATTAATTATTGGGATGATTTGAAGGCGTGGTCCACATATGTGTGCTCGCTATCCAGCCCTTTGATTTTCGACTTGTGCGCCTCCACCCTTCCAGCAACAGAGAGGCTTTTTTATTTGATTTTAAATTTTATTGCTCTTTTTGTCCGCCACTGCAGAATAAATACGCCAATTTACGACGCGATAAATTCCAATTATCCGCGTCTGTAAATTTATGCATATTTTTTTTTAATTTATTAATTTTTTACATCAATCAAGTCCTCAGTCCCTCTCACCTTTTGTAATACGTTATATTGTGTATTCAAGTGTGTGTTGGTTTAATAAAAGCACAGCGCTGTGTTTTGTTTAGAGAGTTTCTGCTCGAGGGTGCTTTTCGCGCGTATATAATTGGCCTGCAGGTGTAACAACTCTAGGGCTCCATTTACACGGCGCGCAATATTTTATGCACAGGCTGTCGTTGTCATAGACACTCGCTCGAAAACACACACTCGGCTCGATGACTGTGGCAGCGCCGCCTGCTGCTGGATTGATATGCCTTTGACAGCTTCCTCCGCGTGCAAAAAGAGGACACTCTCTGAAAATTCCCCGCATTTCAGAGAAAACTCGCCGCGATTCCAGCAGCAACATCTTTTTGATGCGCGACGCATATACGGCGACGAAAAAATTCCCAGTGGAAATAATGTGTATAAATAAATTGATTCCGAAGCGAGAATTCCGCGCGGCTTAAAAATTTATCGCTTTTCCCCGTTTTGCTGACAAGAAAATGATCTGGAAATTAAAATTCCGTATGGAGAGAAATTCGAAAAAGAGCCGCCGCAGCCGCACCGAGACTCTCTTGAAGTAATCAAATTTCAGTTTCAAAGAGCACGCCGGCGCTCGAGGTAATTCTATTTGAAACATTCGCCGGCACTTGAATTGCATAGCGAGCTGAAGAGGTGCGGTCTGTCGCGTTTGCGGACGTGAGCGAGAAAGAGAGTGAGATTTCTGCGGGCGCATCAAACCGCAGGGATGCTGCTGCTGCACTTCTTTCAAAGGGAGAGGTGCGAGGGCGCGATTAAGGTGATTATGCAAATGCTCAGGCAGGGGTGCGGGACCGCGGGTGGCAAGCACGGCCATGATGAAATTTTCCACCCCATTGGAATTCAATATACGATTAAAAGAGAGAGAGAGAGAGAAGAAGAAGTTCTTCAACTCCCGTGGAGAGAGCTAATGGAATTTTCTTTACTTTGTTGCGATTAAATGATGAAACTGCGCCCGAGAGGGGCCTCAAATAAGAGATGATTTGGTGAGATTTTTACTTCTTTTTTTTTAGCACCGCTGCACACACGTCTTAATTTAAAGTATGAATAATTTGAATTAAAAAAGCAGGAAGTGGCTCGTGATTACAAGGGACGCGTGAAAATTCAGATTACGCCTTTTGAATAAATTAAAATAAGCAGCCAGGAGGTCCAGCGAGTGGAAAGGAAACTCATGCACACTTTGTACGCAGTCCGTGCCTTGGAGCCAGAGAGTAATTAGAAAAATAACGGCACTCTCTTGTATCTCGAGTTAATTATCAATAGATCAAGACAATGGAGGCTGCACGTGTGTAATTTTAATCAGCCGAAAGTCATTACTCGGAGATTCAATTTCGGCGGCTGCAGTCGATATGATTAGGCCGGAATTCACAATTTTCGCGGCACTTGCGGGAATTAGCAGCGAGTTTAAAGTCGTCGGGTTGAGCGAGCAAGAGAGAGAGAGAGAAAACTTTGCTACATGCATGTGTTTATTGCCGAGTCATTAGTGAGTACAACATTCAGCCGTGTTTAGTGCTTCACTTACAAGCACCACACACTCAGTCTGCATCAGCGCAGGATTATCAGCGCACACACGACGCCGGCAGCAACTCGTCGAAACTTTCGCCAAAATAATTCCTCTAATTCCATTTCGCAGATCATGATCTCTGGCATAATTATGGTTGTTGCGCGATAATTTCACTTCCAGACAGGATTTGGCTCAATTTCCCCGAGCTCGAGTTTGGGGGTCGAAATAGGCAACCTGTGTGACATCCGTGCTTGGGGGTTGCATCCGAGCCAGCAAACAACCTTCCCGCTGAGCGACATTTACTCGCTATTATAGGATAGGTACCCTTTGAGTGTGTAGGAAAATAAATAATTAAGTCCCCCTTCTTTTAAGAAAGTTGTAACTACATTTTTTACCATCAGCTTCTTCTTCATCAAATTATTTATTATTCATTTTTCAAAATAGCCAAAAATTAGCAAATATAATGATATCTAATTGAGAAAATGATGAAAAATGTAATTTCTTGAATGTTGGTTCTTCCTTGAAGAAAGTTTCTATTTCGTGTTATTTTGGCGGGTGTGGGAGTTGCTCTTGATAAATAGAGTGTGCGTCGCTCGGAGCGCATCATTAGACAGAGGCTTAGCTTTTGCTATAGTTTTCAAATTCACGTGGAGCGAGAGAAAGAGAGAGAGAAAGCAGCACATCAGGGGTTGCGTGCCACTGGAGGAGATGAGGCGAAATGTAATCTAAGAGACAAGTGACAAATGCCTTGCTTCTTGGTGATGAGAGAGCACGCAGCAATATCAAGGGGTGGGCGGGGGCGGCTTCCTCCCTGCCTGCACTGCATTAACTCTTCTTACTGCATATCTATTAGGGGGGCTGCTGCTGCTTTCTGCCCTTCTTTTTTTTTCTCATTCTTCTAGTGGCAAACATCCATTAGGCCCGGCACAGAAGATATACAAAAATATCAGAGTAAGTGCCTGGGCTAATAGTTCTGCGAGAAAGCAGCGGGCTTTTAAATATATAAAACCACCAACACTGCACCTTGCCTGCACTTTTGCTGCTCGATCGGCCCGAAAAAATTCAGAAGGGCAGATGCAAAAGTACGCTTTTGCATTAGATAGAGGAGAGTGAAAGAAACTTAGAAATTGGTGAGATAACCCATAAGTTAAAATACATTCGGGGCTTATGTATTTTTAAAAAAAACTGTTTTTTTTTACAGGTAAAGTAAAGAATTTAAAAAATTTGAAATGTAAAGAAAATTTTTTGAAATATTGAATTTTTTATTGCTGCACCATTTTATAAAACAAAAATATAACTCTGGAAACTCCTTAATGCAACCTCCCTCAATGTAAATAACATTTTCCTTTTTGTTTTGCCGCCCAGACAAAACAAATCTCAAAAGTCTTCTCGATTTTCTCAGCCTGACGGTTGCCCAAGTGGCGCAAAACGGCCGCGCACAGCTGCAAGAGGCCCCCGAAAATCAAAACAGTGCGCTCGAATTTCCACCCGAGATCAAAGCAGCGAGTCGGAATTTTCTTTCTCTCTTTTTTTTCTTTTTTCGATCTGGTGCTAGGAAGAAGCCACGAAATGTGGCCGCAAGAGACAAGCATCTCATCACCACGCAAAGAACAACACCACACGATGGAGTATAAAAATAACCGCACTCACTCTCTCTCGCGCATATGCGGGAGTGAAACATAAATAAAAAAAGAGGCACACACGGCGGTTATTCGGTCGGATTTGGTTCAGCTTTTTACTGCTACAACGCCTCCTATATAGCCTCGGCTGTGTGCTGCACACAGAAACATGCAGGCTCTCATTTTAATGCCCCCAATGATACACAATCAGAGCAACATAACGTCTGTCGCGGAGAGTGCTTGAGATGCTTTCGCATCTGTTGCGAAGCGATTTGATCGAATCAAATAACGCGCGCGGTTATCCCTCGAGTGGTCCTTTTTATTCAAAGCACCGACCAGGCACTTCATGTCAACCCGGGGGTGACGCGCACCGACAAGAGCACGTCGTGTTTGTTGCGCCTTTTCCCCCGTAATCAGCGCCGCCGGAATCTCCTTAAGGTCCTTACGTCTTTACGATTGTGGGAATCGCATTGCCTCTAGTGCGGGGCCGATCTCTCGAGAGGGGGATTTTCGCAATTGAGCCACCAAGAGGCTGTGAATAAATTTTTGCTCCATTTGTTGGTGAAACTCAGGCAAGAATTGATTTTGTCAGAACCAAAATGTAGAAGGATATCTAATTTTTGGCATAGAGTTTTTATATTTAAATTATGCTGTTTATGTTTACTTTGTAAAAAGCAATAATTCTAATTTAATTAAATAATGATAAAAAAATCTCTAGAATAACAATATGTTTTTAATTTAACATATCAATTTAAAAAATATAAAACTAGTTACATTTTGAAATGTTATTTTTAATATCTTTTAATTTAATTTTTAAATTTTTTATATATAAAAATAATAATTTGAGAATAATATTAAATGATTGGAATGCAGATCCAAAATTTAAACTGTTGTGCAAATTGATGCAACTGCAAATATTGCTGCATTGTTTATTCTGCCTAATGATATAATTGAGTATTTTTTAACCATTAACAAATAAACTGATGTCAATTATAATTACGTATGCGCATATAATATTAACTTTAAATTTAAATATGAGGAAATCACGTGAACTTTAAATGGACAAGACAGTCTTTTCAAGCAAAATGAGGTGACCTTCTGAGAAAAGGCCTCTCTTATTTTTTGTGTGTGATGTGTGTCCAAATGCCAAATTTAACGCGCAATTCTCGTCTGAAAAATGAGGTGAAAGTGTCGAGAAGTAGGAATTCATTCGAGCGGCCGTGTGCGCGTTTTAAAAGGCATTCAGCAAATGACACCAGTTTTCCATCAGCGTGCTTAAGATTATTTTAATAATAAAAGGCACGGCGTCTCTCTCTGCTCTCCGTGTGGATAATAATATATATCGGTCGTCGTGATGCAATCACGCGTCGTCGTCGTCACCGATCAAAGGAAAGCTCAAAACCAGATCTGTCGCTGCGGCTCCCCACAAGACTTGCACATAAACTCGCCTCTGAGACGAACAAAGGGGCATTTTCGGAAAAATTTTCGACTGCTCAGGGTGGTCGCCCATTACAAGGTCACGCACGCATCTGTATTTGAATGCTGCTCGTCGCCGTATATTTTTTTATATTATTGTATGATGTGTGTGTGCCGCCGCCGAGTGCTCTCTGTTGCTTTGTGAGCCATCAGGCATTCATCATCGATCCCCCGTTTATAACTCAGCCCTCCCGCACTTATAAAAAGCAGCAGCGGTTGTACTATTCATACCAGTCCAGGCTGCACAGCAGCTTTTACCTGGTGAATACTGGCGTAATGAACGCGCACAATGGATTACATTTCGTAGTACAACAAGCGTCTATTTTTCCCTTTTCTCTCTTTCTTTCTTTCTTCTTTTTTTTTATTTCTCTCTCTCTCTCTTCTCAATACGTGGCATAACAAAATATATGTACGAAGAGCCCAAGCAGCAGTTTAAATGCGAGCTGATGACAATAGAGAAATGATGCTCGAGACTCACTATTACTACAACTCTCTGAAATAAAAATAAAAATAATGCGCTGCTGTGGGGCAGTCTTGCGTCAAATTTATTTATTTATTTAATGCTGCCGACGCCGCACCGAGCTCTGCTTTTGGCAGCACCCCGTCTACTACACTGCGCTGCTGCTGCATGGGCGAATTCTTCTTAAATCCTTTGCTTTTGTCTGCCGAGGGAGGCTAAAAAGGAGTAAAAAAGCGAGGCAAGAGCGTTGTTGAGCCTCAAAAAGCAAAGCGGATCTCGTTGGCAGAGGAAAGGTTTTTCCAAAAAGGAATAAAATCTCCCTTTATTATGATGACTTTGTATGGAATAAAAGTTTAAAAAAAGCTTGAGCAATAGAATAAAAAAAAATTATCATCAAAATATATAATTTTATAAACAGATTGTCTTTTTTATACATAATATAAAATATAAATGTTTTTAATTTTTTTTCCATATTATTATTATTATTTTTTTAATCAAGTTTTCAAATCTTCTGAGACACATTATTCAAATCAATTGGAATATTAAGTTTGTAAACTACATATAAGTCGGTCTCTACAAAAACCATTTATACATATATACTAAAAATGTACTTCGCAAATTCTGTTCTTTTTTTCTTTTTACTATTACAAAGAACTATAATTTAATACACTCAATAATCACTTTATTTTTAAAATATAATCTGAATTCATAATTTTCCATCAAAATAGCCAAGACAGCCGTTTACTGGCTGCCGGCTTGCTACACAAAAACAGCCATTACACGTTTTCACAATACGCCGCTGGTGGCTCACAGCACCCCGTCTGCTCTGCTGCGAATTCCAATCAGTGTTTCATGTCTTTGTTCGCGGCTGATAAGGAGGAAAGGAGTGAGGAGCACAGAGCAGCTAAATTAAAAAATAAAGCGAGGGAGCGAGCGTCGTGCTGCTGTGCCGAGGAAACGGTCCCGGAATTGATAAAGCCCGGCGATATTTTCGCAATGCACTAAGACAATGCTGCGAACGTCGTCGCGACTCGCGGAAACGTGCAGCACACTTTTAATTAAATGATAAACAAATCGAGTCTGCAGCGAGCGGAATTTTTGCTCCACCGCGGCCGAGATAAAAATATAAAATATTAATTTCAGCGGCTGTCAAAAGAGCGCAGTCTTTTTTTCAGCAGGGTGGCCCTCGTTTTGATTCATTAATGAAAAGGACTGTCAACTGTGCTGAGAGGGAAGTAAGAAAGTAACTCCCGGAGCTGCTTTAAATTCTTGAAATGAAAAATATTTTAACGTCCTCGATATACGCGCATTAGCTGGGGAAGGCAAATAAATTACACACCAGAGGCAGGCGCGGCGTCTCTCGGAAGAAAAAAATCCGGGGTGCAAAAGCAAAAGCAAAGCGAGCGTGAGTAATACTTTGTATTTGGCTGATGTGTCTTGAGTGTGTGTGTGGCCCGCTTGAGAGAGACTATCAGTGTATCAACAGATCGGGCCAATTTAAATTTATTTCGCCCTCCGACCAGCTGCTTTTAATATTCGCGTCATCAACTTCAAACACGAAAATAAATATGCAGCTTGTATAGGCGAGCGAAAAAAAAGTATAAATACAAACAAACTAACATGCTCCCCCAGCATGGAAACAGGGGCGGAAAAGGAGAGCGGGGCCAATTTTCCGCACAAAAAGGAGGAAAAGATGATGGAAATGGAGCGAGCAGCTTTTCGTGGGATTTCGTGTCAATTTGCGCGCAGCGGGAAATCTCCCGCGACCATTGATAAGTGCAAATACAAACAACAAAAGCCGTCAGCACAGTGAGAGAGATCAATAAAATAATACAAAGCTGGTGCTGGGTGCAGATTCCAATTTGCAGCAGTGGGAGAAACACCCCGGGATTTGCATTTTCTCGCGCCGAGGATTATTATTAATTTTCACTTTGCCGCTCCCGGAGCAAACACCGAGTCCAAATATGACGCGAGAACGCTACGTTGGCTTATTTATTCCCGCAGGGACCGGCGCATGAATAGATTATAATTACATTCATGCAGCAACGGCGGCGGCGGCACCAGAGCGAGCCCCTTATTCTGCATTAGCGCTCATTTAATGCCTTAAAGATTGAGCATTCCGCCCCGTCTCGAGGAGATGGGAGGCAGTGACGCACCGGAATTTCAATTAAGCTTTTGTTCCAAAGCAATTTGATTGTCCAAAAAATTATTTTGCTCTCAAATTCTTCAAATTATAAAAAAAAAATAATTTATGAATGATGAACAATTCAGAAATCGGTTGGATCTCAAAGAGAGAGATACCATTTTTTTTTTAATATTATGTAACAAAACTTTGACCAGTTTTAAACCTTTGTATAGAAACAGCTGCAAGCAATCTTTTTATTTATGGCCAAAAAGGTTTTAATCCAAACGCTTTTCTTCAAATATATAAAAAATATCATCAAACTTCCAATTAAAATTTGAAATTACAATATATCGATTTGTACGTGTGTAAAAAAAAAAAATCAAAAAATCATCTGAGTAAAATTCAAACTCGATTCAAGCACAAGTATAAATTTGAATATTTTGTTGTGCTTTTTATCTTCCATCTCCCACTGCAAAATGTTTCAGCTGCTTCATTTTTCTCTTTACGATTCAGCTTTAATTCCATTACAGAGACTACAGGGTCCCTCGCCATTTTAAAGAACATTACGCAGCGGATAAAATCAAAAGTACCACATCAAGTTTTAGTTTTATTTTTCACGTAGGAAAATTCGGCTCACTGTGTCACTGGGTGTTCCCCGTCGGCAGCACACGCGAGACACACAAATATAAATTTTAGCACTTTCCTGTCTTGTCCGCGGAGGTAATAAAACGCACAAATTATTCCGGTGTGCGCCGAACAGCTGATTTGGGGACACTTAAAAAAATGCAGCAGTTCGTCCGGCGTGCGAGTGTGTGAAAGAGCAGCGCGGCGCATTATAGTGTGTGTGTGTGTATGGCGTGCTGCAAATTTATGGCCGTGTTGATAAACTTGCGGCGATAATTTCCCCATCCCGCCGTCATCACACCATACAATAAACCACCAGGCAGGCGGCTTGTCAACAAACTTGACTCTATTTTCCCGGAAGGAAACGGTTTTTGGAAATTTTCAACTCGAGTCGGACCACCAAGTGTGAAAAAAAAATCAATAGGTCTATGAAAGAAAGAAAGAAATTGATCTCATCTCGCAGTGGATATATAAATGAGCAGGCACAACACCAATTAAAAAGCCATAAAATATCACTAAAAAAGCTATATAATAAATTGTCTTCCAGAAGCCGGCCGGATTGTATATTGACGCTCAGTTAGATCTCTTTTTTTCGGCCGCCGCGTTTAATAATAACATTTGTGCTGATGATGATTATAAATAATTTGTTAATGAACGGCGGGGCTAAAAAAGCAAGACACCAGATGAACCCGAGTGATAAGCGGCGTCTGTCCGACGATGGCCTTTTTCGTGCATGTCAACGAGACTGATGCAATATCGCAGAGATAAGCGTGATTTTATTTGAATTTTATTGTGCCTCCTAATTAATTACCAATTAGGGACTAATTGGCGACCGAACGGATTTATCACGACGCAGCAAAGTGAGCTGATAAAAATTAATGTAAGGCGAAAATTGCGAGTTCTTACCTGCTTCACTGCCATTGTCACCACTTTGTTGGGAACTGGGAGGTTGGGAAAGGGGGCCTGGCGTGCCACCTGAACCAGGCGACCTGACGTCGTCATTGCCAGGCCCAGGGTACGACAGGGATGACGAGGGTGGCCTCTGAAACACACAAAGATAAATTCATTAAAATTTAAATCCATTATTTAAATCAGCAAATAAAAATATATCACAAAAAAATACTCTTAAATAACTTAAAATTCTAAAATTTTACAAGATTAAAATTTTATTGACTCAAATTTGTTCGGTGGGGAATCCTCTGAACTATGGACTATAGAATCAGCTCCTCATGGCAAAACAGCTGACTTTTATCAGCAGTTTTCTTTTAATATTTTTCATTTCTAAAAAAATTCCCATCAAAGCTTTAAGCTTATAGTGCCAGGCACCTTTAGCAAGTTAATTAAATTAAATTCTGCCCGAAAGTGAAGCCGTGGATAATTTTTAAAAATTCAATTTCCCTTGACAAAGACCAGCAGCTCTCACAAAACCTCTCAATCCCCAGCACTATAGCTCTTCCCAGGCAGGGCATTATTTTTTTCCGTGTCTCTGAGTAGAATAGGCAGCCCTCTCGGCCTTTACAGTTAGAAATTCTCCACGGCCTAAAAGCACTCCTGGACTCGCCTTGAGATAAAAACGAAGGAAGGAAGGGTTTTCAGCTTTTCACCAGCAGCAGCAGCAAAACACGAACGCGGCTGGAAAAGGTCGCGAGAGGGAGGCAGAGCGTTTTAAATTCATATAAATATCTCGTGTGCAGGCCTGCCCGCCTGCTGCAATGGCAGTCCACTTAACAAGGTCAGGGGCAATAAATCATAGCCGCGGCACCACGCTTAATGTGCACAATGATGTACTGACAATAATAACATTTGAGCGGGCAAACAATCTTCGAGTGTGGCCGTCGCCGCCGCCGCGAGAGACGAAATTGCGGCAAAAAGAGAGCAGCTTATTGGCCGACGGGCCATCTGCCGCGGATTGCATTAATTGGATAAACAGGGGGCGTCAAAGAGTATCAGGCTTCCTGTACACGCAGTCGAGAAATAATATCAGCCACTTCTGAGGATAATCAACGAGTTAGAGACAAAAAAATCCGCACCTCGCTGGAGCTTGTTTTTTCGGATGCAGATGGCGTGAGTCTAATTTGAGGCGAAATGGGACAATTATTTTATTATTGGACCGCCTCCCACACACACAAGTCGTAAAACACTCTCGCATGAAATATTGTGCTCGCATGTCTGCACTTTAAATCATCCCCTTGTTAAAAGATAATTTACGACACTTGACTACTTAATTCTGCTCGCCCAACAGGCCGCGCGAGGGCCTGCAAGAGCACGCCGCGCGTACTAAATTGAAAAAAAAATTCCACTCGCCTTGTCATTAAAAACGCACTTTGATGTGGTTCAAGGAGGGGATTTAAAATTTTCAAATCTCCGTAATTAGTTTTAAAAAAGAATTAATATTTAGAATGGAATTTTGAATTAGTCCTCTAAATAAATTAATTTAAATTTAAGATTTTATTTTATTTTTATTTCTATCTTTCTTAATATCTATATATGCTCAAATTAATTTAATTTAATTCACATAAATTGCAGGAAAAACTTTAAAAATAAAATGTAAAATAATATATAAATAAACGTTGGAAATTAAAATCAATAGATTTATACGCTTGTTGCAAGTAATCAATTGCATGTTTCGGGTCATCAAATTTTTCTATTAACCTCTAATTATAAGCAATATTTCAATTATTATTAATAATAAAAAAAAAATTATGCGGTGTCTTCAGCTTTGATACAAACAAGGAGAAACTAATATTTTATCCAAGCCTGCGCTAATTTTTTTCCCGCATCTTGATTCCAAAGTCCGCAGAGCATTAGCTTAATAAAGAAGGCCCTTAATGAATCAGCTCGGCGCGCAAGAAGACGCGGCTAGATTTCAAATACACATCCAGCCTCAAAATCCATTAAGTTAAAAGGGCTCTGGCACGTCCGTCGGTGGCGAGAGAGAAAAAAGTGGCGGCGTGAAAACGAGGCCTGCGAGCAGATCGATATATCGATTACGCGAGCGGAGGCAAATGAAAGAAAGAAAGAAAGAGTTTCTCTATTGCGCCCTTAGTGTCAAAATTATTGCTTACGTCATGTCATCATCGTCGCGCATATTAGGGAGCGACCAACACACGCGCGCCACAGAGCGAGCGAGCGAGAGAGAACCGGCGACACATTACCCAGCATGACGTGGGCAAAAAGAGAAGGGCCGAACACATACATAATATTCGCAGCTAATTGCAAAATGGAAAATAATAAAAAATTCAGCCGTTTACGCAGCAATCAAAACAAAACCGAGGGGCCCTAGCAATTTCCCAAATCAATTACCGCGCGGCCCTGCCGTCGTCGAAACGAACCACGTGAACGCATCATCCACCCCGCGCTACTTTTCCATGCCCAGTGTAATAATATATCTATGCTAATGCGTCTATAATGGTGCAATAACATTAGCGGCACCCGAAGTTAACGACATTTTAATTGTGACACCGCTCGCGCGCGCGGGTGCTGCAGGTGCGCACACACTGCGTGAATTATGTATATTAAAACCGGTGCAGTTGGAAAGTTGGGGATTTTTCACTTTTTCCGAGCATGGAATCATTACAAAAAAATATAAGGCTGGGATTTCAATTCTGGCCAGCGCGTCTAGGTCTATTATAAAATCATCATCGGCGTTGCCGTTCGGTCCGGCCGGCCGGCCGTATAATATTTTTTCGGTCGTAATTTTCTCACAGAGCACGCGTTGGGTGTCAAGAGAAAGGAACGGGTAATTATTATGATTTTATTACCGCTCGAATAAATCATCGCGCCACTATCGCATCAAATTGTTTAATTACCCAGCTGATTTATGGCGGCGCAGTTTGTGTGCGGCGCTGCTGCTGGCCGAGGCTGATTGATTTGGCAACTGCGGTCCATTTGTGGTGATAAAAGGAGAAGATGCTGCTGCTGCCT
Organism: Neocloeon triangulifer; assembly: GCF_031216515.1. NCBI lineage: Eukaryota > Metazoa > Arthropoda > Insecta > Ephemeroptera > Baetidae > Neocloeon > Neocloeon triangulifer. The sequence goes on along the minus strand of NW_026775554.1, from coordinate 14,002,263 downwards.
AGTTGAGCACAAAAAATAAAAATGGTCCTGCACGGCCTGCTCGCTCGCCTGGCTGCCAAGGCGAGGCAGACGCCACCGAACCTTTCTTTCTTTCTTCCTTTTTTATTTTGCTCAGGCCCTCTCGGCTACCAACCGACGCCGCGGCGTCCAACCAAAATATTTGTTCAGCTGAATTTCAAGCTTTAATCGCGGAGGAGGATTTTCAGGACGCTTTCGAAATTCCTCAAACGCAGCGTGTTTCCATTTTGAGCCTCTTAGAAAAAAAGTTTGCTGGGTTCAGATGGGATTATCGTACATAAGTTGTCTTGGAGTAAAAACAACAAAATTCTATTCTTATAGTTGTTGTTGTGGAACTTTTTGGCACTCAAGGTGATCATTTTTTGATTAAATAAAATCCGGCTTCCTCCGTGAAGATGAGCAACTTTATCGTTTCTGCATGATACAGAAAAACCCTGCTGGCTTTACTAGTTTTGGTTGCAACCGTAATTAATGAGCTGTTGAAATGAAATCACCTGACATTTGAAAAGTTTTAATAACATTTTGAAAAATTAACATGCAAAATGCAAATTATATAAAAAAAAATTAAAATTAAATTATATTTAAACATATTTTTCTCCATAATTTTTTTGATACAAGATATTGGAATTAATTTAATTAAAAAAAAATCCAAGCAAATTGTACAAACTGACAAAATTGTGACATGTGGAAAAGAGTGTGCACCTTTTTTTCTCATTGGAAGACCAAACGAATATGATTTTGGGATTTAAAAATGAAAAAAAAAGTATTAAAATCTATTTTTTTTTTTTTTTTTTTAATATAATTTTCATGTTAAATTTTATTCGACAAGAACTTAAAATTGTTTAAATTTCAGCTTATTTCATTTCAGCATCTCATGAATTAGGGTTGCAACCCGCAACAGAGCAGGGATTTTCTGCATCATGCAGAAACAATAAAGTTGCTCATCTTCACTGAGAAAGCTGGATTTTATTTCATCAACAACAAAATTGTTGAGGCAGAAAATGTAAAATTCAGGTTGCAATCTACAATAAATTTCATTAAGTTTTACGGTCGGGAAATTTTTCAACAAGGGAGAGATATGAAGAAAAAAAACGTGGACCCGTGGCAAGAATAATTATATTTGATAATAAAAAGTTATCTTTTTTTACTAAAAAAACGTCACCAAACTTTTCTTTGCATGTGTATTTTTTATTTTATTTTTATTATTTTGTCTTTGCAACTGATGGAATGGAAATTCTATCGGTTGGAAATCGTTTTGTGCATTCTGGCCGGATTTTGGTAAGCCCTTGAATAGGAAATGCGTAGCTGAGCCCGGCATTACAAACCATTAGGGCGCAGTAAACAAACTCTCTCTTGGAGCTGCACGCATGCAACGCTCCCCCATGGCCGCAGCCAGTCCTCCTCTTTCAAATGCATGCACGCTCAACAATGAGCATTAATTCGTGCGCGCACAGGGCAAAGTGATTGTATTTGTACGAGTTTGTTTTTTGTGTCCAAGGTTAAAATTTACACGTTACAATGCGACATCTGGCCGCGATTGTGAATGACAGTGACTGACACCATTGTCAACGCGCGATATACCTTGCATGCTTTCCCGGCGGAATAAAGTCAGCCGGGAAATTTATTCGCGGCCCTCTTGGAGCGTCGATAATCAGCCAAATTCGGCGTGGCCGCCTCTCGAAAAAGAGCAGTTGGCGGCGCAATGCCCCTGTGAGAAATTCGAAATTTGGTCGAATGAGGTTTTTATTATAGTGCGCACATTTCTCAACAATCGTTCGGGGGCCAACAATGCAAGCAAAGGGTCCAGCTGGGGGATGCAATCAGGGCCCCCAGCTTGCTTTCTCCACCATAGGCAACGTGCACTGCACTTCAGTGTTTTTGAAGCCATACAAACTGTAATAAAAAGTCAACAGTTCTTTTATGGCCCATTACATCCGAGAATATGGACGCACAAACACCAAAGTACTTATAAAGTAGTCGTCTGCCCTCATGATGAGCCTGAGAAGCCACATGAGAAAAATAATAAAAAGAAGCAGCAGCCGCCAGCGGTCGCGATTTTACTTTTATTTCGAGAAAAAAAATTATGCTCAAGAGGATGGTCGTGCCTGACCAGGTGCATGACTCATTTTTGTGCCATTTTACTCTCTCAGTCAGGCACTGCTGGCCTACTATTATTTATCAGCGAGGATCCTCCGCAGTGATTATTATCATTACGATAAATATGCTCCTCCTCCTCCTACTCCTTCTCAACTCGACTCGAGCTGCCTCTCATTTATTATTTTGTTCACTTTTTACCACTAAAGGGTCGTAAATCAAATGAGGATAAGTGAGTCTTTAACCTTCCTTAACAAAAAGAGCAGCCCACCCATAAACACACGAGTTTGCTGCTCGCGCACACGGCGGATATTATATTAAATTCGTCCCTTCCTTAATAATTACAGTAATTGCCTAGTTATCTTTACCAGTCCACCACTCTGTTTTTCACACCTCAAAAAAATCTTTAAAAACCTTGGGACTCTAAAAATAGTACTTAATACAACCCTTAAATTAGCTAAAAAATAATAATAAAGCTTTTATTTTTATATTGTTTAATATTTGTATTTTTTTACGTATTATTTTAGATCCAGAATGCTTCTTTTTAAAGTAATTTTGCGGAGAGTTGAAATTAACTCGGAACATATTTTTTTAGGGCAGTTTCAAAGTTAGATTAGCAAGTTGCATAACATGTTTCTAATTGAAAAATTTTACATGTTATTGAGGGAAATTCTTATTTGAATAACATTGATTCCATATCAAAATCACCACTTCCGGTGAAATTGGAAAAATGAAACAGATGGGAGGGAAAATTCACGCGGGACGAAGGGACGGTGGGGTGTCTAAAAAAGCGCTGCTCTTTTGGGGTCCATTCATCTGCAATCGCCTTAATTGCATCTGGGAGAGCGTGAGTGACAAGAGAGCGAGCAGCGCCGTTGAATTATACATAAATAATGATTGATACACGCGCGGGCGCCTCTCTCACGTTCTAGTACGAAAATTAGAATAATGAGAAAATACAATTATCGCGCGCGCCAGGGGGAGAACGAAGCCCCTGTGTATGTGTACGATCGGGGGTGGGCGCAAAATATTTTCTCCTTTATTTCTCTTTGATTCAATCATCTTATAAGTGCAGGCTGGTGGCGGCGTCGGTGCGGTGGAACACTTCAGAAAAATTAACTATGACACCCTAATGCATCTAATCGCGTTATATATCAGTCGGCGAGAGAGAGAAAGAGACTTCTGAAAATCCACCACACATACTGCGAGAAAACGAATGGCGTCACGATAGAGAGAGGCGGCAGCGTTTTAACCTAATTGAAATAGTGCTTGCTCGCCAGCTTTTATATCATATTGGACGGCGAGTTCCAGCCGCAGCACCTTTTCCGACGTGATGACCGAGCGAAACGCTATCGATTCACACTCCGCAATTAAAAATTCACGCCCAATTTGCGGCTGATATCGCGCGAGCCAAGCTCGGAGAGAAAAATACGAAGCGTGCGACTCATTTTTTTGCTAATTAATCAACCCGCAATTTTACATCTCGGCGTTTCAAGACCTTGAGATCGCTCGATCCAATAATATAAAATTTCATGGCCCGGACGGAAAACGATTTCAATTTTATCTGGCAGCAAAAGGGCACGGCCGGAATTATTATCACAGAGTGTAGTGAAATTTAAATTGCAGATCAGCCGGGGCTCTCTTTCTTTCTTCGCTGGTCCCGCTGCTGATAATGCTATAAATATATAAATGGTGAAAAGAAAGAGGAGCAGCTTGCCTCTGCCGCCGCCGCCGCTGCTGCTATTCAGGTCCACGCTCTAAAGGAGATACGGCCCATTACGTTGTACTGGGCTGATGATGCGAGCAGCCAAACTTTATATATTATACATATATATAAAAGATTGCTCGCTTAGGGGGAAATATCATCAGGGATGGGGCCGTCCACATTATACACACATAGAGTAGCTTTATCACATGGTAATCCGTCATAGTTTGACAGCAATACTGCTGCTGACGCTGAAAAGAAGAACTTTTATGTGCGCTAGCCCTTGTAATAAAAAGTTGAGAGTTGCTATCGTCGCGCCGATCGCGAGCAGAGTAAGCTGTGGCCCATGAATGAAATTATCCAGTGGCCAACTTTTGTTTTGGAAAAAAAATATATCTCAATTTTCGATTTGCTATTCCACGAGACATGGAAAAGTGCATTACTTGTTGGACATGTCGTTTTCGCTCCCTGGAGACGCGACGGGGTGCATCCTTCCTGGCTCTCTTGTACTTTTTTCTTGTTCCAGCCATACTTGACCTCACAAGCTCAAAAATTCAACACACTTCACATGAAATTTTGAACACAGAAGCACACGGCCATAAAAGAACAGGAGCAGAGCCCGTGGAAAATAATAATAGTAATGCGCCCCAGACCATTCTCTAACAAGGGAAATATTTTCACGGCTCCACAATGGAAAGAAAGAAATTCAGCTCAGGTATGCCTGCCTGCATGTGGGAAAAGCTTCTGTTGGGGCCATAAAACGTCGCCCACCATAAAGGGCTGGGGAATTCTTTCTCTCTTCGCTAGTCTGAAATTTCAGTGGTCATTTTCAAAATTAATTTTTTTTCGGTGCTTGAGGAAAAACTAGCGCACGGCGTGCGTATTAATTGGAGCCTCTTGAGTGATAAGGCGACAAGTTAATGCCGAGATAATTTGACATTCTGACACGAAACGATGCTTGTCAACACTTTCAGCAACAATATTCTCAAGTAGGCAGACTGTAATGTGCGCGACTGACTGGCAATATCTGCTTGCGAAAGATTTGAGCACGCGATAAGATTTCGGCGCTTACAGATTGTTTGAGGAGAATTTTTTTGATTGCCTTAATAATTCGATAAGGCCGCGAAGCAATAAGTAAACATGACATGGCCAGAGAATAATTTTCACACCTTCAACGGCGGGCCAGCGAGCGGCCTTTGGCGCGTGAGATTAGATTTACAGCTGCGGCTAATGGCCAGCATTTATGTCGTGCAGGGCACTTGTAATTTTATGGCCATAACTATTAGACAAAAAAATATAAAACATAGTCATCACGCCAGAGCTTTAACAAAATGGCCCATAACTATAAGGAGCAAAAAAAGCATCAATTTTGGTCACCAAAATTTAAAGTAAAGAAAATATAAAAATAAATTTTAATTTTATTTACTGATTTTTAGTATCTGTAAATTGAAATTGTTTACATTAAAAAATTTATATAATTATATTTTTATTTTTCTTTCAATAATGAAAATTCCAACAACAAAAAGTACGAATTAACTACATTTTTTCTTTGTAAAACACAATCAAAGAACAGATTTAAAAATTATATTTGTAAATTACATCACCTTCAATTAAAAGAGAAAATATCAAAGGAGATCTGAATCGAACTTGTATTAGGGGCAATACTTTGTCTTCTTGATAATATAAATTATTTTTACAATGTCAATGATTAATTAACTTTACATTAAGAGCAATAATGAATGCTTTAAAAAATTAAATTCAATTAAAAAATTATTATCAACTTTGTTAGGCAAAATCAGTCTCATTTTTCTAATCACTTTTATCAATGGATGCTGTCATATTGACGAAAACGGAACCCCCTGATACAAAAAACAGAACAAGAGGCGTATTTATGCAGGACAGAGATTTCGCGTCTGTGGCTGACGTTGCGAGTCGATCTCGCCGGAACTGGTAACTGGTTCGTTTCCCCAGAAATCACGGGGGGCAGCAATTATTATTGTTTTCTGCGGTGGCGAGAGAGGGGGCGGCACGTGTCTCGCGGGTTGCATGTGCCAATAGCAGAAATTATTATTAAGAGGGTCATAATCTTGTGTGTGTGTCGCACGCCAAACGCAGCAGCAAGAATTTTTGTTTGCTTGCAGCACATACAAAAGTCTGTATGGACGTATGATTACATCAACCGGGCATGCAGGGGGTTGATTTTGGCGGCGCACACACAATTAAACAGGCGAAGGCAGCAGAGCGGATATTGTTCGGTTGTGCTTCTTGGGCCGCCGCAGCATTCACGCAGCGGAGGAAATGAATCGCCACACACAAAACGAAAGAATTCTCTGCTTGAACAATGAAATGCCCTCGATTCGGAGAGCAAGGGTGGAGGGAGAGCGGGGGAGAAATTAAAAAATCGAGCATGGGGGGCTATACGGCGAGTGAATGTGTGTGTATGGTCGTATGAAATTATAAATAAAAGCGCGCGGACCGTGCAGCGGAGAGAGAAAACATCATCCCTGTCACACGCAGATGTTCTCAATTTAGATTAGAATTGTTCCTTTCCATACACACACTCGCATAATAGCCCCTGTAACTACAAAGAGATTATTGCAGCGCGCACCAGTGAGAGAGCTCTGCGGTTTTTAAACAAAACAGCCTTTAGATGGGAACAACGCAGCACAAACTCGGTTGGTCTCCCCAACATTTTGGAAAAAAAACAAAAGAGAAAAAAGGGGCGCCACCGAAAATAATTTCCATTCTGCGCGAAATTCCATAAGAGGAATTTTTTTTTCAATTTTTTTCCATCTCCGGAAATGCAAATTCGAGCCAAGGGTTTCTCTCTGGAGCTTTAAATTTTTGCTGTTGTGCGATATATTGATTGTTGCTGTGCTCGGAGTCGCAGCAGCCAACGTCTGGGTCTGTGGCGCTATTTTGCGCCATTCTCACATAATATTCGTTCGGGCGCATGCAGGGAGCCGGCAGAGGTTTTATGTGAATGGTTCTTATCTTTTAGACAGCCAGGATAATTAAATTTGTCCGTGTGATTTATTGGCCGCTGCAGAATGGGCTGCCGAGCGCGTATTAAAGATACAGGGGGTAGAAAAAGTTATATAGCGAGTGGGTATAAGAAAAGGCACCCCTGATGCAATGTTGCGGAGCGCAGCTACTTTCTCCGCAGCTCTTATCCGGCAGCGAGCGCCCTTGATGCTGATAAATAGGTCCCAGCTGAAGGTATTGCCGGCGTGCATTACACCCTTATTGCCCCCAAAATCAATAATCACTGCACTATTGCGAGAGAGCGCCCCGGCGGAAACGCCGCCGAGAGCTGACAGAGAGTTGAACCAATCTGGCTTTGTTATGGAAAATTGTCACGAACTGCGGATTATTTACTTTAAAACTATAATAACGATAAGTACTTTATTTCAAATAAAAGTGAAAAGTCAACGGATTTAAATAATACTTTTACTCTCAAAGTGATTTCTAAAAATATCAATTCATTCATTATTCATAAAGGCTGATTTGAAAAATATTTTTACTGCAAACTTTTGATAAAGAAATTCTTGAAGTTTTTATTTAAATTGTTTTTTTTTCATCTTCCAGATAAATAAAATGCGAGGATAAAAGAAATTGAGAAAAACTCCATTTATCAAAAATGGTAATTTCATAGCAAAATTAATTCACCCAGAACTTTTTTTATATTTTCCGTCCTCAACAGGAGGGTGGCGCTACTTTCCGAAATGAAAATTTCACCGCGCGTAAAATGACTTGTTTTACGAGCGCACTCTTGGCACGGAACGATAATTCCGGAGCCGCTTGATGCCCCTGTGATTGCGACGATGATGGGGGTGGCTTTTTCCCGATGCTCTCTCTCGCTCGTGGGAGACTTTGATGCGGACGGGTGCTTTGAATACATCAAGCGCGCGCCAAAGAGAAAGAGGGATGCACCGCAAAACAAAAAACCGACGGCGGCGGCGGCACAGAAACCCGACACCATCGAGCGCTTATCAGTTGGCGGTTTTATAAATGTACGCATGCAGCAGGGCGTCAAAATTAACATAAAGCATCGCCGCTCGCTGGCAGAAAGATATTAAATATCGCGGTCCATCTGGTGGCACTGGCGCAAAGGAGGGCGCACAGATCTCGCGCGCCGTCGTCATGGCAACGCAGAGTCAAAGGGGTGGCGCGAGCGCGGCAGGGTTTTAAGCATGAGAGCGTACAAAGGTGAAAGGTCGGCTCCCCGGAGACCAAAACTCTTCTCGCCCATCTCTTCGCTCTGGCAAGAGAGAAGAAAATCACCGTCCATGTCGCAAGCAAGAAACTTTCCGCTCCGTCCCGCTTTTATCCGGGAGATTGGGGCGAATTTAAGACTTCGCCAGCGAGTGCGCGCCCGGCCCCGCCTTTTACTCTTTTTTCTTCCTCTCTCTTTCTTTGATAGCACTCACGGATTGAGTGAAGAGTTTGCCGGGACCATACACAGGGGGTGAGCCGCGCAGTATTTCATTTTAATGGTCCTCCTCCGGCTTCGAGATTCCATTACTCAGCCACTGCGAAAGTTGCCGTTTCGCCCCCAAAACTTATCTCGAGCTCAAGCGCGCCCCCGCCTCTGCGAAATTTTCAACTTGCTCACATAATTTTATATAATTTTGCCACCTCTCGGGGGTGCATAAATGGTACTGTAGCTAGAGAGAAAGAAAAGAGACTTGGCTGGCTGCATTTCAGAGGAATGTAATTGCGCGAGCAAAAAAGTTTTCCTCCACCGCGCCAGCAAAGAGAAGCTATTCGCCGCCTCTCTCTCGCTGCTGCTGCTGCTGGGTGTTCTAATTAAGCAGCAAAATCCCATTAAAAGATTGCCGCGCTGCTATTTTAGCCGCCTGCTCCGCTCCCCATTCCATTTTGATGTTTTCCAGGGCTTAGATTGCTTGATGGCGTTGCACAGAGCCTTTATATAGAAAGGCTCCCGCTGATGTGAATTTTTTCGCCTCCGATTGGCAAAAAGAAAGAATTTCGTTCACTTTCCTTTTATATATACGTTTTTTTTCTCTGGCTCACTTTAAGGAGTGATATATTACACGGGGTTGTGTATTTATTTCCCAACGTTGATCACGGGGGAGATATAAATGCGAGCGAGCGAGGCTGTCTTAGAGTCTTTTTAGCACGTAATTATGCGGAAATGTATGCGCGGCTGCCGAGTCGCGCGCTCGCTCGGACTAAAAATAAATTTATGTACGTGCACCCAAATTGAATGAGTCGGAAAAAGACGCGCCGAGCCATCATCACTCATATTCGCACCTCCACCGCTGAATGGCTCCATTAATCCACTCCCTCTCCGTTTTTCTCCGTTTTCGGCAGGAAAAATCCTGCTGTGTAATTAAAATTCACCTGGGCGCATCCGAGGGTCATTTTCTTTCGCATGCAGGCGCTGCGTGAGTCGCGCAATTACTCTTTATGGAGCCGAGGGGAGCACTAGTAGCCAGTTTCGCACGGGTGCCGCACTTTCGTGCTCATTTACCTTGCTTTAATGCTGTTAAGAAAGTCATAACGGAAGGGACCTGCCGAGAAAACGGACCCGTACTGGGCCATTACGCCGCCGTCAAATTAGACTTTCCTGACCGAAATAGGCCCGCCGGAAAAAAAGTAAATTCCCCTTTTATATGAGAGAAAGAGAAAGAGAGCGTTTTACAAGCTATTTTACGCCAATAAAAATGATAATACGCACCATAAAAGTAAAGAGAGATTTCCCAAGCAACACTCCGAGGGCTATGTGCAATTTCCTCTCTCTTCGAAAATAGCATGCACGTCGGCAGGCTCGATTAAATTCTCTTTTCCTTTCCGTGGATTCCCACTCCTGAGCAATATTTTTGATATGATCGCGCGCGCCACGTCCATTATATTATCCCAATGGCTCTATTACACACACACCCATATACAAGGGGGCGTTTATTTTATTCATGCACACTGGGATTTCATCATTATCATCATCGCCACCACGTGTGTAATCGTTCCATTGCTGGGGAAAAAAATAACACACGCAGCCGTGCTGGTGGATGTGTACGCCACATGTAGCAGTGTTAAAATTCGGTGGCCATGTGTTTGGAATCTCACCCCAGCAGCACCACGGCCCGGCGGAGAGGCAAAGTGTAAATTTAGATGAGTTTCTCTCTCTCTCGCGCGCGCGGGGACACCCGCATTGCCCCTAATTTCAAACCTCCTGAAATATTTCAAAAATTATTTGCCCTAAAATTTTTCTCCCAAAATATTTTGTCCAAAATTATTTTTTCATTTCCCATAAAATTCATTTGTCCTTAATGATTCCCCCGATCTTTCGAGATCACTCACCAGATAAAAATAAATTTAAAAAAAAAGGGATGAATAGAAAAGAAATTGAAATAACTTTAAATCAAAAAGTCATTTACTTATTCTAGGCGATTTTAAGGAAGGTTTGGAAGGCTTGGGTCTCAAAAATCTTAAAATAATGAAATTCTCATCAATATATTTTTAAAAAATTTTTTTTTCTCAGATAATTGTTAGTGTGCGTGTGTTTTTTTCTGTTCTATTTTTTGCTGTGCATTTGAGTATTAAAAAATTATAAAGCTTGTTTAAGATAGGCAAAATAGTGTTTAGCCTCTTTTCCGATGAAAGATGAAATGCTCGGTTTTTATTTACTTTTCCCGTGAATAATTAGTTTTTAGACTTTCGACACTTGTGTTTTTCCCCATCGATGAAGGTAAAAAAAATTACCGTTCATTATAAGGTAACTAGAGATGATGAGAAAGATCAGTCTAAGATTTTTTTTTTTACTTTTATGGTAATTTTTTTCAACATTTATTTTTAGGGCATTTGTTTTTAGGCCCAATGAAGATGTTGGTTTTAGGACAAATGAATTTAGGGGCAATAACGGCGACTCACTCTGTAGCTCTCGCTGCTCCTCGCACTCGTGCAGCGCGGCAGTGAAAAAACAACGCCATACGCGCCGCTGCACCCTACACCCAAATCTAAGTTTAGAAAAATTGTGAAGAAGCTCACTTTTGACGGAGTGCTCTGGCGTGTGAACGGAAACGGGCATCACACAGCCGAAAGGGAGAAAAGGGATCGACTTCTCATCTGCAGTGATCATTATTACAACGAGCTGGAGAGTCGTCCCGCCCGCCACCAGGGAGGAATTATATGTGCACGCGAGATTGGAAACAGAAAACAGAAGCAGTGCACGAGACAGACTTAATGGGGACCGCAACGATTATTCCGACTTTGAGAATAAGAGGGATGGTTTGTTTATAAATAGCGGAAATCGATAGATGTGCACAAATAAAACCAGATTTCAATATTTATCCTCAATCATATGATGATGTCAATGATTTCTCCTCAAAAATTCCTCATTGTAAAAAAATAATTGTATTAATAATTATTATTATTTTAATGCCAAGGAAATGTTCATTTAAATTTATTTCATTCAATCTGTACTTCATCTGGTGTTCAGTATAAAATAATATAATATTTAATATTATAGCCTTAATAGAAATCAGGTTTTATTTGTCCCCCTTAAGAAAATCAAAAAATTAATTTAACTAGCAAAATTAAATAATTATAAAAATTAAGAAAATATACATTAACTGTTTTTCTTAGTTTAAATATTTTAGATAATTATGTATGTATAAAAATAAACTATTAAAAACCAGTTATACATTTATAAAAAAAATTGAGTATATAATCCCAATTGGTTTTGGAGCGTTTGGGGCGCAATTACAGCAAACAGATTGCATAACTGACAGGGGCACAAGGAGGCTTGAAGGATCGCGGTGCCGCTGGTGTTCGTCGTGGCGTGAATCGAAATTTGAGCGCGTGCCAAGCGCAGCCCCAAAACATTGCGCCATCGCTCTTCTCTCGCTCAAAAACGCAAGTGGCAGGCAAGTGACCATTTCGGGGGCCGGGGTTGAGTTCGAGCGGTGGGGCTCGGAGTGAATTGCAATTATTTGCATTCCGCGTCGTCGGCACTCGGGCCAATTTGCGCGGCATGCGCGCTCATTAGCGCGGCCACGAGGGCGGCCGACGACGGATTGGGTGCCGACGGGGTCGACAGCGGCCGTCATCTTTTTGTCGGCGCGAATTACCGCCGTTTTTATAAATAATTAAGGAGCGCAGAAGAAGAAGTAGAAGAGAAGGACGCTCGGAGAGCGACGACGCTGCTTGCTGCCGGGTCGTTATTTTGTGGTTATTCTGGCAGCGGTGACACTATTTTTGACTGGTGGTGGCAAAAGAACGCTAAAGCTGCCAAGAGAAAGAAATAAGAGAGCGGCCAGAGTTTTAGTGCGAGAGGAATGGGATGTTTTGGGATATAGAGACGACGCGAGTGATACCAACAAGAAAAAATACGAATATTTTCTCGCGGCAGCGCAGCCCTCGCTCGGGCCCCGAGTGCCGTGTTGCCCTGGCTCTCTCACTCACTAAACAGCCGAGCAAAAAGGGCGCCTAATGGCCCCGACTGGTATTTTAATGCACGGGCCGACCAACAGGTGCAATTGAAACTGGCTCTCTCTATTTTTATCCAGCCGATATATACGTGAGCGGCGGGAAATTCGATCCCGCCGTCAACTAGTCGCATGCAGCATATAGAGGGCCCGCATCTTTGAAGTGACAACTCCGCCACACCTGACCTGTCTATATTTCGGATTCAGCGCCGAGGGCTGTTCTTGATCTCATTCACGCCGCCGCCATGTTTATTATCTATCTATCTCTATAGCCGTATATACGCGTCCTTCTATCTGACTGAGAGAGTTTGCTGTTTGCGAGCGAGAGTGCGTGATGGATCAAATGACGCCCACCCACGCAATCGCTCGGACAGTGTTTTACGCCTCTCCGCCCGACCGCTACAGAGCTGCTGACCGAACGCATTTTTTATGGCTGACCTCGGGCCGATCTGCAGTAGTTGCTGCCCGAGACGATACAAATTGGAGGGGCCGAATAAAGATAGATACAGAGAAACAGAAAAAAAGCTAGAGGGTAGGATATCTGTACTACTTTTCATCAAAATAAATTCAATAATAATTAAAAAAAGATTTCATTTAAGCCACAAATAATTTAAAAATCAGATGAGTTCATTATACAAAAAATAGCATTTATCTACTTATTCATACTTATAAATTGATATCATTTAAATAAAAAACCTTAAATTTACCATTTTTTTTTTATTAAAATAATTTTATATCAAATTCCCTATTTTGAATTATTAATAATTTTCAGAGAAAAATCAAATGCGTTAAAACTTTACTATTGTACACAGGTGTGCAAACGGGTTAAAAATGATTGAGTGGCCAAAAAAGTCTAAATCTTGCCGCCATGTTATTTTTCCTTATTTGTCACTGATTGGAGCGTGTAAGCTGTTTAATCATCGCTCATGCAGATCAGCTCTCCAGAATAGACACTTGACGCGATTGTAACACAATGAATTTTGGTACTTTGACACGGCACAATCAATCATGCAGACATCAACACTCGCACAAGGCGGCGGTGGCGGCGCACCACGCATAGCATTTTTACCTAGCCTGGTGATAATTTAATCTTCTCCGCGGCGGCTTTATCAGTTAATCCGCTGGGCTTTATCTTCCAAAATAGTCCTCACGCGTTAAGTGGGCGACTTTTTACAGCGTTTGAGCTGAACTATTATTTTACGACGGGTACGTATAGACGACTGCTGACGTAGAAATTGAGCAGTTTAAATTTTTAAATGAAAAAAAAATCCTCAAATGGGCTTATTCCTTTTTCACCTCGTCATGTTATAGTTGCACGTATATATGCTGTATAAATTTTATAATTGAAGACGCAGCCGAGTATATATGAGAGGGAATTTGAGAGAGTTTCGCTAGCTCAGCACAACTTATATATATGTGTGTATTTCTCGGACGGTGGAAAAGAACATTTTTTATATAATTGAGGCGAGCACGCCAGCCAGCAGTAAATGGAGGAGCTATAGGGTTTTTGAAAACCTTGAAGTACCTCGTCAGAAGTACACTCCTGGTGCTGTTGTGTTTTTTATGTAATGATAAATAACAATGGTATATAGAAAAACAGCCCGCGGGCCCGCGTTATTGTTGAGCACTGCAGGTTTCTCAGCGTGATACAAAGCAACATCATCTTCTCGGCCTTAGCATCTTCATACCAGCTCTTTTTGATGATTGGAATTTTTCGGGCTTTTGTTTTGTCTGGTTAGCTTCCCTGCAGGAGATTCGTCTCCGCGCCAGCCATCCGCGCGCGGTGAAAAAAAATAGACTGTGCAGGATGAAAAGAGAGAGGAAAAATAAAACCTCGGCAATCAGGTGGGTCTACGAAAATTCAATCCGAATTTCAGAAAATGCCAAATTTTAAAATGTATGGCTTTGGCGTTGAAAGGAGGAATATAATAAAATTACGGCTGGCTCCGATGCGGCTGATGATTCAAACAATGGGCATCGCAGTCGGAATGTTTTTTATTGCGGCGCGATGAGTTATTGCACGGCCGATTCATCTTGTTTTATTTCATCATCTGGCTGCGTGTATTGCCAATATTGGCGTCTAGCGGGCGCCAAATAACATTACATCCGCAGACAAATAAATGCTCACGGCGAGTACGTAGACAAAATAATAATAATTTAATTACACGCCCCGAAGCCGCTCGAATTATTTTTTCTTCTTTCACTCCGGTCGAAACAATTACAAGAGAAATTTCGGCAATTACCGCGTGCGAGAGCTGATGGAAATCCACTCCAGCATTCTAATCAGCTAAGGTGAACTTCTCGTCTCGAGGAGAGAGAGAGGCGTGCGCGCAGAAAATGAGGCGGATTTTCAATTTAAATTCCCCTCGCCGACGTGTGAGGGAATTAATTTCGGCGTTGAATTCGCATTTTAATGTGTATTTCTCACTTTGTTACCAAATTGCAGGCGAGACGCGCAAGAGGGAATAATGGCAATAAAATTTCCTCTCTCTCTCTTTTTCGTATACACAAAACTCTGCTGGCGTTTGCAATATAAACCCAGGACGAGATAACAATAGGCGCTGCCTGAGTAAAAGAAGAGAAGAAGAGAGCAGCGCGAGGTGTTTTATATGGCGTCACTAATTTGACTTCACACTTATAGCTGCCATACCAATTTATATACGTGTGTAGAGACTTCCAGGAAGAGTGAGACTGCATCCGCCCAAGCAAAAAGGCCAGCTCGTAAAATGGCCAAAAAATAAATTCCTCTCATAGCTGGGCCGATTGTGCGGAGACGTGCGAAAACAAATTCAATTTCGTGCCGAGAGAAGAGGTGGTAAAAATAAAAATTAAATAGATCTCAATGGAGGTGGCGGAGGAGATTTTGGCTCCCATTCAGACAGACGCCCGTGCGAGGATTATTTATGGCAGGACCTGCGATCGCCCAATTATTGCTTTATGGAGCTGTCAATCAGCGAGAAAAACACAGACAGGACCGAAAAATGCATCGGCCGGGCGCGTCTGGAGCATTTTGCTACCTGCTGCCGCTTATTTTTTAATGATGCTGATGAGATACACAGACACACGGCGCACAGTAAACCATTTGTAAACATATTTTATGACCTTAAAGTGTAATAAAACTGGAAGGGTTTCATTTTATAGTCTGGTGGTATCATCGCCACCAGGAGATTATTATTTTAAAAGAGCATCCCGGGTGCGTGCTGGTGTTAAAAGAGAGGCCACTCGTTTTCGCTCCATTCTTTCCACCCTTAACCACACTTGCACCCCGCTTGGAGTAAAGCAAGTCGGAAAACAATAGCTTGATTTTGACTCTCGCCGGAATATTATCAAAAAAGTACTGGTTTCAAATTTTTTTTTAAATTATTCTTACAAAAATTTATAATGGATGCTGAGCTGGATTAAACTTTAGAAGGTTTAAAATTTTTCCAAAATTAAAAATGTACAAAAAATAATTAGCTTTAAATTCAAATCATCATGATCATGGTTTAAAATTTTTAGTAAAATTAAGATTTAAAATGAAATTTTGAATTTGCTTAAACTTTTAACACTGCAATTAAGAAAATTAAGGGAAGCAGCAACCCCTGCCTCATCTTCAGCACCGGCCAATTAAGGCGCCGCCGGGACAGGTAGCCTAATCTGTTTATGGCCGTGTTTGCTCTCGCTGGCACCAGGACTTGGAGGAGCAGACGCTGAGGCAGATAAAGTGTGGGAATGGAAACTCATTCGCAATTCCGCCACCGAGATAGATTTAATTGGCCGCCCGCGCTCATCTGCATTTAATATTTGGCCGTCAACCCGCCGAGCAGCAGTAATCACTTTTTCATTCTTCCCTCCTCAGAGCCAAGCAGCCAACAATTGAATTAAATTCGGCCCCATTATGCATTGTGCAAATGAAATAGAAATCCTATGCAAATAAAGTTAGCTAAATCTGTGTTAAAGCTTCCCGTGCCCGCCTGCCTGCCTTCCTAATATTACAAGTTGCAAGCAACGCCTTTTGCATACTAAACACCTCCGTCCCCGACCGCGTCTTCTTCCAACCCCCCTCGCTACTCTCTCGATCTGCCCATTATTCAGCCCAGGCACTTATCCCACGCCCACCCACACCTGAGTCTCGCTCCGCTTTTTCGGCAATTTATGGAATTATTGGTAAACGCAGGTACTCACCACATCAGGTGTGCTGGCCCCGTCGTGCGAGGTGGAGTCGGCGTTGCTGCGGGTGCCGTCGTTGCCGTTGGTCGAGCCGGTCAGGTCTGGCAGCGGCTTCGACGAATCTCTCTCGTCGATCACCAGGTCGATGGGCATTTTTCCCTTCAGACAGCTGATGTACCGGTGACAAAAGTTATCGCACAACTCGTGGACCTGGAAGAAAAATATCAAATCAATTAAATACATTTTGAAATGATTAATTATTTAAATAAAAATTTTACAGTCAACAATTGAATGCAAACAATTTATTTGACAAATAAACAACACTAATAATGCAGATAATAAAAATAAATAATAAATTATGTTGGAGATGAAAATTTTTATTAAAGTTTTTGTAATGAAAAATTGGAACCGAGCTCCTCGTCACACATTTAATGTTTTTCAATTTAAAAACTCCCAATTTTTTGCATAATTTTTTTCTGTTAGTTTTAATTGGAAACGAGAACCCCTATTTTTTTTAAGTACCAACAGACCCACAGGTCACCTTTTAGAATCAATTTTAATTTTTTTCTTCTTATTTTCCCTTTGCGACAAAGGTTTTAAAATTTTTTTTCTAAACCTGCATTTTTTTCTTTTCTTTTTGTATAATCCCATTATTTTGGAGGACCCTTTAAAGTCCATAGAGCAGATTTATTTTCCATCAATGTTTGTGTATCAACCCCGCACCCAGCAAAATAGCCCTTTTCACGACAAGAATGGAGAAATAATAAGGCTCACTCGGTGGCATCCGCGCCGTAAATAAATTGGAAAGCCACGCAGGCGAAAATCGATGCGCGCTCTGCCCTGGCTGCCGTTCTTGTTGTGTACGTTGTTGTTGCCGGCATTATTATTATTATTGCATCCCCGATGTTGTTATTTTTGCCGGCCGTAATGGAGGCAGGTAGAATAAGGAAAGATTAGGAGCTGGCTGGTGATGCTGCGAGAGCGGGGGGCTGCCTGCCTTTTTCGTAATAAAATACAAGACGGCATTATTTTTCCTTTAAAAAGTGACAGATATTGCTCTCCGGCAGCCACGATATTATTCCCCGTGTGCGCCTTTTATCCGTCCTTCCATCTCTGAAATCTCTGACCCTTCTCCCCCCATGCCATCTCCGCGAACGGTACATGCGAGCAAAGGCAAAACAAGCTTTCTCCATAGGCCGGGACGAATTTCCAAATTCCGGCCACCCTTGCTTGCTCGCTGCCTTTTTTCGCGTCGGGTGTATGAAATGACGATAACCGTGATTCGCTTGTCTCTCTCTCTTTCTTTGTCGTCGTCGCAGGCACAATAAAAATGTTTGGCATTCCGACGAGCACCCCATGCATGCCCGAATAATAACGTTAATCCAGCGGAGAGGAATAATGGCCGCGCCCCGTGTTCGAAACCGCATCGCGCCGAGCGAGAGACCCTTTCCGAAAACAACACACACACCCCGGTGGCAGGCGGGGGGATTACACGGGCCAGGCCGGAGCGCACAATTAGAAACCACCATGCGCACTCTTGTCAGCATGAACGCCCAATGATTAATTGTTTTAATCAAAATCTCGCTCGCTCCCTCTCATTTTGCGCCTGCATTCATGGCCGCCTGGTGCATGCGCCGCTCACTTTATATATATTCTCGCCATTTTTCTCTTTAATTGCAAAAAGACACACGCGCCCCCGTCCTTTTTAATTTGAATTCCTCCCCGCATTCCTCGGCAGGGGCGGAAATTTCCGATGGATCGGCTTCTTTGCATAATCGACCTACCGACGGCGCGACGACACGGCCAAAACAAACACACTTTATACTTTTCAGCCTGTGCACGCCTGGATAAATAATGACTGGTGTTGACATTTCGTAAACAAGAGATTTTTCCTCCGGCTCTGTATGGAATACGGGATCGTGCTCGCGATAATGATCGGTGACTTATTACGATTGGATTGAAAAATATTGTATATTTCTGACAACTGTTTGTTTATCGTAAAGAAGTTTGGGGTGCCTTTATGATTAATTACTTTATGATCATTAGGTGTGTTTTTGGCTACATGTAGAAATCCAAATTGATTTTTTCCCTAGAAAAATGTGCATATTTTAGACAAATTTCCGCATAGGGTCAAAGCAATTTTAGCTTTCCTTTCGTTCTAATAGGTCCTAGTGACTTATATTTAAAACAGCATTTCTAAAAAATTGTAAATTAAAAAAATTATAATTATAAACTTTGTTTTAGTCAAGTGTATATTTTTATTGTTATATATTTTTCAAATTTATTGATAATTTTATTATTATTAAAAATTTTTATTATTTAATAAATGATTAACAAACATTATTTCAAAATAAGTTGATTACTCCTGACTAATTTAAAAAAATCTATAGTTTGAGTATAGATTAAAATAATTATTTATTATTCAACGTGGGATATAAGATTGAGGTAAAATTATGGAAATTAAATTATATGGTATGGTTGCATAGTTTGAATCTCTAAATTGTAAGAAATACCGTGATGTCTGTAATTATTATTATAAATGGTTTTTTAAGTTATTGAAATTAATATCAAAAGAGTTATGCTGCTGCATTATGAGTTTTCCCGATATAAATTCATAAACTCATCGGATTGAAATATTCTAACAATGAATGTAGTTCTGAAACAATTTTTTTTAAATGAATTTACTTGAACTTTCATACTTTTCACATAATTTTGTACTTGTTCATATCATTGCCGCAAATCAGCATTATTTAATTTAAAATTCAGTAGTCCGCCATTTGTGAAAGCGTCTGGCACATGTTTGGAAGTTTTCAAATTGTTTTCTTTCCTAATTTGGAGATAAATGTGCGAGTGTGCGCACCGCATTATCTCCGTTTCGGTCGCGCTTGTGCTCACACACAGCATACATTATATGCGAATGATATGTACGTGTGTATTTTGCGTCCTGTACATAAACTCACTCATACTCACAACAATATATAACCGGTTAGGTCGCGGTTTGGCTCGCGGTGGGCGGAACATTGGGGAAAATAAAATATATATTAGAGAGAGAAAGAGAGGAGGTGGGTGGGTGGGGAATAATTGAGGCGGCCATGCCTGGGCCCGGTGTAAATGCATGCAACCCTGTGGCCATTCTTGAAAAATTCATATTTTAAAACGTAATAAAGCCTCTCCAGATCAAGCATAATAAAATCAAGGCGGAGGAGAAAAATTCTAATGAATATTTAAGGCAATATTCAAATTCGTCTTGTATGGGCATTTTTTTTTCCAGGTGTATTATAACCGTATGCAAGGAGATGCCACGCGCCCCTCGAGCGCTATGGAGCCCAAAATGGATGGAGCTGGAGGAAATTACAGAGTATGAGCGCGAGTGGAATGTCCATAATCATATGGTGCATCGTGGACCCGAAAGCGAGCGAGCGGCCTCTTGGATGGAGCTCCGATAATAAGCACCGGGTTCGCTCTCTTTGTGTGAGAAAAAACAGACTCGGGCGAATAATTCAACCGCACCGCCCACGTATAAAATCGTGAAAGATTAGGAAGATTAGAGAGCACCATTTTATAACAAAAAAGTTAAATCTCCATTTCAATAAAAATTTGCCATTTTTTTCCAAAAATTTTCAATATTATATTAAATACACAAATTAAAATTGACGTCACTTATTACACTTCTCACTTTGGACAATGGATGTGTTTTGACATTGGTGAGAAAGAATGGCGTGGAAGAAAAATGACTCAAAACAGGGAAAACGTGTTGATTATATGAGAGGTGGGAAAGAAAGCAAATAATTTAATGAGCGACAACAAAAGGTCGAGATGTGCACAGACACCTCGCGCCGAGGAAGAGCGAGCACCCCAATTATGCCGCTTTTGTGCGACCCAGGTGGAAAAAGCATCGCTCAGGCCCCGTGCGGTAATTACACCATTCCTGCGCGAGTACATTAAATTATCCACACGCGATTCTCTTTCGATCTTTTCACAAAGCGAGAGCGCGGCCAGACAGACTGACTGGCAAGAAAGAAAATCGCGTGTGAGGAATTTCCAGACTCTATTCCACTGTCACATGGGCTCGCCTTTCCACTTATCACCGGCTCCTTTGGTCAGAGCCGCCGACCGTACTTTTCATACATATTTATTCTTCCCTACACCCGATTGACCACTAGACCATATATTAAATGGCACCAGGGTCACCGATGAGATTTTTTTCCCATTTTTTTTTCGCTCTCTCGGCCTCGGATCAGGTGTTAGCGATATTGAATTATATAAAATGTATTCCGGCGGCGGCACGGACTTGATATGACGCGCCATATCTCACTCTGGTATTAATTAAAAAATTCGCCACATTGTATGAGGCGCCCGTGTCTAATTATTGAGGCTGCTCAGGTGGAAATTTGACATGGCAAATTAATTACGCCCGGTTTGGGGAAAATTGGAAGCGAGCAGAATAACCCAAAAGTTTAGACTCGGAATGCGTTCTCGCATTTGCATACTGGCTCGAAAGAATTTTTCTCTTAAGATTTAGTAAATGTCTCTTATATTCTTTTAGCATTTATACGTATGTGAGTGGAGAAGTATTATGTGTATGTATAAATAAAATTTGAGTATTTACTTTTAATCCCCTCTGTACCCAGTGCTGCTGGATTGGGCTGCCGAGGAATGCTCAAATGAGTAGGTACTTTTTACTTGCATTGTTGTCTAACTTAATTTTCTACAAGGCCCAACTTGCTCATTTTCTTGAATATTTCTTTTTTTAAAGTAATAAGAATCACAATTTAACACACGAATTTATGCTGCAGCAAAATTAATCTGATTGACATGATCCAAAACGTAAGTTCAATTATTTTTGAATTCTAAACTCTAATAAATTCAAACATTTGTACAGTTGATATTACAAAAAATATTTTAAATCTTGATTTACTGAGCTAAAATTCCACAAGTATGAAATAAAACAATTATTAAAATTTAAGAAAACAATAATAAAACATTATTTATATTTGGCTCAAAAAAATGAAGGTAACAACGAGAAAAAAAGTATAATTTTATAAACATTAAATTAAGTTGCATTTCTGTACTTATTTATAGATAAAATATATATATATATATATAGTTTTCAAATAAAAAGAAAAAATATGGATCATCCAAAGAAAAACCTTAGCTTTTCAAATGCATTCTACCTGGTTTTAATTTTCTTGTCTAATGTGAATTATTATTCAGCAGTCTTTCCTGGCAGAAAATTTCCGAGAGCGCCATTTTTCAACCTCCGAGCACACGGCCAGATTGCTTTTTGAATGACAATTTCCTTATTGAGCAAGAGCGAAGTGTAACCGACCCAAGGTTTTTCTTCCATTTACGTCCGCCGCCGGGATAAAAAATAACTAAGTACATTGCTATAAGCAGTTTGAAAAGCTGCCAAAACGTGAGAGCGGAAAATGACGAGAGATGCATGCATAGTGTATATACCAAGGAGTACACGTTCGGTGCATTAATGAATTGACGAGAGTGCATTTCGATGTCATCCGTGACACTTGAGACTGCACTTTCTGCCTGATTTATTAATAAATCTCTCCGCTAATGCATGCTGCATCTTCTCGCCGGCGTGGAAAGTGAAACGGCAGTTGTAGCCGTTTGAAGTCTCTATTTGCGCGTTGGAAAGCGACTCGAGCGACAACAGACCAGATGCACCGACTAATGACTAATTAATCAGAGCGGTAATTGCCAAGTATCTGGCGCGCAGGGGAGGATTTTTGGAATTTTTCTCGCACGCCAAGGGTCAGCCTGGGATGATTATTTATCCTGAGGGGCCGTTTCGCGGCCGAGATGGATGGTCAGGTGGTCGGCCGTGGGATGCTGCGTGCTGTGGAATGTGGCTTCACTTGCTTGCACCAAGTGTCCGTCCGCCTAGGAGGAGATGGTCACTTATCGCGGCGTGCCATCGCAGGAATTCCGAATTTAATCTCCCCAACCGCGCGCGATACACGATTATTTTATGCAAACAGGTCTCGGATTTTAAATATATATATAAAAAAGTATTCAAGAGGGTTGCAGTCGTAAATCATTTTCATCTCAATTCCAACAATTTAATCAGTTTCGGATAAAATAATTAAATAAAACGTTTTTATGGATTGTCTTACCTTTTCCAGCTCGAGCAAGTGAAACCGCAGCACTTGTATCGCTTGTACCATCTGAAACAGTGAAGACACAATTAATTACCTGTCCCTTCACGACTTAATAAATTAACCGTCAATTAATTAAAAGATTTGAGTTAATTAAAAGAAGCCTTGTTTGAGGAAACTGCATTCAAATTTAATTAAAATTTAGCCTAAACGATTGTTCTTGCGAGTGTGTTTAATTGAAATGCAGCCGGCTCGCATCTAGATTCTGCGTTAATGGATTCCTTATAGCCGCAACATCGACAGCATCTACAATTAATTCGTGAATAAAAATTCACCGCTCACTTCCTGTTTTGCTATTTTTACATAAGCAGCTACAACAACTTAATACCACGCACGCCACCACCTTTGCAAGAGAAAGAGAGAAGCGCTTGCTGGCCATTATATTTTTATTTGTACTATACATTTGCCGGGCGTCACTCGTCGATTCCCAGCAAGCAGCGTGAGCGCGGAATTACATAACTTCATTTATTTATTCATACCCATTGTTTCAACTCTCGCCGCCTTCCCCCACCTCGTCCATGTCACCTCCTCTAATTTGTGAATTAATTTTTCCACCGTGTCAAGTGCGAATTAAAAATGCAAATTATTTTCATCGATTAAAAATGTAATATGCATGAGGAAACTATAATAGTTAGAAAATTAACAGATTGCTTACAATTGTATAATTGCATCTAAGAATCAGATCTTGACTTCAGACAGAGAAAAATAGGGAAACTGAAGAATGTAGTTTGAAAGATGAGGATTTTGGAAGTAGGGAACGCTTTTATCTGCCCTGAGGCCTGAATAAGCCATCAAATATTTAATTTTATATTTATTTTCCTTTTAATTAATCATTGTTTTGTATTTTTTTTAATTTGATATTGGATTGAATGTATTTAAATCTAAAACATCAATTGCCTAAATACCATCATTGATTAATAATTTATATTATAATTAATTGCACCTTCCATGAAGTGCAAATTTATATTTTTATAAATCAGGTTAATTCTAACAGTATGTATTATATCAAAAATAGTTCTGATTTCTGTAGACGGCAGAGAGTAATAAAAAAAAACGTTTAAATTGATTTAGATTTTTAAATAAATGCACGAAATTAAAATAATATAAATATATACATAATCTATTTATAATTTAATGCATTATAATACAGTTGTTAATTTAATTTTGAATTGTTTTTTAGTGCTATTTATACCCTTAACCAAGTGCAGTGTAGGCAAATTTCCTTCACTTGTTTATCGATTGGCCGAATGATAACGCACGTCGATCGGTTGGGGTGATGAGTTGCCATCAGTTCTCTGCCAGTTTGCGCATTTCAGGCCCCATTAAAATGGCGTTCGAACCGTTCCAGCCGGCGAACGCACATCCTATCACGCCGAGCACTGAAGGGTTCATCATTTATCAGTATGTGTGCGTACGTTTATAATATGCGTGCACGCGGCCAGTCAGCCCTGTACATACGTTGGCCGGATCCAACTTTAAGGGTGTTCGTGTCAAGTCATACAGCAGCTAGAGCAGGAGGAGGAGGAGCCGCTTATCTGGCATTTCCCAGGCAACGCAAATATCGGTATGTCAACACGGTCCTTATCAAGGGTGGCCAGAGGAGCTGTGACTAAGTCACCTCTCTCTCTTGCGCTCGCACACATGTGTGCAACACACCCGAGCCAAGAGCAGGACGGACGGGTGGCTGCTGTGCGCCCCCTCGCACCCCCGACCCTGATGGCTGCCGGCAGCTGTGGGTCCTTTTCCTTCGCCAACACCACTTCCTCCCGGGTTGCGCAAACAAAGCAGTGTCAACGGACTTGTGCGGAAATTTTGAAAATTTCGTCATTAAAAAAAAAATTGTCTCAAAAAATATTTTAAAAAGCATCCTGTGATGTTAACATAATTCATGGCACTTCTTTAAAATCATTATTTCACACATCACAATACAAAAGCAAAATCAAATTCATTGAAGAATTTAAGCATTTTGTGTCAAATGATATTTAATCTATAATTGAATTCACGTTCAAGAGATTTAAAAATAATAACAATTAGTGCTTCTGAAAATAAAATGCTGACTTAAAAAAATATTATAATTCGATTGATTTTAATTTTATTTAAAAAAAAGGTTAATTTCTAATTATATTTTGCAATTAAAAAAAAAATCTTCCTATTTGTAAAAAAAAGTTAAATCAATTATTATGTAAGAAAGCATAAACTGACCAATTTAAAAGGCGTTACGAGGTGTAAGTCAACACAAGATTTTTCAACACTTCCGAAAATTGCCCCGTGCAACAGCGTAATTGCGTTTACAATTTGCCGCAATTACGTTTTGTACGTTGTACTCACTCGAATAGAAAATAAATGTAATTGTGAGCTCGGCATGCACAGACACACTTACGCACGCAGTTCAAAGCGGCGCGGGCTTATTATTAAAAATCCGCGGAAAACTCCAGGGTCAAACGTGCTGAAAATAGCTGCGCGGCTCGCCACTTTTTGAATATTAATCATTTCCCTTGAAAGTGGGCATTTTTTTGGCTCGTCGACGAGAAATATAAGAAAAATGCAAATATGTATTAAAAACCGAGGCGATTTTTCTCCCATTTGGAATAGCCGAAAGAGCCGCTTTTTAATGCACGGATAATAGACGTGTATAGGAAGAATAAAGGGAAAAACTGCTCAAGAGGGAATATTAAACAGCAGGCCGAGAGAAAAGGAACCGTCGGCGAGGCGGCTGCATCTTATTGGTGTATTTATTCACATCATCAGCATGCAAAGAAGAGTAAAATATAAATCCCGCGCCGATAGCCCCTCTCCCTATGCTCGCTGCGTGGCTGGCTTTGCTTTTTATTCTCGCTCGCACACACAGTCGACCGCACTTATATAAATATATTTACACACACACACGTATATATATTCTAAAATACTGTTGTCTCGGGAAATAAATAAGCGGCGAGAAGGGAGATAATCATGCAACTCACGAAAATTATAAGCAATTTAAGGACTACAAGACGGCCTTTTCATGCGCGTAATGCAGACTTTCGAGTTTGTGTGAATAATGGAAATTATATTTGAGAAGAGCGGTCGGCTTTCAAGGCGTTCGAGTCGTGTTCATTCCCAATAAAATCAACATAATGGCCGCCGAAATTACTACATCTCCCTGTGTGTGTGCAGCTCTTTCTTTCTAGCTAGGCGGGCAGGAAGAAATCGTAAAAAGTTACGACCCCTTATGTTTTATTTTTCTATTTCCCTTTGCTTACGTAGTTTAAGAGTGCATTAATGAACTGGAATTAAGATTTTTAATCATGCTGCCCGGTGACTTATTTATTGTTACGATGCTCTCGGATGACGTGATAGCGACGCGTTAAGAACACCAAATAAAATAATTTATATCAAATTAATGATACCGTCACGCTCGCCAACTAAATTTTATTATGGTTTGAATGCCCATGCCAAAAGTGTCCCTTGCTATTTTATTATTATTATTTTTTATGATTAAAATCAGATAAAAATGTATCAATTGGTCAGGTGATTTTAGCAACAATTTTTTTTCCAAATTCAATTTATTGTGTACTCAAAAATATCAGATATTTATGTTTTAATTACCACTAAATTTTCTAATCCCAGGTAAAATTGTACATAAATCTCGATTACATATTTAGAAATTTAAAAAAAGGATTAAGCTAGGCCCCAGTAAAAAAATTTCCGCTAAAAAATATATGAAGAACATCAAAAAGGGAAATTTATTGTTTGAACTATAATAAAAAAAAATAAATATTAATATTAAATGAAAATTCTATTCATTGCAAAATTATTCTCATTTATTATAATAAAAATATTAATTTTTTGAGTCGTAAAAAAATTAATTTCACACACTTTCTGGTGCGTAGGTCAATGAGTTATGCGGACAAAGGTATATTTACAGAGCAGTAAAGCGGCAGGTAAGCTCTGCAATAAATCAACCACGTGGTCGGTGCAAAGGTGCTAAAAATAACCCTATTAAGTCAAAACATCTCGCGCATCGCGATATATACAATTCCCATATGACTTCTCACAATGGTATTAATTTCTTTCTGCAGTCGGCCATATAATATTCTCCGTGGAGATTTATCATCTCTACACACATACAGTATTAAAACAGCCGCAGCATCTCTGACAGACAAAAGCTACGCGGCAGTACTTAGGTATAAATATATAAATTGATGGGAAGAGCAGGCGGGTTGAAAGTGAAACCTGCACGTATTACTGAACGTCTCCGATTCGCGTATTATCATATTGTATGTATTTAAGAAGAGAGAAAAGAAAAGTCTCGCTGGGGATTTGCATGCGCATGCCTCTCTCGGTATTAATTTATATTACATCGAAGGGACACCGTGGGTGGTCCCGCGTCGTTATTGTACGTTTGTGTGTGTCCGTGTGTTATTATTACGATTATCATTACGACGGGGCGCGCGTTTTTTTTCGCCGCCGCGTGTGTGCACGTAAACAATCACGCAATCGTCGCCCAAACATTACGATTGTGTGTCTCATTGAAGGTCTCGCCCGGTGCTGTGCGCGCGTAATAACTCAATAAAGGCCAATAATGTGTTTAAGGTGCACGAGTTGGCATTGGGGTGCGTGGGCGTGGCCGCCAAAAGAACGGTGATTTATTCGCCAACGGCCGGTTCTCCGCGTGTTTAATTACGCTGGAGTGACCGTAAATCACCGATTGCAAAGTAAATCAATTGTGAAAAGAAATGATGGAAGGGAAAAATATTACATTTTGGGAAAGGCGCTGGAGAGGGGAGGGGTGTGAATTTGCAAAAATTTATTTAAATTTTACTTAACAGTTTTTGATACAATATAAATAATTTATTGCTTTATAATGCTTCAAAAAAATTTTTTTTGCTTATAATTGGCAAAGGTTAATTAGAAAAATATATATTTAATATCATTGTTATATATCTACGTTTAAATTATTAATTTTTTTTTTTTAATTTAAGCAACGAGTAATATAAACTTTTAATGCATTATCTAGGATTTTCTTATTTTTATGTTACTAAACTAACTGAAATGAAATTTAAGAACTACATACTTAATAATTATTATTAACTTCAATTATGAAATCATTAAATTTGTTCAATTACTCAGAGACCAGCACATTATTAAGGCTAGTAACTAAAAAGTATTTATCTTAAACATTCTTTAATACTAACGGAAGTTAATTTTATAATAAATTATAATAATAACTTCATTTTTCAATTAAACATCATTGAAGGAGCTGTTACTCCCTCGTTGCTGCAAATTAAGTAGGTGAAAACCGTGGTGCACCATAATATTCACACAGCGGTGCGAATCGCACACCTCTTTAAAAAGCAGGCGGAGATGATTTCGGTTGTTGTTGTTGTGGGATTATTATTAAAATAATGGCATGATGATAGTGATTTGAGTGAATGAGAGAAGTGCAATAAATCATCCGACGAGCAGGCGGCTTGGCATTCCGACCGTCCGTAATTCTCTCAGCTCTGTGGTAATAATATTGACCGTCATCATCATCAAAATGCCCTATAAACACTCTTTTATGCTTCACTTTTGCGCCAACAGCTGGGAAATTACTCTCGAGTGGTGTGGCCTGGTGCTGTAGCGCCATCAGCATATTACATAAGGGCAATCAAAGAAAAAGCGAGCATAAACGGCGCTATTTATACTTGTCTCTTTGACCTGCTGATCTTATTCCAAGGGGACGTTTCCGCCTGTGGCAGGAGATAAAAAAATTGAGCCTGCAGTGATTTAAAAAGAAAAAAAAAATTATAATAAAAATGAAAAAAATCTCAACAATCTCATTATCAATTGTAACTTCTTCTCAAATAAATAAACTTTATTTTTTAAAAAAAAAATTAAAGTTATGCATTTTAATCAATGTGAACTGACTATTGACTTCCTCTTAAAAAATTGAGAGATCACGGGTTCAAACCTCTTGTGAGTTGAACTTTTTAGACATATTTAAAATCTAATGGCAGAAATTTTGCTGAATCAAATTAGGAAAATTATCTATGTGGAATTATCAAAAATTTACTTAATAATATTAGAAATTTATAAATTGACATTTTCTAAAATCGAAACCGTTATTATTTATATTAATATTTTTTTTTCACTCAAGCTTGCTGCCAGAAAACAAAACCAGAAGGCGCCTGATTGATTCATTCGAGCCTGCTGCTGCTTGAGCGCCTAATATTTGTCAAGGTGCTGCCGAGAGTGTGCCGCGTATCATTTATCATCTCTCACTTGAGATGAATGTGTGTTTCTCTCTTTTTAAATAAAGATTGACTTAGGTAAATACTTGCGGAGAGTGTCAGACAAGCCAAACAATCGGTCATGCTGAGCGCGAGGAGGAAAGAAAAGCCAAAGAACAAACGCGATCATTTCGCTCTCTTTCCTTTGCCGGCGTCAAAAAGTTTCATTCCTCTCCTCCTCGGCATTTTAAAAACACTATTTCGCTTCACTCTCTCACATATGAGTGTGTGTGAGAAAGAAAATGTGTATGACCTGTGCCGTGTGCACGGCGTTTTATCTCCCCTGCTGCAGTTCACAATTAGTGCAGAGTCATTGCTAACAAAGTGCACATGACCCGGCGGAAAATCGGCCTCCACGCCAAGGCACATTAATTCCTTTTTAAGTGAGCTGGCCGGCTGGCCGCGGCTCCAGTGGGTGCGTATCAAGCCTCACTTGAGTGGCGGCAGCGAAGCTGTCCTAAACGTGCCGCGGAGAATGAATTTTCTAAATGAATTCCCTAACGAGAGAGTGAAAAAAGTCAAGAGAGAGGACCAAAGTGGGAGGCGAAGAAATCTAATTTAATTCACATTTAATTTAATATTTTTCCCCTTTCTTATAGTAAATTTTCATTTTGAATCAGGCCTAATATTTCAATGCACAGCACAATCAGCATTTAAACTTTAAAATAATTTTTTTTCTATCAATAAAAAAATAGAAAAAGTTTTAGAAATAGGAAAAAAAAATAAGCGCTTAGTTTTTAAATAAATTTTACATATTTTATAGGCCAATTTATTTTTCCACCAGCAATGACTTTTTAGGGATTAAATGCTATGAAAAGATCCATATAATCTTAAAAGATGCCTTCAATTCAGGGACAAATTTTTTTTACGTCTTCGCTCGCTCCCCATTGAAACGTTTTTATTTGAGCTTAGCAGGATGCAAACACACGGGAATCCCTTCTTGATTCAAGCGCAGGGTGACGCGTCTCGGTTCATTTTTTACAGGATAACAGCGAAAAATGGTCTTCTATTCAAAAGAGCGCCCGCTCGCTCGCGAGAGCAGATTTCCTCAAACACAGCAGCTGATGCTGAGCAAATAGCGATAAAGGCAAAATATTTGACGACATATGTAGCTGGAATGTCAGAAAGGAAGTGGTGCTGATACTCACAAGTGAATCCACCTCGGGGTCAGCATTGTAGTAGGGCTTCTCCTGGCGTATCTGCGAACACGAAATGAGGAATTCATTACTATCGACTCGCTGCACATTGATAAGAAAAGAAAAAGAGAGGGAAAATGAAATTAGAATATAACATGCAGGACGGCAGCGGGAAAATTATCTCCCGCGGCTAAGTGCATTTCCTGCCGTCAATATACACCTGAGCAACTCACTAACTTCACACTAGACTAACTAAAATTAAGAAAAGTAGC
The DNA here is from genome assembly GCF_031216515.1 of Neocloeon triangulifer. Classification (NCBI taxonomy): domain Eukaryota; kingdom Metazoa; phylum Arthropoda; class Insecta; order Ephemeroptera; family Baetidae; genus Neocloeon; species Neocloeon triangulifer. Next base: position 13,972,015 of record NW_026775554.1, on the reverse strand, counting down.
CAGAGTGCGGTGGAAAAAAACGCAAACACGCTCAACAGGGGCGTGTTAAGTTGCTTATCTATTTTGTAGGCGAAAATTGCACAGTCTAAAAATAAACCCAGAGCTTGTTTTGTTTTTTGACTGGCCTTGAGCGTTTTTAATCTAATTTGCATGAGCACTGGTGTGTGTTTCGGCTGAGTGCACATACCGGGTGTGCGCGCAATTGGCAAATGAGAGACAATTTCGCGCCGCCCGCGTCGCTTTTCCTTATCAGCCGAACACGTTTTTCATTTCATTTCTATGTATATATAGCCCTGTCCACGTGTATTGACTGATTTCTGCGTTGACGTTGTTGGCGTGTCAATGAATTTCATTTTTTTTTTGCACTCCTATTTCTCTCTTGTCATACTAAATTCCCGGTGATTTTTACGTAATTTAAGAGCCGATGATTATCAGACCGCTTTTTTGTAATTATGAGCCCGGTGCTTTTTTAGTTGGTGAATGCGCGAGAGTACTATACACATTATATACACAGTCAGCACTCACACTGTGTGACGCCTGTGTGCGAGCTTTTAATGATAAAAATGGGACAAAAGATCATTAGCGCCGCGCAGGGCTGCGAGCGAGCGAGTGTGTGTGTGCATTATCACTGTGAACAATCACGCTGTTATTTTAATTATGCCGTGAACAGCTTAATGAAATGACAGACTCAATTATACACTCTCGCTACGTGCATGAGTAGAAATTGCATCAAACAGCAGTAATTCTACATATCAGAAATGCCGAACGGTCTGTGAATTCGATTTTCGTCTCGGAAAATCGGCGCCTATGCAGGCAGGGTGTACTTTTAATCAGATGTGGTGCGTTCGTTTGTCACGCATGCTGAACCTTAATGCTTAATGAGCTCAGCACGCGTTTTGGTGCACCAGAGGTCGCCTGAATTTCGATTCGATCATGAGAATGAAAGGGAAAAAACTCGCTCCACTGAACTAAAGAAATTTAATTTCAAACTGAGCCCGCGCAGCTCTTATCAAATGTAAAACGATAAAAGACACACAAAATAAACTCCGAAGCCAGGCAAGTTGTGAATATCAACAGGGAAAAAATTCCATTGACAACTTGGAAGTATTAAGTGTAATTTTGCAAATAATTAACCAAATTATATGTCATTTCATAATTTTAATTATACACAACGTGTTTCCAAATAAAGCTCCATTTCAACATTTAAATAAATAAACAACAAAATAATTTACAATAGTTGTAAATTAAAACCTACGAAAAATGCTAAAAACATGTTAAATATTTAACATATTTATGAATTATGCTTAAATTTTTCTGGTGTATTCTAATTTTGAATGGCAATCAATAGTGTTTAAAGAAATTAATAATATTTCTTACTTTGACAATATTTTTGTTTCTATCAATGTTATTTCTGTTTCCAAAATTAAACAAAGAATCAGTAATCACTAAAATAGATTTTGTATTAAATTATTTAGTTTTTGCAAGCCCATACTAATTTTTTTTCTTCATTTTTTTTCTATTTATTGTTTTTCGCTAACAAAAAAGCAAAAATTGGCCGAAAATGAGCAATCCTGTTGTGAAATGAAGCAAAGCCTTCTGGGAAAAGGGCCTGGAGCCGATGGTGTGCGGCAATCAATCACAGGCGGCGATGACACCTTGCCTTATTTATAAACACACGCCGGTTGACAGGCCAAATCACTACTTCCCCGTTTCAACAATGCTCTCCACGAAATTCCGGGTGCCTTTTTTTAATAAAACCAGAGCGGTCCGGGCGGTCAGAAGGGCGCACGTTACATTTTTTAATAAAAATATCCGTCTCGCAAATCGGCTCCAGTGGCGTGCCCGGCGTCCAATATCAAACATTATGCACCGGGAGAAAGAGCGGAGCCCTTTCCCTTGCGCCCCAGCTTAATGGCAAAAAGTCACACACGCGGAGCAGTTGCGTGTCTGCATTGTTATCGCTGCTTTATTTTCATAGACGGCCTCAACAATAGAGCCGCTTTGTCATACACATATATAAGAAACTGATTTTTCCGCGCCTGCCTTGCATATTGCCACCAGAGCACACACACGCAAATTTTCAAAATTAATTAGCGTCCACAGTGAACGAAGCAGGTGCAGAGATAAAACCGCGAGTGATATTCCACTCGAGCACACCCGATCAAATTAAAAAAATAAAATACGGTAGCTTCTATGGAGAGTGATCTGAAGAAAATTGTTTTTCCTGGAATTCTCATCAATCGGACCATTTCAATTGCATCCATCTCCCAGGCTCAGGACAAATTCGACGAAGCACTTAGCAATCAATTTCGAGCCCACTGTGCTGTGAAGAGAGAGACTTTTATTTTTCTCTGGCGTTTCGCAGGAGTTTACAGATTTGCTACGCATTATTTTTTTATTTTTCTCTTGGGCTGCAAAAGAGCAGTGTCCAAAAATTAAGAAGGGACGACGGGGGATGGATGGATGGGCAGGCAGTCAGTCACAAACAGGGGGACCCCGCTGATCGCTGGAGGAAAAACACCACGCCTGGCAAGACGCATTATCAGAAAAACAGCGTTTTCTCTCTGAAAAGCAGCGTTTCTCGAAAGGTTTCCTTGATTCCTGAAAGGAGCTGCTGCTGCCAGCGGGGGGTGTATTGATGAGCAAAGCAGATTATGCACAGCCAGGTAACACACAAGACACGCACACGCAGCCAAAAGGGACCTCTCTGGGTATTTTCAGAGAGAGAGAAAAGAATGAAAAAATGGGAATGGACAGAGAGCTGCAGTGGAGAAAAATGCGATATTTAAAGTTACAGAGGGATGGGAAAATGAAAAGCGACGAGGCTTTGTGTGGAATCAGCAGGGTGCTGGCGCGCACAAAAGGAGAGGCTAAGGTAACTTTGATGGCTGCAGCCACAATGCGTGCATGCAAGTCTCCCTACCTGGCAATATTTCATCCCCTTGAGAGAGAGCAAGAGCAGAAAAAGCAAACAGTTTGCTTCGCCAGCCAGGCGGCAGCGGGGCGCAGTTGCCGCCGTTCCAGGAACACAACAACAATCGACAATTGTTGTGAGAAAAGAGCATCGTCGCGGAGAGCCTATTTACTCGCCCCGCTGGCTGCCTCTTTTTTCTCCAAAATCTTTCCTCCTCGTGCTCACTGCACGATTTCAATGGCGAGAGAGGGACACGTAATGAATAAAAGAAAGAAAGGGGTGCTTACTTATGGAAATCGCGCCGCACACACCATTGTTGGAAAAAGGTGCTCGCGAAATTTCCTGCTTTTGCTCATGCATAAAATAGCGGGGGCTTTTGTTATTTCCTTCAATTGGCCACCCTGGTGGAATGTGGTCTGGAAAGTTCCCAGCCTAGTTGATCCTCCACGCCAGTGAAAGAAAACACATTTGAATGGCAAGTCGAGAATAACTGTACTTTCCTAGCGACTTTTTGTTCAAAAGAAAACAATTTTTCTAAATAAGGTTCTATACGAATGGTGTAAAATAAAATTTGAGTTCAATTTTAAAATTACAAAATAAAATTGCTGCATAAATAATTTTATTAAGGCTTACTTTTATTTTATATTACTGGATTATTATTATTATTTTTTCTGCTTTAACGACATTAGAAATTATCAGAAAAAAATAATTTAGCAACGTAATAAATGTACCCAAAAGGAAAACAATCCAGCAACGCAGATAATATCCGCGTCGCGAGTGGAATGCAGTCAGCAGTTTGTCGGATTCAAATTTGGCCGTGGCCCATCCATCAATCACCCGAACTAGCAGCTCTCTAGCATTTTATCGCTCGGCAGGCGCACATTGTGCTATTGACACCGCACAGCCGCAGCTCTGTAGCTCGCGCGTTATTTAGTTAGTTATGATGAGATATTATAAAATAGTACTAATATAATATAGAGCGCCCGGTTATCGCGGCGGCGGGAAGGTGTCGATTCCAGCCGAATAGTGTACACAACACAACTCTCGCACTCACTATCGAACAAATATTGTAAACCGTTGATAAGAAATCTTCTTTTGTCACTTGGTGAGAGTTTTGTGAGCAGCGTGACGCGTTTACTCCTCATGATCTTTACAACACGCAACCAAAGATTAATCTCCGAAATTAATTGACTTTAAAATTTCCACTAACGCACGAATTAAATAATTTTTTGCAATACAGCCCCACCGTGGTTTTGTGTCTGTTGCGTCGGGGAAAAAATGCGGTGTGAAATTTAATATTCGGCGTCAAAAGGCTTCGTTTTGTTTTGGCTCTGTGTTTGTGATAGCCGGGGCGCGCGTCCTTGACCCCGGCCGGCTGGTATAGTAGAGTAGTGCAGCCGAGAATTTGTGCTGAAAGTGATTCATTCGACAGTCATAAATATCGACCGTGCATAAATCCAGCGAGATCCCCAACAGCTGACTGCTCGCTTGCCGCCGCCGTCGTAATTTATATTTGTTCACTTGTCAGTGCGCTGTCACTGAAATTGACACAGACACAAATCACGCGGCCAAAGTCTCCAGGAATTGATGCACCTAGTGCATGTCAGGATTTTATTTTCAGCACCTCGCCGAATTCCGATTGTGCGGTGACCCCTCATTCACAAGTTCAAAAATAACCCTTCTACACTCCCAATTAATCCGCGGCCCATTCATTAGTGTTCGCGAATTTACAGCCGGGGTCGATTGTCAGAGAGGAATTTATGCCGTGATGCGTGTGGTAAATGACCCAAAACAGTATTCACGTCGCTCTTTCTTTATGGGCAGGAATATTCAAGATGTCCGTCTTGCGCAACTCGTCTAACTGGTTACATGCAAAGCAGCTCGCTCGCCATGCATCCACCTCGAGAGATATTATATTGGTTGGACCACCGCACAGACTCGTGTGTGTGTGAGTGTGTCTATATATATAAATTTTTATTCCACACATACACACACATCTCTAGTGTGCTAACAGATTAATGATCCTCTCTCGCTCAATATCAACCGGCGCAAATCGCAATTTTAAATCACACGCCGGCCGACGCAGAGAAAATGAGGCGTTTACTTAACGTCGTTCAGGCCTTGAGAGCCAAGAGAAAAAAAACGAAAATCGAGGCTGTTTCGTCCGCAAATGAGGAGACATGCACGGATCTCGAAATTATGAGCTGGTTTTTTGCCGCACATTAAAAGAGCGAGAGGCGATATAATTGTAATGCAATTTGAGCGATTCAGATTTATCTCGAGTGGATTTATGTGCCTTGTGTCATCAACATGTAAAGAGCAAAAATTCAAAACATTATAATGCTTTAACTGCATTAAAATAAAAACTGCTTGATTAAGAGTCGTTAAATAAGAGTAGTTAAATTTAATTCAGCTTACCACGAAATTTGCAACAGGAGAATGCATGGCAGCAAAAAGTTATTTCACAGACATTGTTGTATTATTTTCATATAGTTTTTACAAAATCTTTCCGAGAGCCTGCCGAGAGCTAAATCAACTAACACATAAAAGTCGTTAACATACATAAAAAAATTAGGTGATCTTCTTGATAAAATTTAATTTCATAAAAAAAAAACATAAGTTGATCAAAAAATGCTAAAAATATAAATTGAATTTAAAATTATATAATTTTTACTCTTATATTTATGATAAATTAAAGTTAATAACTGAATGGAAAAATATAATTCAACACAAAAAGCCTCTAATTTACCAACTTCCCGAGTGGGATGTAGTGTGGAAAAATTCACAATGACCATCATTATAAATTAGGTCAACCGGCAACATCCTGCTTGTCTAGCTGATTTCGAATCAAACCAGCATGCAGTGTGTCCTTTCCTACCTCAACCGCGAGAGCATCCCTCGATCGCATAGCAACCCTTGCCTCTCTCCCGGGAGGGGAGGCAAGAAAAGAAATGTTTTTCGGGATGGATGGATGCATGTCAATGCACGCACTCAGCCATTTTGCCCAACCAACGCTGCGAACGCGCGCGAGTCTCTGGTATAAAAAAAAAACAGGCATAGCACAATATCCGCAGCTGGATACCTTTATAGAGTGTTGCAGGGGGGCTATAAAAATACCACCCTGGTAAATGGCTGCGAAGGAGCAAAGACTCCAATTATAGCAGTGGGAAGTCGTCACACGTAGCGTCTACTTTTCAAAAAAGCAATCAAGTCTCGCGCGCGAGGCTGCAAGTGAGCAGCACTGCCGGCCGCCGCTCAGCAATTATCCGCATGTACACCGCATGCACTTTGAGCAAACAACTTTCCACCCAAATTACACATTATTGAAGTCGAATTTGCGCCGCTTAGCGATGGAGAAATCTCTGCCGGTGGTGGTCCGGCAGAGCAATTCGCCGATTGGCCTCTAATTGGCTTGTCCGTGCAAACTCCGGGTAAAAAATAAAATCTGCCAAAATGCTCTTGGATGGAATAAAAAGCACAGACAGTTACTGCGGTAATGATTCGGCATTTTTCCTCGAACGATCGTTAAATCGATATGCCGGCTGGAATTCCAGAGTGGCCCAATTTCATTTCATGAGCCCGCAGAATTGAATTTCATCCGGATTGAATTAAGAGTGGATTATATTTTTTTCCTCAATAAAATTTTCTGCTCCACCGAGGACGCATTAAATATCAAAACCATTTTTCCAATAGTAAAAGTTTCCGAGCCGCCGAAGAATAAACTATAGTGAGTAATCCCCGAACTGCAGCGGCGGCCGGCGGAGCAAAGTTTCGAGTTACATTCGTGCCCCAGTGCCTATTTTTCGGCCGCCGCGAGGAAAATAATAATGCAGACGATAATTTTATCAGCGCCGATGCATTTTGTCTTACGGCCGCAGCCAGAAGGGCTGGCCGAGATCAGGTTTCAAAACTGCAGCCGTGGCTTGTGTTATGAATTTGAAAATTCGCTGGCATCTGTCAAGCCACCCCCTCCGAAAACGTGTAGCTTGCATGTGTTTGCAAACTGGGACACTCTTCACAACGGCCTTATATATGAATTAGCAATTTTAACGAAAGATTTTAAAATTCTGGATAAAATATTTTAAATATTGACAGTGAAAATACAACACCAATATAAAATATATACCAAGATAATTAAAAAAAAAATTATTTACATGATCATGCACAAATTTTAACCTAAACAATTACCGTTAATATTTGTATTTTTTAAATTTTAATTTATTAAGTTATTATAATTTTTAAATTTTGATATTTAACTTATATTTAGATCAATCATTTATAATTTAATAAAAAAAGCGACTGTATTAAATATTGAAGTTCGCTTAGAATTTAGGCAAAGGAAAGGAGTTAAGAATTTGCTTAAAAAAACGGTTGAAGCTGGTGATGGATTATAAATTATCAAACTGCTATTAATAACATGATTTTTCAGTATATTTTTCAAGAATAAATATTGAATACAATTTAATTCATTTTTCAGATAAAATGTTACTGCCTAAATATATTAATTTTGTTGCTGTTGTATTATGTGATAAAAAGTTTTGACTGTTCGGGCCTGTAATTTAGGTGGTTCGGGTGCAGCGTGTACATCTGCACCGGGGGTGCTACTGCCTGTGAGCTCCTCACTGCAACGAGCAGGGGCTAACCACAGGCACAAAATTACCCCCGCGCGCGCATTATTTATTGTAAAAACACTCGAGAATTCTTCACACCGCGCGCGGGACATATCATCATGCGTGGTGGCGGAAATAAATTAATGTACCTACTGCCACTTCACCATTTTTTCCCAGACAAAATTATTGCGTTCCGACCTATCACAACAAACAGAGCAATTTTCCTTCGCCCCGGATAATTTGCGTCGAGTGCGTGTGGACGGCAATAAATTACAGAAACGCGCGCGCTCGGGGTGGCTCACCTAGGGAGAATTCACGCACTGATTGGCAAAAATTAATTTCTGTTTTCACGCCGACGTGGAATTTTTTTTACTCATAATTAATCATTAAATACTAATAATATTAATAAATTAATATACTCCGGATGGAGAGCCTACCTGTTTTGAGAAGACGGCGATGTCCTCGTTGAAGGACTCTGATGAGCAGACGTCGCCGCCGGCCACCCCTGGCTCACGGGGGGTGCATGTGGCCAATTCGCACTTTTCAAAAATCAGCGCCAGAAGTGGGAACAACGGATGCCTGGAATGAGAAAAATATTAATATAATAATATATAAGGATTTTTTGTTTAATTTAAATGAAAATTAATAATTAAACTGCTGCAATTTTGTATTCCCTTCTCTGTTGCAACTCTTTAAATTGAAATATCGGTTTTAAAAAATTAAATTTTTATTATTAAGTTAGCATGCAATTTCCTGCAAATATCTGATTACTTGAAATTGTTCACTGCGGCGGATGGGGTCTTTTTAATCTTGGAAGTTTAAGCAAAATTCTTGCTAGTGGAGGTGCAATTTTGTCATTTTTTAAATAAATTGTTCCAAACAATAGTATGTAAACAATTTATTGAAACAATGTGGACAAATAAACAACAATAATATAAGAAATTGTAAACAAAATATTTTTTAAGCACACAAAAAAATCCTTTAAGTAAATCACTATCAATTTTGCATTTATCACATCGGTAATATTTTTTTAAATACTAAAATCTAATTTAACTCTGATTGACATTTTCAAAAAATCATGATTTTAGATAAAAATAATTTAATCAACGTAAAATAATAACAGATTAGTAACTTAAGTTAGGCCATGAAAGCTAAATTTTAGCACCAATTTAAAAGCCATTCCTCAAAACGGCAATCATTTTTCCACTAAATCATTTTTCTCGGGCCGCGTTTTCACGAGGGCAAATTGCTACATTCAGATGCGAGTGGCATTGTCATAAAAAAGTGGGTACACACTATTTACGACTCTATTTTATTTTTGCCGAGCAAACGAAATTTATTCCGTTCAAAATATGGCCTTCCACGCATTTACATATGCATCAGCCGCAATTTCATATTCATGCGTGCATACATCTCGCAACGGACAAAACAATCCGGCCGCAAAACAAAAAAGCCGCGCGCGCATTTTTAATCTCCGGAGCCGGAGGAGTCAAAAAATTCTCGCCGCTCCAGAAAGGAGGAAAATTAATCTCGGCGGTCGTAAATTCATTAAAAAAGCACGACCCGGACCGAGATTCCAATCACTATTTCTCATTAATAGGTAAATGAAGCTCGCGGCCCCGAGGTAAATTAAAAAGCGAGTCCGAGGATTGAGGCGCGCCAGGTGACGCGGAGGCAAGCGCCGTTCGCGGCCGGGCTATAAACACGCCTACCCGCACAGAAGCAGCTCCGCGCCGTGTGTGATGATATTAAAATAGCAGCCCCGCCGATTATTATTATTATTATTTTCGGGAGTAATTACAACAAAAAAGGGACTCAACACGGTAGCTGATTGAATATCATCAGATATCCGAGCCAACGCGCTTTAATAACTGATCATTACAGCACCGCGGCGAGACGAGGAAGAAACTTGGCGGTAATTGCACGCCGGCCGAAATCACCAAAACCTTTTTTAATCCGCTTGAAATTTATTTATAATATTAATACAACACCCTCGCCGAGAAAGGACGGTTTTTGACCCGAGTGCACTTTTCAGTTTTATTATTAATTTTCCACTCATTAAACGGCACGTTTGGTGGCTCACTGGAGAGTCGTAAAAAGACAGTAAAGCTTTTGTGAATCAATACGCGCCCGAGAGAGAGAGAGAGAAAGAGACACAGAGCATGCAACATGTTGGTAATACTCCATCAAAGGCGTATTATGCTCAGCGCAGAAGAGCGGCGGTGGTGTGGCGTGTAAAATAGCGAAAGACGCCGAAGAAGAGGAGCAAGCAAGCAATTTGACCAATTTATTACACCCAAAAAGAGCGAGGACGGTATCAAATTTTACTACCTCTTATATGGAGCTATCAAAGTTGGAGCTTGATAAGATTTCTCTCTGCTCTTGCAAGCGAGAGCGTGCATCATAAAATTCTTTTATGCATGGGAAGGAAGAAATACGCGCGCGTCTCCATAAAGGAAGTCACCCCAAATCTCATTCAGCTCCTCCGAGCATTGTTCCTATTTCCTGCACGCAGTAAACTCGAGCGCAGCAGCCCCGGTTTTAGGTAAGCCTTTTAATGACGTTATGTGCTGACAACAGCCCTTATGTGACGCCAAATGGAAATTGTTTGTAAATAGCGCTTAAACTCTAATAAAATTTAGGATTTAGTTTCTACAAATAATATTAAAAAACAGTAACAACAAAAAAAGATATTTTAATGGTCATTAAAATATTTAATCTCATACCTTCTATTTATTTTACAAATTTAATGACTTCATTTGATAAAAATAAAAAGTTAATTTGATCAAGACACGATAAAAACTACAATATAAAATTACATAAATAATAATTTTTTAAAAATATCAAGTTAACAATAATTCCAATTTTGATTAATATAAACCTTCTTATCAGTTACGTCTAATTTAATTATCCCATAAAGATAAAATTTATAGGAAGAAAAACCTTGTTAGCAGATAAAAAATGTGGGAATTTCGCATGCTCCCCGTTCATGTGGCAAATTTTCCGCAATTTTCCGCGCCACTCGCCAGTTAAAATCACTCGCTTTCCCGCGGCCGAAGGGCGGCGCTGCGCTCCGGCCGGGCACGGGCATTTTTCACTCACCCGTAAATCGCATCCTTGTCCCGTTTGTGAACGTCAGGGACGTTGCCCATGACATGGTTGGAGACCGGGGTGCTCACGTGGTTGCCGTGGTACTGGTGCATCCCCGCGTGGTTCATGTGGGGCGAGTGGTGCGACAGAGACTGCAGAGGCCCTCGGTGGCCCACGTGCGGGTCGTACATGGACGGTGGCGCGTTCTCCATCGCGTACGGATGTATTCCGTCGTCATACTGCAACAAGCAACGCTCAGGTCACCCCAGGTCCTCACGCAGGGGCGGGAAGGCCGCACCGAAGAGGGCCCTGAAGAAGGACTGAGCTCCCCGGGCGCGAAGAAACAAACCAGACGACCGTTTGATTCAAATTTTTTTTATAAATATGAACAAAATAAATTGGCAACCCGTAAAAAATTCTCTAAAATTTCAGACAAAATAAAAAATTTGGAAAATTTAAATTTGATTTTGTTTTGATTAGGTCGGAATAGAGGCTGCTCGCCTCCGGTGTCACTTTTGAATGAAAATTAATGTCCAGCTCCGTTTCCTGGCCCACAAACGTCACCCCGGACAGATTGACACGATCCCATTGACCTGCGAAAGGTCACCCCCGACCCTGAGGTTGCCATGCCACCCCCGAATCAGCCGGTCGCGGTTTCTTCGGTCTCCGGGGCTCCTGCTTCCAGAGCCCCTCCGTGGGCACCCTGAGAGGGACACCTACCCTTGGCTGAGCCATTAAAGCCACTTTTGCTGCTGTGTTTGACCGCGAGAGACCGAAAAACTGGGCGCGAAGGGCCGGGCCTACGCGCTGCGAACTTGCACACGGACACTAGTCAGTACAGAGTAAATCCAACACGCACGAACACTTGTTCCGGCTGCAACACTCACTGGGGTAAATTCGCACTACTTCTTGTTCTCAACAATGCCGACGGGGCGCACAACAAACGGCTGCAGCAGCAACAATCGTATACATGTGAGAGAGAGAGTGAGTGACGGCGGCAGCGCGACTGCACGGCTTGCCTTGTGCCAACTGAACTGTCAATCACGGGCCGGGGGAAGCACTCGCGGCCGGCAACTCTCGGGTGGGGGCACCGTCATGGAAGCGGTGGGCTGCCCCGCGCACCGGCTGCGCAACGCCGAGGCCCGGCCCACCGCGCCGACGGCCCCATGGCGAGCCGCCGGAGGAGTGGCAGCCGCAGCGACCCCAGCTCCATCCCGCGGCCTTGCGATCGCTAACTCTCTATCTCGCGCTCCGACCGACTTCTTACTCAGGGATGCTCGCCGCGAGGGTGGCTAGGGTGGATTTGGCCGCTGCAGCTTTGACCCCGGCTTGCTCACTCGCCGCCATTCGAACGAAACCCAACCTGCAAACACATAAGAAATTGTCATTAGAAAAAGATATACAATTTAATTATTAAAATTCTTAATTTTTTTGCAATAAAGATTTTTTTATCATTTTAAATGAAAACATTAAAAAGCATACTTTCAAAATCATGGGGTTGATTGCATTAAAATACTTCCTGAAAATTTAAGCATCAAACAAAACAAGAGAAAAAAGCACAAAAATCATTTATCCAACATTGAACATTTATACAATTTTTATTGTGCTAAGAAGTTTTCATAGGTATTTTATTTAATTACTATCTTCAATTTCATTTCCAAACAGTCAAAAATAGAAATCTTGCCTTAATTTAATTTAATACTTTTTTTACCTGCAACCACACATCCGATTATAACGTTTATTTTCTTAATTCCGATTAAAATTTCTAACTAAAGACTACTGTAAAGTCCACAGCCAACTAAAGCCAACAGAAACTCATCTACCAGTTTATCTCTAGAGATTACCAAGAAAATGTAAAAAAACTGCAGAATAATAGAAGAAGAAAAAATTTTGCAACCAGACTTTTTTCAAAACAAAGACTTTCTGAATGATTAGAGATGAACTTCTAAAACTGTACCAATATTTTTCTAGTTCATGCAATATTTAAAATGGTAACAGAATAAAAACAGTAAAATTCCTCATTCTTTTTAAAGAGTTGCTAGGAATTAATAATTGTATTCTCCATATTGGCTCTTACAAGAGAAAAAAAAACAGTTAAACAGTAATTAATTTTAGCTTGAGCTTTAAAACACAAGATTTTTCTGGTGAGGTTAGGAAATTATAACAAAATATTACATTCTCTCCCTTCAAGATCTGCTGATATTTTAAGCAGGATAATTTTTCATGCTGCAATATTACCGTACCCACAGTGACTACACTTCGTTTTAATAATAATAATTAAAAAAAAAAAACACCGGATTATGTTGCAATATTATCAAGGCCAGGAAGCTGCAAAAGTATTGGGTCAAGTGTCGCCGCTAGAAGTGCATGCTGAAGGGGGCAGACGCAACCAGCGCGATCGCAAAACTGCGCTGGCTGCATAACCGCTATCACAATCAGGGGCAATCCTTTATAATCCTCTCTCGCTTCTGCTCCAGTAATTCCATTAAATTCCAAGAAAGGGAGGGAAGGGTTAAATCATTCGGAATTTGAAATAGCAATGCCTCTTAGATTTTACATTACACACCCTTAAAACTAACGACAAGCTTGTCATTCTTTTGTGTTGATCATCTCCGATGGAGATGATCAATTTTAAGGTTTTTCCAATGCAATACACAAAAGTTTTTTGATAAATTTATTTTTGACAGAATGATTTAACTTCTGATGGGTTACAATGCAAGTGATAAGACGTAATAATTAAACAAAATTTTTCATAATTAAATATTATTTTTAACTGTACAAAAAAATTAATTTCAGTGATAAAATAAAATTTTTGTCTAAACTTATACATATTCCAGCAAAAGAAATAATTTATAGAAAAATATATTTTCCAATTCTTGCAGGCCATTTCTTTCTCATGGTGTAAAATTCCAGACAAAAACGTGACACGCGCTCGTCTTTGTTTCGTGGTGGCGTTTTGCGGCTTAAAGGGTGGTTGTATAATAGCGACGGTGCATGTGCTCAAAAGATTGCCCGCTGTGATCGAGGCCGATAGGTGTGTGATTTTATTCAGCCTAATATGTCACCCCTAATAATAATAGTGGCGCGCGGTGTTTGTGCCGGTGACAGCTCCAGACACACGGGCGAATACGTGTCACTCCGCATTTTACCTGATGGATGCTGCCGTTGAGAGAAAATATGCACCGCGCGTGAGTGAGTGTGTATATTAAATAGGTGGCGTGGCCAAGCAAAGACTTTGATAACGCGTATTATTGACGGGCGCGCGCGAAGCCGCCGCTCTCAGCGTCTTTCCGGCCCTTTAACGTGAATTGACACATGACCCAGTCACACACTTATCTATGTCAGCGGCGGCGGCGGCCGAGCTCTTCACCTATCCATGCCCTTACCTAAGGCGATCTCAATTAGTCCGGCACCACCACTTGGCAAACCGTGTTAATTCAATTAATTTATGGATTTTCTCTCTCCGGTGCTTTCTGCCGATAATTTATTGCCCCCGCCGCTCGCGTAAATTTAATTTCGCCACCAATTCGACTTGGCACTTGTTGTGGCTGCAGCACCGATCGCTGTGTCCTACCTATTTAACTGCGCTTTTTCTGCGGCCAGCTTTTTACTTATTTTCTTAAACTTTAAAAAATTGGAAGTTAATATTTAATTATATTTTACGATTAAAAATTGTTTTAATTTTACTAACAATTAATATTATTTTTAATGATCCTTTTTGCACATTTAAATACATTAATTAAATTTTCATATTAAACGTTTAAAAATTGTAATAGGAACGCAAATTATCATGGTTTTGATAAGTGCAATTTAATATTCTATTTCTTGTGTAACTTATACTATTTTTTTTATACTATTATGGGCAACGGTTTCTCATATAATTGAACAATTTAAAAGATTTAAAGATCATTAGCGCCATGTCAAGTGCGTCTTCTAATCATCGCCTGATACCACAAGAATATTTAGTATAACTCCTAATTATTAGAAATTATCTAATTGAGGTTGATGAAATTAGTTTTCACATTAAAATTTAGTCTTCTCAATAAAACTGAATAAAAGTGACATAATAACTATTTAATACCAACTAAATAATCATAATGAAACACCTTAAAAATTTTCATCTTGAAAATTTTCCTGTTTTATGATTATATTTTGCTTTTCATACTTTCATTATTTTCATAAAATTAAATAATATTTTATTTCATATTTGTTTCAGTTAATTTCTGTACGTGGTAAAACGTTTTTTTTTTAATTTATCTCCAAATTTAATATTGCTACCTCTCAATATTGCCCTTTTGGTGGACTCAGTAAATAAATTGAAACGTTCCATAAATAAAATCATTAATTATAACAGTTTTAAGTTGAATGCTAACACTCAACCGAGGTTCACCCCGTTTCAATTTTTCAATAACAGTTTTACTAGATGGTTTATGAGTCAAACAGTTATTAGGCAATGCAATTTTTGTACAATTATCAAAAAGTAAGAAGACTTTCAAGTAATCAAACATTTGTAAGTTAAAAAACTACCAAGTGTCTAAAATTTTCAAGAGAGACACATGCGTTAAAAATTTATAAATTAATGAACTGTAGCAAAGTTTGTCACAGTCAACTCTATCTGCGCAATTTATGTGATATTTTAACTGAACGCTTTTAATGCTCAACAAAGTAGCTCTCGATGTAAAGATATTAGCTTGCTCATTATTCTAATCCGTGAGTGTGCGCCGGTTGATAAATAATAGAGGCGTATGTATTAGTTGCTGACATAAAACGATATCAGCAAAGCATAATAAGGCACGGGGACTCTTTTCCCCCGCCTGGCATAAACTCACACGCGTTTAAATATACAACAGCGTGTTCTTTGTCATTTGAGTTTCTTAATAGGCTATGAAATTACATTATTATTACCGCCGCGAAATGAGTTATTGCGACTGCACGCACAAAATAGTGGCGATAACCCCGAGCGCGCGAGGAAGAAAAGCTAAGAGAGAGCGCGAGCTAGGCGGCCCTGGCAGGAGCAGCCCCTGTAGTGACATCTCTGCCCCTCAACCGGAACTCATCCTCTCTCACCGACCAATCCATACCAGCTGCAAACCAAAAAATAAATTGAGGATAGTCGGTTAGTGCTTTTGATAACTGATAACAGAATTAAACTAAATTAAAAAGGCGAAAATAAATTGAATAAGTTGCAAATTTTTATAATTAATATATTTTAAGTAAAAAAATCCAGGGTTGGAAATATTGGAAAATTTAGAAAAAAGGGGATTTTTGGTGGAAAAATTTAGTATGAAAATTTTTCGGGCTAATTGGGAGTTCCTTTTTTTAAATAAAAATAATAATTTTTATTCTCTAAAAAACTTTAAAAGTTTTGAATATAAAAAGTTTTCGTTTTAACTATGTTTTTATTTAACTAGTAAGATCAATTTTTATTTTTTATTGAAACCTATCTTGGCCTTCTTAGCATTATGGGCACATGATTAGCATACAAAAAAGAATTCGGCAAACGAGCAGCCGGCCGGCCGAGTAAAGAATGAAACGGAGCCTGATAAGACATTCAAAGTCACATTTGATGCGAATTATGTAATTAGCATTTCACCACCTGCGCCGCGAGTAGTAATTACACTACTTTTTCCATTCTAATCTGGACACGGGCATCTCTCACATTCACATTCATTATTATTATTATAATTCATTTTCACGATATGTTTTCTTTCAATGGTGAGAGACTGAACTTGTGGCGTTGCTCGGCGCGTTCCAACTGCTGCTCTGTCAGCCGAGTTAATTTTTGCATTACGCCCGCGATTGTATAATTTATTGGCTCAAGTGTGCCCACACCGTGGCCGTAAATCATGCACCACTAAATTAAGTCTTCAAATCGTGACCCACAAATCGCAATTATTATTTGTGCCAATTTGGCTGGCGAGACCTTTAAGCTTTCATATATACATTATAGTGACGTTTGCTATTTTGAGATGCTTCACCGTGACTTCTAAATTATTTTGTTGCCAAATTCTTCACCGATGATATCTGACGTTCAAATCAGGTATTCAATTTGCCATGAGCGTTTTGCTAGTTAATGAGATCAAACTTTTTGTTTACTTCAAAATTTTAATGAATTTATGAAACTGGTATCAGAGTTGAAATTTATGAAACTGGTTGCAGAGAAAAAAAATTAAATTTTTCATTATAATGAATACATGCAATTATACGTATACTGGTGAAGAATTATTTAATATAAATGTATTAAACTTCAGAAGGACCTTCCATGCAAGGCAGATGTTAATTACACTAAAAGTATGTTCCAAATTTGCTTGATTACAAATCAAATATGTTTTTTAAAATTTTATGCAACACTTTAAAACTTTGAAAGGTGTTGCAAGATTATTCTTTTTCATGTTTGTATTTAAAAAAATTAAATAAATAGAAAAAAAATATAATAAAACAAAAAAATAAAATATAAATTTAAAGAATTAATCTTATTAAAAATTGATTTTATATTTGTCTTATCTACAGGAAAATAAATTTATTGCTAACATGTTGTTTGCTTAATAATTTGTTAAAGATAAATTCTCCAGTATGAGCTGTTGCAAATAACTTTTTACTTGCAGCGTTGCATTCTTTTTACTTATATGGCCAACTATTCTTGTTTAACGTTAAGAAGTTTAAATGAATATTAAATTTAATTTAAAGGATTTTATTTTTCTCCCCTTTCATTTTTTTTGTTTGTTTGCATATATATTTTCGCTGGAAACAATGTTTTAGTTTTCGTTTTTAATTAATTATAAATAAATTTTTATTTTTTTATGACATCACTGATCTAAAATTTAAAAGTTTGTTTTTATTTATATCACAAAATCTCTTATTTGCAATATCATATCATATAATGATTTCATGGTGTTGTAAAAGGGCTGATATTTGGGTTGCTTTAACTTCTCGCAGTCGTTCATTAGGCCAGATGAGCCGAGCGCGAGAGTGAAATGTGTGAGCCGGTCTTTGAAAGAACGCGGGCTGCGGAAAGGCGGCCGGGTTTTGCGAACGAACCACCCGCTAAAAGTTCCTTGCCACTTTTGCTGCAGCCGCCTCGTGAATAATTCACAAAAGCCTCTCGGGCTGAATTACGTTCAAAATATGTGAACACACGCTCACTCCATGTATACGCGAGCATTAAAAATTCATTTTGGGTTGCACTCTCGTTTTCACGCGGAGACGTTTTTTTATCTTGTGTCAGGAAGTCAACATACAAGAAATACGTGCGGCCAGATTTTTGGCGGGAATAACTCAGCCGAGAATTAAATCAGCTCATCTGAATATTCGTTTCTCATTCTGCATTCGCAATAACCGACTTTCTCACCTTGTACGTATTGTTTTCCGCATCATTTGCAGTTATCTTGAATAATTTTGAATGCAAATTCTGCTTCGATATACAGAAACCAACTGTGGAAAGTGTGTTAGTTAATTGCTTTCTAAAAAATTACTTTTGAGTGAAGAGGTTTACACTCATTATATCTAGTATAAATAATGAAAAAACGGCTCTACCTGTTTTTAGAAGTTTGGAGACCCTATATGTTTCGCTGCAAGCAACAAAAATAATTAAGATTTTTTTTAATAAGACAATTTCATCAAGGTTAGAAGCCCGTTTTTTTCACTTCCAACAAAATTATCTCTATATACGAAAGTGCCCCATAAACATTAGTATATGTCACTTTCTTTATCATGTTCCTTGTCAAGCTCGGTCACCTCCGCCTTTTTTCCACGCAAGAAAATTGAGCTTGATGAGGCATTTAATGCAAAACGAGTGACCACCGTTTCCGTAAATTTTAAATTATTTCAATACCGTCACATTTTGTGAATTAAATTTAACACCGGAAATTTATTTTCCCGCAGGCCTCTGAAGAAAAGAAAAAAATATAAAAAAAGAAATTGTTATTTCCGAAATTTCAAAATAAAATAGCGAATTGTTTTTAATCAATATTAAAAAAGGATTTCTAAATTTTCATTGTAGCTTTCACTTAAAACTGATTATGATCATTGCGTTATTTTCAAACAACTAATTGTTTTAAACTGCTAGCGTTTGAGTTTTACTCTACTTTAAAAGTAGCTTTCTACGAATTATTTCTTCATACATATTTCAATTATTCTTATTTACAACTTTCGTGATTTTTTCATTAATAGATTTTTGTTTGAAATATTTGTTGATATTCGTAACATTCTTATCAATATTTTGCACTGATTTCCTTTCAAATGAGTACATGCTTAAATCGCTTTGCTGATTTCATAATTATGATGAAAACAAAACCTTTTTTTATATGCTTTCTTATTTTTTAATCTTCTCTCTGAAATAACAACAGAGGGCCAGTCCAGTTTCCCACTTTGGAATGGTTCGGAGTTTCCATATAAACTGGCTCTTGGCCGAAAGAATGAATGGACCGCACGCTCTCACAAAGCACCTCAAGGGCTCATCTGTCACCCACCAGAAGCAAGGGTTAATTAATCTGGCGGCCTCTTCTCTCTCTCTCTCTCTCTGGCTCTGATAACACGCGGCTAAAGACTTGTAAATAAACGCGCACGCAGCTTTGTTTTGCTCTCTTGTTGCCGCAAGAATTCCGACAGCCAGCGCCGCATCTCAAAAACAGCTATAGGCCCACACCAAGCACAATTCCGGGCAAAACTAATGTTTTCTGCCTCTACCAGGACGCCACTAACACTTTCCCAGAAAAATTCAACCACAGGCACTGCTGGGAATTTTGCAATTTTGCACCAGTTAACCAGTTAACCCTAACACAAAGTTTTGTCGCTTTTTATTAACTTTCCATAATTTTAAGAGACTTGCGAACAGAATGAACAAATATGGTGAAGATTTCATTATTTATAATTTTTTTATTCATTTATTTATCAAAAATTAATTTTTAATGGAAGCTCTTTGACGGTCCTAGAGTCAAATTTAATTTAGTCGCAGTATCCTCAATGGCATGTAACATTTAAAATAATATATTATGTTGCGAATTGTAAACACACACAAAATAATCAAATAATATAGTTTAAAATTATGTCATTATTACCAATATTATAAATAAAAATAAACCATGCATTAAGTAAAACAGTTTAAATTCATAAATATTAATTTGTGGGGCATAATTTATTCAAAATCAATTTTTCAAATAAAACAATTTTAACTGTTATAATTAATTCAAAATTATTTGCATCACAACTGAGACTGTTCTGCAAATTGGAGTTTTCGATTGAAATTCACCAAGACTTTAGGCAGTCAACTCACGCCGCGGCGATTTCGTCCGGCGATTTTGGGGCATCTGCGTCGCTATCTCTCGCGTCTCTTTCTCCTCCTCAGCCTCTCTTCAGGTTGCCTGCTGCTGCAGTTATATTCCCAAACAGCACGTGCAAGACCTTCATTGTTACAAGACCGCCGGCGACATATTTGGTATTGAAATTTAAATAATGAGTGCGCAGTATACGTATGTAATTTAAGACTGCTCACGGTTCCTCGTTATTTCAAAATGTCAAGTGTCGAGCAAATGGACAAGTAAGGTGACTCTGTACTGCATAGATTATTTATTCCTGCTCTATTGGCAGCGGCGTTCGTCTCTAACAAGAAAAACGGCACGTGCACTGACCCTATATACGCCACCGTCTCATATTATTTTGTTTAAATTTAGAAGGAAATCTGAATTTATTTGAAAATATTTTTATTTAAAAATTTCTTTGCAAAATCTTTTTTGAGCAAAAATGTAAAAATCAAATAAGCGGTACGCAGGGAAAACAACAGATTTTTTTGGCACATCGTTTAAAAAGCAATTTTGTAGGAAAAAATAACAATTCGCATTTAATTAAAAACTCAACAAGCACTGAGCGTTCTTTCAATGAACCTATTTTGAGTTTTGATCCCGCGCTGGATAAGTTAAAAAGTTCATATTTGTGTACTTCCGCCAATTGTTGGGTGCGCATTTGTGCATGTGGAAACTCGTCCAGGCCAATTAATATCCCATTAGAGAGGATGCTTGATTGCAATCGCACCTCTCTTATTATCGCTGTCGAGTTTTTTTTTCTCCTTTCTCGGACTGACACGAAAACTTCTCTCACCAAATCCAGGGTAAAAAAGCCGATTCTCATTTACAAACAAAAACAACTGTTGTTGACAAAAAGTAATTTGCCTACTCTCCGCGGCTGGCACTCGTCAAGATTGTATCTCTCCCGTGCGCGGCCAGATTGTCATGAGTCATGATTTTTATTCCACTCGCGCTATATGTATGGTGCTATGTGCAAGTACCAGGCAAGTTAAATAAAAGTGCACTCTCGCGTAATTTCCGAAGCGCGGCAAACAATATAATAGATTAACAATGGCTGATTACAATTCAAATGACGACGCTCGAGACTCTCTGTCTGTAATTTGCATCGGTGCACCGCGCGGGGCCTCGGCTCTCTGTAATTATTAGTCGCGCCGTTTACCTCGCTATGTATTCCATTCAGGAAATTATTGGTCAGAAAAGCATGCAGGCTCAAGGTGCTGACAAGGCGTTTGTATTATCATCCTATGTGAATTATTATATTGCGAGAGAGACGATGAGGTTGATGATTTGTGGGCTCTCTCTCTGATGGCCAAGTGGCCTCTTGAATAATACTCTCAAAGAGAGCTCTTGCGTAACATGGAAAGTGAGGAAAATTATAATTCAGATTCAGATAAAATTTATTCTATATAGATTTTTATAGTAATTATCATTATTGATTCTTCTGGGTTGATACAAAAAAAAAATAAAAAAAAATTTAGATTTCAAAGAGAGTTGAAATGCCAAGTTTTGGGTTAACAGAGATTTTCATCAATTATTGCTAACAAATCTAGTTCCATAAGAGGAAATTAAGTGTTTTATATTGATATCGGAAAATTTTTTTATTTATTGTCATTACTCATAATGAATAATAATTTTATTTTTTGTTAAAGACACAAAGCAAACAAATTTGTTTTCTTTCAAAAGAAATTTAAGCTAAGTTAGAAAAGAATAAAAATAAAATATTTTGCATTCTCTTCGCCACTTCAATTGAAATATAGTAAAATGAAATTTTTTAAATAAATTATTAATTTGAATAACACATTGCTGATTTAAATATTAAAACTAAAAAAAATTAAAAAAAAAATCTTGATCAGTGCAACAAAATTGTCAGCTTATTAGGATTCAAGTAATTATCGGTTATTATATTGCATTATTAAATTTGTAATTTTATTTCACGATCCTTATGTTTTTAAAAAAATTTAAAATTCATATTAAGAATAATTAAAATTGCCAGTAACAAAATTAGTACACTTTTCTATCTCGATGCAAATTAATGTTTATGATGTAAAAGTAAGTGACAGTTTCGATGTATCGCATGATTAAACGCAGCATAAAAGAGGCGTGGTGGCGAGAGCGATAATAACAAGTTGCACGGACGCCAGGGCAAGGGGTGAATTATATTCGAGAAGTGTGCCTATTCCGTAGCTGCCGCGGGGCCGTGTTGGACGAACTGATTGAATCCTCGGTGACATTTCAATGAAAATTACGATGATTCAGCAGCGGCAGCGAGCGATGAGCACTTTTGATGATGCAGCTTTAGTGGGCGGACGAATTTATTTCATTTAGGGTTGAGTGAGTGAAGGAGAGCGCTCAGCACACACGTGCAATGCAGCAGCATCTCGAACGCAGCACGTGCCTCGTTAGGCTCACAAATCACTCCAATTATGTCTGATTCCTCTCACTAACTCACACTCTCATAAAATCCGACGGATCATGTGCCCTCCCCAATATTAAAAGAAAGCTGCGTTGGTTCGCGCAGAACTGATCGGCATTAATAGAACTGCTGCAACACTACAAATATGGAAGTTTATTTTAAATTGGCACCAGCAGATTGGAACATCCTAAAAACTCATAATTATTTATTATACTTTTCATAAAATTAAAAAAAAAATCATTTTTTATAATTATTTAAAGTGAGGTTTCCTTTTTTCTAAAGGCATGCAAACCCATTTCAATATATGATGAGTATTCTTGAAAATTTAATATTTTTATAGGTAAATTATGCATAATTTAATAAAAACATACGACACAAGAAATAAGCGAAATCTCTTCATATAACTCTAACAATATAATAAATGAGGATAAGGGGCTAGTATTTATTTGTATAATTATACAAGCAACAATAGCAAATAATATTTTTAATTTGAACTTTAAACAGAGAAAATTGCAACCAAATTTACGCTAATTATATTAAAAATTTAATTCTGAAAATTATATAAAATGTAAATTGGTTTCAATTTAAAATCATTTAATTTAATTAAAAAATCAAAAATAAATAAGTAAAATTTTAGTAATTTTTTTTTAAATTTTATAATTATACAGTTATTCTTAACTAACTTTTGTATTCTCAAAGTTAATTATTATTAAATAAATGTAATAACTTCTTGTAAATCAAAAGCATACGTGCAATATTCTCTTGAGGGCATTGAAATGAAAACAAATTGCACGTTACGTGCGCGTTTGTTTTGCTGAACAAATTAGCAATGGTGATCGCGCGGCGGATTAATATTAATGCGAAATTGCACACATTAAGCAAAAGGCGGGAAAATGATTGACACACGCTGTCGCCACGCCAAGGATCAATCAAAGTAACAAACGGCTTCATTTGAATTTCGATTCCGCACACCATACCAACAACCGTTCATTTACGCACATGTTCGCAAAGAGCCTTTCATGCTCCCTGGCTGAACAAGTGAAATTTCGAGCAGAGTACACGTGTTGAAAATTGTTATTCGGAAATACGTCTCATTATTTGCCGGCGCCCACACACACACACACTTCACCTGATCCGTGAATCATTTTTTGCATGATTTGTTGATTTTTATTTATAAACCGTTTCTGCGCTTGACGGATGAAAAGCGGCCTCAGTCGCCATTATTTTATTTTCGAATCACGCTTGTTTTCATTATTATTTTATTGCCACGGAGCATTGTAACGTGTAACGAGTGCCGATTTATACCAAGTCATTGAGCTGAATTGCCGATCGGTCGGACAACACTCTCAATTTCTCGCTTTATATTCCGCGCGGACGATGGCTGGAATGAACACAATATGAATGTACGTACATGGCCGTTGTAGTTTTGCATCACAATCGAATTGATGAAGCCCAGAGTGAAATAAAAAGAATGGCAGATCCATTACATAATGAAGCTGGTGAACATTTTTAATGTTACAAAATTCAACAATCCTTACTTAAAGTATTTAGTTGAATATTTTTAAAGTTTACGAAGGGGAAAAAGACAAAAAATAACTTTTGAGATTGATCAATTAAAAAAAAAAAAAAAACTATATTTTTCAAAATTTTCGTCGCTTCGTTGATCAGACAAATCTAATGTCTTTCTCGTTTATAAACATACAAATTTTGAGGCTAATAAAGAAATGAAACAAATTTTGTTTTGATAATTTTGCCATTTTTCAATATAAAAATAAGTTCGGAATAGATAATTTTTTTCAATATTCATGTAATCATGCGTTTTCTGTGTAAAAGTATAGCATCATAATTAAAAATTAAAACATATAAATTAATTTTGAAGTTGGAAACTTTTGCATAAATAAACCAGAGAGCAGTCTTATTTTGAAAGGGAGTATTATCTGGTAGCCAAAGAACTGTTAAAAATTAAAATAATTTATAAGCTTTCTTATATTGAAAATATTAAATTAATTTAATACTATATTATATAAAAGAATATGCTGCTTATTTTGAGATAATTTTTTTGGGTAAAATTTTAAGTAAATTAAATTGAGATCTTATTTTTTTTCATAAAATATTTTCACAGAAAAAAAAATAAAAAAACTGACAATATGCAGAGAAATAAACGCACCTGCTGCTTGATATTTAGTGAAGCTAAATTTCATTTTAACAACCCAAATCTTTTTATATGCAAATACAATTTTGATATGCGCGTGCAGATGGCAGCGGTTAATCCAGCAAATGAAGAAATAATTTGGCCAGAACGAATATAATCTGGCCTCTTGCTCGATAAAAAAGCTAAGCAGACTTTTATATTTGTTTTACAGCCAGCGCGCGGCGAGTGGGTTCATTATTCATGCAGGAGGCGAACGGCCCGTGGAAGAAAAAGAAAGAAACTTTGGCCGTGTGGAAAATAAAGTAAGAAGTGCAGTTCTCAATTTGCATAAGCGACCCATTCATGCAGCCGGCCGGCCGCGGCGCGTATTCACATGCTGTAGAAACAAATTATACAATTTAAGCGGCATTTTTATTGCTCGTGTAAGGCCAACGACGAGCGCTCTTTGTGTCATTGTTTGCAAACCAGCGGCGGCAGTTTTACGTGAATACACATTCGGAAATCTCTGCGCGCGGCCTTTCTTTATCTTTATTGTAATAAGGCGTCATTTGCGAGGCTGTTTTATTCTTACTCGGAATGCAAAACAATCAATTCGCCCAGCGCGCCACTTCCCGCCGA
Source organism: Neocloeon triangulifer (assembly GCF_031216515.1). Classification (NCBI taxonomy): domain Eukaryota; kingdom Metazoa; phylum Arthropoda; class Insecta; order Ephemeroptera; family Baetidae; genus Neocloeon; species Neocloeon triangulifer. The sequence goes on along the minus strand of NW_026775554.1, from coordinate 13,946,919 downwards.
TGCCCTCTCTTTTTATCAGCCAACTGCGCTGAACAAATGTACCTTGCGCGTGTACACATTCGGCCGCCGCAGGAGCTGCGGGCACACACACACAGATTCTCACACACAATCGCAATATGTACATTTGCCCACCAAATTAGTATCAGCGCTCCAGTAGTAAGCCCAATTTTGATAAGGTGCGAATGAATGCGAAGGCGCGTATGTTTTTTTGGGAATTTTCCATTGAAACTTTATTGCCTTGGTTTTAACGTGTATAATTTATGTCTGGGGCAATAAAAAGTGCTTTGGTCTAATTGAATGCTTGCTCTTCTTGATCTATAAATTTTAGTTGAAAAATTATTTCATTGGTGTACCAGAGGCTATCTTTGTCCAAATGACGGTGCATATGATTTAAATATTAAAAAATTACATTATTTTAATTGTAAAATTTCTGAGAGTTTTGATATTTAATTAAAAATTATAGGTCTTTTTGAGCAATTTTCTGTGAATTTTTTTTTATCGACTGAAAAAGTTACATATTAATTTAATTATGAAATTTTTCCAGTTCTTTTGAAATAAGTCTCCCAAGAAATAAATCTGCAAACCAAAAACTTCTTAATTAATAAATTTTAAACACTGTTAGAAAAAGTTTGATGATATTTTTCAAAACACATGAGCATTAATTATTATTAATTCATTAGTTCATTAGTTTCATTGGTGGATAAAGTATCATCCTGCTTTTTAAATAATGGTTTGTTCTGTTTAATTAAACATCATTCAAATATTGAATTAAATCAATTCTCTTTTATGGTTTGATGTGATGAAAAAAAATATGGTTACAAAATTATAAAAAAAAAATTATTTCCCCATTTTTAGTATTTGAACATTTCAAACAGATGGAAAATATAAAATACAATTTATTATAAATTTCTGCAAATTGTTGCTCCAAATCTCTGAAAACTCGCAACAAATGAATAAACCCACGATTGCATTCCTCTCTGTGAGTTTCGGAAATAGTTTTTCAAAATTAGAACCGCTCCACTTATCTCATCCGAGACGTATGTGTGAGCGCTGCTGACGAATCATTAATCACTGGAGTGAGCGCACATTAAAAAAAACGTATGAATTTAAGGCCCCGTCGACCCCACGAGCATTTTCAGCCGCGCCGCACAGTCGAGTGGACAAACAGAAGAGGCCGCAAAAGGAAAAGCGCATCGCCGCACTAATCCGGCACGACGAGTTTCGCACAATGCTCTTTTCACCATATTCACTTTGTTGTGCACAGCGAGGCGCAGATGATATTGTCGCGCAGAGGCAAAGAGCAGATGATGCCTCCCGCTATAAAAACACAATAATCTGTTATTCATTATGATATGAGATGGATATGAACAGGGGACACTGCCATGTACATATTTGCTCTGCAAACACGCATTGTGCATTAAAATATTCAACATTTTCGTTTTGTTGGTTTGCTCGCACGGGGAGACAAAAGCTCCTCTCCTCCTCGTCAGTTTACAACGCATAACGTTCGCAGTCATGAAATTGCCGGAGGGAAATAATTTTTTATTTTATTGGCCGTAATGCCGGGTGATGGGTCTATTTGCACAGCATGCGAGCAAAATGTTTATTTTCAGAACTTCTATTTTGTCCACTTTTCAGGGCAAGATTAATTCGGGCAATTTTTCGTTTTCGAAAAGGACCTGCTGTGCAATTTCTCTTGCAGCTGCTGATTTTATTAAGTCGTTTAAACGGTCGTAAAGCAAAATTGCGCCGAGTTGAAAAATGGTAGCTTTTAAGGGTCTGGAGCTCTCATTCAGGTGCAATATCCGGAGCCATTCAAAGCATCTGTGCCGCACCGCATTTGCAGAGAGGAATGAACCCACCCCTGCAAGCCGAGGTTTTCAGTTTCATTTCGCCACCCTAAATCATAGGATGTTTGAAACTCGCTGGTGTTGCGTGTCACCGGCACCTGATGCACCCACACCAGCGCACCGAACAATAAGAGGCATAACCAGCACGGCTCCAGCACAGGACGCGTTTATCGCCATTGAAGTGCACATTTTGCCCATTTGATTCAAATATTATCTTATTTACTATAAGAAGAAAGATTTAATGATTTCTTACTAAGTATTTTTAAATTGGTAAAAGGCTAAACATAGATCTTTAATACAAAAAATTTAGAGAATGAAAAAAGAAATATTTATTTGATTATTTTATTGAATGGTTTAAATTGTATAAATGAAATGAAATAAAACATTTTCCTTTTTCTAAATAAGCCGAAATCAATAATTCAAGATTTAATTATTCATAATTAATTACAAGCTACCATTATGTAGCGAGATGCAAGTCGCGATGCAAATGCCCTGACGGAAGAGGATTTGATTTCATTTACCGAATACAAATATCATCCGCCACTTACTAGTCAGACATATTATAAATAATTCTGTATCATAATATAAACTTAACACTATATATTATGATGTAAAAAATTGCGTTTCAAATCAAATAAAAATTATAAATTGAAATAATAAAATAAAATTTAATAAATAATTAAAAAATTAAGTTCAAAAAATATATAATTATAGTAAAATAATATTTAAAAAATTTTAGTTAATTTTGTTTAAATGAATTTTTTTTGTTTTTTATTTTTTTAATTTTCAACCATCTCTTGTCAAATGTCTATAAATCTTTTGCAATATATAATATTTTTAAGCACTCCTCATTGGCACATTGAAATCAAGTCTTCATAATGATGGTGAATAAAATCTTCCGAAAATCCCAAAAATCTGTTTCTATATTGTTGTGAGCAATTGATTTGACTATATCAATAAGGAGTCCTTAATGCAATTATTAAAATAATGTCCTATCCCATAACATTTATTTGTTGTTGCTATATGCATTTTATTTTTATCGTCTTAAAGTCTGTATCTATTCAGAGTCAATGATGAAATTTGTCGAGAAAATCAATCATTATATCATGGGTATATATTAATTTTTTAATTCTAGTTTAAATTGGTTTCTGAGGGTTTTCAATTTTTATCAGCAGTGTTTTTTTTTTTATTAAAAAAACGATGTTTTTTTTATTAAAAAAATGATGTGCTTTTTTATTAAAAAAATGATGTGTTTTTTTTTATTAAAAAAACACAAAACACTTGCTAAACACTTAGAGAATTTGCAACATTAACAGTTATCTAAAAGCTAAACGCTAAATCAACAATTATTCTTTGTTTTTCCCCGAAAAAAATTACATATATACATAAAAAATTAAATTTTACCATATTCTTAGAAAAGTTTGCGTGTCTCATTTCAACATTATTTACGACCATATTAGTTCCTTGACAAGAAAATTTGATAATCATGGTGTCTAGCTGGAATCAGTGCTACCGGATCTGCGTTTGAGAAATATCGTTTTGGCACCCCCGGTTTGAAAAGGGTGCTCTCCTCCCGTTCTCCCTCTCTCCACCTTCCGCTTCTTTTTTTGCCAAGACGCGCGCGGTCTGCGACTTATAAGGAGGTGTCACGCTGACGATTACACATGTGAAACTCATCTGCTCTGTCATCCCCGAGTGACCTGTGTCAGTCCTTCTCATTCCGCGCGTCGAGCGGCGGCCGGGGCTGCTTTAATTCCCGGTCTTGCAACGCGGCCCCCCTAGCTCTTTTTAGCTTGTGCATACATGACTTGTCTTCCTGTATCATTCCTCCCTTTCATACAAATCCGCACCATTTGCGACACCATTTATCAAACTGTCACACCAACTGAAAAGTATATACTCTCCCGCTAGCTGCGTGCAGTTCAACCCCTATTTAAAAGGGCTGCGCAGGGGGAGCTTTTGCTTCTTAGTCATGCTCCGAGAAAAGAACATCCAATATCGCGCAGGGCTGCTGGGCTTTGAGAAAAATTTTATTTCCATCCCAAGGCGGGGAATGCTGAGCGAGAGACCATATGTGAAAATAGTGCCGGTTCGTCTTCATATGTCTTTCATCCCCCTGCGTGTTTCGTCAGCTGTCATCCATAACACGGCTCTCCGAATCGAGGAGGCAAATATAAACACGCGGCAAGTTATAAATGATCGCGACCAGCACAAATCCGCCAGAATTATTCATTCTTGCACTGAAAAACTAAACTACCTTCAAAAAAGGTTGAAGCGATTTTAACCTCCAGAAAAGTTAAAGGAACCTTCAAAAAGTGTTACTTTTACCAGCGCAACGGTTATTCTAACCTTCTTGTTCAGTTAAACGCTTAAAAGGTAAAATCAACCGTTCTTAAAGGTTGCAGACCTAGCAGCCAACGAGTTTCAGAAGGTGAATTTAACCTTTGTTAGTTGGTAAAAGACTTTTAACCGCCTATGAAGGTAGAATGAACCTGGACACAAAGGTTACAGTATACTCCAACTCACTTGGTACCTTCGCAAAAAGGTTGACGTGACCTCTGCGCAAAGGTTGCGATAAATAATATTAAATAGTTATAAAAATATATAATTTTAAGAGCTGAGTTTGAAAAAATACATATTACTTTTAATAAACAAAGAAAACTTAAATGTCATTTTAAAACTAAATTCTGCACACGACTCTTTCAAATCTCAATTTTAATTGAAACTTCTAATACTTAACATCAGGTTTTAATTAATTAATATTTTAATAGAGCACTAAATTTTAATAATTTTGATTAGATATAGCGGCCAATATAAATTTTTAATGAATTTTGCAAGTTTTGGCAAAAATTATATTTTTTAAATAAATATGTAAGAGCTACTCTATCAGAAACTTCTCCATTTTTTGGTGAAGCAAATATATTATGTTGGTATTTTTTGGTCCTCACAATTTAACACTTTTGGATATGAATCCCAAGTCAATAATAGGAAAAACTATTTCAAAATATTTTTTTTAATGTAAAGCTTACAATGAAAGCTCTGAAAATGTCCATGAAGAGCAAAAAACTTCAAATTTTCATTTTTTTCTTTCTTACACGCGGCATTTAATTTCAAATAAGCTTCCAACCATCGCAGAAGGTTGGAAATTGCGCCAAAACTATGCGTCCGTTGGCGTTTAACGTCGTGCAAAGGTTGCGCTTACCTTCACGGAAAGTAAATCCAACTCAACAGAAAGTTAAAAATGCACTCAAAGCGAGTCTCTCTTTTGAGCGCCCATGTTAGTTTGCGTCTCTTCTTGTTGTGATCACATCGGTCTTGGAAAAATTTTAAGATTTTGAAGAAAATGGCAGATATTCTTGAAGAATCAGAGTGATTTGCGCTCAAAAAGATCCAGTAAGTATTTTTTTGCATATAAATATGCAACTTTGGTTCTGGGTGAGGACTAGTTTCTCATCCCAAGCATCGACGCAAATACAGCTTGATAGCAAATTATAGAAAATTATTCTTTTATTCCAGGCTAATGTGAGCTATACGAAATTTCATACCTCGATTGTCGCATTGGAACTGTGAATTGATAATTATATTGCAGCTTAATAAACTGCGCGTGGAAAAATGGAGTACAGGAAAATTAAAGGTGAAATATTTTATTGAAAGAGCAAAATGCCCGTTCTTAAAGAAATATTATTTTATTTTCAGATATTTGCATGCGGACCAAACGTTCACTTCTATATATCAAAGAACCTGGGTAGTTTGCGGACAACGCTAATTTTCCAATGAAAGGTAATTATCATTTAAAATTTTTGACTAAATTTAATCATATATTTTTTATATTATGGTGAATGAAATTTGGAAAAGAATATAATGTAAATTTCATATTTTGTTTACAGGCAATACATTTGTTTGAAAACTCCGATCAACATTGAGAAATTCTTGGAAACTGAAGTTTGAGCTAAAACATTAAATTGTGTGAAGTTTGGTGCGTTTGGTTTGAGTAGTGCAAATCAAGCCGTATTTTCACAAACAGCAGAAGGAAGCTACCGAGTCATCGATCAGCAGTGACAACACTAGATAAGTACAGCCCACTGTTAATCTTTTATTAATTGTTTTGATTTCTTTTTGTCTTTTGGAGTTTGTGATGCCAATAAAAACTTGATTATTTTTAAAATGGACTTGTATTATTTTTCATCAACCGAACCTACAATAAGAAGTTAAAGTAACCTATTTGGACGGTAAAAAAAAAGAAACTGAAAAATAAAATACAACCACTAAGTAGAAGTTGGAACAACCTTTATTAACTAGGTTAATTTTACCTTTATAAAAAGGTACGGCGAAACTTCTGAAAAGGTACGCGGTTGCAGCCGCCGAGCGATCTTTTACCTTCGCTTGAGGGTTGTAACAAACGTTCCGATGAAGGTTGAAACAACCGTCTTTGATGGTTAAAATGCCCCGTACCTTGCAAGAAGGTTGTTTTAACGTTTAAAAATTATTGACACCCCTGGAACCTTTTTTTGGAGGTTGTTGCAACCTTTTAAAGGTAAAAGAGTTTTTCAGTGTGCTGCTGCTTCTCTTGATTCACTGTTCGCGCAGAGTGAGTTATGATTTTCGCGGCCGGCACAGGTGACATCAATGACCGAGTTTCACCTGACGCGCGCACACGCCTCCGCGGCCACGTCTGCACCGCTGTCTGTCTCGCTCATAATTTATTGGACATGTGGCAAATTTTTAGAGAAATCATCTTTTTACAATGCTAATCTTCAACATTTTAAGACACTTTGTTTTCCTTCTACTTTAACAACATTTTCATCTTGTAATGTATGTACATATTATCAATTAAATACATTTATACGACTAATTGTAATGTAACTGAGGTGTTTAATTGAAATGAGATGTAACAATAGGAAAAATAAACAGCGATAATTGGCCTGAATTATCATATCATTTAAATGGAAGTTTTGGAAGTAAGGAAAATTTATTTTTAAAAATTAAATCCCGCTTTCCTAGCATTTCGATTGTTAGCTGACAAAAAGTCGGTTGCTGCAGCTTAGCCGTGGATAATTATTAATGCTGTACAACTTCTTTCAAATTAACTTTTCATAGTGAATTATAAATTAAACATTAAACACTTTGAATTTAAACTATTTAAATATTAAAATTGGCATCATACATTTTAATTTAATAACTATAATAATTTTTTCATTTATTTTTAATTTTTTTTTTTAACAATTTCTTTACTCACCACAACTTTATAATGTAATTTTAAAAAAGATTAAAATATAGCACTATGAAGCATTCATATAATATGGTTTCAGTAGGACATTACACTAAAAGACTTTTGTTTACCTTGCAATTTATTTCAGTTATAATGACAAATAAATTATTGAATATAATAGTTGAACGAAATCGTATTAAGTGATCGAACATGGCGAAGCTAATGAAAAGCACCCACTTGAAGGAGATTCACAACGGTATTACATGGGATTGCAACAAAAATTATGGCGCATTCGGTAGTCAAAATAGGGAGGGCCAAGTTCTTTTTTCAGTATGGCACTTCTTTTCATATATAGAGCGAATAGAAAAAATACGAAATAATTTATTCGACCGCTTTTGCCGAGCAATTTACACGGTGCAACAAAAGCATAAGTGCCGCATTAAGGGTGGCATGGAGGAAAAAGTAGTTTGCTCTCGGCGCGATCACAATAATAAAAATAATAAAGGGAAATGGTCCGAATGCTGCGCGCTTATAGCAAAAGGAGGAGAATGTATTTCTCAATTGTGCGCGACGAGAAATATTGTTAAATAATAGAAGAATTACTGCAAAAGAAGGACTCGAGTTTCACTTAACAGCTTAAAGTGTCCACAAGAAGATATATGGGTTTAAAAACTGTTGTACACCCAGCAAGGGGGAGCCTTCGCTTTATGAATTTATACACGCCGCTGAGAGAGGGTAAATAATTTCCTTTTTCCTGACCCGGTGCAAGCGACTTTGGGATAAGGTATTCCGAAGCATTCCGAATTATAATTTCAATTGTAAAGGGAGCGAATGGAATGAAGAAAAAAAAATGGTAACTCTTGTCGGTATGAGAGATGAGCCTCCCGTTCGCTTTTTATCAGTTGAATGTTGACAGAGAGTGAGTTTTTGTGTATCAACTGCCATCAGGAATTGAGCACAAATCTGTTCTGCAGCATCCAGTGATTTATTTTCTTTGAAAAAAAAAATGAGCATGAGTAGAAATGTGAGAAAGTATTTCCAGTCGTTTTTTTTTCTCAATGAGCTATCAGATATAAGTAAAGTTTCTTCCCGAATTTTTAAAATCCATCTACAATATTAATCAGGAAAATTTAATTTTAAAACTCAATTAAACGCAGATTTTCCCTGAAGTTAAAAAAATTGAAAAATAAATAATAATTAAATTCTATATTCATATTTTCTGGAAGAATTGGAAGACATTTTTTTACTGTTGGTAATTTTTGTTACTTTTTTCCAAAGGAATATTGAGTTCCATAAATAATCTTTGAGAATGTTTCGCAAAAATTAAAATCAAAGGTTGCATTATCTGGAGAAAATCATGGAACAATTAAATATATTTTAAAGAAATATACAACGTCAATGCGCTTAAAACACGATTTTTTTTCTTGCCGTGTAGCTTTGCAACCTACTCGCTTCTATATTTCATCAAACCTTTTTGAGGAGTTTTATCTCGTCCTGAGAAATCTTCAGCTTGTCTCTCAGCACGGGTCCGATTAAAAATAATGGCCGTCATTATTTGTCCATTGCGCAATTAATGTGGACGATGAAAATGCGCGCGCCTGTTGATCACTCTCGGGAAAAAAATCTCGACAATTCCTTTTGAGAGGTGCCTGCACGAGATGGACGAGAAATAAATTTGGCGCATTTTTCATTCGCTGAGGGAGGTCCTAAAAAGTTAATTTACGTGACATAACAAACCACGGGAAGCGAGACACACGATACGCTTATAAATATGAGCCCATCCACTTACTTTGTGGTAAAATGATAGAGGCTGTCTCTGCACCGAGCAGTCAAGAGAGCCAAAAGCAACATACGAAAAACACCGCCGCCGCCGCCGGTTTAATTTATTTCCTCCGCGCCCTAGCCATGTTGTATTTCCCCTAATTATTTATTGCAATCAAGGCGTATCTGATTCTTGCTATTTGTCTACTCGCAGTCGAGCTATCTTCCTCGGATCAAATCTTGCTGAGAAGGCTGTTAGCTCTTGTACACAGTATAATTGTGGGAGGAGAATGCGTCTCTTAATTTATAACAACGTTAAGGTATTTTGTGGTGATGAGGCGTAGGCTGATGATAATTCACCGCACGTTTGGTTAAAAGGATTAAATTATGTTCTCTCCTCAGTCTCCTCCAGTCTAACTTGGGGTTTAGTTTTTCCTCTTTCATTTATAAGTCAATTTATGTAACATTTAATTAATTATACGAAGTTGTATGATATCAAGGTAGAAATTAAGTTTGCAATTGAAAATTTATACAAAACAATTGAAAGAAAACCTATTACATAATTACATCTTAAATTATACATATCTATGTTTATCCGACTATAATGATAAATATCGTCTTCCATTTGAACTGATTTTTTTTAAACTGAAATTCAAGACACGGTTGCTGCAGAAACTTTGATAATTGATTTTTATAAGTACTTAAGGATAGGATTGAAGTGGCCTAAACATATATTTAAATAAATAATATCATAAGATTAAAATTTAATATGTCAACACATCACAATTCAGACTTGTGCAGTAAAAAGGTCATTCTAAAGACTTCTAAAAGTTGTGGAAAATGATAGTTATTTATAGTTAGTTACATGTGGGGTATTGTATTTGTAATATATTTAAAGTAATATTGCAACATATACAATCAAATATTTTGTTGCAATAAAATATATTTTTATACATTAATTTTTAACCGATATTCAATTAATTTAAATTTTAAATATAATACTATATTAAATTATTAAGCAAAGTAAATAAATAAATTCAAAAAATATTAAATAATTCAGTTAAAGTATTTAACGTTATAGTTTATACATATCAAATATTTTTTTAATAATATTATATGGCATTTTGATGACAAAATAAATGCTGCAAGTAACTGATAATCAGCAGGCACAAGGCAACAGTAAACACACTTGTTAAAAAAGTGCTACCGTGAAACTGCACCAGATAAAAATGAGGTTCCCCTCACACAAAATTGGCGAAAATTATCTTCATTATCAGGCGCCACAGACGGCGGGCGAGGGGAATTCCGCAGAAGCGAATCTGCCCCTGATTGTTAGGCAAACAGATAAAAGTGTTGATTTTTGCAGCGGGCGTGTGCCCGATTTTTGACAGCTGGGTAACGAGACGTGCCTTGTTATTGAGATGTAATGGAGTGAGCAGAGTAATGGTACCGCAATGACGAGGCACTTGCACCCCGCGTCGTCACCTGCACGATTTAATTCTCTCCTTCGATGGCAATCGCTCAATTATCATAGGTCGCGGACGCTCAAGATGGGAAAGACAGTCCAATCACTCGCCACATATAAAGGCATAAGCTCGCTTGATTGTCTTCCTGGTGCGTATATATGCAGCATTATACGACGGGCGTATTCAATTATCTTGTGTTTACAAGCAGCTTATTATTCCAATGCTCTCTCACTTTCATAACTGCTTTTAAGTGGCGGACTCAATCTTTTGAGTTGATTGAATCGGTATCTACGAATTCAATTGATTAATTCAATCAAGCGTGTCAATGCACTCATTCGATTTCATTTTATAAATTTTTATGATATGAGTTGTACTGTTAAATTTGTAAAATTTTAGAATTTATTTTCATTGAAAAACTTTTAAAGTTAATAATAATAAATGTTTTTCTTAAACAATAAATAACTCACAAAACCCATCGAGGAAAAGCCAACTTTAAATTCAAATCACCAATAATGCATGAATAGTTTTTTTCATTGAGGTGATTCGTTTCACATTTCAGACTTAGAGTTTAGCAGGAGTTTATGAATTACATTATAGGGATGACAAATCAGACTTAAATTAAAGTCGCGCTTGTTTATTTTTTTTCTGTGTTTTTTACAGTTTTGTTAATTTTCAAGGAATTGACTGGAAATGAACTTCACTTAAAATACTTCTAGAATTAATTTCAAATTTAACTAACAATAAGGCTTTTTATTAATTTATTGAATTGTTGGCGAGCATGTTTTTTATAAATAATTCAATATCTCCTTCAGTGAGCCAAGATCGGCGCGGCCAAGAGCAAAGCATGGCATAAGGCTTGATTAAAAGCAACCCTTTTTACTTAATTTAAGGCTTTTTTTATTTTCTATTTGATAGCTGTGATGAGCTTTATTTTATTAAATTTTAATTCAATTTTTTTCCCATTATGAGGTGCACACAAAATTATTTTTGCTGATTTTTGCCGAATGTAATTAGAATTTAGATCGGGAAACAACATTATGAAGAGATCAAATGAAAGACCACCTTAATCAAAACCAATGTAAAAAGTAGTTGTATCTAATTTTATTAATTATGATAAATTTAATATATTTATATGAATAGCCTGAATAATTTTTAGGTTTGGGTCTGTATAGATAAAAGAAGATATTTACATATTTTTGGTTTCACTTAACTTATAATGATAAGAGTTCTCTTCTGTCCGATATTTTTAGCATTCATATCTTACAGCCTCTCAACAGCAAGCAGAACTCTGCGCTGTGATGATGGCTCGCGAGTTATTTATTACCTGGGCCAATCAAGGGTTCCATTCACAGCAGCAGCGGTCGATTTAAATTCCAAATTAAATCGACACGCAGCCGGCGAGTTTCGAGGGATCGCGCCGCCGAATCAAAGGACACACCACAATCAGAGAGCCGTGAACCTTTTGACTTTGTCACAATTCATCACGCGAGAGGCCCGTGTGGCGGCCAATTGCCCGAATTTGGTTTTTATTGTCGGTTCGCGTTTTAAAATGCGGGCGCTCGCCACATGAGAAGGCGATTGTAAATGCAGGCGCCGCTCCGATCCGAATTAAATTAGCACATTCACAATGTGAAATTAATTTTTCTCTATTGCAGCACCCCCTTGTCGCAGGTCATTTAGAAAAGTAGTTCGCCTCCGACCGCGAGTGTGCGCGTTATTATTTATGAGGTTTTCACGATTCATGAGGGCACTGCGCCTCCCGACCTCACTTCCATCACTTTTCATTCCACCCGCCCGTTAACCCAAAGCGGAGACGGCCACGATCTCCACTCTAAAATTTAACTCATTTTTAAATTGAAGCGGAATAAAATTATGCTGGGGCAATTTACAGCCATGTAATCGTGATTGCTGTTGACGTTTGATGTGTGCCTCATGATTCCCTTGATTCAGAGCCACGATTTGATTAAAAAAACGAAATTTATTAAAAAAAAAATTACATTTAATAATATACAGAGTAAAATTAAAAAAAAAAAAAAATATAATAAAATTCAAGTTATTAATGAGAGTTCGTTACACAATTTTGGGGTCATCTTACTCTAAAATTTATATATTATTCTGCGGATTGGACCAGATCAGGTTGATGTTATACAAAGAGGTACATAATCCTTTTACATCTTTATACAGATTCAGATGATTTTTGTAAAAGAAAAAAAATCAGAAAAAAATAAGGTTTAAAAAATTAATCTTTTCTTTCAGGATGCAATTTAAAAAATTAGTCCTCTATTTATTAATGTAAAGATATTGTAAAAATGATTTATAACTCAAATGGAGAAGAAAAATGTGTTTCATAAAAGCAAAAAATGATAGCTGTAAACTAAATTTAACAAAGCATGTAAATCATGAAATATTTGGGTTTTTTTTCATTATTCCCTACGTAAATTTTGCTCGTAAAGCGTTGAGCGAATGGTGTGCAATTACCATTTGGACATTAAAGACACAACAACTGGCCTTCTGCTTGCGATCAGCAGACAGCGTACGTCAAACAAGCAGACCAAAACAAAGAGGACCTTGATGTACAAAAAGCGGTGATTACTTACACAGAGGCGCGCCTTGCACGTCAACGTCAGTATATTATTGACACTTTTAAGTTCGAAATTGAGGGCATGTTTTGCTCTTGTCAATGTGACACTGCATTACCAGATTTACATAACAAACACGAAGGAAAGATATATACATATAAAAAAAAGCCAGAAATTTACAAAAACCAAATAAAGAAAGAAAAAAAAATCAAATATTGCATCAACATGATTTCATTATAGATTGCTCGTTATCAATTATTTTTAATTTCATTTCATTAATATTTCATTCGATATAAAAAAGATATTTCCATACGATTGGAAGTGAAGAGGCATTTTTAACCTGTAGTCATAGATAAATGAGCAGAAAATTTACTCAACGATGTATATTGAATATATTTATAAAACCTACATCTATAGGCAGTTTGAGAAATCGTATTTATTTCGTATCAAATTCATGTAGACAGAATAATGAAGATGTAAAAATAAATTTTTTTTATGTCATTAATCAAAATACCTTACTTTTTTAATAAAACTCAAATCAAATAATCAAAATGCCAAAAAATAATTTCTGTTCATAGTGATATTTGCAGTCTTAGTCAGTTGCTTTTCGACGAATGTCAAAAGACGAGTGTGTAATTAAAATAGCAGCAGTTTGCCAAAATTCCAGGAACAAAATTCGATGTATATAGCAATCGCCGAACAAACGGCCTCTCAGACCCATAGTCTATATATATAAACACGAGGCTTGGACATTATTGTGAAAAGGTGCAATTAAGCAACAGCGGCAGACGATTCCCAGAACAGTTAAAATAAAGACCTTCTTTTTAATCACCGCTGGCAAAACAAACAAGCAAACAAAGCGTACGCCAAAAGGTATGGACGACGTGCGAAATAATGCATATCATCTCGCGGGCACTCGAAAACAAAACAAAAAGCAATCCCATGTCGGTCGGTGCAAAAGTACGTTTGCCACGTGATCGAGCACCATTACTCGTCGCAAACAGGCACGATAACGCGATGAATGAGCGGCCGCGGCGGCGGCGGCCGTCGGCCCCCGCGGAGGCCGCGCAGGTGTCGCTGCTCAGCGGCAACATGGCCTCAGACGCCATTGGACGTGAGGCACCGCTCCGCCCTCGATAATAAAAGCTCGCGTGACAGACGATTTCAAAGCCCCGCCTTCCTACTCGCGGACACTCGCGCTTTTTGATCACCTGAGAGTCACGGCGCCCCCGAGGGTCACCACTGAGTTGCCCTGACCACCACCCGAAAACTCCGCTTGGGGGCGGCAGGGATCGGCTGAGGGGTGCCTCTGACGTCATTTTGCAAAGGCGACATACAAGCAACCAGTTTTCAAAATTTTTGCAATTTATACTTAACGTGCTAATTAATAAATTAAATTAATCAAAATGTTGTTAAGATAAAAATTTAAAACAACTTTAAAAAATAATATATTTTGGAAATAACAAAATATAGAATTAACTATGCTAGCCTTTGATAATTACTCTCTTTCAAAATAAATTTTAATTAACTGTATTTTAATATGTAGAAAAACATCTTATTGTTGTTAGTATTTTTGTATGTCCTTGTTTGTTTGATTTTGAATATTTTTATGGGTAAAAGTAGAGAACCGATAATGGAATAATGGTTGCAGGCAAGTAAATTATGCAACCCGCTCGGATGCACTGCAGAGATAGTTGCATACACAGTCTTTAACAGGGTTACTAAAGAAATTGCGGATTTTAAAACCAAAAGAATGTAAAAAATTTTCACTCCTATATTTGATGCTTTTTTAATGAAAATGACAATTAACTTTTCGAAAGAAATAAGCCATCACAAAATTGTTTAGACAATTGAACGAAAGTAACTATTTTGATAAAAAAAATATCCCCTCTTAAGTTTTTTTCATTTTCTCACTATTAAATATTTGTCATTTTTTTTATTCGTTACTTTATCTTTTTTTTATTTATTATTTAATTTGAGATAAATGAATTCAGTAGACAAGTATTAATTGTGTAAAATAATTATCATGTGTTGAAAGCTTAAACATAATCGCGAAGCCCATACAATCGAAAGTAATCTCTCACTAAAGCTGTTTTTTTTTTTTGCAACGACGCTGTTGGAAGGGAAAAGGAGAAAATCGAGCAGAACTCCAAGAGGAGAATTGAATTTCTCGGGCAGAACGGCGCGCAGGTATGGAGCGAAAAGACACCCACGCAGCGCACCATAAATAATTCAAGATCGTAATCTCATCAAAACTCCAGCGCTTTCGCAGCCATTCAAAATTAAATTCCCTGCCGCTCGGAATAATAATGAAATAACTAGCACGCGTATATTCCAAGCCGATTCCCTTGCGAGAGCAGCAGTTTCAAAATTCATGCGTTTCCACGCAGCGAGCGAGCGAGAGAGAAAAGGGAAATGTTCGCTTCTCTATAAAAGCATCTGCAGGCACTAATTGGAAAAATGTGGCAGCCTCTGCCTGCGCGAAGCTGCTGGATAAAATCAACCGACTCCCCCGACTAATTGAAATTCGGCTGATGGCAATTAAATCAGACACTCTCGCGCACTGCTGGAATAATTCTGCGGTGATATATAAAGAAGGAATCGATAAAATACGAGCCGAGAGAGAGAGAGAGAGAGAGAGAGAGAGAACTGAGAGAGAGAAGAGAGGGCATGGAGTGCCGTCGGAGCAGCCGCCGCTTTTATATGATAGCTGTCACCCAAACACACGCTTTGACATGACATCTTCTCTGCTCCTTTCTACTCCTACATATTTCATAGCAATTAAATCTACTGCTGCAGCCAACCAGAGAGAGTACGAAATAAAAATCCTTGCTCAGCAACTCGACTCGCTCGTTTTTATCCCGCCGCCGCCGCCGAGCACAAAGCAGAAAGGCACTTTGTGTCAGCGTTTGATGCATGAAAAGCGGCACTCCCATATATTTCATCGGTATATTCATAATGCACGGACGGACTCTTCTTTTTCTCTCTCGCAAATTAACGCCGCTCTGAAATGTTGGAAAAAAGTCCGTCCAGCCGGCGCAAGAGACACGTGATTATTGTCGTGATGCCGAAGTGGGCCCTTGACAGATTGGCTCGTAATTCAGACAGCACGTTTTTTCCGCGATTCTCCTCCGACTACCAGCATTTGGGAGGCAGCGACGGCAATCTGCCCTGTCAAATTTTTATTGTCTTAAAACGACACTCTGCTGCTGCTGACTGACGGCAGAGTCAAATTATATTCGACAGGGGATTAACGGATGAAATGTCAGAGGAGATTGAAGAAATGAATCAATTCCTTTAATTCCGCAAACAGTCATGGCATAAGATCAATAATATTTTTGCAGGTTTTTTTTTCTGAAAAGCATTAGAGGATTTCAAAATGCATTTTTCCTTTGGTGAATTGTGAAATTTTATGTTATCGTATCATTACATTAGTAAATTATATATGTATGTACACAACCCTTGAACCCATTGTAAAATATGCCGCTAAGTACAGTACCTTTATTACCAATTAGTATTACATTTTTATATAATATTTTTATAATTTTTGTAAATGATAATTAACATTTTAAATAATTCAATAATTTTCCAAGTGTGCTCCTCCATAAATATTTTCTGTTTAAATTATTGAAAAATAAAAAGCATTTAAAAGAAACAAAATAAATCACAAATTACCGCTTATATATATTTTATAATTAAGTAAGCTTAAAATATTTTTTTTAAACAATTAAAAGATAGTTAAATTAATTAGTGATGGATGACTGTATTGTAAATTTTGTGAAAAACCTAGAGGACAATATCATTTAAAAGAATGAGCAGAAAGCAAAATTAGTTTACGAGAAGCGTCCCAAATGAAGAAGGGGGATTTTTGAAATATTTATTAAATAACTTGTGTGGCACATCAATGGCGCGTTTGCTAATATATCCATCTAAACAGTAATCAGGCAATAAGAAAATACATCCATTTGAAAGAAATATTTACAAAATATAGTAAAATCTATAATAACCAGTTCTAGATATAAAGATTTAATCCATTTTCTTTTCAGCTCTCACGCTTTGCAGATTTTTTCACTTAATTTGAGATGGTTACATTTGGTACAGCATCAGCGAAGTACACATGTGCGCCCCAACTTTGTTTCAATCCCGCCGTCTCGAGTGAAACGCAAAACAAGCCCCCGCAAGCATTTAATCAAAGACAGCACTTGTCGCCTCTCAGTGCAAAAGAAAGCAAAATTTCCACCAGCGTTTATTTGTTCTCGGCTAGCAAGCGAGCGGATGCCGGCGCGCTGTAATTATTTGTGAATGGACATCAAAGGGGCATTCAGCCGAGACACACCTTGGTCGGCGCAGGATTAATTAGCCGCATGCCTGCTGCAAACTCAACTCGTAGCTCGCAGCGCACTTTGTGAGTAAGCATGGCTTGCAACCCTTTGATTTAGCTCCATTCATCTCCCGTGCTCACAACTTTTTTCGTCTGATTCTAATGCATATAATCGCTGAGCACAGAATTTGTCGACTCATTTCGGATGATGCGAGAGTTTTGGCTCGTGCCTTCGGGTGAATAAATAGTGATTACTCAAGCCATGCGGGATGCTTCACTCTCATTCCGCCTCTGGCAACTCAACACAGAGCTTCAAATTGGCAATGTCTATAAATAGCGTAAAGAATTATTTAAAAAAAAAACTCTTTGCTTAAGAAAAATCAGTATAATTAATTATATGACACGTTAAACTATTTTAAATTTGTGAGAATATCTTTTAGCTTTAAAGAAATTGTATCCAAAATTTTGAATAAATAAAAATTATATCAATCATAAAAACTATTATTGTTATTATTAGTTATTTTTTACAAATCACATCTCAGTAAATTACTGTATGCTTGATAATTTTAGAAAACCAGCTTATAAAGAACAATGTTGCTTAAAAATTCAAAATCAGATCATGGATTATTTATATTGCGACTTGCGTTACATATACAAGATGAATGATTTGAATTATGATATTTAAATATATAAATATGAACTGTATAATTTTTTAGCTTGCCTTAATTAAAGACATTAACATTATTTTATTAATAAAAAATTCTTTGTTCAATTATTCTTTTATTCTATTGTATTTCAACAATGAGCAGTAGTTAGTCTTCTTTAGCAATTATTTCAATCATTTAGATGTAACACATAGCATGATAATTATTTTATAATAATTATTTTGTGAAAAAAATCAAAGTAATTAAATTTTTTTTGTAGCAACCCTAAACCCCAACTTACATAATATCATCAATATTTAGCTATTTTTACAACAATGATTTTCAATCAAAATAATAGTGATTGTTTAACCTTCATTGAGCACCCTCTTAACAATTCTCTAACGAATTAGTTTCAGTGCTAAATAGTCGATTGTATAAAATGCTTTAATATAATTATATATAAATACAAAAATTTGAAATGAAAAACAGCAAAATAATTTAAAATTCTATTATATTTACATTAATAATTTCAAAATAGTTTTTTTTAATTAATTTAAAACAAACTAGATGTTCTTGAGCTATTTTTATAATTGTTTAATTACCCTTTCAGTGAAGTAAGTGTCAAATTTCCCTCTCTCTTTCCTTCTACAAAAAGGGAGCAAACAATTTCCCTGGCTATATAAACCCTGCCAGCGGCAGCACATCTGCAAGAACAAGCTTTTGCAATATGACGGAGTGAGAGGGAAAGCAATAAGAATAATTGTCGGACAAACGTTTGCGCTGCGGGTTGCAGGCGGGCTCATCTTTCGGGACGGGAGAGCTGGCAGGCGAGAGTTTCAATTACCATTTTGCGGTGCAGGGGGAAGTGCGCAATAAAATTATTTATTTAAAACAACACCACCCTCGAAAATTCCGGGCCGCTTCCCCAGCTGCGGGAGAGCGGAGTGAATGAAAAAGCTTTTTGCATTCCGAGGGGAGAACACGCATTTCAGTTTAGCTTTGTGACGGGCCATCAATTGGCGCGGGAGATGAGCCGCCTAATGACCGGCAGCAATAATTAATGCGAGTGTCGCCAATGAATCATCGCGCGCGACCAGCAGCAGCAGCAGTCCGGCAAAGCAACTTTTCGATTCTTTCCATAACACGGCGGCGGTGCAGGAATTCGTGTTCCGGGAGATAAAATCGAGCAGCGTGTATAGCAGCAACACAACATTTTTACTCGTGTATGGGAGCGAGAAGTGTCATGTAAGATGATTTAAACTGGCAGCGAATTCAAAAGTGCAGTCACCGAGAACAAATCCCGCGGCTCCTCCATTTAAATCGAGAACGCGCACCATAGGAAAAGTTTGTTTCCAGCCTTCTGGTTTTGTTCATGACAAAAATGTTTTCTTTCCTCTCGCAAGAAGTTTCGGCGGATTTTTAAAGGGTAAATTTAGGGAATTCTGTGATATTTAATGATTGATTTTCAATTTTAATTCATCTGTTTTTTTAAGCAAGTAATTAATTGTGCCACACTAGTGTAAAATAAAAGAACTTTAAATTTTAAAGCCTTTTTAATATAATAATAATAATAAATAAAAACTGTAGAGGCTTGGAAACCATAAATATAATATTATATCTTCTTTTTATGCTGCACTTATATTGGTGTGAATTTAAATTTTCAGGTATCTCAAGTTGTTACTGAATAAAAAATTTATTTTTTATAACATTAAAGCAAACAACAGTTATTTTAAATTTTTTTCTATGGTATTATTCTTGACAACCTAATCTTTGTCAATTTAGTGCTTTTATTGCTCTGCATAAAAAATTAAGGGAAAAAATGATAACACTTAATGACTTTGAAGTGTGCATCGAGTCTCTTCTTGTAATCAAAGTCCGATTGAGTGTTCAAGAGCTTGCTCTACTGAAATGTTAATTGCTCGTGATGGATGCGGCGGCAGCAGGCGTTGCAAGGATGCATCTCTCCGAGAAATCTCAACTGCAGCACTCGCGGCTTAATCTCTGTTTGTTATAATACGGCGCAGCTTAAGCATTTGTGAGAGACGAAGGGTGTTCTGAATGCATTCGGGAACAAGAGAGAGGAAGAGACTTCGACTTCATCACGTGAGAAAGCTTTAATTACGAAAATCTCCGGCCCGCCTGTGCGCCATTAATCACGAGCCGAAAAATTTCCGAGAGCTCATTGTTGTACATTTACAGAGTAAACGTGATATGCTCCTTCCCGCCCGCGCTCATTCTGATGTAAATTGCTGCACACACATATTTCAAAGCAGAGAGGCTAGATAAACAAAACATTAATGAGAAAATCTTCATACATGTGCAGAAACGATGTTCCGCTTGTTTGCTCGCGCAGATATTAATTCCCCAGCGCGGAAAGACGGAGCGCCGTGTCAAAATGATAAAATAAAAAAGGCGTGATCCTCGTTGGCGGAGAACACGCGTTTTCTTCTCTCTCTCTCCGGCTGCATTATAAGACAAACACAGTAACGGAGGAAATTGAATGCAAATATTTTCAAAAGTCAGCCACGAAAAATGATTAATGTTCTCTCTCGCCATTCATAAAATGTATATTTAGAGGATGTGGCTGCAGAGAGGCGCGAGAGCATCAGGTGAATTTTTCATACAGTCATGCTCATTATTTCATTCACGCTTCAAAGTAATGCGAGTTAAATGAGCTTGATTTTCGAGCACTGCATTTTCCTTGGGCGCACCAGAGCAGTACATTGAAATTTTTAGCTTCGTTCATTGCTTCCCAACAATGTGCCCTTACATATAATTAGATTCAAGATAAAAAAATTTGTTCGCTAATGCAATGAATTTGAAAATCTTTTTTGTGGAGAGTTCTTTTTTAATTGAAAACCGTCCTTGAAAAGTCAACTTAGAAGAATTTCATTTACAAAGCGAATAGTGAGAAAAATTATGTATCAGGTACTCGAATTTGATCTAACATTGAATTGCAGGAATAAATTTGTTGATTCATGTCAAAATAATTAATTCATCGTTTTAATTGATGTTGTGAAAAACTTTATCCAACATTCTCAAATTTTAACATCTCTCCCCAATATAAAAAAAAAATACTTTAAAAAAATCATTTTAAATTTGCTCTTTTAAAATTAGTATCCATTGCTGCGATGGAGTGAAAATATTATTTAAGTTTAAAACAGCTCCTCTCTTCCCCTTGTATACGATCCAAACGTGCTTTCGTCCCATACTTAATAACAGAATCTCGTCTTGCTGCTCGTGAATAAAGGGGTTATGTGTAATAAACGGACATCCAAAAGGCGGAGATGATGAAATTTACTGCTGCGCCGCAAGAGCTTCCCACCCACCCGCCCTTCTGTTCTTTTGCTATAGCCACAAAATACTATTGCACGAGAATGGAGAGCAGTTTTTGTATCGGACATGTGCTCGAGTTTTCAATGCAAATTATCTTAGTCGCTGCAACATACCATTTCAAAATACCAGCAAGAATGAAAAATATCTTCTACTTCACAAACATTTCCTCGTAAAAATATTAATTTGCCAAAAAGGATGCGATAAATGCTACATCGTATTCACTTCATTCAATGTATAAGGTTTATTCATGAGAAAGTCACTACTGATCTAGATTGGCGTTGATAAATATTCTTAAAAAATTCACAAATCCAGATAAATGAAACAAAGGCACCATAATAATTAAAAAATTAATTACTACTTCGAAAAAAAAATAGTGGAATTTTTATGACTTTGCTAAATAGGTCCTCTGGACATTAATTTCCGTCTTAGCAGAATATAACAATTAGCAAAGTTAAAATATTTAAACAAATTAAGCTGCCGTAAATGGCCAAAACAAAGCACATTAAATTAATGGGCTAATTTTTCTTGCGTTAAAAACCACCTGACTGAATTAATTTTTTTTTTAAATCGCACCTAATAAAAGCGGGTCAGGGCCCTGAGGAGACGCAAAGGTAGGCGACAGAGCGGAAGCGCGCGGTGGGCAGGTGATCAGCACCTTGATGTATGGCCCATATCAAAAGACGCAGGCCGATAACAAAATAACGTGCTAAGTAATTTGTGAGCAATAAATGCCCGGCTAAACAGCCACCACGTGTGTCAGTGGATCAACAAAGAGAACCTTTTCCCTTTTGATATTCTTTACAACCAACATTAAAAAGATATAAAAACGCATTTCGCAGCAGATATCGCTTTTTGCAAGAGGGCGCTCGTAAAGTTTTGTTTCGAGTGATAATTGTAATTCAGGTTTAGAGATGTTTTGTAAAATAATAATAATAATATGCCAGTAAATTTGGTTTAGCTTATTACATACACTAATAAACAACGATAATATTCAAAACTATAAAGGACAATCAAATAACACACAAAAATATAATTAACCATTACTTTATAATAATATGATGTAATAATATGACAAAAGATTCCCATTTTTTTATAACTATATACTTGAATAAAATTAATAGTAATAAATGATTGTGTCTAGTTTTAATGATATGCAATTTTCTTGATATATTCTGTGTGGTTTGAAGTAACATTTATATTACAAAATTTTTAATATTGAATTAAATTATAAATTTAATTTAAACTGTAGCATACAAGAGAGATGAAGTTATAGATGTCTACAATATTAAGTGAATGAATATCAAATCACTGAAAAATCATCTTATTTAATTAACATGCAATTTTCATCAAATAGGCTCAGAGTATCCTGTTAGAAATAAATTGCAGAGCAAATTCTGTAGGTTGGTGGACAAAAGCAGAAAATCACATGAGGCTGTAAGATAATCCAACTCGATTCGCGAGTGGGACTGCGGATAATAGCGAGGCGAGCCAAAGTGAGCAGAATGTTTTATCTGGCTGCACCGGGCTGCTGTGTTCCCTCTGCTCATGGGAATAATACCCAGTGCGAGAGCAAGTAGTGCATAAGTGGCCCTTGATGGCAGCGGCAGCAGACCACCCCTTTCAACCCTTTATCAGAAGGTGTTGCGACGGCGGCTGCAGAATTAGCCGGCAGGCCGAGAGCGCTCGTGATAACATTTTTGATCTTGTGAATAAGTGGCTCGTGAGCTATTGTCATCGCGATATAGTCTGCCAGCCAGCGCCGCATTTTTGAGCTTATCACGAGCCGGCGGCAGCGGCCACCGCCGACTCCATTATCCCCTTATTAATTGGATCGAGGTGCAGGAACACCCCTCACCGATTTGTACATTCGCAGGATTCGCTTGCTGTGCACCGACTACCGAGACATAATATGCACCGCTTGTCCTGCTCATAAGCGGTTTAATTGAGATATGCTTTGCCAAAAGAGCCAATCCCACGTGTGTTGTAGAATGTGGAAAATTGTAAGGAAAATCGTTTCGCATTTCGCATGCTTTAAATGCGAGGTGCTTTAAAATATCCGTAGAGATTATTTAATTGAGTAGAAAATATCCCATTAAATTTGAAAAAAAAAATAGTATTTTATGCAGATGATGCAGTGCTGCTCTCTGAGAATTTAGATGAATTAAAAGAAGCTCTTCATGAATTAATTAACTGTCTTTCTGTCAGAAAAAGTATTTGAATCTCTGTCAAAATGTAAAATTGCAAAAATTTAGAAATAAGAAATCGGATGATTTTTAAATTCATTGTTAAAAAAATGCTTTTGTTTCCTAATTCAATTACTTCTTTTCAAGCCTCTGGCCTCTCATTTCTTCCAAGCATAATGATAGAAGGGTAAAATGAATTTTTCCATTAACAAAATTACCTAGTCCCCCGAAATCTTCTCTAAAAACTGCACTTATTGTAAAAATAATTCGACTAGTAATTGAGCTATTTTCCTCTTAAAAGTATTTAAGCGCTGTAGCCATATTTTGGAACGATTGAAATAATTCAGAAAAAGTGAAATCAAGATTCCTTAAATTGA
This sequence comes from Neocloeon triangulifer, assembly GCF_031216515.1. NCBI lineage: Eukaryota > Metazoa > Arthropoda > Insecta > Ephemeroptera > Baetidae > Neocloeon > Neocloeon triangulifer. The sequence continues at coordinate 13,923,193 of NW_026775554.1, read as the reverse complement.
GTCCTTCAAGTATCAAAATTCACTAAATCAAGACGAGTATACAAGATTGGCTGATACCAATCCCCTGATTAACAAAGTTATGATTAAAGTTAACCTCTCTTGAGACTTTAAATTTGCAAAAATTCTCGTTTAAATTAACTGTAATCGATCAAGACTTTTATAAAACTCGAGCCATGATCTCTGTCATTTCTTGTTTTGCCAAAATAAAGATTACCATCAAGTAACCGGATGTTACACATTATGATCAAGTGCCACATGGGCAAGCGCTCGGACGTTCAGGGGTAAGAAATTGCTTACCTTGAACTGCTGGACGCTCTTCCTGCAGTCCCGAAGAAGCGAAGCACAGGTTTTCCTTCAGACTCGTCAAACACCTCAGGCTCTCAGCAGTCTGGAACTTCTTAATTTAGTTCCCCGAGGAGTTTCATCCCTCCACTCGGGTCGAAGGGCCAAGGGTGCGGTCGCTTCGACTCACTCACAAGTTGCGGATTCCTCCTCCTAGAGATAGCACAAGTAGAACTATTTGATTAAACAATTCCTATTTCCAACTAGCTGGCTTTACTTACCAAATACAGTGTCCAAACGCCACCTGCTTTCTTTTTGCCCGAAATTCCACATTCGCTCACTAGTAACGCTGCTCGAACATGTTCACAGCTGTTGAAGAATCTCTCTAGACACGCGAATTCTCCATTTGTCTTCTTCTTCCGCGTTGTTAAAAAGATCTTCCAGTTTTTCGCATTTCCAGGACTTTTCACAAAGACCTTGCCTTACCTTGTGTCTCAAACTTCAAGGTGCCAGACAAGGTCCACCTCCGGTCCGGTCACCTATGATAAGGGTGCCAAGGTGACAAGGGTGCCTCACCTTGTTTGCTCGTTTTTGGCGATCACACGTTGTGCCTCGTGCGCAGAAATTCTTCTCGTTGATTTTCACCTTTTTCTTTCGCTCCTCAAACTCTTCTCTCGCCGAACTTGGTTCGCCTCGTTTTCAATTGAAAACGTATAGTCTGAAAGGGCTTTTGGTCTGCACGCTGGGGTGGCCTCTGCGACGGCCGTTCTCAGGCGAGAGAATGGAATGGAACACGTCTAATCTGCTACTAGATTATGCGTAGACTGGTGAATGATTTACATGACACACGTGCCCTACTACACTACTTTCTATTACCACCTTAATTTATAAGAAGTTCATACCAAATGATTTTTATAATTTATTTTTTTTAACAGATTTAATAACAATAAAAAAATAAATTTTCTTTTGTAAATTAATAATACCAACATAAAAAACTTGTATATTTTTTTTAATTAATTTTTCTATCGAAATTTTTGGGGGGAAAAAATTAATTTATTGTATAGCAGGAATTAAAAATATATTGCTCTAATTTATAATGTTCTGTTTTGTTTTATTTTTGGTTAAATACTTTTTTGAAAATTAAATTAGCCTGCTTTGTTGCAATTTAACTAAAAACTAATTATGTTCATCCAATACCAATTTTTATAAAAAAATTTAAAGAATGGTATTTTTAATTTTATGAATTAGATAGTTGACTAAAAATGAAAAATTATCTGGTTGGCAAGACGAGCTATGCACATTGTAGCCTTTTTCATATATTTGATAAGTAATAACATTTCGTATTCTGAAGTTGTATTTGGAAGCGAGCAGAGCAAGTCGAAAGTATTTGCATAATTTTGTGATAAATTATCGAATCCCTGGCTCTTCCTTACAATAATCTAATTTATATTCATATTTACAAACATAGGGGAAGGCAGCATCTCTCTGCAGTCTGCGGGTGTAATAGAGGGAACACACACACGCCGAGAACGCGAAAGCCTTCTTTCCATTGCCTTCAATTTCACTCTCACAATAGTTGGGGAAATTTTATTTCTGCACCGCAAAACGAAGAAAAGGCAAATTGAAATTTTACCGAATCTGAACAGGAGAAGGCACGCGACGTATTATAAAAGAAGGGCGGAAGAGCTCAGGAAATTGCCATTTCACAAATCCGTCGAACGTTTCCCTCAAATAATGCGGAGAAAGCTGTTTAAACGAGAATTTGTATAATTTGCGTGTCGGTTGTATATCGGCGCGCGTTCATGCGGGCAGTTATTAGCGTGTGTATAATTTGGAAAGGATTTGCGATAAAAGTGGGTTTTATTTTTTCTGAAATAATTTAATGACGTACCCCTAGTTTGTTTAACGGGTTTTTATTTTGGGCAATTTGCCTCAATTTAAAATGTAAACAAGTCATAAAGTACTTTTCCACTGAGCTCAGAGGTTGGTTGTGACATTTATATGTGCTTCCTTGTCCGCCCTGAGCTTGCAATGGAAATTCCGAGAGGCCAATTGGTATGCTAATTTCTAAGTTTTGCGAACTTATTAGGCTGTCATTTGTTTTTTGTTCTAAACGTTTTAAAGATGTCACACAAAAGATAACATAAATAAAGATACCAAACTGGATATGCTATAATAAAAATCCATCATAAAAATACAAATTCTGATTTATTTATTTATCAATTTATTTATTTATTTGTAGTTTTAATATTATGTAAATACATGATATTAATATTTTGAATTTAAATTTTCTGTTTTTCAATTGTTTATTTAAATCAGACATTAAACCAGTTTTGGTATTGTGTACAATGGAGTGAGTTAAAGTGCTAGCGCAATTAAAAAAAGGTCTCTCAAGCGAATAAAAACAACAAAATAAGAGCTTGAGCCGGGGTGTAGCGAGCGTTTTGCGTGCTGTGCGTCTGTTTGTATACGTACGTGTGTATAAAATATGAGCCAAGTTTAATACCACTGGGAGATAAAAAGAGCGAGGGTTTTATAAATTCGTATTGACTTTACAGCGACACATGTGTCCTGCAGGAAACATTAGTCTCACTCACTCTCAGATATATACGTGCGCGTATATGGATGAAGACTTATATCACTTAAAAACAGGCCAGCCAGTCCGCAGATATGCAGTCCCGCGGGGATTACGCCCGGAGACCCATTTGGCATATCATTGCCTCCCTTTCAACCCTTAAAATGTGCAAACCGCGCACCTGCGTCGCTGCCGCCCTGCCCGATGCTAATTAAAAAACGCAAAACAAGGCACAAAGTGCGCATCCCGCGTTATTGGTCCCGCAGGACGACGGCTATTACGATTATGATTACGTTTGTGTATATGCGCTCCCACGCCGCCCCCGAGATGGATTGTGTAAATATGAGTCGGGCAACCAACCCTTCCTCTCCAAACGCATCACTCTGTCTGACACCCCGCAACGGTCCGCCGGGGATGCTTGGTGAATTTGACTGCAATAACCGCTTCTAATTTGCTAATGGAAGCTGCATGTATAAAATTGTACTTTTATGGAGTTTTAATACTATTATTGGCATTTAAAATAATTTGAACTTAAATTGTTTTTAAAAAACCTCTTTATTTTAATTAATTTTCCTTCTTATCATATTTTAAAATATTTTACATTAAAAATTTCAAAATAATCCTTTTAACTAATTTACATAATTTTTATGCTACTGCAATTCATTCTTCAAATAAAATAGTTAAATAATTCTTTCAAATTTTTTGGTGTTGCTGCAAGCAAGGGTAAATACATTTAAGACAATTATCCTCCATACTCTCCACAGTCCCCTCCTTCTGTATTTCAGTCTATCCTTATTAAAATTGTGGTACTCCGAACGTGGATAACAGAACATTATTATAGTTTCAAAAATAGATATTCAATTGAAATTTAAACCAGTTCATTAATACCAATACATTACCAAGGTATCGGAAGATGGCCTTGCTTTTTTATTGTATTAGCATTACAATTAATCATAAGTAATGAGGAGTGGAACTTATATTAATTGTTAATTATTAAAAAAAAAATGGAATTTATTTGAAAACATTTTGCAGGATTTTGTTGATAAGTAAATCATTTTCTTTCCTCCCTCCCTCCTTCTGATTTCGTTTGCTTTGAATAGCTTGGCTAATTTCAAATGGAGTGCATGCAATTATGCTCAAGTGCGTAGCGAACACCAAAGAGGAGGAATTTTCGTTCAGAGAATAACAAGGCAAGTGCGTTTGGCGTCAAGTGAAAGAGAGACGCGCGCCAATCCGTCCGATGCACATTCCTACCCACTATTATTATTGTTTTCGCAATTAGAGCGACGAGGACATGTTGACATCAGCCGCCTTATTATTTGCTTATTGTGTTTGCTGCTGTCAGCCCTTGAGAGCGAGCGTGTGCGAGAAGAGGGCGAATGAACAAACCAAACGCCAAAGCGCTCAACGACTGCAGCAGCCGAGCTGCTTGATTGAGGAACAATCGCACGCCAGATTAATTGGATCTGATCTTCCCACGACGAAGCAAGAAGCTATATGAATTCTTTTGTCATACTAATCCATAAAATGTGACGGTAAAAATTGAATAGATAATCCTTGCTTTGATTTGCATAGGATTCTGTCTGCAAAATAAGCTGAAATTGAATAAATAATAAGTGCAAAATATAAAATTATAAAATGAAAAATGGCTCATTCATAAATTTAACTAAGCTAGTTTTGTTTTGAAAATATTCTTAAAAGATGATTAAAATAAATTAGAATAAGTTTTAATTACATTATCTCTTTGAAAGCTAAGTGAAACAAATTCAATGAAATAAAACCATAATATAATTTTGATTTAATTATATTTATAAAAAATCTTCCTGAGCCAAAATAACGCTCATTGAATAAAGATATTATTTTTTTTAAATATTAAATATTTAAATTGTTTTCTGATTTCACTCAATGATTCTGTTAAAATCACTTTTTTTTTAAAAAAAAATCATACAAAAACTGTTAAAAAACAAATAATTTATTATTAAATTTTTAGCTAATCAGTAATATAATAAGAATTATATTTATTATTTCAATTTTTAATATCATTATTTTTTAATTATTACTGTAAAAAGCTAAATTTTTATTAGTTTCACAAATAAATTCGTCAACGAAGTGGGAAAATTTTACATACTATTTTCTAAACCTACCTCAAATTTGTCGCAGAGATTCCAAAAAAAGCCGCCCCCTCACCGAAATTCGATGCTCTCCAGTTCTCTCTGCTTTCACAAAGGGTTGAAAGGCCCATTCTGTCCGAGAACTCTTTGCTGCAATGGCACAAGGACAACATCTGCGCCACGATCATCTTACACAAATTGGCCGACAATCGGACTAACAACTTTCTGGTAAGCAAAGAAAGAAAACAAAACCTCCAGCGAAAGGGCGGTTTGAAAGGGAAGGGGTAAAAACACAATTAAATTCTAAAGAGTGCCCGCTGCTTTGTTTAGCGGGCTGATGGATCACAGTCATAAATAGGAGAGTAGTTCCTCCACCTAGCAGGTGTAGTATCTTCAGCTGCACAAAAGGTCGCCGGTTCAATTGTACATATATTCGTGTGTGTGTGAATTTAATTTATTTTAATGGCTCATTCGCCGCGCGCACAGATAAGACGTGCATTTCTATATAATGTATGCCTCTTTATTTACAATGTCTGCGTTGAACAAAGCATTTTTACCTACCGCTCAGTATTCAAATTACGACCGCCTGCTAATTGCAATGCTGGTCTTTCCAAAAAAATTTACTTCCGTTTGATGGATCACTCATGAGACACATATATCCTGACAAGGCACTTTTCTTATGGTAAGCTGTGTGCATTTTAGGATTTTGAAATTTTTTTACCAGCATGTGAAATTAATCAAACAGCTAATACGTGAGTGTCGTTAAAATTCACATTAATTGCTCAAACACAACGCGCGTCCAGTTCAAAATGAAAAATGAGAGACGATTCAAGTTTTTTCAATTCGTTTTTGGCTGCACATTTTTGCATAACCAACTTAATTTACTGAATAATTTCATAAAGAGTTAATTTGTTATTTATATTGTAAATATATTTGTTGCAAACAATAATTATAAACAAATTTTTCATTGATAATATCAATTTTCTAAATTATAACATTTTGATCCATCTTACTAAAAACGTAAATCTGTAACAATTAGAAAGTAAATTTATTTTTATATTAAATTGCTAATGCATGATACATAAAACGCTATCACACTAAATAACTCCTAAAACAATAATTTTTTCAAAAGCACAATAAACGCCATTTGTTTGAATGTTTAAGAAAGTCATGCGGCAAGCAGGGGGCATTTCGCAGAAAAGTATGAGCAAGTCTCAAACACGCCAAATGGCAAGTTGATGAATTGTCAAATAGGATTAGCGTCCGCTTGCGGTCTCCTCAGGTCGGTGCGCGCGTCTCGTAAATTAACATTAAAAAAGTTAAATATTGCAATAATTCAGCGAGGGCCTCCGGAATATTTTTTATTCGCGTGCGGCTCCGGATCCCGCTGCTTTCTTGCCTGGCCGCCTGTGTTTCTCTCTTCTCGGAGGGATTGAACGCAGCTAGTTGTTTATGGCTCAAATGGCACCATAAAGAGCGGGATAAAAACTGTAAAGGTCTCCAGGGTGAGTGAGCACCTTGTTGGCTCATTTTTTTGCATCTCTTGCGGGTCGGTCGCGGCGGAGAAGCGCGTTTCGCGAAAAGATAAGTGTACATATGTACGCGCCGACTGTGCATATAACAGGACGAAAGTAATTTATCGCAGCGTTCATGAAAAGGATCTTAACTAAAACTAAAGTCGAGTGAAGAAATGAAATATTCATTAAACTGCTGAGTATTTTACAGCCCATTTTGCTCAGCTATAAAATATAGCTAAAGCATAATTAAATGAGTTTATCAGATCAAAACATAGCATCATGTCTCCTTTGGAAAATAGGTGGTCATCTTATATGAATAACAAACGTGACTCTAAAAGCTAAAGTACCTGAAAACTTTTTTTAAATTTTCTTATTTGGATAGAAGTATGATATTAATTAAACAAACTTAAAATTCCAAATGCATACTTGATTTTTGATTTGCCATTATCTCACTTCTATATAGTTATTACTTTTTTTAAATATTGAATTCATTTTCGTTTCTCTACGCAATTGTAAATCGTTGACAAAGTACAAAATCTCTGAAATTTAAAATGTTTTAGGCAGTTTGAGCCAATTCAAATTAAAAATCGGTATTCATTCTGTTTTCAATTTGTATTTGATTCTTCATTTTACCAAATATTGTGTTGAGCTGTATTTCTCTCTCGTAAAATAAAGATCCCCCGTGGTTTATTAAGTAAAATTTTCTAATCCTCGAAAATTAAATTTTGACGAGGCATTTCAATTTTCATTCAGCAGCTTCGTTATTAATCTCTCGTGTGTATATTATTATTCCTTTAAAATTTTAATGGCACCACAGAAGCAGCAGCAATGATTAAAAGTCCGTCAGGTTCGCGCTCACGATCAGTGGCAGAGCGACAGAATAATAATGTAAAAATGAGAAAACGCGATTATAAATTACCTGCTGAGTAAAATTGATTAGACCAGAACACTGCGCTGGTCAAGGACTTAATCACCATTTAAATGAAGTGCTTAAGCAGCGTTTTCCTGCGGGCCGTCCACGCAACGTCTATAGATCGAAAATATGCGTACACAAAAATAATGCTCATCAGCATGCGGAGATTAGAGAAATGGATATACACGGACGAAAAAACGGATACATTCCACAACAGATTTACCAGCGAGCCGCAGCGTACGATACACTACTTTCAAAAGAATATTCGACATCGGACACCCGCTGCGTTTTATTCAAAGGAGGAGGCGGTGGAGGACGCGCACGAATGTTATACCTGCGCGCGTTACATAATCCTTTATGTGTCCTCTCCTAATCTATAAAGAATCATGGCGACATAAAAAATCCTTTATACTCGTCAGATAGTCGTAACTCTTTGAAATACATCCATCTCAGTATGGTGCACGCGGGCTCACACACACCATACAACAGACACAAAAGAACGAAATCAAGCTATAGGAATTTCTTTCTCGCTCTGCGTGTGTGTGTTTGTGATTCTCCGTCTGTCTCTCTCTTTCAACCATCTCGGCCCGTTTATGGTGTATTTTTATTTTGATATACAAAGAGATGAGCAACACTTTATGCCAGCTTTAAAGCGTCACTCGGGATCTTCATGTGCCCCTATTGTTCCACGTCGTTTTAAGATTGTGTATATTTATGATGCGGAATCAAGGTAGGCCTCGATATTGGTTTGAGAAAAAATGAAGTGGCCTATTAAACGTTAGATACAAAAAATTTTATGCAAGTAGAAAAAAAGATACAAAATACCAAACGTGAGATTCTGCAATACGATACAAATTTTAGTTTAATTTGAGATGTTTTTTCCAAAAGAAAAAAAATAAATTTTATTTGTGCGGATAAAAATTGAACTATGCTAATCACTTTCAAACAAAATATTTTTTTGCAATTTTTATTTATTTATTTTTTTTTTTAATTGTATAACATCGAAAATTTAAATTATTATATTTTTACACACATACAAACATTAAGAAGAAAGAAAATTTAAATTTATTGTTAGAAGGTGTTTATCTTATCTGGCAGTTTTCAACGGTTGATCAACTAAAAAAATCTGCTGATCACAGGCCTCAAATATTTCAAGGAAATTAATTCAATTTTTAAATTATTAGCAAATATTTAAAAATTATAACTTTATAACATATATGATCAATACAACTCCATAAAGATGCCCCATATTCGATTATTAATGATAACAAAAGAATTAATATTTTTCCACTTAGGTTAATTTATCTATTGGATTACCTAACTTATCTGACAACCAATATTTTCAGTTCTCTCAATCAAAAAATCAAATTTATTATTTATTATCATGAAACGAAATTAATTTTATACCCTGTGTTATTTTTTAATAGTAATAATAAGATAGGTTTGAATTCAAATAAACTTCAAAATAAAATAATTTACAAAAATATTGTTTAACGTGCTAATTTATAACTAACACTTTAGCTGAATTTTGTAAACAATTTCAAATATGTTAAAGTTAAATTTTTAAGTTTGTCTGTAATCTCAAAGTAAGGTGATGTAAAAAAAGTAAAAAGCATTTTGTGGGTATTTCAAAACTTTTAGTCGTTCCACCCCTGCAGACGTACGCATTACTTTTCACCACGGTGTGCGAATGTGTTTTGAATTTCCAAGCATTTTCTCATTACACACCCCAGAATGGGAAATTGCAAGCGGCTGTGTTTGGAAACAAAAAAAGGAGAGAGCGCAGCTTCTTGGGAGCAGAGAAAAGCTGAGCTGCTTCGCGTATATCTGGTAAAAAGTGAGGAGATAGTGCTGGAATTCATTAAGGAGCTGTCTGAAGAATAATACGGTAGGAAAGATTCCTCTGTGTGTGTGTGTGTTGAAATTAAGCCAAGCAGACGCGGCGAGAAAATAGAAATTAAATCCCCTGTCAGCTAATGTAACGTTTATAACCCTCGTCGGCGCGCGCGGCACCACCGCCCGCGCCCTTTTCTCGCAGAGCAGCTCCTGCATTGCATCTCTCTCGCTTCTTATACTCTCTTACGTTCCCACACCGAGATGCTTTACGGCCGCACCCTCCTGCTCGGCGAAAATATCTTGCATCACAGCCGCCGTGGAAAATAATCTCCGAACATCAGGGGACCAGCAGTGCGCCAATTTTTATGAATTTCTTAATATCCAACCTGCTGCTCGCCGAGTTATGATATGACGGAGCCCCCCGCTGGCGTATCGTGTTTTTTGCCTCATATATCTTTGGCGAATGTCGAAGTTCAGAGATAATCTCCTTTAAATTATTTATACTGAAAATAAGAAAGGATTTCACTCAAACTTTAGACACACAGAGAAATTAAAAAAAAAATGTTTGAATCAAATTAATATTTTTCAGGCAATCATTCTTTTTAATTTACTTTTTGGTAATTTGCATGTAATGCAGTGAAGGTGAAATCAATTTTTCAAAAAATCATAAAAAAAATCCTGACAAAAGTAGATGAAACCCGGTTATAAAAATTAAATTCCTGAGATAGTCAGTTAAGTTGCATTTTTTTTATGTTAAATTAAATTTTGTAGTAGTTATTTAAAAACTTTATTTATAAATTATAATTAACTTTACAAAGCGAAACATTTGTTTTTAAATAATTTAATTATACCTTTTTTGTGTTTTAACTATGTATTTTTATTTTGAAATTTATTTAATTTTTTTTTCAATTTTACATGATACACTTTTACCAGAATAATATAATAATATTTATTAAAATATATTTATATAAAGCTCAATATCTACAGAATTGGTCACTTATTGGTAGAATCAAAGTTTTCCTGGACCAGATCCGTTGTACATTTTATTAATTATTTCATAAAAAAAACGGAGAAGGAGATTAAATCTTGTATCATTTAATGCCTAAATTAAAAATGGAAACCTCCTCATTCTATTTGCAGAATGCGATGCAAACGTTGTTGTTGTGCATGTTGGCGAAAATGGCGGCCGTCTGAATTTCACGCGGAATTGGAATTTTATCGTCATTTTTCTGACGTTGAAAAATTAACAACAGCCATGACGTATACGGCCGTCTGCGTTGTGCTTATAGCATACGTGTGCACCTACCTACACATATGCACGAATTGCCATAGCCCTTGAAAAAGTAATCGTTGCAACTCTAGCGGAGTCCAATTAATTACAGCGGTCGCACTCGTCCGTCGGCGGCCTATCTTTGCACGCTATCGTCGAATTTAGTTAGAAAGAAATCCGCTCTGCCAACTAATTAAAAGCAAGCACTAAAATCGGCTCAGCTGCGTGCAGAATTTCTTTTATTCCGCCGCTGCAAAAAAAATCCATTACCACACCGCTGCTTTATCTTAATGAAATGTGTAATGGCACATGGGTAATAAAACGTCCGTTTTACTGATAGAAGCGTGCGGCTAGGCGAAACAAAATAATAGGAGAGAACACCTTCCCATCGAATCGGAGGCGACGGGTGCGCGCCGAGAATTTATTCGGTACCCGGCCACATGTCAATTGGCCCCGCAGTAAATTATCCGCAGCACCCATTCGAGTAATAAAGCGTAAAACCTCGGATGACCCGAAGTCGTCGAGGAAAAATTTAATGTTTTACTGACAACGCCGTGTGCAGTAATGGAAAATCTGAGAGCGTCTTTCAAAACCTACCCGGGCCAAATATAATTTAAAACTGCAGACAAAGGTGCGACATTTATGGGCCCATCTCGTTTTGGGGCCACCGCAGAACAACTCCCTCGACGCCTCGACGAGGAAATTTCGTGCGAGGCGCGTGTTTTGCGGTTTCGGCTGCATTCACGCTGCGCGCAGACCAACGAGCGAGCGCTCCTTGAGCTGTCAAGGTGAATTATGCAGCCCCCACGACGAGCCCGTCTTGCGGTGCAGCAGCACCGCCAGAAATAGAGCAAAAGCCAGAATGCAGAAGAATAATTCAAAACCATTTCAGTGAAAGTATTTTAATAGTTTTATTTAACTCAGCTATAGAGTTAGAAGTAAAACCACCAATAAAGTTAATTTGCAAATAATAAAACTTAATTTTTTTCAAATGAAAGAATTCACAGAAATCACTATATTTGTTTGCTAAAAAGTATCTTTAATATATTTAAAAAGTTAGTTTTTATTCAAAGTTCCCAAACAGTCTTTTTTTTAACTTTAATAAAACGGATTATTTTAAATGATTTCAACTGAAATAGCTGGAAAATAAAATATAACATGCTGATCGTTTCAAAATTAACTTTATTTTTTGCCTCAGGTGACTTTTCATAATGAGAAATAAAACTGCATGCAACTCATTGTCAGTTCAGTCTTCTGACAGCAAGATCTATCAACTTCTCTTTGCCGAGTGAGTGTTTTTTCTCTCTTTCATTTCTCACCGTGGCATGCAATGTTTGCCAATTAGGGAAGTGAGTTTCTGCTTGTTCGCCACTGCAGTTCAGATGACGTCTCGGCGACTTGCTACTTTTCCGTGCAATAAGCCCTCAGATGTTCTCACTCTCTGCAGAGAGGTGAAATAAGCTCGCTGGCAGCTGTTACCTTGGCGACACACGAAACTAACTTTGTCCTGTTTTAATTAGTGTGAGACCTTAAATCAAAGTTGCACAAGTGTTACATGAAGTGTCGTGCACATATTCGGGCAATGGGTATGTGCTCTAAAGCAAGGCCACACAATTGTAATTTTATGAATTATGTAGTAAAAATTTAAAATCAATTATTGTGAGAAAAAAATTTCAAAAACTGCAAAAATATTATGATTTTATGAAATCAAATCATAAAGTTGATCATGGTGTGGCATTGATAAATTTATTGTTGCCCAGAGTTTTAAAATGGTTAATTGTTACCTGTAAACAGGTATTAAAAATTTTTTTTTTAGAGGAATTTGAGATCAACTATTAAAATATGGCATTTTTGCATTTAAATTTAAACTCTCGAACTTATATAAAAATTATATTTTTGTAGATTTTTCTCTATAAATACTCCATTTTACCAAAAGTTATTTAAAATTTTGATGTTTTCTTCCCACCGACCTCCATACCACGTTCGAGCAATCCTTTATTTTTAGGCCTTCTCTGGCGGCGAGGGTGGGTGGAAATAATGAGGAATGCGTTGGGCGCTCTGCTTGTCATCAGCGGCTGCCTTTTTCAATATTGCCGCCTGCTGCAGCGCGACACGCATCTGAAAGGGAAATTCATCACGTCCGTCTTCCACGCCAACAGACTCAAATAATTACTTTCAACTAGCGGGAACTTTCAACATGGTGCTGCACGAAGTGTAGACAAGACGATCCCATTTTTTTTTTTTAAGGAAAAAATGACATTGCATTGGAAAAACAAGAATCTGCCAGTTAAATTTTGTTCATTCTGTTTATATGTCCAGATGTGGTTCAGAACTGCTGCAAAATAGCTGAACCGGTTCTGCACTAGTTCTGTACAATTTTTGAACCAAGTCTGCACTAATTCAAAGTTTAAAAATTTTGAAACAAAAAAAATTTTAATTTTTATTCTCCTGATTTTTCAATTCAATAACACTGAAAGCAATTATATTAAAATAAAAGTAAATAACAATCAACAATCGCCGTGACCAATAAAATGGAAATTGACATTGAATTAGAAATTTAATTTTTTGATGCCTTAATTGATTAAATGAGTAAGTTTGGATTTTTCTTTTTTTTTAAGCTCGCTTGAAAAATTGAGTAAATATAGTGTGCTCTAACTATAACGGCAAAAGTGCAAGCAGAGAGCTACGAACAAAAAGCTGAAAAGTTGAGTCTTTCCGTGTGCGAAGCGGCGCGTTAAAATATTTATGTAGGAAGTTGTAATCTTCGTGTGAAAGAATGCTGGAGCACCGTCATGGGGGTGCAATATTTTATAATTCATCTTGTCTGGTGCGCAGCGCAGCTACTGTGCTGTGTGCATTATTATACGGCGGGCTTTATGGAAGCGGCTGTAAATTATATGCCAGCGTGGAACAACAACTTTTGTTATCTCGCGCCTCTGTATTTGCCTGCTCGCATTTAATCAGACGCACTTCGAACGCCCAACGCAGCAGCGCCTATACTCTAGAGATGAACGCGCCGACCTCCCTATTCGCGCATATTGTTGCTGTCGGGCGACGAGCTGCACCAAGGGACGCTGAAAAGGCGATAATATTGCACTCCGACAACAATAATCGTGCCAGACGTGAAAACAAGAGCCGCTGCTGTCACAATTGCAAAACTTCATAAAGAGAAGAGAGATGAATGGGGGCATCAAAATTTAATTTTCATAATTGAAATTCATTTCTAGAACGTATCATGCTATTTAAATTTTTATTAAAATTCATAATTAAAGCATTGATATAAATTGACAAAAATATATCTCAATTAAATCTTTAACAACACAAAATTTAAAAAAAAAATGCCAAAAGTCTTAAATGTGACATTAACATATAAAAATTAATTTTTTCGTAAAATTTAGCTCATTGTTATGTCTGGATTAAAATAATAAATTAATATTTTACAGTTTAACTCAGTTAAAATATAAATCTTCTGCTCAGTTTGATTTTTAAATAATATAAATGCAGTTAATACTTCAAAAAACATTTAAAAAATGTAATAATATTATTTTTTAGGTTCATTTATAGTCTTACACTTGTCTCGTTCTACAATAATGATGTTGTTTGAGTTGTACGAAAAACTGGAGCTTTTTTGAACGGTGATGAAGTGCAGGCATTTTTCAGCCGCAGTAGTTTCACCCTGCTGAAAATTGATCTAGTTGAAAACGGAGAGGCGGCGTGAAATTGTCTCGTCGCTGATGCCACACAAAGCGCACTCCATTTGTTACTTCTAAACCCAGCAGGGACAATAAATTTTAACGCGTGCAGCTAACTGACTGGAGGCTGATTAACGTGGGCCGTTGCACTTATCCTTCTTTCTCTCTGCACCTAGCCCTCGTTATGGTTAAGTCCTCATTAGACTCTAGACAGAGAACGAAAAAATTGCTCCTTGCCAAGAATTAAAATTAATTTGCAGAACAGTATTATTTTCTTTATCTCAAAAAATGTTGTGTTTCCTTATTCACATAAGCAGATGTATTAATCTTTTAAACTAGTTTTTTTTTTTATCTTGGATTCAACCGCTAATTGCGAAATGTACGTGTGAGAGTTGGATATTTTTAGCACCGCATGTTGTGAGAGCGGCGTAGGACAAGTTTAAAATTACTGCTTTGAACTTTGCGGCTGAATATTCGCACGCTTTTCTGCTTCACCCAAGCTGGATTTTGTCTGACTTATGGCGATTTTCGAGCATTGTGCGCATATTTCGTCCGGCATGTGAGAGGGAAGGCGACTTTTCGCGCAGATTATTTTGATTTAGCCGGGCATGAATAGAGTGATAAACATGTCATGAGATTCAGCTGCGTAAAATATGATTTTATTATTAAGTGATACAAGCTCAAATTCGGACGGGCGTAGTTTTGAATTATAAAATAAACGCTCCACGCGTTTGGTTTATTTACCACTGTCACTATAATACTGAAAACAATAATTTTGTAGATGTACACAAATCCACATTTAAGAATATGATGAAGATTCGCCAATTGAAATAATTTTGCAAATTTATCGATTACTTAAATCTTCATCTGCGTTGTTAAAATGATTTATTAACTAAATATAATTTGAATCACAATTATGTAAACATTTAAAGCTAATAAACCCGTTTTATAAACAATTACAATAATGGTTAACAAATTAAATAAAATTTTTAATATATTAAAAATTGTTCAAAAGTACAAAATAATTTAAAGTTAGCTAATTATGCTATTTAAAAAATAGTCAAAGTAGTCAAAAAAATTTTAAAACAAAATTAAAAGCAAGCTTCAATTTCTAAATGTTCCTTATATAATTTGTGATTGATTCCTCGCATTGCAGTGCGAAGTGATTTTAGAGCGTGGCTTTTTGGTCGTTCGATTACCATCTTGAGAGCTCACGGGGCGCGAGAACTGCATGAGGCCCCTCTCAAGAGTATGGCCCATCTGTCAATAAAGCAGCGGGAAAAATGACTGTTCCAAAATACAGACATGTATGCTTTGGGCACAAAGCGATAACTTCATCACGTCCTACGGCTGCTTAGTCACTTTTGAAACAGATCATGTCTCAATCCAACGACAACAACCAATCGATCTTCTGCTGACTTGAAGTTCAAGCACTGCAACAAAATTAAATTTTTCCCTCCTTGAAATTTGCACAGCGATTATAGAAATGAACGCAGTTTATAAGGAAATTCCGTTTTTAAATGGTGGGAAAATGCGACAGGCTGTTTTTTTTTTTTTTCAAAAATGTGCTCACTAAAAATATTCCTGGGATTTAGGCAGCATTGTGAACTCAGTCAGGAGATCCCCCAGCTCTCGAGGCAGCGCGCAAAAATGGAATTTATCGCAAAAAAAGGGTCATTCTGTAAACACAGTGCACACCGGGCAGCCGGCGGTTTTTATTCGTTTACTTACGCAGGCCAGATTAAAATGCTGACTTTTTCGTTTCAGGAATAATATTTTCGGGCGGGTGTGCCTTTCGGTCGGCTCGGTTGGGGGCTGCCGCTGCCTGCTTTCGCTGCAGAGAGAGCTAATCCCATTCCCCCCGAGCCAATTTGCATGCACGCAAAATAACTTGCTCGACTGCTGCCGGTATAAATTTCTCCGTGTTTTACCTCTCGCACTGTTATTTTCATATAAAAGCAGCGGCAGCAGCAGGGCGAACACGCGAAAATAACACCGCCTCTGAAATTTCCTAAGGTCGCCGGCGCGCCCCATAAAATATACTTTCGCGCCTGCACCAGCTGCTGTTCATTGCCAGTCCAACTAGGTGGTAAAAAAAAAATATTTTCCAAGTAACTAACGCAAACTAAGGGCGATTTTGTCCTTTAACACTTAAAAATTAAGATTACGTCACAACAATGTTTATTATTTCTAGTGTAATGCAGTGAAAATATTTCCTTTTATAATCAAATTCAATTAGAGAAAGCCCTGTTTTTAACTAATTGTAAAAAGTAGTATTTACCAAAAAATACTAATAATGCATCAAAATAATAATTTTGACAAAATGAAATTGCAACTACTTGCGAAGTGTCTATATTGTTTGATCATTAGAAAGCTACTGCCCAAATGGATCACACATTCTGTTCGAAAATTATCAATTTGTAATTAAAAAATATAATATCTTTGTAATATTGCCAGAGTCCTTTATTTTAAGTTTACCTATCTCTTTTTCACAGTTCAACGCTCCAAAAATTATGTTAATATATTATATTTGCAACTAAATCATACATATACACATTGCAATTTATTGAAATTTTTGAACTATAGACGCCAAAATTCGTGGCGCAGTCATGGAAGCACTGCACAGGAGGAGTTCCGGATTGTCCGATGACTTTAATTCGCGGTTGGCTTTTGTGTAATCGGAAGCTCGTCGTGCACCAGAAGGCTGTGAAATTAATTTTTAATTCACCCCGAGCGCGCTGCACTGCATCGAGTGTGCAGAGTAGAGAGGAACTATGGGGTAAGCCTTGACATTGTGAGTTATGAGGCACCTCAGGGTGCAGCCAGCAGGATCAAATTAATAAGCGTGTAAAATTTAATGATCTTCGCGCGCCGCGGTCGCGGCTTGAGCCTCTTTCACTCCACTCTAGCTTTTCTAAATAATCCGTTGCTTATAGTGGCAGTCTATTCTCTCAACTTTTATTTCATGCATTGTATTGAGAGGACTAAAAATGTTTTTTTCTGCAATTTTAACAATTATTTATCAATGTTACAAACTCATACAATAATATTTTTCTAAGTGTTAAAGCAGCTCTTTTATTTGAATTGAATGCTTATTTTCTAGGTGTAAAAGCGCTTAGCGAAATGCTTTGGCTGTTTTCACAATTTTAGCATCCCAAAATTATGTTGGTACACGGCTGCCGTCAGAGCCATGGGGCCTTATGGCTCGGGCGGAAGAGATCTTTTTTTTGGCCAACATAATAGAGCTGATGCGCGGCCACTGAATTTTAGTTAATTCAAGGTTCTCCGGAAAATTAGTGCGAAGCAAAAGAAATCAGCAATTGTGCCGTAAAATTAAGTGTTGAAGTAGCTTTTTTATTTGATTTTCAAGCTTATTTTCTAGATGTAAAGGTGGTTCGAGCTATGCTTTGGCTGTTTTCACAATTTATATAAATTCAAGGTTCTGAAGACAAGAGTTAAGGCTGCTCTTTCACCCTATTTTAAAGCTTTTTTTCTAGATTTTGAAGCAGTACAAGCTATATCTTGACTGAGATCTCAATATTTCAATAATACCATGTTTGGTGCTAAATACGAGCGGTGCAAAAAACAACAATTGTGCCGTAAAATTAAGAGTCAAGGCTGTTCTTTCACACTATTTTAAAGCTTTTTTTCTAGATTTTAAAGCAGTACGAGCTATACTTTGACTGAGACCTCAACATTTCAATAATACCATGTTTGGTGCTTAATACGAGCGGAGCAAAAAACTTTCAATTGTGCCGTAAAATTAAGAGTCAAGGCTGTTCTGTCACACTATTTTAAAGCTTTTTTTCTAGATTTTAAAGCAGTACGAGCTATACTTTGACTGAGAACTCAACATTTCAGTAATACCATGTTTGGTGCTTAATACGAGCGAAGCAAAAAACTTTCAATTGTGCCGTAAAATTAAGAGTCAAGGCTGTTCTTTCACACTATTTTAAAGCTTTTTTTCTAGATTTTAAAGCAGTACGAGCTATACTTTGACTGAGAACTCAACATTTCAGTAATACCATGTTTGGAGTTTTTTGCTCCGCTCGTATTTGACACCAAATATGGAATTATTGAAATCGTGAGATCGCAGTCAAACTGTAGCTCGTACTGCTACAAAATCAAGTAAAAAAGCTTTAAAATACTGTGAAAGAAAAGCCTTAACTCTTAATTTTACGGCACAATAGCTGAGTTTTTTGCTCTCCTCGTAATTAGCACCAAACATGGTATTATTGAAATATTGAGGTCTCAGTCAAAGTATAGCTCGTACTGCTTCAAAATCTAGCAAAAAAGCTTGAAAATAGTGTGAAAGAGCAGCCTTAGCTCTTAATTTTTTGGCACAATAGCTGAAAGTTTTGCTTCGCTCGTATTTAACACCAAATATGGTATTATTGAAATAGAGAGATCGCAGTCAAAGTATAGCTCGTACTGCTTCAAAATCTAGAAAAAAACTTTAAAATACTGTGAAAGAGCACCCTTTAATCTTAATTTTACGGCACAATTGCTGAGTTTTTTCTCCGCTCATATTTAGCACCAAACATGGTATTATTGAAATATTGAGGTCTCAGTCAAAGTATAGCTCGTACTGCTTCAAAATCTAGAAAAAAAGCTTTAAAATAATGTGAAAGAGCAGCCTTTAATCTTAATTTTACGGCACAATTGCTGAGTTTTTTGCTCCGCTCGTATTTCACACCAAATTTGGTATTATTGAAATCGTGAGATCGCAGTTAAAGTATAGCTCGTACTGCTTCAAAATCTAGAAAAATAACTTTAAAATAGTGTAAAAGAGCAGCCTAAACTCTTAGTTTTACGGCACAATTGCTGAGTTTTTAATCCGCTCTTATTTAGCACCAAACATGGTATTATTGAAATATTGAGATCGCAGTCAAATTATAGCTCGGACTACATCAAAATCTAGAAAAAAAGCTTTAAAATAGTGTGAAAGAAAAGCCTTAACTCTTAATTTTACGGCACAATAGCTGAGTTTTTTGCTCTGCTCGTAATTAGCACCAAACATGGTATTATTGAAATATTGAGGTCTCAGTCACATTATAGCTCGTATTGCTTCAAAATCAAGAAAAGAAGCTTTAAAATCGTGTGAAAGAGTAGCCTTAACTCTTAGTTTTACGGCACAATTGCTGAGTTTTTTGCTCTCCTCGTAATAAGCTCCAAACATGGTATTATTGAAATATTGAGTTCTCAGTCAAAGTATAGCTCGTTCTGCTTCAAAATCTAGAAATGAGGCTTTAAAATAATGTGAAAGAGCAGCCTTTAATCTTAATTTTACGGCACAATTGCTGAGTTTTTTGCTCCGCTCGTATTTAGCACCAAACATGGTATTATTGAAATATTGAGATCGTAGTCAAAGTATAGCTCGGACTACAACAAAATCTAGAAAAAAAGCTTTAAAATAGTGTGAAAGAGCAGCCTTAGCTCTTAATTTAACGGCACAATTGCTGACTTTTTTGCTCCACTCGTATTGAACACCAAATATGGTGTTATTGAAATCGTAGGATCGCAGTCAAAGTATAGCTCGGACTACATCAAAATCTAGAAAAAAAGCTTTAAAATAGTGTGAAAGAGCAGCCTTAGCTCTTAATTTTACAGCACAATTGCTGAGTTTTTTGCTCCGCTCATATTAAACACCAAATATGGAATTATTGAAATCGTGAGATCGCAGTCAAACTGTAGCACGTACTGCTTCAAAATCAAGAAAAAAAGCTTTAAAATACTGTGAAAGAAAAGCCTTAACTCTTAATTTTACGGCACAATAGCTGAGTTTTTTGCTCTCCTCGTAATTAGCACCAAACATGGTATTATTGAAATATTGAGTTCTCAGTCAAAGTATAGCTCGTTCTACTTCAAAATCTAGAAAAGAAGCTTTAAAATAATGTGAAAGAGCAGCCTTTAATCTTAATTTTACGGCACAATTGCTGAGTTTTTTGCTCCGCTCGTATTTAGCACCAAACATGGTATTATTGAAATATTGAGATCGCAGTCAATGTATAGCTCGGACTACATCAAAATCTAGAAAAAAAGCTTTAAAATAGTGTGAAAGAGCAGCCTTGGCTCTTAATTTTACGGCACAATTGCTGACTTTTTAGCTCCACTCGTATTTAACACCAAATATGGAATTATTGAAATCGTGAGATCGCAGTCAAAGTATAGCTCGTACTGCTTCAAAATAAAGAAAAAAAGCTTTAAAATAGTGTGAAAGAACAGCCTTAACTCTAAATTTTACGGCACAATTGCTGAGTTTTTTGCTCTGCTCGTAATTAGCACCAAACATGGTATTATTGCAATATTGAGGTCTCAGTCAAAGTATAGCTCGTACTGCTTCAAAATCTAGCAAAAAGGCTTGAAAATAGTGTGAAAGAGCAGCCTTAGCTCTTAATTTAACGGCACAATTGCTGACTTTTTTGCTCCACTCGTATTGAATACCAAATATGGTGTTATTGAAATCGTAGGATCGCAGTCAAAGTATAGCTCGGACTACATCAAAATCTAGAAAAAAAGCTTTAAAATAGTGTGAAAGAGCAGCCTTAGCTCTTAATTTTACAGCACAATTGCTGAGTTTTTTGCTCCGCTCATATTTAACACCAAATATGGAATTATTGAAATCGTGAGATCGCAGTCAAACTGTAGCACGTACTGCTTCAAAATCAAGAAAAAAAGCTTTAAAATACTGTGAAAGAAAAGCCTTAACTCTTAATTTTACGGCACAATAGCTGAGTTTTTTGCTCTCCTCGTAATTAGCACCAAACATGGTATTATTGAAATATTGAGTTCTCAGTCAAAGTATAGCTCGTTCTGCTTCAAAATCTAGAAAAGAAGCTTTAAAATAATGTGAAAGAGCAGCCTTTAATCTTAAATTTACGGCACAATTGCTGAGTTTTTTGCTCCGCTCGTATTTAGCACCAAACATGGTATTATTGAAATATTGAGATCGCAGTCAATGTATAGCTCGGACTACATCAAAATCTAGAAAAAAAGCTTTAAAATAGTGTGAAAGAGCAGCCTTAGCTTTTAATTTTACGGCACAATTGCTGACCTTTTAGCTCCACTCGTATTTAACACCAAATATGGAATTATTGAAATCGTGAGATCGCAGTCAATGTATAGCTCGGACTACATCAAAATCTAGAAAAAAAGCTTTAAAATAGTGTGAAAGAAAAGCCTTAACTCTTAATTTTACGGCACAATAGCTGAGTTTTTTGCTCTCCTCGTAATTAGCACCAAACATGGTATTATTGAAATATTGAGTTCTCAGTCAAAGTATAGCTCGTTCTGCTTCAAAATCTAGAAATGAAGCTTTAAATTAATGTGAAAGAGCAGCCTTTAATCTTAATTTTACGGCACAATTGCTGAGTTTTTTGCTCCGCTCGTATTTAGCACCAAACATGGTATTATTGAAATATTGAGATCGCAGTCAATGTATAGCTCGGACTACATCAAAATCTAGAAAAAAAGCTTTAAAATAGTGTGAAAGAGCAGCCGTAGCTCTTAATTTTACGGCACAATTGCTGAGTTTTTAGCTCCACTCGTATTTAACACCAAATATGGAATTATTGAAATCGTGAGATCGAAGTCAAAGTGTAGCTCGTAATGCTTCAAAATCAAGAAAAGAAGCTTAGTTTTACAGCGCAATTGCTAGGTTATTTGCTCGACTCGTATTTAACACCAAACATGGTATAATTGAAATATTGAGATCGCAGACACAGTATAGCTCGTACTGCTTCAAAATCAAGAAAAAAAGCTTTAAAATAGTGTGAAAGAAAAGCCTTAACTCTTAATTATACGGCACAATTGCTGAGTTTTTCTCCGCTCGTATTTAGCACCAAACATGGTATTATTGAAATATTGAGGTCTCAGTCAAAGTATAGCTCGTACTGCTTCAAAATCTAGCAAAAAAGCTTGAAAATAGTGTGAAAGAGCAGCCTTAGCTCTTAATTTTTTGGCACAATAGCTAAAAGTTTTGCTTCGCTCGTATTTAACACCAAATATGGTATTATTGAAATAGAGAGATCGCAGTCAAAGTATAGCTCGTACTGCTTCAAAATCTAGAAAAAAACTTTAAAATACTGTGAAAGAGCACCCTTTAATCTTAATTTTACGGCACAATTGCTGAGTTTTTTCTCCGCTCATATTTAGCACCAAACATGGTATTATTGAAATATTGAGGTCTCAGTCAAAGTATAGCTCGTACTGCTTCAAAATCTAGAAAAAAAGCTTTAAAATAATGTGAAAGAGCAGCCTTTAATCTTAATTTTACGGCACAATTGCTGAGTTTTTTGCTCCGCTCGTATTTCACACCAAATTTGGTATTATTGAAATCGTGAGATCGCAGTTAAAGTATAGCTCGTACTGCTTCAAAATCTAGAAAAAAAAACTTTAAAATAGTGTAAAAGAGCAGCCTAAACTCTTAGTTTTACGGCACAATTGCTGAGTTTTTAATCCGCTCTTATTTAGCACCAAACATGGTATTATTGAAATATTGAGATCGCAGTCAATGTATAGCTCGGACTACATCAAAATCTAGAAAAAAAGCTTTAAAATAGTGTGAAAGAAAAGCCTTAACTCTTAATTTTACGGCACAATACCTGAGATTTTTGCTCTCCTCGTAATTAGCACCAAACATGGTATTATTGAAATATTGAGTTCTCAGTCAAAGTATAGCTCGTTCTGCTTCAAAATCTAGAAAAGAAGCTTTAAAATAATGTGAAAGAGCAGCCTTTAATCTTAATTTTACGGCACAATTGCTGAGTTTTTTGCTCCGCTCGTATTGAACACCAAATATGGTGTTATTGAAATCGTCAGATCGCAGTCAAAGTATAGCTCGGATTACATCAAAATCTAGAAAAAAAGCTTTAAAATAGTGTGACAGAGCAGCTTTAGCTCTTAATTTTACGGCACAATTGCTGAGTTTTTTGCTCCGCTCGTATTGAACACCAAATATGGTGTTATTGAAATCGTGAGATCGCAGTCAAAGTATAGCTCGGACTACATCAAAATCTAGAAAAAAAGCTTTAAATTAGTGTGAAAGAGCAGCCTTAGCTCTTAATTTAACGGCACAATTGCTGACTTTTTCGCTCCGCTCGTTTTTAGCACCAAACATGGTATTATTGAAATATTGAGATCGCAGTCAATGTAATGCTCGGACAACATCAAAATCTAAAAAAAAAGCTTTAAAATAGTGTGAAAGAGCAGCCTTAGCTCTTAATTTTACGGCACAATTGCTGAGTTTTTAGCTCCACTCGTATTTAACACCAAATATGGAATTATTGAAATCGTGAGATCGAAGTCAAAGTGTAGCTCGTACTGCTTCAAAATCAAGAAAAGAAGCTTTAAAATCGTGTGAAAGAGTAGCCTTAACTCTTAGTTTTACGGCAAAATTGCTGAGTTTTTTGCTCTGCTCGTAATTAGCACCAAACATGGTATTATTGCAATATTGAGGTCTCAGTCAAAGTATAGCTCGTACTGCTTCAAAATCTAGCAAAAAGGCTTGAAAATAGTGTGAAAGAGCAGCCTTAGCTCTTAATTTAACGGCACAATTGCTGACTTTTTTGCTCCACTCGTATTGAATACCAAATATGGTGTTATTGAAATCGTAGGATCGCAGTCAAAGTATAGCTCGGACTACATCAAAATCTAGAAAAAAAGCTTTAAAATAGTGTGAAAGAGCAGCCTTAGCTCTTAATTTTACAGCACAATTGCTGAGATTTTTGCTCCGCTCATATTTAACACCAAATATGGAATTATTGAAATCGTGAGATCGCAGTCAAACTGTAGCACGTACTGCTTCAAAATCAAGAAAAAAAGCTTTAAAATACTGTGAAAGAAAAGCCTTAACTCTTAATTTTACGGCACAATAGCTGAGTTTTTTGCTCTCCTCGTAATTAGCACCAAACATGGTATTATTGAAATATTGAGTTCTCAGTCAAAGTATAGCTCGTTCTGCTTCAAAATCTAGAAAAGAAGCTTTAAAATAATGTGAAAGAGCAGCCTTTAATCTTAAATTTACGGCACAATTGATGAGTTTTTTGCTCCGCTCGTATTTAGCACCAAACATGGTATTATTGAAATATTGAGATCGCAGTCAATGTATAGCTCGGACTACATCAAAATCTAGAAAAAAAGCTTTAAAATAGTGTGAAAGAGCAGCCTTAGCTCTTAATTTTACGGCACAATTGCTGACTTTTTAGCTCCACTCGTATTTAACACCAAATATGGAATTATTGAAATCGTGAGATCGCAGTCAAAGTATAGCTCGTACTGCTTCAAAATAAAGAAAAAAAGCTTTAAAATAGTGTGAAAGAACAGCCTTAACTCTTAATTTTACGGCACAATTGCTGAGTTTTTTGCTCTGCTCGTAATTAGCACCAAACATGGTATTATTGCAATATTGAGGTCTCAGTCAATGTATAGCTCGTACTGCTTCAAAATCTAGCAAAAAGGCTTGAAAATAGTTTGAAAGAGCAGCCTTAGCTCTTAATTTTACGGCACAATAGCTGAAAGTTTTGCTTCGCTCGTATTTAACACCAAATATGGTAATATTGAAATAGAGAGATCGCAGTCAAAGTATAGCTCGTACTGCTTCAAAATCTAGAAAAAAAACTTTAAAATACTGTGAAAGAGCACCCTTTAATATTAATTTTACGGCACAATTGCTGAGTTTTTTCTCCGCTCGTATTTATCACCAAACATGGTATTATTGAAATATTGAGGTCTCAGTCAAAGTATAGCTCGTACTGCTTCAAAATCTAGAAAAATAGCTTTAAAATAATGTGAAAGAGCAGCCTTTAATCTTAATTTTACGGCACAATTGCTGAGTTTTTTGCTCCGCTCGTATTTAGCACCAAACATGGTATTATTGTGCTTAATACGAGCGGAGCAAAAAACTTTCAATTGTGCCGTAAAATTAAGAGTCAAGGATGTTCTTTCACACTATTTTAAAGCCTTTATTCTAGATTTTAAAGCAGTACGAGCTATACTTTGACTGAGACCTCAACATTTCAATAATACCATGTTTGGTGCTTAATACGAGCGGAGCAAAAAACTTTCAATTGTGCCGTAAAATATAGAGTCAAGGCTGTTCTTTCACTTTATTTTAAAGCTTTTTTTCTAGATTTTAAAGCAGTACGAGCTATACTTTACTGAGAACTCAACATTTCAGTAATACCATGTTTGGTGCTTAATACGAGCGGAGCAAAAAACTTTCAATTGTGCCGTAAAATTAAGAGTCAAGGCTGTTCTTTCACACTATTTTAAAGCTTTTTTTCTAGATTTTAAAGCAGTACGAGCTATACTTTGACTGAGAACTCAACATTTCAGTAATACCATGTTTGGTGCTTAATACGAGCGGAGCAAAAAACTTTCAATTGTGCCATAAATTTAAGAGTCAAGGCTGTTCTTTCACACTATTTTAAAGTTTTTTTTCTAGATTTTAAAGCAGTACGAGCTATACTTTGACTGAGAACTCAACATTTCAGTAATACCATGTTTGGTGCTTAATACGAGCGGAGCAAAAAACTTTCAATTGTGCCGTAAAATTAAGAGTCAAGGCTGTTCTTTCACACTATTTTAAAGCTTTTTTTCTAGGCACAATTGCTCAGTTTTTTGCTCCGCTCGTAATTAGCGCCAAACATGGTATTATTGAAATCTTGAGATCTCAGTCAAAGTATAGCTCGTACCACATTAAAATCTAGAGAAAAAGCTTTAAAATTAAATGAAACAAGAGCGTGAACACTTAATTTTACGGCACAATTGCTCAGTTTTTTGCTCCGCTCGTATTTAGCGCCAAACATGGTATTATTGAAATCTTGAGATCTCAGTCAAAGTATATATCGTACCACATTAAAATCTAGAGAAAAAGCTTTAAAATTAAATGAAACAAGAGCCTGAACACTTAATTTTACGGCACAATTGCTCAGTTTTTTGCTCCGCTCGTATTTAGCGCCAAACATGGTATTATTGAAATCTTGAGATCTCAGTCAAAGTATAGCTCGTACCACATTGAAATCTAGAGAAAATGCTTTAAAATTAAATGAAACAAGAGCCTGAACACTTAATTTTACGGCACAATTGCTCAGTTTTTTGCTCCGCTCGTATTTAGCGCCAAACATGGTATTATTGAAATCTTGAGATCTCACTCAAAGTATAGCTCGTACCACATTAAAATCTAGAGAAAAAGCTTTAAAATTAAATGAAACAAGAGCCTTGACTCTTAATTTTACGGCACAATTGAAAGTTTTTTGCTCCGCTCGTATTAAGCTCCAAACATGGTATTATTGAAATGTTGAGGTCTCAGTCAAAGTATAACTCGTACTGCTTTAAAATCTAGAAAAAAAGCTTTGCAATAGAGTGAAAGAACAGCCTTGACTCTTAATTTTACGGCACAATTGAAAGTTTTTTGCTCCGCTCGTATTAAGCACCAAACATGGTATTATTGAAATGTTGAGGTCTCAGTCAAAGTATAGCTCGTACTGCTTTAAAATCTAGAAAAAAAGCTTTAAAATATTGTGAAAGAACAGCCTGGACTCTTAATTTTACGGCACAATTGAAAGTTTTTAGCTCCGCTCGTATATTAAGCACCAAACATGGTATTATATAAATGTTGACGTCTCAGTCAAAGTATAGCTCGTACTGCTTTAAAATCTAGAAAAAAAGCTTTGCAATAGAGTGAAAGAACAGCCTTGACTCTTATTTTTACGGCACAATTGAAAGTTTTTTGCTCCGCTCGTATTAAGCACCAAACATGGTATTATTGAAATGTTGAGGTCTCAGTCAAAGTATAGCTCGTACTGCTTTAAAATCTAGAAAAAAAGCTTTAAAATATTGTGAAAGAACAGCCTGGACTCTTAATTTTACGGCACAATTGAAAGTTTGTAGCTCCGCTCGTATATTAAGCACCAAACATGGTATTATATAAATGTTGACGTCTCAGTCAAAGTATAGCTCGTACTGCTTTAAAATCTAGAAAAAAAGCTTTAAAATTAAATGAAACAAGAGCCTGAACACTTAATTTTACGGCACAATTGAAAGTTTTTAGCTCCGCTCGTATATTAAGCACCAAACATGGTATTATATAAATGTTGACGTCTCAGTCAAAGTATAGCTCGTACTGCTTTAAAATCTAGAAAAAAAGCTTTAAAATTAAATGAAACAAGAGCCTGAACACTTAATTTTACGGCACAATTGCTCAATTTTTTGCTCCGCTCGTATTTAGCGCCAAACATGGTATTATTGAAATCTTGAGATCTCAGTCAAAGTATAGCTTGTACCACATTAAAATCTAGAGAAAAAGCTTTAAAATTAAATGAAACAAGAGCCTGAACACTTAATTTTACGGCACAATTGCTCAGTTTTTTGCTCCGCTCGTATTTAGCGCCAAACATGGTATTATTGAAATCTTGAGATCTCAGTCAAAGTATAGCTCGTACCACATTAAAATCTAGAGAAAAAGCTTTAAAATTAAATGAAACAAGAGCCTGAACACTTAATTTTACGGCACAATTGCTCAGTTTTTTGCTCCGCTCGTATTAAGCGCCAGACATGGTATTATTGAAATCTTGAGATCTCAGTCAAAGTATAGCTCGTACCACATTGAAATCTAGAGAAAATGCTTTAAAATTAAATGAAACAAGAGCCTGAACACTTAATTTTACGGCACAATTGCTCAGTTTTTTTGCTCCGCTCGTATTTAGCGCCAAACATGGTATTATTGAAATCTTGAGATCTCAGTCAAAGTATAGCTTGTACCACATTAAAATCTAGAGAAAAAGCTTTAAAATTAAATGAAACAAGAGCCTGAACACTTAATTTTACGGCACAATTGCTCAGTTTTTTTGCTCCGCTCGTATTTAGCGCCAAACATGGTATTATTGAAATCTTGAGATCTCAGTCAAAGTATAGCTCGTACCACATTAAAATCTAGAGAAAAAGCTTTAAAATTAAATGAAACAAGAGCCTAAACACTTAATTTTACGGCACAATTGCTCAGTTTTTTGCTCCGCTCGTATTTAGCGCCAAACATGGTATTATTGAAATCTTGAGATCTCAGTCAAAGTATAGCTCGTACCACATTGAAATCTAGAGAAAATGCTTTAAAATTAAATGAAACAAGAGCCTGAACACTTAATTTTACGGCACAATTGCTCAGTTTTTTGCTCCGCTCGTATTTAGCGCCAAACATGGTATTATTGAAATCTTGAGATCTCACTCAAAGTATAGCTCGTACCACATTAAAATCTAGAGAAAAAGCTTTAAAATTAAATGAAAGAAGAGCCTTGACTCTTAATTTTACGGCACAATTGAAAGTTTTTTGCTCCGCTCGTATTAAGCTCCAAACATGGTATTATTGAAATGTTGAGGTCTCAGTCAAAGTATAGCTCGTACTGCTTTAAAATCTAGAAAAAAAGCTTTGCAATAGAGTGAAAGAACAGCCTTGACTCTTAATTTTACGGCACAATTGAAAGTTATTTGCTCCGCTCGTATTAAGCACCAAACATGGTATTATTGAAATGTTGAGGTCTCAGTCAAAGTATAGCTCGTACTGCTTTAAAATCTAGAAAAAACGCTTTAAAATATTGTGAAAGAACAGCCTGGACTCTTAATTTTACGGCACAATTGAAAGTTTTTTGCTCCGCTCGTATTAAGCTCCAAACATGGTATTATTGAAATGTTGAGGTCTCAGTCAAAGTATAGCTCGTACTGCTTTAAAATCTAGAAAAAAAGCTTTGCAATAGAGTGAAAGAACAGCCTTGACTCTTAATTTTACGGCACAATTGAAAGTTTTTTGCTCCGCTCGTATTAAGCACCAAACATGGTATTATTGAAATGTTGAGGTCTCAGTCAAAGTATTGCTCGTACTGCTTTAAAATCTAGAAAAAACGCTTTAAAATATTGTGAAAGAACAGCCTGGACTCTTAATTTTACGGCACAATTGAAAGTTTTTAGCTCCGCTCGTATATTAAGCACCAAACATGGTATTATATAAATGTTGACGTCTCAGTCAAAGTATAGCTCGTACTGCTTTAAAATCTAGAAAAAAAGCTTTGCAATAGAGTGAAAGAACAGCCTTGACTCTTATTTTTACGGCACAATTGAAAGTTTTTTGCTCCGCTCGTATTAAGCACCAAACATGGTATTATTGAAATGTTGAGGTCTCAGTCAAAGTATAGCTCGTACTGCTTTAAAATCTAGAAAAAAAGCTTTAAAATATTGTGAAAGAACAGCCTGGACTCTTAATTTTACGGCACAATTGAAAGTTTTTAGCTCCGCTCGTATATTAAGCACCAAACATGGTATTATATAAATGCCCTGCGAGAAATTTGATATCCATTTTATATCAAAAAAATGTCTTCCCGTGACATAAGGATATCCGAAAAGTATGTTCAAGGGACATCCGGAGGATATGAAAATGCCCATCAATGTGATATCCCCATCGGATATAAAAAAAAGTGATACATTTTGGACACCCTTCATTTCATGGTCGCGATTTTTTTCTTTTTTAATTTTATGGTAATTAGATTAAAATAATTTTTTACTTCATTATATATAATGTATTATTTTCAAACACAATTAACAAACAACTTTTTGCTTAACCAAATTTAACATTAATTAAATTAAACCATTAACATATCAAATATGTTAAAAATACAATATACATAATTCAACAATAAACTTCATCATTTAGATCAAAATATAATATATAACCCCAACATACAATAATTACAGAATTGCATTGTAAAATTTCAACCTGTTTGCAGTCGTTAATTAAGAAAATGGTCATAAATGCATTTTAAATAATATTTTTCCAGTGATAATATAATCATGTGCCTATGTGCATAAATTTATAAGCCACATCAAAATTTTGAACATAAAATTTATATACAAAATTAAAATTTGAACAAAATTTAAATTTTGAACATAAAATTTAAAAACTAACATATTTTGAACATAACATTTAAATAAAAAAATTAAATTTTGAACATAAAAATTCTCCCAGAAGAAATTTTGACACAATTTTACTCAAATATTCACAATTATAGATTTATCCACCATCAACTATCATAAAAAATATACTTTTTATCACATTTTGATGAAAAGAAATTTTAATTTAATTTTCTTTGTAGTCTTTTTAAAATTTAGAGAAGCCGACCTTGTTGATGAAACGGGTGCGCCTTGTGTTCTCTATCTTTTCTTCAAGAACAGGGAGCCACCAGGTGGCTCTTTTCCAGGAAGCAACTGACCAGGTTTCCGAAAACAGGATCTAAAATTAATTTATGAATTAATATTCAGTATTTGAATTTATTACATAAAATTAAAAATTATATTATTTGCCAGATAATTTTAAATTTATTTGATATGATTTGTATTTTTAAACTGATGAGAGGCTTTAAGTTTTTCAAAAATGTTTTAAAATTTAAATAATTCAATCAAAAATTTAAAAAAATGTAGTACCTTCAAAATTTGGAGATCGGACTCCCCTCTTCACTTGAAATGCGCCAAGGTGTCCGAAGATTGGCCTGCGTCGTTTCCTCGTTTGCCGTTTTAACGTCCATCAAAAAACTGAAACAGAAAATTCTATTTATTACTTCGTTCATTTTTATTACAGAAATGTAAAGATAAATATTTTTAAATGTTTTAAAATTTAAGTAATTCAATAAAATTTAAAAAAATGTAGTACCTTCAAAATTTGGAGATCGGACTCCCCTCTTCACTTGAAATGCGCCAAGGTGACCGAAGATTGGCCTGCGTCGTTTCCTCGTTTGCCGTTTTTAACGTCCATCTAAAATCTGAAACAGAAAATTTAATGCTATTTATTACTTCATTTTTATTACAGAAATGTAAAGATAAATTTTAGAGTTAATTCTGTATTACATAAATGCTGTACTTTGTGCAATTATGATAAAATTGTATGTATTTACGTATGGCACGCAATATGAAGAGAAAATCTGATGGAACCCACAATTATTATTAATTACATAAAGATTAAAAACTTTAAAAAATATCAATAAGCGATCTTACCTTAATTTGACAAAGAATTTTCGCTGAATTTCGGCCCCGCGCGGCCGCGGCCCAACTGCGGAACTGCGCGTCGTCAACCGTCAACACGGTCAAAACTCGGGGCTTTCGCCGAGTTAAGCTCGCGGGGCTTCCTGTGTTGGCAGAAATCTTCACATCGGCGACGTTTCAAACTTTTTTTGCGCTGAATTTTAGCCCCGGCTGGCACAAAATTCATCGTCAACAGTCAAACTCCGGGCTTTCGCTGAGTTTCGCTCCCGGCCGGGGCTTGCCGTTGGCATAAATCTTCACATATCGGCGGCGTTTCAAACACAATTAGTAGCACTGCACATTAATTAAAAGTTTACATTCCCAAAAAACCCCACAAATGCAAGAAAACAACAACATTTGAGAGATAACCGACCGTGGCGACCGTGCTGTGTTGTTTTTCAACGGCCACTTGAAATTGGTACTTTTACCAGATTCAAATGAAGAGCGAGTGGCGTCGGGCTGACGTCAGCGGCAAGGAGAGTTTTGATTGGCTATGCGCGCGCAGACAAAGGGGGATTTTCACTTTGCGCGCGAGGAGAGAAATCGCGTACTCGCTTTTTCCACACGCAAATATATTTATATTTATAAAATTTACTATTTAAACATTTAGAGTTAAAAATTACTTCTATAGAAAATTTAATTATTATTGAACGCCTGAAAATTAAAAAAAATATTATCGTTAAATAAACTGTAAATTAATTATTATTTGTTAAAATTAATTAAAATAAATTTGAAGGACTGGAAGTTTAATTAAATAAATATAAATTGATTTAAGTATTTTAATTATTATTACAATAATGATATTGAATTTTTTAATAAAAAATAATTTAAATAAATTTAGTAATTATGAATTTTTTTATAACAGTATTTTTTTTTAATAATTAAATAATTAATAAATAAATCAATCCAAATATCTTTTGTCAAAATCGTCAAAATTAATAAAACCTTTTCTGGCGAACGTTCCGAACATCATTAAATCCAAACCTGAACGGGTTATTATTTTTAACAGATTCTGTGGTCCATAATTTTTACCCCTAGACCCACAGTTGAGGCTAAGTCCCGACCCGACATAAAAATTTTTGACGACCATCTAGAAATCGCGATTTAAATATTCAAATAGTTTCTAGAAAATTTCGAAGGCTAAAATATTTGCATTCTGAAAAGGTAACTGTCCCGTCGTAACGTCCCCAATGTATCAATTGGACGTTATTCGAGAGACATATTTATCGTTGAATTTTTTTTTTATAATTTACGTTTTGAAATAGTTTTAAGTCATTTTTGAGTAAGTCAAATTTGTATCAATCTAGGATACTTTTCGGACAGGTGCCTTGGTCAGTCCGTCGTTTCGGAGAATGTCTCGATGACATCAACTGAATATCATTTTCGGACAACGCGTTTCATAGATAGTTGGGAGGTGCCACGCAAAAAATATTATAAAATCATGTATCCTTAACACCCAGAGAGTATAAAAACGATGATAACCCAATTTTGAAAAAGTGTCCCAAAAGTATCAAGGATATCCCAGTTCTCGCAGGGTGTTGACGTCTCAGTCAAAGTATAGCTCGTACTGCTTTAAAATCTAGAAAAAAAGCTTTAAAATTAAATGAAACAAGAGCCTGAACACTTAATTTTACGGCACAATTGCTCAGTTTTTTGCTCCGCTCGTATTTAGCGCCAAACATGGTATTATTGAAATCTTGAGATCTCAGTCAAAGTATAGCTCGTACCACATTAAAATCTAGAGAAAAAGCTTTAAAATTAAATGAAACAAGAACCTGAACACTTAATTTTACGGCACAATTGCTCAGTTTTTTGCTCCGCTCGTATGTAGCGCCAAACATGGTATTATTGAAATCTTGAGATCTCAGTCAAAGTATAGCTCGTACCACATTGAAATCTAGAGAAAATGCTTTAAAATTAAATGAAACAAGAGCCTGAACACTTAATTTTACGGCACAATTGCTCAGTTTTTTTGCTCCGCTCGTATTTAGCGCCAAACATGGTATTATTGAAATCTTGAGATCTCAGTCAAAGTATAGCTTGTACCACATTAAAATCTAGAGAAAAAGCTTTAAAATTAAATGAAACAAGAGCCTGAACACTTAATTTTACGGCACAATTGCTCAGTTTTTTGCTCCGCTCGTATGTAGCGCCAAACATGGTATTATTGAAATCTTGAGATCTCAGTCAAAGTATAGCTCGTACCACATTAAAATCTAGAGAAAAAGCTTTAAAATTAAATGAAACAAGAGCCTGAACACTTAATTTTACGGCACAATTGCTCAGTTTTTTGCTCCGCTCGTATTTAGCGCCAGACATGGTATTATTGAAATCTTGAGATCTCAGTCAAAGTATAGCTCGTACCACATTGAAATCTAGAGAAAATGCTTTAAAATTAAATGAAACAAGAGCCTGAACACTTAATTTTACGGCACAATTGCTCAGTTTTTTGCTCCGCTCGTATTTAGCGCCAAACATGGTATTATTGAAATCTTGAGATCTCAGTCAAAGTATAGCTCGTACCACATTAAAATCTAGAGAAAAAGCTTTAAAATTAAATGAAACAAGAGCCTTGACTCTTAATTTTACGGCACAATTGAAAGTTTTTTGCTCCGCTCGTATTAAGCACCAAACATGGTATTATTGAAATGTTGAGGTCTCAGTCAAAGTATAGCTCGTACTGCTTTAAAATCTAGAAAAAAAGCTTTAAAATATTGTGAAAGAACAGCCTGGACTCTTAATTTTACGGCACAATTGAAAGTTTTTAGCTCCGCTCGTATATTAAGCACCAAACATGGTATTCTATAAATGTTGACGTCTCAGTCAAAGTATAGCTCGTACTGCTTTAAAATCTAGAAAAAAAGCTTTGCAATAGAGTGAAAGAACAGCCTTGACTCTTATTTTTACGGCACAATTGAAAGTTTTTTGCTCCGTTCGTATTAAGCACCAAACATGGTATTATTGAAATGTTGAGGTCTCAGTCAAAGTATAGCTCGTACTGCTTTAAAATCTAGAAAAAAAGCTTTGCAATAGAGTGAAAGAACAGCCTTGACTCTTAATTTTACGGCACAATTGAAAGTTTTTTGCTCCGCTCGTATTAAGCACCAAACATGGTATTATTGAAATGTTGAGGTCTCAGTCAAAGTATAGCTCGTACTGCTTTAAAATCTAGAAAAAAAGCTTTAAAATATTGTGAAAGAACAGCCTGGACTCTTAATTTTACGGCACAATTGAAAGTTTTTAGCTCCGCTCGTATATTAAGCACCAAACATGGTAATATATAAATGTTGACGTCTCAGTCAAAGTATAGCTCGTACTGCTTTAAAATCTAGAAAAAAAGCTTTGCAATAGAGTGAAAGAACAGCCTTGACTCTTATTTTTACGGCACAATTGAAAGTTTTTTGCTCCGCTCGTATTAAGCACCAAACATGGTATTATTGAAATGTTGAGGTCTAAGTCAAAGTATAGCTCGTACTGCTTTAAAATCTAGAAAAAAAGCTTTAAAATATTGTGAAAGAACAGCCTGGACTCTTAATTTTACGGCACAATTGAAAGTTTTTAGCTCCGCTCGTATATTAAGCACCAAACATGGTATTATATAAATTTTGACGTCTCAGTCAAAGTATAGCTCGTACTGCTTTAAAATCTAGAAAAAAAGCTTTGCAATAGAGTGAAAGAACAGCCTGGACCCTTAATTTTACGGCACAATTGAAAGTTTTTTAGCTCCGCTCGTATATTAAGCACCAAACATGGTATTATATAAATGTTGACGTCTCAGTCAAAGTATAGCTCGTACTGCTTTAAAATCTAGAAAAAAAGCTTTAAAATAGTGTGAAAGAACAGCCTTGACTCTTAATTTTACGGCACAATTGCCGAGTTTGTGCTCCGCTCGTATTAAGCACCCAAACATGGTATTATTGAAATCTTGAGATCTCAGTCAAAGTATAGCTCGTACCACATTAAAATCTAGAGAAAAAGCTTTAAAATTAAATGAAACAAGAGCCTGAACACTTAATTTTACGGCACAATTGCTCAGTTTTTTGCCCCGCTCGTATTTAGCGCCAAACATGGTATTATTGAAATCTTGAGATCTCAGTCAAAGTATAGCTCGTACCACATTAAAATCTAGAGAAAAAGCTTTAAAATTAAATGAAACAAGAGCCTGAACACTTAATTTTACGGCACTATTGCTCAGTTTTTTGCTCCGCTCGTATTTAGCGCCAAACATGGTATTATTGAAATCTTGAGATCTCAGTCAAAGTATAGCTCGTACCACATTAAAATCTAGAGAAAAAGCTTTAAAATTAAATGAAACAAGAGCCTGAACACTTAATTTTACGGCACAATTGCTCAGTTTTTTGCTCCGCTCGTATTTAGCGCCAAACATGGTATTATTGAAATCTTGAGATCTCAGTCAAAGTATAGCTCGTACCACATTAAAATCTAGAGAAAAAGCTTTAAAATTAAATGAAACAAGAGCCTAAACACTTAATTTTACGGCACAATTGCTCAGTTTTTTGCTCCGCTCGTATTTAGCGCCAAACATGGTATTATTGAAATCTTGAGATCTCAGTCAAAGTATAGCTCGTACCACATTGAAATCTAGAGAAAATGCTTTAAAATTAAATGAAACAAGAGCCTGAACACTTAATTTTACGGCACAATTGCTCAGTTTTTTGCTCCGCTCGTATTTAGCGCCAAACATGGTATTATTGAAATCTTGAGATCTCAGTCAAAGTATAGCTCGTACCACATTAAAATCTAGAGAAAAAGCTTTAAAATTAAATGAAACAAGAGCCTGAACACTTAATTTTACGGCACAATTGCTCAGTTTTTTGCTCCGCTCGTATTTAGCGCCAAACATGGTATTATTGAAATCTTGAGATCTCAGTCAAAGTATAGCTCGTACCACATTAAAATCTAGAGAAAAAGCTTTAAAATTAAATGAAACAAGAGCCTGAACACTTAATTTTACGGCACAATTGCTCAGTTTTTTGCTCCGCTCGTATTTAGCGCCAAACATGGTATTATTGAAATCTTGAGATCTCAGTCAAAGTATAGCTCGTACCACATTAAAATCTAGAGAAAAAGCTTTAAAATTAAATGAAACAAGAGCCTGAACACTTAATTTTACGGCACAATTGCTCAGTTTTTTGCTCCGCTCGTAATTAGCGCCAAACATGGTATTATTGAAATCTTGAGATCTCAGTCAAAGTATAGCTCGTACCACATTAAAATCTAGAGAAAAAGCTTTAAAATTAAATGAAACAAGAGCCTGAACACTAAATTTTACGGCACAATTGCTCAGTTTTTTGCTCCACTCGTATTTAGCGCCAAACATGGTATTATTGAAATCTTGAGATCTCAGTCAAAGTATAGCTCGTACCACATTGAAATCTAGAGAAAATGCTTTAAAATTAAATGAAAAAAGAGCCTGAACACTTAATTTTACGGCACAATTGCTCAGTTTTTTGCTCCGCTCGTATTTAGCGCCAAACATGGTATTATTGAAATCTTGAGATCTCAGTCAAAGTATAGCTCGTACCACATTAAAATCTAGAGAAAAAGCTTTAAAATTAAATGAAACAAGAGCCTTGACTCTTAATTTTACGGCACAATTGAAAGTTTTTTGCTCCGCTCGTATTAAGCTCCAAACATGGTATTATTGAAATGTTGAGGTCTCAGTCAAAGTATAGCTCGTACTGCTTAAAAATCTAGAAAAAAAGCTTTAAAATATTGTGAAAGAACAGCCTGGACTCTTAATTTTATGGCACAATTGAAAGTTTTTAGCTCCGCTCGTATATTAAGCACCAAACATGGTATTATATAAATGTTGACGTCTCAGTCAAAGTATAGCTCGTACTGCTTTAAAATCTAGAAAAAAAGCTTTACAATAGAGTGAAAGAACAGCCTTGACTCTTAATTTTACGGCACAATTGAAAGTTTTTTGCTCCGCTCGTATTAAGCACCAAACATGGTATTATTGAAATGTTGAGGTCTCAGTCAAAGTATAGCTCGTACTGCTTTAAAATCTAGAAAAAATGCTTTAAAATTAAATGAAACAAGAGCCTGAACACTTAATTTTACGGCACAATTGCTCAGTTTTTTGCTCCGCTCGTATTTAGCGCCAAACATGGTAATATTGAAATCTTGAGATCTCAGTCAAAGTATAGCTCGTACCACATTAAAATCTAGAGAAAAAGCTTTAAAATTAAATGAAACAAGAGCATGAACACTTAATATTACGGCACAATTGCTCAGTTTTTTGCTCCGCTCGTATGTAGCGCCAAACATGGTATTATTGAAATCTTGAGATCTCAGTCAAAGTATAGCTCGTACCACATTGAAATCTAGAGAAAATGCTTTAAAATTAAATGAAACAAGAGCCTGAACACTTAATTTTACGGCACAATTGCTCAGTTTTTTTGCTCCGCTCGTATTTAGCGCCAAACATGGTATTATTGAAATCTTGAGATCTCAGTCAAAGTATAGCTCGTACCACATTAAAATCTAGAGAAAAAGCTTTAAAATTAAATGAAACAAGAGCCTGAACACTTAATTTTACGGCACAATTGCTCAGTTTTTTGCTCCGCTCGTATTTAGCGCCAAACATGGTATTATTGAAATCTT
This sequence comes from Neocloeon triangulifer, assembly GCF_031216515.1. Taxonomy (NCBI): domain Eukaryota; kingdom Metazoa; phylum Arthropoda; class Insecta; order Ephemeroptera; family Baetidae; genus Neocloeon; species Neocloeon triangulifer. Next base: position 13,885,309 of record NW_026775554.1, on the reverse strand, counting down.
GAGATCTCAGTCAAAGTATAGCTCGTACCACATTAAAATCTAGAGAAAAAGCTTTAAAATTAAATGAAACAAGAGCCTGAACACTTAATTTTACGGCACAATTGCTCAGTTTTTTGCTCCGCTCGTATTTAGCGCCAAACATGGTATTATTGAAATCTTGAGATCTCAGTCAAAGTATAGCTCGTACCACATTAAAATCTAGAGAAAAAGCTTTAAAATTAAATGAAACAAGAGCCTGAACACTTAATTTTACGGCACAATTGCTCAGTTTTTTGCTCCGCTCGTATTTAGCGCCAAACATGGTATTATTGAAATCTTGAGATCTCAGTCAAAGTATAGCTCGTACCACATTAAAATCTAGAGAAAAAGCTTTAAAATTAAATGAAACAAGAGCCTGAACACTTAATTTTACGGCACAATTGCTCAGTTTTTTGCTCCGCTCGTATTTAGCGCCAAACATGGTATTATTGAAATCTTGAGATCTCAGTCAAAGTATAGCTCGTACCACATTAAAATCTAGAGAAAAAGCTTTAAAATTAAATGAAACAAGAGCCTGAACACTTAATTTTACGGCACAATTGCTCAGTTTTTTGCTCCGCTCGTATTTAGCGCCAAACATGGTATTATTGAAATCTTGAGATCTCAGTCAAAGTATAGCTCGTACCACATTAAAATCTAGAGAAAAAGCTTTAAAATTAAATGAAGCAAGAGCCTGAACACTTAATTTTACGGCACAATTGCTCAGTTTTTTGCTCCGCTCGTATTTAGCACCAAACATGGTATTATTGAAATCTTGAGATCTCAGTCAAAGTATAGCTCGTACCACATTAAAATCTAGGGAAAAAGCGTTAAAATTAAATGAAACAAGAGCCTGAACACTTAATTTTACGGCACAATTGCTCAGTTTTTTGCTCCATTCGTATTTTGCACCAAACATGGTATTATTGAAATCTTGAGATCTCAGTCAAAGTATAGCTCGTACCACATTAAAATCTAGAGAAAAAGCTTTAAAATTAAATGAAACAAGAGCCTGAACACTTAATTTTACGGCACAATTGCTCAGTTTTTTGCTCCGCTCGTATTTAGCGCCAAACATGGTATTATTGAAATCTTGAGATCTCAGTCAAAGTATAGCTCGTACCACATTAAAATCTAGAGAAAAAGCTTTAAAATTAAATGAAACAAGAGCCTGAACACTTAATTTTACGGCACAATTGCTCAGTTTTTTGCTCCGCTCGTATTTAGCGCCAAACATGGTATTATTGAAATCTTGAGATCTCAGTCAAAGTATAGCTCGTACCATATTAAAATCTAGAGAAAAAGCTTTAAAATTAAATGAAACAAGAGCCTGAACACTTAATTTTACGGCACAATTGCTCAGTTTTTTGCTCCGCTCGTATTTAGCGCCAAACATGGTATTATTGAAATCTTGAGATCTCAGTCATAGTATAGCTCGTACCACATTAAAATCTAGAGAAAAAGCTTTAAAATTAAATGAAACAAGAGCCTGAACACTTAATTTTACGGCACAATTGCTCAGTTTTTTGCTCCGCTCGTATTTAGCGCCAAACATGGTATTATTGAAATCTTGAGATCTCAGTCAAAGTATAGCTCGTACCACATTAAAATCTAGAGAAAAAGCTTTAAAATTAAATGAAACAAGAGCCTGAACACTTAATTTTACGGCACAATTGCTCAGTTTTTTGCTCCGCTCGTATTTAGCGCCAAACATGGTATTATTGAAATCTTGAGATCTCAGTCAAAGTATAGCTCGTACCACATTAAAATCTAGAGAAAAAGCTTTAAAATTAAATGAAACAAGAGCCTGAACACTTAATTTTACGGCACAATTGCTCAGTTTTTTGCTCCGCTCGTATTTAGCGCCAAACATGGTATTATTGAAATCTTGAGATCTCAGTCAAAGTATAGCTCGTACCACATTAAAATCTAGAGAAAAAGCTTTAAAATTAAATGAAACAAGAGCCTGAACACTTAATTTTACGGCACAATTGCTCAGTTTTTTGCTCCGCTCGTATTTAGCGCCAAACATGGTATTATTGAAATCTTGAGATCTCAGTCAAAGTATAGCTCGTACCACATTGAAATCTAGAGAAAATGCTTTAAAATTAAATGAAACAAGAGCCTGAACACTTAATTTTACGGCACAATTGCTCAGTTTTTTGCTCCGCTCGTATTTAGCGCCAAACATGGTATTATTGAAATCTTGAGATCTCAGTCAAAGTATAGCTCGTACCACATTGAAATCTAGAGAAAATGCTTTAAAATTAATGAAACAAGAGCCTGAACACTTAATTTTACGGCACAATTGCTCAGTTTTTTTGCTCCGCTCGTATTTAGCGCCAAACATGGTTTTATTGAAATCTTGAGATCTCAGTCAAAGTATAGCTCGTACCACATTAAAATCTAGAGAAAAAGCTTTAAAATTAAATGAAACAAGAGCCTGAACACTTAATTTTACGGCACAATTGCTCAGTTTTTTGCTCCGCTCGTATTTAGCGCCAAACATGGTATTATTGAAATCTTGAGATCTCAGTCAAAGTATAGCTCGTACCACATTAAAATCTAGAGAAAAAGCTTTAAAATTAAATGAAACAAGAGCCTGAACACTTAATTTTACGGCACAATTGCTCAGTTTTTTGCTCCGCTCGTATTTAGCGCCAAACATGGTATTATTGAAATCTTGAGATCTCAGTCAAAGTATAGCTCGTACCACATTAAAATCTAGAGAAAAAGCTTTAAAATTAAATGAAACAAGAGCCTGAACACTTAATTTTACGGCACAATTGCTCAGTTTTTTGCTCCGCTCGTATTTAGCGCCAAACATGGTATTATTGAAATCTTGAGATCTCAGTCAAAGTATAGCTCGAACCACATTAAAATCTAGAGAAAAAGCGTTAAAATTAAATGAAACAAGAGCCTGAACACTTAATTTTACGGCACAATTGCTCAGTTTTTTGCTCCATTCGTATTTTGCACCAAACATGGTATTATTGAAATCTTGAGATCTCAGTCAAAGTATAGCTCGTACCACATTAAAATCTAGAGAAAAAGCTTTAAAATTAAATGAAACAAGAGCCTGAACACTTAATTTTACGGCACAATTGCTCAGTTTTTTGCTCCGCTCGTATTTAGCGCCAAACATGGTATTATTGAAATCTTGAGATCTCAGTCAAAGTATAGCTCGTACCACATTAAAATCTAGAGAAAAAGCTTTAAAATTAAATGAAACAAGAGCCTGAACACTTAATTTTACGGCACAATTGCTCAGTTTTTTGCTCCGCTCGTATTTAGCGCCAAACATGGTATTATTGAAATCTTGAGATCTCAGTCAAAGTATAGCTCGTACCACATTAAAATCTAGAGAAAAAGCTTTAAAATTAAATGAAACAAGAGCCTGAACACTTAATTTTACGGCACAATTGCTCAGTTTTTTGCTCCGCTCGTATTTAGCGCCAAACATGGTATTATTGAAATCTTGAGATCTCAGTCAAAGTATAGCTCGTACCACATTGAAATCTAGAGAAAATGCTTTAAAATTAAATGAAACAAGAGCCTGAACACTTAATTTTACGGCAGAATTGCTCAGTTTTTTGCTCCGCTCGTATTTAGCGCCAAACATGGTATTATTGAAATCTTGAGATCTCAGTCAAAGTATAGCTCGTACCACATTAAAATCTAGAGAAAAAGCTTTAAAATTAAATGAAACAAGAGCCTGAACACTTAATTTTACGGCACAATTGCTCAGTTTTTTGCTCCGCTCGTATTTAGCGCCAAACATGGTATTATTGAAATCTTGAGATCTCAGTCAAAGTATAGCTCGTACCACATTAAAATCTAGAGAAAAAGCTTTAAAATTAAAGGAAACAAGAGCCTGAATACTTAATTTTACGGCACAATTGCTCAGTTTTTTGCTCCGCTCGTATTTAGCGCAAAACATGGTATTATTGAAATCTTGAGATCTCAGTCAAAGTATAGCTCGTACCACATTAAAATCTAGAGAAAAAGCTTTAAAATTAAATGAAACAAGAGCCTGAACACTTAATTTTACGGCACAATTGCTCAGTTTTTTGCTCCGCTCGTATTTAGCGCCAAACATGGTATTATTGAAATCTTGAGATCTCAGTCAAAGTATAGCTCGTACCACATTAAAATCTAGAGAAAAAGCTTTAAAATTAAATGAAACAAGAGCCTGAACACTTAATTTTACGGCACAAATGCTCAGTTTATTGCTCCACTCGTATTTAGCGCCAAACATGGTATTATTTAAATCTTGAGATCTCAGTCAAAGTATAGCTCGTACCACATTGAAATCTAGAGAAAATGCTTTAAAATTAAATGAAACAAGAGCCTGAACACTTAATTTTACGGCACAATTGCTCAGTTTTTTGCTCCGCTCGTATTTAGCGCCAAACATGGTATTATTGAAATCTTGAGATCTCAGTCAAAGTATAGCTCGTACCACATTAAAATCTAGAGAAAAAGCTTTAAAATTAAATGAAACAAGAGCCTTGACTCTTAATTTTACGGCACAATTGAAAGTTTTTTGCTCCGCTCGTATTAAGCTCCAAACATGGTATTATTGAAATGTTGAGGTCTCAGTCAAAGTATAGCTCGTACTGCTTTAAAATCTAGAAAAAAAGCTTTGCAGTAGAGTGAAAGAACAGCCTTGACTCTTAATTTTACGGCACAATTGAAAGTTTTTTGCTCCGCTCGTATTAAGCACCAAACATGGTATTATTGAAATGTTGAGGTCTCAGTCAAAGTATAGCTCGTACTGCTTTAAAATCTAGAAAAAAAGCTTTGCAATAGAGTGAAAGAACAGCCTGGACCCTTAATTTTACGGCACAATTGAAAGTTTTTAGCTCCGCTCGTATATTAAGCACCAAACATGGTATTATATAAATGTTGACGTCTCAGTCAAAGTATAGCTCGTACTGCTTTAAAATCTAGAAAAAAAGCTTTAAAATAGTGTGAAAGAACAGCCTTGACTCTTAATTTTACGGCACAATTGCCGAGTTTGTGCTCCGCTCGTATTAAGCACCTAACATGGTATTATTGAAATGTTGAGGTCTCAGTCAAAGTATAGCTCGTACTGCTTTAAAATCTAGAAAAAAAGCTTTGCAATAGAGTGAAAGAACAGCCTGGACCCTTAATTTTACGGCACAATTGAAAGTTTTTAGCTCCGCTCGTATATTAAGCACCAAACATGGTATTATATAAATGTTGACGTCTCAGTCAAAGTAGAGCTCGTACTGCTTTAAAATCTATAAAAAAAGCTTTAAAATAGTGTGAAAGAACAGCCATGACTCTTAATTTTACGGCACAATTGAAAGTTTTAACTTCCGCTCATATTAAGCACCAAACATGGTATTATATAAATGTTGACGTCTCAGTCAAAGTATAGCTCGTACTGCTTTAAAATCTAGAGAAAAAGCTTTAAAATTAAATGAAACAAGAGCCTGAACACTTAATTTTACGGCACAATTGCTCAGTTTTTTGCTCCGCTCGTATTTAGCGCCAAACATGGTATTATTGAAATCTTGAGATCTCAGTCAAAGTATAGCTCGTACCACATTGAAATCTAGAGAAAATGCTTTAAAATTAAATGAAACAAGAGCCTGAACACTTAATTTACGGCACAATTGCTCAGTTTTTTGCTCCGCTCGTATTTAGCGCCAAACATGGTATTATTGAAATCTTGAGATCTCAGTCAAAGTATAGCTCGTACCACATTAAAATCTAGAGAAAAAGCTTTAAAATTAAATGAAACAAGAGCCTGAACACTTAATTTTACGGCACAATTGCTCAGTTTTTTGCTCCGCTCGTATTTAGCGCCAAACATGGTATTATTGAAATCTTGAGATCTCAGTCAAAGTATAGCTCGTACCACATTGAAATCTAGAGAAAATGCTTTAAAATTAAATGAAACAAGAGCCTGAACACTTAATTTTACGGCACAATTGCTCAGTTTTTTGCTCCGCTCGTATTTAGCGCCAAACATGGTATTATTGAAATCTTGAGATCTCAGTCAAAGTATAGCTCGTACCACATTAAAATCTAGAGAAAAAGCTTTAAAATTAAATGAAACAAGAGCCTTGACTCTAAATTTTACGGCACAATTGAAAGTTTTTTGCTCCGCTCGTATTAAGCTCCAAACATGGTATTATTGAAATGTTGAGGTCTCAGTCAAAGTATAGCTCGTACTGCTTTAAAATCTAGAAAAAAAGCTTTGCAATAGAGTGAAAGAACAGCCTTGACTCTTAATTTTACGGCACAATTGAAAGTTTTTTGCTCCGCTCGTATTAAGCACCAAACATGGTATTATTGAAATGTTGAGGTCTCAGTCAAAGTATAGCTCGTACTGCTTTAAAATCTAGAAAAAAAGCTTTGCAATAGAGTGAAAGAACAGCCTGGACCCTTAATTTTACGGCACAATTGAAAGTTTTTTGCTCCGCTCGTATTAAGCACCAAACATGGTATTATATAAATGTTGACGTCTCAGTCAAAGTATAGCTCGTACTGCTTTAAAATCTAGAAAAAAAGCTTTAAAATAGTGTGAAAGAACAGCCTTGACTCTTAATTTTACGGCACAATTGCCGAGTTTGTGCTCCGCTCGTATTAAGCACCTAACATGGTAGTATTGAAATGTTGAGGTCTCAGTCAAAGTATAGCTCGTACCACATTGAAATCTAGAGAAAATGCTTTAAAATTAAATGAAACAAGAGCCTGAACACTTAATTTTACGGCAGAATTGCTCAGTTTTTTGCTCCGCTCGTATTTAGCGCCAAACATGGTATTATTGAAATCTTGAGATCTCAGTCAAAGTATAGCTCGTACCACATTAAAATCTAGAGAAAAAGCTTTAAAATTAAATGAAACAAGAGCCTGAACACTTAATTTTACGGCACAATTGCTCAGTTTTTTGCTCCGCTCGTATTTAGCGCCAAACATGGTATTATTGAAATCTTGAGATCTCAGTCAAAGTATAGCTCGTACCACATTAAAATCTAGAGAAAAAGCTTTAAAATTAAAGGAAACAAGAGCCTGAATACTTAATTTTACGGCACAATTGCTCAGTTTTTTGCTCCGCTCGTATTTAGCGCAAAACATGGTATTATTGAAATCTTGAGATCTCAGTCAAAGTATAGCTCGTACCACATTAAAATCTAGAGAAAAAGCTTTAAAATTAAATGAAACAAGAGCCTGAACACTTAATTTTACGGCACAATTGCTCAGTTTTTTGCTCCGCTCGTATTTAGCGCCAAACATGGTATTATTGAAATCTTGAGATCTCAGTCAAAGTATAGCTCGTACCACATTAAAATCTAGAGAAAAAGCTTTAAAATTAAATGAAACAAGAGCCTGAACACTTAATTTTACGGCACAAATGCTCAGTTTATTGCTCCACTCGTATTTAGCGCCAAACATGGTATTATTTAAATCTTGAGATCTCAGTCAAAGTATAGCTCGTACCACATTGAAATCTAGAGAAAATGCTTTAAAATTAAATGACAAGAGCCTGAACACTTAATTTTACGGCACAATTGCTCAGTTTTTTGCTCCGCTCGTATTTAGCGCCAAACATGGTATTATTGAAATCTTGAGATCTCAGTCAAAGTATAGCTCGTACCACATTAAAATCTAGAGAAAAAGCTTTAAAATTAAATGAAACAAGAGCCTTGACTCTTAATTTTACGGCACAATTGAAAGTTTTTTGCTCCGCTCGTATTAAGCTCCAAACATGGTATTATTGAAATGTTGAGGTCTCTGTCAAAGTATAGCTCGTACTGCTTTAAAATCTAGAAAAAAAGCTTTGCAGTAGAGTGAAAGAACAGCCTTGACTCTTAATTTTACGGCACAATTGAAAGTTTTTTGCTCCGCTCGTATTAAGCACCAAACATGGTATTATTGAAATGTTGAGGTCTCAGTCAAAGTATAGCTCGTACTGCTTTAAAATCTAGAAAAAAAGCTTTGCAATAGAGTGAAAGAACAGCCTGGACCCTTAATTTTACGGCACAATTGAAAGTTTTTAGCTCCGCTCGTATATTAAGCACCAAACATGGTATTATATAAATGTTGACGTCTCAGTCAAAGTATAGCTCGTACTGCTTTAAAATCTAGAAAAAAAGCTTTAAAATAGTGTGAAAGAACAGCCTTGACTCTTAATTTTACGGCACAATTGCCGAGTTTGTGCTCCGCTCGTATTAAGCACCTAACATGGTATTATTGAAATGTTGAGGTCTCAGTCAAAGTATAGCTCGTACTGCTTTAAAATCTAGAAAAAAAGCTTTGCAATAGAGTGAAAGAACAGCCTGGACCCTTAATTTTACGGCACAATTGAAAGTTTTTAGCTCCGCTCGTATATTAAGCACCAAACATGGTATTATATAAATGTTGACGTCTCAGTCAAAGTATAGCTCGTACTGCTTTAAAATCTATAAAAAAAGCTTTAAAATAGTGTGAAAGAACAGCCATGACTCTTAATTTTACGGCACAATTGAAAGTTTTAACTTCCGCTCATATTAAGCACCAAACATGGTATTATATAAATGTTGACGTCTCAGTCAAAGTATAGCTCGTACTGCTTTAAAATCTAGAGAAAAAGCTTTAAAATTAATGAAACAAGAGCCTGAACACTTAATTTTACGGCACAATTGCTCAGTTTTTTGCTCCGCTCGTATTTAGCGCCAAACATGGTATTATTGAAATCTTGAGATCTCAGTCAAAGTATAGCTCGTACCACATTGAAATCTAGAGAAAATGCTTTAAAATTAAATGAAACAAGAGCCTGAACACTTAATTTACGGCACAATTGCTCAGTTTTTTGCTCCGCTCGTATTTAGCGCCAAACATGGTATTATTGAAATCTTGAGATCTCAGTCAAAGTATAGCTCGTACCACATTAAAATCTAGAGAAAAAGCTTTAAAATTAAATGAAACAAGAGCCTGAACACTTAATTTTACGGCACAATTGCTCAGTTTTTTGCTCCGCTCGTATTTAGCGCCAAACATGGTATTATTGAAATCTTGAGATCTCAGTCAAAGTATAGCTCGTACCACATTGAAATCTAGAGAAAATGCTTTAAAATTAAATGAAACAAGAGCCTGAACACTTAATTTTACGGCACAATTGCTCAGTTTTTTGCTCCGCTCGTATTTAGCGCCAAACATGGTATTATTGAAATCTTGAGATCTCAGTCAAAGTATAGCTCGTACCACATTAAAATCTAGAGAAAAAGCTTTAAAATTAAATGAAACAAGAGCCTTGACTCTAAATTTTACGGCACAATTGAAAGTTTTTTGCTCCGCTCGTATTAAGCTCCAAACATGGTATTATTGAAATGTTGAGGTCTCAGTCAAAGTATAGCTCGTACTGCTTTAAAATCTAGAAAAAAAGCTTTGCAATAGAGTGAAAGAACAGCCTTGACTCTTAATTTTACGGCACAATTGAAAGTTTTTTGCTCCGCTCGTATTAAGCACCAAACATGGTATTATTGAAATGTTGAGGTCTCAGTCAAAGTATAGCTCGTACTGCTTTAAAATCTAGAAAAAAAGCTTTGCAATAGAGTGAAAGAACAGCCTGGACCCTTAATTTTACGGCACAATTGAAAGTTTTTTGCTCCGCTCGTATTAAGCACCAAACATGGTATTATATAAATGTTGACGTCTCAGTCAAAGTATAGCTCGTACTGCTTTAAAATCTAGAAAAAAAGCTTTAAAATAGTGTGAAAGAACAGCCTTGACTCTTAATTTTACGGCACAATTGCCGAGTTTGTGCTCCGCTCGTATTAAGCACCTAACATGGTAGTATTGAAATGTTGAGGTCTCAGTCAAAGTATAGCTCGTACTGCTTTAAAATCTATAAAAAAAAGCTTTAAAATAGTGTGAAAGAACAGCCATGACTCTTAATTTTACGGCACAATTGAAAGTTTTAACTTCCGCTCATATTAAGCACCAAACATGGTATTATTGAAATGTTGAGGTCTCAGTCAAAGTATAGCTCGTACTGCTTTAAAATCTAGAAAAAAAGCTTTGCAATAGAGTGAAAGAACAGCCTTGACTCTTAATTGTACGGCACAATTGAAAATTTTTTGCTCCGCTCGTATTAAGCACCAAACATGGTATTACTGAAATGTTGAGTTCTCAGTCAAAGTATAGCTCGTACTGCTTTAAAATCTAGAAAAAAAGCTTTAAAATAGTGTGAAAGAACAGCCTTGACTCTTAATTTTACGGCACAATTGAAAGTTTTTTACTTCGCTCGTATTAAGCACCAAACATGGTATTACTGAAATGTTGAGTTCTCAGTCAAAGTATAGCTCGTACTGCTTTAAAATCTAGAAAAAAAGCTTTAAAATAGTGTGACAGAACAGCCTTGACTCTTAATTTTACGGCACAATTGAAAGTTTTTTGCTCCGCTCGTATTAAGCACCAAACATGGTATTATTGAAATGTTGAGGTCTCAGTCAAAGTATAGCTCGTACTGCTTTAAAATCTAGAAAAAAAGCTTTGCAATAGAGTGAAAGAACAGCCTGGACCCTTAATTTTACGGCACAATTGAAAGTTTTTAGCTCCGCTCGTATATTAAGCACCAAACATGGTATTATATAAATGTTGACGTCTCAGTCAAAGTATAGCTCGTACTGCTTTAAAATCTAGAAAAAAAGCTTTAAAATAGTGTGAAAGAACAGCCTTGACTCTTAATTTTACGGCACAATTGCCGAGTTTGTGCTCCGCTCGTATTAAGCACCTAACATGGTATTATTGAAATGTTGAGGTCTCAGTCAAAGTATAGCTCGTACTGCTTTAAAATCTATAAAAAAAGCTTTAAAATAGTGTGAAAGAACAGCCATGACTCTAAATTTTACGGCACAATTGAAAGTTTTAACTTCCGCTCATATTAAGCACCAAAAATGGTATTATATAAATGTTGACGTCTCAGTCAAAGTATAGCTCGTACTGCTTTAAAATCTAGAAAAAAAGCTTTAAAATAGTGTGAAAGAACAGCCTTGACTCTTAATTTTACGGCACAATTGAAAGTTTTTTTGCTCCGCTCGTATTAAGCACCAAACATGGTATTATTGAAATGTTGAGGTCTCAGTCAAAGTATAGCTCGTACTGCTTTAAAATCTAGAAAAAATGCTTTAAAATTAAATGAAATAAGAGCCTGAACACTTAATTTTACGGCACAATTGCTCAGTTTTTTGCTCCGCTCGTATTTAGCGCCAAACATGGTATTATTGAAATCTTGAGATCTCAGTCAAAGTATAGCTCGTACCACATTAAAATCTAGAGAAAAAGCTATAAAATTAAATGAAACAAGAGCCTGAACACTTAATTTTACGGCACAATTGCTCAGTTTTTTGCTCCGCTCGTATGTAGCGCCAAACATGGTATTATTGAAATCTTGAGATCTCAGTCAAAGTATAGCTCGTACCACATTGAAATCTAGAGAAAATGCTTTAAAATTAAATGAAACAAAAGCCTGAACACTTAATTTTACGGCACAATTGCTCAGTTTTTTTGCTCCGCTCGTATTTAGCGCCAAACATGGTATTATTGAAATCTTGAGATCTCAGTCAAAGTATAGGTCGTACCACATTAAAATCTAGAGAAAAAGCTTTAAAATTAAATGAAACAAGAGCCTGAACACTTAATTTTACGGCACAATTGCTCAGTTTTTTGCTCCGCTCGTATTTAGCGCCAAACATGGTATTATTGAAATCTTGAGATCTCAGTCAAAGTATAGCTCGTACCACATTAAAATCTAGAGAAAAAGCTTTAAAATTAAAGGAAACAAGAGCCTGAATACTTAATTTTACGGCACAATTGCTCAGTTTTTTGCTCCGCTCGTATTTAGCGCCAAACATGGTATTATTGAAATCTTGAGATCTCAGTCAAAGTATAGCTCGTACCACATTAAAATCTAGAGAAAAAGCTTTAAAATTAAATGAAACAAGAGCCTGAACACTTAATTTTACGGCACAATTGCTCAGTTTTTTTGCTCCGCTCGTATTTAGCGCCAAACATGGTATTATTGAAATCTTGAGATCTCAGTCAAAGTATAGCTCGTACTGCTTTAAAATCTATAAAAAAAGCTTTAAAATAGTGTGAAAGAACAGCCATGACTCTTAATTTTACGGCACAATTGAAAGTTTTAACTTCCGCTCATATTAAGCACCAAACATGGTATTATATAAATGTTGACGTCTCAGTCAAAGTATAGCTCGTACTGCTTTAAAATCTAGAGAAAAAGCTTTAAAATTAAATGAAACAAGAGCCTGAACACTTAATTTTACGGCACAATTGCTCAGTTTTTTGCTCCGCTCGTATTTAGCGCCAAACATGGTATTATTGAAATCTTGTGATCTCAGTCAAAGTATAGCTCGTACCACATTGAAATCTAGAGAAAATGCTTTAAAATTAAATGAAACAAGAGCCTGAACACTTAATTTACGGCACAATTGCTCAGTTTTTTGCTCCGCTCGTATATAGCGCCAAACATGGTATTATTGAAATCTTGAGATCTCAGTCAAAGTATAGCTCGTATCACATTAAAATCTAGAGAAAAAGCTATAAAATTAAATGAAACAAGAGCCTGAACACTTAATTTTACGGCACAATTGCTCAGTTTTTTGCTCCGCTCGTATGTAGCGCCAAACATGGTATTATTGAAATCTTGAGATCTCAGTCAAAGTATAGCTCGTACCACATTGAAATCTAGAGAAAATGCTTTAAAATTAAATGAAACAAAAGCCTGAACACTTAATTTTACGGCACAATTGCTCAGTTTTTTTGCTCCGCTCGTATTTAGCGCCAAACATGGTATTATTGAAATCTTGAGATCTCAGTCAAAGTATAGGTCGTACCACATTAAAATCTAGAGAAAAAGCTTTAAAATTAAATGAAACAAGAGCCTGAACACTTAATTTTACGGCACAATTGCTCAGTTTTTTGCTCCGCTCGTATGTAGCGCCAAACATGGTATTATTGAAATCTTGAGATCTCAGTCAAAGTATAGCTCGTACCACATTGAAATCTAGAGAAAATGCTTTAAAATTAAATGAAACAAGAGCCTGAACACTTAATTTTACGGCACAATTGCTCAGTTTTTTTGCTCCGCTCGTATTTAGCGCCAAACATGGTATTATTGAAATCTTGAGATCTCAGTCAAAGTATAGCTCGTACCACATTAAAATCTAGAGAAAAAGCTTTAAAATTAAATGAAACAAGAGCCTGAACACTTAATTTTACGGCACAATTGCTCAGTTTTTTGCTCCGCTCGTATTTAGCGCCAAACATGGTATTATTGAAATCTTGAGATCTCAGTCAAAGTATAGCTCGTACCACATTAAAATCTAGAGAAAAAGCTTTAAAATTAAAGGAAACAAGAGCCTGAATACTTAATTTTACGGCACAATTGCTCAGTTTTTTGCTCCGCTCGTATTTAGCGCCAAACATGGTATTATTGAAATCTTGAGATCTCAGTCAAAGTATAGCTCGTACCACATTAAAATCTAGAGAAAAAGCTTTAAAATTAAATGAAACAAGAGCCTGAACACTTAATTTTACGGCACAATTGCTCAGTTTTTTGCTCCGCTCGTATTTAGCGCCAAACATGGTATTATTGAAATCTTGAGATCTCAGTCAAAGTATAGCTCGTACTGCTTTAAAATCTATAAAAAAAAGCTTTAAAATAGTGTGAAAGAACAGCCATGACTCTTAATTTTACGGCACAATTGAAAGTTTTAACTTCCGCTCATATTAAGCACCAAACATGGTATTATATAAATGTTGACGTCTCAGTCAAAGTATAGCTCGTACTGCTTTAAAATCTAGAGAAAAAGCTTTAAAATTAAATGAAACAAGAGCCTGAACACTTAATTTTACGGCACAATTGCTCAGTTTTTTGCTCCGCTCGTATTTAGCGCCAAACATGGTATTATTGAAATCTTGAGATCTCAGTCAAAGTATAGCTCGTACCACATTGAAATCTAGAGAAAATGCTTTAAAATTAAATGAAACAAGAGCCTGAACACTTAATTTACGGCACAATTGCTCAGTTTTTTGCTCCGCTCGTATTTAGCGCCAAACATGGTATTATTGAAATCTTGAGATCTCAGTCAAAGTATAGCTCGTATCACATTAAAATCTAGAGAAAAAGCTATAAAATTAAATGAAACAAGAGCCTGAACACTTAATTTTACGGCACAATTGCTCAGTTTTTTGCTCCGCTCGAATGTAGCGCCAAACATGGTATTATTGAAATCTTGAGATCTCAGTCAAAGTATAGCTCGTACCACATTGAAATCTAGAGAAAATGCTTTAAAATTAAATGAAACAAAAGCCTGAACACTTAATTTTACGGCACAATTGCTCAGTTTTTTTGCTCCGCTCGTATTTAGCGCCAAACATGGTATTATTGAAATCTTGAGATCTCAGTCAAAGTATAGGTCGTACCACATTAAAATCTAGAGAAAAAGCTTTAAAATTAAATGAAACAAGAGCCTGAACACTTAATTTTACGGCACAATTGCTCAGTTTTTTGCTCCGCTCGTATGTAGCGCCAAACATGGTATTATTGAAATCTTGAGATCTCAGTCAAAGTATAGCTCGTACCACATTGAAATCTAGAGAAAATGCTTTAAAATTAAATGAAACAAAAGCCTGAACACTTAATTTTACGGCACAATTGCTCAGTTTTTTTGCTCCGCTCGTATTTAGCGCCAAACATGGTATTATTGAAATCTTGAGATCTCAGTCAAAGTATAGGTCGTACCACATTAAAATCTAGAGAAAAAGCTTTAAAATTAAATGAAACAAGAGCCTGAACACTTAATTTTACGGCACAATTGCTCAGTTTTTTGCTCCGCTCGTATGTAGCGCCAAACATGGTATTATTGAAATCTTGAGATCTCAGTCAAAGTATAGCTCGTACCACATTGAAATCTAGAGAAAATGCTTTAAAATTAAATGAAACAAGAGCCTGAACACTTAATTTTACGGCACAATTGCTCAGTTTTTTTGCTCCGCTCGTATTTAGCGCCAAACATGGTATTATTGAAATCTTGAGATCTCAGTCAAAGTATAGCTCGTACCACATTAAAATCTAGAGAAAAAGCTTTAAAATTAAATGAAACAAGAGCCTGAACACTTAATTTTACGGCACAATTGCTCAGTTTTTTGCTCCGCTCGTATTTAGCGCCAAACATGGTATTATTGAAATCTTGAGATCTCAGTCAAAGTATAGCTCGTACCACATTAAAATCTAGAGAAAAAGCTTTAAAATTAAAGGAAACAAGAGCCTGAATACTTAATTTTACGGCACAATTGCTCAGTTTTTTGCTCCGCTCGTATTTAGCGCCAAACATGGTATTATTGAAATCTTGAGATCTCAGTCAAAGTATAGCTCGTACCACATTAAAATCTAGAGAAAAAGCTTTAAAATTAAATGAAACAAGAGCCTGAACACTTAATTTTACGGCACAAATGCTCAGTTTTTTGCTCCACTCGTATTTAGCGCCAAACATGGTATTATTGAAATCTTGAGATCTCAGTCAAAGTATAGCTCGTACCACATTGAAATCTAGAGAAAATGCTTTAAAATTAAATGAAACAAGAGCCTGAACACTTAATTTTACGGCACAATTGCTCAGTTTTTTGCTCCGCTCGTATTTAGCGCCAAACATGGTATTATTGAAATCTTGAGATCTCAGTCAAAGTATAGCTCGTACCACATTAAAATCTAGAGAAAAAGCTTTAAAATTAAATGAAACAAGAGCCTTGACTCTTAATTTTACGGCACAATTGAAAGTTTTTTGCTCCGCTCGTATTAAGCTCCAAACATGGTATTATTGAAATGTTGAGGTCTCAGTCAAAGTATAGCTCGTACTGCTTTAAAATCTAGAAAAAAAGCTTTGCAATAGAGTGAAAGAACAGCCTTGACTCTTAATTTTACGGCACAATTGAAAGTTTTTTGCTCCGCTCGTATTAAGCACCAAACATGGTATTATTGAAATGTTGAGGTCTCAGTCAAAGTATAGCTCGTACTGCTTTAAAATCTAGAAAAAAAGCTTTGCAATAGAGTGAAAGAACAGCCTGGACCCTTAATTTTACGGCACAATTGAAAGTTTTTAGCTCCGCTCGTATATTAAGCACCAAACATGGTATTATATAAATGTTGACGTCTCAGTCAAAGTATAGCTCGTACTGCTTTAAAATCTAGAAAAAAAGCTTTAAATAGTGTGAAAGAACAGCCTTGACTCTTAATTTTACGGCACAATTGCCGAGTTTGTGCTCCGCTCGTATTAAGCACCTAACATGGTATTATTGAAATGTTGAGGTCTCAGTCAAAGTATAGCTCGTACTGCTTTAAAATCTATAAAAAAAGCTTTAAAATAGTGTGAAAGAACAGCCATGACTCTTAATTTTACGGCACAATTGAAAGTTTTAACTTCCGCTCATATTAAGCACCAAACATGGTATTATATAAATGTTGACGTCTCAGTCAAAGTATAGCTCGTACTGCTTTAAAATCTAGAGAAAAAGCTTTAAAATTAAATGAAACAAGAGCCTGAACACTTAATTTTACGGCACAATTGCTCAGTTTTTTGCTCCGCTCGTATTTAGCGCCAAACATGGTATTATTGAAATCTTGAGATCTCAGTCAAAGTATAGCTCGTACCACATTGAAATCTAGAGAAAATGCTTTAAAATTAAATGAAACAAGAGCCTGAACACTTAATTTACGGCACAATTGCTCAGTTTTTTGCTCCGCTCGTATTTAGCGCCAAACATGGTATTATTGAAATCTTGAGATCTCAGTCAAAGTATAGCTCGTACCACATTAAAATCTAGAGAAAAAGCTTTAAAATTAAATGAAACAAGAGCCTGAACACTTAATTTTACGGCACAATTGCTCAGTTTTTTGCTCCGCTCGTATTTAGCGCCAAACATGGTATTATTGAAATCTTGAGATCTCAGTCAAAGTATAGCTCGTACCACATTGAAATCTAGAGAAAATGCTTTAAAATTAAATGAAACAAGAGCCTGAACACTTAATTTTACGGCACAATTGCTCAGTTTTTTGCTCCGCTCGTATTTAGCGCCAAACATGGTATTATTGAAATCTTGAGATCTCAGTCAAAGTATAGCTCGTACCACATTAAAATCTAGAGAAAAAGCTTTAAAATTAAATGAAACAAGAGCCTTGACTCTAAATTTTACGGCACAATTGAAAGTTTTTTGCTCCGCTCGTATTAAGCTCCAAACATGGTATTATTGAAATGTTGAGGTCTCAGTCAAAGTATAGCTCGTACTGCTTTAAAATCTAGAAAAAAAGCTTTGCAATAGAGTGAAAGAACAGCCTTGACTCTTAATTTTACGGCACAATTGAAAGTTTTTTGCTCCGCTCGTATTAAGCACCAAACATGGTATTATTGAAATGTTGAGGTCTCAGTCAAAGTATAGCTCGTACTGCTTTAAAATCTAGAAAAAAAGCTTTGCAATAGAGTGAAAGAACAGCCTGGACCCTTAATTTTACGGCACAATTGAAAGTTTTTTGCTCCGCTCGTATTATGCACCAAACATGGTATTATATAAATGTTGACGTCTCAGTCAAAGTATAGCTCGTACTGCTTTAAAATCTAGAAAAAAAGCTTTAAAATAGTGTGAAAGAACAGCCTTGACTCTTAATTTTACGGCACATTTGCCGAGTTTGTGCTCCGCTCGTATTAAGCACCTAACATGGTATTATTGAAATGTTGAGGTCTCAGTCAAAGTATAGCTCGTACTGCTTTAAAATCTATAAAAAAAGCTTTAAAATAGTGTGAAAGAACAGCCATGACTCTTAATTTTACGGCACAATTGAAAGTTTTAACTTCCGCTCATATTAAGCACCAAACATGGTATTATTGAAATGTTGAGGTCTCAGTCAAAGTATAGCTCGTACTGCTTTAAAATCTAGAAAAAAAGCTTTGCAATAGAGTGAAAGAACAGCCTTGACTCTTAATTTTACGGCACAATTGAAAGTTTTTTGCTCCGCTCGTATTAAGCACCAAACATGGTATTATTGAAATGTTGAGGTCTCAGTCAAAGTATAGCTCGTACTGCTTTAAAATCTAGAAAAAAAGCTTTGCAATAGAGTGAAAGAACAGCCTGGACCCTTAATTTTACGGCACAATTGAAAGTTTTTAGCTCCGCTCGTATATTAAGCACCAAACATGGTATTATATAAATGTTGACGTCTCAGTCAAAGTATAGCTCGTACTGCTTTAAAATCTAGAAAAAAAGCTTTAAAATAGTGTGAAAGAACAGCCTTGACTCTTAATTTTACGGCACAATTGCCGAGTTTGTGCTCCGCTCGTATTAAGCACCTAACATGGTATTATTGAAATGTTGAGGTCTCAGTCAAAGTATAGCTCGTACTGCTTTAAAATCTATAAAAAAAGCTTTAAAATAGTGTGAAAGAACAGCCATGACTCTTAATTTTACGGCACAATTGAAAGTTTTAACTTCCGCTCATATTAAGCACCAAACATGGTATTATATAAATGTTGACGTCTCAGTCAAAGTATAGCTCGTACTGCTTTAAAATCTAGAAAAAAAGCTTTAAAATAGTGTGAAAGAACAGCCTTGACTCTTAATTTTACGGCACAATTGAAAGTTTTTTGCTCCGCTCGTATTAAGCACCAAACATGGTATTATTGAAATGTTGAGGTCTCAGTCAAAGTATAGCTCGTACTGCTTTAAAATCTAGAAAAAATGCTTTAAAATTAAATGAAACAAGAGCCTGAACACTTAATTTTACGGCACAATTGCTCAGTTTTTTGCTCCGCTCGTATTTAGCGCCAAACATGGTATTATTGAAATCTTGAGATCTCAGTCAAAGTATAGCTCGTACCACATTAAAATCTAGAGAAAAAGCTATAAAATTAAATGAAACAAGAGCCTGAACACTTAATTTTACGGCACAATTGCTCAGTTTTTTGCTCCGCTCGTATGTAGCGCCAAACATGGTATTATTGAAATCTTGAGATCTCAGTCAAAGTATAGCTCGTACCACATTGAAATCTAGAGAAAATGCTTTAAAATTAAATGAAACAAAAGCCTGAACACTTAATTTTACGGCACAATTGCTCAGTTTTTTTGCTCCGCTCGTATTTAGCGCCAAACATGGTATTATTGAAATCTTGAGATCTCAGTCAAAGTATAGGTCGTACCACATTAAAATCTAGAGAAAAAGCTTTAAAATTAAATGAAACAAGAGCCTGAACACTTAATTTTACGGCACAATTGCTCAGTTTTTTGCTCCGCTCGTATGTAGCGCCAAACATGGTATTATTGAAATCTTGAGATCTCAGTCAAAGTATAGCTCGTACCACATTGAAATCTAGAGAAAATGCTTTAAAATTAAATGAAACAAGAGCCTGAACACTTAATTTTACGGCACAATTGCTCAGTTTTTTTGCTCCGCTCGTATTTAGCGCCAAACATGGTATTATTGAAATCTTGAGATCTCAGTCAAAGTATAGCTCGTACCACATTAAAATCTATAGAAAAAGCTTTAAAATTAAATGAAACAAGAGCCTGAACACTTAATTTTACGGCACAATTGCTCAGTTTTTTGCTCCGCTCGTATTTAGCGCCAAACATGGTATTATTGAAATCTTGAGATCTCAGTCAAAGTATAGCTCGTACCACATTAAAATCTAGAGAAAAAGCTTTAAAATTAAATGAAACAAGAGCCTGAACACTTAATTTTACGGCACAAATGCTCAGTTTTTTGCTCCGCTCGTATATAGCGCCAAACATGGTATTATTGAAATCTTGAGATCTCAGTCAAAGTATAGCTCGTACCACATTGAAATCTAGAGAAAATGCTTTAAAATTAAATGAAACAAGAGCCTGAACACTTAATTTTACGGCACAATTGCTCAGTTTTTTGCTCCGCTCGTATTTAGCGCCAAACATGGTATTATTGAAATCTTGAGATCTCAGTCAAAGTATAGCTCGTACCACATTAAAATCTAGAGAAAAAGCTTTAAAATTAGATGAAACAAGAGCCTTGACTCTTAATTTTACGGCACAATTGAAAGTTTTTTGCTCCGCTCGTATTAAGCTCCAAACATGGTATTATTGAAATGTTGAGGTCTTAGTCAAAGTATAGCTCGTACTGCTTTAAAATCTAGAAAAAAAGCTTTGCAATAGAGTGAAAGAACAGCCTTGACTCTTAATTTTACGGCACAATTGAAAGTTTTTTGCTCCGCTCGTATTAAGCACCAAACATGGTATTATTGAAATGTTGAGGTCTCAGTCAAAGTATAGCTCGTACTGCTTTAAAATCTAGAAAAAATGCTTTAAAATTAAATGAAACAAGAGCCTGAACACTTAATTTTACGGCACAATTGCTCAGTTTTTTGCTCCGCTCGTATTTAGCGCCAAACATGGTATTATTGAAATCTTGAGATCTCAGTCAAAGTATAGCTCGTACCACATTAAAATCTAGAGAAAAAGCTATAAAATTAAATGAAACAAGAGCCTGAACACTTAATTTTACGGCACAATTGCTCAGTTTTTTGCTCCGCTCGTATGTAGCGCCAAACATGGTATTATTGAAATCTTGAGATCTCAGTCAAAGTATAGCTCGTACCACATTGAAATCTAGAGAAAATGCTTTAAAATTAAATGAAACAAAAGCCTGAACACTTAATTTTACGGCACAATTGCTCAGTTTTTTTGCTCCGCTCGTATTTAGCGCCAAACATGGTATTATTGAAATCTTGAGATCTCAGTCAAAGTATAGGTCGTACCACATTAAAATCTAGAGAAAAAGCTTTAAAATTAAATGAAACAAGAGCCTGAACACTTAATTTTACGGCACAATTGCTCAGTTTTTTGCTCCGCTCGTATGTAGCGCCAAACATGGTATTATTGAAATCTTGAGATCTCAGTCAAAGTATAGCTCGTACCACATTGAAATCTAGAGAAAATGCTTTAAAATTAAATGAAACAAGAGCCTGAACACTTAATTTTACGGCACAATTGCTCAGTTTTTTTGCTCCGCTCGTATTTAGCGCCAAACATGGTATTATTGAAATCTTGAGATCTCAGTCAAAGTATAGCTCGTACCACATTAAAATCTATAGAAAAAGCTTTAAAATTAAATGAAACAAGAGCCTGAACACTTAATTTTACGGCACAATTGCTCAGTTTTTTGCTCCGCTCGTATTTAGCGCCAAACATGGTATTATTGAAATCTTGAGATCTCAGTCAAAGTATAGCTCGTACCACATTAAAATCTAGAGAAAAAGCTTTAAAATTAAATGAAACAAGAGCCTGAACACTTAATTTTACGGCACAAATGCTCAGTTTTTTGCTCCGCTCGTATATAGCGCCAAACATGGTATTATTGAAATCTTGAGATCTCAGTCAAAGTATAGCTCGTACCACATTGAAATCTAGAGAAAATGCTTTAAAATTAAATGAAACAAGAGCCTGAACACTTAATTTTACGGCACAATTGCTCAGTTTTTTGCTCCGCTCGTATTTAGCGCCAAACATGGTATTATTGAAATCTTGAGATCTCAGTCAAAGTATAGCTCGTACCACATTAAAATCTAGAGAAAAAGCTTTAAAATTAGATGAAACAAGAGCCTTGACTCTTAATTTTACGGCACAATTGAAAGTTTTTTGCTCCGCTCGTATTAAGCTCCAAACATGGTATTATTGAAATGTTGAGGTCTTAGTCAAAGTATAGCTCGTACTGCTTTAAAATCTAGAAAAAAAGCTTTGCAATAGAGTGAAAGAACAGCCTTGACTCTTAATTTTACGGCACAATTGAAAGTTTTTTGCTCCGCTCGTATTAAGCACCAAACATGGTATTATTGAAATGTTGAGGTCTCAGTCAAAGTATAGCTCGTACTGCTTTAAAATCTAGAAAAAAAGCTTTGCAATAGAGTGAAAGAACAGCCTGGACCCTTAATTTTACGGCACAATTGAAAGTTTTTAGCTCCGCTCGTATATTAAGCACCAAACATGGTATTATATAAATGTTGACGTCTCAGTCAAAGTATAGCTCGTACTGCTTTAAAATCTAGAAAAAAAGCTTTAAAATAGTGTGAAAGAACAGCCTTGACTCTTAATTTTACGGCACAATTGAAAGTTTTAACTTCCGCTCATATTAAGCACCAAACATGGTATTATATAAATGTTGACGTCTCAGTCAAAGTATAGCTCGTACTGCTTTAAAATCTAGAAAAAAAGCTTTGCAATAGAGTGAAAGAACAGCCTTGACTCTTAATTTTACGGCACAATTGAAAGTTTTTTGCTCCGCTCGTATTAAGCACCAAACATGGTATTATTGAAATGTTGAGGTCTCAGTCAAAGTATAGCTCGTACTGCTTTAAAATCTAGAAAAAAAGCTTTGCAATAGAGTGAAAGAACAGCCTGGACCCTTAATTTTACGGCACAATTGAAAGTTTTTAGCTCCGCTCGTATATTAAGCACCAAACATGGTATTATATAAATGTTGACGTCTCAGTCAAAGTATAGCTCGTACTGCTTTAAAATCTAGAAAAAAAGCTTTAAAATAGTGTGAAAGAACAGCCTTGACTCTTAATTTTACGGCACAATTGCCGAGTTTGTGCTCCGCTCGTATTAAGCACCTAACATGGTATTATTGAAATGTTGAGGTCTCAGTCAAATTATAGCTCGTACTGCTTTAAAATCTATAAAAAAAGCTTTAAAATAGTGTGAAAGAACAGCCAAGACTCTTAATTTTACGGCACAATTGAAAGTTTTAACTTCCGCTCATATTAAGCACTAAACATGGTATTATATAAATGTTGACGTCTCAGTCAAAGTATAGCTCGTACTGCTTTAAAATCTAGAAAAAAAGCTTTAAAATAGTGTAAAAGAACAGCCTTGACTCTTAATTTTACGGCTCAATTGAAAGTTTTTTGCTCCGCTCGTATTAAGCTCCAAACATGGTAATATTGAAATGTTGAGGTCTCAGTCAAAGTATAGCTCGTACTGCTTTAAAATCTAGAAAAAAAGCTTTGCAATAGAGTGAAAGAACAGCCTTGACTCTTAATTTTACGGCACAATTGAAAGTTTTTTGCTCCGCACGTATTAAGCACCAAACATGGTATTATTGAAATGTTGAGGTCTCAGTCAAAGTATAGCTCGTACTGCTTTAAAATCTAGAAAAAATGCTTTAAAATTAAATGAAACAAGAGCCTGAACACTTAATTTTACGGCACAATTGCTCAGTTTTTTGCTCCGCTCGTATTTAGCGCCAAACATGGTATTATTGAAATCTTGAGATCTCAGTCAAAGTATAGCTCGTACCACATTAAAATCTAGAGAAAAAGCTATAAAATTAAATGAAACAAGAGCCTGAACACTTAATTTTACGGCACAATTGCTCAGTTTTTTGCTCCGCTCGTATTTAGCGCCAAACATGGTATTATTGAAATCTTGAGATCTCAGTCAAAGTATAGCTCGTACCACATTAAAATCTATAGAAAAAGCGTTAAAATTAAATGAAACAAGAGCCTGAACACTTAATTTTACGGCACAATTGCTCAGTTTTTTGCTCCATTCGTATTTTGCACCAAACATGGTATTATTGAAATCTTGAGATCTCAGTCAAAGTATAGCTCGTACCACATTAAAATCTAGAGAAAAAGCTTTAAAATTAAATGAAACAAGAGCCTGAACACTTAATTTTACGGCACAATCGCTCAGTTTTTTGCTCCGCTCGTATTTAGCGCCAAACATGGTATTATTGAAATCTTGAGATCTCAGTCAAAGTATAGCTCGTACCACATTAAAATCTAGAGAAAAAGCTTTAAAATTAAATGAAACAAGAGCCTGAACACTTAATTTTACGGCACAATTGCTCAGTTTTTTGCTCCGCTCGTATTTAGCGCCAAACATGGTATTATTGAAATCTTGAGATCTCAGTCAAAGTATAGCTCGTACCACATTAAAATCTAGAGAAAAAGCTTTAAAATTAAATTAAACAAGAGCCTGAACACTTAATTTTACGGCACAATTGCTCAGTTTTTTGCTCCGCTCGTATTTAGCGCCAAACATGGTATTATTGAAATCTTGAGATCTCAGTCAAAGTATAGCTCGTACCACATTAAAATCTAGAGAAAAAGCGTTAAAATTAAATGAAACAAGAGCCTGAACACTTAATTTTACGGCACAATTGCTCAGTTTTTTGCTCCATTCGTATTTTGCACCAAACATGGTATTATTGAAATCTTGAGATCTCAGTCAAAGTATAGCTCGTACCACATTAAAATCTAGAGAAAAAGCTTTAAAATTAAATGAAACAAGAGCCTGAACACTTAATTTTACGGCACAATTGCTCAGTTTTTTGCTCCGCTCGTATTTAGCGCCAAACATGGTATTATTGAAATCTTGAGATCTCAGTCAAAGTATAGCTCGTACCACATTAAAATCTAGAGAAAAAGCTTTAAAATTAAATGAAACAAGAGCCTGAACACTTAATTTTACGGCACAATTGCTCAGTTTTTTGCTCCGCTCGTATTTAGCGCCAAACATGGTATTATTGAAATCTTGAGATCTCAGTCAAAGTATAGCTCGTACCACATTAAAATCTAGAGAAAAAGCTTTAAAATTAAATGAAACAAGAGCCTGAACACTTAATTTTACGGCACAATTGCTCAGTTTTTTGCTCCGCTCGTATTTAGCGCCAAACATGGTATTATTGAAATCTTGAGATCTCAGTCAAAGTATAGCTCGTACCACATTAAAATCTAGAGAAAAAGCTTTAAAATTAAATGAAACAAGAGCCTGAACACTTAATTTTACGGCACAATTGCTCAGTTTTTTGCTCCGCTCGTATTTAGCGCCAAACATGGTATTATTGAAATCTTGAGATCTCAGTCAAAGTATAGCTCGTACCACATTAAAATCTAGAGAAAAAGCTTTAAAATTAAATGAAACAAGAGCCTGAACACTTAATTTTTCGGCACAATCGCTCAGTTTTTTGCTCCGCTCGTATTTAGCGCCAAACATGGTATTATTGAAATCTTGAGATCTCAGTCAAAGTATAGCTCGTACCACATTAAAATCTAGAGAAAAAGCTTTAAAATTAAATGAAACAAGAGCCTGAACACTTAATTTTACGGCACAATTGCTCAGTTTTTTGCTCCGCTCGTATTTAGCGCCAAACATGGTATTATTGAAATCTTGAGATCTCAGTCAAAGTATAGCTCGTACCACATTAAAATCTAGAGAAAAAGCTTTAAAATTAAATGAAACAAGAGCCTGAACACTTAATTTTACGGCACAATTGCTCAGTTTTTTGCTCCACTCGTATTTAGCGCCAAACATGGTATTATTGAAATCTTGAGATCTCAGTCAAAGTATAGCTCGTACCACATTGAAATCTAGAGAAAATGCTTTAAAATTAAATGAAACAAGAGCCTGAACACTTAATTTTACGGCACAATTGCTCAGTTTTTTGCTCCGCTCGTATGTAGCGCCAAACATGGTATTATTGAAATCTTGAGATCTCAGTCAAAGTATAGCTCGTACCACATTGAAATCTAGAGAAAATGCTTTAAAATTAAATGAAACAAGAGCCTGAACACTTAATTTTACGGCACAATTGCTCAGTTTTTTTGCTCCGCTCGTATTTAGCGCCAAACATGGTATTATTGAAATCTTGAGATCTCAGTCAAAGTATAGCTCGTACCACATTAAAATCTAGAGAAAAAGCTTTAAAATTAAATGAAACAAGAGCCTGAACACTTAATTTTACGGCACAATTGCTCAGTTTTTTGCTCCGCTCGTATTTAGCGCCAAACATGGTATTATTGAAATCTTGAGATCTCAGTCAAAGTATAGCTCGTACCACATTAAAATCTAGAGAAAAAGCTTTAAAATTAAATGAAACAAGAGCCTGAACACTTAATTTTACGGCACAATTGCTCAGTTTTTTGCTCCGCTCGTATTTAGCGCCAAACATGGTATTATTGAAATCTTGAGATCTCAGTCAAAGTATAGCTCGTACCACATTAAAATCTAGAGAAAAAGCTTTAAAATTAAATGAAACAAGAGCCTGAACACTTAATTTTACGGAACAATTGCTCAGTTTTTTGCTCCACTCGTATTTAGCGCCAAACATGGTATTATTGAAATCTTGAGATCTCAGTCAAAGTATAGCTCGTACCACATTAAAATCTAGAGAAAAAGCTTTAAAATTAAATGAAACAAGAGCCTGAACACTTAATTTTACGGCACAATTGCTCAGTTTTTTGCTCCGCTCGTATTTAGCGCCAAACATGGTATTATTGAAATCTTGAGATCTCAGTCAAAGTATAGCTCGTACCACATTAAAATCTAGAGAAAAAGCTTTAAAATTAAATGAAACAAGAGCCTGAACACTTAATTTTACGGCACAAATGCTCAGTTTTTTGCTCCACTCGTATATAGCGCCAAACATGGTATTATTGAAATCTTGAGATCTCAGTCAAAGTATAGCTCGTACCACATTGAAATCTAGAGAAAATGCTTTAAAATTAAATGAAACAAGAGCCTGAACACTTAATTTTACGGCACAATTGCTCAGTTTTTTTCTCCGCTCGTATTTAGCGCCAAACATGGTATTATTGAAATCTTGCTCGTACCACATTGAAATCTAGAGAAAATGCTTTAAAATTAAATGAAACAAGAGCCTGAACACTTAATTTTACGGCACAATTGCTCAGTTTTTTGCTCCGCTCGTATTTAGCGCCAAACAGGGTATTATTGAAATCTTGAGATCTCAGTCAAAGTATAGCTCGTACCACATTAAAATCTAGAGAAAAAGCTTTAAAATTAAATGAAACAAGAGCCTGAACACTTAATTTTACGGCACAATTGCTCAGTTTTTTGCTCCGCTCGTATTTAGCGCCAAACATGGTATTATTGAAATCTTGAGATCTCAGTCAAAGTATAGCTCGTACCACATTAAAATCTAGAGAAAAAGCTTTAAAATTAAATGAAACAAGAGCCTGAACACTTAATTTTACGGCACAATTGCTCAGTTTTTTGCTCCGCTCGTATTTAGCGCCAAACATGGTATTATTGAAATCTTGAGATCTCAGTCAAAGTATAGCTCGTACCACATTAAAATCTAGAGAAAAAGCTTTAAAATTAAATGAAACAAGAGCCTGAACACTTAATTTTTCGGCACAATCGCTCAGTTTTTTGCTCCGCTCGTATTTAGCGCCAAACATGGTATTATTGAAATCTTGAGATCTCAGTCAAAGTATAGCTCGTACCACATTAAAATCTAGAGAAAAAGCTTTAAAATTAAATGAAACAAGAGCCTGAACACTTAATTTTACGGCACAATTGCTCAGTTTTTTGCTCCGCTCGTATTTAGCGCCAAACATGGTATTATTGAAATCTTGAGATCTCAGTCAAAGTATAGCTCGTACCACATTAAAATCTAGAGAAAAAGCTTTAAAATTAAATGAAACAAGAGCCTGAACACTTAATTTTACGGCACAATTGCTCAGTTTTTTGCTCCACTCGTATTTAGCGCCAAACATGGTATTATTGAAATCTTGAGATCTCAGTCAAAGTATAGCTCGTACCACATTGAAATCTAGAGAAAATGCTTTAAAATTAAATGAAACAAGAGCCTGAACACTTAATTTTACGGCACAATTGCTCAGTTTTTTGCTCCGCTCGTATGTAGCGCCAAACATGGTATTATTGAAATCTTGAGATCTCAGTCAAAGTATAGCTCGTACCACATTGAAATCTAGAGAAAATGCTTTAAAATTAAATGAAACAAGAGCCTGAACACTTAATTTTACGGCACAATTGCTCAGTTTTTTTGCTCCGCTCGTATTTAGCGCCAAACATGGTATTATTGAAATCTTGAGATCTCAGTCAAAGTATAGCTCGTACCACATTAAAATCTAGAGAAAAAGCTTTAAAATTAAATGAAACAAGAGCCTGAACACTTAATTTTACGGCACAATTGCTCAGTTTTTTGCTCCGCTCGTATTTAGCGCCAAACATGGTATTATTGAAATCTTGAGATCTCAGTCAAAGTATAGCTCGTACCACATTAAAATCTAGAGAAAAAGCTTTAAAATTAAATGAAACAAGAGCCTGAACACTTAATTTTACGGCACAATTGCTCAGTTTTTTGCTCCGCTCGTATTTAGCGCCAAACATGGTATTATTGAAATCTTGAGATCTCAGTCAAAGTATAGCTCGTACCACATTAAAATCTAGAGAAAAAGCTTTAAAATTAAATGAAACAAGAGCCTGAACACTTAATTTTACGGAACAATTGCTCAGTTTTTTGCTCCACTCGTATTTAGCGCCAAACATGGTATTATTGAAATCTTGAGATCTCAGTCAAAGTATAGCTCGTACCACATTGAAATCTAGAGAAAATGCTTTAAAATTAAATGAAACAAGAGCCTGAACACTTAATTTTACGGCACAATTGCTCAGTTTTTTGCTCCGCTCGTATTTAGCGCCAAACAGGGTATTATTGAAATCTTGAGATCTCAGTCAAAGTATAGCTCGTACCACATTAAAATCTAGAGAAAAAGCTTTAAAATTAAATGAAACAAGAGCCTGAACACTTAATTTTACGGCACAATTGCTCAGTTTTTTGCTCCGCTCGTATTTAGCGCCAAACATGGTATTATTGAAATCTTGAGATCTCAGTCAAAGTATAGCTCGTACCACATTAAAATCTAGAGAAAAAGCTTTAAAATTAAATGAAACAAGAGCCTGAACACTTAATTTTACGGCACAATTGCTCAGTTTTTTGCTCCGCTCGTATTTAGCGCCAAACATGGTATTATTGAAATCTTGAGATCTCAGTCAAAGTATAGCTCGTACCACATTAAAATCTAGAGAAAAAGCTTTAAAATTAAATGAAACAAGAGCCTGAACACTTAATTTTTCGGCACAATCGCTCAGTTTTTTGCTCCGCTCGTATTTAGCGCCAAACATGGTATTATTGAAATCTTGAGATCTCAGTCAAAGTATAGCTCGTACCACATTAAAATCTAGAGAAAAAGCTTTAAAATTAAATGAAACAAGAGCCTGAACACTTAATTTTACGGCACAATTGCTCAGTTTTTTGCTCCGCTCGTATTTAGCGCCAAACATGGTATTATTGAAATCTTGAGATCTCAGTCAAAGTATAGCTCGTACCACATTAAAATCTAGAGAAAAAGCTTTAAAATTAAATGAAACAAGAGCCTGAACACTTAATTTTACGGCACAATTGCTCAGTTTTTTGCTCCACTCGTATTTAGCGCCAAACATGGTATTATTGAAATCTTGAGATCTCAGTCAAAGTATAGCTCGTACCACATTGAAATCTAGAGAAAATGCTTTAAAATTAAATGAAACAAGAGCCTGAACACTTAATTTTACGGCACAATTGCTCAGTTTTTTGCTCCGCTCGTATGTAGCGCCAAACATGGTATTATTGAAATCTTGAGATCTCAGTCAAAGTATAGCTCGTACCACATTGAAATCTAGAGAAAATGCTTTAAAATTAAAT
This sequence comes from Neocloeon triangulifer, assembly GCF_031216515.1. Lineage (NCBI taxonomy): Eukaryota > Metazoa > Arthropoda > Insecta > Ephemeroptera > Baetidae > Neocloeon > Neocloeon triangulifer. Next base: position 13,855,722 of record NW_026775554.1, on the reverse strand, counting down.
GAAACAAGAGCCTGAACACTTAATTTTACGGCACAATTGCTCAGTTTTTTTGCTCCGCTCGTATTTAGCGCCAAACATGGTATTATTGAAATCTTGAGATCTCAGTCAAAGTATAGCTCGTACCACATTAAAATCTAGAGAAAAAGCTTTAAAATTAAATGAAACAAGAGCCTGAACACTTAATTTTACGGCACAATTGCTCAGTTTTTTGCTCCGCTCGTATTTAGCGCCAAACATGGTATTATTGAAATCTTGAGATCTCAGTCAAAGTATAGCTCGTACCACATTAAAATCTAGAGAAAAAGCTTTAAAATTAAATGAAACAAGAGCCTGAACACTTAATTTTACGGCACAATTGCTCAGTTTTTTGCTCCGCTCGTATTTAGCGCCAAACATGGTATTATTGAAATCTTGAGATCTCAGTCAAAGTATAGCTCGTACCACATTAAAATCTAGAGAAAAAGCTTTAAAATTAAATGAAACAAGAGCCTGAACACTTAATTTTACGGAACAATTGCTCAGTTTTTTGCTCCACTCGTATTTAGCGCCAAACATGGTATTATTGAAATCTTGAGATCTCAGTCAAAGTATAGCTCGTACCACATTGAAATCTAGAGAAAATGCTTTAAAATTAAATGAAACAAGAGCCTGAACACTTAATTTTACGGCACAATTGCTCAGTTTTTTGCTCCGCTCGTATTTAGCGCCAAACATGGTATTATTGAAATCTTGAGATCTCAGTCAAAGTATAGCTCGTACCACATTGAAATCTAGAGAAAATGCTTTAAAATTAAATGAAACAAGAGCCTGAACACTTAATTTTACGGCACAATTGCTCAGTTTTTTTGCTCCGCTCGTATTTAGCGCCAAACATGGTATTATTGAAATCTTGAGATCTCAGTCAAAGTATAGCTCGTACCACATTAAAATCTAGAGAAAAAGCTTTAAAATTAAATGAAACAAGAGCCTGAACACTTAATTTTACGGCACAATTGCTCAGTTTTTTGCTCCGCTCGTATTTAGCGCCAAACATGGTATTATTGAAATCTTGAGATCTCAGTCAAAGTATAGCTCGTACCACATTAAAATCTAGAGAAAAAGCTTTAAAATTAAATGAAACAAGAGCCTGAACACTTAATTTTACGGCACAATTGCTCAGTTTTTTGCTCCGCTCGTATGTAGCGCCAAACATGGTATTATTGAAATCTTGAGATCTCAGTCAAAGTATAGCTCGTACCACATTGAAATCTAGAGAAAATGCTTTAAAATTAAATGAAACAAGAGCCTGAACACTTAATTTTAGGGCACAATTGCTCAGTCCTTTTGCTCGCTCGTATTTAGCGCCAAACATGGTATTATTGAAATCTTGAGATCTCAGTCAAAGTATAGCTCGTACCACATTAAAATCTAGAGAAAAAGCTTTAAAATTAAATGAAACAAGAGCCTGACACTTAATTTTACGGCACAATTGCTCAGTTTTTTGCTCCGCTCGTATTTAGCGCCAAACATGGTATTATTGAAATCTTGAGATCTCAGTCAAAGTATAGCTCGTACCACATTAAAATCTAGAGAAAAAGCTTTAAAATTAAATGAAACAAGAGCCTGAACACTTAATATTTTACGGCACAATTGCTCAGTTTTTTGCTCCGCTCGTATTTAGCGCCAAACATGGTATTATTGAAATCTTGAGATCTCAGTCAAAGTATAGCTCGTACCACATTAAAATCTAGAGAAAAAGCTTTAAAATTAAATGAAACAAGAGCCTGAACACTTAATTTTACGGAACAATTGCTCAGTTTTTTGCTCCACTCGTATTTAGCGCCAAACATGGTATTATTGAAATCTTGAGATCTCAGTCAAAGTATAGCTCGTACCACATTGAAATCTAGAGAAAATGCTTTAAAATTAAATGAAACAAGAGCCTGAACACTTAATTTTACGGCACAATTGCTCAGGTTTTTGCTCCGCTCGTATGTAGCGCCAAACATGGTATTATTGAAATCTTGAGATCTCAGTCAAAGTATAGCTCGTACCACATTGAAATCTAGAGAAAATGCTTAAAAATTAAATGAAACAAGAGCCTGAACACTTAATTTTACGGCACAATTGCTCAGTTTTTTTGCTCCGCTCGTATTTAGCGCCAAACATGGTATTATTGAAATCTTGTGATCTCAGTCAAAGTATAGCTCGTACCACATTAAAATCTAGAGAAAAAGCTTTAAAATTAAATGAAACAAGAGCCTGAACACTTAATTTTACGGCACAATTGCTCAGTTTTTTGCTCCGCTCGTATTTAGCGCCAAACATGGTATTATTGAAATCTTGAGATCTCAGTCAAAGTATAGCTCGTACCACATTAAAATCTAGAGAAAAAGCTTTAAAATTAAATGAAACAAGAGCCTGAACACTTAATTTTACGGCACAATTGCTCAGTTTTTTGCTCCGCTCGTATTTAGCGCCAAACATGGTATTATTGAAATCTTGAGATCTCAGTCAAAGTATAGCTCGTACCACATTAAAATCTAGAGAAAAAGCTTTAAAATTAAATGAAACAAGAGCCTGAACACTTAATTTTACGGCACAAATGCTCAGTTTTTTGCTCCACTCGTATATAGCGCCAAACATGGTATTATTGAAATCTTGAGATCTCAGTCAAAGTATAGCTCGTACCACATTGAAATCTAGAGAAAATGCTTTAAAATTAAATGAAACAAGAGCCTGAACACTTAATTTTACGGCACAATTGCTCAGTTTTTTGCTCCGCTCGTATTTAGCGCCAAACATGGTATTATTGAAATCTTGCTCGTACCACATTGAAATCTAGAGAAAATGCTTTAAAATTAAATGAAACAAGAGCCTGAACACTTAATTTTACGGCACAATTGCTCAGTTTTTTGCTCCGCTCGTATTTAGCGCCAAACAGGGTATTATTGAAATCTTGAGATCTCAGTCAAAGTATAGCTCGTACCACATTAAAATCTAGAGAAAAAGCTTTAAAATTAAATGAAACAAGAGCCTGAACACTTAATTTTACGGCACAATTGCTCAGTTTTTTGCTCCGCTCGTATTTAGCGCCAAACATGGTATTATTGAAATCTTGAGATCCCAGTCAAAGTATAGCTCGTACCACATTAAAATCTAGAGAAAAAGCTTTAAAATTAAATGAAACAAGAGCCTGAACACTTAATTTTACGGCACAATTGCTCAGTTTTTTGCTCCGCTCGTATTTAGCGCCAAACATGGTATTATTGAAATCTTGAGATCTCAGTCAAAGTATAGCTCGTACCACATTAAAATCTAGAGAAAAAGCTTTAAAATTAAATGAAACAAGAGCCTGAACACTTAATTTTACGGCACAATTGCTCAGTTTTTTGCTCCGAGCGTATTAAGCACCAAACATGGTATTACTGAAATGTTGAGTTCTCAGTCAAAGTATAGCTCGTACTGCTTTAAAATCTAGAAAAAAAGCTTTAAAATAGTGTGACAGAACAGCCTTGACTCTAAATTTTACAGCACAATTGAAAGTTTTTTGCTCCGCTCGTATTAAGCACCAAACATGGTATTACTGAAATGTTGAGATCTCAGTCAAAGTATAGCTCGTACTGCTTTAAAATCTAGAAAAAAAGCTTTAAAATAGTGTGAAAGAACAGCCTTGACTCTTGATTTTACGGCACAATTGAAAGTTTTTTGCTCCGCTCGTATTAAGCACCAAACATGGTATTACTGAAATGTTGAGTTCTCAGTCAAAGTATAGCTCGTACTGCTTTAAAATCTAGAAAAAAAGCTTTAAAATAGTGTGAAAGAACAGCCTTGACTCTTAATTTTACGGCACAATTGAAAGTTTTTTGCTCCGCTCGTATTAAGCACCAAACATGGTATTACTGAAATGTTGAGTTCTCAGTCAAAGTATAGCTCGTACTGCTTTAAAATCTAGAAAAAAAGCTTTAAAATAGTGTGAAAGAACAGCCTTGACTCTATATTTTACGGCACAATTGAAAGTTTTTTGCTCCGCTCGTATTAAGCACCAAACATGGTATTATTGAAATGTTGAGGTCTCAGTCAAAGTATAGCTCGTACTGCTTTAAAATCTAGAAAAAAAGCTTTAAAATAGTGTGAAAGAACATCCTTGACTCTTAATTGTACGGCACAATTGAAAATTTTTTGCTCCGCTCGTATTAAGCACCAAACATGGTATTACTGAAATGTTGAGTTCTCAGTCAAAGTATAGCTCGTACTGCTTTAAAATCTAGAAAAAAAGCTTTAAAATAGTGTGAAAGAACAGCCTTGACTCTTAATTTTACGGCACAATTGAAAGTTTTTTACTTCGCTCGTATTAAGCACCAAACATGGTATTACTGAAATGTTGAGTTCTCAGTCAAAGTATAGCTCGTACTGCTTTAAAATCTAGAAAAAAAGCTTTAAAATAGTGTGACAGAACAGCCTTGACTCTTAATTTTACGGCACAATTGAAAGTTTTTTGCTCCGCTCGTATTAAGCACCGGACATGGTATTACTGAAATGTTGAGATCTCAGTCAAAGTATAGCTCGTACTGCTTTAAAATCTAGAAAAAAAGCTTTAAAATAGTGTGAAAGAACAGCCTTGACTCTTAATTTTACGGCACAATTGAAAGTTTTTTGCTCCGCTCGTATTAAGCACCAAACATGGTATTACTGAAATGTTGAGTTCTCAGTCAAAGTATAGCTCGTACTGCTTTAAAATCTAGAAAAAAAGCTTTAAAATAGTGTGAAAGAACAGCCTTGACTCTTAAATTTATGGCACAATTGAAAGTTTTTTGCTCCGCTCGTATTAAGCACCAAACATGGTATTACTGAAATGTTGAGTTCTCAGTCAAAGTATAGCTCGTACTGCTTTAAAATCTAGAAAAAAAGCTTTAAAATAGTGTGAAAGAACAGCCTTGACTCTTAATTTTACGGCACAATTGAAAGTTTTTTGCTCCGCTCGTATTAAGCACCAAACATGGTATTACTGAAATGTTGAGTACTCAGTCAAAGTATAGCTCGTACTGCTTTAAAATCGTAAAATTAAGTGTTCAGGCTCTTGTTTCATTTAATTTTAAAGCATTTTCTCTAGATTTCAATGTGGTACGAGCTATACTTTGACTGAGATCTCAAGATTTCAATAATACCATGTTTGGCGCTAAATACGAGCGGAGCAAAAAACTGAGCAATTGTGCCGTAAAATTAAGAGTCAAGGCTCTTGTTTCATTTAATTTTAAAGCTTTTTCTCTAGATTTTAATGTGGTACGAGCTATACTTTGACTGAGATCTCAAGATTTCAATAATACCATGTTTGGCGCTAAATACGAGCGGAGCAAAAAACTGAGCAATTGTGCCGTAAAATTAAGTGTTCAGGCTCTTGTTTCATTTAATTTTAAAGCATTTTCTCTAGATTTCAATGTGGTACGAGCAGTAATACCATGTTTGGTGCTTAATAAGAGCGGAGCAAAAAACTTTCAATTGTGCCGTAAAATTAAGAGTCAAGGCTGTTCTTTCACACTATTTTAAAGCTTTTTTTCTAGATTTTAAAGCAGTACGAGCTATACTTTGACTGAGACGTCAACATTTATATAATACCATGTTTGGTGCTTAATATACGAGCGGAGCTAAAAAACTTTCAATTGTGCCGTAAAATTAAGGGTCCAGGCTGTTCTTTCACTCTATTGCAAAGCTTTTTTTCTAGATTTTAAAGCAGTACGAGCTATACTTTGACTGAGACGTCAACATTTATATAATACCATGTTTGGTGCTTAATATACGAGCGGAGCTAAAAACTTTCAATTGTTCCGTAAAATTAAGAGTCCAGGCTGTTCTTTCACAATATTTTAAAGCTTTTTTTCTAGATTTTAAAGCAGTACGAGCTATACTTTGACTGAGACCTCAACATTTCAATAATACCATGTTTGGTGCTTAATACGAGCGGAGCAAAAAACTTTCAATTGTGCCGTAAAAATAAGAGTCAAGGCTGTTCTTTCACTCTATTGCAAAGCTTTTTTTCTAGATTATAAGCAGTACGAGCTATACTTTGACTGAGACGTCAACATTTATATAATACCATGTTTGGTGCTTAATATACGAGCGGAGCTAAAAACTTTCAATTGTGCCGTAAAATTAAGAGTCCAGGCTGTTCTTTCACAATATTTTAAAGCTTTTTTTCTAGATTTTAAAGCAGTACGAGCTATACTTTGACTGAGACATCAACATTTCAATAATACCATGTTTGGTGCTTAATACGAGCGGAGCAAAAAACTTTCAATTGTGCCGTAAAATTAAGAGTCAAGGCTGTTCTTTCACTCTATTGCAAAGCTTTTTTTCTAGATTTTAAAGCAGTACGAGCTATACTTTGACTGAGACCTCAACATTTCAATAATACCATGTTTGGAGCTTAATACGAGCGGAGCAAAAAACTTTCAATTGTGCCGTAAAATTAAGAGTCAAGGCTCTTGTTTCATTTAATTTTAAAGCTTTTTCTCTAGATTTTAATGTGGTACGAGCTATACTTTGACTGAGATCTCAAGATTTCAATAATACCATGTTTGGCGCTAAATACGAGCGGAGCAAAAAACTGAGCAATTGTGCCGTAAAATTAAGTGTTCAGGCTCTTGTTTCATTTAATTTTAAAGCATTTTCTCTAGATTTCAATGTGGTACGAGCTATACTTTGACTGAGATCTCAAGATTTCAATAATACCATGTCTGGCGCTAAATACGAGCGGAGCAAAAAACTGAGCAATTGTGCCGTAAAATTAAGTGTTCAGGCTCTTGTTTCATTTAATTTTAAAGCTTTTTCTCTAGATTTTAATGTGGTACGAGCTATACTTTGACTGAGATCTCAAGATTTCAATAATACCATGTTTGGCGCTAAATACGAGCGGAGCAAAAAACTGAGCAATTGTGCCGTAAAATTAAGTGTTCAGGCTCTTGTTTCATTTAATTTTAAAGCTTTTTCTCTAGATTTTAATGTGGTACAAGCTATACTTTGACTGAGATCTCAAGATTTCAATAATACCATGTTTGGCGCTAAATACGAGCGGAGCAAAAAAACTGAGCAATTGTGCCGTAAAATTAAGTGTTCAGGCTCTTGTTTCATTTAATTTTAAAGCATTTTCTCTAGATTTCAATGTGGTACGAGCTATACTTTGACTGAGATCTCAAGATTTCAATAATACCATGTTTGGCGCTACATACGAGCGGAGCAAAAAACTGAGCAATTGTGCCGTAAAATTAAGTGTTCAGGTTCTTGTTTCATTTAATTTTAAAGCTTTTTCTCTAGATTTTAATGTGGTACGAGCTATACTTTGACTGAGATCTCAAGATTTCAATAATACCATGTTTGGCGCTAAATACGAGCGGAGCAAAAAACTGAGCAATTGTGCCGTAAAATTAAGTGTTCAGGCTCTTGTTTCATTTAATTTTAAAGCTTTTTTTCTAGATTTTAAAGCAGTACGAGCTATACTTTGACTGAGACGTCAACATTTATATAATACCATGTTTGGTGCTTAATATACGAGCGGAGCTAAAAACTTTCAATTGTGCCGTAAAATTAAGAGTCCAGGCTGTTCTTTCACAATATTTTAAAGCTTTTTTTCTAGATTTTAAAGCAGTACGAGCTATACTTTGACTGAGACCTCAACATTTCAATAATACCATGTTTGGTGCTTAATACGAGCGGAGCAAAAAACTTTCAATTGTGCCGTAAAATTAAGAGTCAAGGCTGTTCTTTCACTCTATTGCAAAGCTTTTTTTCTAGATTTTAAAGCAGTACGAGTTATACTTTGACTGAGACCTCAACATTTCAATAATACCATGTTTGGAGCTTAATACGAGCGGAGCAAAAAACTTTCAATTGTGCCGTAAAATTAAGAGTCAAGGCTCTTGTTTCATTTAATTTTAAAGCTTTTTCTCTAGATTTTAATGTGGTACGAGCTATACTTTGAGTGAGATCTCAAGATTTCAATAATACCATGTTTGGCGCTAAATACGAGCGGAGCAAAAAACTGAGCAATTGTGACGTAAAATTAAGTGTTCAGGCTCTTGTTTCATTTAATTTTAAAGCATTTTCTCTAGATTTCAATGTGGTACGAGCTATACTTTGACTGAGATCTCAAGATTTCAATAATACCATGTTTGGCGCTAAATTCGAGCGGAGCAAAAAACTGAGCAATTGTGCCGTAAAATTAAGTGTTCAGGCTCTTGTTTCATTAAATTTTAAAGCTTTTTCTCTAGATTTTAATGTGGTACGAGCTATACTTTGACTGAGATCTCAAGATTTCAATAATACCATGTTTGGCGCTAAATACGAGCGGAGCAAAAAAACTGAGCAATTGTGCCGTAAAATTAAGTGTTCAGGCTCTTGTTTCATTTAATTTTAAAGCTTTTTCTCTAGATTTTAATGTGGTACAAGCTATACTTTGACTGAGATCTCAAGATTTCAATAATACCATGTTTGGCGCTAAATACGAGCGGAGCAAAAAAACTGAGCAATTGTGCCGTAAAATTAAGTGTTCAGGCTCTTGTTTCATTTAATTTTAAAGCATTTTCTCTAGATTTCAATGTGGTACGAGCTATACTTTGACTGAGATCTCAAGATTTCAATAATACCATGTTTGGCGCTACATACGAGCGGAGCAAAAAACTGAGCAATTGTGCCGTAAAATTTAAGTGTTCAGGTTCTTGTTTCATTTAATTTTAAAGCTTTTTCTCTAGATTTTAATGTGGTACGAGCTATACTTTGACTGAGACGTCAACATTTATATAATACCATGTTTGGTGCTTAATATGAGCGGAAGTTAAAACTTTCAATTGTGCCGTAAAATTAAGAGTCAAGGCTGTTCTTTCACACTATTTTAAAGCTTTTTTTATAGATTTTAAAGCAGTACGAGCTATACTTTGACTGAGACCTCAACATTTCAATAATACCATGTTAGGTGCTTAATACGAGCGGAGCACAAACTCGGCAATTGTGCCGTAAAATTAAGAGTCAAGGCTGTTCTTTCACACTATTTTAAAGCTTTTTTTCTAGATTTTAAAGCAGTACGAGCTATACTTTGACTGAGACGTCAACATTTATATAATACCATGTTTGGTGCTTAATATACGAGCGGAGCTAAAAAATTTCAATTGTGCCGTAAAATTAAGGGTCCAGGCTGTTCTTTCACTCTATTTTAAAGCTTTTTTTCTAGATTTTAAAGCAGTACGAGCTATACTTTGACTGAGACGTCACCATTTATATAATACCATGTTTGGTGCTTAATATACGAGCGGAGCTAAAAACTTTCAATTGTGCCGTAAAATTAAGAGTCCAGGCTGTTCTTTCACAATATTTTAAAGCTTTTTTTCTAGATTTTAAAGCAGTACGAGCTATACTTTGACTGAGACCTCAACATTTCAATAATACCATGTTTGGTGCTTAATACGAGCGGAGCGAAAAACTTTCAATTGTGCCGTAAAAATAAGAGTCAAGGCTGTTCTTTCACTCTATTGCAAAGCTTTTTTTCTAGCTTTTAAAGCAGTACGAGCTATACTTTGACTGAGACGTCAACATTTATATAATACCATGTTTGGTGCTTAATATACGAGCGGAGCTAAAAACTTTCAATTGTGCCGTAAAATTAAGAGTCCAGGCTGTTCTTTCACAATATTTTAAAGCTTTTTTTCTAGATTTTAAAGCAGTACGAGCTATACTTTGACTGAGACCTCAACATTTCAATAATACCATGTTTGTGTGCTTAATACGAGCGGAGCAAAAAACTTTCAATTGTGCCGTAAAATTAAGAGTCAAGGCTGTTCTTTCACTCTATTGCAAAGCTTTTTTTCTAGATTTTAAAGCAGTACGAGCTATACTTTGACTGAGACCTCAACATTTCAATAATACCATGTTTGGAGCTTAATACGAGCGGAGCAAAAAACTTTCAATTGTGCCGTAAAATTAAGAGTCAAGGCTGTTCTTTCACACTATTTTAAAGCTTTTTTTCTAGATTTTAAAGCAGTACGAGCTATACTTTGACTGAGACGTCAACATTTATATAATACCATGTTTGGTGCTTAATATGAGCGGAAGTTAAAACTTTCAATTGTGCCGTAAAATTAAGAGTCAAGGCTGTTCTTTCACACTATTTTAAAGCTTTTTTTATAGATTTTAAAGCAGTACGAGCTATACTTTGACTGAGACCTCAACATTTCAATAATACCATGTTAGGTGCTTAATACGAGCGGAGCACAAACTCGGCAATTGTGCCGTAAAATTAAGAGTCAAGGCTGTTCTTTCACACTATTTTAAAGCTTTTTTTCTAGATTTTAAAGCAGTACGAGCTATACTTTGACTGAGACGTCAACATTTATATAATACCATGTTTGGTGCTTAATATACGAGCGGAGCTAAAAACTTTCAATTGTGCCGTAAAATTAAGAGTCCAGGCGGTTCTTTCACAATATTTTAAAGCTTTTTTTCTAGATTTTAAAGCAGTACGAGCTATACTTTGACTGAGACCTCAACATTTCAATAATACCATGTTTGGTGCTTAATACGAGCGGAGCAAAAAACTTTCAATTGTGCCGTAAAATTAAGAGTCAAGGCTGTTCTTTCACTCTATTGCAAAGCTTTTTTTCTAGATTTCAAAGCAGTACGAGCTATACTTTGACTGAGACCTCAACATTTCAATATTACCATGTTTGGAGCTTAATACGAGCGGAGCAAAAAACTTTCAATTGTGCCGTAAAATTAAGAGTCAAGGCTGTTCTTTCACACTATTTTAAAGCTTTTTTTCTAGATTTTAAAGCAGTACGAGCTATACTTTGACTGAAACGTCAACATTTATATAATACCATGTTTGGTGCTTAATATGAGCGGAAGTTAAAACTTTCAATTGTGCCGTAAAATTAAGAGTCATGGCTGTTCTTTCACACTATTTTAAAGCTTTTTTTATAGATTTTAAAGCAGTACGAGCTATACTTTGACTGAGACCTCAACATTTCAATAATACCATGTTAGGTGCTTAATACGAGCGGAGCACAAACTCGGCAATTGTGCCGTAAAATTAAGAGTCAAGGCTGTTCTTTCACACTATTTTAAAGCTTTTTTTCTAGATTTTAAAGCAGTACGAGCTATACTTTGACTGAGACGTCAACATTTATATAATACCATGTTTGGTGCTTAATATACGAGCGGAGCTAAAACTTTCAATTGTGCCGTAAAATTAAGGGTCCAGGCTGTTCTTTCACTCTATTGCAAAGCTTTTTTTCTAGATTTTAAAGCAGTACGAGCTATACTTTGACTGAGACCTCAACATTTCAATAATACCATGTTTGGTGCTTAATACGAGCGGAGCAAAAAACTTTCAATTGTGCCGTAAAAATAAGAGTCAAGGCTGTTCTTTCACTCTATTGCAAAGCTTTTTTTCTAGATTTTAAAGCAGTACGAGCTATACTTTGACTGAGACGTCAACATTTATATAATACCATGTTTGGTGCTTAATATACGAGCGGAGCTAAAAACTTTCAATTGTGCCGTAAAATTAAGAGTCCAGGCTGTTCTTTCACAATATTTTAAAGCTTTTTTTCTAGATTTTAAAGCAGTACGAGCTATACTTTGACTGAGACCTCAACATTTCAATAATACCATGTTTGGTGCTTAATACGAGCGGAGCAAAAAACTTTCAATTGTGCCGTAAAATTAAGAGTCAAGGCTGTTCTTTCACTCTATTGCAAAGCTCTTTTTCTAGATTTTAAAGCAGTTCGAGCTATACTTTGACTGAGACCTCAACATTTCAATAATACCATGTTTGGAGCTTAATACGAGCGGAGCAAAAAACTTTCAATTGTGCCGTAAAATTAAGAGTCAAGGCTCTTGTTTCATTTAATTTTAAAGCTTTTTCTCTAGATTTTAATGTGGTACGAGCTATACTTTGACTGAGATCTCAAGATTTCAATAATACCATGTTTGGCGCTAAATACGAGCGGAGCAAAAAACTGAGCAATTGTGCCGTAAAATTAAGTGTTCAGGCTCTTGTTTCATTTAATTTTAAAGCATTTTCTCTAGATTTCAATGTGGTACGAGCTATACTTTGACTGAGATCTCAAGATTTCAATAATACCATGTTTGGCGCTAAATACGAGTGGAGCAAAAAACTGAGCAATTGTGCCGTAAAATTAAGTGTTCAGGCTCTTGTTTCATTTAATTTTAAAGCTTTTTCTCTAGATTTTAATGTGGTACGAGCTATACTTTGACTGAGATCTCAAGATTTCAATAATACCATGTTTGGCGCTAAATACGAGCGGAGCAAAAAACTGAGCAATTGTGCCGTAAAATTAAGAGTCAAGGCTGTTCTTTCACTCTATTGCAAAGCTTTTTTTCTAGATTTTAAAGCAGTACGAGCTATACTTTGACTGAGACCTCAACATTTCAATAATACTATGTTTGGAGCTTAATACGAGCGGAGCAAAAAACTTTCAATTGTGCCGTAAAATTAAGAGTCAAGGCTCTTGTTTCATTTAATTTTAAAGCTTTTTCTCTAGATTTTAATGTGGTACGAGCTATACTTTGACTGAGATCTCAAGATTTCAATAATACCATGTTTGGCGCTAAATACGAGCGGAGCAAAAAACTGAGCAATTGTGCCGTAAAATTAAGTGTTCAGGCTCTTGTTTCATTTAATTTTAAAGCATTTTCTCTAGATTTCAATGTGGTACGAGCTATACTTTGACTGAGATCTCAAGATTTCAATAATACCATGTTTGGCGCTAAATACGAGCGGAGCAAAAAACTGAGCAATTGTGCCGTAAAATTAAGTGTTCAGGCTCTTGTTTCATTAAATTTTAAAGCTTTTTCTCTAGATTTTAATGTGGTACGAGCTATACTTTGACTGAGATCTCAAGATTTCAATAATACCATGTTTGGCGCTAAATACGAGCGGAGCAAAAAAACTGAGCAATTGTGCCGTAAAATTAAGTGTTCAGGCTCTTGTTTCATTTAATTTTAAAGCTTTTTCTCTAGATTTTAATGTGGTACAAGCTATACTTTGACTGAGATCTCAAGATTTCAATAATACCATGTTTGGCGCTAAATACGAGCGGAGCAAAAAAACTGAGCAATTGTGCCGTAAAATTAAGTGTTCAGGCTCTTGTTTCATTTAATTTTAAAGCATTTTCTCTAGATTTCAATGTGGTACGAGCTATACTTTGACTGAGATCTCAAGATTTCAATAATACCATGTTTGGCGCTACATACGAGCGGAGCAAAAAACTGAGCAATTGTGCCGTAAAATTTAAGTGTTCAGGTTCTTGTTTCATTTAATTTTAAAGCTTTTTCTCTAGATTTTAATGTGGTACGAGCTATACTTTGACTGAGACGTCAACATTTATATAATACCATGTTTGGTGCTTAATATGAGCGGAAGTTAAAACTTTCAATTGTGCCGTAAAATTAAGAGTCAAGGCTGTTCTTTCACACTATTTTAAAGCTTTTTTTATAGATTTTAAAGCAGTACGAGCTATACTTTGACTGAGACCTCAACATTTCAATAATACCATGTTAGGTGCTTAATACGAGCGGAGCACAAACTCGGCAATTGTGCCGTAAAATTAAGAGTCAAGGCTGTTCTTTCACACTATTTTAAAGCTTTTTTTCTAGATTTTAAAGCAGTACGAGCTATACTTTGACTGAGACGTCAACATTTATATAATACCATGTTTGGTGCTTAATATACGAGCGGAGCTAAAAAACTTTCAATTGTGCCGTAAAATTAAGGGTCCAGGCTGTTCTTTCACTCTATTTTAAAGCTTTTTTTCTAGATTTTAAAGCAGTACGAGCTATACTTTGACTGAGACGTCACCATTTATATAATACCATGTTTGGTGCTTAATATACGAGCGGAGCTAAAAACTTTCAATTGTGCCGTAAAATTAAGAGTCCAGGCTCTTGTTTCATTTAATTTTAAAGCTTTTTCTCTAGATTTTAATGTGGTACGAGCTATACTTTGACTGAGATCTCAAGATTTCAATAATACCATGTTTGGCGCTAAATACGAGCGGAGCAAAAAACTGAGCAATTGTGCCGTAAAATTAAGTGTTCAGGCTCTTGTTTCATTTAATTTTAAAGCATTTTCTCTAGATTTCAATGTGGTACGAGCTATACTTTGACTGAGATCTCAAGATTTCAATAATACCATGTTTGGCGCTAAATACGAGTGGAGCAAAAAACTGAGCAATTGTGCCGTAAAATTAAGTGTTCAGGCTCTTGTTTCATTTAATTTTAAAGCTTTTTCTCTAGATTTTAATGTGGTACGAGCTATACTTTGACTGAGATCTCAAGATTTCAATAATACCATGTTTGGCGCTAAATACGAGCGGAGCAAAAAACTGAGCAATTGTGCCGTAAAATTAAGAGTCAAGGCTGTTCTTTCACTCTATTGCAAAGCTTTTTTTCTAGATTTTAAAGCAGTACGAGCTATACTTTGACTGAGACCTCAACATTTCAATAATACTATGTTTGGAGCTTAATACGAGCGGAGCAAAAAACTTCCAATTGTGCCGTAAAATTAAGAGTCAAGGCTCTTGTTTCATTTAATTTTAAAGCTTTTTCTCTAGATTTTAATGTGGTACGAGCTATACTTTGACTGAGATCTCAAGATTTCAATAATACCATGTTTGGCGCTAAATACGAGCGGAGCAAAAAACTGAGCAATTGTGCCGTAAAATTAAGTGTTCAGGCTCTTGTTTCATTTAATTTTAAAGCATTTTCTCTAGATTTCAATGTGGTACGAGCAGTAATACCATGTTTGGTGCTTAATAAGAGCGGAGCAAAAAACTTTCAATTGTGCCGTAAAATTAAGAGTCAAGGCTGTTCTTTCACACTATTTTAAAGCTTTTTTTCTAGATTTTAAAGCAGTACGAGCTATACTTTGACTGAGACGTCAACATTTATATAATACCATGTTTGGTGCTTAATATGAGCGGAAGTTAAAACTTTCAATTGTGCCGTAAAATTAAGAGTCAAGGCTGTTCTTTCACACTATTTTAAAGCTTTTTTTATAGATTTTAAAGCAGTACGAGCTATACTTTGACTGAGACCTCAACATTTCAATAATACCATGTTAGGTGCTTAATACGAGCGGAGCACAAACTCGGCAATTGTGCCGTAAAATTAAGAGTCAAGGCTGTTCTTTCACACTATTTTAAAGCTTTTTTTCTAGATTTTAAAGCAGTACGAGCTATACTTTGACTGAGACGTCAACATTTATATAATACCATGTTTGGTGCTTAATATACGAGCGGAGCTAAAAACTTTCAATTGTGCCGTAAAATTAAGAGTCCAGGCTGTTCTTTCACACTATTTTAAAGCTTTTTTTCTAGATTTTAAAGCAGTACGAGCTATACTTTGACTGAGAACTCAACATTTCAGTAATACCATGTTTGGTGCTTAATACGAGCGGAGCAAAAAACTTTCAATTGTGCCGTAAAATTTAGAGTCAAGGCTGTTCTTTCACACTATTTTAAAGCTTTTTTTCTAGATTTTAAAGCAGTACGAGCTATACTTTGACTGAGAACTCAACATTTCAGTAATACCATGTTTGGTGCTTAATACGAGCGGAGCAAAAAACTTTCAATTGTGCCGTAAAATTTAGAGTCAAGGCTGTTCTTTCACACTATATTAAAGCTTTTTTTTCTAGATTTTAAAGCAGTACGAACTATACTTTGACTGAGACGACAACATTTCAATAATACCATGTTTGGTGCTTAATACGAGCGTTGCAAAAAACTCAGCAATTGTGCCGTAAAATTAAGAGTTAAGGCTGTTCTTTCACACAATTTTAAAGGTTTTTTTCTAGATTTTAAAGCAGTACGAGCTATACTTTGACTGAGAACTCAACATTTCAATAATACCATGTTTGGTGCTTAATACGAGCGGAGCAAAAAACTTTCAATTGTGCCGTAAAATTAAGAGTCCAGGCTGTTCTTTCACAATATTTTAAAGCTTTTTTTCTAGATTTTAAAGCAGTACGAGCTATACTTTGACTGAGACCTCAACATTTCAATAATACCATGTTTGGTGCTTAATACGAGCGGAGCAAAAAACTTTCAATTGTGCCGTAAAATTAAGAGTCAAGGCTGTTCATTCACTCTATTGCAAAGCTCTTTTTCTTGATTTTAAAGCAGTACGAGCTATACTTTGACTGAGACCTCAACATTTCAATAATACCATGTTTGGAGCTTAATACGAGCGGAGCAAAAAACTTTCAATTGTGCCGTAAAATTAAGAGTCAAGGCTCTTGTTTCATTTAATTTTAAAGCTTTTTCTCTAGATTTTAATGTGGTACGAGCTATACTTTGACTGAGATCTCAAGATTTCAATAATACCATGTTTGGCGCTAAATACGAGCGGAGCAAAAAACTGAGCAATTGTGCCGTAAAATTAAGTGTTCAGGCTCTTGTTTCATTTAATTTTAAAGCATTTTCTCTAGATTTCAATGTGGTACGAGCTATACTTTGACTGAGATCTCAAGATTTCAATAATACCATGTTTGGCGCTAAATACGAGTGGAGCAAAAAACTGAGCAATTGTGCCGTAAAATTAAGTGTTCAGGCTCTTGTTTCATTTAATTTTAAAGCTTTTTCTCTAGATTTTAATGTGGTACGAGCTATACTTTGACTGAGATCTCAAGATTTCAATAATACCATGTTTGGCGCTAAATACGAGCGGAGCAAAAAACTGAGCAATTGTGCCGTAAAATTAAGAGTCAAGGCTGTTCTTTCACTCTATTGCAAAGCTTTTTTTCTAGATTTTAAAGCAGTACGAGCTATACTTTGACTGAGACCTCAACATTTCAATAATACCATGTTTGGAGCTTAATACGAGCGGAGCAAAAAACTTTCAATTGTGCCGTAAAATTAAGAGTCAAGGCTCTTGTTTCATTTAATTTTAAAGCTTTTTCTCTAGATTTCAATGTGGTACGAGCTATACTTTGACTGAGATCTCAAGATTTCAATAATACCATGTTTGGCGCTAAATACGAGTGGAGCAAAAAACTGAGCAATTGTGCCGTAAAATTAAGTGTTCAGGCTCTTGTTTCATTTAATTTTAAAGCTTTTTCTCTAGATTTTAATGTGGTACGAGCTATACTTTGACTGAGATCTCAAGATTTCAATAATACCATGTTTGGTGCTTAATACGAGCGGAGCAAAAAACTTTCAATTGTGCCGTAAAATTAAGAGTCAAGGCTGTTCATTCACTCTATTGCAAAGCTCTTTTTCTAGATTTTAAAGCAGTACGAGCTATACTTTGACTGAGACCTCAACATTTCAATAATACCATGTTTGGAGCTTAATACGAGCGGAGCAAAAAACTTTCAATTGTGCCGTAAAATTAAGAGTCAAGGCTCTTGTTTCATTTAGTTTTAAAGCTTTTTCTCTAGATTTTAATGTGGTACGAGCTATACTTTGACTGAGATCTCAAGATTTCAATAATACCATGTTTGGCGCTAAATACGAGTGGAGCAAAAAACTGAGCAATTGTGCCGTAAAATTAAGTGTTCAGGCTCTTGTTTCATTTAATTTTAAAGCTTTTTCTCTAGATTTTAATGTGGTACGAGCTATACTTTGACTGAGATCTCAAGATTTCAATAATACCATGTTTGGTGCTTAATACGAGCGGAGCAAAAAACTTTCAATTGTGCCGTAAAATTAAGAGTCAAGGCTGTTCATTCACTCTATTGCAAAGCTCTTTTTCTAGATTTTAAAGCAGTACGAGCTATACTTTGACTGAGACCTCAACATTTCAATAATACCATGTTTGGAGCTTAATACGAGCGGAGCAAAAAACTTTCAATTGTGCCGTAAAATTAAGAGTCAAGGCTCTTGTTTCATTTAATTTTAAAGCTTTTTCTCTAGATTTTAATGTGGTACGAGCTATACTTTGACTGAGATCTCAAGATTTCAATAATACCATGTTTGGCGCTAAATACGAGTGGAGCAAAAAACTGAGCAATTGTGCCGTAAAATTAAGTGTTCAGGCTCTTGTTTCATTTAATTTTAAAGCTTTTTCTCTAGATTTTAATGTGGTACGAGCTATACTTTGACTGAGATCTCAAGATTTCAATAATACCATGTTTGGTGCTTAATACGAGCGGAGCAAAAAACTTTCAATTGTGCCGTAAAATTAAGAGTCAAGGCTGTTCATTCACTCTATTGCAAAGCTCTTTTTCTAGATTTTAAAGCAGTACGAGCTATACTTTGACTGAGACCTCAACATTTCAATAATACCATGTTTGGAGCTTAATACGAGCGGAGCAAAAAACTTTCAATTGTGCCGTAAAATTAAGAGTCAAGGCTCTTGTTTCATTTAATTTTAAAGCTTTTTCTCTAGATTTTAATGTGGTACGAGCTATACTTTGACTGAGATCTCAAGATTTCAATAATACCATGTTTGGCGCTAAATACGAGTGGAGCAAAAAACTGAGCAATTGTGCCGTAAAATTAAGTGTTCAGGCTCTTGTTTCATTTAATTTTAAAGCTTTTTCTCTAGATTTTAATGTGGTACGAGCTATACTTTGACTGAGATCTCAAGATTTCAATAATACCATGTTTGGCGCTAAATACGAGCGGAGCAAAAAACTGAGCAATTGTGCCGTAAAATTAAGAGTCAAGGCTGTTCTTTCACTCTATTGCAAAGCTTTTTTTCTAGATTTTAAAGCAGTACGAGCTATACTTTGACTGAGACCTCAACATTTCAATAATACCATGTTTGGAGCTTAATACGAGCGGAGCAAAAAACTTTCAATTGTGCCGTAAAATTAAGAGTCAAGGCTCTTGTTTCATTTAATTTTAAAGCTTTTTCTCTAGATTTCAATGTGGTACGAGCTATACTTTGACTGAGATCTCAAGATTTCAATAATACCATGTTTGGCGCTAAATACGAGTGGAGCAAAAAACTGAGCAATTGTGCCGTAAAATTAAGTGTTCAGGCTCTTGTTTCATTTAATTTTAAAGCTTTTTCTCTAGATTTTAATGTGGTACGAGCTATACTTTGACTGAGATCTCAAGATTTCAATAATACCATGTTTGGCGCTAAATACGAGCGGAGCAAAAAACTGAGCAATTGTGCCGTAAAATTAAGTGTTCAGGCTCTTGTTTCATTTAATTTTAAAGCTTTTTCTCTAGATTTTAATGTGGTACGAGCTATACTTTGACTGAGATCTCAAGATTTCAATAATACCATGTTTGGCGCTAAATACGAGCGGAGCAAAAAACTGAGCAATTGTGCCGTAAAATTAAGTGTTCAGGTTCTTGTTTCATTTAATTTTAAAGCTTTTTCTCTAGATTTTAATGTGGTACGAGCTATACTTTGACTGGGATCTCAAGATTTCAATAATACCATGTTTGGCGCTAAATACGAGCGGAGCAAAAAACTGAGCAATTGTGCCGTAAAATTAAGTGTTCAGGCTCTTGTTTAATTTAATTTTAAAGCTTTTTCTCTAGATTGTAATGTGGTACGAGCTATACTTTGACTGAGATCTCAAGATTTCAATAATACCATGTTTGGCGCTAAATACGAGCGGAGCAAAAAACTGAGCAATTGTGCCGTAAAATTAAGTGTTCAGGCTCTTGTTTCATTTAATTTTAAAGCATTTTCTCTAGATTTCAATGTGGTACGAGCAGTAATACCATGTTTGGTGCTTAATAAGAGCGGAGCAAAAAACTTTCAATTGTGCCGTAAAATTAAGAGTCAAGGCTGTTCTTTCACACTATTTTAAAGCTATTTTTCTAGATTTTAAAGCAGTACGAGCTATACTTTGACTGAGACCTCAACATTTCAATAATACCATGTTAGGTGCTTAATACGAGCGGAGCACAAACTCGGCAATTGTGCCGTAAAATTAAGAGTCAAGGCTGTTCTTTCACACTATTTTAAAGCTTTTTTTCTAGATTTTAAAGCAGTACGAGCTATACTTTGACTGAGACGTCAACATTTATATAATACCATGTTTGGTGCTTAATATACGAGCGGAGCTAAAAAACTTTCAATTGTGCCGTAAAATTAAGGGTCCAGGCTGTTCTTTCACTCTATTGCAAAGCTTTTTTTCTAGATTTTAAAGCAGTACGAGCTATACTTTGACTGAGACGTCAACATTTATATAATACCATGTTTGGTGCTTAATATACGAGCGGAGCTAAAAACTTTCAATTGTGCCGTAAAATTAAGAGTCCAGGCTGTTCTTTCACACTATTTTAAAGCTTTTTTTCTAGATTTTAAAGCAGTACGAGCTATACTTTGACTGAGAACTCAACATTTCAGTAATACCATGTTTGGTGCTTAATACGAGCGGAGCAAAAAACTTTCAATTGTGCCGTAAAATTTAGAGTCAAGGCTGTTCTTTCACACTATTTTAAAGCTTTTTTTCTAGATTTTAAAGCAGTACGAGCTATACTTTGACTGAGAACTCAACATTTCAGTAATACCATGTTTGGTGCTTAATACGAGCGGAGCAAAAAACTTTCAATTGTGCCGTAAAATTTAGAGTCAAGGCTGTTCTTTCACACTATATTAAAGCTTTTTTTCTAGATTTTAAAGCAGTACGAACTATACTTTGACTGAGACGACAACATTTCAATAATACCATGTTTGGTGCTTAATACGAGCGTTGCAAAAAACTCAGCAATTGTGCCGTAAAATTAAGAGTTAAGGCTGTTCTTTCACACAATTTTAAAGGTTTTTTTCTAGATTTTAAAGCAGTACGAGCTATACTTTGACTGAGAACTCAACATTTCAATAATACCATGTTTGGTGCTTAATACGAGTGGAGCAAAAAACTTTCAATTGTGCCGTAAAATTAAGAGTCAAGGCTGTTCTTTCACACTATTTTAAAGCTATTTTTCTAGATTTTAAAGCAGTACGAGCTATACTTTGACTGAGAACTCAACATTTCAGTAATACCATGTTTGGTGCTTAATACGAGCGGAGCAAAGAACTTTCAATTGTGTTGTAAAATTAAGAGTATAGGCTGTTCTTTCACACTATTTTAAAGCTTTTTTTCTAGATTTTAAAGCAGTACGAGCTATACTTTGACTGAGACCTCAACATTTCAATAATACCATGTTTGGTGCTTAATACGAGCGGAGCAAAAAACTTTCAATTGTGCCGTAAAATTAAGAGTCAAGGCTGTTCTTTCACACTATTTTAAAGCTTTTTTTTCTAGATTTTAAAGCAGTACGAGCTATACTTTGACTGAGACGACAACATTTCAATAATACCATGTTTGGTGCTTAATACGAGCGTTGCAAAAAACTCAGCAATTGTGCCGTAAAATTAAGAGTTAAGGCTGTTCTTTCACACAATTTTAAAGCTTTTTTTCTAGATTTTAAAGCAGTACGAGCTATACTTTGACTGAGACGACAACATTTCAATAATACCATGTTTGGTGCTTAATACGAGCGGAGCAAAAAACTTTCAATTGTGCCGTAAAATTAAGAGTCAAGGCTGTTCTTTCACACTATTTTAAAGCTTTTTTTTCTAGATTTTAAAGCAGTACGAGCTATACTATGACTGAGACCTCAACATTTCAATAATACCATGTTTGGTGCTTAATACGAGCGGAGCAAAAAACTTTCAATTGTGCCGTAAAATTAAGAGTCAAGGCTGTTCTTTCACACTATTTTAAAGCTATTTTTCTAGATTTTAAAGCAGTACGAGCTATACTTTGACTGAGACGACAACATTTCAATAATACCATGTTTGGTGCTTAATACGAGCGTTGCAAAAAACTCAGCAATTGTGCCGTAAAATTATGAGTTAAGGCTGTTCTTTCAAACAATTTTAAAGCTCTTTTTCTAGATTTTGAAGCAGTACGAGCTATACTTTGACTGAGATCTCAATATTTGATTTTTAAAGTATTTATGCTTATTTGAATTGCTTATGTCATTTGCATTTATGTAAAAAAAAATTATGTGGTTTCTACATTTTTTTTTTCTTTTTGTGATGTCAATAATTTAACCTGTGGCAGCTAACTCATATTATGTTATATTCAAATATTTCAAATCGATTATTAGTTTTTCTTTAAAACTATTTTTTATTTTGAATACCGTTAATGTTTAAATATTTGGTGTGTTTTGCACTGCATTTATCTCTGCTGGAAAATCCGCCGACTTTGTGACGAGCAGCCGGTGATATTACTGCCTCTTTTGCATGTTCCTCGCACGCAGCACACCTAAATAAATCTCGTGCTTGGGATTTAGGCTCCAGCGGCGGCGGCGGCAGAGTGAGTGTGTGTGTATGTGTGATTGCTACAAGCGAGATTTATACAAAATTTTAATCCCTTTTAATGTAAACCTCGCTCATGCAGAGAGAGGACAGAGAGAGTGAGGCTTCAGAGGAGATTTCGTGGCGGCGGCATTAGCATTTCTCTCTCGCGCGCCGCAGAGAACTTATTGCGACAAAACCTGGCGTGTAAATCACATTATTACACTACACTCAAGAGATGAGCCAGCCAGATAATTTAAAAGACGCAAAAATTGCTGCCGAGATTATGACGACGACGCCAAGACCAGATTTCTAAAAGCAAGACACTCGAAGCGGTTGAAGCGAAATTTTAAATTATGCGTTTCTCGCACAGGAGCTAATGAGCGGTGTAAAGAGTTCTTCTACTGCGGAATATTTTTTCTCTCTGCTTCGAACTGCGCGCCGCTTGTTAATTCCACCTGGGATCCTCACCTTTTTGGCAATAATTTGTGTCAATAACGGTTTCATGAAATTCCATTCATGCGTATAAAAATTTTAAAGGCCTATAATGATCAGCTATATTTTACTGACATTGACAAAAATTGCCAGCTAATGCATTAATTAATTTAACAAACGGCTAAAACTGTTATGTGAGAGAAAATCTTGAACGCTAATTTTTTTCCTTATAATTTTTCATTTCGACAGGCATTTTTTTTTCAGTTTTGAATTTTTTAAACATCTGTCGACAAAACATTTTGTAAATGGGGTTTTAAAATATTAGGGTTTTTCAACCTTGTTTAAAATTCTGCAGGGAAAGAAATAGCATATACTTAAAGGAAAATATTTTTTAATATATTTTTATTTCATTATTTATTGATTATTGGTTCACTGAGTAATTTCCCTCAATATAATTTAAAATAAGCCATAGCAAAAATTATTTGCGAAATGGAAAAAAATTCCAGGGACAAAATTAATTTCAATCTAACTTAGCGTGGCACAAAGTTTTTCATGTATTTGTTTAATATTTTAATTTTGAACCCCCTCAACATATATAAGTAGCTTGAAGATATTATTTTATGGCTTGAAGCAAAAAATTGTCCCAAACTCATCACATCATTAGCGGAAAAATAAAGTGCATCTCATCTCCTGTGCTGGTAATATGCACGCAGTAGCGGCTCATCTTGAGCAAGATTAGTGCACGTGTCACGTGTGTGCCGCGCGTGTTCCCTTTTGATTGCGGCTGATGAAGTGATTCTCATTAGCGGGGCTGATCTCAAGAGTGGCGGGCAGCCTCGCCGATGACAGCACATCCCTGTGTCAACTGCTTAACGCGCTAATTAATTGCCTGCGATTTTTCTTGGGCGAAGAAGCTCTGAAGCCTTCCGTCCGCACCGCGAGCCGACTTGAAAAACACACACAACAAAATTAGACTCGCGGTGAACACTTTTTACCAGAGGCTCTCGTCAAACAGACACAAGAATAAGTTGTTACACGGCAGTGAAAAGCGCCTCGCGAGAGGGAGAGGCTCACTATTTTCTAAATTGGTCCGCATGATGCTGAATTTAGAAAAAGATGAAATGAAATTCCTTTCGAGCTAATCTACACGGTCTTCTATTTTTAATGCAAATTAATCAACTCTGCCTGAATTTCATTCTTCTTTCTTTGCAACAGTTTGTTGAACAAACAATAGTGCCATAAAAGTATTTTTAAAAATAAATTAATTAATAATATTTATGTTTTATTATTTTACACTTGTACATAATTTATTTTATCGTTTTTTACTTTGTTGTATAATATAAAATAGAATTTTATTTATTTATTTTATTATGTGTGTTAACTAAAAATTATTTAAGTTACCATTCTTTTAATATTATCAAATATTAAAATTAATAATTATAATTATAAATATTTACAAGTAATATCATCAACAACAGATTTTTTTAAGTGGAAATTGGAATTGGCTTGTAACACTGATGCGCGATATTGGTTCAATATAATTAATTTAACTCATAATAATATATTAAATTAATTTGCAATAATACTAAAAATAAAGATTCATTATTTAATAATATAAATTTTAAAATTAAGCACTACAATGTTATGTGCTGTTGCTATATCTGCTGACTCTTGCATTATTTAGATCAATTCTTGAATATTCATATGAAATTTTCAGTCTCTTTTTCACCAAAGCTTTTTTCCGCAGAGCATTGGCTGGTTTTGTGCGGACTGGGGTTGGCTAATGACGGAGAATATTCGCAAGAGCTCGATGACACTGGGCTGTACCAACACGGCCCAACTTAAATTAAGCAGCCCTGTTAAAATAAGCAAATAGTGGCACTCTTCTGGACTAACTTGCGAGCCTAACATAAGCATTTGAGGGCCTGCTGGTGATTTATCGTAACTGCTTCGGTTGAAAGCGAGATGCACCCCGCACTTTCAAGCTACAAGGTCTGGCCGCTGTGCTGCTCACTGCTTCGCCCTCCCATCACTTGACACTGCGAAAATATACACATTTGCCGGCACTGTTGCTGCCCTGCCGGCCGCACGTCTGCTCGCCCAGATAAAATTTGGCCGCAAATATTTACACGAATAATGCGCGTCGAAAGCGTTTTTGACCACCGCCGAGGAATTCGCGATTCAACACCCGCGAGAAGGAGGAAAAAATTTACACTAGACTGTATTTTCAATGTTTCCAAACTGTTTACAGTAAAGACTTATAATTCAATTTAACTATTAGTCTATTTTGATCTGCAGAAATTAAGAATTTAATTTTTTAAATTTAATGATAGGAATTTTCAGGGTTAAGGGAATCGTCAAAATAACATCATTATCTAAATTTTAAGTGGACCGTTAACCAGCTGGTTTTATTTTAATTCTTTCTCAAAATCAATTATTATTCCAGTCGGAGATTTCATTATCTTTGTTGAAAATCTCAGTAGAGAAATCTTTATCGCATTTTCTTGAGCAATCGCAAACTCATTCCGCGAAGACTCGTCGCGACAACTGTTTTTCCGCCTTATGCAGATTTTCCCGGCCATAAATTTGCCCGAGCTCATCCTCTGGTTCTCTGCATATCCGCAGTGGAAATTAATACAAGCAGGAGAAAGAGCGCGGCAAGGGTAGGTTGCTTTCTCTCTTCACGTTCTCATCCCAAGGTAAATGTTTTGAATGCCACGCAAGGATGCGCGTTATTTCCAAGTTTATCACCAGAACTGCTGGGGTAAGACGACTTGAGCCCTCGGGGACCCCGGCGGGGCTTAGCACTGTAAATCTTCGAGACCCTCTCGGAGGCGCACATGCGGTTATTATTGGGCACCGGGGAGGCCGCGCGCCGTAGTGCTGCGGGCCTGCCGAGCATTTCTTGTGAATTATTGGCGATCGAAAAGAGCGAACCTTCCTTCCGACCAACTCTTGGTCCCCATCGTCTTGCTGCGCCGGCTGCCTATCCTTCAGGGCGCGATGATTTGATTGAAGCGAATTAGAATTCCGGACGAATTCGCTGGGAATTGGAGCCACTTCGCATCGTTTTTCTCTTTTGGAATTGCTCTCCTAAGTCAGTCAGCTAGTCAAGACGTAGAAAAAGTATGAACTCGTTACTTTTATAAATGTTTAAAACAAAAAATGTTGCAAAACATTTATTATTGAATTTTTTTTTTGCCAAACGTGAAGAATTATACTGGCTGATATTTTATATTTTTTTCCTACATTATGCGACATATCTGGTTTTATACTTTCAGTTTGATAAACAATTTTTCTGTAAATTTTTGATAATTTTAAAAATTAAATTGCTGATTATGTTTTATATTTTTTTTAATTAGACAAACGACTCCTTTGATTTTTTTACAACTTCCAAGTGTTAATTATTTTTAATACGTGGCATATTAAACACACTTCAATATAAGTACATTAAATAGTTCACCTGCCAACTAAGAGCAAGATCTGGTTTTAATTCAACTGAAATCAAACATACATTTTAATATACGTTCTCCACGGCTGCCAGACGCTCTGATAAATCAACACAAATATTCTCTTAATGCTTGAATTCAACACCTTGCTGTGCAAACACACAGATAATTATCGGCAGCTACTCTCGTAAATCCGGTATGTAATTAATTCCGATCGAGGTGAATTCCTCGGCTCGGTGCGCGCAAGACATAAATTTTTGTGAGCAAAAAGGAATGCCCCGGGTGTAATTTCAAAGGTGCACGAGCGAATCCAAGAGATTCTGCAGTGCGATTCGGCGCGGCCGAGTCGCAGGTGTTGAGAGAAATTATCACGTTACACTGTTTATTTATTTGAATATCGTCGTGCGCCGGCAAGAGAGCGGCGCCTTATCTCGCGTCCTGTCACTTCGGCTCTTTTCTTACAAATAGCCACGTCGGAGTCACGTTACCTTAATTTTTTTCCTAGCAAGGAGAGGGCCTTCCTGGGACCGTCCGTCACTCTTGACCGGAGCGACAAATTCAATTAGACGCCGATTCCGCGTCGCTTTTTGCCCGATTTCCCGTCCGAGCGAGCAGAAGCAAAGCAAGAAAGTCCAGCAGACGCGCCGCGCTTGACAATCCGCGGACAGATTTACAGGCCTCTTAAAACTTTCAAGATTTTTTTTCTATACCGCAACGCTGCCGCAATCATATTATAAACGCTTGCCGCTCTATGATTTATGAACTGGATGTCTTATTTCGCCACCATGCGAATTCGTTGTCGCAAAGTTAAAAATTTCACCACATTTAAGCTCTCTAGAAATATACAATCCGTGTCTTTTATTGTGAGAAAACCCTAATTTAGCTGTTTTTAACGTTTATATTTAATTGAGTTAAAACTGTTAAAGTATTATGCATTAATTATGATGAAAAATCTTTTGTTCTTTCTTTATTATTAATGTCAAAAATTGAGATTTAATAAGAAAAAATTTGCATTTTCTCTAGATTTATGAATTTCACCAGCGCATTGCGTTTATTTAAAGAAATTTCTTGGACGTCTTTGAGTGCTGTAATGTGCTCTCCACGCGATTACCTTTCCGAGAAACGCATTTAAGCTTTTCTCCGACGAGCATAATGTAATGTGTTTCTAAAATTCAATTACACCGGTCGCTTTGGTCATCGCCGCGCGAAAGAAAATAATAAAGCCCTGCGAAATTAGCCGGCGCGTTAATTGCACTTAACCGTGTGCGCGCAATTATCGCGGAGAAGAAAAATTAAGCAGCGGCGGGGGCTCCGAGAGAGTGAAGAAAAGATATTCCAAGACGGAACGCGATAATTTCCATTAATTATCCGGCGCACATCAAATTATATGCACGCGGGGAGAGGAGAAAAGATAAAAAGAGCGGAGTTGAGCGCGTAATCTCGCCTCGGCTTCTCTTCTTCTTGCACAACAATTTTAATTATAATCTTTTTAGCGGAAAACTTGGCCGTGCTCTCCATTTTGCTACCATGGAAGGAGGCACCTGCAACGTCTTCTTTATTAAATCTTTTTTGTTTTAATTATTTTCTTGTTACTCTCGGCAGGGGCAAGGGAGGCGAGAATGGAAAGGGAGAAGAGAGAGGGTGCAGGAGAAAGGGGTTTTCGCGAGGAGTGCAATGCGGCCCTAGGTGGAATTAAACTGGGCTTATCAGCAAGCGGGAGAGCGAGAGAGAGACTGATTTATTGCGATGCCACTCGCGTAAAAAATGCAGCTCCACTTTAATCCTATCGCACCGGAGCAAAAACTTGCGCTCTGCTGTTGGTCGAAAAAGCGTTTAAATAAAACAGTGGGCAAAAAATTCGCCCTGAATGCCGGGCATTAAGGAATTTAATTTGTTTGCGTGCGCAATTAAGATAATCGACGTGGTCAGCGCTCTCCCTGCTCTTTTTTGCGACGGGTTTCCCTTCAAACTGTCGCTTGCTGCTCTTCTCTGCTGTGTGTTGCGATTTTCCGAAACGGCCTCCTGCGCTTTTCAAGATAAGTCTCGGCACGAGTAGTGCGTGCCGGTCCTTTTTTTGCGCTGCAAAAGTGCTCTCCCGCGATGCGAGCTCTCATTTCCTTTTTGAGCTAAATAACCTCGAAACACGTGCACAACACTTTTTGGCAATGAGGGTTTTACTGGAAAATCTACGCCGTTCTTGATAAAGCGCGTGGCTGATAGCAACCGTGCAATGTTAAATTAAAAAAAAGAAAAAAAAACATGTCGGCTGCTACCTCCCACCACATTGACCGCTTCACCATGTTGGCACGCGGAAAATTAAATAGTTGCAAATTAAGTTTATTGGTGTACCACAAGGTATATATGGTGATCAAGTTTATTTTAGCAATTTAATTCCAATTCCATAGGTTAATTATATGATCTAAAAAAGTTAATATTAAATTTCAAATAATATATTTTTATATTATGAAATGATTTCTTCTCAATTAAAAAGATTCGTTTTAACTAGCTACCTTGATTCAAAGTTTAAATTTTATAAGTTAAACTTTGGAACATGATAGCGCTACTTCTACCAAGATCGAAACTATTTCAGATTCTTGATAAACAAAATTGAAATTGAAATTACTTACGAAATTTTACAAAAAGAAAAATTACCAATAAAAATATTATAATAATATGTAATAAAATAAGTATATTCATTTTGACGCGCGGCTTTAATTTTTTACTCATGGTCTCTTTAATTTTATTTTTATATTTCAATAAAAAAAACGAATTTCACTCAAGAATATAATAATTAGATGAGGAGCCCAGAAACCGAGTTGTGTATATTTATTCGGGAAATAGCTTTTCATTTGTCAGTACCACAATCTGATTACAAATGCAAATTGTGAATTCCCTGCCTGCGCTCTTTCACACTGCAGAACACACAGGAAAAGGCCTTGTCCTGATTTTGACCTGATAAATGTGAAATGAGAACTGCTGGAAAGAAAAAAAGATACTCACTGTACGGGCCAGTACGAATCCTTTTCTCTCTTTTTTTTATTATTATTTGGGTTGAGAGCCACGATTAAGGCTGTCAAAGCGAGTAATAGGGGAGACTTTTGGATGGTGGTAAATTCCGCCACGTCAAACTGAATTATGTCCGAATACGAAAGAGAGGTAGAGGCATAGAAAAAAGGGTTCAGATGGCAACTTTTTATCTCTTTTTCCTTCACTCGCGCGGCGGCAGCAGCGGCTTTTTGTGAGTCGCGCAGCGGCGGAGAGGAAGGTATTTTTAATCTTTCATATCCAAATTCATCATCGCGCAGCGCCAGATGAGGATAAAGCAGGAGGAATGAAGAATTCCATCTCGGAAAATACACATTATAAAAATTACATCGAGTGTGTCTCTCTTTAATATTTAACTCGGCATACCGATTTATCTTTTTAAAATTAACTCCGGCTCCACTGCTTTTCGTAATTTAATTTTTTATATTACATTCGACCATCCGGCCATACGTTGTTTTGATTATTAAGCATCGCCAAGCAGCAGCAGCGATATCGTCATCAGCTAGAGGCTTCTCGTCGACGAGACGAGGAACAATTAATTTGCTTTTTATCTCGCTCCGTGCTGCGCTCCTACCAGAGCTTGTTTTGTTAATTTGGCCGAGCTGCTTTTGATGGTAATGAGCCGGGCTGAATTTCTAATGCTCACTCAATCATTGTCACTTGAATCACCACCTAATTAAGACGCTCGCTTTATACAAACGCTTTGTACGTACGTATGAACAACCGCAGTCTTGTTTGTCCCTCTGCATATTCATGTCCGCGTGTTGCGTCTTACAAATAGAGAGCTCGCTTTGTCCTGCCCTGCAGCCGCGCGAGTCTCCTTAAACGCTGTTGAGAAACTCGTGGTCAATGACGTGGAGTTATGCAGTCGACGAACAATAAGTACGAAGAACAGAGGGACACCGGGTTAGTATTGTTTTCAGCACGAAAATTTGTTTTAAACAAGGAAGGAGTCAAATAATACGAGCAGCCAGGAAATCAACTCGAGTTCCTTTTTCCCATTCATTTCAATGAAGTTAAGATGCGTATGCAGCCTGCAAAACAAAGTGAG
Source organism: Neocloeon triangulifer (assembly GCF_031216515.1). Taxonomy (NCBI): domain Eukaryota; kingdom Metazoa; phylum Arthropoda; class Insecta; order Ephemeroptera; family Baetidae; genus Neocloeon; species Neocloeon triangulifer. The sequence goes on along the minus strand of NW_026775554.1, from coordinate 13,825,497 downwards.
AAGAATTGGCCTACATTCACAATTATCATTAATTACTTTGTATATTTTTAATTTTAATTTTTAAATAACGATATGCTATTTTAGTTTCAGAAATTTGTTTATTGGGTTCAAAAACTGAGGGCAACTATGCCCCATACATGAACTCATCCATATTAATGACAAAATAAAAATTTAAAATAAGAGAGATTTTATTACACTGCATATTAATTCACTTCCTATAAAATGACAGCATCAGTTTTAGTACACCTTGGTAAGGCACCAAAATGTTGAGCATCGTTGAGCATATTTATCTTTCTATATAGAGGTACTTGTAGTTATTGTTGTGGAACATTTTGGCACTCAAGATGTTTATTTTCTAATGAAATCAAATCCAGCTTCCTCGGCGAAGTTGAGGAACTGTTTCTGCATGATACAGAAAATCTATTTAACAATTATTACATTGGAAATTTACTTGAAATGACCTTCAAACAGAAATCTCTTTGCAAAAAGTTGTGCGGAAAAGAAAATTTGGATGCTAAATAAATTTAAATTTCTCAATTTAAAATGGTGAAGTTGAGCTATTAAATTAAAGGTAGGTCCTTTGATGGAAAATGCTCATATTTATTCAAAACCAAAACATTATTAGTGTAAATATTAGGTGATAAATTATTTTATCAAAATTTCCAGCAATAAATAAAAATAATTTTATTTATTGAGCTGGAAATTTAAAATTCTCTATAATTAACGTCTTTTTCAGGATCAGACCAACAAAAATAGGTAATCAGAAACATTTAATATGCAATTGAAAAATGAAAAAAAAAAAATCAAGTAAAAAGTACAAAATTTAATAAACAAGGGTCAAACTTTTACTCTCAGAATTGGCACAGAATATGTTGCGATTTATTAATCTAAAATTAGTGTCCATTTGCCAGCACCTTTTCAAGAGCTTGAGCCATATTTTACACGCTTGAGCGAAAAGGGTTGAAAACAGAGCGAGGCAGCAGCCGGCGGGCTGGCGGGCGGGCATAGAGTGCAAATAATGCGAATGGTCCTGCGGCGCCGAGCTGCCAAAAGACGCTTTTGAGAGAACAAAACGAGGATGGCGATTTTTGCGCGCGTCCGGCGGCGGCAAAAAGTGACGAGGGAGGCATTGTTTCATGTGTGCGTATAAACGGCGGGGCTCCTCGGGCTGCTGCGCTGACCCTTTGTTATATTCGGTATGTGACAGGTCAGTTGTAAAGATAGCCGCTGGCCGAGAGCGCGAGCTGACAGCTGCTCTCGGGCCAAACAAAGAGGAGCCGCGGCCGCCGAGACAAAGCCAGAGGAGGCGCCGTTTTCAATAATTCCACCACACGCGCGCGCCGCACTCGGATAATTCGCAGATTAATCATTTTGCGTGCGCCCTTCCGTGATTAATGGCCTTTTTAACAGACCTAATTGCGCCACCTGCCGCCGCGTCGTTACGCACTTTTAGCGCATCTATCTTGCGCTTTCACGCAGGTGCGAACCTGCGAATTCGCAGAAAGTGCATCTTCTAAACTGGCCACCAACTTTGTGCCACATTACTAGTTCTTTTCAGTTTCAGATATAGTTTATTTTTTGTGCATATGAAAATAATAATAACTAAAATGCATTTAAAAAAAATAATAATTATATTATACAATATTAAATAATAATTTTTACTGTTCATGTAATATGTTTTCCTTAATTTAAAAACATTGATATATTTTAAAATATTTTTTTATAATAATTTAAGTAAAGCAACTTGTTAGTAAAATCCCTATACAAGCTGAAGTTGTGTAAAATAAAAAAAATAAAAATTTAATACAAAAAAATTAAATTTGTGAAAGGGTGCACATTCTAATTATCTTTTCTTACGTAGGTAAAATAGATCAATCCTATGGTAAATGCTCCACTTATTCTACTCCTAAATAAATGAAAATTGGAAAATAAACGTGAAACAAAAATTGCATCTAAACAATATATTTTGTAACAATGAGGAAAAAATATACACAGCAATAATAACAACAGAGCTAAAATAAAAAAAGACAAAGCCACCGCAATGAACTAAAAAATATCAACACAACAAAAATGTAATAAAAACACTCCTGGCACAGGCCAGATAATTTCTCAAAATCGTATTAAGAGAGTTTTTTTTAATTTTGCGTTATTTATATTTTCGTGAATCAATTCAGCTCTATTGGTTTATATGATTTCACATGATCAACAAGACCTATATAGGTATTTTAATCAGCTGAAATAATTCGTCCCTTTGCTCCTGGGATATAACCATAATCATTAAACATTATATTTGCCTCAGTCAGACTTCATTTTTTTAGTGAAATCTCAAATATTATTTTAAAGACATATAGAATATAATTATAATTTTTGAATAAATATTATAGTATTGCTACATATAAGAACTCAAAATTCTTGCTCATGAAAATTTCCAAGATGAGTTTTGAACTTTCGTCTGCGTTTCTTCCACGATTCTGTGGAATGTGAATCAATTAGCATGGCAACTCGAATCAGTCCTCCGTGGCGGAGAGTTGTGCGTGGAGCGAATCACTCTGTCCTGGAACAAACAACAGACACATACTCCTCCACTTAAACTACATTCTGCCTCTCTTTTATTCTGCTGGTCGGCCATCCGAATGGGATCAACGCAATGATAATTCCACCTGCACCACTTTATTGTTCCATTGTATGTAAAATCACTCGCGAATCCGCCGAGGATAATTTGCATTATTCCTTCACCGTGCATTAAAACTTTGGAGAGCAGTGCGTACGCAGTCTGAATTAAAGCGGACGTTTATTGCGCAAAATAAAAGCAGCTAAAAGGACCATGTGAAAGAATAAGGAATAAAACAAAAGGGAGCGGTTTTACTTGCAGAGCTGAGGGTTTGTTTCTTTGGGAATGAAATGGAAATTAAGTCGGCAGAACCGAGGCCGCACGAGCTGAGGCTAATTAATTAAGGCCAATTAATAAGATTGGTTGTATCTCTCAATTTATTTTGCGGTCCTTACATTTTGTCAACAATAAAATTTGCAATAACTCAATTTCTTAATTATTAAGTATCAATTGCGATAAAACTGGGACTAATTGTAAGAACACCACTGAAAACAGAGATTTTATTAAAAAAAAATCTTATAAATATTCTGAACATTTTCTAGGTAATCCTTTTCGGAATAACTCAGGGTCATCAATTTTACTTAATTGTCTTTTATAGCACTATTTTCATTTATAGAAATGCTACCTCAAATAATCCGTCCTGTTGAATTATTATGATACAAAATTTGAAACATTTTTGGTCCATCAGAGAAATGTAAAAATAAAAAAAACAGCAGCAGGTTCATTCAATGTAAAAATATGTTAATTGCCGTTGACAATGGTCGCAGTTAAAAAAAAAAACACCAACAAACACACACAGGGGCCTAACGCATTTACATCACGGCGAGAGAGGATTCTTTTCGTCCTCGACTCTTTTTTTTCTTTTGGTTCTTCGTTTGTCAAGAGAGCAGGTTGGCTTTTCTCAAATTTTATTTTTCCCATCGTGGTTCATCATGTTTATCTGGCAGGACTATCAGAATGCCGAATACAAGCGCAGAGCGAGCGAGAGGCTCCTCTCTCGTCGGTCCAAACGGAGCTATAAATGCTGCGCGATAGCATCTTAAAAGGTTCGGCATGCGGACACTCTCTCGGCTATATGGGCTGCAGAAATTTATTGTCAAGTTCGCGCGCTGTTCGCAGAGGAATTCGAATCGAGAGAATATCAAATCACCTCGCTCACTCACTCACTCGCCCCCGGGGCAATCTGCTTTTGTCCTCGCCAGGATCAAATTCTTCTTGGGCCAAAAAGGAACATTCTCAAATTTGGTGCGCATTTAACTCTTTAGAGCGGCCCTATCGCTTTCTCTGTAATTTGAATTTTAACAGAAATTAATTTATTTTAGATAAAAATTTTAATTTTTCTTTTAATTATCAGTGTTATGGTAAAATCATAAATATTATAGAAGAAAAATTTTTAAAAAATCTTAAAAAAAGCCAAATAGTTCAAACAGAAAGTTTTTTACATTTTGATTATGTCTTCATTTGTTTGAAGTGCGTGTCAAATCAAATGTTATGAATGCTACGATTTATTGGCTATTTTTATGGAAATCTCTACAGCATTCTTCAGCAGACAAGGAAATGCCTTTTCGTAAAGAATGTGGCCTCTTTTGTGCGTTGCATTCATTTTTTATTTCCTTCAAGCATTCCTTTTATTCTGCCTTTCCTTTATTGAAATAACTTGAATCACCAGTGCCCTGGTAAAAAATGAAAAAGCAATTTTCAATCAAACATATTGCAAAGAAGAGGAATATCAGCAGATATTTTTTAAGTTCCCATTTCTACATATTTAAATTTAAATATTCTGGCAAAAAATTTACTGCTGTTATCTTGCTGATTCATCATTAATAAAATCGCGATTGAAATTAATATTTATTTTAAACATAATTCATAACAAAATGGGTTTTTCATATGAGAAAATTTGAGTCATCCTTTAAAAGAGTAAAATGTAGAATCTCGTCTTTATTCTATGACTGAGTTTTAATAAATTAAAAATAATTCTAACGTTGACCACAATTCGCGTGTCTCTTCAATAAGCAATTTGATATTTAAATTATCCCTGTAGGGAAATAAATACATCGTTAAATACCGGACATACCGCATTTCCGTGCGCCAAGGTGGTGCAATAAATAACCAACACCCGCACCCTGGGTCTATTCAAATAGTAAAAATGACGTCTGTCATTGCAGACAGCACGCAGATGGGTCCCATAAAAAGAGTCTCCATTGAGCATTATTTGCAGCTCATTAGAATTCACATTAGATACAAAACCGCCCCCGATAATAATATTATTTTATACCTGCTGGCAGCAGCGAGTTGGAAAATTCAAATGCGAGGCAATAAAATAAAAAAGCGAACTTTGGATTAGAACTCTTGTACATTTTATTGTGCACTCTGCGTTGGTTTAGCATACAATGGTCGCGCAGATGCGATCAAATACACACAATGGGGCATTTTTAATCGCCGCTCTTTCGCTCTCGCCGGTGATGATTTTATTGTCATTTGTTGGGAAGACGCCGCCGCGAGTTTAAAAAAGGAAGAGCAGGGGCGCGGCTTGATTAATGAGTCCGCTCATCAGCGCTTCATACAAAGAGCAAAATGCAAATAGCTCTTTAGCCTCACAGTTCTTTCTTCTTTTCTCTCGTCTCTTTTTATCGCAGCCGACTAAATGCTGCAGCATTAATATGATTAATTCCGATTCTAATGTGATAATGACGGCCCCGAAAAATAAAACTCGCCGGCCGCATATTTTTCCTTTTCAGCGGTGCTCCTCTTTGGTCTGTGTGGGCTCGCTTTTGTTATCGTGCACGCATTCCTCGCACACAGAAATATTTTCATCAATATTTTAGGCTTGGCCCCCAGCAGTAGCCTTGATGGAAAAAGAGATCAAGTGTCACATTATTTATTATTTTTTTACACTATTCATTACAAGAATGCTCATAATTATTTGTTGCAAATATTAAAATAATGCGAAATTAGCTTTTTCTTAATTTTAAATTTTGTAATCCATAAGGATTCATTTTTATTTTTTTTGTAATTTTCAGATTAACTTGAAATTAATATTGTTAAAAAAAGTAATAGTACAAAATAAGTCTTATCCCTCTAACTAAATAATTTATTAAACGGAATATTACATTCAGATAAACATTCATTCCAAGAAAAAATTGTCAGCAAAATTGATAGGCCCGATTTAAGCTGGAAAATACTGCGGCAAACTGAGCAACATTTCTTTGGTGTAAAATATCGTGTTCCAGCATTTTATTTTGCGAGTGCCGAGAAGAGAAAATTAAGAGTGACTCGCAAGCAATAAATAAAAGCAGCGGCTGCGTCTCCACGGAGGAATGTGGCGTGCAATGATAGATGACAGAGGAGTCTGTGTGACACTCACTCGAAAGGAGCAGTGATTTCACTACATTAACTATACGCGCGAGCATATACCTTTGCTGGCGCAAGTCTGGAAGCGGCAAAAACGTCCACACGGCGAGACGAAAAACGAGGCAAAACGTGACGACAGCAATCTTCAAGAGGAAAAAGTTCACAGAGAAAAAAATGGTAAAAATTAAAACCGACAGGGCTGCGATACTACAAACAAGAAAGATGAGCCTCCTCGTCCGTCATCATTTTACCTTGCTTGGCGCTTGGACTCTTTCCAGTATTTATTACGTCAACGCAAGTGATGAAAACAATTTTTTAATTAAATAAATTAACTAATGTTTTAACACAATTTTTAAAATTGAGTTATATTATTTATTATTTTTGTTCTTTCCTGCTGAGGATTATAAAAAGGCGAGCTCCACGTTACAAAGTATGGATTTTTTTTACAAAATGATACTCACCATCTTTTTAAAGAATTTTTTAATTATTAATAATAAAAACATTTGAATTTTTCTACCTTGTATTTAAAATTCAATAGTTTGTTTTCAAGAGAAATCTAGGTTTTAATCAGCGCAATGTTTACTTTTCACGTTTATTTTTTGAAAAAAAAAATCTGTAAAATACTAATTGATACTAATAAAAAAAAATATTAATTTCATGTTTTAAGGCTGCTTAGAGCAGAAAATCAGAAAAATTTCTTGATTATTTAATTTAGATCCTTTTGAGCATTAGTTAATAAACCTTTAAACTTTTTTCCATTAATGATTTATGTAAGCTGTCACTGGATATGCGTAAAAGCTTTCAAGCAAAAAATCTTGTTTCCAGATCCTTGATAATCAAGTGCCAATTTGTCGCTGTGTGATTGGAAAGTATTGAGGGCATTTAAAAATAAGAAGGCTTACCTCAGACCATATAATTTATTCAGACGTTGCGGCAGTTTGGATTTTTTGTCGAGTCCCTTGTAAGTCGATAATTCAAATCATTTAAACATCTGACTCTTTGCAAGAGAAAGACAAAATCTCCGCCAGATCGGCATAATAAGCGCTCGGCAAAAAGAAAACCGGCGCACGCATAAATTTGCCTTGCTGAGAAAAAGCCAAAGCCGACCTTCGAGTGATAAAAAAAAACCAAACACTTTTGCCAATCTGACCAAATAACAAGCAGAATTTCGGAGGCAACCTTCGCGTGGAATGGTTTCCATTCATTTCAAAATTGAACTGATGGGCATCACGATACGAAATCTCATATATTTTTTCTAACCCTATAATAAAATTCGGACCCGCTGCTTTTAACAACAACACAAAAAGTGAAGGGGCGCGTGCTCGGGAAAAATTTAGTGCGCCGTAAAAGTGCAGATGGATAAATTATGGCGTTGTAGAGGAGCATTCAACATGGGTGTAAGAATGATTATCATTGGCCATTTAAGTCAGATGAAGTCAATTAAAATAAATATGCTGCTCACGCCTGCGTTTTATGCGGTGAGGCTGTAACTGTCCCATAAATTAATCAGCGTTTAGTGTCTCATGGCGCTAATTCCAGCAGACACCACGCCGGCTACCAAAAATACAGCAGCACACGCTCTCTGACGCGCGGCACGGCCGCGCTCTTTTTTACCTCGCGTCACAAAAGCACTCGAGTCTACTCCGATTAGGCCAAATATCACACAGGTTAAGATTTCGCAGGTTGAATATTATATTATGCTATAATTTAAATCACATAAAATGACAGGCAGCTACAACTATAATTTGCATCAGTTATTTTTTGTTTTTAACTCGTCTTTTGCGAATTTTATAGTTAATTTAAATTTGAGTATGATTTGACATCAGTAAGCGGAAATTTGTTTTGCAGGTAAATATAGATATAATTTTCCGTGAAAATGGTCTATTTCCAAATCTTAAGTTAAGCTTTAACTATAATTTATACCTTTTAACTCCCATTCAGATCAAAATATGTAGAAAAACCTTGCTTTTTAATTAAAATTTCATTATTTTGGCACTATTAGTCTGATCAATACACTATTTTTTTTCTTTTCATTTCATGCATTTCAGAATTCCACATAAAAGTCATCCTGTACAGGAAAAGGAAATATTTAAACGTTTTTAATAAAATTCATTTCATCTCTCATATACCAAAAAGAGCACAATTTTTTCGAATTTAAAAAGAAAATGTGATAATAAATTTTGCGTGTCACTGTTATTGCTCCTGAAAAAAGACGTAATCGGACGCGCTCTTTTGCCCTCAGAGGTTGATTGTTCATTGTCATAAGCGATCCAAATCTGTTCTAAAACCTAACGCTGCACTCTCCCGCTTGTACAAAAAGTTCTTCCTCCGCAAGCCATAAAATGATTTTCATTAACTCTGTTAGCGTTGCTACACGACGTTCCACAAATTTATTGATTGTGAAGTGTGAAATTACCGCATTTAGCCTTGTTTGGTCGTAAACCATGCAGCGGCATCATCAAGAATGGGAGAGTGCGCGCATCTTCATCGTTTTCCACGCTTTCTGCTTGAAGAGTCGATAATTCAATTTCATCCCACCATCTTATTTACGTGTTGAGAAAAATCGTAAGAGAGACTTGGGTTATGATGGAAAACAAAGAAAAATTAACTTTGACGGCGGGCTTTTTTCGTGCCATAATGTTATGTTTTTTCTATTTAATTAATTAATGTAACGAATCTTTAAAATAACTATTTTTTGTAAATATGTTTTAATTTTTGCAAAATTGAGAAATTTTTTTTAGTTTCATAGTCTATCGTTTTATGTCTTGCATATTTTACTAGGTATTTCAATGACATGTTTATTTTAAACAATTTAAAAAATCCTACGATTTTGTCTGATTTTGTTATTTTGAGTGGCTTTTTGGCAACAGTTTTTTTATTCATTCCAAAAGTATTAAGTTCAAAATGGACAAGCTTGCTTTTTTAATTTTCATTAAAACGTATTGTGGATTTGTTTATAATATTTATTGTAAACCACCTTAGGCTTGAATTTTTAGTATTTAATTTAATGTTATAGTGGAAGAGATGACTTGGAAAAGTACTGCACTCTTAAGTAGGGCTCTCCCCTAACTTTTAATTAGCTACAAAAATTGTCAAGAGTGCACACGGACGTATAAAACAAACTTTTAATTTACGCAGCCACGAAGAGTATTAAAACGCTATTAAAGTGGCGCAGAGCAGTTTCGCACCCCTGCTGGCGCCGGGGGATGAATTTGCTCTTCTTTCCTCCTCCGCCGAGCCATTTGTAAAATTTGGGAGTCGCGCGCGCCACGTCGTGCAGCAGTTCCTACCTGGTGTGTGTGTTTGGTTGCTTCTTCCTTATTTTCGGCTCGTCTATCCGGGGCTTTATTACATGTATAAATTACAACTCCGGGTGCTAATTGCACCATAAATCCAACTCGCCCCTTTCCTCTTCCGCCCACCTTTTGCTCCGGGGCCCTTATGCAACGCCAAATGTTACGCACCAATTTGCTCTTGCTCTCTTTGCCGAGTAATGAAAAGAGCTTCGGAGAGCGAGTGGCGCGGCGCTCTTGCCAAAACAACTCATTAAATGAGCAAGTCTACGACTCCACCGCCGCACCTTCGATAAGCATTATTTTATTGCGCGCCGCTTAATTGGCTCCTTAAATCGCACACCAAAACCCACCTCGTTTCCATCATTTCCTCACATGCCTTACTTTTTTAAACTATTAAATCCTGAAGATCAAATTGAATATAGCCGAAGCAAAGATTCTTGCATCCTCTTGAAAAGTACTTAACAGAAAACTGTTTCATTTGTATCACAAATTCATTACTGTTTTTGTTATCGAAATATGTTGATTTTAAATTTATTTTGATTACATTTGAATACCGCTTAATTATTAATTATGTAAATTATAGTTTAATTGGAATGCAATAACAGCCACCGCCACGTGGGTCGCTAATCATATTATGCTATCAAACATAGATTTCAATTCACTTTATTTGTTTTGAAGTGCATATAATATTTTTTTTTATTATTATTTATTATCATTTCAAACAAGAGTATTAATAATTTATGACATCAGATGACGGTGATGGGCAGCAGAAAGTCAGTTTATTTACATAAAAAATTTATAAGTATACAATATACCAATATAACTGTTATATAATAAAAATTGTTTGAAAAGGTGATAGTGATAAGACTAATGAGACGCATTAGAATCGATTTTTGCGATCAGCACGGCAAAAACGGCAAAGCTGTGAGAGAGGGAATAGCGCTCAACAATGCGGCTAAACTAAACAGATTATACGAGACGCAGACGCTGCGAAGAAGAAGAAGAGTTGTGTGTGAGAGCGGAGCGTAATTTATTGCGCCGTGCGTGTGTGTTTATTCCTCTCCACTTTCGCATTTAAGCAGCGAGTTTGCATACACACATACATCTGCAAACACACATAACACACGCGTGCAGAATGCATGCGAGAGAACGTTTTTGCATAAAACACACACAGATGTACTTTGTGAGTGTGCAAACGGGCTGCCGCGCGCGCCGGTGAATGGGTGTATTTCCTCTTTCGACTTCCGCAAGCGAACAGAAGAGCGACTCTCTCATAGGAAAATGTTTCATTTGCATAGATGTGTTTATCTCTTCCAGTGCAGCAAATGTGAGAGAGGCGTTGCTTGTGAAAACCATGCACATGAACATTAAACATAAACGCAGATGGTTTTGGTTATATAATTATACAAAAATAGTGTTAAATAAGCATAATATAATATGGCTTTTAAATAAAATGTAAACGAAAGAGCTTTAAAAGTTTTTTAATAATCATTCAATCTTTTTTTCTCAAAGTTATTGATATTAAATTAAAATTATTAACCAGCTATTTACCCAATTATAACCTATATGTATTTAATGCCAACTATTTGACCTTATGCCACTGATCATCAAAAACAATTATAATTTCTTGTAATGAATTTCAGCATAAATTCACTTTCTATTGTCTTTTAATATCAAGGAGCCTTTTGTTCTTCTTTTAAAATTGTTTAATTCTAACCATACAGAAGATTTAAAAAACTGGATTTTGTTATTCACAAACAGGAGTGAAATTTCTTTTGTTTGCAATATATTATTTATTTTCCTCCAAGCCGCTTTTTAGTAATCAGTAAAATAAGTGATGCTTTTAGCGTTTAATTAATTAATCCCCTCTACTAATTGCTTAAAATTACCCAGACATTTAAATCTGTCATATTTTTAATTAATATCCCAAGCAGGTGAAAAAGTCAAAATAAATCTATATTAGGCATATGAAACTTCCTATTTGAGTTTAAAAGTTCACATTTTGCGTTGTGCCAAAATGGAACTAGGCACCTGCATTGTGCCAGGGAGTCTGGTGCAGATTAATTAAAAGATTAACCAGCCAAAGTATGCATATATTTTATGTGCTTAAGGTAACGCGCTTTTGTGTTGTCGAAGTGACCTGCCGTCCGTCACTCGAGCGCAGCACAGCACCCCCTGTCAGAAAAAAAAATGGTATACGTGCATTAAGAAATGGCCTTTTATGTGTGTGTGGGTTATTTTTTTGTGCGGTGGGAGGGACGAAAGGGACCGCATAATTGCAGGTTGTGTGTCGTGCGTGCCGCCGCTTTAAAATAATACGAGCGCGGTGTATTGTAATTATGATATGTAAAAGCGGCGGCCGCAAACCACGCAACCTTTTTCCTTTTCCAGCCAATAAGAGAGTGGCACTTGATTGGCAGCTCCGGGGATAAAACCTTTATTTCCACCAATGTTAACGGCTTGTCTGATGTATGCGCCACGCTCATTATACTATATTATGTACACTCCGCTCAAGCCAAAGTCGGACTAAAATCTTTGAAATTAAAAAAAAAAACTGCACTTAAGTCATTTTATCCTTTTCCTTCTGTAAATTTTCATAGGGTTGCTATTAATTTGAAATTTTTATTAGTTTTAGGCATTAAAATAAGTTATATAATAAAAATATGGGGATTTGTTGACGTAAAACAAAATATGACGGAATTGGGAATGAAAAATATTTAAAAAAAAAAAATCAAATAGTTTCGTCTCATTTTGAAAATTTAAAATTTACACATACTCATTAAATTTACTTTGCTCGTTCATGACAGGTTAAAACCAAACAACAAATTTTATAGGCAGATAAATTTTGAAATCAATTCTACCCTTTGAGACCCCTTTTGAAATGCGCAAATGATACGTTACACTGTTCTAAGAAATGGACTTGACTATAAACATCAATACCAGAAACAAAGCAGTCTAATCTTTTCCTCTTGATGGTCGGCGGAATATGGCTGGTAATTAATAATAGTTATTTGAGGGCATAAATTATTTACTGCCTGGCATTCCTCATCACTTTCCGATTAATTACACCGCGAGCAGCAGTTAGAAAAACATAATTGCACGACCATGAGAGACGAGGAATTAAAATTAATGCCCCAGCCGTTCTCTCGGATAATAATTACACGGCCGCTCAGAGATTTTTCCCGATGCTCAGGGGCTTCTCTCTTTCTCGGTTGTTTCGCTGTCAATGCTTTCGACTACTGTGTAAAACGCCAGCGTATATAAATTAATATTTCTAAACACTGACATCCACACACACACACGCGGGATCGGCGGCAGCCATTATTTAAAAACACAACAACGCTGCTCTCCGGCCGTGGCACAGCTTTAATTATAAAATTTGCTACTGGGCATGCAACATTTTCATCTTGCGGCTGTCTGTCTGCTTTCCTGCCTGTCTGCTTTTTAGCCAGCGCTCGTCTCAATGGCAATTTAGGCTTTGCGTTTATGTTGTTTTTAACCGCGGTGGAAAATAATGCTTTTCCGCCTGCAATGAGCAGTGAAATGATATCGCATGTGAAATATGCCACTTTTATAGCCGCCGGTGTGGGATTTGCAAAACATGCTCGGTATTGTACATGTTTAAAAATCTCTTTTGTGTATAATTATTATTATTTTGCTGAAAAATTATACATTCATATACATGCACATTGCTGAACAGCTATAATAAATTTTATATTTGTTTGCAAATTTAAAAATATCAATTAAATCCATTATAATACAATTCAGCTGGCTATATTAAATTTAAAATAATATTATGGCCTTGTCAATTTTTAAATCAAAACTGAAACTGGACTGTATTTAAAATCTTGTGTATGGGTATTGTTTATTGCTGTAAAAATATATCAGGGCAACAAACCATGAAATAGAACCTCAGGCATTTTTTGTTTTGTTTTTTGAAACAATTAATACCGACTTTATTATTAGCCACAGTGAATTTAAATTATATATGATGCATGCATTTCATAATCACTTTTTCTTCAAATTAAAAATTTTGATTGAGACTGAGTTATACAAATGCAATCAATATTTTTTGAAATTCTTATATTTTAATTTTTTTCAATATATAAAAAAAATTATTTACTTCAGGATTTCTATCAAGATTTTGAGGTAATAATACACGTCAAAATTGAATCGATAAAAATTTTAATTGTTTACAGCAGGTGCAACTCATATACTGAAATTTAATTATTTTAATATATATAATTAATTAAATACAAAATTGTTTAATGAGAAAAAATAATTTTTATAAATGTGAAAGCATCTGGATTTAAGGATTTATCATCATGTTGTCATGTTTGAAAATTGCAATTATATACTAATAATGTGGTTATTACAGAAAGATTAATTAGATTAAATTCGAACCCAATAAACATTTCTTGAACCTAGATTAATTATCGCATTTGGAAGTGATCAGAGGTGCAAAATATCTCTCGCAGAGTAATCAGCACCCGCCGCAAGGTTCAATTCATCACACACTATTAATTCTAGCCCTCGTGAGAAGTTAAAGATTAAAAGCTGCCTCTGAAAAAATAGGATTATGACCTCTCTAGCGCACAAATAATGATCTCCTCACTTCGATTACCACGCCGGCTGAAAACGAAAAAAAGCACAGCTCAGCCGGAGTTTCTCCGAGAGCTTTTTGCACAAACAAAACGTCAAACTGGACTCTTACAAAAGAAAGAAAACCGCCGCTCATTTTTGCCAACTGCCTAGAGCGGAAACGTGAGATTTTCATATAAGAGTCTAATTAATGGCTGGATGAGCACTCATTATGTTTCTCCATTTGGCCATGTAAATCGAGCCGTGCATCATTGATTGCTCTCTTATATAAATTTTCTCAGGTGCGCGGCCAGAGTTCCGAGAAGCCGAATCCAAATCACCGTGACTAACTCAATTTGCGGGCGTGCTCTTGATACTTTTTTGCCGCGCGCGAATCTCGCTCGGAGAGCAGCGTTTGAGAGAAAAAATCTTCTTTGATCGTCGGCAACGCACACATTTAATTACTCACTCACGGGCAGAGATCCGATAGTGCATCCGGCGCTTTTTGAAGTTACCGGCGGTGAATTTCATTAATCGGCGATGGCCTTGCGGAGAAAAAATATATTATAAAGTTCCGAGCGCGCTTGTCAATTAATTCGCCGTGAAATTGGATATTAGCTAAACCCACGTGTGGTCTGTCTGTTTGGATCAAACGCAAAAGTGCAGAGCCGCATGGCCAACGCGTTTTTTTTTTGTCCAGTAAAAATGGAGAGAACGGACGGAGCCTGTGGTGGAGAAAATTTTGATTGACACTCCAACGGAAGAATTTTTGCAAAGTGAATGATTTCTTTATTTTTGGCTTATTGGGCTATTTAAAAGTAACAAAGCAATTTTTCTAATTTCTCAACTTATACTAAAAAAGTGGCAAAAATGTAATTGAAAAATTTTAGAAATTTTAGAAAATTTATAAAAATAGTTTTTAATATTATTGTGAATTACATAACAGAACTAATTTAATATTTTTTAATACATGCATATTATAATTCATAAAAAAAGCATTCATAACAAAAATTAGCCTGTGATCATAGCAACAAAAAGTCTGTAGAATACCCATGAGTGAGGAGGCCAGAGTAAATTTCAAGAATTTGAAGCTCATTTCCATGAGAAGAATTTTTGCTGAACTTATATACATACTACAGCTTATCGATTATATATATTAATAATTTTTGTTCCCATAAAAAGTTTTTCAAGACAGCTCGGGACAGAAATTAATATTGATTTTCTTGATTTTATGATCCATAAAATCTTAGATTCCCACACAGAAAATTAATTTTATTATATGTTGTATTATTTCTTGCTCGATCGAATTGAGTGTATTCTCTTATCTGATTTAGAGAAGCATTCACTGCCGAATAAAATCGTCAACATGTTTATAATGTCCCTCGCCAATAAATCTGTAGGAATCTACGCGCTCATTAGCATTATACCTAATTTTAATTAAAATCAAGATAGCGGCTCGCCGACTGCGTATAAAATCAGAAAAATCTGTCCCCTCGCGGGAAAAATCCACAAACGGGAGATGGACGCAGAATAATTTTAATGATCATCGCCGCGGTATCAGAGAGGCAATATTAATCAAGCAGCGAGCGGCGGAATAAAATCTGGGCTTGAAATCTCCAATTATAGGATTTATAGGTGCAAAGCGAGTGAGAGAGCAAGCCATACAGGCACAAATAATATCATGGGAGCTAAGCGGCCTCGTCTCTCAGTTTGTGGTAGCAGACATAACAGAGCTGCAATCGCACGAGCTGCCGTTCTAATTAATCCGATCACGAAAGCCACAACTGGCTCCGGCTCCCATTGGGTGTTTTTATTTGGAAAAATTAAAAATCCGGCCGAGCTTAATTCCGAGGCTCGTCCAGTCACGCAACGCCGGAGAGGAGCAGCCGGCGAAAAAAAATTGAAGCCTATAATTTGAAAATTACACGAAGGAGCTGCCGTTGCTGCTCCTGCTGGTGCCCGAGGCTGATCGAGAAGGAGCCAATCTTATTTATTATTCGCGGTGGTATTTATGGCCGTGCTGGCAATTACACCGCCATTGTCACGCCCTGTTTCGAAAACCAGTCTGCAAATTAAGCCGACGATGCAGCCTTGTGCGATTGGCCTGGCTCCGTGGACGCCGCCTGCCAATCACGGACACACAACACACAACCTGATGCACTCTGCGCACCTGCTGATGGCTGCTGTCCAAACGAACCGTCAACGACGTCCAACAAATTTGTAAGCAATTTTGTGCCAACTTAATATTGCTCAAAATTTTTTATTCCCGCAGCCCACAAAATTTTCGTTGCTTATTTTTGCTATGCACGGTCAGGTTTTTTTCTTAAAACATCTTATTTTGCCAAAAAGTGAGCTTTTATTCTTTTGGTATTTCATGAGATCAAAACAAAGTAATTAAAGAGATCGCTAAATATTGTATAATATATTATATTTTGATGTTTTTTAAATATATTTTGGAACATATTATGTAAAAAACTACTTTTCTCTGTGAAGTTTTTAGTCAAAATAAGAATTGACTCCTAAAAACAAATATCGTTTTTGAACTAATTTTAGTTTTTGAACTGAAATAAATTGCCATATTTTTGTGTCTGGATTCAAGTTAGTTTTAATATGAAAAATTTTTAGTGAATATCCAGTCATCAAGTGTTCAACGAACAGGATTTTTTTTTAAACTTTTTGATATTTTTGTTTAAATTAAACATTTTCTCTTATTAATATTGAGAATACTATTCTTCACACTGCCAAGTTTGTTTTGAATTTGATCATCAATAATTCAAATTTTGGTAGCATTTTTAAGCAAAACGTTTCTTCTTTCTTCTCTTTTGACTTGCACTGACTTTTTATCGAGGCGCTAAAAAAAACTGACGCATTTTCCCTGCTGCTAGTTCTAAAAGTGGGAGATTTTTACAGCTATTTAAAGAAGTCTTTTAAGCGCTTTTAAGAACAGTCTTCGCTGTGTTTTTGCAGGAATGTTAATTTTGATCACAAGCATAAATTCTCAATTCGCGCCTCTTCGAAGCACTTTCCAGGGGCTCTTTCTTTCTTGTTTTCCTCTCTTATTCTCGGTGGCAATCGCTTCAGTGCTGCCGACTTGAGTAATTGCTTCTTGCGCGGCTGATTACATGAGACGCTGTTCACTGCATTTACACATCTCACTTGTTCTTCGGCAGCGCACGTTATTTAAGCTTTTAGCCTCCTGCATTTTTGTCTGCCAAGTCGCCAACATCTCCCTAGTGCGCGATCTTTGTGAATAATCAGACGTCTAATGCGTTGCTAATTCAATACCACACCTTAAAATTGCTCAGTGCTAAAAGACTTCAAGTGGTACAATTTTTAATGTTATCGACATGCTGTACAGGCTACATATTAGCTACAAAGTAATTTTATATTTGGCCACGTTTATATTTTCAGAGTTCTTTATATTAATCAGTCAAAAAGGAAAAGAAAATAAATGAATTTTGAAGTCAATCAGTTGTGAAAAAAATTGCATTATTTGATATTAAAAAATGAATTATTAATCGATATCATTTTTTTTATTAGGCTCTATAGTTGCTTTTCATTTTCAATACTGCAATCAATGAAATCAATCATCAATCCCTCCCTCAGCAGTCGGCAATATAATAATAATAATAATAGTAATGCAAAAAAGTTTTTCTTCAATGGTTAAAAGATCAGCATTATGAAGTAAGCAAAGCGTCCGCTTCAGTCAGCAGGGAGCAGCACCATGCAGAATATAAAGAGAGAAGAGACTTTCAAATATTTTGTTTTGCCCCGAATTTTTATATTAATAGTTAAGCATGCGAAAACAAATTTCTCAACCATTAAAATCGTGCTATAGAGTACCACTTATGAAACTTATGGTTGAAATTTGATCGATGTTTTCATAAAATTAATAAATTGGAATAATTTGTTGATGTGAAAATTTTTTGCTCTCCATTGCTTATACAAGAAACAATTATCAAAATTATCCAACTATCTAAAAATGATAGAATTGAGATAATAAAGCTGCTAAAGATGCTCTTACTGCCTACATTATTTACTGTCTAGAACCGCTTGCTTGCCATCACGCAGCACCTTTGTAAACCGCAGCAAGAATGTATAATTTTTTTTCAATGTTCCAAAAATTTTAAAATTATTAACCTGTGAATATGAATTAGAAAAAATAATTGGTGAAACAAAGAAAAAGAAATAAATGGAATTCAGCTAACTTGATCAAACTTCTAATGGAAGCGATTACTTTTGAATGTATTGTACAAAAGTTTCAGTTATGTAATAAACATACAAATGTGAAATTTTCTTAAAATCATATTAAGAGTAACTTTCAAAGATATTTTCAAAAAATTTAACTTGCGAAAATATTGAATGAAAAATTGTATTGTGTTTGAAATGCGACTTAAAATTTATTTGCATCACTTTTTCATGTCAAATATGTACTTGCATCCAGTAAAGCCCTTGGACGTCATTGCATTATCAATGGCCTCTTTGAAATCAGAAAATGGCACTAGCCTGTGTTTAGGAGGTTGCAGCTTCTTCTCGAGAATCATCCACGTAATGTCCTCATACATTTTGGCCCACTTTTCGCTGCCTTGGTTTTCTTTATTCCACCTGGTCATCCAGTAGCCAACAAATCGGAGATCCTTGAAGATCAGGGCAGTGGTGGGCACAGTCAGAGGTTCCCGAGACATTCCTCCGTACGTGACCAAAACGCCTTTGTTGGCCAGCTGCCGGATGACCTCCAAGGCATTTTTACCTCCGACACAGTTCAAACCAAGCACTGGTTTTGCAACTGATTTACTCTTGAAAATGTCTGTTGTCCTGTGAAATTTAATTGAGCATTAAATCCAGGTACTTCGAATATTTTCAAGCTAGTGCATTTCAAGCATTAAAAATAGACATTTTTTTTTAACATTTCAAAAGGTTATTTTATCTGTTATCGTAAAATTAAAATACCTCAATTCCTCTTCAGTCAAGACAACATCAGCACCAAGATTTTCCAATTCTTGTTTCAATATGTCGATATCAGGCCTATTGCGAACAATGTTTACGGACTTGATTCCCAACGCCTTGCACATCTGAATCACACTCTGTCCGACAGCACTATTGGCTCCGTTTTGAATGACGACATCGCCACCGTTTAAAGAGACAAAGTCCTTCAACATTCTGTAGGCAGTGCAAGGATTCACACTCAATGTGGCAGCCTCTACAGGGCTCAAGTCTGATGAGACCTTTAATGTGCAAAGTAATATTAAAATTTTTATTCTCTTTTATTATTAATAACGTAATACCTTAAAAATTTGGTGTTGAGGGCAGACGGCATATGTGCGCCAAGTGCCCCATGCATTAATTGCAGGCAAAACTCGGTCACCAACTTTGAGCTGCGTGACTTCTGACCCAACCTCCACAATTTCACCGACACCTTCGTTTCCTCCAATAAAGGGAATGTCTGGTTTTACGGCGTACGAGCCTTGGATTGTGTTGATGTCGGCGGGGTTCACAGTAGCTGCCAGCATTTGAACTTTGACCTGCAAGAAAATTTGCAACATTTAAATAATGTATCATAAAATTTCTCGGTAGATTTTGATTTATTCAATTTTGCAATAAAATTACATTTTTATTTAATTATCGTAACTACATATTATAATTTTGTGTCGTAATGTTCAGAGCAAGCAAAGTATGTACCTCGTCGGATTTAAGACTTGGCAAAGTGTCTTCCACCATGGATAACGATTTTATCGGCTCTCCGTATTGTGTCACAATTAATTTATGGCAAACTGTCGACTTTTGACGGCGGACATGGTTGAAAATCGAATAAATCGGCACTGCGGTTCGCCGAAGGAATACTCCAGCAGCGGCCATTGTTTATGTTTTGAAGTGCTCGATTTTGCCGTTGGGGCGCTGTTGACAGGTCTCAACCAATGACAGGAAAGTATTTAGGGATGAGGGAGGACTGGAGTCAACAGGCGCGAAAAATTCCAGTCTCAAAAGCATGGACCTAATAATTTCATCTAGTAAATCAATGCTCAAAAGCTCTTCACTCTTTTCGTCTCCGATCTCCGATATAAAAAATTTATTGAAATTGATCATTGTTCTTAACGTCTGAAATTAAAATGTGATTGATAAAATGTTCAAAAGCTGAATTGATAGCTAATTCCATCTTTTGATATTATAAATGTTTTTAGTTTTATGCTAGAGTTGATAAAATTTGAAAGTTTACAATGCAACCCTTGATATAACATAATCTATAGAGCGCTATAGAGTAAGATTCCACAATTTACAAAAAAGAAAAAAAATAATAATTAATGTTTTTTAAGCGGTAACTTTTGTGATAGTTGAAAAAATTAAAGTTTATTTTATATTTAGTGTCAGACTGGTGTCAGATTTATCCAATTTTTACAGATCTTGGAAAACAGACAATCAAAAAGAGTAATACTCTTTGTCAGTATGTCAGTGACTTCTGAGCCTGAAGTGAACAAAATGAAGTACATAATTTTAATTTATCAATTACTAATACAAATATTTCAGGAAAGTGCAACAAAGAATTTATTATCTTATATTTACATTCATTTCTTCAGTTTTTTTTTCATTTTGCTCTAGAAATTAAATACACAAACCTTAGTAAAAAAAGAGTGATAATAAAGCTTACTTTTTTGCAAGAACGAAAGAAACAAAAGTTTTCAATTAAAAACAATATACATGATGCATGTATGTTTCGACGGAATAGAGATGTCAAAGGATCAAAAGATTTAACTAAGCTGCTTTTTGCTTCAATCATTTATGTCTACTTTTTAGCAAACCAGTAAATAAATATTAAAAGCTTCCAAGAGCTATATGATGGAAAACAGCAACAAGAGCAGCAGCGGTGAGAATTTTGTGCGACTTCAGTCTAGGTAAGGCCTGCTTTGAGCAGTGCGGTCACTCATTGACATGCAGTCGCTGAATCTCTTGCGACACGTCGTCCAAGTCCTCTTCAGTAGAGGGAGATCGAACGTCCTCAAGGGAGCGAGATCGAAACAGTGGCGTTGTCGGCGCCACCAGCAGCAATGGAACCTTAGGCTCCTCTTCCGGCGTGTCCCCATTTTCACTTTTTGTTCGCACACGCTCTTCTCGCCGCCAAGGGATGTTGTATGGCTTCATGTGGTGTTGCCTGAAATAGCAGAATACAAAATAATTAAGCGTTACTTAAGGTAAGTCATATCAAGTTCTTTCAATAATAAAATTTTTTTTTTTGAAGAGCCACTTTTCTTTTGAATATTTGTTTTGAATATAAATCTAATATCAATTAATGGATTTGATTATGCCCATTAAGATAGAAATTCTTTTCAATTCATTTTGTTAAAAAAAAAAATAGTTACCTGTGTGAGTTGATAGAAAGCTGCGCCAGTTTTGCAGGACAGCTGCGTCTGTATGGGGTGGAGAGGTTGGCATTTTGGGAGGCCAAGAACTCTCCCATCAATGTCGTGGGAGCCACACAGAAGAGAGTCCTGCTCCTGAAATGGTTCTCCTGGCCCTGGCACACTCCCCGGCACACGCCGTGCACTGCCGACTCGGCCCCTGACAGGTTCCACGTCTGGCACGGCTGCAGAGCGGCCCTCTCGCAGCAGCCCTGCAGTCGAAAGTGCTCCAAGTGCTCCCGCAGAAAAGTTGGTCTTGGGGTCACTCTGCTTCCACTCAGCAGCCCTAGTTCCTGGATGGCGTCATTTAAGCCGGCAAATGGCCCTGTTTCGCTCGCCATGCTATTCAAACTAAAGGGAAAAAACCTGATTTAATAAATCATTTTGTTGTGCTTAAACAAGGGGAGGCACATGTAGTCATAATAAAATTTAACAATTTTAATTTTTTTGGTGAAAATCATAAGTTTTTTTTTAAACTAAAAAATGCCATAGCAGATTATCAAAACACCTGGTTTTTAGATCAATAAAATCTAGAAAGAACACGCAAAATTTTGGCATCTTCAAAATAAAATTATTTTGCAGATTAAACGAGGGAGTTTTGTGATACAAGATGTTTAACCCTCCAGTTGATATAAATATTTCCATTAAAAAAAAGAAAAAGAAAAGGAATAAAACGGAATAAAATATTTTAACTTATCTCCATTTCTAAACCTCGAGTTTGTGGGCTTTTAACGAGTTAAAAAAGCATTTTCCCCTAAATAAATAAAAAGGATAAAAAGTAAAAAAAATTAATATATAAAAAAAATTTATTCCAGACGGTTTTTTTATAACTATTCAATTCAAGTACTGATAAGATTTACGTTTAAAAAAATGCGAAACAAGAAATGAAAATCAAACGATCCTCATACAAAACCATCATCTCTCCTTTCTAAAAATTCGAGACTTTTTACTTTTGTTTATGCTACGCAAACTAACCCCCCTGAGAGTGCGTTTAATTTCTCAATGCAATCATACAAAATTAAATGAAATCCTCCAAATCCTCTGGCACACAATAGAGATGAAAGTTAGAAATTTTCCTGCTCGGATCAAAACCTATAGTCCGAGGATCAAAATAACAAATTTAATAGCTCGCTCATACATTTTGTCGTGCGAGCGAGCGATGAGAACGAAAGGAATGGAGTGGCCCTCTCCAGCGAAGGTCCCGATTGACCCAAATTGGCAAGTCCCGCAGGAGTTTCTGCGCCTCACCTGAGTCTGCACGTGGGTGTCACATGCGTCCGGACGCGAAATAGGACACGTTTGATACCAGCTTGTCCGAAATCGTTGCGTCCTGTCCAGATAAAGTCGCTGCAAAAGTGACTGCTGTGACTCGCCCTTCTTGTTTTGCTTTTGCATTAAACCCTTTTTACGCGACGTTGCCGCCAATCAGGCAGTCTCTCGTCTATTCAGGCCGGCCCGCATTGCGAACATTACCGATTCTTGCAAAACGATTACAAATTGTTATTACCATTTGGAAAACTGACTTAAAAGTGCCAGTTTTACCTTTTTAATGATTAAAACAACTAAATCAATTAATTCTGAGGTAAAATCAAATAATATTTTGATGTTGTTCATTATTTATTTACAAAATTTCTGAACTTGTAACTGAAAACCGGTATATTTTGGCTCGTTGCGGTTTTTTGGCCTCTGTTGTGCCTTATTTGGCAACGCCGCACACCTGCAGATGTGCTTGCCCGAGGCCGAACGATTCACGGAGTGTTTTGTTTTCCCTTCGAAAATGATTCGGCCCGACCTGGAAATTTTGATTTACGACTGAACTTTTGGCATTCAGGTAATTTTTTCGTTGTTTATAGATAACTGGCAATACACCCCTTTGACCCTAAGTGTCTTAAAACCGTCGCTCTTGTGTTTTCTTGAAAAACTCGGTCATCTCATCTACCCCAATGATTGTCATTCTGTTGAAGTGGTTTTGTCTTACGAATTTTTTTCCTTTAAATCAACTGCAGGGACGTTGGAGGCATGGAATTACATTGGCACTTTGCAAACATGGGGATGCATATATTGATTTTTGTACTTATTTAAATTTGCAATTTATCCTGATTATATACATACGAATTATAAGCGAATTGTCACTGTTTAATTTGTGACATTGTGTAGTATGTTTTTCAACGTTTTCAAATAATAGGCTATGCTTTAAATTTAACTCTCGGGATCTTTATCATGAATTATAGTAACATCTCAAATACATACATAATTACTTTAAAAATTGTACAACTCAAATCACATCATTTTTGTACAATATATTTTTTATAATTAATTTTTAACTTTTATTGATCTTTGAAGGGGCGATGTTTTTAAAAGTGAATTAAAAATATTTTACCAACAATTAATTTCAGGCATGGCTGCAAGCAAGGTGCCGGACTTCAGCTATTCTTGTGAGATCTGTGGGCTCGAAGGGCTCAATGATGAGCAGCTGCGCACCCACATGTTGTTCCAACACGTTGAGGGCGCCGTCTCTTGCCCTTTCTGCGACCTTGGGGACATCTCGGCTGACGAGTTGATGGTGCACGTGAACAGCACGCACCTTGAGTACCTGACGCCTGAGCATGAGCTGATGGCCTTCATTGACGATGACGACCAGCTTCAGTACTCGACTGCTTCTGCTGCTTCACCCGAGATTGAACTCGAAGGCAGCACCTCTGAGCCTTACTACAGCACCTTGCAGCGATACCTTGAAAAGGCAAAAGTCCACGAAGACAGGGTAATCATATGCATATTAAAATTGGGCTTATTTCATATTTTATTCTCCTTTTTTTTATCAAAAATTTTGTAGAAATAAAACTATGAATTTTATTGTTTTTAAATATCCTTTCATAAATAAATATTGCACTTTAAATATGAAGAATTTACAAGTCAATTTACAAATTCAAATTATATTCATATTATCAAAGGTTTTATATTTATTTATTTACAAAAAATCATCTTTATAAACAGAAATTAAGTTAATTTTTTTATTGCAGCAACTTGAGGAGCTACCAAAAGAAAATGGGGAGACGTGGACTTGGGACCAGCAGCATAATAACAACCTCAACAACAATAACAACAACAATGATGATGAAGAAGAAGAAGGAGAACCACTGGGCCCACCAGCTCCACAGCATCTTGTTGAGAAAAGACAACCCCAAGGGTCACCCCTTCGATCTCAGATGTCTCTTAATTTGAAGCAAAAATCTAGTCCGGCTAAGGTTGTAGCACAGGTAAATTCCTGTTCAATAATTAGATTGTTAGATGCTGCTCCACACTTGACAGATCAATGTCTTGTTCTATATACAGCTCAATTTTAGCTGACAGCCAATCAAACCATGTCTAGTCAATAATTGATTATTGATCAATATTAAATTTTATACATATTTATCTTTTATACACAATAACTTAATTAATTTGCTTAGGTGGAACAGCAATGTCCGCTGTGTCCTTTCAAACACTCATCGCCAGTATTACTTGAAGAGCACATCAATCGAGCCCACTTTGATCTCACTAGTCCCTCTTTTCCTCCTGCCGATCCTACGCCTCACTACAATGGAGGTTGCGCTCCTTTGGCAACTTTCAGCGGAGGTGCTTCTGCTAGACAAAAAGACTACCACTGTCCCTTCTGCAGCAGGAGTTTTTACGACACACCAGACTTGGAACTTCACGTCAACATCGAGCATAAAGACATCCTCAGCCCATGCAAAGTATAAATTAATGCTGTGCTGATTTTATGATACTCAAACAATTTCATCTCTATTAGCCAACAAGTGTCAGATCGAGGGTAGAATCTGGCAGTGCTGAGGGCTGCCCTGTTTGCTGCATGACTGGCTTTAGGGACCATCGGGAAATGACTCGGCACATTGAAGAGCATTTTAATCAAAAAGGTAATAATGTCAAAAAGTAAAATTTTCAAAGCCTAATGGAAAAAATCAGGAGTCACCCCAATCACACCAGACGTGTCTAGTGATAGGATGCTTGCTAGAGAGATCGAGAAACGGGAAAAGGAAGTGAGACGTCAAAGAGAGCAAAAGGAATTTGAAATGCTCAGGGTAAAAAATTTTGTAAATTTATTTCCATATATTTTCAAAAATATTTTTGTCTTAGGCTCAATATGGGATGGACAATCAAGGAAACTTTCGAGAGCAGAGCATGACAAATATGCAAAAAGCAGTATACGCAGGAGAAATGAGTGTTTCTGATTATTATGAGAGACAGTGTGAACTGAAAACAGCTGAGCAAAATGGTGTCGATGATAGCAGCTCTTGCACCAAAGGTAAATTTAATGGTGTTTAACGTAACAAAATTAAGTTTTTTTTTTTTATAAATTCCCTCTAGACCTGGTGCCTAAAATACGAAGCTTCAGTGCTTCGAGCCCTAGTGTGGTGAACACCTTCATGTGCACCACAGTTGACCACTATGCTTCAACCTATGGAGACAAGGGCTGGGGTTGTGGTTACAGGAACATGCAAATGCTGATATCATCTTTGCTGCACCACACTGGGTACAACGAGCAGCTGTACAAGCCCTCCTTGGTTGGTGGGGGAATCTTTGGCTTTGCAGTGGCCAGCTACGATCAACCTAATTCCCACAGTGCGCCTCTTGGAGTGGAGATGGTTTGTTATTATATAAGATCTCATGTTAAAGTACAAATAATTTTTCATTCAGGTCAGCCGAAGTTCAATACCATCAATTTCAAGGCTTCAACAGCACATCGAGTGGGCCTGGCGCCAGGGATTTGACCTGCAGGGCTGTGATCAACTGGGAGGCAAACTCTTCAATACCCGAAAGTGGATAGGGGCAACCGAGGTAGTAACATTCTTCTCGTCCTTAAGAATTCGTTGCCAGCTGGCTGATTTCCATCGTCCGACTGCCCCCGACGGTAGCCACCCAGAGATGTTCAATTGGGTGCTGCAATACTTCCAGAGAAATGATGAATTCAAACCTCCCCTTTATTTGCAACATCAAGGTACTTTAAATTGATTTATTATGATTACAAAGTTCAAGCAATGCCGTTTTTTTCATTAGGCCACAGTCGAACCATTGTTGGAGTGGAACAGTTGAAAGATGGAAACATCAATCTTATTGTTTTTGACCCCAGCCACACACCACAGCAAATGAACCAGTTGCACGGGACGGCAACTGCAGCTGCGGGGATGCGCCTGATCAAAAAATCTTTGGCAGCCATGAAGGCGCGGCAGTACCAGTTGGTGGCAGTTACAGGAATAATGGACACAGAGTATGACTATCAGGTGTGTTTTGTCCCTAATTATGTATTTCATGTTACTGAAGTAAATTTTACAGCAAAGCAAAATACTTCGTTCCATTAGAGTGCCTCAAGACCGATGATCAAGACAGCTGCTTCAAGTGCCCAGTATGCATGCTGCGTTAGATGATGACGACTTACTCAATATGTGATGCAACAAAAGTAGTTAAATTATGCAAAATATTACAAATCTAATCACTATTTCAATGGGTTCCCACTCCGTTGTGTCTGCACGAACTGTGTCCGAGCAATACTTGTTACGCTATTTTTAATTGCTTTGCCTTGTGAAGATGAATCAGAAACTCTACGAAATTGTTATTTGTTTATCAGAGTGGGTCTGCCTATTTGCCTACTGATGTTGATGCCAGCCTTTATTGCTGCCTGTAGATGAATATCTGGGTTTTTTTGTTAGTTTTGAAATTTATTACAAAAAATTTTGCCCGAAGAAAGTTCCTGATTTTTATTGTATTCAAGTTTTTTATTTAAGTGATGTTACATCCACATGTGGAGCACATTTTTACCATGCAGGTGTATGTACTTCTTGTGATCACGAAACGTAGTTTCAACTTGACATGTCCTAAGGAACACTGAAACCAGTAGACTCCACCAGCCACTCCTTGCACCTGGCTATAAATCCATTATCTCTCACCTAACACTCATTTTGCTTGACAACCCCACAAGTCTCCTATTCACAGAATTATTTTATCAAATGCAATAATTATTATTATGTAAAATGCAAATTTTCAAAATTTGGAGCTGACGAACAAAAAATTTAAATAAGTTTATTTTAAAATTCGAACTGCCAGTCATCCATGAAATTATAACACATTAATTATATAAGTTTAAAAATACTCTATGCACTCCCTAATTCAGTAGCCCTAGACAGTGAAATCTTTGAACAATTAATAATAATTATTACTTTTTTTCTCGGTTGAAAAATACATCTAAATTTTACTTTTACCTGATGAATGTTGCTCAACCTGAATTAGTGAATTGCGTTTTGAACTTACCTCTCTTACAATTAATCAAGCAAACATGAATTTTTAAATAATCAAAATTAGCGGGTTTAAAGTTAAAAAATATCAGCCAGTTTGAAATCTTCATTTTTGAATAGTTGTCAGTCAGCTAGAGCATGTTAAAAATATATTTATCGCAACATTGAAAAAGAGAATTGAAATCAGCACCTAATTTTAATAAAAGTTGCAGCTCCAAAAATTTTATGGTCAGATCTAGAAGCAGATACTACACACACACTATTTGGGTAGAATTTCATCACATTCCATAATTCATAATTCACTAAACTGCTCCTGACCGATTGTGAAAAATTCAGTGATAAAAAACAATTGATCGACCATTGTGAAATTCCATGACTAACACACAAATGAACAATAAATTGCATTAATTTGCCACCTACACTAAATAGCATTTATCATTCAACCCAGTATAAAAGCTTTAATTTGTAAAATAAATAATATTATAGTGAGAAGGAAAGTTTTGCGGTGTTTTAATTGAAACGCCGCTTATTTTTGATGGGAAAAATTTGGAGCCAATTATTTTTTAGTAGAATTCAAAAAAAGATATTCTGCGCTAGATATTGTCTGAGGGCTGCAATCAGCTGTAGCCAAAATTATTTAGCAAATGATAAGTACGATTTTAAGTTTTTTAAATAAAAAAAAGTCTGAAGAGAAATTAATTTTTCAAATTAACTAATTAACTCATAAAATAATGACACAATTTTATGCATAATCTGAACCTGATCTGACCAATCATTGCAATTTTGTGTTTATAATAATTTATTTAATAGTTGGAAATGTTGAAAAATATAACCTCTGGAAAAAAATAAATTATGAGAAAAAATATGACTTAATTCATATTTGATGTAATAATAATTTATGTCAAAGTGATTCATATCTTCATGAGTCAGTTTTGTGGCTCCAGGCAGAAATAACTGCAATAAATATTATTGAATTTTTTCTTTTTTCTGCTAAAACATTTAATAATATGTATAACCCAATTGTGGAAAAGCCAAAATCAAATTCAATTATATGTATGCAAATACTCACAAATGATCCCTACATCATGAAATTCATCAACAAAAAAGGATAGTTTTGTTGAAAAAATATACTAGAGGTGAAATAAATTCAAGTGAAATATATTTTTGTATTTTTTTTAACACATAGTTATTAAATTAACATTGAGAACAGATGACTTTGGCAAAGGTGAATTGATAAATTTATCTACAAAAATGTCTACACCTATATATTATGTACATACAACCTCTTGATGTGTATAATTTAATTTAACGGAGAACCAGTACAAGGTCGATCAAATGTTGAATCCCATTTTCCTCATGCATTCCTTGTGCGCCTCGATAAGGTCTTGGCAGTTCTCTTCACCTTTTTCAATAATGCTGGGGACATAAATATTCAGTTAGCATTTTTTACTTCAATTATTATTGCATTATTATGTAACTTAAAATAAGTTGAAACTTACCACTGGTCTCTCGGCTTCTTGGTTTCCGGGCAAGCACAGCACGGTTTCAGCTTTTTGGGCTGCTCCGTGGGTTGTTCGGTCGTCGTTTGAGCGTCCTGAGTCTTCACCATTGTCAGAGGAAAGAAGTTTGAGAAAAACATCGGGAATTCTGTCCTAGTGTTGTCGTTGTCACAGGAGGCTGCGAGTTTCGAAGCGGCGATTGCTTTCAGCACAAAAATGTGTTTCCAGAAACAGCTGGCGGCTGTCAGGCTTTATAGGAGTTCAGAGCGGCACCCCCAGAGCCATCTATGCCATTTTAGCAATGCGCCTGTTCTGTGCAAAACGGAAAGGGGAGCACAGGGGGTAATCAAATTTTGCGCTTACCCGCTCAAAAAATCGTGGATTATTAAGTTAACTGTTTAAAAAGAACTGGCATATTGCTGGCTTTCTGATTCGAAAAAACCTTGGTCTCAAACTGATCTGACCTCTAAAAAGTTCATTACTACTTCCGACTTGCAATGCCATATTTTACCAATTAAGAAATATTATTTTATGAATTTTATGATTAGATTTTTTAAATGATTTTATAAAGAAAAGTGACAGAATTTGATCAACAACTTCATTATTTATTAGTGTCTTGAACACAAGAAGTGGAGGCTAAAATTGTACAGTGGATAAAGCACAAAAATACTTAAACAAGAGTTTTCGCAGAAAATGGGATCGTTATGCAACTCGTCCAGCAAAATCACAAATTATAATAGTCAAAGGTCGTGACCAGACTGAACAGAATATACATAAATTAAAACGCACAAAATAAATAAATCCTGTAAGTCCAGCTTTACAAGAGAGGTATTGTATAAGAAATTACACATCAGGGGCGCATTCAGCCATGCATAAGAAATCAAATCACCTTAACGCTTTGTAACTTATTATTATTAACAACTCTTGATCCATCAATAAATTTTAACAGCTCCACTCTGTATAACCAATAACATAATGAACTACGTTTTTGGAATCGCCATTTTTTTGGTTAAAACATTTATTATTTTATTTTCGAAAGTCTGCTGTTGAGAACTAATAACTTTGGCGCTCTACTTGGTGGAGGCGACAAGGTAGGCGATCAAGTCTCCCCTCTCCTGGGGCTTCTTGAGACCAGCAAACACCATCTTGGTGCCAGGGATGTACTTTTTAGGGTTCTCCAAGTACTCAAAGAGGGTGTCGGGGTTCCATGTGATACCTGCAAGGTGGTACAATTGTATTTCATTAAAAAAATTAATTAAAAAAAGTTTATAAAGATATTTAAAAAAAGGATTGTGCAATTGGATTTCCATATGACATGAACCTTTTAAAAAAAATAAGTATATAATTATGACCACATAAAAAATTACAAAATAGTATGATAATGGGCTTTTCGCAATGCAAACTTCTAATGAGTGTTGCAAAATATACTCATACAGTTTAAATGTACATTAATAAAAAATTATATTAATGCTTAAAAGATTGTACCAATTATTGTACATTGCAGTTATCATAATTAGGGTGAACATGATTTTTATTCAGTGCTCCTTATTGAATTTTGCAATCAGTTATTGATAAGAGAAGCATCATATAAGTCTGGCGCTTAATTTTTCACACGTGTTGGTAATCAGGAGGCATAAATGTTATCAAAGAAGAGGGAATAAGAAAATGAATAAAGTGCAATTTAAATTAAGCCAAGGAATTCAAAGCTGTTGCAATGGGCGTTGCGCAAAACAAGTCGTTGATGACGTAACGATGCACTGCTGGTTGTAAAGTGCACAATAGGAAACTCGTTATTGAGAAGAGAATTAGGCCAAGAGCGATAAGCGTTTATAAGGAATCCCTGTAAAATTACCCTTGGCTTTGTTGGCGTCCGTGTAGGAAAATCCAGCAGCCTGTCCGGTTTTTCTGCCGATCAGACCGTGCAGGTTGGGTCCAGTCTTGTGCTTGCCACCAGCCTCAACGGTGTGGCATTGTGCGCACCTTTGGACGAAAATCTAGGAAAATCGATGCAAATTATTTTAACAATATATTAACATAATTATCAAATTTCAATTAATCACCTTCTTTCCCTTCTCAACATCTCCGGCTGGGACACCCATGGTTGACTGATGCGAGCTGAAAACAGTCTGAAGTCAGAGTCTGGCTAAGGACAGGCCAAGTGCCAATAGCTAGTCTAAATATGGAGGGGCTGGCGCGTGCACCATCCCGCCATGACCCAGATATCATTTTAATCGGTGGCCGATTCTGAGCCCAACTCCCCCACATGTTCGGCGTAATGTCAGACAATCAATTGCAAAGAGGGTGCATCAACCCCAATTTTAATTTACATCTGTATGTCATCCGGATGACGTAATAATGTACGGGGCAAGGGCATGCATTCGACCCAAAGAATTACAGACTTGTTCTTTTCACCCCCGTGGTTGAATTTTTTTTAAACATTTGGGTCAAAAACGTAGAGAAAAATCTGG
Organism: Neocloeon triangulifer; assembly: GCF_031216515.1. NCBI lineage: Eukaryota > Metazoa > Arthropoda > Insecta > Ephemeroptera > Baetidae > Neocloeon > Neocloeon triangulifer. Next base: position 13,794,013 of record NW_026775554.1, on the reverse strand, counting down.
GGCTAGCAATGAGTTGGACTTTGAACACGTACTCGTGTGAAAATATCCCGGAAAATGATGCAAAAAGGGCAAGAATTTTCAATACCTGCAAGAAGACCTTCGGCCGACTCGTAAGGAACGATTTGTCAAAGAATTTTATTTGAAAACTAAGCAAGAATGATGGAAAATCTGCGCAAAACACAAGAATGAATGTAAAACCGTCTACTGCGCACAAAGAATATTAAGTTATATTGGTTCTGAAAGACACCACGCCATGACCAAACTGACCTCTAGCGGCAGAGGGGCGCGATTACATTTAAACATGGCGTAAGTCATATGAGTGCAATTGACGTCTGTGCCTGTTAAAAAATGGAAATAATGAGGCGTAGCAAGTCGTGAGGAGCTTGATTTGCCTAGGAAACAACCCGGGACAATACTTTGTTCTCCAATTCCGCTGCTCTCGCCGATAAAGTGAGTATTCAACGATTTTGGAAGGGTTGTCTTCCCGTCATCGATTAGTTCAATGGTTTTGCACTGTGTTGTATTGTGGGTACGGCTGGCTGCATACATACAAGGCGCCCTCGGGTCTGACTCATACTCCAGATGAGCTGCACACTTTTGTTCAATACTCTTCATGACAACTCCGGGCATTCAAATTGATATTGTTCATTTTCAACATAATAATACACAATGATACCATTTTTAATGAAATTGAGAGGAATCCATTAAAAATACGAAAATACAAAAACGATTTAGCTTCCATAATTATTTTATTGAATTTTTTTTTTTTTTTTTTAAATAAAATTACATTTAGGTTTCAGGTAAATTTTAGCGTACCATTAAATTAAATCACTTTTTTTAATTTAAAAAAAAAAGTTTTCCAGATTTTAAAATAACTTTTCCATAGAAACTTGATACTTCAATATATTGTGGAAGCTTGACAAATGTCGGTGAATTTCTACTGCTTCCTCTGGTGGCTCTACTAAAAATTATCTAGAGAATTTTACCATTGACTCTTGGATTAAAATCATGGGATTTACGTTGCATTAAAAATTTCAATACGGCTAAAACAATTAAAAATATTAATGAACAAATTAAAATTTAAAAAATATTTCTTTAAAAATACAAATAATAAATTTTTTGTTGATTGTGTCAAGAAAAATTTGAGTACCCCGAGTGGGTCAACTGTGGCAAGCGCTGCTGGTCAATTAGCGGTGGCTCCGGCAAGATGAGAGGCGCGGGTGACGTCAGGGGGCGGAGGCTGCAGCCGATCGATTCGGTCTGAGGGGTGACCTCTGTACCCGGCCGTGAGTCACTCAGTGCGCGCCATCCAGTCGCAGCCCCACACCAACCGACCCTTCAATTATTCACTTTGCGTTGCCCCAACCCGCTGCTTACCAAGAAGCCCCGACCCGTAGAGGTCTCACTTCCTACACCAACACCTATCATCTTTCCACTTTGCTGATTGCAAATTATTCACTGACACGGCCCACTTCACATTTTGTCAAGTTTCGTTATGTGTAAAAAATGTACAAAAAATTTAATTAGAGTGTTATTTTCTAGAATGTGAACATTTAATTTCATCTCCACCATTGAAATCGTCTAGACAACAAAGATTTCTAAATTATTTTGTATAATATATATCATCTAACATTCATTTTATTTTTAAATAAAATGTATCGCAAAGTTATCTGTTTTGGTTACATATTTCTTGATGATATCAATTTTTTGTTGCTGTATTTTATTTTAAAGTTGGTTTGGCTCTATTTTCTATTTATATAAATAAAGTAATTACTGAAAAATAAATTAATTTTTAAATGTAAATTTTTTATATTTTTTAGTGATTAAGAAGGAAATATTTAAAAAAAATCTAAAATTAAACTATTCAGTTTTTATCAACTTTGAATACTATATATGTGCAAATATTTTTTATCCAATCATCAATTTATTATTTTTTAAAAGAACGTATGAGTACATCAGTAAAGGCTGACCGGGTGACTAAAAATCGGATTTGGGCTCTAAAAATTTCATTCCGAATGATTCTCCAGACGATGTCAGCCGGATATCATTGCTAGACGACTGGCAAACATATTGAAGCGTATAATAAAAATTACAATAACCAGTCGCAGTTATATTCACGTTGGCAAACAGGAACCGAGAAATCGTTATTCCGCCGTGTTTATTCAATAAACAAGAACCAAAAGAAATGAGGTGCTGCAAAAAAGCACTCTCACAAGATGCGTTCACTCAGCCGTAACTCTCTTCATCCATTACTTTTTTCGGTTTGTTTTCGTTTCGCAACTCGCAATAATTTATCTCAATTCCGATAACTAATTGTGATTTATTCGCGATCACGCCCGAGATAGGCTTAGAAAAGAAATGGTTACGCGGGGGCGGCAGTTGCGGGGCGGCTGCTTTTATTCCACCCCCGTTGAGTGCGTCATGCCCAAGTGGGTCAATCTCGGACTGCTTGCAGAGCTAAAGCACCCAGCCGACGCTGATTCGGGCAAAGTGTGCGTCAGTTGGCCGCTCTCTTTGTTCGCGGGCCGATGTGCAAAAAGTGTCTTCGGTCGCTGCGAATAATAGTTTTTTGCCATTCTGTTCTGCGCATATAAAACGATTGTTCGCTTGAGCGGCGCAATTGAGTGTGAAAATGGTTCAGAAAGTTGGTACGAAAGAATTTTTTACGCAATGCATCGGAATTGAAAGCTTTTATTGAGGCTTTTTTCTTAAAAATCTGCGACACCATTGTGTCAACCGCGACTGAGATAAAAAGAGGAAAGATAACAGGAAATACTATTATTTAAAATTTTTTATCTGAAAATGAGGACCACAATAGCTTATTGTTAAAATAAATTTCATAGTTTATTTTTTTTTCAGAATTATATATTTGATACACTTTAAATTAGGTTCAAATTCATAAGATTGACTATTTGCAATTATTTCGCTCATCATTTTTCAGCTTGACTTATTCAAATAATGTTACACCTGTTAAAAAACAAACATTTATTTTCCCTGCACAATCAATCATATTGATGTGTAGAAAGTCACGTGGCATGGTTTTGCTTTTCCCATTCGTTCACCGTGACAATCTGTGATTTTGGCTCGGAAATGGCCTGCGATTGGCATTCTTTCTTCGTCACGAAAGAAGAATCTCGTCGGCAAAGTTGCGATTCCCAAGCGGCTTTTTGACGTCACGCCCTCGTAAATCAATCAACGTTGCTCCTTCCTTTTTACAGCAGCAAAGATCCCTTGATTTTGGCCCTGGTGCGTCACTTTACGCCTCCGGGAGAGAGTTCGACCACCTTGACCAGCAAACTCGTGTTGGGATGAAATTTCATGAATAAGTAACATAGGATCCTTCAATTCATGAATTTGTTAAGGATGGACACGGAATCAATGCTGGGTAAATTAGATTCTTATTTTGTCTTAAAATTCATTCTCAAACTAAATTTAGTTTTGAAATCCAAGAAGGGTTGGAAGGTTGGCTTTTGATAGAAAAACTAATTAATGTATTTTGCTTTAAATTACAACAAAATTCTTAATGAATTTTTCAAACTATTTACCAACATATAATATAAACTTTTAATGTAGAGCGCATAAAAAAAAATGTGCAAAATTTATTAATTCCATTTCAAGCGTCCTTCATTATAAAAAGTTTGTCGAGTTTGACAATGAAACACTCAGGGGACTCAATTAATTTTTTTTTTACCTGTCTAATTTTTAACTTTAACGCAAATAAAGTTTATCACCCTGACAACTTTTCTCTAGCTAGCCAAGTCCCACCGGAGTGAACCTGCGTGCAATGCGCGCGTCCCAAAAGGCAACGAGAACAAACTGCCGCAATAACTCAGCATTATTTTGCTCAAGATAAACAAAACGGCGCTGCTTCTTCTTGCAGGCTTTTCAGGTGTTCGCAATTCAGCGAGCGTGCCGCAGTCATTGCCTCGGCTCTTTCACAATATGCGACATAGAGTGGGTGCTAATCAACCACCCCACCCACTCTATATTTACGCGAGGGGAAAGACGCAAATTCTGATTCGAAAACAAATTGCTTCTGAGTGAGATTTCTTATGACCAGCAAAATCTTACCGTTTCTTTTGTCAAATCGGCACACGCTTGGAATACATTTAATCACTAATATTCTTTAACGATTAGTAAGTTTTACATCTCTAGAAAATTTAAAAAAAAAATTATGGAAGTAAGGCATTATTTGATTAGAAATTCATGGTTTTATATAAATCTATTGATAAACAATTAAAATTTTGATTAAATTTTCATCACTCTGCTAAAAAAATATTGGAGACCTTTTTTCACTTTTGCGCTTTTGTGGTATTAAATCCTTCTGGGGATTTTATTATTACAAATTCATGAGTAATATAAAATTAAAGCCTTTTTACAATGTTTAAAAAAAAAAAATTACTATTTTTCCAGACCTATTTGCACCTTAATGGTGGATTTTATGATGGCCTACTATGATTGCCGTGGGAGTAATAATTATAATAATTTTTTCTGGTATCAGATCTTAATATATTAAAAACTTTCATAACCTTTGAATTATTTAACCAATTTCATCATTATTTTTTTTTTACATGCGCACTCGTCTTTTCTTTATAGAGAAGACTACCTGAAGTAAGCCACTCACCTCCAGTCAATACTGTGATCCCGTGTGTGAAGGAAGAATTTATTTATCTTTGGCATGAGACGGTGCTTGTCATTTTTCATTGTCTGCCACTCCACGTTCTTTCTCCCTTCTCTCTTGAGGAGAGATATTTCGCTCATCTTCCTCCTTCTCTCAGAGATAATGACATTTTTCCTACTGAACAAACTTCTTTCTGCACAGGCCAGCCTTAGTGAAAGGCAATTTGGCGTGCAACTTATATTTTCTATTTTGGCCTTGTGTTTTTTTTCCACCGAAACAAAAAAAAGGCTCCTTCTTTGATGGAAAAATTTTCCTGACGTTGTCCGTGGCTGAGATAATTGAAAAAAGGTTTTAAGTTCCTTTCATCTTCTTTCTGAAAAAAAATCGATTTATCTGTAAAAATTATTCATCTTTTAAGGGAGTAAAATTTTCTGTCTTGAGATGAATTAAAAAAATCACTTATTTATTGAATTTTGTTCCTGTTGAAAAAATATATTAATTTACTAACTTCAAATTAAAAAATTCTACGACGCTGAAAATAGGATTACTCTAAATGATTTTCAGTTTTCAGCCGAAATTATTCTGTTTTGACGCGAGCGCAGGTATCAACGAAATCCGCAAGTACGTCATCTATCTTGATAGCGCGGTCGTCTCTTTGCATCTATTAACGAGATATAAAGAAATATTTGGACTTTAATTCGCACATTATTTGATCACGTAGTATTGATAATACCTGCTTATCTCAAAAACAAAAACCCTTCAGATTTTGAATCACACGCGATGGAGCTGTTTCAATTTAATTTATATTGTGCTCAAGGATGACGGCGGGTTCGTCTGCAGACACAGCTGTGAAAAGCGTAATTCATAAATTTAGTTTAAATTAACTTCGGCCAAAATTTTGAACTGTTTCAGGAATTGAGATATCCAAAATGCGTGTTTCTCATTGCATTTTATGAATTTTTTGAGCGTTTGTGCCGAAACGGCATCCGATGTGAGTTTTTAAATTTGAATTCGTGAAGTCGCTTTTTGCCAATTATATAATCATTTTAGCCGTCTTGTCTATTTATTTGGTTTACTCACTGGACTTCAGCGAAAACGCTGCGACCACTGTGTACCATGCCTTCCTCGCCGTCTGCTTTTTCACTCCTATTATCGGCGGAATCGTTGCCGACAGCTGGCTTGGCCGATTCAAGTTCTTATTCAAGGAAAATTAAATTATTTTTAATAATCAATTTTTTCTAGAACAATCTTTGCTACCTCCTTCATTTACGTTACGGGCAGTTTGCTTGTGTTAATGTCGTCGTTTCCGTATTTTGCCAGTGCTGCAAAGTATAAACAATATAAAAAAATTATTAATATATATTAATCATTTGAAAAAATTTCACTGCAGCGTTCTCACTTTCATTGGAATAACCTTGGTTGGTTTCGGATCTGGGGTGGTTTCTCCCTGCGTCTCGGCCTTTGGCGGGGACCAATTTGTGCTGCCCGAGCAGGAAAAATATCTGCAAAAGTATTTCTCCGTTTTCTACGTTATCATGAGTTTCTCTGGTCTGTTGGCCACAATCATGTCTCCACTTTTGAGATCCGACATTCAATGCTTTGGCGAGGACACCTGCTACCCCATGTCGTTTGGCCTCGCAGCAATTTTTATGGTGGTCGCCGTTGGTAAAAATACAATGATATATGATTAAAAATTGCTAATTCTTGAGTTAGTTGTTCTTAGTTTGGGTATAAAGTCTTACAAACACAAGGCTCCTGAAGGAAACATTGCCTTGGACGTCACGAAATGTATTTCTGTAAGGAAAAAAAACAATCAATTATTGCAATCAAATAAAATATTAAATAATTAATAATTTTAGCATGGTGTGGCAATGAAAGTTAAAAACTGGCGACGAAAGGAGAAAAGGGACCACTGGCTTGACTTTGCGGACGATAAATTTGATAAAAAACTAATCGCAGACACAAAACTGAGTTTCAACATTCTGACTTTGTTCGTGGCGGCGCCGCCGATTTTCTGGGCCTTGTACGATCAGAAGGTTTCACTTCGATAAAATTTTACGCATCATTTTTAATGAAACGATTGTCAGGGATCTCGCTGGACGTTTCAAGCGACACGAATGGACTGCGCTCTGGGCGAATGGAACGTGAAACCTGACCAAATGCAACTTTGGGGTCCGCTGCTCCTCGTCGTTCTTATTCCCATTTTCAATACCGTCGTTTATCCGCTCTTCAAAAAAATGAAAATTCTACAAAAACCGCTGACAAAAATGACCGTTGGAGGGATCCTGGGCGGAGTTGCGTTCGTTTTTTCGGCCGTGGTCGAGCTCACCATCAAGCCGACCGACGCCGTGATGCCCTCGCAAGGAGAGGCGCAGCTAAGGCTGTTCAACACCCTGGACTGTCCAATCGTCATTTCCTCTGAACCAGGTACGGCTGTTGAAATCGACCCGTTTGAAATCAGTCCTCTGGAGGCGTGGCAAAATTTGCACATCGCTGCCCAAAGCAACCAAACTTTTCAGATCAGAGCCCAGCCTGCAAGTTCATGCAATCCTGCATTGCTTGTGCAGGATTTTAACGTTCACATTTCTCCGAATACGGTGATTTTGCAACAAATAAGTCTAATATGTCAAGTTTGTTTTAAAATTAATCATACAGGCACAAAGTTATGCTTTCCACGACGGATTGGTATCGGCGCCTCAATTACAATTTTCGGAAAAATTCTTTGAAAGTCCAGAAAAGTCACAAATCGGAAATGGGAGAGTTAGGTAAAAATTTAGCCTTATTTGCGGATGATTAAATGTACCATTAAATCATTATTTATTTCTTTGCAAAAGGGTTCTGATGAATGCTGACTCAACGGGAGAAATATCTGTGAACTTTATTGGCCGATACAAATATACTTTCATACTGAATGGCGCAATTGCAGTTTCTGAAATCAGTGAACTGGTCGCAGACGAGTAAAAATTATTTCCAGATTTATTTCCTGTAAATTTTAATTTTTTTAAAGGTACATAATTGAACTGAATGGGGCCACTATAAGCACGACAAAAATTAAAACCGGCGGCGTTTACACTTTCATTGTCAACCAAGCAGTCTCCAGCAGTAAGAGCAGAGAAAATCTCGCGATTTTCTGCCATTTCATTATAATTTGCCACATTTTCTAGCTGAGGTGGCCAAATATGAAATCACACCAGAGAATGCGGTCAATGTGTTCTGGCTTGTGCCGCAATATTTTGCCATCACCTCGGGAGAGATTTTATTTTCCATTACTGGACTTGAATTCGCATTTACTCAGGTGAAAATGTTTTAAGGAAATTCAATAATTTTGAATTAATTTGCGTTAGGCGCCCGAGAGCATGAAGACGGTGATCGTGGCTGGGTGGCTAATTGCTGTGGCGTTTGGCAATATTATAGTCATAATTGTGGCCGGTGCCCAACTATTTGAAAATTTGGTAATTTGATTAATCAAGTTAAAAAAAAGATTCAATACTTATAAAAACAACTGATTTTTCAGATATGGGAATACGTCTTTTATGCGGGGCTTATGTTCGTGAGCATATTTATTTTTGCTCTGCAGGCGATGTACTACAAAAACGTGTCTTTAGATGAACAAGGAACGGAGGATAAAAGCGACCTCGAAATTAAGGAAAAAGAGTGAAGCGTGTAAATTTGTTATGATTAAAGAATTGGCTGTATTAAATTTCAACATGACAGTAAAAAAATTGATTGGAAAAAAAATAAAAAGCCTTAATCTTTATAAATGCGTATTGCGTAGCTGAATTTTTTGCTATAGCTTCTGAAAAAAAAAAAATCCTCACATTTACCCTAAAAATAACAATTTTTTTTATGTCTTCATATCAGATTTTTATGTTGTAAAAAAGCATGCATGAAAAAATTTACTTCATATTTGCGTCTGGTAAGAATTAATCGATAAACCCTTTTCTGTACATTTAGCGTGGTATTTCTAAATTAAAATTTTTGGCTCGCAAAACACGTTCAATTCAACGTGGTTCCGCAATTACACGACTCGAGTTTACAAAGCAGAAAACAAAACGGGTGGAAAGAAAAGGGCGTTGTAGATTTTCCAGCCGATTTCACTTTCTGAGGCCGCGAGCCACAAACGCGGAGACGCAGTCTGGAGAGCGCTTCTTTTCATTTTCGCACTCATCTGGGACTTGTTTCTGTTAGCGAAGGGCCGGGGCGGCGCGGAAAAGCAAAAGAGTAAAAAAGAAGCCCAACCTCGGGGCGAATGTGTTTGTGGAGAGCGCGAGCAGCGGCGGCAGAAGGGCGTGCATATTGATTTTTGCGGGCCAGAGGGTATCAATGCCGCAGCCTCCCTGCTAGCACACATCCCCTTGCTCGACTCATGCGCCCGCCCGTCCGCCGAGCCCATTGGCCGACGCGCACGCCAACGTCAGCCTTGCTCAATTTTGTATCGATTTTCGCGATGATTTTCTTTCTCGGATTCCAACGAATGGAAACAAATTCGTCCCACTTTCCACGTCACATTCGCTCCCGCGTTCTGTCGCGAATCGCTTCATAACTGTATTGATGAGCCAAATTGTAAAATAGGTCACGAAGTTGCTGTGCTATTTTTATTTTGTTTTTAATTGCAGTTTATCTTATTTTTCAATGGAAAATTTCTGGTGCGACAAATCGGGCCGTTTTAAATCAGAAATAGACGCGTGGGAGTCTTGCCGAGTGGTTGCATAACCAACGAGTCGCTATCTGGAAAGCTCACCCAGGAGCTTTGTAACTTTATTGCTTCTCCACTTTATGTGATATGATTCAGGAGATGGATGAAGGTAGATTTTGCCAAGACAGTCAGCAGTAAAAAATCTGGATTCCAGCTGTCTAGCGTCAAGAGGGACTACTGTTTTGCAAAATTAAAGCCCCTACTGTTTATTTTTTTTTTGTATCCTTTTTTAGCATCATAAAAATGGGGATGAGAAAAGTTTTGAGGATTTCCATTCTTGAAAGATTTTGTTATATTTTCTTGATAAAATAATTGCAGTACCTTCTGAACTAAAATAATTTTTCAAAGAAACGTTGCATTTTTCATAAATCCTTTTGTTAAAGTTTATTGCTAATACAATATTATTATTTATTTATTTATTTATTCTCCAATCATGGTACATACAACGCAAAAAAAGTACACTGTACAAAAAAAGCGGAATCATGCATCGACATACAAAAGTACAAGCATATAGACAAAATAAAGAAACAAATAATATCAGCAAAATGTTATTATTTCATTTGCAGTTTTACATTTATTTTATTTAAAAGTACCAATCTGTACAAAAACCGAAAGCATATCATGTCTCGCTGCGGAGGATTGGATCTTTTTGATCTCGGAAGTTTGAGCAAAATTATTGCTAATGATGGTGCCGTTGTTCAACAGTTTTTGTTTTGGTCCAATAATTTATTTTCAACAATTGAATTTAATCAATGTGATGTAAAAATTTGGATAGATTAACAACAATAACAAATAAAAAATGAACCACCACTGGAATAGGAAAACTAATAATTATAAGGGGGATGTTTAAAAATTTAAAATATCCATATAAGCCTTTTTTAAATTCGATAAGGCTAACACGTTAAGTTAAATAGTTTGAACTTATACATTTTTCACTAAATTTGTTATTAATACACACCCCCTTTTAATTCCAGAGTGGAAAGATTAAAAAAAAAAAAAAATGAAAACCTAGGCTGCAAATCAAGGGCAGAATTTTTCTTGTTTAATATAAATCTCATTTAATATGTTTTAGTAAACATTTTGCTATCGAATTTTAGTTTAAAAATACCATTTACATCACTCTATTTCAGTACGATTTGAAAAATTTTTCCAGAATTTTTCCAACCCCTTTGTGCTATATCTTTTGTAACGACCTATATCCTAGAATCCTCCTATTCGGAAACACGTCTGTATAATATATTACAAGTTATACAGCCAGTATAAATTTCAATTTTGGGTCGGCAGCTCAATTTCCCCGCAACCAAATCCCAGCCATGCATTTTTAGTCATTTGTTTTGGAGAAATATTGCGTGGGTTCTCGGGTGTCGAGTTGAGCAGCAGCTCGCGATGACCTTTCCCTGCGCCGTCGGACGGTGCGCCGGCGCTCCACTGACGTCACCCACTTTCCTCTCCAGCCAGAATTTTCCACCATCTTGGGTGTCAGTCAGTGCAGCAGGGCCCCCCGAGCGACGGCCTCGTCGAAATGTGCGCCCCAGTGAGAGCCCTGGGCCCTGTCAGGGGATTCGCTCGACCTGCCAGGCTCTAGTGCCCCAGTTCGAAACAAAAACACTTACTTTGGCACTCGACTGTAGCGACAGTCACTGTGCACTTGACTTTCGTGTCCAGTCCACCTGTTAAAAGAAGCACCGACCTGTGATTGCAGAACCCAACAAAGATGTCGTCGGTGAAGGTGGCGGTCAGGGTGCGTCCCTTCAACAACAGGGAGACCTCGAGGGAATGCACCTGCATCATCGAGATGGCTGGAAACACCACAAGTAAGTACAGCTTCTTTTATTTTTCTTTAGGAAATTAAATGAACAAGCAGAATTTAATAGCAGCCCTTCCTTGGTAGTTAAATTTTACCGCACGTCTTGTTCATTTAATTTTCAATTGAATTTTCCAGTAAAAGATTATAATTTTGAGCACCAACAAAATATCAAGAAGTTATGTAATTGAAATTTTAAAGAGCAGAATTTAAGGGAAGAAATTTTTTGAAATGCATAGAGATCAAATCAATTGCGATTCTCAGAAATTAAATAATCATTGCTTAAGATTTTGGTAACTGCTAAAATTTAAAAATATATTTCACAAATATTGCATTTGTTTCTTAATGAGTTCTTGTCATTTTTCATTAAACTGATGAAGGCATTATGAAGAATTCAATTTGCCCCTTCCTTTACTTTAAATAGACGTTTTATCTATATGGACAATTTAAACATTTATAATTTTTAATTATAAAAAACAAAACAAAATGCAAGGAATTTTCACGTGGAAAATTTTATTTTGAATTTTCTATACCCCATTTAACTCATTTTCTGGCCTATATGTTTTCATACTTTACGCTCCACCGTTGCGGAGCAAAATTTTCTAGCGGCCGCAATCGATCTCCACTGTCGCCCTTTTCAAATGAATTGTTCTCCGTGTCTGCAACTCCAGTGTGCGTGGGCTGCGAATTGACGTCCGCTCCATTTACCATTCCGTAGCAACGTCATTTCGGTCTCGCAGGCAATCACCCCTCTTTCTCGTTCCGGCAATCGCTTAATTCGCAATTAACCAACACTCGATAATGAACTGACTGTGCAAACCCCATTCCGGCCATGTTGCCAAACATCTGGCGCCATTCAGCGCAATACGGGCATGAAATCTCGTGCCAATTGCCAAGCTTTGTGCATACAAACTGAAGCACTGCACAAACGGAACAAGGTCGACACCAGTTTCCTCACAGTGCTTGTGCAGAGAGTAAAGTCCAGTTTGCTTTTTAATTACCTCACGCCCAGAAATGGAATTTCGCGGCTGTTTGGTCCCGAGAGACTGTTTATTTTGCGTGGCTTAAAACTCGTTTAAAACTCTGGACATGATGAAGATTAAGACCTGGTTGGTCTCGAGCAAGCCAAACATAAATTGCGGTTAGTGGTTTGCCTAAGTTTCCGGCCTATGGTGCTCAAGAGGTAAAATACTGCACATTTCTCTACAATAAAAATCCAATTTTGTGGTCAATATAAATTAATTTGAGCCCTGAATTTCTCTCGCCTTGTTAAATCTGAAATCGCATATATTCAAAATCCAATTATCACCACCCGACTCTTGTGTGCGGGGATTTTTCGCGGGTATATTATTTTCTGTTTGTTGTGTAATCTTGGGGCGGCAGAATAATTCCATTAAGCCTGTGATGCAAATACATATTTGTGGGTCTTCGGCTGGCCGTTTGTTTAGGCGCTTGGGTCCAATTAGCGAACGCAACTTGCCACCCGGGGGATGTTTTCATTGAGAGCAATTCATGTCAGGCTGCGTCGGCGGGCATCAAACTTGGAAATGAGAGCTTAATGACGCGAAACTGGACGCTTTTTAGCTTTCAAAGGGTCCAGTTTTAATTGCTGTGGTGGGCGAGAGCACTCAAAAGTCTCTGAGTGTAACTTTTGAGAGGTTCAAAGTGTTGGAAAATCGCCAGGGAAAACAAGAGAAAATTGTTATATTATTTCTAACTACTTCACCCTGCCATTGGCTGAAACTTGAAAGTTCTGCTATCTTTTTTCTAATCAAACAACCTTTATTATCTACAACCAATTAAATTTTGTTTGTAAGGCAAAAATAAATACCTTTCATCGTTTTACTTAAATATTAAAATATGATATATATTCAGGTTAATTCTTGATACTTCAAAACCTACTGCGCATTCCTTCCACCTTTCTGCGCTCTAAATCGCTCTAAACATAAAATCGTATATCACGGGTGAAAAGTGGACACCAATTTGGCACCCCTTGACGGAAACGGCTCTTAATAAGCTGCCATGTTGCAGTGGCACCGTCATTAATTTGTAGCCTGAGCCGGGAGTTATTTATTAAGTTTGCGGGCCTTCACCGTGCGAAATTAACGAGCCGTCGTTTCGGATCAAAAGCATTTCCTCGCTTGGAAGAAATTATGGTGCCAGATTGGTTGGTGTTGACCGGTAATCAGAAGGGTGAGATGAATGATTTGTTTGTCGAACCAAGGGAGAGAGTTTGCGTCGACGAGCGGGGAAAACTCGCCTTCCACTTCTTCAATCGATAAGCCTGCATCGTTTCTTGTATGTACGAACATACACACAGCACAGGTACGCAAGAAACTCTCTGTGCGCCCCGTATCTTTACTTCCATCTGCCAACGGCGACCGTCCTGAGCAAACATACGCATAGCGCTAAATAAAGTGCCGTTTTTATATACGTGTATTCCGTAGGGGTTTGTCATGTCTCTACATGATGTTTAAGAAAATTGCCACGTTTTTATCTCTCAGCCTCTTCTGCCAATTGAAACATATTTTTGTCTTGTTTGATCAAAGATGCAAACTGCCTCTTTTGTAGTCTGCGAGAGCCCATTAACGTGCGATAAACGATTGTGACGGCGCTAGTCGATTCTTGTCGCAATCTCGATCGGCTTGGGGATTTCCCGTGGGCTGACGTTGATTTATGAGGACGGGAGGGCAGCCACCCGCCCGCCTGTACAATGCCGTCGAGAGAACGGTTATCAAGTGTCACTATGCGAAAGTAACCAGATTGTGCAAATTATTCATTGATGTAACAGGAGAATGGTTTTGGCACAGTTTATACAAAATTGAGGTTGAGAAAAGACAAACATTTCAAAACCATAATAAAGTACACGGCGAAAACTTTGCATGTAGTTTTCAATTTGATGTTTGAATTTAATATATTTCGAGCATATTATTAAACTTTTGTTGAAAATAAATTAAGTCTGTATTCTGTATATAAAATCCTTCACTATGTTAAGACCAATAATTGATCAGGTTAATATTTAACAAGAGAAAGTTTGAAACGAATTGATGAATGTATTATTTGCAAATTTTCTCACGTCTGTATCTTCTGTCATCCATGAATTTTTGAGCTTAAACTATTTATGGATATTTCCGAATTTCTTTATCAGACACAAAATTCATTTCATTCCTGATGAGTATTTAATGCATACGAGAATTGCTGTTTTTCGTCTGCTCTCTTCTCACTTTGAATCTAGGAATATGTTAAACCTTTAATTCTTTTGAGAGTTATTTATCTTGCCAGCCTTTATTGTATTCTATTTTGTTTTTTATAATTCAGGTAAACCAGTTTTATTTCCAAATGCAAATAAGCATAAATTTACTTTTCCAGTTACAATTTGGACAGATAAAAAATTTAATTAAATTTAAATAATTATATTTATTATTATTGTTTATTTGTCCACATTATTACATCACATTGTTTTCATTCAATTTTTGAAAACAATTTATTTAAAAGAAGGGAATTGTTGGACACCACCACTAGTAAGAATTTTGCTAAAACTTCCAAGATCAAAAAACCCCATCCGCCGCAGTGAGCCAAATAAAAATACTGCTCAATTTGCAATTTTTAAAATTTCAAATGAATCGCGCAATGCCGTTTTATATTTATATGCTTTCTAATCTACTTCTAATAAAAATAGTTGGGGACTTACTGGCGCGTTTCCGATTGTCCAGCCGATTGCCTTTATTTAATCAAACCGATTTCTATTTCTAACACACCGCTTTCCATGTGGAAAGCCTTAATTTAAAGCATTTCCGTAGCTTCCCTGAGCCTTGGACAATCAGTAATAGGATTTGCGTAAGAGCCTTTGAGCTGCGAACTCGGAACCAAACAAGCTGGAACCGGTTGTGCATTTTCAAGGGCGACTGACTGACTACTATGCCGGGCTGGCGCACGCACCATGCAGCTCGCAACACCCCGATGACCCACTTTCACAGCCCCTCGCTAAACGCACCCCTATATTTGACTCCCACGGATTGGGCAAACTTTACGAGCATCCATTTGCGGAGAATGAGACGCAAAGAGCATAATCTCAAAACTGCAAGGCCAGAGAGTGTCACCGCAGCTAGGTGTGACCCATTTTGTGCAGAATTGCTGCTGTGCAAGTTTCGCCCCACTTGTCTCGCTTGGCCGCAAAGAGCGAGAGAAGAATTCCTCTACACAGAGAAGCGCTTAATTTAAATTTAATGAGCGAAAAGCACAATCAGCACTTTGCTCCTTTGAGCTTTGAGCACGTTCTCACGTGTGCGGAAATAATTTTTGCGCCCAAGGGATGCAGGGGGTTGTAATTTTTGTTACTTGTTAATGGAAATGAGGTGGGATGGGAATGCGTGAACGTAGTAGCAATTAAAATGTGGTGGTAAAACTTAAAACTCTATTCTGCCTCTCATTTCTCATTTCATCGTGATTATTCTTAAGATATAAGGAAAAACCTAATTGTCGAAAATTTCAATCTTTTATTTCACTCGCAGATTAATAGTCTAGCTATTATCATTTGTCATTTAATACAATTTCTTGATATAAGTGCTCAAAATTATCAATAGTTGTTATACTGATAAATTTTATTTTAAATTTTTGAAAATAAATTAAAAATCAAATATATATTTTTAATGGATTTTTCAGCTATTTGCAACCCAAAGCTGCCCCCAGGAAGCAAGGAGGCAATCAAGAGTTTCAACTTTGACTATTCCTACTGGTCTCACGATGTAAGTCAGGTTTTTTTGTAATATTATATATTTTTCTAACTATTTTATTGTTTTTTGATCAAAAATACAACTTATTAGTTACTGAGGTTCAGCTAAAACTAATTAATTTTATATTTTTTTTTTAATTTTCCAGGAAAGTGACCCAGAATTTAGTGGGCAGGACTTGGTCTATAGTGATATTGGCGAGGAAATGTTACAGCACGCGTTTGAAGGTAGGGTAGTTCGAGTTAAATTTTTTTATGGATTCCTTATACACTCTGAATAACAGCAGTGCTTTTAGGGCCCCATAATATCACGAATATAAAACTAGAAAAATTATATATTATACGAAAGTGCTTTTATCAATATAATGTAGATTTTTACAGCTACCCCATAAGTTTTTGGGTGGTAAAACTGTGACTATTTTCTCCAGGGTACAACGTGTGCATCTTTGCCTACGGACAGACCGGTGCTGGAAAGTCATACACGATGATGGGCAAACAGGAGGAGGGCCAGGAGGGGATCATCCCCAAAATTTGCCTGGACCTCTTCAGCCGTATAAAATCAAACTGCTCGGAGGAAATCAAGTACTCGGTCGAGGTCAGCTACATGGAGATCTACTGCGAGCGGGTGCGCGATTTGCTCAACCCCAAGAACAAGGGTAACCTCAGGGTGCGTGAACATCCTCTGCTGGGACCGTATGTCGAGGACCTGAGCAAGTTGGCGGTCACAAATTATCAAGACATTCACGACCTCATTGACGAGGGAAACAAGGCTAGGTAGAATAAATAATATTTCAATTGGATTATTTCAGTTAAAAATTTTAGGCAAATATATTCACTGTATTTTTTGCTTTCTTGGTTGTATTTCTAAATTTCTTAGTTTGCCAGATTTGAAAAAACCCTCTTGTATTAGTTCTACTTTTTCCTCACCTTGCTCTATAATTTTGAGCTTATCTAATATTTATATTTATGCTCTTAGGGAAATTCTATGCCCACGACACATTGAAAACAACCCCTGTCATCTCTGATTTCAGAACTGTCGCCGCCACAAACATGAATGAAACTTCAAGCAGGTCTCACGCAGTGTTCACTATATTTTTTACTCAGCAGCGATATGATGCTGACACATCACTCACCACTGAAAAGGTAAAGAATACTTGCCATCACTCTGACGTTATCCCCGCCCTTGTAACACGTGACTCTGCATTCGTGCTGACGCAGATTAGTGGGAAAATGGCTCATAAATTCAAAGGACTGTGATTCCAGTTAGGAAGTCCGGCCATTTTGCAAAAGCTCCCTAGAATTTAAGTCACGTTCTCCAAACTCTTGCTCGCGTTGGGCCGCACCAGACTTGTTGAAAAGTTGTCTGTTGGTTCCGCCGTAGGAAAATGAGTGGGCCAGTCCGTTTTATTGATTCAAAAGAGAGTGGAGAGAGAGAGAGGCGGCGGAACGCAATAAGCATAGCGCCTGCAGGTTTCAACTAGGCATTTTGCCCGACGTGGCTGCTGCGCTGGTTGCATACCTCCGATCGTATCTGATCTCTGCTCGCGCGCACGTCGGCCTCGGGCATGCTTTTCTAATTTCATTACTATAAAAAGACTGTGTGCTTTTTTCTTCTCAGTCACTTTAATTATCTCCGCGTTCGATTTTCTCATTCCGCTTTCGTGTGCGGACATGCTGGCGCCTGTTCGGAGGAATCGCCGCGGTTTGTGGTTGATGTAAAAGCCGCCATTGAGTCACGCCATTATGACAATCTCGATCAATAGACCCTGGTGTATGTAGCGTAATGTATTCTCTCTTATACAGAAATAATAATAACAATGACCTCCTTAATGCTGCTGAGCAGGTCATTAGAACGAACGCCGTTGCGCATATAAAAATAAAAGAATAATAACCATTCACAAAACCACTCTCTGAAGATGTGAATCAATAAAAATGCAGACGTGTCCAAGTTGAACAAACACAATCATCAAATTTTAACCCCTTTCAAAATAAGGCGACGAGGAAGTTAACCTTGGATTAAATGCTCTTTTAGGTGAGCAAAATTTCACTCGTGGACTTGGCTGGCTCTGAGAGAGCTGACTCGACCGGAGCAAAGGGAACTCGGCTGAAAGAAGGCGCAAATATCAACAAAAGTCTCACCACTCTAGGAAAAGTTATCTCGGCTCTTGCTGAAATGGTAAATTCTTTTAAGCGTTTTGGTGCTGCTAAATTTCTCACTGTTTGGCTTTTTAATTGCTCACTTTGGTGACTTTGGAAAAAACAGGCGGTGAGTAACTTGGAACAGTATTTTCTGTGATGCCCTGTTTTCATTTAAATAGATAATTATTTTAATTTTAAATTTCTTTAATAACCTTCTAGGTATTTAGTTCAGTTTAAATTTTCAATCTGATCATTCTATTTACATATTTTATTCTATGATGCTATTATTATTATTATCATCAAATATTTGCCATTTTTACCTTGTGAGCACCAATTTATTTAAAAATATTCTAAAATAATTTCTGCAGGCCACAAAGAAAAAGAAAAAGGCTGATTTTGTTCCTTACCGTGACTCCGTTTTGACATGGTTGCTCCGTGAAAATCTTGGTGGCAACTCGAAAACTGCCATGATTGCAGCCATTAGTCCTGCTGACATCAACTACGACGAGACCCTATCAACTCTGAGGCATGATTTCAAAATTTTCTTGCTCTCTCTTGAACATGAATAAACATTTTTTTTTCAATTTTTCACAGGTATGCCGATCGAGCCAAACAAATTGTTTGCAAGGCTGTGGTCAACGAGGACGCCAACGCCAAGCTCATCCGAGAACTCAAAGAGGAGATAATGCGGCTGAGAGACCTGCTCAAGGCCGAGGGCATCGAGGTGCAGGAAGGTGAGTTCAATCTCGTGTTAGTTCGTTTGCCACAGAAATCTAGCCTGTCCCTGCGAGCATTTATAATGAGCCCCGATGGTAATAATCATCTTCTACTTAAGCAGGCCCTGATGGCAAAGTGATTTATGAAAAAAGAGAGCCCAATAATAATAACAGTAAGTAGCCTGGAATCAGCCTACCAGATATATCAACCAATCAGACTTTCTCTCAGTCAATTCAGCTTCTTACGTTTTGTTTTCTAATGGGCTGCTCCATCCACACACTTCTATTATACTTGACTGCGCTATGCAGACTGTGATCCATCTACATGTGTGCTTTTGTCCCCATTATTTTTGTTTCGCAGTTTCACTTCATAAAATGCAAGTGTCTCTGTTCAATAAACATGTAAAACGATACAAAAATAATTAAAAATAACAAAGTTAAAATACTCATAGGCAATTTTAATTTTTTACGTAATCTTAGGGTGATGATTGAATCAATCACTATTTGTTGGACTTAAATCAATTTCAAAATCTTATTAAATGAAGTGAAGAAGATTAAATCTTTGAATAATTTTGGCTTAAAAAAATTGGCTGAACTAAAAATATACAAGATTCACCATCCTAAATGTTTTTGCGCTTCAGCATGTAGCATACGACTATTATTTAACTCCATACGATAACCCCTCTACCACCCTCTACCAACAAAGCTGTCGACAATCTTAATCTTGATCGATGATCATTGCAGGAGAGGAAGGCGAGACCAAGGTGATAAAGCATGAGGATGGCGAGCGCAGCAACAAAGTTGCACCTGCGTCCTACATTGCCGAGGAGGCTGTGGATCAACTGCAGGCCAGTGAGAAACTCATTGCAGGTACGTGCTTTTTCCATTCCATGCCATGGATCGAATAAAGCATGTTATTTTGAAATGGGAACAGAGCTTAATGAGAGCTGGGAGGATAAATTGAAGCGAACCGAGTCCATCAGACTGCAGAGAGAAGCTGTTTTTGCTGAGATGGGTGTTGCTGTGAAAGAAGATGGAAAAATGGTGGGGGTATTCTCGCCTAAAAAGGTAACAAGCAAAGTTCTGCAACGAGAGGAAATATTAATAGAAATTTGCAGACGCCTCATCTCGTGAATCTGAACGAAGACCCCTTCATGTCCGAATGCTTGCTGTATTACATCAAAGACGGACTGACTAGGGTCGGTACTGCTGATGCTGATGTGCCACAGGACATCCAGCTGAGCGGCCCTCACATTAAGGGCGAGCACTGTTTGTTCGAAAAGAGGGGAGCCATCATTTCCCTGATGCCAATGCCAGGCGCGTTGTGCTACGTCAATGGAAGGGAAATTAAAGAAGAGGCCACAATTCTCCAGACTGGCTCGAGGGTCATCCTCGGCAAGAACCACGTCTTCAGATTTAACCACCCTGACCAAGGTTGGTTATTTCAACATTGTATATCTTTAAATTTGATTTATTTTAATTCTCAGCTCGTGAGAGACGTGAGAACTGTGAGAAGAGAGAGATCAGCGAGGCTCAGAATCAGAACTCCCCGGTGGAGACCCCCAAAGATGCTGAGAATGTTGACTGGGACTTTGCCCAAGTGGAGCTGCTGGAGAAGCAGGGTATTGATCTGAAGATAGAGATGGGGAAGAGGCTGGTAGTATTGGAGGAGCAGTTTAAGCGGGAAAAGGAAGAGGCAGATCAGTTGTTTGAAGAACAGCGAAAGACTTACGAAGCTCGAATAGACGCTCTTCAGAGACAGGTCGAAGAGCAAAGCATGACCATGTCAATGTACAGCTCATACACCCCAGAGGACTTCAACGTTGAAGAGGATATTTTCGGTTTGTTAAAAAAATTGATCAAATCTTAAAGAAGAAAAAATAAAATAAAATGCTATTTTAGTGAATCCTTTGTTCGACGTAGCTTGCAACTGGGGCGACCGAGAATACCAGCTTGCTGCGTGGGCGTACAGAAAATGGAAGTTCCATCAGTTTACTTCCCTCAGAGATGACCTTTGGGGCAATGCCATCTTCCTCAAGGAAGCCAACGCAATTTCTGTTGAGCTCAAAAAGAAGGTCAGTCAACTTCAATACAATTAACTGTAGCAATATTTATATTTTAAATTGCCACAGGTTCAATTCCAATTCACCTTGCTTACGGACAGCTTGTATTCTCCGCTGCCTGCTGATCTCATGCCTCCTGAGGATGAAGAAGAGGAAGAACGCCCGGTGGCCCGCACCATCGTGGCGGTGGAAGTGCAGGATCTGAAGAACGGCGCCACCCACTACTGGACTCTAGAGAAGTTGCGGTAAGTTTCGCAATCGGTTCTAATTTATAAAATAGCGCAAGGCTTAGATAAAGGAAGCTCCTTGATAAAAGATTGATGCAAATTTTTGAGTTATTCATAAATGAGAAAAAGAGCCAGAGAGAATTGTGTTGTGAGTGAGAATTGGCTTGAGAGTCAGCTGAAGGCAAAAGAAGTAGTGTGCTAGAGTGCCTGATTGTGGACTGTTGATGCAGCCACCGGCTAGAGCTGATGCGGCAGATCTACAACCAAGAGCTGCTAAGCCCCACCACACCCGATCAGCCGCGGGAGGATTTGTTGCATTGCTTGGCCGCATGTGCCAATCAGAAGTTCTCCCTTACTAATCTCTTGCCTTCGAGGCTGGCGCTTGCCAACAAAATGTGCGTAACTTTGAGCCCTCTTCGCACTGCACTCGCTCACTCTTCAGTTTGGTTGGTCCATCCCTTCGCTTCTCTTGGCCTCTCAGTTGCTGCTTCTTTGCTTGGACAGTGCATGGACAGAGGGGAGCTGTAATGCAGACTGTCAAGTTCTAAAAAAATTTAAAAAAATAAATTAATTAAATTAACAGTAGTCTCTAGCTGTCTTTTTATCTGAATTTTAATGGGTTAAGGAAATTCAATTTTGAAATATAAAAAAAGTCTCTAGGATCAATTAATATGAGGTATGTGTTAAAAATGAAAGGAAATTGAAGTAGGATAATTATAATGCATCATAATTTTGCTTCCTGTAAAATTTTAGCCCCTGTAACACGACATTTTATATATTATTAATTTTATACAGTTTTATCATTTTCAGAAAAAAATCTGTACCTTCTATTATATAATATTGTCCTGTATTTTATTTCTTTGATGTTCAATTTGATTAATATATTATTCTATTACGCCTTTTTGTGTGTGTATTTTGATCTGAATCTCAAATTTCCAAACAAAACTTTCAAGTAAAACTTCTTTTTCAATATTTTTAGTCAACGCCTTGAGTTGATGCGAGAGATGTACCACAATGAAGCAGAGCTTTCCCCAACGTCGCCAGACTACAACGTGGAGAACTTGACCGGTGGTGATCCTTTCTACGACAGATTCCCGTGGTTCCGAATGGTGGGCCGGGGCTTCGTGTACCTCAGCAACCTGATGTACCCTGTTCCACTGATCCACAAAGTGGCCATTGTAAACGAGAAGGGTGACGTCAGGGGTTGGCTCAGGGTTGCTGTTCAGGCAGTCCTAGGTTAGATTTTCAAAAATTAATAATATCGAAATTATTTAATTTTAATTTTATGTTACAGAGGACAACAGTGAGTATGCTAGTGGAGTGCGCCAGTCAGCCAGAATTGCATTTGACGAAGAAGTCCAGAAGCCCAAAAGAACTGTCAGCCACCAACTGGAGCCTGTAAAGTTAGAAGGTGAGAATTTCTCGAGACAAAACTTAGGAAATTCTGTTCATGATACATCATTTTCAGAAATAGATGGCAATGACTGCGACAGTGGCCGTGGAGACAGTTCCGTCTCCTCAGATGCCAAGGATGAAGAGTTGCCTGACCACCTGACAGTGGGACGAGAGTTCACCTTTAGGGTGACAGTGCTGCAGGCAGTAGGCGTCTCCACAGAATATGCTGACATATTCTGTCAGTTCAAGTAAGAAATAAACAAATATTTAATATGATTTTATGGAAACCTAATTAATTTTTTTGATTGAAGTTTCCTTCATCGTCACGATGAGGCTTTCTCTACTGAGCCCGTTAAGAATACTGGAAAGGGCACTCCGCTTGGATTCTATCATGTTCAAAATGCTAGTTTTGTTTTTATTAAAAAGTAAATGAGTTATGTTAGAACTTTTAAAATGATTTTTTAGATTACTGTGACCGTGACAAAGCCATTCCTTGAGTACATTCGAACACAGCCTATTGTGTTTGAGGTCTTTGGCCACTATCAACAACACCCTCTGCACAAAGTGGCCAAGCAAGATTGGTAATCATTTCAATTTGAGGTATTCTTTTTGTGAGCATAAACAGTTGTAACGCCTTTAGTGGACGCCAACCACCGCGCAGAATGCTGCCACCGCACATCCCCATCAGCCAGCCTGTGAGGTCACCTAAGTTTGGAGCACTGCCTTCGCCCAGCACCAGCCATGTGCACGCCAAGTACGATGTGCTTGTCTGGTTTGAAATTTGCGAGCTTGGTGAGTTGAAACAGTTACAAGATATTTTAATTTTATTAATTATTTTCATAAAGATTTGTACCCAAGTATGACTTAAAACAAAAACTTCCATAATTATTCTTGCTTTCTTAAATTCTGTATAAAAAAAAAAATTCATGGAACTCTCAAATTTTAAATGAAACAGCCAAAGTTATTTTGACTGAATTTTTTGGCCTCTTGTTACAGCTCCTAGTGGCGAGTACGTGCCCTGCGTTGTAGAGCACAGCGATGACCTGCCATGCAGAGGTCTTTTCTTGCTGCATCAGGGTATCCAGCGTCGTCTCCGTATCACTATTGTCCATGAGCACGCTGCCGAGCTGAGGTGGCGTGATGTTCGCGAGCTTGTTGTAGGCCGCATTAGAAACACACCTGAACCCGAGGAGGAGGACAATGACAGCTCAGTGCTGTCCCTTGGCTTATTCCCAGGAGAGATCATTGAAATCCCTGGAGACGACCGACAGATGTTCCGGTTCGAAGCAGCCTGGGACTCGTCGCTGCACAACTCTCCTCTTCTTAACAGGGTTACTGCTAATGGAGAGCACATTTTCATGACTATTTCTGCATATATGGAGGTAAAATTAATTAATAGTATTTTTTTTACTGGATAAAATTGCTATATATTGCTTTGTATGTTCAGTTGGAGAATTGTGGACGTCCGGTGATTGTCACCAAGGACCTTAGCATGGTTTTGTACGGCCGAGATGCAAGGACTGGACCGCGTTCGCTGAAGCATCTGTTCAGCGGTAACTACAAGAACACTGAAGCCAACAGACTGTCTGGAGTGTATGAGCTTGTTTTGAAGCGTGCTTCAGAAGCAGGTAGCCCAGGTTTGTCCGTTTTGTGGAACCCTAGTGCCTGTAGCATGAGCAGACAGAGTCAGCACTCTGTTAGGCAGACTGATGTCCCTGAATGGAAATGCATTAATGGATTTTGGATGGGCCAGTCCTGCCTGCACCTAGAGCACCGTCACGAGCAGTAGAAAACGTTTTTTAATCTTTAATTTGATTTAACTTTAAGTATTAAATGTTGAAGACTGTTTTTTGAGGATAAGAAATTACGCAAATAATTATTTTAATTGCTTGAAATTCTCAATATTTTATATTATGCATCTTTTTCTATTTAA
Organism: Neocloeon triangulifer; assembly: GCF_031216515.1. Lineage (NCBI taxonomy): Eukaryota > Metazoa > Arthropoda > Insecta > Ephemeroptera > Baetidae > Neocloeon > Neocloeon triangulifer. The sequence continues at coordinate 13,769,690 of NW_026775554.1, read as the reverse complement.
GGTAATGTATATTTTTTTTTTTTTTTTTTTTTTTTTTTTTTATAAAAGGCATGTAGTTATGACATTTTTTGATGAACTGCAAGCCTTAATGCTGAAAAATAATTTCATTTTTTAACATCATTATTGTATTAAATATTCAGCATGATTATCATTAATATTGAGTCAATTTTTAAAAATCTTGAAGATAAGTTAAGTAAATACAAGTTTTTTTAAACGTTCATTATCATAAATACCATAGTGGTTTTTTGCACCCCTGCTGGCGCTAACTTGCCCCAGGTGTACTTGCAAGCTAATATTTCACGGCTTTTAGTTTATAACAAATTTGAAATTTCAACCGGAAACTGATTGTATGAAACCACTCTACCAAAACTAAAATATTGCCAAACAATATAGGAGTGCAAAGGCGTCAGCGCCGAGTGCTGGACACAAGCTCCACATATGTGAGGGGCGAAGAGAATCTGCATGGCTGGAGACCTCGAGGTGACTCGCTCATTTTCGACCACCAATGGGAACTGGAAAAACTGACAAGGCTGCAGGAGGTTGAGAAGGTTAGGCATCTTCTTCTGCTGAGGGAGCGCCTCGGCATTGACCGCCAGCCGCAACGTACACACGAGCTGAACAAGTCCGAGAAGGTTAGAGCTAATTTTCATTTTTAATTTTAATTTGTAATAAATTTGAAAAGAAAAAAATCTGGAATAATTTTTTTTGAATAGGAGGTGTGCAACATGGTTGCTAAGGCCACAAACGAGGGTCGCATGAGTCCAGGGCCGCCTGTGACCATGGTTCGCTCGCCTAGTAAAGATGTCTATGAACCGTGGCAAATGACCGACAAGGAGCGTGAACTTACCCAGAAGTGCGTGCGACTCATCCAGGGCAGGTCAATGAAGGAGCTGCCCGAAACCAAGCAGGGAGAGGCCTCTCCCATGGATGAAACTTCAGACATGAGCTGCAGCATGATGTCCATGGCCTCCAGCGTCTCACAAGAGTCAGTCCTGAAACTTTTTTTGAACAAATTTTCTTTACTCTGGTGTTGGATTTTTGATATTTCTTTGCTAATTAAGTTTTGATTGGCGTGCATGAAAATTCGCTTATTACGAGTATTTTGTTTCACAGAGGACTGTCAAAACGTTTGCTCTACCTGCCTATTCGCCCACACATATTGTCATGGTTAGTTTGGACACTATTTTTTGTTGCTCACTTTTGAGTGGCCATAATTATCTTCAACATTTTGGCCTATCAACTTTTCTGATTCTGATCAATTTTTGCTTTCCAAAATTTTGTAGCACCAAAAATATTTGTGTAGCATTTTTACTACTGTAGAATTGAAAAAATCTTGCTTCCTGAAAATAAGTTTTTGGGAAAATTCACAGAAAATTTAATATTTTTTGTCTCAATTTTCCTGATTTTAATTTATTGGTTCAGGCTGCCTTCTCCTGAAAAGCTGCCGCGTGCTGCGTTGCCTGACCCACTGGATAGTCCTTTGGGAAGTCCCAACTCGGGTCTGGTGCTGTACGTGCCTGAGAGCGAGGAGATCAGGGTGAGTCCTGTCGTCTCCAGGAAAGGCTACCTCAATATTCTCGAGGAGAAGACCAATGGTTGGAAGAAGAGATGGGTGGTATGCTGCGCAAATGTTAAAAAAATTCAAGTCTTTTCAAATCAATGATTTTTGCAAAGGTGGTGAGGAGGCCTTACGTGTTCATATTCAGAGACGAGAAGGATGCCGTTGAGCGGGGCCTCATTAACCTTGCTACGGCGCAGGTCGAGTACTCTGAAGACCAGCAGGCTATGGTCAAAGTTCCCAACACATTCAGGTACTTCACTGATGCCTTGTCATTAACGAAAACATACTATTTGATCAATTTTCAGCGTTGTAACCAAGCACAGAGGCTACCTGCTGCAGACTCTGACGGACCGTGAGGTTCATGACTGGTTGTACGCGATAAACCCCCTGCTGGCCGGACAGATCCGGTCCAAACTGGCACGTCGAAGGCCGCTGCCTGCCAGCAACCCTCCCCCAGTCCCCATCCCTGCCAAGTGATTGGAGAGGAGTGAGCCAGCAGAGTGAATGCAAGCAAGCACGAGCAAGCCGCATTGAATATAAACCTAAATTAAGATGGTTAATTAAGAAAAAAAAATTAATTAATTACAAAACTACACTGAAAAAGAGGATAAAAATCACTGTACGCCCCATTTCGTTGCTGAAGCTTGAAAATCACATGCTTGTCCAATACGGTTGATGTTTTCTGTTTCTAGTCGCTTACCCGCGAGACGCTGCTTTCTCTTTTTATTTCTTTTCTGTGATCTGGAGAAAGCTTTGTTATTGTTTTCACAATTCTGATAATTTATCCTGAGTTGAGTAAATGTAATTATCGTTGATGTACACCTAAAGCTTCAAGACGTCGGAGCTTGCCAGTCTGTTCATTCTTGTAAATACGGTTTGAAGAGATTATTGGCATTGTAGGCTGATATTTTTATTTCAAGGAATGATGCTGTCTGAGAGATGAGTGGTCAGTCAAAGATTCTCTAATTAATAGAAATTATGTCTTTTTTAAATCTATATATTTATTTACAAAAACTTTTGAATCTCTAATTGATTTTTTAAATTTGCCAGAAAGTTTTATTCCTTTAAATCGTTGTGACTAAATTTTTTCAAATCTCGTTTTTGTCAGTAAATTGTTTTATCCAAACTGGACTGGCCACTGATAGAGCGAGTGATTATTGCCTCTTAATTTGAGCACTGCGCGCATACTAAACGCCAAGACAACCACGCAAAAAGAAAAAAAACAAGAAATATCCAAAGATAAAAATTGATCTCATGTAACTGCAAAACTACTACTGCTTGTATTTAACTCTTAACATGTGTATGTATAGCACCAAGTATTATCTCACTATGATGTATCTGATAAGAGGTGGAGAGAGTCGATGGGACAGGCACTAGTAGCCTCGGTGCGCACTACATGCTCTTGTCCGCAGTCAAGATTTTTGCAAATTGGATCAAAATATAAGAAAACCCGCAAAATCTTAATACATTCCAATCAACGGGAATCTCAATAATTATTTGTGACACGGAATTATACCGATCTGGTTGTATCTTTGGAGCAGCTGATAATTTTTAGATTTTTTATGTAATCTTAAGAAATTTGACCAGATTCTCTTATGTTTGTTTCATTTCAGCGCAATCGTGTTTCAATCTGAGCTCCGTGATATTATGTATTAGTCTCCTCTGTAAGTGTCACACCCCAAATTGCAAAAATGTTATTAATTATCATGATTGTTTCATTGGCAAAATTCAAAAATAAAGCTCTAGGATATATATGATTTGAAAGCATTAAGTCTTCTTTATTTATCTACAACAATCTACATAACCAAAAATTATTAAATTACTTTAACTCCGTTGTCACTGTTTAAAAGTGAGCCTTAAGCGCATGTGTGTATAAAAGAAGTGTAGCAAAAGCTTTACCAAAAAGGACACCTGTAACAATATTATAATTAATTGCACATTTTTTTTTTTTTTGTAAAATTTTACTGACCATCCAATGTAACATTGGCAAAGGTTCTCATTTGAGGTTGCTTGCTGAACCAACAAATCTACTTGCTGCTGAACCGTCAGCACCTCTGACTCATGCGAAAAGTCTCGGCCTGTCAGCTTATCCCTCACTCGGGTGATGATTTGCAACGCCTTCTTGTTTTGGGCACCCTCTGGAATTTAATTAATTTAAAGTCTTTTTCACAATACAATGAAAATTTCACCCACCTTCTCCGTTATCCAGACTTCCCGTCATATTCTTCTTGGCATTTGATTGTGAAACCCCCAAACTGACTGCAGCTTCCTCCATCAAATCGGCTGTCTCCTGAGATGATGGCATCATGTCTGATGGTTCGCCAGTTTTTGGTCGAGTGGTTTTAGTTTTGGTTGTGGCACTGATGTAACAATATTAAGTAGTTTTTCATAAGATTAATGAAGTAGAGTAACTAACCTGTCCATTAAACGCCAGTTGAGGAGCGGGTCGTAAACAAATGCCTCAAGCACTGCCATCAAACTGTCCTTGTTCCGTCTAAGCACATTGAGGACAGACTCGCAAGTTCGTCGATAGGTGCCTTCGATGCCTGTCACTTCCATCGCGTTGATCAGCATTCTCGTCAGCCTGAAAGGGATCTTCTCTGGGAATTTCTCCCTAGTCATAGCAACTTCGAAGCAGTCCCCAAAATCGATGTGGAGGATTTTGCCGCTGAGTCTGTCCAGCATCAAATTGGACGGGTGGCGGTCGCCCAGGCCAAGAATGTAGCCAACCATGGACATGACTGCCAATGAACGGGTGTAGTTGGTGCGTCGATCAAACCAAACCTCAGAGGAGGGAGATTTCAACCACAAGAGCCGAGCAAGGTCGTCGCCCTAATCAAGAGAAAAGAAGTTTTAGAATTTAAAATCCATGAAAAAAAATATACGAGATGTACCTGAGTGCTGACCAGAGCATGTTCGAAAACTTCAACCTTCTGCATTAACGTTAAATGATCGTAATCCGGTGCCATCTAAAATTTTAAATAGTTACAATTTTTCAGTTTTCTTTTTCTTTTATTCTACCCTAAGCATTATCCTGTGCTCGATGTTGAGAAGAATCTTTTTCTTTTCTCTATAGTCTCTGATTAGGGTATGCAGGGTGTCACAATGAGGCACCCATCCAATCAGGCCACTGTTGGTTGACAACGGTATCACAGCATATCTCTGTAAATGCATTTAAGAAAATGATCCACTCTTCATTTTTTCTTGACTTATCCATACCTGAATAGTAAGGTTCCTCCTAAAGGTGTCAGGGTCATTTATGAGCAGGGTGTTGACCAAGCCGAAAAGCTGCATCACTCGCTCATCCTGGCGCAGATCCTCGTGTCCCTTGAGTAAGAACATGTACTCCTTGCCGTTGGAACCTTTGATGGTGAGCTTCCTGGGGCGCTGCTTGGATGTGATGACTTGCAGTGATGACTTGATGCACGCGATTCTGACAGGTGGTTGGTTTGGGCTGTAAGAACCTGGCACAGCCAACTCCAGGTCTTGGCACAGAAGAAGTTTCGGAGAAACATAATGCAGCTCAAGACTTGTCAGTTGCGGCAACTGACGTGATATGCGCCTGAACACGTGGTAGTAAAGATCCCAGGCTTGATTAAGGTCTCGCACATTTCCCGAAACCTGCAAATAAAATCGCAATGTTTTGTTTATGACTTACTTGGTGGAATTACATTTTAAAATAAAATTATCAAATATCACAATGAAAATTCACCCAAGTGAAAACTCAATCAGGCTCACCTTGTATCTGCCACACCATTCTTGGGCGTCTTGCAAATCACGGCCGTACGCTTGGTTGAATGAAGTTTCCTTCAAAGTTTGCGGGCCTTTCTGAATCATTGCATGCAGTGGCTCCAGCTTCTCAAACATCCCTTTCACGTTCCTTTCTCCAAAGTAAAGCCTGCTGGCCTCCTCAAGACCTTCGTGCCAAAGTTCATGCCACAAAATAGCTACCCTGATGAGTTCATCTGAAACCTGGAAACAGAAAATGGCTTGAATGAGTTTCACTTTGCAAATTAATCAAATCACCATGACAGCCTGTTGGACCAGGCCAGGGCTATGCTCGCACATGTTCTTCAGAAGTTTGTTGGCTGCGTTTCGTCGAGCGGTGCTAGCGGACTTGCAAGCTACCGTCAGTGGGTAAACCAGGGCTTGGGGGTGGTGTTTGCCAATGTCCATGAGCAGATGATGAATGAGTCGGCCCACCTGGGCACGAGGTGTGTCGATTCGGGCAATCAGCTGAGGGATCACTTGAAGCCAGGTGTCAATCTCTATAGTACGCAAGCCTTCGACAAGGGCTTCATAGACTGGTGGCCACTGACCATAGTCAAACCAAAGTGTTAGAAGTCGAAGTGTGTCTTGCAAAGAACTGCCGTGGGAAAGTGAGATGGAGCGGAAGAAGCCCTGGACTGCATTCTTTGTTATGTCCATGAGCGCCTCGGAACTCTGAAAAAGCCACGCAAAAATATTTAATCTGGTACATACAAAATTTTAAAATAGCAAAGAACCACACATAATTAAATTTTACTCTTTTAGCTCCTCTCAGAATTTTTGAAATCTAAAATTTCAAATTATATTTTATAATTATTTATTAAATAATTGTATTGATTCAAAAATTTTATTTTACCATAATTGGTTTAGGGGGCGGCCCTTCACCAACTACTGTTTGTTGCTGCTGTTTGTAAAACAGCACTGTCTCAAAGTTCATATAGGCCCAGGCATGCCAGGCCTTGTACCAGCCACCGTCGTGGTCTGTGGCTGCTGCATAATATTGCAAAACGGCTGGAATGGACTCTTCGTTGATGCCCTGAATGGACTCCTGCCATTCGCCAAGTTTCAAGTAACACCTGGCCAAGAGACGTCGACGACGATCTTGCATTTTTGCATCATCCTGCACAATAATTTGTGTTGACAGAGGGTTCAGTGTTGACTGCACAAATCTGTGCAATTGACTACAAAAAAATTTTTATTACAACACTTAAAAAAAAAAACAATTTAGTTGTACTTAAATGCCTCTTCTTTCTTGCCAGACATCCACATGTGTTTTGTGTATGCGAAGGTGACTTGCGGATGATTTGCAGGTAAAGGCTGATCTGGCTGAAGGCTCGGATCAGTTCCAAGCAAAAGAGTGAGAGTTTTGTGCGAGAGCATCTAAAATTTATTTAATTTATAACGATAAATCAATAATGTAAAATATTTCTTCATACCAGCCTCCCAGATTTTCTGCACAAAGAAGCATACTTCAACCAAGTGTAAACATCCTCATGTGGAGTAACAACAAGAGAGTGCACTTGGATAATTTTCTGCCAGTCCTCCACAACTCGTTGACAACCCTTTATTTAAGTCAAACTGTTAAAATTTCCGATTTCATGGTTACATTATCTACCTGAAGTCGATCCCACCACATTTTTCTGATAGAACTGCGTTTCTCAGGAATCAGCTTGTACAGCACCACTTCCTCCAGCTCGGCCAGCATTTGTAAAGACACCATGGCACCGTAGGCTCTTTGGTACGATTCACCTGCCATGGCAGTGAGTTCCGTGTCCATGAGGTCTCTTGCAGAATCAATCAACTGTTTGTTTCAAAAAAACAATAGTAAATGAATTATACACTAAAATATTTTATTTTACCAGTTGCGCTGATGTGTATTGGCCTCGATGAACCGCCAAGACTGCTCGATAAAAAGCTCCATCCAAGGTGTCCCTTGGAATGCATGCAACATACTGGTCCATCGACTCCCACTGACCAAGTCCCCAAGCAGCCGCTGAAGCCATACGGGCCATTTTCTGCTTTCCCATGTCTTCAACATTTCCCCATTGGCTACTGGCCACTTCGTGCAGTTGGCCCCACTCTCCCAGCGCTTCAAGGCAGCGCATCTGCCCCAACGAGTATTCCAAGTCGTCACTCTTTTCCTTCAACTTTTCCTCGTACATGTGCAGGGCTTTTTCCCAGTTGTGTAACTTTTCATGCCATCGCTCCTGAATTTTGACATCGGCGCCTGCCTTGTGAGTGATGACGTACTCAAGAAGACCAGCGGCGGCCTCTTTCTGCTGCAGTTTGTTGTTGATAGAAATAAGAGACTCAAACACTTGGCTATTGGGCCCATTGTGGAACTCCTCTTCTTTGTAATGAAGAGCTTTGGCGTATGCTCTGCAGAGCATGGCCCGTTCTCCCAAAATGTGTGATTTGATCGGCAGTGGGCCCTAAAATCAACCATTAATTGGATGGAACATCAAAACTGCTGCAACTTACTTTATCACAATGCTCCATGAACTCTGCCAAATTTAAGATAGTTTGGGTGACTTCTGGCAGGTCAGGGACCAAAAGCGCCTGCTGTAAACTTTGGATGAGTTCATCTTGTTGGCTCTGAGTGAGTTGTGTCCAGCACGACACAAAGGCAGCGTTGAATAAATCTCTTGGCAACTGAGAGTATGTCTGGGCCAGCACCCAACAAGACCTAAAAGAAAAATGTAAAATTGTGTTAAACAATATAAGAAATTTTACTAACTTCATCACAGGCGACGGTGATTCTTTTAGGAATTCTATGCTGAGTCGTCGCAACCACTCAATCCAATCATCTTTTGAGACTCTGCGAGTAGAAGCCCAAGCTCTTTGCAATTTTGCAGCGCCAGCAGCTGACATGCTCAACTTTTTAATGGTGGTCGTGTCCATGGACGATAGGTCACTTTCCCTGTTTTTGCTTCTAGACAGACCTGATTTTGAGTGGAAAAACTCCTCTTCTTCAGCCGAGCTTGAGTTCTGTAAAAAAAAAAAAAATATTAGAAACATATTGAACTGAAGAATTTTTTTAACTTACACTTATTACTCTGCAAGCAAGCACTTCATATTTTTGGTGAGCTATTTTATGCTTTGCCAATGTCCTGTGAACCAGTGGAATGAAAATAGTGTATTTTTTGCCGAGTTGTGTGACCAGGGCACACAAGGTTTCCATTGCATAAGGTCTCAACTCGGGATAATTGTCAAGCACCCTGACCAGAGGGTGGATAATTCTTGAAGCCAAGTCAGAGAAGTTAAGGGAGTCGGACAGAACATCAACAGTCTCCAAAGCAGTTTTACAAACTGCTATCGGGCAGTCTGTCGAGTCGAACAATCGGACAACAGGAGGCAATACCAGGTGGATATGCTCGTCCAAGGTTCCACCAAATTTCTGCAGAGCAATAAGCAGTTTCAGAGTTACTTGACGGTCTTTGCTGTTGTCGTGAGTCAAAACTCGAAGAATCTGGGGTATTAGCTGGGGAAGATAAACTTTAAATTCAGATCCGAGCGCAACTGCGATGTGCTCAATTAACAGAATGAGGGTGCACTGCAAATTAGTTGAAACCATCCAAAACTCCTGAAAATTTTAATCAAGTTAATATTATGAAATATAATGCAGAATTCAGGTTATAAAATTTACTTTGATAAGCTCGAAAATGTTGTCCAGATATGGCCTGATATGTTGCTTGACAATAGCAATAAGTTGAGCCAGCTGCTGGAAGAGGAACTCTCGGAAGTTGGCCTCTGCAACTCGAACCACGTGCAAAAGAGAAGGCATGACCTGGGCAATGTACGGAACACACTTTATGCCCAGGCTCTTGAAGATGAAAGTAACAGCCTGCACGACCATAGTGTGATGCTGAGCCAAGGTCGGGTCTCGTATGATTCTCATTAGGGTAGAAATGGCTATGGCAGGGTAGTATTCCTCCAAGGTTGCTGAACTCATGTTAACCAACATTTCACTGGTACTCAGGTCCTGGCTCGATTCTGCCTCAGACTGGTCTGTGATGGAGAGCAGAACGGCTGCATCCGATTGGGCGTCGATCTGGCCAAGGTTCATTTTGTGTTTGTACGGATCCAAGGCACCTAAGAGGCCAAGTACCCTGAGAGTTTCTCTTCGTATGGCAGGATTTTGCTCGGTCTTCAAAAAGGAGAGAAGCGTGTCCAGTAAAATTGGGTACTCCGAATAGGGTCTGATGACATAGCCGGTAGCCTCCACAAGTTGTCCCAAAACCTTCAAAGAAATATTTATTTATTTAAAATAAATTTAAATTTTTTAATATTATTATACCCATAAAGAGACACTTCGTTTTTCAGTGCTGCTTCCGTCGCCTAACATTTCTAAGAGCAAGGACAGCATCTCAGGAAGCCAAGCCACCAACTCAGAGCCTCCAACTTCGGCCAAGTACCCGATGCATGCGAGAACAGCAAGAAGGACTCCTGGATTTTGCTCAGGTTCCCTCAACTTGGGTACAAGCACATTCAGAATGCACTCCATGTACGGTCGAACTAGGCGAGGAGCAGAGTTGACCAGCAGGCTGAGCATTCGAGCCGCTTGCTCTTTGTTCCGACCCAAACCGCTGTGTTTCAGCTCAGTCAAAAGATGAACCAACGTCATTCGCAAGGAAGGTTTGACGTAGGCTGGGTTCATGTTGCTTAGTCTACCCACAAGGCACATTGCCAACTCTCGGACCTCAAAAGCCTCGTCGTTTAGGGCAATGAACAGTGCTGACAGGTTTTCAGCCTGCGCAAGGTGCATATCAAAGGCCTCGTCCATTGACTCAAGCACACAAAAACGAACTTCAGCGTCTGAAAACAAAATTGTATTTTATTATAGTTAAATTCACTTTGAGGTAAAAATTTTACCGGAGTCGGTAATGCCAACAACGAGCAACTTTCCAAGCACGTCTGCCACAGTTGTTTCCAAAGCATGCATTTGTGGTCCTTCAAGAGCAAGACATAAAAGTCGGCTGCACGTACGAACAGACTCAAGTCGAATTTGCGTGTTATCACTTGTTAAGTAATGGTCTGCACAACGTCTAACAAACTGCAGCAATGAGTGTCCTGAAAATTAAAAATTCGGAATAAAAACTATTGCTTGTGGCAAAGATTTTCAGTTTTTCTGACCATCAAAGTTGAAGCTTCCAAGAGTTCTCAAAGCCAGTATTGTGCTCTCCGTGTCAGTTGCATCTTGGGAAATAGGTGGCGGCGAGTGAGATGAATGTCTCGAAAGACTTCCATAGCGCAGAGGTTGGTTCATCAAGACAAGCGACAGCATGCGCAAAAGGCCATCAGAAATATCCCTGCGAAGAGATGGGATAGCTGTAGCCAGTTCTTGGAGGGCTGTAGTCAAAGCACTGCTCAAGCCAGTAGCCAAAATTTGCTCCAAAATGTCTCTGATCTGGGGAAAAATGTTTTAAATTTAATAAGCTGAAATTTTCAATCAAAAATATTTACCTCAGCTTCTAGTCCTGTCCTAAGAGCAACTCCCAACAGAGTTACACAAAATAGAACCGATGGTTCTTGGGTGCTCCTACGCTTTGTCAGGACGGGTGTGTCAGTCGTCGAGCTCCTTTTCTTACCCTCCTAAGAATATATTGAAAAATGTAAATCCCTCATTCCTATCCGTTTTATAATGGGCGATTTTACCTTGGCAGGCAGAGCTGATTTGATAACTTCCATTACTTTTGGTAAGTAAGGTAAAATATCTGTTTCGACAGCAACAGCAATCAAGCCAATAGTTGTGAAAGCCAAGGCTCTATCTTTGTCTCTTGATCGCAGGGAGAAAAGCAAGTGATGCATAGTCACGGCTAAATGGCTGATTAAATGATCCAAGAGTCAAAAATGATGTAAAACTGATTAAAAAGAGATACTCTTTTGAAAACTTTGCTTTGTTGAAAGCAGCCAATCTCGGCAGCAAATTCAGCAGGGCAGACTGGATGTGAGGGGAACGAGAACTTCTATGGTACAAAGCTTGCAAGCAGATCTCGTCAAAGTTCTCTCCTATTAACTGTCGACAAGCTGCACTTTCACTCAAGCCCATGAGCCTGTGGCAGTTTTGTTGGGAATTCGCTGGAGACTTTGCGGTAGGCGTCGGTCTCACCCTCAGCCCAAAACCAAGAAGCTCCTAAATTAATATATATTATATTATTTTTCAATAACTTCTTTATAAACATACAGCATCAGTTTGGGGTGAAGGAAGCTTAAACTTGATTCTATCCTTGAGGCCTTCGTACTGCTTTTCCCACTCTGTGTGGCCACACCTCATCAGCTCATTGATTACCAACAAAGACCCATGAATCCTCTCCTCCCCGCCGCCACTACGTCCTTTCGTTGATGCCTCTTCAAATCCAGTTTTGACTTCTTCATAGCACTGCTTGTACCACAGAGGTTTTTGAGCCTGCTTTGCTGTTTCTCTCTGAGCAGTCACCACCAGGGCGGCCCGAATGGCCTCGACTGCGCCTTCTCTGATTGTCTTGTATGGGTCTCTAACGCCGTTGAAAATCAAGTCAAAAAACTGCTGCACTTGCTGATAGAAGAATGTTGGCATAGAAACTGCCAGTTCTCTCAAAACCAAGACCTGAATAAATGATAATTAATTTAAATATTTCGTTTTCAAAAATGAAATTTATAATAGATAAACTCACAGCAGCAAGTCGTTTGTGTTCATTTCTGTCTCCAGCAAGCCACTCAAAAGCCCGTTTTATCTCAAACTCAAAATATTCTGTGGTGCTGGTGCCCGACACAAGAGCCACTTGACCCATAGTCTTGACTGCCATGTGCATGACATTGATGTCTGTGCAGGGCAACAAATTTCGAAGATAGTTGGCGAATCTGCTGATTCTCGTGTTGATTTTTCCTACGTCTCCTTTGATTAAGCATACTGCAAATAATTTTTAATTAATATTTACAATGAAATTTTAGAATTAAATTTATACTCATGGCAGAGATGCCGCCAAGTTTTTCGTGTGTGTCTTTGCTGTTGACCATCTCGTGGATGTGTTTGTTGAACTCGTCCATGAACGCAGTCCATTCTTCAACAGACACTTCTCTCAACTCAGTCGTGACCTGAAATACATATTGAACAAATTGATTCACTGAAGGTTTTAAGTAACAATTATTTGGCTAGACTTACGTAATGATGGAGCTCCTTGGCTGATTTAGCCCTTGTTTCAGGGTTTCGGGACTTCAGTCCGTTCACAATTTGCATCATAACAGGGGACGACATTGTAATTCTCTCCGACAGGCCTCAAAAAATTATTTTATGCACATCAACGCAGATTTTTTTTTCTAAATCATCTTCCTGGAAACGAATTTATTTTTGTTTGGGTGAAAAGTATGTATCATTCATTTAATTCAATGATTGGTTATGAACAAATCTCGCACGTTTCAATATATGAAAAATAATAATTTTACAAGCTCGAATATGTATAAGAAAAGTCAAAACTTGCCGACCGCAAACATCAAATTATGATACATTTTATTGCGTGCGGCATACAAATGATAAACTATACATATAATAAAAATTGGGCAGTTTACAGCAACCTCATTATCAGTGAAAACTTACCACTTTCAAGAGTAGATCAATGAAGAATCAAAGAAAAGCTATTGATGAAGGTTCAATTAATTGTCTGCATTTTTACTTTGGCGTGGTTTATTTTTATTGTTGTGAAAGCTTTTCAGAAACGCCTCCAGGATCGGGATTGCTAAAAATAACTTTAAAAATATTTAATTTCACGTCGTCTAGTAACAGGGGGCGTAGCTCAGATGGTAGAGCGCTCGCTTAGCATGCGAGAGGTACCGGGATCGATACCCGGCGCCTCCACATTTTTACGTAGGAAAGGATCAGTGTGCACTTTGAGCGGATTTAGAATTAATTCTGCATCGAAAATTAATTTAAACAGACAAGGAAAGATAGATAAGAAATCTCTAAGATTAGCAGGCAAAATCAATTTTGTCACAAAAGTATGTATCATTATGAAAAAACAGAGCAAGTTGCCTAGCCTGCGAACCAGCTGTTGGAATCAAATCAAAATTCACTATTTTTTTTTCATTTCGACTGCTGCGGAGAAAGTGGTTGCCGAGTGTGTGGTGCAAGAAGTCGTTCTGTTTTCTTTTCCACACACTCGGGCTGCAGATCCGCACGAGGATGGTGGTCAGCAGCTCCAGAATCTTGTGAGTTTAAACTTTTCCTTCTTAGCTAAAAATCGTCAACATTGGCAAGAAAAAGAAAATTCGCACCAACGTGTTGTCGGGTGCGCTGGTCAAAATTCTCAAGGCCTACATTTGAATCCTTGACTTTTATGAATGTCATCTCGCGTGATTGAGGTGCGATAAAAAAAAGAGGCAGCTCCTCGTTGCTTGCCAGATAAAAATCTCGTCATCATCGTCATTGGCATTGTGTATGGAGTAACAAGTGAAATATTGGTTGCAGAACAACGTTCTTCAAGATGCCAATTTGATGGGTTGTGCAAGAGGCAGTGCATCTTGGACGAGGCTGCAGCGGACCAATAACTGACCGAGCCATAAACGATCGACCACAACCATGAACCAGCAGGTCATCGAGAAACTGGCACCACCGATCGAGGCAAAGCGGGCCAAGAAGTTTGCCGACACCTTTGTCTGCACCTACATTATTTCGGTTTTTGCTGCTAGCTGTGCCGAACTTGGTTAGAATTATTAATTATGATCTTACGTGTACATCTATTTAAAATTTCTTTTTCAATTTACAGTCACTTATCCGCTGGACTTGACCAAAACGCGACTGCAGATTCAAGGCGAAAAGGGCGGAACTCATGTGAGCAAACAAACACACGCTTCTTTTTAATTTTTATCAGAGTAGACTGAGTGTATATTATATTTTAGTGTTGAACAGCAATGCAGGCTCAACTTGTGTTGCTCAACTTTCTATTATATTATCTATCTGCCTCTGATAGTATTTTTTCTGCAGGCTGATTTGCGTTGTTTTTCTTTTGAAGGGGGTTGACGAGAACTATTAGCGTGCGTGACGAAATGCAAATATGTAATCAGTATTAATGGTTTTTCGACTTTGGTCTGAAAGAGCTTTTAGACTTGGATTGGCTTGGACTTTTGTCAAATGAAAGATTGCAAATACTTCTGAGTTGCAAAACGCAGGACATCAATCAACAAAATACTGTTTTTGTTGATTATATTATAAAAATCGAGCTTTTACCAGATTTCATTATTTTGAAGATATTTTTCAAGAACTGCGTTTATTTTTCAGCCTATTAATTGATATATTTTTGAATAATAATTCTGTCTTTAGGATATTATTTGGCAATTTAAGTATTCAAATTAATTAAAAGCAAATTCTAGTAGCCAGTTGGGAAAAGCTCTCTATTAAATTACTTTGCTTCAGCTGTGTTTTTGTTTATGTTCAGCTTTGCTGATTGCGAGCAAATGCCAGATTAGCAGCATTCTAGCGATAATTGCATCTATGCAAACTGCTGAGAAAGTTTTACTTGTCTGCTTTCCTTTCATACACGTCGATCGCACGTCAATAATTATGGCAAATTATTTTCTGCAATGTTACATATTCAGAATTAACTATACTTATAAACTTGAAACTTGTATCCTTGTATGGAGTAATTGCATAATTTGTAATGCAAGCATAAATTTTCCCAGCAGTACAAACTTTAGCAAGCTTTAACATGTCATACAAACTTCTTCCATAATATTATACTTAACTTAAGGTTACTAACTTAAGGTTGTAGTTTAAAATAAAAAATAATATTTAATGCTACATAAAATATTTTACGCAGAATATATAGACTAATAAAATAAAAATACATTTTCTTCTTTAAGTTAAATATCAATTGGTAAATTTTTATTGAAATTGAAATATTTCAAGAGTGATTGAATTTTGTATACAGTTTTTCCCCCAAATATCTAAACAAACAAAATGAATGTTGGTGATTTGAATTTAAAATCGGCTTTTCCTTTTTCCTTCTTGTGAGTAATTTGTTTATTGCTTAAGAAAAAAAAATTCACAAAACTCATATAGGAAGACCAATAATTTTAAATACAAATCACCACAAATCAATTCCAATCGTGAAATTCTACCTAAAAAAAAAACTTATTCTTAACATGTGCATTTAATTCCAGGGCAAGTACCGTGGATTTTTGGCCACTACGGTGGGCATTGTGCGGGAGGAGGGCTTCTTCAAGCTGTGGTGCGGCCTCACCCCAGCCATTTATCGCCATGTTGTCTACTCGGGAGTGCGCATTGTCACCTACCAGATCTTGAGGGAGGAAGTGCTGCTTAAGGATCCTGATGGCTCCTTCCCCCTCTGGTATTCCATAATTTTGCCTCTGATCATGATCTGACCTAACGGACAGGAAATCAGCAACCTCAGGAGTCTGCGCAGGCGCCCTCGCCCAGTTTCTCGCCAGTCCAGCTGACCTGGTCAAGGTGCACATTCAGATGGAGGGCAAGCGTCGACTGATGGGAGAACCACCTAGGTATAATTTTGTTTTATCCAAAATTCATCGATTATAATTAAAAAGAATGAGAGTGTGACTAAGGAAAATTTCAGGGTGCATAGCGCTTACCATGCATTTACCAAAATTTTGAACAAAGGAGGAGTGCGAGGCCTGTGGAAGGGCTCGATTCCCAATGTGCAAAGGGCCGCTCTAGTCAACCTTGGAGACTTAACAACCTATGACACCGCCAAGAGGCACATTATGAAACACACAAACCTTCCGGACACCGCATTTGTCCATATACTCTCAAGGTATTTTGAGTACTTGTTTTCTGCTACAATTTTAGTTTCTGAAAATTAAAAGGTTGTTTTCATCTCCTGCCAATTCCATTCTCATATGAAAGTCAACCTAATTCTTATGTCACTCTTCTTGCTTTCAACAAATGAACTACTAAATTAAATGAGAATATTATGTTTTTGAAATCCTCCTTGAAAATAAGCTTTGAACTAAAATATGTATTTCATTTAATCCAATTTATTAACATGATAATTTCTTGAAAGGAGAAATATTATTTACTTTTTTCTTTTGACTAGTCCATCGTCTTTTTCTTTTCAAAAAAGATTAATATTGTTGTTCAGCATATACTGAAGTAAAAATTGCATTTTCAGTGGTTGTGCTGGACTTGTAGCTGCAACAATGGGCACTCCCGCAGACGTCGTAAAAACGAGAATTATGAACCAGCCGACAGACGTCAAGGGAAAGTAAGAATTTTGGCAAAAAAAATTCTACAAACCACTTAATTAAAAACTCTACTTTTTCCAGTGGTGTCTTGTACAAAAGCTCAATTGATTGCTTGATGAAGACGGTGAAGAATGAGGGTCTCTTTGCCCTGTACAAAGGTTTCTTCCCTGTCTGGATCAGAATGGCACCGTGGTCACTCACGTTTTGGTTGTCGTTTGAGAAAATTCGCAGCACTATTGGTGCCTCTGGCTTCTAGTATGTTTTTCTCCTGTTAAACTGTAAATGACTCTTAAAATTGGATTGTTTCCTGAACAAAACAAAATATCACGTCAAGGACACTATTGCACTGGACTGCAACATTCCTTTGATGGAGGATTAAGTTTTGGCTGAATTATGGATTATGGTTTAACTGTCGAACTTTCTTTCAATTTGACGGCAGGACCAGTAATTTCAATATTAATAATTGTTGTTTCCAATAGGAGAACTGCATGATAGTAGCATTTTACTAGAGAACTGATTGAATAACAAACACTACTTAGAACTCTTTATTTTTTTTTGCTAAAGTAAATAATATGCTAGAGACTGAGAGGGTCTTTTGGGCTTCACCATGCAAATATAAAGCATCACAGGAAAAATTTTCATTGGAGACTAGCGCATATTTTTGTAGTTCTGTTTCTATTGAGCGTGTGGTGGAGTTACCAATTTTTTTTTAACTTTAGTGACCTCAAAATAAATTTTTTTTTGATTGACTATATACCATGTATTGTGCCATAAAAGCCGTAACTCTCCAGACGAGTTGCTCAGAGTCAATTTAGAGGGAAAAAATAAAAAAAAATTATCCACAACTGTTAAAAAGCAGGGATGCAAATTATGCAAGTAGAAAAATGAAATGTATATTGCATCTATCACTAGTCGTGGCTAAATAATAATACAATAGATTTACAATGTGTGTTCAAATTGAATTTTGTTGCTTTTACTGATTCTTGTTCTTTTAAAAGCTGTTTGAGCAGCTCTGAAGTTCTGACTCTAATGACAATAAAAGTAAAATAATGTAAATTAAAACTCAATTTTATTTAAAGTATCAACTGATAATATTATCTGAATTATGAAAAACCTGAAGAAAAAAACGGATTAAAAGCAAATTAATTGACTGTTATTTTAGCTAGGAAGAACTCAAATAGGGTTTACGCCAGTTTACACTAAGTATGCATTTATTTAATTTGAAACATCATCAAAAGTTTTTTCAATTAAAATAGAATGTTATTGGTATTTATCAACAAGGTATTTATTTTTATAATTTTTTTAGAGACACTTTGGGTTTTCTCAGATTTCTTTTTGGTCAACATGCGAGCGGATCAGCGGCTGGCGGGCGAGCTCGACAAGATCCTGTCTCGCTTGGCGAGTTGTGTGTGCTTACAACACCGAGCGCATACTCAAAGCAATCAGTGCTTGTGAAAATACAATGAAGAAGCTGCGCGCGGATTTGTCACTCGACCGACGGAGCGCGCCGCGATCTTGACACACGAAGAATTTTCCTTAAAAAATTGTCGGTTCATTTTTTTCTGCTCAAATTTAGTGGCTTTGCGATGAATTTGATATTTTACTTTTTCCACCCATTTTGAGCCTCTCTTATAGTGAATAACCCAGCAACACTGTGTTCGCCTGGCTCTTATATGCCGAGTTTATTCTACTGCGCAGCATTATTTCCGAGGCAGCACGAAGAAAAATAAAAAATATATAAATTCATTTCTATTTCAGCTCAAAAGGAAATGTTTACGAGGAAAAGCAGTTGTGCGAATTTTTCGATATGAACCTCAAATTAATATTTATTTCGCAAACTTGGGCCGAGCGAGTGGAGTTCGGAATATAGTTATCGCGATGGGGAATCCACAGGGAGACGTGGCAACAGAGAGCCGTCACAAAAAATTAATGATCGAGCTTCCATTTCCCCAAGCAACAACCCCTCGAGCCCGTAAAATTCCACAAAGAGCCCCAAAAGTGGCGAAAAACCCCGCGCGCCACTTGAAAAACGCGGCTTCGATCAAGCATGAACTTTCAAATGCCCGAATTTGACCGATAAATTTAGCGCGCATCACATTAGCTACGGGAAAAGGGTCAAAAGTGGGCGGAGCTTGAGGCGGATGGATAATTGCATTCGTGCCTGTTTTTCTTGCATAGTGCTATCAACTCGTGCTGACAAACAAGTTCTTACAAGCTAACAAGATCAATAAACGGGCAACGCCGATTGGTTAGTAAAGGAACTGGTCAGATCACGTGACTAAAGGCAGCTCTTTGATTGGCGGAGCGAGGAATGCGGCGCCTGCCACGAGAGGGGGTCGGAGTGAGAGAGATTTTTTGCTGCTCTGTGCCAACACTGCTGCTTTGCTGCGGCAGCTGCGGTCAACACCTGCCTCAAAGCTGCTGCCATCTAGGCAATACGGCGCGAGACTGCGCAGCAGAGCCCGCAGAACGCAGAACGAAGCAGCAAAAGCAGCAGATCAGCGACGGCATTTCGACCAGAGAAATGGCTTCCTCAATGGACACAGCCACTTTCTTCTCGAAAGGCACCCCGGAACAGTATAAATTTGTGCTGAGTATGTACACGGACGCCCTGCGACTTAAGTGCGAGCTGAAGAAGGTGAAGAAGCCCGAGGAGCTGATGAGACTGGACAAATGGTGAGATTGCCGTCTCTAGGCGCAAGCAGGCTCGGCTTCGGCCGCGACTTACCCTCAAACAAACAAGTCAATGAACCCTGGACGACGGGTGTTGCGGTCGCCGCACGTCACGTGCGTGCACCGGCTCGGGCCAGCCCCCGGACGGCGTCCTCCGCCTCCGGAGGCTACCCAGCCTTTGGCGTCATTCGGCAGATGACGTTTGCAAATGACGCCTTTATCCCGGGGCTTTCGCCGACTGTCCCGATTTGGCCGGACACTCATTCCTCGCGCACCCCCCATTGCCAGACCCGTAAAGTCCGCAGCCCAAAAGCCGCCCTGAAGCCCACCGGCGTCCGAAAGAGGAAACTTGCGAAATCGACTGCTCGCATTTCAAAATGGAGACCAGCCATTCCCTTCTTCTCTCGGCTCTGGGGAATTGCGGCATCGCATTCGGAAAAATTATCCCGATCAGGCCCATCGCCGGTGTTTTGCACACCGGCCGGCGCCAGTCCGTCT